>NC_041406.2:38764078-40236578 GCF_900747795.2 Erpetoichthys calabaricus
CATGGTGGTAGATGCATGAGAGAATGACGACCAGATTAAATGCTGTGACTGAGTGTAAAAGCAATAGGGAGATGGAATCAGAGCAAGTGCAGCATGCGGTTAGAGAAAGAGACAAAACGCCTGCCAGGCCGGCCGCCTTTCCTGTACTCGCTGATGGTTTTTAGTCTCCTCGTCACCTGCTGTTTTCGGCTGCTTTTGCTTCCTATTGTATGCACCGCCTGCCCCCCACAGGCTCTCCCTGCCAGCGCTGCCTCCATTAAAGCAGAGAGGTGCATGAATGTAGAAAAAGTCATTAACTCAGTGAGGCAAAGGATCAATACAAGAGTGAAGCGACAAGGCCTCACAGCAGACAATCGAAATGTGACAGAAAGTGTTTGCAGCAGGGTCACATATCTGGCCACTTGACAGAGACATTTTACATTTAAATATCTGCTGCATAAGACCTGCATTTGAAAATAAAGGTGGTGTGATGTCTGTCTCTCTGTCTGTCTCTCTGTCTGTCTAGCTATTATATAGTGCCTTTTAATCTGTCTATAAATGGTATTTGTATTGTACTTTTCTATAAACAATTTATTAATACTCTGTTGAAACTGGTGCTTAGGACTGAACAGTGGAATATTCCACTCACAAGAACAAATAAAAATGTTCTCATAGTGTGAATCAGCGAACCAAAAGTGCTCTTCCAGTAAAGCACCTCTGTACAGAAAAATAAAATTCATTGTCTGGTAAAAAAAAGGCTAATGGCCTCAAAGGTGCTGATCTGACTTTCTCTTCCTTTGTTGGTAGTCTGCCCTTTCTGTTGTTAAGGTTTAGCCCGACATCTTTGAGTTTTTATACTTTCCTCATAATTGAAAATCTATGGTAAGAGATGGTGGTTGTCTCTCTTCTGAGTAAAAAATAAAACAGTCAAAAACAAAATGCTGACTGCCAGATGATGAGATCCCAGTGGTCTGCTTAGATTGTTAGTCTTTGGGTTACCTTGGCACTGACTGGCATTTAAAAAGCAAAAGTGAATTCCAAAGGATGGCAATGGCGTGTTAATGAGATTCACTTACTAAATAAACGGCATGTATGAAATGTTCAGCAGTAAAGAACAAAAAGGAGGTAAAGGCAGAATTAATGGCTTCTGTTCATGGTGAGACAGGGGAACAGTGCAGCACCGCAAACACACGACTACGAGTTTTAGTTGCCCCCCCCCCCCCCCGTCACTGTATTTAGGGATACACTTCTGAAACAATCGGAGTCTCACAGCGTACCCTGCACACGTGGCTTCTCTTGATTAGTGTCGTGTCTTTCCTTTTGCGTTGACACCTGCTTTGTCTTTCTCTCTCAAGTCACCATCACGTTGGACTCTCATTTCACTGAGTGGTCACTCACTGCTGTCCCAACTGAGATAAGGAGACACCGCTGCAACTTTACACAATTTCATCAATATTCTCTGTGCTACTGAAGACAACATGAGAACGATTACAGTTTTATCATTGGTCATGGTTGTGGGGTGAAATTTTGTATATAAGCTGATAAATATTTAGTATGTCTTAATTTGTAAGTCAGACAAACCAAATGTAATATTAGTGTTTATTTCATTGATGTGATTTCATGCCTAATCCAAGAGTCTTTAGGACGTGTCAGAAGTGAGTTTTATGACAGGGTTGGGGGAAACGCCTAAAATCAGACTGGCAACTGACTCTCTGCAGGACTCCCTCAATCAACCCCCACGGGAACGCCAAACTACCCAGCTGGCGAGCTTCACTCAACAAGTGGGGAAAATAAGCCAGTAACGTCAACTGGTCTAAAGTTGGCTGACTGGTTTTGAATCAGAAGCCATTGTGTTCCACAACGCCCTATTGGCCGTAGGATTTGAACAGAGAATGTATACATTTGCTCGTTTTATTACCCCTCTCTCTCATACCATCATGATGAAGGAGCATCTCACACACCATGAACTGAAAAGAAGACCACACTGAAAAGGACAACTCGACAGCCATATTGAGACAGGAATGCAGCCTGTTCTGAAGAAAGTCGACTAGAAATGAGGACTTACCTACAGACATTTTAAGTAACTAACATGTTTGTGTGCCGCCTGAAACTACACATCAGCTTTTATCAGGTTGTATGGTTGCCAGTATTCAAATGTACTTTTCTTATTGTTACTATTTTATGAATATTATTAATAATACATTATTTAATGTTGTAACTTAATTCCTGCTTGTCTTTTTCTCTATGTAATTGCCTGTGGTTATAAATGTAGGGAAGGTGGGGAGAAGTTCTAAATTACAATACTTTATAAACAGTGGTACGTCTACGAGATCAGAGGTACTTGACAAAGGCTACACATTAAAGAATACAAAAGGGGAAAGTAGAATAATCTAGAGCTCTACCAAGACAAAACAGTCATCTTAGCCATTATTACAATAATTCGGATAACCATTTAAGCAATTGTTTTTCTCTCTTCTGAACAACAAAATAAAGGCAGCTTTCACAAAATTGTAAATTGTGAATTTCCCCTTGGGATTAATAAAGTATCTATCTATCTATCTATCTATCTATCTATCTATCTATCTATCTATCTATCTATCTATCTATCTATCTATCTATCTATCATATAGTGCCTTACATCTATCTATCTATCTATCTATCTATCTATCTATCTATCTATCTATCTATCTATCTATCTATCTTATAGTGCCTTACATCTATCTATCTATCTATCTATCTATCTATCTATCTATCTATCTATCTATCATATAGTGCCTTACATCTATCTATCTATCTATCTATCTATCTATCTATCTATCTATCTATCTATCTATCTATCTATCTATCATATAGTGCCTTACATCTATCTATCTATCTATCTATCTATCTATCATATAGTGCATTACATCTATCTATCTATCTATCTATCTATCTATCTATCTATCTATCTATCTATCTATCTATCTATCTATCTATCTATCATATAGTGCCTTACATCTATCTATCTATCTATCTATCTATCTATCTATCTATCTATCTATCTATCTATCTATCTATCATATAGTGCCTTACATCTATCTATCTATCTATCTATCTATCATATAGTGCCTTACATCTATCTATCTATCTATCTATCTATCTATCATATAGTGCCTTACATCTATCTATCTATCTATCTATCTATCTATCTATCTATCTATCTATCATATAGTGCCTTACATCTATCTATCTATCTATCTATCTATCTATCTATCTATCTATCTATCTATCTATCTATCTATCTATCTATCTATCTGTCTGTCTGTCTGTCTGTCTGTCTATCTATCTATCTATCTATCTATCTATCTATCTATCTATCTATCTATCTATCTATCATATAGTGCCTTACATCTATCTATCTATCTATCTATCTATCTATCTATCTATCTATCTATCTATCTATCTATCTGTCTATCTATCTAAATATTTGTTGATTTTTAGATTTAAACTTCATAGACGGCAGAAGTCAATCATTCAAAGCAAAGCAGAAACAAACCCTGTTTGGGGCATCAAGTCATCCGCCATAGTCACCTGACAAAGGGCCAATTAGGAGTTACAAGGAATGTGGAAGGAAGCCTGGACTGGGATTTGAACCCAAATTCTGAAGTGCTCAGGCAGCAGGCCTGACCACTATGCCATCTTGTTTATAAGTTAGTCTTCCTTTAACGTTTTGTTGACGATTCTCGTGTGCCTTTTAGTTTCAGAGTGGCTCGTGCCAAGGCCTTGCTAAATCTGGATTCTGTCTGGAGTGACTTCACTGTGGAGTTCACACATGTTCTGATTACTGCCATTACCTTGGACAGTTCAGACGCCAGTCACTTGACTTAAATATGTAGATAGCAGAACATCAAGCTCATTAGGAGCCCAAACAGCAAAAAGACAGGGAATGGAAACAACGCAAGAGAATCGCCAGAGGGAGATCATAGGGTTAAATCCAGGAACTGAAGCCAGTCATCAAAACCAAAATGCCAGGCATAAACGGATGTCGAGAAATAAAAAGCAAGTATCCTGAATACTGAAAGATAATTCCAGGGATGAGCAAAACAGCCAAGTTTTATTTGCATACATTTTTGCAAAACTAGAGCAACAGTCACATTATTATTAGATGAGATGAAACTAGAGCTCTTTATTGTCACATACAGTGCAAGAGCAGGATTAAATTGTTGTGCTATAGTTGCTATGATATATAAATAAAAAGTAACATAAATAAATGAATAAATAAACATCATAAATAGGAAATAAATACAGTAAAGACCTCAAAAATAGAGCAACATTCACTGTAATTCCACATAAAACAACAGGTGGGTATAGCACTGAGTGCAAGGCAGGTAGCATCAGGTTACCTGGAGTTCAGTGACCTTCTGGCCTGGGTGAAGAAGCTGTCCCAGAAGCTGGTGGAGTGGGTGGTGAGGCTCCAGTAGCGCTTCCCAGAAGGCCAAAGTGAAAACAGGGGATGAGCTGGATGGCTGTCATCAGAGATGATGGATTTGGCTCTGCTCAGACATCTGGTGGAGTAGATGGTATGAAGCTGTGTGATTTTTAGAAGCTGTACAGACAGTCCTTTGGAGGAGTTTGTGATCCTGGAAAGTGAGGGTACCAAAGTCAAGTCAAGTCAAGTCAACTTTATTTATAAAGCACTTTACATACAACAGCTGCTGACCAAAGTACCAAACCACAATGGGATGCACCCGGTCAGGATACTTTTAATAGTGCATTGGTAAAAGGCCTTTCCTAAGGTTTCTTCTATTTCTTCCCTACAAGGGTTTTTTGGGAGTTTTTTCTTGTCTTCTTAGAGGGTCAAGGCTGGGGGGCTGTCAAGAGGCAGGGCCTGTTAAAGCCCATTGCGGCATTTCTTGTGTGATTTTGGGCTATACAAAAAATAAACTGTATTGAATTGTATATCCGGTAAACCAAACATGGGGGTTGGCGAGCGAAGTGAGCAGGGGGCGGAGCCCCCGTAGTTTATTAATAAAGCACATTGCATTTGTCATTCCAACAGATGGCACATCACAAACATTTATAGTAATGCATTTTATTATTATAAATGTTTGTGATGCACCATCTCTTGAAATGACAAATGTAATGTATTTTAATATTACATGCATTATAAAATACATTTCAATAGATGGTGCACTGCAAACATTACTGCTGAGGTCCACATTGACTACTCAGATTTTAGCACGTCTTAGATGGGCAGCACAGCCAGTGACAAAATGAAGTGATAGTGGAAAATACAGTAAATTTCTAAATTTGCAAAACTATACAAAATGTCTGGAAAACAAAGCCATGATTCATGGTAGTAAGAAATTAATCAAATTATGAAGAGAAAAAGCCTTGTAGATACAGGGAATGTGATACTGTCACCCCGACTGGACCCTGTGTTGATTTTAACCTGTGACCCTGGAGCGCTGAAGCAGCAGCTCTAAGAAGTGGGCCATTGTGGTTTCTTTTGTAAAGCAAACTATTGAGATGTTAACTCTTAATCCTAACCATGATATAACAACGAGATTTGTGAGTTTATTAACTAGCCATCCATCTAGTCATTGCTCATAGATTACAGGACATTTGTCTTCAACCTGCACTTCATTGCAAAAATACACCATTTGAAAATTTCAGATGTGTAGCAGTGACCCTCTTTGGTGGACGATCTTGGCCAGTAATCACCACTCCCAGTAGGCTCATTTTAAATGAATGTGGCTGTGCAGTGAGACTGCAGTGCTCAGGTGGCTTCTCTCATCTGTGTACAGATGCTAAATCCCAACACAATGAAAATTTGACTGCTATAACGACTTTGTGCAGAAGCAAACAATCTTCGATGGTAGGGCACAGGATGCAAACCAGCCAATTGTTCAGCCAAAAATGTCTTCATCATCCTCCTCCTCTGAATCACATAACCCAGTCCAATTTGTTGTGAAGCTGCACTACAGGAAGCAGCCCTGGACAGGGTGCCAGTCAATCCATCACACGCAGGGTTCATTTGGAATCATCAAACAACCCACCCAGTATGTGTCTGAGGATATGGAAAGAAAATGAGAGGAGGATAACCGACACAGGCACAGGAAGAACATCCAAACTCCACACTTTATTGGAACTGCATTCGTGAAGAAGCTGGGCCAACTGCTGAGCTACTCTGTTAATAGTTTACCTGCACTTTATATACAGTAGTTCATGGGGCATTTAATGAAATATTCAGCAAATGCCCTTAACTGGTAAATGAATGAGCATTCAGAAAGTGATGAGGATGGAAATGCACTGGCATTGTTCTCCAATGAGGTAATATGCCTTAATATTCGTCTCACTATACACTTTTACACCGGCCACCTTTTCTGTCTTTTTTTGTTCCTGTTGTCTGCATTGCATAGCGTCGTCCAGCCTGCTGTGTGGTGTACAGTATGTCTGGAGAATGCAGAGTTAAAAATGACAGAGTACAGCACACAGGCCAATGCCAGTCTGCTCCTCTTCCATACTTCTCGTTAATCATATCAGTCATTTTGTGCTGCTCTGAATATACGGTAGGTGTTATTTTAACATGCTGGTCCCTGGGGGCTTCACTTTGGGTATGTTAAAATACGCAATGAGACACAACCACTGAAGCCGAGAATGTATCTCACCATTTCTTCATTTAAATGGGGTAGAACGCAAATGGTAATACATCTACAAATGGTTACAACATCAATATTTAGTTTTACATTGAAAGACATGTTACATTTGTAAATCCTAAAGCTTTTTGCCAATGACCTACTAATCTATATCTAAAAAACAACAAATTACCATGCAAAGATCCATTTCAGTTACTACGGTTTCGAAATTTAGGCAAGGTAGAGGTAGACTGCTCTCCTTTCTTCTTTTAAATCAATCATTCCTGGGGCCTCATGTATAAACGGTGCATACGCACAGAATTGTTGCGTACGAATGTTTCCACACTCAAATCGTGATGTATATAACCTAAACTTGGCGTAAAGCCACGCACATTTCCACGGTACCTCATACCCTGGCGTATGCAAGTTCTCCGCTCGGTTTTGCAGACTGGCGGCACCCAGCATCAAAGCTGTGCTACTGTTCCTGACGTGGCTTTATAAATACACTGAAATTAACCTCATATTGTTTATTAGTTTATTGCTTCCGATTGTAATTAACCAGTAACAATATAAAGGTCTACGGAATGGTCAAACTATTCCAAATATCATAACTGTTTTAGCGTTGTTACTCTCACTGCACCTTCTTTTACTTCTTTCAGCTGCTCCCGTTTGGGGTTGCCACAGTGGATCATCTTTTTCCATATTACTCTCACTGCACCACTCGGAGCAGCTGATCGGAAAGAGAATTATCGGTATACAGCATCAAGCACACGCTGCCTCAGCTGTGCTTCCTATTTGAACTGCTTCTCACACGACAAACACTTCAAACCTTCCCTGTACGGACCTTGCGGTTCAGAAAGAGTTTCATCCCAAGAGCTCTAAACGCAATCAACCAGTTCATCAAGTGCTCCTTGTAGAACTGTTTGTAATTATAAGTACAATCACCTCACTGTAAACTTGCACTACAGTTATAATATTGCACAACCTGCGCCACTTTATAAAGCGTGTATTTACATATGATGACGATATCATTTTTAAGATGAAATGCAGCAAAATATGTTTATTATATTATACAGATAAAGCTTTAACTTCATTTAAATAATCTATATTGTTAATAATTAAAGGACACGGTGTCGCTACGCTAGCAAGGAACTGGCGCTCGCTCCTGCCTCGCACTGTATGCTTCACTGGGACTGGCGTGAAGGACAGAATAATTAAACATGTACTACGAAGATATTTCAATGTTCCTTAAAAGTTTTGAAGAATCGGCGTTCTAAGCTTACAGATGGCTTAACGTCTATTACAGAGCTGATTGTGTGGCGATTGGGCATTTGGAGAAAGAACAGTAAGGACAGGAATTGGAGGTTAGTATATTTGAAAGAGACAGCACTGCTACAATAAATTCATCCAAGGCCGCACACAATCACTGCGCCACCGTGTTCCCATGTTTAATAACATGCTTTAACTCCTATTGTCATGAAAATTATACCAAGTATACATCTCAGTATTTTAATTACTCAGAGAGCTGTAATATTACGAATGTAATGGATTCTCTGTCCTGTCGGAGGAAGACAAAACCCGGAAGCACGTAGTGATTCACACACAGAGAGCACATAGAAGATTTAATGTGCTACTTTAGTTACGATGGGATTTAGTAAATTAAACGATTTTAACATGAAGTTTATGATGTTCTACTTTAATGACAAAATAAACTATGTGATTAAAGTGGAAATTTCGAGATTGAAGTTGACATTTCGTGCTTTTTTCCCCACTGTGTGTCTATTTTTTTTTTCTCTGTACCCTAATAAGCTTTTATATGACACTCAGACGGTGGGCTACGTCTCACCTTTTCACGGCGACTTTGATATCTGACAACTTTTTTATTTCGGGCACTGTGTGACTTTGTGAACTTGAGCTTTCGAGTTTCTCCAACACTCTCTGTCACTTGATCAAATTCCTGTTGTTGTTTATACCACTGTTTAAACCAACAAATAGTATGTTTTTCTTTGCCTCCACTTGGTTTTTGCTGAAATTCTTCTATTTTCCCCCGTGCTTTTTCCATTGTCTTTTCACAGAAGGCTGAGCTTAAGGGCTATTTATATTGATTTCCGTATTCAAAGAGGCGTAATTCTAGGAGGAGTTGGGACAGAACAGAAGGCGCGTGCACGTGCGTTACTTTTCACGTTGATCGGGATTTATGCAGCAGAAGAACGTGGAAGTTTGCGTACATACAGATTCCTGCATCTGGATTTTTCTGTGCATATGCACATTCGCACTTTTGTGCTTACGCCATGTTATAGTGTGAGTTCTACACAAGGCGTTATACATGAGGCCCCAGGTGGGTGAAGTTCCACTGCTGTGGACATCCATAACCTGATTTTGTATGAAAATTGTAATTTGCACTCTAAAATGTTGGTTAATGTAAGATCAACAGGAATGAATGATGCTTTACTAGTTACTAGCTGTGCTACCCGTCTCAGATGGCCTGATATCTAAGTAATCAACGTAGTCCTCAGCATATTCTGTGCTAACGTTTGCAATGTTCTATCTACGGGAATGTATTTTGTAATGTAATAAAGAAACACATTGCATTTTTCATTCCAACACATGGCGCATCACAAACATTAACGCTTCCTTTACAAATCCGATACCAAATAACATATAACAGAGACAAAAGAACTGAATGGACACACAGATCCACCAACACACAGTGGTATGGACAGGTGATAAGAAGTGACAATGAATATGTGGGCAAAAGAGTGATTGTAAAGGAAGTACAGGGGAAGAGAAAGTGAGGGAGGCCAAAGTGAAAGTGGATGGATAAGGTGAAAGTAGATTTGAAGGAAGAGGGTTTGACTGGTGAGGAGGTGCAGGACCGAGTTTGGAGAAGGCTGATCAAGCATATCGAACTCACATAGAAGTGGGAAAGTGTGAACAGGAAGAAGAACAACACACATACACTTGTCCTTTTATTAACTGGGATTTTTCTGAAAATTTTTAAAATTTATTATTAAAATGTCAGTATTGTAAAATTATTGTACTTTAAACCACAAAAAAACAAATAATTTAAACTAAGCTTCAGCCACAGGCGTGTACAATATGTTGATCTTACACTTAAAGATACTGCAGTTTTTGCTACTAATACAATACTTTATGGAGTTAGAAAAGGCTGCACCACCAACCAGCAACTGTGAGATGTGTGCCGTGTTTGGTGAGGAATCACCTGAGTGTCACTTCTCTCACCCTGAGATGGCAAGGCCTGGGACACATACTTAGGACACCTGGAATACAAGCAGTGGGTGCTACCACTCAGCTAGATGGGCACCTGCCACTTACCTCTGACTGAGCTTATTTGTGCGTCGTGTGCCCTGCCAGTTACATTCAGTGACACATGAGTACATAAGCAAAAAATGGTTGAAAATGGCAAAAAAGTATCTACTGTACCATATTATCCTGTTATCTAAAATGGGTGACCGGGCAGATCCAAGCAACTACAGGCCAGTAAGCTTAATGTGCATCACAGGAAAATTAATGGAAGGAATTATTAAGAATAAGATTGAGCAACACCTGGCAAGGACAGGAGTTATTCTGAACAGTCAACATGAGTTCAGAAGAGGGAGGTCGTGTTTTACTAACATGCTGGAATTCTATGAGGAGGCAACAAAAAGGATATGATCAAAGTGGAGCATATGATATTATTTATCTGGACTTTCAGAAAGAATTAGATAAGGTGCCACATGAGAGGTTGGGCATCAAATTAAAAGAAGTGGGAGTTCAGGTGTTTGTAGATGGGTGCAGAATTGGCTCAGACACAGGAGCAGAGGGTGATGGTGCGAGGAACCTCATCAGAACTGGGCGATGTTAAGAGTGGTGTTCCACATGAGTCAGTCCTAGGGCTGCTGCCATTTTTAATAATATATATATATATATATATATAATATATATATATATATATATATATATATAAATGATTTAGATAGGAATATAAGTAACAAGCTGGTTAACTTTACAGATGACACCAAGATAGGTGGATTGGCAAACAATCTGGAATCCGTTATATCATTACAGAAAGACTTGGACAGCATACAGGCTTGGGCGGATTTGTGGCCGATGAAATTTAATGTCAGTAAATGTAAAGTATTACACATAGGAAGTAAAAATGTAAGGTTTGAATACACAATGGGCGGTCGGAAAATCGAGAGTACACCTTATGAGAAGGATTTAGGAATCACAGTGGACTCTAAGCTATCGACTTCCTGACAGTGTTCAGAAGTCATTAAGAAGGCTAACAGCATGTTTGGTTATATAGCGCCCTGATGTTGTGACACCCCGTGTAGTGGCAAGGTTGGCACCAGACTACACAGTGGATGTCTTGTAGTTCAGAACTGACTGGGATCAGACTTGAGAGAAACATGGTCCACTGGATCCACAAAAATATTTACATGGGAAAAAAAGTATATACTTTGTAAGGTTTCTAAATTCTTTTTGGACTCCCCCCAACGGTACGACATGCCGAAGAGCATCCCAAAGTGTGATCGCCGTGTCTGTGGAAGACAGTTTATCAGTTGCCGGGGACACCGTGGACTCCCACCACTGTAGCAGCTCACAGCTAAAGCAGATCCGAGTTGATTACCGTTGCGCTATAAGTGCTTGCCGTCGATGGGTGATGCAAGGAGCCTTATGAATGCAGGGCACAGGATTACTTGGCCACTAACTTGGCTACGACCCTGCCTGACCGCTGTGTCTGTGTATTGGAGAGTGACAGATTCCGCTACAATAAATAACCACGCTGTTCCTGTTTCAAGCTGAATAAAGTTGGTTTTGCTAAAGTACTGAGACTCAGCCTCGTGTTTTGGGATGCAAGACAGGGACTCACACATCACAACAGGAAAAACAAAGTTCACCTCAAACCCAAAATCTATATAAATACCTCCACCAAAAATTAAAACATTATACTACAAGTAGGAGATATCTATTTATATACAAGAAAATATATATAAAATAAGGCACAAGCCACTGTTCGGTATACAAAGGAATAAGCTACACCACCACACTGCAGAGTCAAATGACAAACCCCAAGCAGCAGGAAGTACCTCTTATACTCTGGGAACAAATCTTCACCCAATCCAGTAACACGTTGCTCTCTTTTATTACCTATAGCGGCTGACGCAGGTGCATTCTGCAGAGGTGCAACACTCAACACCTGCAAGTCCTGTATTAAATAGGCTAGCAGCCTCGTGTGCGCGCATGTGAGCGTGAGCTTGGACGCAGCCTGACATACTCCCGTCGGACGAGCCAGATACATTCTATTAAAGTAAGTTACTTTTCTTGGGGATCCCCTTCTCACACTAAGGTATGCACAAACTTAAATGCTTCACACCTTTTCCTTTGCTAACGGCAGGTGACTAAAAAGAAACGCTTAGCCTGATGATGGGGTACACGTGCGTCCTCCAGCAGGCCTGACCTAGAGGCGCACTTGACCCATTGCTGGCGTGCCACTGCATGCATCTGCCGAAGCGAAAGACAAACTGTTTGCGAAGTGCACCCTGCACTTTAATGACTTAAACAGGTAAGTGCTTTAACTTTTGTTTAAACTGGTAATGCCTAGCAGGCACATTGACACAGATGTGTGGAGTACAAGTCCAAGGAGGTTCTGCTCAAGCTTTATAACGCACTAGTGAGGCCTCATCTTGAGTACTGCGTACAGTGTTGGTCTCCAGGCTACAAAAAGGACATAGCAGCGCTAGGAAAGGTCCAGAGAAGAGCGACTAGGCCGATTCCAGGGCTACTGGGAATGAATTATGAGGAACAATTAAAAGAGTTGAGCCTTTTCAGTCTTGAGCAAACATGACTGAAGTGTTTTAAAATTATGAATGAATTAGTCCAGTGGATCGAGACTGTTACTTTAAAGTGAGTTCATCAACAACACAGGGACACAGTTGGAAACTTGTTAAGGGTAAATTTCACACAAACATTACGAAGTTTTTCTTTTTACAGTGAACCATAGACACTTGGAATAAGTTACCAAGTAGTGTGGTAAACAATAGGACTTTTGGGACTTTCAAAACTCGACTTGATGTTATTTTGGAAGAGTTAAGCGAATAGGCCTGGTGAGCTTTGTTGGGCTGAATGGCCTGTTCTCATCTAGATTATTCAAATGTTCAGCATTAATGATGGCTGCTAAGTGATCACTCACTTCAAATTTAGTTTGCTTCGTTTCTAAGTGAAAAATGGAAGTCACTAGATAAAAACTAATTGAAATTCAGTTGAAATGAAACACCGCTGTGGTTTATGTGCTCATTCGCATGTGTAGAATTGCTGTAACCTGAGACCTGCCTGTATTCCATATACGATAGCACTGCTGCCTCTCTCAGCTCTCATCTGTCCTGCTATTCAAGATACATAATAATAACACTTAGATGGTAGAAAAAAAGTTGTAGAAGTTTCATTCCTTTTACCCTTTACATCAATCATTGCCCTATGGAGGGCAACACAAAAGCTGGCACTGCTGCCTCTGAGCCCCAGGGCCCGTGATTACATTCTCGGCAATCTTGTTACTCAAGTCGCACAGTAATGATGCCCAAATATGATAGGAAGGTAATTAGAGGAGACACTTAATATAAAGTGTTATCACATATTCTTTGGCATATTAACTCTGGCAGTGAGCCCACAGTAATTATTTTCACTTTATCGCCCCAGAAGGAGTGCCTCAACAGGGAAAGGTAATAATCTGACAAATGTGTTATAAATGAGCAGATTCCTTAAAGCTGGCATTTTATTCTGCTACACTTCTGAAGCAGGAATGTTAATTCCGCTGCTGGAACTTGTCTCTTGAAGCTTTGAACCTTTCTGTTGAACTTTTATTTTTAAAACCATTTGCATTTCTTTTTACAAAGCCCCAGCTGAGATGTCATGATGAAGTAGGGCTTTCCTCATTCTGAAGGTAAAAAACTCAAAACTCTGCACCTTTTAAAAGTGGAGTTTGTTACCTCATAAATGATTTACCAGACATGCGTTTGATAAATAATTTATTCTCATTTCGTTCCTATCATATTCTTTCATCTTTTTATGAAGAATGTTCAGCTGTTCATTACCTGGTTTCAAAAAAGGCAGCAGGAATAAATAATAAGGGATTTTTAGACTTATTAAGAACAGGCCAGGAAGCAATAGTTAGGATGAAAAAGAATAGACTAGACTTTCCTGACAATAAAAATGTGAAGTATTCATTTCTTCTCTTTATCATGAATAATAGATTTAATTTATTTACCAAACTCACTTATTTGTAGTTGGGGTTTGGAAGACTCAAACTTTTCCAAGCAACATCTCTTACAAAAGGTCAACCAAATGTGTATGTAGTGCCAGTCCACCTCAGGCCACAAGAACGAGTGTAGCCAGCTTAGCTCGTCTCTGGACAATTTAAATTCTCACATGAACTTAAGCTGCACTATTTGGGATGTTGGAAGACCACTGGCATAACTAGGATTTGATGGGCTTTGTGCACAAAAATAAATTAGGCCCCCCCCATGTGAAACAAAATTAAATGCAATTTAAAAATTACCACCATCAACGAGATACATCAAGCTTCTACTATGCAGTAAACCGCTATTGTCTGTCTGTGTGTTTGTGTATCTATTCCCTCCAAGCAATCTGATTGGTCAGTTTTGCTTTGGTCTGAGTGGTCAGTTTCACTGTACTTCCTCAGTGAAATGCGATACAGAAAGGAATTACCAAGAAGTAGAAGTTGACACACACAAGAATATCGAGGAAAGGTGCAAGAGGAATGCTGAGAGTCGCCTTCAAACACTAAGGGATTTGCAAGAATACAAATGATGTAGTGTAGTGTAATGATGGCCTATCTACTAATGGTGGTGGTCAAAAAGTGGACAGGAAGAGAGTAACACATCTCAAAATGACAGTCTGGAAAGCAGGCTTTACAGGAATGTGATTCTGAGAGGAAGCACCAGGCAAGAGTGATTGAGACACTGAAGGAAGGCATTAGACAAACACTGAAGGTACATGTAGGGAAAGAGATATCAAATCTGTATATATAAAGTAGAATGTCCGTCTGTCTCTTCCCTATACAATACTATACCCTTTGACCGATCTGGTCCAGATTTTGCATAGTTTGGACAAGACAGACTACTCTGGAACTGAAATTTTTGAACATGGGGGTCCCAGTGGGTTTTTTTTTCCATATATGCTACAGTCTGCACACCAGAGCAAGTGAAAGATTTGAACAGACTGACGACAGACTAGGAGACAAACTGACCACAAATTAAGGTTACTTACCAATGTCGTGTGTTGCTTCTCTCTACTGCTTTTGCAGGGTAGTGTTGGGTGACTCTTGATCGAGAGTGGAAGTGCAGTACTAATAATAATAATAATAATAACGTTTATTTGTATAGCACATTTTAATACAAAAAAGTAGCTCAAAGTGCTTTACATAATGAAGAACAGTAAATAAAAAATATAACAACATAAGAAATTAAAATAAGACAATATTAGTTAACATAAAAAAAAAAAAAAAGAGTAAGGTCCGATGGCCAGGGTGGACAGAAAAAACAAAAAAAAAACTCCAGACAGCTGGAGAAAAAAATAAAATCTGCAGGGGTTCCAGGCCACAAGACTGCCCAGACCCCTCTGGGCATTCTACCTAATATCAATGAGATAGTCCTCTTGTGTCTAGGGTTCTTACGGAAGGACTTGATGTTGATGGACATGCAGACTTCTGGCTTTTAATTCTTCTCTGTTGGAACATCACGGTGCTTTGAGTAGATGGTGGTGGAGAAAGCCACCACCAAAAGGACACCGGAAAAAGAAACAGAAGAGAGAATAGGGGTTAGTACAGATTTTAGAGCTATCATGGATAGTTATTGTGGGATTAATAAAGTATCTATCTATCTATCTATCTATTATAATGAATTGGATATACAGAGTATCAGGATTAAATTACAGTGAAGTTATGAGAAGGCCATGTTAAAATAATGTGTTTTCAGCAGTTTTTTTAAAGTGCTCCACTGTATTAGCCTGGCAAATTCCAACTGGCAGGCTATTCCAGATTTTAGGTGCATAACAGCAGAAGGCCACCTCACCACTTCTTTTACGTTTTGCTCTCGGAATTCTAAAGAGACACTCATTTGAGGATCTGAGGTTACGATTTGGAATATAAGGTGTCAGACATTCCGATATATAAGATGGGGTGAGATTATTTAAGGCTTTGTAAACCATAAGCAGTATTTTAAAGTCAATCCTGAATGACACAGGTAACCAGTGTAGTGACATCAAAACTGGAGGAATGTGCTCAGATTTTCTTTTCCGTGTTAGGATTCTAGCAGCTGCATTCTGCACTAGTTGCAAACGATTTATGTCTTTTTTGGGTATTCCTGAGAGGATTGCGTTACAGTAATCTAGTCGACTGAAAACAAACGTGTGAACTAATTTCTCAGCATCTTTCAATGATATAAGAGGTCTAACTTTTGCTATGTTTCTTAAGTGGAAAAATGCTGTCCTAGTGATCTGATTAATATGCAATTTAAAATTCAGATTTCAGTCAACAGTTACCCCTAAGCTTTTTACCTCCGTCTTGACTTTTAATCCTAATGTATCCAGTTTATTTCTAATAGCCTCATTGTATCCATTATTGCCAATCACTAAGATTTCAGTTTTCTCTTTATTTAGCTTGAGAAAGTTACTATTCATCCATTCTGAGATACAAGTTAGACATTGTGTTAGTGAATCAAGAGAATCAGGGTCATCAGGTGCTATTGATAAATACAGCTGTGTGTCATCAGCATAGCTGTGGTAGCTCACGTTGTGCCCTGAGATAATCTGACCTAACGGAAGCATGTAAATCGAAAAGAGCAGTGGACCCAGGATACTACACAAAGGTGAATCAAGGGTTGTTGTTTACCTCCTACTATGTAAGTTTCTCTTCATAATTTAAGCACTATGAACTGTTTACCTTGAACTAAAAGAATAAGTGAGACATGACAGTGTTCATGTTTACAACACAGCAAGGAGTTACAGCAACAAGAATAAGAGCGGAGACACAGATGTGGATGATGAATGGGAAAGCTAGAAATAACAACAGGGTCACCATTTTAAAAAACACTTGAAACACCGGGTACTTCAGTTATTATTAAATATTCTAAAATTTATTCTATTATTTGTCTTCAACAGATAACATACCTAGTATAAGCATAACAGGCAGATAGTTACAATTAAGCTTTATAGACTTGTAGAAGTGATATAACACCATTAACCTCCAATTATGATGTGTAGCAATCAAGTAAGTTAATAATCAAACTTTGTGAAATGCAATCACCATGGGCCCTGGTACCACTGTCTTGGCCTCATTATGACTATAATGAAGTTGTTGAGAAACCCAGGAGAAAAAGCCACTCAGACACAGGCAGATCAGGAATCAAACAACTGAGCAGAGGAGAATGAGTGGGGACCTAATCCAGGTTTTCAAAATCCTCAAAGACAATGATAATGACATTGATACCGCAGAATTCTTTTTAAACTTAACAGTAAGTCACATCCTCAACGGCATCAGTAGAACTTACGGGGAAGTATGTTCAAAACTGAAGTCAAGAAGTACTTCTTCATGGAAAGAAACAGAGGCATTTAGTTGTAGCAGAAATCTTGGCAACCTTTTCAAAGTATCTGGATGAGACGCTGATACACAAACGAGCCTGATGGGCTGAATGGTCTCCACTTGTTTGTCAAATTTCTTATGTTCTTATGAAAATTCCAAAGAGGCAGTTACCAGGCCAGAACTCTAACACAGTCACCTGAAACTCTGCAACACTGTGCCACTCCATCACAATTTACATTGAGTCTTTATTTTACATAGCGCTGTTCCTAGGAAGCAGTACCTCTATGCATTGTAAAGCTCAAAAAACTAAGCTGCTAGCAAAATAATCAGGTTTTAAAGCCACTGGATATGAGAAGTCAAAAGAGAAGAACTCAGTACTAGAGACCGAGCATTGACAGCTGCACCACCATCAGCTCACAGCTCCATGGTTTCATGTTGCCTGTCTTCATGAGCAAATTTCAGAGAAATGTAGAAAAACAAAATAAAAGAATTCAGTTATATTAAAGTCAGATTTATACAAACACTGGAGTATGAACAAATCAAGGCCTGGGATCAGAGTTCTGTCTTTGTAGGTAAATTTGTATTGCTGCACATTTTCCTAATTTGATGAACCAAACTGAGATGACGCTTTTCAAATGAATGTCTTATGTAAAACTCATAGCAGCTGCAGAACAGTTGGTTCCTCGCAGGTCGATTGCCTGGAATACATCACAGCAGGCAGACAGATCACAAGTTTGAGAATTGCAGCAGGGCATCTGTAGATTGCCTGCAGTGCTTGCATGCAGACATTTTTAGAATCATTGATATGTTCTGTGCACAGCTATAGGCAGCGTATTATTAACCTTGTGGCTCAGCATGTCAGACAGGAAATTAAAAACAAAACGTCTTCCTCCGCTAATAAACTGATGGAACACGGACAACTGAATTTCTATCACTTCACGGTTAATGAAAAAAGGCAAACCGTCATATGTGGAATTTAGTAATTAACCAAAAGTCTTTATTTTAAGCTGAAAGGAACCTTTCATTGAAACTTAGGAGAGCCCTTTGGCCAGTATGAAACACACAAAGGAGTATAACAATTTAGTAATTACTGCTACTGAATGTAAGACTAGGAAACCACCAATAGAATTTGATAGAAAGAAAGGCACAAACGGCAAAACCTAAAGCATCAGATGGCTGTCTGTCCATCACAGTGGCCGAAGTAATCAAGACTGGCCGTGAGTCCACTCTCCGCGTTTATCAAGTGTCTCAGAACAGGAAAATGGTCCTAATGGACTCAAAAATCTTACAGCAACACAAATTTGGCCCTAGTTTTAGGAGTAAAAACATTTTAGCATTTTTGCTAATTTAGGAATCTATTCCTAACTTCACCAGGATTTAAGTGAGCTGCCAGAAGATGAAGATAACAACACACACATTTTGGGAAAGCTGGAATATTTTGGAAACACTGGACAAAAATGACCTTGTAAAACAATATCAATTTGAAAGAGATGCAATTAAATTTGTAAAAAAATCTTATACGCCAGGTAATTGCTCCATCTATGCAAAGAAGCCATTAACTGTCATCCACAATGAAAGAGTTAGCAATACATTTTTGGGCCATGGGGAAATTGCATTTTTGCATTAGCAGTGATTTGGGTATGTCATAATCAACCATTTCTTGAATTTTGCATCAAACTTTGAACGTCCTTATAACATGTGAGGTATACTGTATACTGAGACTTATACATTTCCCCAATACGCCATGTGAGGTTGTGTTAAAGCAAGCTGTATTCATTCAAATCACTAATTTGTCTGGAGCTGTTGGTGTGACTGACGGTATACACGTAAAGATCTTCACTCCAAGGTATATAAGCACATATATTTGAATCACAAGTGATATCACCTTATCAACACACAGGTGGCCATGGGTACAAACTATACTGTAGTAGCCAGCATATTACCCTGAAGATAAGCGGCTCTGTATGAGTGATTAACAGTGAAATGTCACTCGAGTATGCTGAGCTGTGCATTCTGTGAAACGCTGGAACATTTACTTAACAAAAAGGGGTATTGGATAAATAGAGCCTTTGAGAAGATAGGGGGAGATCACAGAGAAAGACATGGCAGGAAATTCTGGAAGGGGATCAGGAACACAGGATAACTGAATGCAACTTCAGAAGTAGCACAAGAATCACTATGGCCAGTTGAGGTGGTTGTTACTTTACAAGGCGTTTCCTGTGGCCAGACACTAACAGTGGGTGATTTTGGTGATTTTTCTTAAACGTCTGTGGATTATTCATTGTTAAACAAACATGTCCATTATCAGGCTTCACTCTCATTCAGTGTGAGTGTCAGTCTTTTTTTTGGAGAGTTAAGGCAAGTGACCAAGCCTCCCCACCGGAGAAACTGGGACTAGGGGCACCTAGGGTTTGTTTTGATGTCTTTTCATTTTATTACTTTGTCTCCTAGTGTTAATCACCCTTCCTTTAAAAGACATTTCCTGTAAACAAACAGGCTTAAGTGTTCTTTGTTCCAGGGTATGGTGGGTAGACAGGTGCCCCACCACAGTATACCACCATTATAAATTTCCATTAAGTTTCAGATTACTTCAATGTGTTGCAATAAATTACACATTATATTGATAAAGCTATTCTTACATTTTCAGAATATTTTGATATTCTGAGTTAACTAAAGGATCTCTTCATTTGCCAAGCCAAAAAATAGAATCCAGACAGAATGAACAGTCAAAAATAGAAACGTGTAATCTCATTTTTTAATATTTCAGAAATGTTAACCCTTGCAAAAGGGGAATGACAAAGCCAAAGAAGCTACGAACCATAATGATAAACAAGGCAAAATTGAAAGGCTAAAAAAGAACAATGCCAGCAGTGTAAATATGTTGGGAACAGCACTCTGGAAAAAGGGCTGAAGACAATGTCACAGCGAAAGGCTGAGCTGCAAGGATGTTCAAATCTCCCTCTGGTGACCACAGCTCTACTGATTGCAGCACCTGAAGGACCACAGACAGCGCCATATTTGGCCCTAAACTAAATAGAAAACAATTAAGAAAAATGGGTAAAAAAAGCAGGAATGTAATAAAGGTAAAAGAGTGGAACCAGGGATGAGACCCCAACCGTTATTGAACGTCAAGGTACATGTTAGTTACAGCTAACAGTGAACAGCAAAGGCCCACCTCAAAGTCCCTTGTGCTGCCTCCAGGGTCAGGGTAGCAGAGTTGACATGTCACTTGCTATATGATGTCCCTTGTATCCCCAAATCCCAATGCATAGTTTAACACTAAATTCCCAGAAGCCTATGAAAAAACTCATAATCCCGGCTAACCTTAACTCTTTGAGGGCTGAATATTTTTTCCAAAAAACTCAGTTTTCTGAAAAGCACACAATGCACTGGTTTCACACATACAGTAGAATCAACATAAAACGTCTGTTGCTACGTGCTGTGGCTGCTGTTGGCACCTGTTCAGCATCTCTGGCAGCATTGGTTGCACATGGGTGGCTCGATGGTCAGCAGGAATGCATGGCAGGCTGGAAACCTCTCTGTCTTCACACAACAGGTGGGTGACGGAAGCAGTCATAGTGTGATGCAATATGGTTTGTACCTCTTGTCATCATAAGTGGTGGTCCTCCTAGGCGAACGCTGTTGTAGGTGTATCAGCTACATGAACATGTTCAGCACCACGATCAGCTGGGGACCGATAGGCTGATGCTGGTACCTCACTTTTGTTTTTGGTATCCATCTCCAGATCACTTGCATCAAATTCAGAGTCTAAAAAGTCATTGTCCGATTCAGCGATAATACGTAAAACGTCCATGGAGTATTTTGCTTTGCACGTTTACTTTAGTCTCACCAGATGTAGATGCCATTTTAGAGGCTGTTTACTCTTTACTACTCATTCACGCACAGAGAATCGAGGTCAAATCAACAAAGCTACGTAACTTTCCTTCAAGCAAAGAGAGTCGAACTAAAACATAACGTTGAGTTTTATAGCGGATTACCAACATCAGCCCTGAAAGAGTTAAATCATTTTGCACCTCTCCATCAGCGTCTTTTGTTTTGTAAATGTGTTGATCAGCACAAGTAGTAAGCAGCCTGGTATCCTATTCACCCCACCACCGGAGCTCACCTCTGGCAAAAAGTTCTCCCAGCTCAAGCTAAGACCCCTTATCTGCGTGTGAGGTGCCTGGTGTAGAATAGGGTAAAAAATATATCGTCATTTGGGATACATGCAATTCATGTGTGTTCTGTGTCTACAGCAATCTGTGTAAATGTAGGATGAAATGCAAGGCAGGAATTGTTGAACACATAACTAAAAAAGAAACGTTTTTCATATTTTAGTAATAATTGACAAAGTCTAGACATGAAGTGTATAATATGTGAAGACTGAAGTCCAAATATCAAATAAATACTTTTGCTAAAGGTACAAATATAACAAAACAAGTGAGCTTTTATTCAAGAATATAACCATAAAAAAAGAAATCTGGTTAGGGTACACCACTAACATGACACAACAGCTTAGTTGGTGCAGCAGTAAGAACTGCTGACTCGTAATCAAGAGGTCGCTGGTTCGATTCCAAGCGTGACCATTTTGAGTAGTGAGCTGCTCTTATTCTTACTATTGTGGAATAAAAACATACATTTGATTCGAGTCTGTAACATCCGGTGTAAATTTATGGTACTTGTAAAGGTTATAATTTTTTTTTTTTTATTCAGTTTAATTCTCTCAGTCATGTTCGTGCTCCCAGCGATCTGACACTACTGTTTTCAAATAAAGACGTGCTATCACAGAGGTTAACTCAGAGGAGGATGAGGGTTCTACATTGGAGAAAGAGAACAGAAGCCCTCCCCGCAAGAAACGTCAACTCACACATAAGAACATAGCAGCTGCACCAGGCATAAAGGCGAAAGATGGCATCGTTTGTATGCAGCAACAGGTCGGGCGTCATCCTACCAGTCAATCTGCCACACGCATGTCCTTCAACAAAACAGCAGGGCATGCCGAGCTCACCAAGGTATCATGGAAAGTTCTGTTTGTGATGGTCTTTATATGAAAAACATTTATATGTTACTTATATAAAAGCCAGATTGAATGTTATTTACCTATTTGCCTTGATTTATTTATGTATCTTCCTACAGAGTAAAGTTACAAGTAGACTGCAGAGCTTCCTGTGTTAGATCGACACGGGCATCCTGACAAAGTACGTGTGCAATGGCATGAAAAGTGCAACAGCAGCTTCCACCTGCAGCTATAGACTCCTCAGTACGTGAGCGACTCTCCACACTAGTGTTTAGACCTGGATGGTGTATGTGCCCATGAGACAAGGACACTAGCAGCAGTGCCCCTCCTTTCCCACTCAATGCTTTGGCCTTGTGTCCTTCTCCGTGAGTGTTCTCTTTTTTCAGCACTCACATAGATCATAAGGCTCTCTAGTGACAAATAACCCACACTGTCACTCAGGATACAAATGTGGTCTTTTCTTTTAACAATGGAGATCCTGCTTGACCAGGCTCTGTTTTGTCTGTGCCTTGTGTTATTCTTACCCTGTGTGTTTATGTAACAAAGACAAAAGAAATTAACATATCCAGAGCAGAACATTACTAAAGACAAGTCTCTGTCAGGTAAACCACAAGTTCAAGTTTGAAAATTAGACACAAGCAGTTCCACATTTACCAAGAATCTCTGCTGAGGGAGTTTTATGTGCCTCCACTGACTTTTAAGCAGCAAAAGACCAGAGTCACTATCTTCAGGAAGATATTTAGTCTTCACCAGATTTATTTGTGCGCCACTGTTTACATTTCTGATAAAGATGCCCCCTTGTAACATTACAAATTGAATGTGAAAATATGTTTTAATCCCAGATGTATTGAAAGCAGTAATCAGCTACCATTCAAACGGAGATGTAGTTGGGCCTTCTGCTCAAAGAATAATATAGCTTGATGATCACTGTCAAGGAAAATCATGAAGCATACAAACTGTTCCATGCTTGTTTAAATGAACTAGGCTCCTAATTAACATACATTTTGCTCTTTTTCCCCTTGATATGGATAATTAGGATTCTCCAGAATGTTCGTGTATGCATTTTATTGCCAACAAAGTTCAGAAACACTTTGCTTCTTGTGAAAGATGAAAAGTTTAAACATAAACAGAAATGTAATAAGCAGCCCTGGTCTGTGCCACCTCAATGGCTCAACAACAACAAAATGACAACACCAACAACACAATGACAAAAATATTAAGTTTGTAGATAGCTTACGTTAAAGAAGTTTTAAGCACACAAATCCACAAGTAGGTTCTGATAGGAGACCCAAGATGAAGGTCAATATAGCTGCATTAAGCTGAAGGGCTCCTGCTCCTCTGGCTGTTCTTTTGTCAGAGGAATGCAACTCAAAAGTCTCCGAGTTCAGCAGATCAGAGACTGTGGTGTTCCAGCGTGTCTGGGGTCAGGCAGTGTTGTGGTCTCCACATGCCGGAGTATAGTAATGCTTTTTGTAGCTTTAGAATACTATTGGTTTGATACAATTAACCAATCAGTGTCTAAGTAGATGTTTTGTCCCTCCTTTTCTAGAAATCACCATAAAACAAAGAATACATTATGTATTTTGGTTTGCTTTCCACATTAAAATATAGCATCTATCTTAGAAGTATAAAAGGGTTGATAAATATAATAAACTTGTTCAGGCATATCAGGAAACTGGATAAAGGTCAAGTGAGCAACAAAGACAAGGATATACCAGGACAATGGTTGATGTAATACTCAAAATGTAGTAGGAGATGATTACAAGATCAGCAGATGTCCTGTAAACAACAAGACTGGCCAGTTGTTGCATACTCAGAGATTTCAAGGATAATAGCTGAACCCAAATATATTAGAAGAATAATGGAGTGATAGAACAGACTTTAATTTCAGTAAGTTATTTTGATGTAAGCCAACAAACCAATCAGAGTAAATGTATGCATTAATCAGTAAAATGATGTAAATTCAGTTGATTATAAAACGGACCTCTGCTGTGATGAATGCACCCTCTTTGGCATTTCCTGTAGAGATAGTTAAAGACAAGAATGGACAAGCTTCCTCCTGCCTGGTTTTATCAAACTGGTCCTAGTAGAGGATACATTTCTTTCTTTAATTAATATGTTGATTGCTTCCACAATACACATACTGCAATGAAACACAGATAGTGATGAGCAAACATTGCAGAGTTTGTTTCGCAGTGTGTTCCCCGAAATCAATGTTTGCAATATTCAGCAAACTTGGCGAACAGCATTAAAGTCAGTGGGGAAGGACGAACTGAACTAGATTTGACTGGATTATAATAATGAAATTATCTCTAAAGTGTTCCTGAGGACTAGGGAAATGTCTGCGAACTACACTGGACCGATGATTGCGGCCAAAAAGGTGACAAATGTCTTTTAAAGGCAAAAATTTCAAAGTGCTATGTCATGATTGAAGGCGCTGGGTCATTCTGTTTGAAGTTGCACTGAAGGCTCTTCAAACTGTATTGATGCTTTGCACTTTTTCTTCTATCAAAAAGTTTCAAAAGAAACATGTTATAAATAGTGACAAACCTTTCGTTGTTATTATTATTATTTCATAGAGTCCCCTGTGTTGGGGGGTGGTGTCATGCTCCTTAAAAGTTTGTTGTTTTTTATCTACACATGACTAATTATTATGCATGCCAAGGGCACACACCTCCTCCTCTTATATTGACAAAGGTGGCACTTGAAGATCAACCTGCACATTGGCGAAAAACATTGAACAAACTTTCTGGTTAATGACTCCTAGAATTCCCTTTCTCAGCTTGAGTTACGATTTTAGCATCTTGGTTCTGGTAAAAACTTGTATTTGCTTAATGGCATTTAACATTTCTCAGTCAGACAGTTTTACTGCCTAGTATTTGATAATGTCAAACCCGTTTAAAACCATCTTCACAGTTGCTTACAAACCCTGATGACGACTGGCAATTCAAAACATCAGCTGCAACTAAAAAATTAGGTGAACCTACTCTAAGCAGCAATCTAGCCAAGCACTTTGGATACCTGCAATTGACACAACATTTTAAAAACATAACCGTTTATTATAATACATCACAACTTCACAAGCAATGATAACTAGTTATTTATGCTGTATATGTTTCACTATTGTGGCCAAAAAAGTGACCTGAGTTGTGCGGTAACAGTGCCAACCACTGCACCACTGTGCCTCAGTGAGATCAAAGAAGAAATAACACAAAGACACACAATCATATGTTCCATCAGAACAAACCGTAAACGCTGAAATCGTAGTCAAATGTCAGAAAAAATATGTAGGTCTTTTAAAGGAAGGGTGTCTCATGATTGAAACTGCTGGCTCGTTCTGTTTTTTGGAATTGTGCTGAAGGTTCTCTAAGCTGTCTGTGCCGATACTTTGCACTTTTTATTCTATCAAAAACATAGAAATGTCTTGTTAATAGTAATACATCTTTTCTTCTTATTATTAAATGATAGTCTTCTCTGTTGTGGTGGGGGGCATCAGCCTCCTTCAAAGTTTGTTTTCACTCTCGCCACGCCACATGGCTAATTATTATGCATGCATAGGGCATGGGCCTCCTTCTCTTATACTGAGGTGGAACTCGACGATCGACTTGTACATTTGGCTACAAGCACAGATAACTTGTCCCACAGAGTCTGTAATGCAAATGATCAGCATTACATACCCAGGGGGCGGTGTCCCATCAGCGTTGGCTGTTACATCGCACTGGCCAAAGCATTATGGAACGCCCCTATTTAAAAAAAACAAAAAAAACAAACAAAAAACAGTAGAATTATCAGTAAATAATTCGACAAACAAGGGTTAATGCGAATGCAGCAAATTCGCTGTGACTAATGCTTTGGCGATTTTTACTGATCAACACTACACACTGAATGCCTTCTGAACAGTGGCCTATACAGCTCTAAAAGATATGCAGAGAACAACCACCCTGTGAATCTTGGGACTAAAGGGCATGTCTTACTCTGAAGGACTCAGATAATAAAATCTTCTTAGTCTCGAACAGGAGGCTGTGTGGTGACTTAATCCACTTCTTCACAATTCTGGTTAATGACTGGCATTAATGAAGTTAATGCTGAAGCATTCTTTCATTTAAGTTGTCAATCTCTAGGGTTTAAAGCAGAAGCCAAGAAGTTCTTATTTGCACAAAGCTTATGGGAACTGGTAACAAATTCAGTCATTTACAGTACAGTAGTTGGAGCTGAAACCTTAACAAGTTACCTGAATGAGCAATTGGGATACTAAATGAGCTTTACGTACTTAATGGTCTCCAGTCATTTGACGTTTTTATTTTCTTATTTCCTTAAATGCGTAATAAAATTAACGACATATTGTCGCAAATTTCTACTGACTTCAGAAAATGAAAACAACATGTTGAGCCACGGCAATGTGGAATTTACAAATCTACAAGCAATGCCATCATAAGAAACCAAATGCACCAATTGTACTTGCCTGCCAGCTCCCCAAGGAACCCTTCCTCATACAAAATAATCGTAGAAAATGAAAATTACTCATTTGAAACATAACTATGTTTAACTGTGTGAAATTCTTTTCTGTTTAAAATATTAAGGCACCTCACGTCTGACCTTCCTGAATGTAACAGGCATCTACAGAAAAACAAGTGGCGAATTATAAATAATGTATGTTATAAATTATTATTTTTATAATACTTGATTGTTCAGTATACTGCATGTTTTCATTATAGTAACTGTTTTATCTTTGAAGATGATATTTTGAAATTTGACCCTATAAGGTCTTTGTAGTTGGATCCTGTTAATCACACAACACCAGGAAGAACCTCCTGACTGGAAAGGAAGTTTGGCAATTTCGACACTGTGTGGATTTACAATCTTGGTGGACTCGTGAGAAATTCGGAGTTTACAGGTTGTGGAGGCTTACAATTCTAATACATCCTTTCGTCCCTATGTGTAATGTTAATGGCGTACGTCTGTGTATTTCCTTGTTTGGAGCTTGTTGGAAACCTCCTATCATAAGACTCCATACTGTATCATTCCTGACGATCACACTGTTTTTCAAGTTATTTCTATATAAACTCTAGATTTGGTTCAATGCGGCACATTTTTCCATTGACCTTTTTCAAAGAACCCGTGGTTTCATTGTTGTTGTTAGCATTGGGTGGTTCTGTAACAAAAAACAAAAAAATACAAGTGTCACTCACACCAGGCCAAACTAACTTGCACATCCCTGAGATGAAGGAGGAAAACCTATGTGGACACACAGATGCTATGCAAATTTCACACAGACTGTACTAAGCACTGTGCCACCATGGTAAATTCTTCTAATCAATTTTATTTTAAATTTAGGATATGTAGAAAACCTTTCCTACTGTCTGGCATGAGGAATAAATGAACGTACCATTTCCAATGATATAACATACACTGATAGACCACTATTTCAATAACATAAAATGAATTCCACAAAGAAAAATGAAACAAACTTAGAAGACACTCCATCTAATGTGCCTTTGTCAGCTGCAGCATATTGTTTTATTTTCACTATTACAAAAATACAGTGTCGCAGATGGCCAGGGTTATTACCTGGCCGGGACGCCTAAAAGGACCGGAAGGTGGCGGGAATAGCTTCCGGGCCACGAGGGCACAAACATCATGGAGCAGGAAAGGACCACGGGAAAAGAAAGCAAAGATTCGAACTCTTTGGGACCCGTGGCCTCCGCCAGAGGGCGCGTTAAACCTCGTGGGACCCGGATATTGTGACTTCCGCCACACTCGGCAAGATGGCAGAAGAACCTGCCAGGGACGCCCGGAGTGCTTCCGGGGCAAAAGGCAGCACTTCCACCACACCAGGAAATGCTGCCGGATGGACGTCATCAATCACCTGGAGCACATCTGGGCAGGAATAAAAGTGGCCGCCTTCTTACAATCGGGGAGCCAGAGTCGGGAGTGGGAGTAGGACGAAGCTCCCAGCAGGAGAGTAGAGGCGACCAAGGACTGAGAAAGAGAGAATCAGTGGTGATTATTGCTTTGTGCATTGTGTGTTGTGTGACACTGTGTTTATTAATGGAAAATAAACGTGTGCTTTTTATAAAGATGTGGTCTCCGACTGGTGGTGTCCGGACAACTATCACAACAGCTTCACGGTTAACACATCAGTCATCTGGCTTTCCTAAATAGTGGTCTTCAACAAAATGATGTTAAAGCAATGCTTGTATATGGTCAGAATCTGAATGTTTGACAAGGTTGCAATTGTCACCATGGAGTTGTGTGTGTAAACACAAAGTTAAACATAAGTACATTGTTTAAAGAGAATAAAGTAAGGAGCCTTTCACATTAGGGAGCAGGTTGTGTGACACAACATAAGGTTAGATATAAACAGCACTAAACTCTCGACCAGTTCTTTCTACACATACGAATTCACATTTACATTTGGATTCTGAACATGTATTTGACAATAGCATTAATTTCACTGTCCTTTTCTTGCACTGTGTATCCCACCCTTGATGCATCTGATGATTGCATACATTTCTTTGTGTTTAGCATTCTTATGTTTTGTATCCTGCACTTGACGCATTTGAGGATTACATGTATTTCTCTTTATTGCTCTGGCATTCTCTATCCTACACTTGACATTCAGCATATGGTGCTGTGATTCTTCTTCTTTCTATAAAGGTGTTCCCCAACATCTGCGGTGGGTTGGCACCCTGCCCGGGATTGGTTCCTGCCTTGTGCCCTGTGTTGGCTGGGATTGGCTCCAGCAGACCCCCGTGACCCTGTGTTCGGATTCAGCAGGTTGGAAAATGGATGGATGGATGTTCCCCAACATGTCACTAGACTCTGCAAGCTGCTTGGCACACAGCAGATGATGCTGGTGTTATTTTTCTTTCAACCATGTCACTTTGTTTGCCTATCACCTTGCTGTAAGCAGAGGGTAGTTTCCATGAGTGCCACCACCTCAATTGTTTTTGCATTTCCAGATCATATTGGGTCATAAGCATTTGATCAAGACCAAGCCCCAGTAATTAGTAGATAATTGTGTCACAGACAGGCCTTATCATTTTAAATATAAATATTGTTATGGGGTGTTTACTGCTGCCCCCTAAAATGATTATCCTTTTCAGTATCTTATTAGTTATGGAATCCCTTAATTTGACATAAAAAGAGCATTTCTAAATGTATCTGTGACTTGCTAGCCATTATATCTGAAAATATAAACTGAATTCTGGGTGGCCCAATTGTTCACATTCAACTACATTTTGATCCCACAATTTGAAGTCAGATCTACTGGAGTGGTGAGAATGTATGTCACTTAGTGCAATCATTCATGTCTTATATCCACCAAGGCTCAGCTAGACTGTCCTTTATCCCCTGTAATCTTCATTCTCTCTCTTGAGCCTCTAGCCACTCCTTCTGGCAAATCAGATCCTATCATCTCTATTAATATACGGGTTCTATTTGTATAACAGTGTTACCATTCTTTTTGATAATAGCCCCTCAGGTCTCCACAAGTCCTTAATTTGTTTAGCTCCTTTGAGACTGTGTCTGGGTTTAAAATTCCTTGGTCCATATTTGCGTTTCTGTCCTAAAACAGACATTCACAGAGGCTCTGTCTTGTATCAATCCATCCATCCATCCATTGTCTCCCGCTTATCCGAGGTCAGGTCGCGGGGGGCAGCAGCTTGAGCAGAGATGCCCAGACTTCCCTCTCCCCAGCCACTTCTTCTAGCTCTTCCGGGAGAATCCCAAGGCGTTCCCAGGCCAGTCGAGAGACATAGTCCCTCCAACGTGTCCTGGGTCTTCCCTGGGGCCTCCTCCCGGTTGGACGTGCCCGGAACACCTCACCAGGGAGGCGTCCAGGAGGCATCCTGATCAGATGCCCAAGCCACCTCATCTGACTCCTCTCGATGCGGAGGAGCAGCGGCTCTACTCTGAGCCCCTCCCGGATGACTGAGCTTCTCACCCTATCTTTAAGGGAAAGCCCAGACACCCTGCGGAGGAAACTCATTTCAGCCGCTTGTATTCGCGATCTCGTTCTTTCGGTCACTACCCATAGTTCATGACCATAGGTGAGGGTAGGAACATAGATCGACTGGTAAATTGAGAGCTTCGCCTTGCGGCTCAGCTCCTTTTTCACCACGACAGACCGATGCAGCGCCCGCATTACTGCGGATGCCGCACCGATCCGCCTGTCGATCTCACGCTCCATTCTTCCCTCACTTGTGAACAAGATCCCGAGATACTTGAACTCCTCCACTTGAGGCAGGATCTCGCTACCAACCCTGAGAGGGCACTCCACCCTTTTCCGGCTGAGGACCATGGTCTCGGATTTGGAGGTGCTGATTCTCATCCCAGCTGCTTCACACTCAGCTGCGAACCGATCCAGAGAGAGCTGAAGATCACGGCCTGATGAAGCAAACAGGACAACATCATCTGCAAAAAGCAGTGACCCAATCCTGAGCCCACCAAACCGGACCCCCTCAACGCTCTGGCTGCGCCTAGAAATTCTGTCCATAAAAGTTATGAACAGAATCGGTGACAAAGGGCAGCCCTGGCGGAGTCCAACTCTCACTGGAAACGGGTTCGACTTACTGCCGGCAATGCGGACCAAGCTCTGGCACCGATCGTACAGGGACCGAACAGCCCTTATCAGGGGGGCCGGTATCCCATACTCTCGGAGTACCCCCCACAGGATTCCCCGAGGGACACGGTCGAATGCCTTTTCCAAGTCCACAAAACACATGTAGACTGGTTGGGCAAACTCCCATGCACCCTCCAGGACCCTGCTAAGGGTATAGAGCTGGTCCACTGTTCCGCGACCAGGACGAAAACCACACTGTTCCTCCTGAATCCGAGGCTCGACTATCCGACGGACCCTCCTCTCCAGGACCCCTGAATAGACTTTTCCAGGGAGGCTGAGGAGTGTGATCCCTCTGTAGTTGGAACACACCCTCCGATCCCCCTTCTTAAAGAGGGGGATCACCACCCCGGTCTGCCAATCCAGAGGCACTGTCCCTGATGTCCATGCGATGTTGCAGAGGCGTGTCAACCAAGACAGTCCTACAACATCCAGAGCCTTGAGGAACTCCGGGCGTATCTCATCCACCCCCGGGGCCCTGCCACCAAGGAGTTTTTTGACCACCTCGGTGACCTCAGTCCCAGAGATGGGGGAGCCCACCTCTGAGTCCCCAGGCTCTGCTTCCTCATTGGAAGGCATGTTAATGGGATTGAGGAGGTCTTCGAAGTACTCCCCCCACCGACCCACAATGTCCCGAGTCGAGGTCAGCAGCGCACCATCCCCACCATATACAGTGTTGACACTGCACTGCTTCCCCTTCCTGAGACGCCGGATGGTGGACCAGAATCTCCTCGAAGCCGTCCGAAAGTCGTTCTCCATGGCCTCACCAAACTCCTCCCACGCCCGAGTTTTTGCCTCAGCAACCACCAAAGCCGCATTCCGCTTGGCCTGCCGGTACCTATCAGCTGCCTCCAGGGTCCCACAGGACAAAAGGGTCCTGTAGGACTCCTTCTTCAGCTTGACGGCATCCTTCACCACCGGTGTCCACCAACGGGTTCGGGGATTGCCGCCACGACAGGCACCGACCACCTTACGGCCACAGCTCCGGTCAGCCGCCTCAACAATAGAGGCACGGAACATGGCCCATTCGGACTCAATGTCCCCCACCTCCCTCGGGACATGGTCGAAGTTCTGCCGGAGGTGGGAGTTGAAGCTACTTCTGACAGGGGGCTCTGCCAGACGTTCCCAGCAGACCCTCACAACACGTTTGGGCCTACCACGCCTGACCGGCATCCTCCCCCACCATCGAAGCCAACTCACCACCAGGTGGTGATCAGTTGACAGCTCCGCCCCTCTCTTCACCCGAGTGTCCAAGACATGTGGCCGCAAGCCCGACGACACGACCACAAAGTCGATCATCGAACTGAGGCCTAGGGTGTCCTGGTGCCAAGTGCACATATGAACACCCCTATGCTTGAACATGGTGTTCGTTATGGACAATCCGTGACGAGCACAGAAGTCCAATAGCAAAACACCGCTCGGGTTCAGATCGGGGGGGGCCATTCCTCCCAATCACGCCCTTCCAGGTCTCACTGTCATTGCCCACGTGAGCATTGAAGTCTCCCAGCAGAACGAGGGAGTCCCCAGAAGGTATGCCCTCTAGCACCCCCTCCAGGGACTCCAAAAAGGGTGGGTACTCCGAACTGCTGTTCGGTGCATACGCACAAACAACAGTTAGGACCCGTCCCCCCACCCGAAGGCGAAGGGAGGCTACCCTCTCATCCACCGGGGTAAACCCCAATGTACAGGCTCCAAGTCGGGGGGCAATAAGTATACCCACACCCGCTCGGCGCCTCTCACCGGGGGCAACTCCAGAGTGGTACAGAGTCCAGCCCCTCTCAAGGAGATTGGTTCCAGAGTCCAAGCTGTGCGTCGAGGTGAGTCCGACTATATCTAGCCGGAACCTCTCAACTTCGCGCACTAGCTCAGGCTCCTTCCCCTTCAGAGAGGTGACATTCCACGTCCCAAAAGCCAGCTTCTGTAGCCGAGGATCGGACCGCCAAGGTCCCCGCCTTCGGCCACCACCCAACTCACACTGCACCCAACCTCCTTGGCCCCTCCCATAGGTGGTGAGCCCATGGGAATGTATCAATCTCACTGGCAAATTAATGTACATACTTTCACATTGACATTTCAAAATTAGTGCAGGACATCAATGTTTACAACTGCTGGTGTGTTGTGAATGTTTTTCAACATGGTATCCTCTTCTCCCATATTTCTGTTCATGTTGAGCTATTGATAAAGTGAATATTTGTGCCCTGCTTTAATTATTTTCAACACCATGATTCTCCTTTCAGCCCTTGTGAAATATTAGTTCAAACCAGATGCTTTTCTTCTATTTTTCTCTGGAGTTTCAAAGGTCAATCCATTAAGAATTCCACCCTAATTCACGACAAGTCAAATGTTCCAGGGAAGTCCTTAACAGATTTAGAATTATATCAGTGGCCATACACCATCAGTCCGACCTGGATCATCTTACTATTCCATGGCTCTCCCCCACTCCTTTTCTGTCTCACCTTCATCTCACTGAAAGTAAAATCTCAAATACCTAACTATGGTCCACTTGTCTCTTACAATATCATCAATTGGCACTTACTTTAAAGACCTTGTGAACTGGCAATCCCATACTCCAATCTTAAACAATAAGGGCTTCAGAAATAGTGGAGGGTCCGTCTCCTTTGCACACAGGACTAATTTTGGTATAAGCAACCTTAAAGATTTTGTTGATGATTCTGGACTCCAGATATTACATCCATAGTGGCTAAGATCCATGTTACCTATTTGTTCTTTTTCCTTGTTTTACATCCAACTGAGGTCATTCCTTAAGTTCTGATATCAACCCTTTCTCTTTCCTGCCATCCACTTATTTTTTTTTTTTTAATCCTCTTCCCCCATACAAAGCCAAATGCCACCACTTTTGGTGTTTTATGTAAAACAGACTTTTACTACTACCCTCAATTTACGAATCAGCCACTTTATTCTAGAATATCTTCAGCTCAAAACCTGGCTATTCTTTGTGTACACTCCACTGTCATAAATGTTCAGGAAATGGTTTATTTAACAATATTTTATCATTATTTTCATTGACATTTTGACATCTTTGGTGCTGTTTAATGTGTCTGGGCACATCGTGGAATGGGATGCCAACTGTATCAGGAATCTTCTGAAGAATTTTTCTTGGTTTTCACAACTGTTTAGTAACTGGGTAAAAACAAAATTTTAAAGAACTGTCAATAAACTGTTCAAATCAGGCCATCAACTCCCACACAAGTTGAACCGACTTTTGAAAAAGTCTTTTATACTGTTGGTACGGAAAGAAATCCTCAACTGCAGAACCATTAAGGGATCCCAGGGATATTTATGCCATTAAATCCAGCAGCTGTTCAGTATAGCAATGTGTCTACCAATCCACATCTTCAAAGTCTTTCATCAAAATGTTCAGTCTACAAGTGGCATTTCAGCTCACATCCCATCAACTTGTAGCGGGGCCACATAGTGTTAAATGTCAGTACTAAGTGCGTCTCGTTTTATTGTCCCGTTTACTGTTTATGTGCATCAGTTAATGCCGTCCCCGAAAAAGGGGACGGATGATGAAAGGAGACCACAGCCACAAACCTGGAAAACACCTGTTTACAATCAATCAATCACAGCCGTCACAGGATTATTTAAGCCATCAGGAGGAGAAGGAAGAAAGGAGAGAAGAAGATTTTTCATTCACGACCACGAGCCAACTGTACCAGTTATTGTCCATATCGCGCTTAGCCATCCAGTTTGTTTTTCCATCAGCCGGATTTATTTCAAGGACCTCACCACGAGAGACCCCAGGGTAGGACTTAATCATCCACCACACACACGAGGATTCACGGTGAGGCTGTTCCATTTTTTCCGGGGAGAATCAAACAACGCAATTTCACTAATTCAGTCATCCGCTTTCAGGACAGTTTCTTTATTACCGGACTCACGTTCTCATTCATTTTCAGTTTATCATTCATTGTTGTTATTCGTGTTGTGTGTTTATTTGTTACAGGGACAAGGGAGGGTTTTTGTTGTATATATATATATTTGGTGGTGTCTTGTTATTGCTGGGGTGGAGGGATATTTATATATTTATGTTTCTGTTTTTTGCATGTCATTTTACTTAATACATTTAATCCGTTTAAATTTTACATCCTGTTTTTGTGTGCTTATATTTTTCACCGTCGATTGTGGGGGGGGGGAAGTTTAATTGGTAAGAAGTACGGCTTGATAGTAAGGTTATTTCTCAGTCAATTATCCAAGCCACAGGTCTTGGGAGTGTAGCTGCCGGCTGGGTAAAAGGGGTCGGCCGTTACATAAAGTGGTGCCCTCTCTGAGGAAATCTTAATAAATATCTATCGCTGTCTGCCTTTAAACATTTTCCCCAATTAATATGTCTATAGTGCGTGCCGAGCAGGACGCGCTTCGCCGCGGTGTGATGATGGAGTAGCCGGGGCGCGGCATGTCATGGTCAGAGCGTGTTCAGCGGTGCAGGAGGTGGTGGATTCATTGCAGTCGCCGTACCTCGAAGATCGCCATGGACCTGAGGAGGAATGCCTGGAGGATGTCTTGCCTCCGTGGGAAGATCTGGCGCAACAACTAACCCGGCTGGATGAGAAAGTCCGCGAGGTTGCTGAAAGTGCGCTCGGGCGCGAAGATGCCTTGCGGGCTCGCATCAGCAGCTCCCAGGAGGAAGTAAAAGAATATCTCAATGAGCAAGTTCAACTCCTGGGGCGGGAAATCGTGTTGTGCCTCCAGAGGCGGGATCAACGCTGGCAAGAAACTCTTCAGGGGGAGGTCCGAAGGAGTCTCCAGACGTTACGTCAGTCACCCTGTCATTCAACGCCGTATGGGTCTCGTGGGGGGGGGTGAATACATCAATCGGCCCTCTGTTCCTGGGGTGCGCCTTTCCTTTCCCAAGTTGGGGGCCCCTTATAACATCGATGATGTCCTCAACTTTGTGGAAGAAGGGGAGGCGTATCTGGCTGTTAACCCTTTAACCCCAGAAGAGCTTATGGGGGTGATAGGGGCATCCCTCTCGGGGCCGGTGAGGAGCTGGTGGCTGACGGCCAAGAAGAACATTAGACTGGGGATCCTTTCGTCGATCTTTCCTCGCGGCTTTTCTTCCGGAAGACTATGAATCTGAACTGGAGGACAAGCTGCGATCCATGGTGCAACTGCCTTCGCAATCCATACGGGACTTCGCCTATGAATATCAGGCTTTGTGTTTGAAGTGGCGGCCGGCTATGTCTGAAGAAGAGGTGGTCCGCCGCATCCTTAATGCCTGTAACCCGTGGTTAGCTGGGGGTCTCAGGGGGGTTGTGGGGTTGGTGGAAGACCTGGTGAAGGTGGGCTCACAAGTGGAACGGGACTGGGGAAACTAAAAAACGTACTGGAACAAGGTACAAGCCAGTACACGAGAAACCCAGCCCCTAAAACCCCAGCGAGCCAAACCTTGCCGGTCGGAAGCCGATCTCGCCATCATGCAAGCGAGTACGTCCCTCCTGATCGTCCCAGTGAAGCTGCGGGGGTGGCAGGTGGATGCGGTGGTGGATACAGGGAGCCATCACACCTTAATCCGCTCAAGCATGTGGAAGAAGATTAGCCGACCGACAGACAACTTAACATCTGCCCCGTCTGTCCGATTTGTATTGGCAGATGGGAGTGAACACAGAGCCCTGGGCAAAGTCCCCTTGAGGTACAGTGTACTCTCCACCACCTGGGAGATGGATACGTATGTCCTGGATGACCGGCACCTGTCCGTCCCGTTACTCCTTGGACTGGACTCTTTAACCACCATGAGGATGACCATCCATCTCAGTCTCAGGGGGTATACGGTGCCAGGGGAGGGGTATGCGATTTCATACATAAATCAAAAGAAGATCTGGGCTCCGAATTCATTGGCTTCTACGCAGCAGTGAGGAGTGACGTAAGCACCTCGGCGGCAGCTACTGTGGAGGAACAGCCCGAAGAGGTGAGGCCGGTGCTGAAGAAGTGGGCCGAGGTGTGGACTGAGAAATTAGGAGTCGCCCGTGGAGTTACCTACGTGATCCACACCTCGGACGAAGTTCCAATAAGGCACCGAGCTTACCGTGTTTCTCCACTAAAAAAGGGCATAATTAAAGAACATCTTGATCAAATGCTCGCTGAGGGAATAATCAAACCATCTTCCTCCTCCTGGGCGTCCCCTGTGGTCCTCGTGAAGAAGACGGATGACACCTATCGTTTCTGCATGGACTACAGGGGGTTAACGGGAAGACGAGCCTGGACGCATATCCCATGCCCCTGGTTCATGAGATTCTGGAGTCACTGCATGGAGCTGCAGTTTTCAGCACACTAGACCTCCGCAGTGGCTATTGGCAGGTGCCGATGGACGAGGGGAGTAAGAAGAAGACGGCAGTCATCACCCCTGAAGGCTTGTTCCAGTTCAAAGTCATGCCTTTTGGGCTTAAAAATGCTGGGGCCACCTTCCAGCGGCTCATGGAGCAAGTCCTGAGGGGGTTGATAGGCAAGATCTGCTTTGTATACATCGACGACGTCATTATTTACTCCCCTTCTATTAAACAACATCTCCAGGACCTGGACACCATCTTCCAACGATTACATCAAGCGCACCTTACGCTGAACACGAAGAAGTGTACCTTCATTCAACCCCACATACGCTTCCTCGGGCACATTCTTTCATCTGAGGGGGTCGCGGTAGACCCCGAGAAGACCTTAGCCATCCGAGACTACCCCACGCCCACGGATTTGAAATCTTTGCAACGTTTCCTTGGGTTAGTGGGGTGGTATCACAAGTTCATTCCCCGGATGGCTGATATAGCGGCTCCCTTGAACAACCTAAGAAAAAAAGATGTCCCGTGGGAGTGGACAACAGAGTGCCAGGACGCGGTCGAGCAACTAAAGAGCCACCTTCAAGAGCCGCCCGTTCTGGCCCAGCCAGATCCGCAGCTCACTTTCCAGGTACAAACAGATGCCAGCAACCTGGGGCTTGGCGCCGTGCTCACTCAGAAAATCCACCAGGCTGAACACGTCATCGCTTACGCCTCTCGAGCCTTGCACGGCGCCGAGCTCAATTATTCGACAGCTGAAAAAGAGTGTTTGGCTGTCATGTGGGCTGTGGAAAAATGGAGACACTATCTGGAGGGGGTTGAATTTGAAGTGTACACCGACCATCACGCTCTGACCTGGGTATTTAATCACCCGAAGACCTCCTCCCGTCTAACCAGGTGGGTGTTACGCCTCCAGAACTTTACTTTCAAGGTGACCTATCGGAAGGGCTGTGGCAATATTGTGCCTGATGCTCTGTCCAGGGTGTCAGAGCCACCGGGGATGGTGTGTTTGGCAGAGGCAAAGAAGATGATCCTCCCTCTGCCAAGAAGACCTGGCTCAAGCACAAGCCACCAATCCATTCTGCCAGAGCATCAGGGAGGGACTGGAACAGCAGCGTACTGACCGGGTACACTTCGTGGACCTCCAGGGGGTTCTGTACAGGACCACTCCATTCTCCCTTGGGGGTCTGCAACACCAACTAGTCGTCCCGGAAGGGCTCATCCCCGACTTTTTAAATTACTATCATGACAGTCCTTTAGGTGGTCACCTTGGAAGGACAAAAACTTTATTAAAGATCCTGGGGGTTGCGTGGTGGCCGTCTGTCCGGAAAGACGTTTGCCACCACGTGAAGAAGTGCATCACCTGCCAGCAGCTCAAAAACCCACCTGGTAAACCGGCAGGATTTCTACAATCGACAATCGCGGATGGACCGGGGGAGACTTTGGGAGTCGACCTGATGGGGCCATTTCCTGTTACCAGCTCGAGGAAGACCGTCCTGATGGTGGTGATTGATTATTTTTCAAAGTGGGTGGAGCTGTTTGCATTAACAGATGCAAAAACTAACAAGATCTGCTCCACCCTGAAGAACGAAATCTTCACCCGCTGGGGGGTGCCGAAGAACATCGTCTCAGACCGGGGTCCGCAGTTCACGAGCTCTGTATTAGATGAACTTTATACAGCCTGGGGAGTGAAGAAAAACCTGACAAAAGCTTACCATCCCCAGGCCAACATGACAGAGCGAGTGAACCGGACCCTGAAGAACATGATCGCCTCCTATGTGGGTGAACGCCATCAGGATTGGGATAAATGGCTCCCCGAGCTCCGGTTTGCCCTGAACACTGCTGTGCATGAAGCCACAGGTGAGACGCCTGCTTTGGTTGCGCTGGGCAGACAGCTAAAGGGCCCGCTTGACCGACTCCTTCCCAGAGCCCCTAATCCAGAAACCACCACTTACAATAACTTATTTAAAATGGAGGAATTACGGCGGAGAATCCAACAGAGGTTGGTGAGTTCGACATCCAGACATGCCAAGTTATATAATGCCCGGCGTAAGGAAGCGCACTTTCAGCCGGGTGATTTGGCCTGGATTAGAGCTCACCATCTCTCGGATGCCAGCAAAAGGTTCTCCGCCAAGCTAGCGCCTAAATGGTTAGGTCCGGCCAAAATCATTTCTCAAACAGGTCTCGTTAATTTCCAGTTTCAAAGGGGTATCGGCACTGACTCCAAGATAGACACTATCCATGTGGCCAATCTCAAGCCGTACTTCGGCCCTCCCTTGTCCAAGGTTGGGGGGGGGGGAATGTAGCGGGGCCACATAGTGTTAAATGTCAGTACTGAGTGCGTCTCGTTTTATTGCCCAGTTTACTGTTTATGTGCATCAGTTAATGCCGTCCCCGAAAAAGGGGACGGATGATGGAAGGAGACCACAGCCACAAACCTGGAAAACACCTGTTTACAATCAATCAATCACAGCCGTCACAGGATTATTTAAGCCATCAGGAGGAGAAGGAAGAAAGGAGAGAAGGAGATTTTTCATTCACGACCACGAGCCAACTGTACCAGCTATTGTCCTCTATCTATCTATCATATCGCGCTTAGCCATCCAGTTTGTTTTTCCATCAGCCGGATTTATTTCAAGGACCTCACCACGAGAGACCCCAGGGTAGGACTTAATCATCCACCACACACACGAGGATTCACGGTGAGGCTGTTCCATTTTTTCCGGGGAGAATCAAACAACGCAATTTCACTAATTCAGTCATCCGCTTTCAGGACAGTTTCTTTATTACCGGACTCACTTTCTCATTCATTTTCAGTTTATCATTCATTGTTGTTATTCGTGTTGTGTGTTTATTTGTTACAGGGACAAGGGAGGGTTTTTGTTGTATATATATATATTTGGTGGTGTCTTGTTATTGCTGGGGTGGAGGGATATTTATATATTTGTTTCTGTTTTTTGCATGTCATTTTACTTAATACATTTAATCCGTTTAAATTTTACATCCTGTTTTTGTGTGCTTATATTTTTCACCGTCGATTGTGGGGGGGGGGGGGGGGTTTAATTGGTAAGAAGTACGGCTTGATAGTAAGGTTATTTCTCAGTCAATTATCCAAGCCACAGGTCTTGGGAGTGTAGCTGCCGGCTGGGTAAAAGGGGTCGGCCGTTACAAACTTAATGCTTCTAACTTTATTATCACCTTCAAAGACTGTACTGGGGCCTGTGCTAAATCCAAATTGAACGGACTACAGCTGAAAAATGTGAGTGCCAGCCAGGAAAATAAATACATTTTAAAGACAACGAACTTCATTAATTATATTCTCCAGAAAATGAAAGGATTACAAGTAACCTTGATAAAGATTTAAACTGCTAGTCTGTAAAGAAAGCAGAAGGTCATTTTAACATTGAATCCATTGTGACGTTATTGCAAGGCTTTAAAAGGCCATCTTTATATAAAGTAAGGCATTTGTTTTATCAATAATTATTCATTGCACATTATGCATGAGGAAAAACTGAAATGACCAGAAACTGTTTTTTCATTTGTAAATTTAGAATATTTTGCAGAAAATAGAAATCTCTAGAACAGGGCAATTCAATTATAATTTCATTTGGGGCAGAAAACCAAGAAATTTAGTTAGGCCAGACATTTTTGGAAGCCGGTAAGCAGCAGGTAATGACAAAATCATTTTAAATCAACAAAAATGAATGTATTTAAAAATAAGTAATGTTTATTCATTGTTTCCCTTTTACATTTGGTCACATCTGACACATGCACATCAAAAATGTATTAAAAAAAAAAACAACAACAAAAGCTATAACTGAACAGTATATCCACTTTTGAAATAAAAAATAAACATTTTGATCACATCTGACCCAGGCACATCTCAAATTGCATAAAATCAAAACAATAACATTGGTTTCCCTTTTGAAATATGAGATCCTCCCCCAATTTAAATGGGTGGTCATGACAGGCAAAGGATTTTTTTTTGCATAGAACACGGTTTTAATCATTCATAAGACAGAGGTTAAATTTGAGTTCCAGAGCAAAGCCTTTCCTATTGAAATTGTACACCCAACCCCCCGAAAAAAACTACTTGAGTAACTATTTAAGAGCAAGGCACCACGTATGACATGAAAGTGGACTGGTACATTTATTTTAATGATTTGTCTTTAAAATGTCTTTGTACAAAGTTGTTGGGTGTCAAGTTATGAATTATTAATTACTTATTATTTTTTTACTAAATCTTATTTTCCATGTTTCTTTGTTGATGAGCTCCCGTTGAAGAATCTATTGGTAACAGAACATATAGTGAAATGGCGAAACGGCTGAAGTAACATCTAATAAAGTGGCATATTTGATATAATTTTGACAAAGTTTACTGTCAACCGTCAATCTCAGAGCACCCCGGTAAAATGACTGTAATACACCTTCAACCTTAAAACACAGACTTCATCACATCACTGTGCATGACGAAACAGTGGGCAGGCGACTGCTCACACATGTTTACTGATGGATAGGTGGGCATTTTGCATGGAGCATGTATTAAATCAAAAGAGAAACGCCATGCAAAGATGCGCAAATACAAGGAGTTCAGCGACAATCACACATTAGTGTGCCACACCAAATCAGAAGGGACAACTATACAAAGGGCAGATGAATTTTAAATGTTTTGCATGCCTACCTTTTGTTTTGATGACTGATGATCATATTCAGCCCTTCGTTCATTATTCTGGCACAAGTGCAACCAGTCTCTTGTTGAAATTCACAGCCATCCCCCTCAGCAGTGCTGTGTACTTAGACTTGGAGACACACGCAGGAAAATATTTCTAACGTCATTTTCGGCACAACTCCCTCACACCCAGTGTGGGATATAAACTAGCATTTATACGGCTCAGGGATTGGATGCTTTCTAGTACAAAAAGACATTTTTTAAATTTACCTCAAATGAAAACTGACTTTATATTGTAGCTTGTAGGTGTGTGTGTGCGCCCTGTAGTGATTGGCACGGAGTTCTGGGCTGGTATCAGCTTCACTAATAATGGAACTGAGGGACCCTATACTGGATTAGGCTAGTATGATGATAAATTGATGTGCTCTTTGTCACAAGCCGTCTAATAAATCAGATGGCCTGCTAGTATCTTGGGACAGCTTCAGAAGCATCAATATTTGCTTCAAATTGGAAAGAAAAGATGGATATGGATGAAGTATAAAAAAAAAGATCTGTGAAAGCTTTAAATGTGGTTGGAACCTCAGTTTACAAGGAAACATACAATTGACTTCCTGGAAGGGCATGTGAGACGAGTTGAAAATGCATTCTGCTGCTTAGTTCCTAACATCAATCTGTATAACAACCTTTCCCAAGACCATCCCACTTGCCTTGGAGGCTTTTGGCTACGTTACAAGGCATCTTGAGGCTACCTAAGGTTTTTTTTCCCCTTCTGCTGTTCTCTCAGATGTTCCAGCCATGCTTTGAAACTTATGATGTCAGCCTTCACAATCACAATCCTAAAGATGCATCACAGACAGAAAAGATACTTATTAAATTCCTTCACAGTGCTTTGAGCATGCTGATCCTTAGCCTTATGTGGTGGAATCATGAAACAAGAAGAGTTGGTCGCTAGGTAATGACAAAGAGACCTCATGTATAAATGGTGCGTACACATAAAAATGTTGTGTAAACGCATTTCCACACTCACTTTGAGATATATAAAAACTAAACTTTGGGTAAACGCACATTTTCACAGCAGCCTCGGACCATGCGTACACACTTTTCTGCTTGGTTTTGCAAACAAACAGGCAGCACCCAGTATCAGAGCAGTGCTACTGTTTCTGTGTCATTTCCCTTTTCATAATCGCATCCATGATGCAGGTTTTATCAAATACACTGAAATTAATTGCATATTGTTTACAAATTTAATTCACTTGATAGTAATCATTCTGTAACAATATAATGGTGCATGGAATGACCAAACTATTCCAAGTACCATAGCTGCTTTAGTGTTGTTACTATTCAGTGCACTACTCAAGAGTATTTTAACCCATTGTATCTGAGTGTGGAATCACAGCTGTACAGCAGCTGATCAGAAAGCTCTACAGTGGGTTGTATCAAGAGCACTGAGGATAATCAGGATACAGCTTCCTGCCCTGGAGGATGTTTATAGCACACGCTGCCTCCAGAAACCCAACAGCATCTACATTGATTCCACTCAACCATGCCACAGTCTATTTGAACTTCTCCCTTCTAGCCAAAGCTTCGGAGCCTTTCCAGCACAGATCTCGAGGATCAGAAACAGTTTCATCCAAAGAGCTATAAACACACTCAATCTGTCCATCAAGTGCACCCAGTAGAACTGCTTGTACTTATAATTACAATTGCCTCACTGTAAACTTGCACTACAACTGTAACATCTATCTGCACTATATGTGCATGTTTATTGTACTTATGCTTTCATATTGTATATTTTTCATTGTGTTTATTGTATTATTATTACTGTTATTTAATCATTTTATATGAAAATAAGTTTATGGAGGATTTGCATATTGAATCTCATTTTACCATACAATGACAATAAATAATTTAACTACATAGAAGACAGCACATATTTACAGATGATGATGACTGGCTTCTAAGTCAATTTGGATTTCCACGAGCAATCCTCTTGGAGCTGTGTGCTGTTAGAATAGTAGGACGTACACTTGATATCATTTTTATGATGAAATCCATTAAAGTATACATATATTACACTTTACAGATAAATCATTAACTTCATTTAAATATTGTAAAACCTCAATAATTAAACATGTGGCGGTGTGGTGGTGCAGCAGTAGCGATGAGCTGGTGCCCCATCCAGGGACTGCTCCTGCCTTGTGCTTGATGTTTGTTGGGATTGGCAAGATCCTGGATCAATGGAATAACTCAAAATATATGTTGTGGCATGCAAAATCTGCATATTTTTGTCTATATTTTAATTATATTTTGCTCAAGACAAAACAAGATGTACTTAAATACAGGACATTTGCATGGGCAGTTTAACATCAAAGCATTCTGTTTTCCTGAATTGTACCAGTATCAATCACAGTAACATCTGTTTGAACTGAGCTGCAATTCAGGAGATGACTCAAGCTGTATGATGATTTTATTACCTGTGAAATGATGGGCACCAGTACTAAATTGGTTAACATCTTGGGATCTGAGTTGAAAACTGTCAAACCAGTTTATAGCTTGAGTCAAGAGATTCTTAAAACATAAAATTTTATTGTTTGGGAAAAGGACTACTCAAACAGATTAAGGAGTTTGAGTAAATTCTTCCATCATATTGACAGCTAGCCAATCAGAGTACGTAACAATCAAGGTGTTGCAAAACCCCATGGAATTTTATAATAAATATGCCTTGTCTGTGAGCGACATCAGAAGAGGACAGAGTGACATCAGAAGAAGGCGAGAGCAACGTGCAACCACTTTCATCTGATCACCAGCTAAAGCATTCCATGAATATCAGTTGCTAAATCAACACCACCCTGGGACATTCATCTTTGACATCTTTACATTTCGTAAGCTTTTTCTAAAGACTATATATTTATTTATATATATGAAGACTTTGCTATCCACATTTTCTTTTATTCCTAGAGTGCTTGAAGTAATATGGTACATTTATTAGAGCACCTTGAGCAGTGAGGAAGTGCCATATGATCCAAGCTGCAAGGTTTATCAAGCTGAGGACATAGAGCGTGTCCAATAATGAGCAGTGCGTTAAAGTAAAACATTTACTGGTTGATAAATGGCCTATAGCCAGAGATGTTGAGCCTTTGTATGTTAGAATATATTGCTGGAGACCAAAGGTAATATTTATGTCTGAGATACATCTAACACATTGCACATTGTTCATGGCTATGATAAGTAAGTCTCTTGGAGTACTAGGGAAAGCGTACTGTGCATGTGTTATTCATACGGTACTTGTGTGTGTTAAAGTGCTAAGGAATAACGTGCATGCGTATACATCTTTCATACTGTACTTTTGTGTATGCATATATCTATGTATGTGTGTGTTAATCTTAAGGTGCAACAGTAGAACAACCCGGTAACAAACTTGATGAGTACACTTATCCCTAAAGAAAATAGGTAAAGGGTAAGTAGAGGGAAATATCATGATAACACAATGTATAACAGAGATTTTTCAATGTTCCATAAAAGATTTGAATCTGCATTCTAAGCTTTCAGCTAGTTTTACATTTATTGCAGATCTCATTGTGTGGCGAATGGTTACGTGGTGAAAGAAAACGGAAGGTCAGAAATTAGAGATTGGTATATTTGACAGAGACAGTACTGCTGCAATAAATTATTCCATTCAGGGTTGCGCACATCCCAGCAAGCATCTTGCGGGAGGCAGAAATCCCTGGATGGGGCGCCAGCTCATCACTGGAGCTGTGCCACCATGCTCCCACGTTTTATACATGCTTTAATGAATTTCATCTTGAAAATGATATCAAGTGTACATCTTAGTATTTTAAAATGTTCAGAGAGCTGTAATATCATGAATGTAATGTACTGTATTCTGTATGGCAATCACTGCCTGTGCACTCGTGTTTACGGAAGAAAAACTTGTTTAAGAAGCACGTAGTAATTCACACACATTGAACACAGCAGCATTTAATGTGCTACTTCAGTTAAGATGGGATTTGAGAAACTAGTAAATTAAACATCGATTTTAAGATGTTTAAAACGTTCTACTTTAATGACAAAATAAACTACGACATTAAAGTGAAATTTTCAAGATTAAAGTCTACCTTTACACCTTTTTTTTCTTCACTGTGTCCCCATTTTTTTTCTTTTTTCTCTGTACCTTAATACATTTCCATATGACACTCAAGATGGTGGGCTACAACTCTCCTTTTCACCTGGACTTTGGCATTTGACCACTTCTTTTTAATTTCGGGCACTGCACGACTTTCTGAACTTGAACTTTTGTGTGTCACTCCATTAATTTCCTTTTGTGGCTCACACCACTGCCTAAGCCACCCAAAAGTACATTTTCCTTGCCTCCACTTCAACAAGTGGAAGAAGCATTCGATGAAATCCTTCTTTTTATACATGCTTTTACCATTTTCTTTTAACAAAAAACAAAACACAGAAGGAAAGGGGCTATTTATATTGATTTACATATTCAAATATGCGAAAATCTGGGAAGAGTCGGGGTGGGGCTATAGGCGTGTGCACATGCATTAAATATCACATTCATTGGGATTTATAAAGGGGAAGTGAGTGGAACTTGGCGTATGCAGTTTTATGCATCTGGATTATTTTGTGCGTATGCACAATTCCAGTTTTGTCTGTACACCATGTTTTAGTATGAATTCTACTCACAGCGTTACACAAAAGCCCCAAAACACGGGTTCATGTGTAGTGCATTTTCCTGTGGAGTAAACGCTGTAATGTGCACAAGAAGTGTTTTGATGCACCATATTACAGAAATATGAGGCATGTCACATTAAAAAAAACAATGCTCCTCCATGTTAATGTAAACAAGAGCCAAAAAATATCGTTGATTTTACGGGTGTGCTGCAGATTACCTATGTTACGCAGCTGTGGAAAAACTGGAGGTAAACACAGAAGTGTTAATGAGGCTTAACAGAGCAATATTCCTTGTTTTTCACACCCAAAAAACTTTAAAACCTCATTTTTAGCAAGTTTTCTGTTACACAATTAGTACAATTTGTTTTGCATGGAATTTCAAATCAGTTTTACAAAACTATCAAAGTAAAACTTTTACTGCTTCACTCATCACTACTGCCATTGATTCTTAGTCCATGAATGACTTGAAGAGCCTACAGTCCTCCCGCCAACATAAAATCCAATTAACATACAAATTAATACATATTGGAAAAGTAAAACATGTTGCATCCTAGAATAAGAACAGAATCCTGGGTAATGATTTATTCATATACATCCAAAAAATGTGCTACAGCATGGTCAAATCATCATTAGGTTACTACTGGAACTTTGAAGTGAAAAAACTCAAGTTCAGGAAACATCAAAAAAAAAAAAAAACAGGAAATCAGAAGGAACTTAAATGTGCATGATACCTTTAGGATGAAGTCTTCTGCTAATCTTCTTTCTGTTATTGGGTCCCAGAAGTTACATGAAAAGAATGTTAATGCATAATCAAAGATACGGTTATCAGGCCAAGGAATGAGAGATGTGGAGGAAATGGTGACGTTAGGGCCTTTCAAGGTTCACCATGCAGTTCCATATCCTAGCACCAGGTATTGAGACTTTAACAGGCCATGTCTCATAGACCTGTATTTAACATTCCTAATGCTGCTTAGCCCTTCAATGAGACCCCTAAGGAGACATCCCCAACCTGAACCTATGAGACCAGAAAGATACAAGATTCTTGACAAAGTTAATATTAAAAGTGTTTAGTGTATTTTTAAAGCACAAAGTTAAAAAAAGGTCAAATAAGTAATAAATAATTATATTCTCACAGACATTTAGCAGTGATGACACTGATTCAGTCCTGCGTCTCTATCTTCAAGATGATTTGTCTGTTTTACAACTTCATTCTATTTTTATAAGACAAAACTGCACAAAACTGTTCAGATCCTCCTCTTTGTTACTTCACTTTTGTTCCAGCATTGACTTTCCCTTCCCAATGGTGTAATAAACAATTTCCAGTCCATCAAACATATGATTAAAGTATTAATGTCTTTGCATTGTAAATATTTAATTGCTTCTGATTACATGTATCTTAAGCTTTATTCACACATATTTTTATTTAAACGGCACTAATGTACTAAATGTACTATCATTTGAAAGCGTAATATCTAGATAATCAAACAGTTCAGTTTTTCTCTAGCTCCACACAGGAAAATGACAAATTGCTTAGTTCAGGTTTTTCACGCTGTTTACCACGAGGAGTTACAAGACTGTTCAAACCAGGTCTTAATAGGAGAACTTCAAAAACCCTAAGGTTCAACAGTTGAGATTCCTGTGCAGAAATAGACCACAATTGTGCCATTTTTTTCCTCACCTTCAGTCTCTTATGCAGTCTACAATTGTTCTGCAGTGCCACTCACATTTTTACAAGACAACTTCTTTAATTTAGTATCTGAATGTCTCCAGTCCATATCTGCTCCGATCCCGTTTTTATCCCAAGCTTTTACCCGTGGGCATGGATATTCTGGTTTCCCTTTACTTGTCATCAATTCTCATACCCAACAGGTGTGTCCAGCATGGCCAATGAAGACATGCAGTTTGTAGTGGTCACACTCGTGCTTAAATATCTGCTGTTTGATATTACAAGAATGCCACATCAGAGATGCTTAACTGTAAGTTTAGCAACAAGTAAAAGTGCATTCCTGAGCAGAAAACTCCCGCTATTAATAGACTTGTCCCAAGGACAGAAATGATCATTTTTGAATAATGACACAAGCAAAATTGACTCCGCTGCAGGCTGCAAAACAAAGTGCAGCAGAGTCTGAAAATGAATTGTTAAACAGATCAGGTCGGGCAGATGGGAATTGGGAGACTTTACTGGCTGTTTTATTTTTTGCTTTTTATGCAAAACATTCAAAAAGAATAAAGTTCTAGAAGACTATGTTTAATTATACATAGCTTAGAGTAATATGTTAATGTCGTCGCCTAAACAGAATATTTTGGCCTTTCTGCAAGAAACCTAATGAGCTTCTTCTATCAGCATGTTGACTGTGTTTGAGTTTCAATAATATAATTAGGCTTGGACCAGCATAAAATAATGATTTATTACTTGGCTGAGTTTGTCTAGAAGATAGAATGTGATAAGAAAATTCTGAAAGGGACCAAAAGGAATCAGACCATGAAAGATTTATTTTGCTTTATTATGATGTCATTTAAGTGTTGTCCCCCGGACCATTTCATCCACAGTATGGCAGTCACAGCCATTCACTACATGTTGTCTCAAGAGAAGAGGTTGTTATTAGAGGCATCAAACATCAACTCATCCATCCATTCATTTTCTGAAGTCACTTTATCCTCACCCAGAATCCTCAAACACAAGGCAGGATTAAATCTGGATGGCAAACCAGTCTATCACAGGGCACACTCGAACTCACAAGCAAACTAGCTTAAGTCTCATTTCTATTATTGACAAATATTCTGTATAAATAGTTACAATACTCTGATAAATCTCAGTTACAAAACAATATCTGCTCTCAATGTATAGCTTTATAGAGTCATATAGTACCCCAAGGCAGACTTGGTTGCAAGCACCCAAAAACAGACATCCAAAAGAGAGTCAGTCCCCTTTCAGTTCTACGTGGTTGGATCTGTAACTGAAATTGAGGAAGGAGTACACAGAGGTACCCCTTAGAGATCAGCGCACTTGCAATCACATAATAAATCGCCAAGCAGAGGGGTAGGTCATCCTTGGGGAGTGGCGCTTTTGCATATACATAAAAGATCGTTGTGCTGGGTGTTGGCAGAGTGTTCCCCTTGGAGATCATTGCCCTCATGATTATTGCATAAGAAACAAAATTTTGGTGCCCCTAACACAGCACCTACTTGACCTATGCTTAGAGCCAACCCTGGTAGCAAGTACAGTGAACTTCTTCTTTGCATGTTCTAATCAAAATGCAACCTGTTGGCACAGTCCTCTCTGCACCCTTACTAATTTACCTTAAAACAGGTGACATTGTGGGTTCTTCAGATCATTGCAAAATAAAAACGTATTTTTAGTTTGCAAAAGAACCATCCATATGAAGGTTCCAGGATAATATCTATTTATTTAGATCCATAATCGGTTTCTAAAGTAATAATGACAATAGATAGATAGATAGATACTTTATTAATCCCAATATTACTGTATAATAGATATGTGAAACACCAATCAACTCATTATGTGAAAAGGACTTTTGCTGCATATCATAACACAGGTTAAGTTCAGGTTTTTTGATCCTTCAGGATCCTACTACGTATCCTCCTATACTATACATTAAAGATTTCTGTTTAATTCACGTATTTCTTATGCAAAGAACCCTTCAATGAAAGAAAGGGTACTTTACCAAGCAATGACGTCATGAGGAGCTGCACAACCCAGTAAACAACCACTTAAAAACCACAATATTTAAGTGTACTTTCACAAGAAGAACCTACAGACACTTGCCTTTTCGAATATGTCCCAGTCAGTGTGCCTTCATTTTTTATATTGTATTTCACAGTGAACAACTTTCCCATCTTATCTAAATATAACTTTTTACATGTGAAATGCATGGGACAGTCAGTCATGCTCTGGGCTGCACCCTTTTACATTCTTCAAACCAAGAACAAAATTTGCAATTGAAAATTAAGTTTTATTGTTTGCTTTGTAGAGGATAGCTGGCCAATAAGCACAATGCACATTGCCACTAGTGCACACTGGAAGAGATCTCTGTCCAACAGCCAGTGAGGTCTCTGTCATGTTTGAGTCTTTCTGTGAGTGCTTCAGTTTTCTCCAAAATCCCAAAAACATGCGTGTTAAATTGACCAATTCCTCTAAACATGCCCAGTATGACTGTATGCACACATGCCTTGTGATGGCCAGTTGCACCTTGTGCTCTATCCTGCTTTGAGGCTTTGGCTCCCCTGTAATAAAAATTTATGAGGAAGAAGCTTTGGGGAATGAAGTCCAAATCTCAGTAATTATTCCCTGGGACATAAAATGGGTTTGATTTATTGCTGATTAATGGTGATACTTTGATGCCTGAATGCACCTGTGTATTCATTTTTGATGTGCATGCTTTTTAAAGACAAGACATTCTTTTTAAGAGAGACTAGGAAACTAGCTTTACCTTCCAAGAAGCAAATCACAGCCTTGCAGCACTCACCTTGAAGCTGCTCCTCACCAATCATTCTTTCTCTTTAACTGACAGGCTGTTTTGATTTGGATGGTTAAAATATGGTATTGCTTTGTGATATAACCACAGTTATAAAACGGTGTGATGTATGACAGGGAGCATCATTCAATCCAAACCCAGATGTGAGTTTGAAGCTGTTCATCTCAAATAAAATGCATGCTTTTCATCATGCCTTTCCATCCTTGAATAAGCTTTTCAGAAAGCTCAGTCAACTAGAACCTTAGATATTACAAACACTCATCCAAAAAATTCCTCATCGATATAAGCATGCAGTAAAACCAAAAGAATCTCAATTTTGTGGGCTCACATTTGTTATTACAGAGAGTTTCAGCCTGCGCCTGCTACACTGAAAGAAAGGCATGAACCGGTTCTGACCAGACTGTGGATGCCACATGCATGTGCCCACAAAGGCCTAATTACCTTAACATGTGTCAATAAGATGTGCAAAAAAGACAAATAAAATATGCAAAGTCTAAAAAGGAAGTGTCTGGTTTAGGAACAAATCCCTGGTGCAGCATGGAGATACTGGCAAAATCCACCTAGTCCAACTCAAGTCTGCATTTAATACAAATATATACCGTGCTTCTACTTTAATTTTTAACCTAAGGGGGTCTCATCGCACAGGTAGTGAAATCACCAGAACATGTGGGGTGCTAAGCAGCTGCCTGAATAATACAATGATGTCAGTACATCCCTCTTGGGTGTCCCCTGCTGTATTCAACAGTCGTGCAATTCTGAAAATAGCTCTTTGTTCTGTGAAGTGACCTTTCAGATTTTAGCACCTCACTACGATACACAATGCTGAAGTCCAGCAAGAGTGAACACAACAAGATCCCACAATTGTAAATGCAGTGCCTTTGACACATAACAGTACATATTTTCCTGGGCCCCCATGACATCTGTACATGAAGAAGGGGGCTGGGGAAGTCACAATCTCTTTTCAAAGTGACACCAGATGCAAGACTTAATCTTCCAGTTGCTTCTACTCAAGGCTAATTAAATGACAGTGACAAGAATTGGTTAAACTGCCTTCATTATGCCTTCTATTCATCCAGTTCCATCTCAGCTGTGTCTCGCGCTATTTAACACTAACTATACAGCAGTCACATGATGGTTGGCAGGGGACATAAAAAGCAGGAGTTTGGATTGTGCCGTTGCTCTAGCGTTGTGTATCAAGTGGCTTTGTAACAGCCATTATTTTGAGCTCCTTCAGTGTATCTCTAGGGCTATAACCTGTTTTTGCTTGGATTTTTTGGAATATGATATTTTTGCACTTGTGGATACCTTCTCCCTGATAAATTGTTGAGTGCAAGCCTTCCAGACATACCCAAATAAATGTCAGCACCTGTACAGCAGATTCAAATGCCAGCTGTCCTGGAGAAAAAGCCAAGCTGTTGTGTTGTACAACTATAACAAAAAAATTATATATACTGGGTGAGTCAAAATGATGTTAACACTAATGGTACTGCTATGTACAGTATATACTTATACAGTATACAATTTTTGTGGACAACTTATGTGCCACATATGGTACATGTGCTAAACATGATGGTGAACAGGTTGAGACATTCCTGTAAATCATCTTGCACATGTGAAGTATGTTTTGTGAATAAATTGTTGCAGCCATTCAAATGTTAACATAATTTTGACTTACCCTGTATATATATTTTTATAACAATCCAAAATCCCATAAATGGGCTTTAACAGCCCCCCAGCCTTGACTCTCTAAGAATACAATAAAAAAAATAAAAATAAAAAACCCTTGCAGGAAAAAAAATGTTAGGCTGGGCATGCACTGGGTGTCAATAACAGGGTAAACAAAACACCCAAAACAGAGTACAAGTAGTTCTTTTCTCACAGCTTGATAGACGTTATAATTATTGTTCACATATTAAATGTGTTGATCAAGAAACAGAGTCAATTTATCACCTAGATGTATTGTTTTAGTTGTAGGACTGTGCCAGAATGAGCTAGGATGGGTTTTCCTGGTTTTGGCAATCACACTGGTCTTGAGAACACACTCCCAGGAAGACAGACTGCTCTAGAAAGACCTCAGGGTGCTGATTCCACGATGGCTCAAGAGAATGAAGACAGCATTTGATTTGAATATTTATTCCATAATATTATTATTTCTGAGTGAGATAGTTGGCTCTGGCTAGGACATCCTAACTAAAGGAGAGAAGAAAATTACACATTGTCTTATAACACTCAACCATGCCCAAAATGGACCCAAGAAAGCACACAATGAAATAAGTCTGTAATTCAAAAACAGAATTCTAAATGTAACTAGGAGGTTGTACACAAAGAACACAAAAATAACAGACCAATCTCTACAAAGGCATACGACAAATAAAAATCCCAAGGTAAGCAAAAGCTCACAAAGCAGAAATCCAAAACAAAGGCAAAAACAGAGAGCGTGGGACAAAGAAAAATAAAAGTCCAGACAGGAAGTGGTCATCAGAAACATGAATGCAATTGCTAGAGCATAGCCACTCCCTCTATCACATGACTGCTTCCAAATAAACATTGCCAAGCAACAGACCCAAACAGAAGGGGTCTTGGTCAAATGGCAGGTGAACAGAAAGGCCAGAACAATGACATGTCCTACTTGTTCTATCTAGAATGAGATGAAGAGGGTTTTTAATGAGAAAGGGGCGAGAAAATAGGAAGTGGTAAGAATTTCAAGTCAAAGTTTTAACCAGAAACGTAAAATGATCTAGGGTCAAACTCTAAATCCTAACCAAAAATCTAAATTCTTAATAACAAAGTCTTGATAACCAGTAAACACCAAACAAAATGAACAGCATGTAACACTCGGATGCCAAATGTTGGATGATTTGAATTTGTATGCAACAACCTAAATGCTGTTGCATTGATGAAGTCAGAAGTCATGTACTTCCAGTGAATCATGGAACATATTGGTATAACAACAGGTGCACTATAGTTCTAAAATGGTGGCATCCAAGACCAAACAAAATGCTGCTAAAAGAAAATGGGAAAAATATTCAAACTTTAAACCTAGGCTCATAGATAAAAAGGGAATATCAAAATTGCATTTACTAATGGTAACAAAATGCACACAGAATGTAAACATCATCTCAGATGAGTAAAGAAAACATAATAAAAATTAAAAGAATATGCCAATCAAAACACTACCTTGATGTGAGAAGGGAACTGAATGGGGTCTGTGTGAGACCCAATCCAGTTCTTTAAAATTCTTAAGTATTTGGTAAAGTTAATCCAGCAGAATTCTTTCAATTAAATAATAAAACACATATGCAAGGTCAAAGATGGAATTTAAGAGGGATTATATCTAAGACATAAGCCATGATGAGCTGTGAGAATCTGGAACTAACTACCAAGTCATGTAGCAGAAGAAGACACCTTGATAACCTTTGAGAAGTATCTGGATGAGATATTGAGATAACTAAGCTTTGAAGCAACCAAATCAGCTTGATGGACTAAGTGGCTTCGACTTTCACGTGTATATTCTTATGTAAATTAATCCAATAAGCACATTTTGGAAATGTGGAAGCAAACCTATATCACTATAAGGAGGACATGCAAGCAGCACACAGAAGCACTTCACCACCGAATTTCCAACACAAAATACATGTAAATATAATGGCTGTGCATTATTTAATTTTTCCCAATTTCAAACCTAAAAGGATTTTAATGTAATTATTGTTTCAGAAGTTCTTTTTTTTCAGGCATTTATGCCATTAGTACAGGGCTACAAACACTGCAATTATGAAACACTGACAGTTAAAATCAAAATGAGACAAACTTCTAACACACTAAGCCTCTGGCTTGTTTCAGCTGTCTAATTCAGTTTCACCACATTTGCACATTCCACCTGAGTGGAGTATAAAGAGTCCAGTCTGAAATTAATTAAGATATGCTTATGGAGTTTATTTAAGTAATTGATGTTTTTAAATGCAAGGCAAAGATGGCCTAGAGAATAAAAACAAGCACATTAGATCAGCAAAAGCAAAGACTGGAAAAGAAATGCAGATTCCAGTTCTGCACAGGGCTGCCTTAACCATAGATTGCACTCATACTCTAATCAGACCTGGACAATTAAATTATATGCTGGAAATACAGAAAGTAACAATATTCACTGTGCTGCTAAAATAGAATGTACAATCATTTTTGTAGAGAAATATTTCCCCAGTAAGGCAATGAATAAATTGTTTAACTGTATGTGATATGCAGATCAGTGTCATGTTTTCATCCTGAACTCTGAAAGGCATAAAACTGGTGGAATGTGTTTAATCATGTGGTCTGTAAATTAATCATTCTTTATTTTATATGGCACACCTCATAGTAAGTATAACAGAAAGTGTACCACACAGTACCCAATGCAATAGTACAATATAATGAAATGAGGAACACTTGTAAAGTGCAGATCTAGAGCTGGGGGGTCTCTGCTCATGCAGGGTTATAATGGATTTTATTCCAGCTGAGCCTGTAATTAAAGACTGAAACGCCTTTCATACTGTAAATGAGACTAGACATGTAAAACATTAGAAGGACCTGTATGAACCAAGTGTAGTAAATCTTTGACCGGAAAATTACTTGGCGCAAGGTATAGCATAAATTATGGAAATGTAGCTGATGGGAACAAAACCATTGAGTCACTTGGAAGAAGTGTCTTAAAGGGTACAAAGCACTCTTGTGTCTGTGAGGATGCAACTCTCTTCACAACCGTTTAGTTTTACATGTTCTGTGACCAGCATTCTTTGGGTCAGTCAAGATTACCTCGGTGGTGTCCTGCTGAATAGAATTAACTGTGCTGTGTTAGTCTCCAGCCTTTGAAATAAAGATAAGATCAGAAAAATGGGACGTACCTGCATCCTTTTAGGTGCACGTGAAGGGGTGAGGGAATACGTCAGCAGCAAAGGGATGCTGCGACTTACGGATGTTATTGGATGGCATTGTGGACTTTTCTGCCCGAGGTGCCCTCGTGGAGTTGTATGGGCTGCCGCCGGTCCACTTCCCTTTCAGTTGCTCACTTGCTGTCAATACTTTAAATGCACCATGAAGTTAAAAGACTGCCAAGTTTTAAAAATAATAGTGTTGTATTATTGAAGCATGACGGCTAGGGACTTGAAACGCGTGTCGGAAGAAGAGTGGCGCGGGAATCACGAGGTGTTCGAAGCAGGTGGGCACGTACTGCGTGCGTTTAAATAGCGACAAAACACGCATGCGTGAGTCGATTGGGCGGACGGCGTGGATCAGGTCGTATGTTACAATATTTGGGAAGATGGTGTGAAAAAAAATCAAAAAATACAAGAAGTGTAAAATTCCTGCATTACAAATCTTTCTGTATTTTCTCTCACACACACAATTATTTTAAGATAAACAGCAAGAAGTTGGTATGGTGATGTTTCAATTATTGCAGCATCCCGGTAATATGGGTATGAACCGCAAACATGTTTGTTTTAAACACTATATATATATATATATATATATATATATATATATAGTAACACAGTAATACAGTAAAATTATACTAGTCTAAAAATACAACAAGAAGTGTAAAATTCCAGTATTAGAAATAATACAAAGAAAGCGTTTAAAAATCAGTCTGGAGAAGGCTAAGAGGCATCTTGCTTTATACTCTTCCTTATCGTGGGCTAAAAGGGTCAAAGGGATTTTCAAGGTGAGTTTTTTTTTTTACTTTTTTCTCCTTGAAGACCATCTATCATAAGAAGAGGCTTATAAAGGTCAAAGGTTAGCCTCGTTTCCTTAGGCAATAGAACAGATAGGAACATCCTGTCTGATCGGTTTAAAACGTGAAAGTAAAGCTTTTTCTCTGTTTTTTGTTAGTTCAGTTTTCCACCCATGAGGACTAAAAGCACATATGTCTGCCAGATCTGACATGCGGCCTTTTGAAAGTCTGTAAAATGTGTGCTGTCCACATGCATGACTTCACGCCATGGACTGCTGGCATTACAGATCATCTGTCACTTTGTATGCCCAAAATGACCCCAAAACACAGGCAGTGACAGATAACACATTGAAAAAGTGTGTGCCTGACTTCTGCAAAACAGGCTTAACATTTTTAATTTTTAGCACCAGAATGTGAACCTCTCTGTCATCTGATTGTCAGTTTATGGTGGGTTGTGTTTTGGCCATCTTATTTATGATGGGTCAGACATCCATTGCTATCTAATTGCTGTTGTTGTTATTCATTTATTGTTTTTTTTAGTTTGGTGCCTTGTAGGGTGGCATGCTGGCACAATGGTTAACACTGCTGCCTCATGGCCCCAGAGTCCTGTATTTGAATCTCAGCCCGGTCACTGTCTGTGCATCTTCAGTGTGGGTTACATCTCAAAGACCCCCAGATTAGGGTTAATGGTAGCTTTCAATTGCCTCTATATGAGTGATGGTACACCACCAGGACAGGCACCGGCCTCCTCTAAGGAGCTATAAAAGACATCTCCTGTTCATGGTTCAAGCTGGGCAAGATGTCCTCCCCAGCCCAGGAAATCTACATACCTGGGGCAAGACTGAGTCTCCAGTATGTCTTCTCTGCACTGAAAAGGGCTCACTGGAGCACATCCTCAGTAACTGCACAGTAGCTCTCAGTGACGGCCGATGCCACAGCTGACACAACCAGGTGCTCATGTCAGTGGCTTAGGCCATCTCTAGAGGGCAGGACGAGCGGCCTCAGCCACAGCCTTCACTAGCAGCTGGCCTGCTCACCTCAGCACTGGCCTGGGTACTGTGAGGAGACCTGGGCCGACGTCTCGAGTTCCCATACAACGTTACACCAACTTCTTTGAGGCTAGACATGCTGTTAACATCTGCCTCTACAAAGCAGGTGCTTATAGTGGAGTTGATAGTCCCTTGGGGAGAACCACATTGAAGAGGCTAACAAACAAAATTGGTCCAAGTACCATGAGCTAGTGGAGCAGTGCCAAAGAAGTGGCTGGCATGCTTATTGTGTGCCCATAGGCTTTGCTGGCTACTCTTTATGCAAAGTCTACACCCAGCTTGGCATCACAGGAGCTGAAAAAATGAGAGCCATGAAGTCCACCATAGAGGCTGCAGAGAGGGCCTCCATGTAGCTTTGGATCAGGAGTTCTGAATTGTGAGCTATTGCTGCTGGGACTCAAGTCAGAGCCTGATCACCTGAGCGAGGATGTCTGATGTTGTGAGACCTGAAACACCCGATGACCTCAGGAAACATCACTGATGCTGTTCTGCAGTGCGTCCTTGGATGTATCTTTAAACTGCTGAATAAAAAGGTGATCAATAAAAAGTGCATCAGAAAAAGCCAGAATCCCACATTTCTCATCACCTTTAATTTGGGATGCAGTTGCTGTAATTAAGCTCTTCATGCTGAGGCATGCAATCCCCTCCCCAAATGTTGCTTCTTTTGTCTGTGTAGTGGCAGCCTCATTGGTTTGATTCAATGACATCTAAGCAATAGGAAGGCTGGTACATTATTGTAACTGTAAAAGTGTTGGAGATATGGTGAGCTTTGGGTACCATGTTTCATGGTGATGAAATGGTAAGCACGTCCTCCTTCAGGTCTATGGCTTCACTTAACAGAACAAAACTAAAACTCATCAAATGTGAAATCGAACCTAATGTTAGAAACAACACATAACAGATCTGACTTTGCCATGATTTATTCAACAAAATCAGTTACCATATAAAGACTAAGTGTGAATATGATTCCATACAAAAAAATCAGTTCCAAAAAATGTGGAACATACCGCCATGTTATTTTTGGAGTGGGAGGGCCTTCTCTGGAGGTCTGTTCCAGAAAGCGTGATTAGATAATCCAGGATTTCAGAACAAAATCCATCTTGCTTTAGCTCGATTTTACACTTGCGGATTACCTGGTTCCAAAACACCGGATTTCAGTCGGCTAACGCAATCCCGGATACGTTTATCTGAATTAATGCGCATTGACAGCAAAAAATGACAAGCCCTTGTGAATGGAGCACTGAACAGCAGATCAACCACAACCACAGACTACAAGCCTGACAACCAGAGGGGATAAGGTCCATGCCAGCAGAGCAAGAGGTGCTGATGGCAGTGCATGAAGATTATCAGCATATCCAACAGAAGTGGAGTAATACAGCAGCAGCTCCCAAGGAAAGGAAGATGGAGTGGAGGAATACCACTGAAAGAATGAATGCGTAAAACAGTTAATCAGTGATATCTGTGTAAACTTTGTGTGGTAAATTGTTGAACTGTGCAAAATGTACCCCATGCAATATTACACTACTGAAACGTTATATGTCTTCAAGTAAGCAAAGTATTCTGTTTTTGCAATTTTAATATCATCAAAAAAAGTCTAAGACTCATGACATTAAACGTTCAGCACCCAGAGAGCTGTTCTCGTCATTACACGTCATCCTGCCTGCGCTAAACCCGGCTTTGTCAATGCCAAAAGAAACTAAAGCTTCTATACTTTCATGTATACATCTGCAACAGAAGTCTCTCAGTGCCCACTCTTTGAATGGTTACTCTGTTCAAACTCGAGACCACATATATTTGGCCTTGACACTTGTTCAGAACTAATGTGTGTGGCATCTCATATTATTTTAAGAATGGATAAGAGGACATATTGATATTTGTACTCAGTATTTGATAAGCAGTACATACTTAGTTCTTCATTCATAAAAGCCATCAGCCAAATGAACTACAATACAATGCAGAAGTCACATCGTTGCCTTACTCCATTACAAAACCCCGAATCGAAACTGCATTAATAAGCATACTGGATACAGGAATCCGCTGAAGGGGAGGGTCTGCAGAGGCGTTTCTTTAAAAGGCGAGGGGGACTCCACAGAAGGTATGAAGGTAGGCAGTTAGTCTAGCATTAGTTATTATTACTCACCAATAACACACATTTACATTCAATCATCCTACTTACTTTAACTGGATTTAGCACTAATCCTGCTTTCTGGAACAGACCCCTGGTTACACTACCATGAAAGCCATACTTTGTCATTTTCTGATAATAATAATAATAATTCATTACATTTATATGGCAGTCATGAACTAACACCAGGGGGCCCTTTAACACAATCATGTAGTTTTGGTCTTTTTATGATTTCTCTGACCATTATAAGGTCTGCTCTTTGGATGAAATGCTACAACATCCACCTCTCAGAAAACCATCTTTAATGTTCTCCTTTTTAAAATTATTCTGCTTACAGTAGAACAATGGATTTCAAATTTTTTGGAAATGGTCTGAGGACCCTTATTAGGAATAATAATTATTTCCCAGATATCACCGTAGAGGTCTGTCATTGGCATGCTGTTGTCATAACCCTGAAGTTTCCAAAGTTTCCAGCCTGAATGGCTCGTATGTGGAGTGGTGGTGATTCCTGATCATTAGCTCACTGAGTGCACTTGGCATGTAGCGCCTCAACTGAATTACTGTCAAAACTGACAGAGAAGCACTAACAGTGTACTTCATTTATCACACAATGGATTCCACATGTTGCCTTATTTTTGGTTAAATAAATAGCAAGTTGCTTTTCTAATGCTGCAGCACACTTTTCTAGGTGAGCAGGATTTGGACAATTTGAAGGTGGTGTGTTGTCAGAGTGGTATTCACTGCTGCCTCACATACCTGGCATTCTCGGTTCAAATTCCTCTCTAGTTATTGCTTGTGCTGAGTTTGTGGTTTTTCTACTTGGGTTCTTCTCCCACCTCCATAAAAGACCTACAGGTTGGTTTAATTGATAACAGGTGTACACTGAAAAATTACTTTTATTACCCCATGTGATTTTTATTTATTTTTGGGTGCTGATTTCAAAAATGAAAACCTTTTTTTTCACGTAACATTTGTTCACAAAGCACATTTTTAATGTCAGCTATAGATATTATGTTAAAAACAATCATAATTTGTTTGAATTTAATATTTTTAAATATTAAAATGTATGTTTAAAGCAAAGCTTATTATTTTAAACAGTTCATAACTATTTTTCCAGGCCTGATGTTAGAAAACTGATTTCTGATGCAGGATTTGATGGTGTGATGAACAAGAGGCTTGGTATCATTAAAGAAGTAATTTCTAAGTTTTGAGGGAACAGTAAAGATTTAAATTTAAAATTAAAATTAGTCTTGACTTTCAGACTGCACTTGATAAGGTGTCACAGTAGGGGTTGGGCATCAAACTAAAAGGTGGGAGGTGAGCATGTTGTGTGTAGAGAGGGGGAAGCAGAGGGTGATGGTGCGAGGAGCCTCATCAGAATTGGCCGATGTTAATAGTGGTGTGCCACACTACTAGGGCCGCTGCTGCTTTTAATATATATATATAATTTGGATAAGAATATAAATAACAAGCTGGTTATGTTTGCAGATGATACCAAGGGATTTGAACAGCATACAGGACAGTATCACATGGATTAAGTAAAAATGTAGTGTGGTTTTAAAAACAAAGAATTTAGGAGTCATAGTGAACTTGACACTATCAACTGCCAGACAGTGGTCAGAAGCCATTAAAGAAGGCTAACAGCATGTTAGGTTATATAGCGTCCTGATGTGTGGAGTACTAGTCCAAGGAGGTTCTGCTCAAGCTTTATAACACACTGGTGAGGCCTCATCTGGAGTACTGTGTGCAGTTTTGGTCTCCAGGCTACAAAGAAGGTATCAAAAGAAGACAAAGAGGGGACATGATTGAAGAGTTTAAGATTATGAAGGGAATTAATCCAGTGGATCAAGACTGTTATTTTAAAACAAGTTCATCAAGGGGACACAGTTGGAAATTTGTTAAGGGTAAATTTCACACAAACATTAGGAAGTTTTTCTTTACACAGAGAACCCAGGAATTTCAAAACTCAACTTAATGCTTTTTTAGAAGAATTAAGTGAATAGGATTGGCGAGCTTTGTTGAGCTGGATGGCCTGTTCTCTTCCAGATTGTTCCAAATTATAAATAAACCAGTAACTGTGCAGTGAATACCCTTGACTTGAGCATTCCTAGTTTTCCTCCTCTTTTTCTGTACGTTTAGCATTCGTTTGCTCAGAGGTTGATGCGCTTGCTGCTTCCTGAGCCGCTCTTCTTTTCTCCACCCTAGCGGCCCACTTCTTCTCTTCTTTCATCTGCATCTTTTCACGTTAAAACTGATTGTCATTGTTTGAGCTGCAATTACATAGTGTGTTTTCTTTAATTTTTCACTTAAGCTGGCACTTAAGTCTTCAATCTGCCTCAAGAATGATTTAATGATATGAAGAGGTAAGGGAAGTGACGGTGAAGGTGGTAGGGATGAGAACGGCGCCTGTACACATGCACCACACGGCTGTCCTGCTGGCCGCTGCCGAGAGTTGATTCTACAATAAAATAAAACAAAAATAAAAAGAGGAATAACCTTGAGGTCAATCATCACCCTGAAAGCGGATAGTAGACGTCACATAGTATATGTGTACCAAATTTCAGGTCAACAGGTCAAACGGTTTGCGAGCAACAGGTGATTTAGAATCCTGGACAGACAAACGAACAGCCATGGTAGCGTATTATATATAAAGATTGTGAAAAATGTATTAGTTAAGATTAAGGAATTGGGTGGTAATGTGAGTCTCAGAGATCACTTTTTGATTCCGCCTTTCGAATTTTTCCCTGAAAATCTTGGAATGTCGAGCAAACAGCAGGTTGGTACCAGAGATGTTGAAAGGTCAGACTGATGGTGGACTAATGCTGGATGAGTGATCAGAATAAGAATTGACTTTATTGGCCAGGTACATTAATGTACACTAAGAGTTTTCCTTGATAGGATTGATGCAACATACAAGAACAACACCAAATACTAAAACATAACATAGAAAATGATCAAATATGATGCAATGTACAAGAGCAACACAAAATATAAAGAGATAAAACAGAATTTAAAAATCCAGATAGTCTTGTGTGCAGGTATTGATAAATACTGAGTAGAAGCTCAGATTTGAATAGTCAAAGTAACTGCACATTTAAAAAAATATAACACAATAAGCGATGTGTTGTTTTAGCTTTTACTACACAAAGGTATTTGCTGGAGGGAAGTCTTTGGGACAGTAAAGCCTTGGGCCGATCGGAGCAGCAATGATCTTTGCAGTATACTTCCTCACGCTGGACTGATACTGGGTTTGAATGGGTGCTAATTTACAGCCTATGATCTTTGCACAGATTTGGATAAATAAAACTAAAGATAGATAGATAGATAGATAGATAGATAGATAGATAGATAGATACTTTATCAATCCCAATGGGAAATAAAGAAAACAGTTTATAAGAAGCAATTCTATGTCAGGTGAGCGAGATTTATGAAGAACTGTCATATCGTTACACCAACCTTGATTAATGTAGCAATACACTCTGCTGCCCTTTGTTTTGTTCAAAAGTTCAGTAATGCGGACTGCGTGAATTCAGGTAAGTCCAATGCAGAAGTTGCGAATAGTCATTCAGCCACATTTCAGTGACACACAGGGCAGATAACAAAATCCACATTGGTATTTATAAATGGATGCATATTGTTGACTTTGTTGTACAGGTGGCGTTATTCCTGCACAGCCTTGCCTAACGCGCCTCCATCAGTGTCCATTAGGCCAGCTGCAGGGTCAGCAGCTGGTGCCACCATACATGGATGTTTCACCTTCTGTTCTCCCTGCCACTCACTAGAGCTGACCTTACTGTGGTGTGGGGTAGAGCCCCAAAAACACTCTCACCTCCACAGCCACAACCAGCAGCTAGCCTTCTCTGCCAGCTCTTTAATGCAGGCATGTCAAACACGTGGCCCGCAACAGAAATCTGTGCGGCCCGCGTGACCAATCCTAGTTAGCACTAAACTTGTACAAAATGATTACTATCGTTTGTGATTGAATCATTCTGCATCTTCGGCGTTACTTATTGACTTTTCTTACTTCTGCCTTCTGACAAAAGCGCGTTTTCCCATGGCATTACGGTACCGGAAACGTCATCTGCTAGTATAGCCACGAGCCTTGTCCAAAGTTAATGAGCCGCAACGTCGCAACTGAAGTGCTAGGCTGCAGCAGGGGTGGCCTTAGGCATGTGCAAATTGTGCACCTGCACAGGGCAGCCATGCCAATATATATTGAATATAAAACAGAAAGAGAAAATAACGACACAGCTGACGGCAATGTGGCAGAAAAACATTGTGTTTTTTGTTAATTAGTACGCTGTATTTACTAATGTCGCTCGAGTTGGAGCAGTAAGCTATATGTAGTATTATAACGTTCTGCCGTAATGAGAATATCATGGACCGCCACTTGGTTTTCAAGTTTTGGACACACGCATATAGAAGCGTGTCATGAGCATGAGGTGGCAATGCAGTGTCCGCAACGGACGTGGCCATCCGCCGTGCATAAGATACCATATTGACATTGGCGGGCAAAGGGGCCACCGATTCTTTCTCTGCCACGAGCCTAGAGCCGCCCCTGGCAGGCTACACTACTGGCTGGGCTGCTGAGACTGGCCACTGGGCAGAACTGACCATCACGAGTAGTAATAGCTCGTATATTTTCACGTTTTTTTTGCTCTAGTTTTATGTAATTTTGTGCTAGTATTGTAACGAACAGTTAGTGCAGACTACAGCTGAAGATCTGAAGTGGACGTGAGAAGTTGGCAAGTTGTTCATTAATACATTTTTGTGATTTTGAGTTTGTAAAATTAGTGTATGTCAGGGGGCTTTTTGCATATCGGCTTATTTTACAATATAAACTTTGAAGTAAACTTAGTAAAGTAAAATTTGATTTTTGGAGGATTTGTTTTCCAACTTGAATTACTGGGCAATGAATTCAGTGAGCGTTTTCGTAATTTCAGTTCACACGAACAGGACTTTGCGCTGTTTACGTCACCATACTCTTACAACGTTGAGAATGTGCCTGAGAATATCCAAATGAAATTGATTGAACTGCAGTCAGATTCTATTCTGAAGGCAAAATACAACGAAGTTGGTGTGCCAGGCTTGTATGCTTACCTGCCACCCTTGTATGTGCAGATTTGTAAGTTGGCATCGAGAGTACTGTCTATGTTCGGAAGCACTTACCTTTATGAGCAATTGTTTTTGTTAATGAAAGCTATCAAAACCCTCATTGCTCAAGACTTACCGTCGAGCACCTTTCATCCCTCATAAAAGTTGCAGCTGCACAAGATTTCAAGCCTGATATTGACGAACTGGTTACTAACAAGAGATGCCAAGTGTCGGGACAAAAGAAATAGATCTCAGACTGTAATACTCCTATATAAGCAATGAATATAATATAATGAATACTGTATAATATAATAATATAAGGACCTAACTAAGAGACTAAGACTCTAATTGTACGCTGTTGTATGGAGATTGTGTGGAAATAAATTGCTTTTCTTTAAACTTTAAGTGTTACAATTTTTTAAAGTTTTCAGTATGTTACAGTGCGGCCCGCTGACGCACATATGGCAGTCGAAGCGGTCCACCAATGGTAGTGAGTTTGACATGCCTGCTTTAATGGCTTTCTGTAAGTTGGTACCAGTCATACCCACAGGAACCAAATTACTGATTTACCCACAAAGCCCCAGCATCCAACCTCTACTGGATAGATGTAAGTCACCCAGCCTGGCACTTTGCATTCTGCTGCCAACTCAGAATACTTGAAATGCTTATCCTCATGTTCTACTGGTAGCCCTCCCACCCTGGGGATGCAAGTTCAATGAGGAGGACCTTCCTGGCAGCTGGAGACCACATTACAGCATCTGGTCTTAATGATGAACGAGTGATTTCTGATGGGAAAAATCAGCTGCTTGTCCAAGTCCACCCTCGGCTTCCATGCTCTTCCAGGGATCAGCACTAACTGACACTATCCTGTTGCTGTTTTTGGTTGAGTCTCACCTTGTTTAAAAAATGCAATGTCTGGCAGATGGATTTCTGAAGTGTTATTTTGCCACCACATTTCTAATAGCCCAGCCAACTTCCTCAATAACAAGTTATGCTACCACCTATAGTGCCCCTGTGTCAATGCAAGGGAGTGCATCATTCATTGCTCTTATTATGAAGCTAAGCCGAGCCTGTGGTGTCCTACAGCTATCTGCCCACCTGATGACACTAGTTATGTAGGCCTCCCATCGTGCCCATGCTTCCTGCTGGTCCTGGGACACTGCCTTAATGAGGTAATGCTCGTGCTCCGCCCATGTAACCTCCTCCACACCCATAATCTTTCTCTGCTCCTTTGTGGCCTTACTCCATACCAATGTAGGTTCTCCTCTATCCAGTCCTACTCAGCTATCTTGCACTTTCTCAATGATTTGTTTATGTTGCAACGTGCCAATGGCAGGGCCAACCTCTGTCTTTGCCCTCCATTTACATCCTGTGCCAGCATTCACATCTGCCTTCCTTATCAGGTGGTCCCTGGATTCCCTCAGTTATAGCACCAGACAAGTTTTCTGCTGCATGTATGGAAGAGCTGCGTCGGAGAAGCCACCTCCCGATGTAACAGTTTGCTATGCTATCCATGCTGCTAGCAACCGAAGCCACATCACAGGTTGGTAAAATGGGCACGGATAAAACCACACCTTGTATTTCCCTGGAAGCCAACAGCTGTTGATCTTTGCAAGCCCTTATGCCAACTGGTTCTGTGCTAACTTCCCAACATTTGTGTTTGACAACTCTGACGTATATTGTCTCCCTAAACTTCTGACAGGTTGATCTAACAGCTATGGTATCTCTTTGCCTCCAGTGACAAACACATTTTCCTTCCTAATCGACAGGAATCGAGACTTTGACTACAGCTGTCTGGAATACAGTATGTCAACTTAGTTTTTGCTTCCTGTTTTGAAGTGGGATGGCAGCTTTTTTGCCACTGGTCCCCCTCCATTATACTAGCGGTTTAGCTGCAAGAACACCTGTGATCATCTAAGAGGAGAGTGATATCAGGAGGCACAGTGCAATCATATTCAGAAGCCTTTCCAACGTACATGTTAAATTCATTGTTACCATGCAAAGTCATAACAAAAATGATAGATAAAAGATGGAGCACCAAACAACTGTGGCTACCATCCTGGAATGCACCAGAAAAAGTGGACCTACAACAGACCACCAAACTAAGTTTTGAATTTAAAAAATAATAAAAAAAAGCCCACATTTGTAGTGACAAAAACATGAAGTTCCATGTAAGTCCATGAACATGTATTGTTGCTATGTGTACATGCAGTCTGTGTTGATGACTTGGGTTTCATACAGCTAGTATTTTTTTTTTTCCTTTTAATTTGATTCATGGGTGGTACAGTTACTCTGGTAATAATACACATCTACTCCCCATTTTTAAAGAAACCTTTATTTTTACATAATTCCATATTTTATTTTCTACTACTCTTGCATGTAATTACAAAATACTTAATACATATTATATAAAATTAAAATGAGAATATATTTTAAAATAAAACAGTAAAAACAAGGTTAAACATCTACATTTGGAGTGAAAGCACAAAACAATACCTCAAGAAAGTATGCATAGGATGAGGTCTCAAAGCAGAACACACACACACACACCTTTTAAGAACTAGTTCCCTGACGAAACATAAAAGACTAACAAAAAAAAAGATCTAGCAGCAATGTGAATTGTAGTATTTCCAAGGCCTATAATATTCAAATACTACTAAATAAAGCACTGATGCCACCCATATTAATAAAACAAACATATAAACATAATGCAATGAAAAGGCTTTTGTAGCGTATTAAAACTATAATATATTCAATTCTGTATGGTCTTGGGGAAAATAGCTACATTTCAATTCAGTAAAAAGCTGCAAAGGAAGGCGTCCAAGTTTGCAGGAGGACAATGTGCAAAAATAAAGTTTTGAGCTTGTGCCTAATGTTCTAAATAGTTGTAGTGCATTTGTGCAAAATGCTGCATTATCTGGACTCCAACCTATTAAATCTGTGGTAGGTCACATTTCCTCAATTTCAACGGCTTTCGACTGGATAGGAGTCATCAGGACTATCGTTTGAAAATATCAGAACCATTTAATAACTTCAATATTGCCCATGAAACCGTGAACTACTGCAAATCCGATTTAAGACCGATCAAATCTCTATCAATTGTACTGGTAGTTTTCGAAATGGATTTAATGAATGACTTAAAACATCTAGATTATGAACTGGCATCAAATATATACCATTATTGTGAAATACCAGCAAGGATTCAGGAACAAAAGCATAGTTAGCAGTCATCCTAAGCGAGTTCCCTTAACTTTGAAAACAACAAAAAACGGACTGAATATGCATCTTCAGAATGTGTAAAACGTTGCATAGTAATGAACATCAACATGCAGCATAAAAACTTCAGTTAGTATCTTTGGAAAAATAATTGATGACTCAAGTGTGTACTGTAATGGTTTCGAGATAAAAGATACAAACAAAAATTTAAAAGTTTACTGCTCAAACAGGCCTATAGCAGGCATCAGGTTGCCACATGCGAAGATCCATTACAACTTGGTTCAGTTTTTGCATCCACATATTGCGTTCTTCTTTTGTATCTGCAGATAGCCAGTTCCTGAAACAGAATGATTCATACTCTTTAAAAAGGTCTGTTACATATTTCAAAAATTAAAAAAAACTTCTAATTTACAGTAAACATACATTAACAATCACAGACTAAATTTGGAAGGGTACATAAATTACTGCATTATTCACAGTAAACCATAGGTTAGTTTTATATAAAAAGAATAAAGCTAAAATTCTTACTTTGTGACACAGAGTGTGTTCCTGCACTGGCTAACTAGTGTTTCCTTGTCATCTTCTCTTTGAGGCCTTACTGTGATTAATTCAAAGGTATTGGGACGAGCACAATACTCCCAATTTGCTGGTTCAATTTTCTTACTAGTGCAGTTGGCCAGATTTATACGACCAATTGGACTCTTTGGGGTTAGAGAAAGAAAGATAGGTAAGTGTCCATTACCCAGAAATGTAGGCATGAAAAACGTGTAAACAGCACAAACCTTCCTTTTTTCATCATCAGGGTAGGTCCAGTAAGAAATGCAGTAACCTGAAAGTAAACACCATCTTCTGTGCCATGCACCAAACCCACTGACATCTTCAAACATTGTCTAAAACAAACAAAAAATATTCACGTTTTTTGGGAGGTGCTAGCATATAACATATTAATACACATATATTCATTTACAAAAACATACATATGTAAGCATGCACGCTGAACGTAAAACAATTCCTGAAGTAATGGCTACACATACTGTAAACACTGAAACACACAACCTGCCAGATTTTTTTTTTGGGGACAATTTACCATTGAAGAAGGTTCTATGGAGGCTACACTGCACCTCAGTATAGATGGCTACATAAACGTTACACTCTTCTGCTGTTTTGTAACAAGACTCAATGATAAAAATATTTTTAAATCAACACACAAACATGGATCGAAACACACACTGCCAGTGTTATGAATACCTGATTTCAAAAAAAAAAATTGAACTGTTTAGCTTAAAAAAAAAAATGGCAATATACCATTCAAAACAGAGTGGATCAGGAAAAGAACTAAATTACAAACACACAGTCATTATAACATGTAAATAAACACCCTGAAAGAAAACTGCAACACTGAAGTTAAAGCTTACACACTCTGAAACAATAACTATAACCAGCATAACCAAAGGACCAGAAGGAGATGATCCAAACTAGTGAAATACAGTTGATTTCTCTTACGGGGTCATAAACGGCCCATACATGCACATCATATATATTCACGTAACACATCCTCAGCTGCTTGGTTGTGTGCTAGAACTGTTTTTTCTTACAATAAAAGGACGAGTACTGTATACGCAAAACTCCTCAGCAAATACAAGGAATCATCCACATGGGATAAAAGCTGTACTTTTCAACAGACACTCCAATTCACAAGTATCTCCTTGAAGGCAAATCATTTCCTCATGGGTCTTGGCAGTGGCTATTTGGAATACAATATTAATGCAGCCAATGTTCTGCATAAAGCTATCACTTAAGTTATTTTGATGACATTTATTTTTAGTCAATCACTCCCACACATTATGAACATTCAATTAACATGCCATGAAATCAGAAGGTCAAAATCATCTCTACTCCTTTTAAATCAATCAAGTATGGCTTCAAAATTTCCAGATTCTATGCCCGTCACACCTCCATAAATGTGCTTCCACATTAAAACCATTAACATACTTTTAATTAAACGTTGCTTTCACCTTGGATTAGATAAACCCTTTCCTTCATTTTGCCTGTGACATCCCAAGCAGAGAATATGTTGGAATTTTGTGTTCATTTTGTTAGTCTTATGATTTCCCTTCCACCATTCTACATGATACTAGACTAATGTGATAGCCACATGATTGCAGTTCAACTAGAATGGCAGGAAACTTAAGCTAAATGTGCCACATGTTTATGCACTTACCAAAAATCCTCTTTCTTCAATGGAGGATCCAACCTGACACTGAAGTTTTAAATAGACATGGCCTTCAATAGGAGATAAAAATGGCACCTGTAGAAAAAAATAAAATAATTAAAAAAAAAATGTATTTTACTTATTTGTCTATATTCTTTAACCACGAATAGAGATACACAATTGGTTACATTTCTTTTGGTTTTCCAATTGGAGCACAGGCAGATAAAGTGACTTGTTTATGGTCACACAGTTTCAGTAGCGGGATTTGAACCCTCAGCCTCAGGGTTTGAGGTAGAAGTCTTAATCACTATGTCACATTGCCTACCTGTACTTGTTTTAAACGGAGGAGACAGTTTCACTATTTCAAAGGATGACAGTTAAAGAGGAGTACCTCTTACATTAAGAACAAAAAAGTACAACAACCCCACAAAACACACAACTAAATAACAAGGCTGAAACAAACCTGAACTTTCTGCCAGTAACAATGAAGAGGCCTGCTCTTCACGTATTTGAATCAATAATGTAAAATTCTCTTAGAGGCCTTTTTCTGTACATGTTATTGTGACAGTTGTGGCAGCTACCAGATTCTACTTCAGATTATATCAAGGGTGGTCAACGTTTGTCCTGGAGGGCCACAGGGGCTGCTGGTTTTTCTACCAACCTACCTGCTTAATCAGAAAAAAGTCTTTGCCAATAACAGGTCTTATTTAATATCTTGACTCAGTGTTTTCTCAGATCATTCTTAACTCATACATTTTTTTTTTGGTTCGAATGATATAACCCAAATGATTTGAAGCCTAAAACAGAGGAGTAATGTTAAGTTCCGAGTACTTTATTAAACCAAATTGTGCTCAGTAAACACACAATAGTGTAAATTATTGCTACCAGAGAGAGAGAGAGAGAGAGAGAGAGAGAGAGAGAGAGAGAGAGAGAGAGAGAGATAGATAGATAGATAGATAGATAGATAGATAGAGAGATAGAGAGATAGAGAGATAGATACTTTATTAATCCCAATGGGATATAAACAGTGAATGCAGCCATTTAAGACTAAAATAGGCCATTTAAGCTTCAAAATGTTAACAAGCAAGACAACGAAAATGAAGCAAAAAAATGTCACTTGAGCAATTAGTGCTTTATCAGCATTAAATGATTTCTCATAAAGCACTTGGGTTGTAATGAAAACCTGACACCGCTGTGGCCCTCCAGAACTGATGTTGTTCACCCCAATTTAAAAGCCATTTTTTGTTCAGTTGAGCAAATAAAGGATATTAAATACATGCAATGTTGTTGTCACTTTGTCAGTATTTGTTCAGTTTGTATAGAACATGATGCTGTTTAATAACAGGAACAGCAAGCACCTTGAGAGGGGAGTATGGATTCCACACAAACCACAGAGTAACAACATAACGAACATTAGACAAGTTATAGTATTGTTAATTAGGATTTAACAGTGAGCAAGTCTGCAATTTTGTGAAGAATATGTCCACAACAAAGACAAACTCCTACCGCAATATGAGGCTTCCTCAGAAAAAATAACGATGCAAAAAAAATAAAAAATAAATAACCCCACCCCCCAATCTAAACTATTTCATGACCAATTTAATGTACTATATGTGTTTGCAAGTATCCAATATGAGACATAAACCAGTAATTCTTTATTCATCTTATACCAACCTTATCCAGAGTTAGTTTATTTTTTCCGATAGACTCTAGTGTTAATCTGTGTGATCCAACAAGAGTGAAATTACTGGTGCGAACTGCATTAGGACCACCAGGGCTCGCCATTACTATAAATGAAGGGGAGGGGAGAGAAGGGGGTGGAGGAGGGAAAAAAAAAAAGCTAAGACGACATGTGCAACAAATAAAATAACTACAAAAAAACCTCTTACATGCTAAGGTTAAATATTTGAAACACACAAAGATTTAAACTGATACAGGAATAAAAGTTAGACACACCTGGTGTATGAAGATTGCTTTTCTGTCGAAATAAAAAAAAATACATTTTATACAAAAATGAGATTATAATTATTAGCATTTAACAAAAACATATGTACAATTAGCAAATTTCTGAGATTACTGCTGCTGCTACTACTACTGTAGGTAGTTCCAAGAGCAATGCCCTTTACTAGACAGAGAGACACCAAAAACGCATGCATGCCTTTGGAGTATGGGAGGAAACCAAAGTGGAGGACCCTGCAGACATACCAGCAAGTTAAGATGCCAGTACTGAAAGTTTGAGGCGGCAGCTGCTGCTTTTACCCCTAAACTACAGTTGCTTTAAAAAATTTACTACACTAATGCAGTAACACCTAACACCATGGTATCTCACTAATCCATAATATACTACTGTTGTTTAATACATCAGAAAATTATGTGTTATAAATCAAGTTTTCAGATTCATTTAAAAGGTTTTATATATTTAAATGTGTAATTAAAAATGAACACTGCATAGAATCCATTCCAAACAAAAATATTTCATAAAGAAATAGGGCAACTACTCAGTGTCAAAGACAAACACCAACTACAAAGCACATTTTTATAAATAATATAGTAATTCTTCATGAAGACAGCAGTCATGGTTTCAAAAGTACAAAATTAACACATCAAAACACAACTACAGTTTTGCAGTTATGAATTCCAACTTCCTCAGACATTTGCAATTGGATCTCAGTTATTTGGAACAACATTGTGTTAGTTTTATTTCAGCAGACACTGATTGGATTTTAACAACATAAAATATAATGCTGACCTAAGGCTGAAATTGTTTTAGTTTTGTTTCGGCAAACACTAATTGATTGGACTTTAATAACATATAAAATATAATGCTGACCCAATGGTGAAATTATTTTGGGTCCCCATAAATTGTACACTAATCAGTCAGCAATGTATTATTCTCCACATGTAAACAGTGTGCAGAAGTGATTAAGGAGTCCAGTATGATGTTAGATATACAGTAGCTCCACATGCCAAGTACAAAATAACACAACTCAACTCTGACATCTGCATCTGGCCTCCATTCTACAAAGATAGTATAAAACAGTAGAGAAGGTCCAGAGAAGAACTACATTGGATATGGCTGAAGGAGATGAAGCTTCATTAGTTTAGGCAATGTCAAAAGGAGCCATGCCAAAAGTGATGTTAGAAGGGAATTGGAATCCAATTAGAACTGTCATTTTAAAATGGCTTCTTCAACCAGTGCATGGAGGACACCATATTAAAACAGATTAAGAGAAGATTTCACACTAATGTGAGAAACTAATTTCTTCGCACAGAGAAAACGTGAAATAAATTATCAAGTGCATTAGTGTGATAGAAAGTAGTACTTTGGAAACAGAATAATATAATTTTCCAAAAATTACCTGAATCGGGATTGACAAACTAATTTGGTCTAAATGGCAAGTTCTCATTAAAATTGCTTACATGGCCATCCCAATGTCATTTTTGTGGTCGATACTTTTTGCAGTAGGAAATTGCATGTTATCATTCAGAAGCAGGCAATTTTCTCTTTACAAATATTTTTACAAGAACTGCACTTGTAAATTGGAGAAAAAAAAAATGAAATGTACTCATTTAACATGTTTAAAGATTTGATTCCATAAAATACCAAACTCTTTATTCATAAAATTCGTCAATCAAAATAAAAGTTTTAAGTGAAAAATATTAAAAATATTTAAAAAAAAAAAAAAATCACAGTAAAGTTTGCCAAGTGTTTCTACTTACAGTGATTGAAGTAAGAAGACGCTTTGGAGTAATTGCCTAAAGGGGGGAAACAAAATACAGAGTTAATTAACTTTCATTACACTCTTTTACAGTGCAAAAATGCAAGTTATAACTAAGAAATTTAAAGAAGCATGCGGAGGTTTAGGACAAAGTAACTAAACATTAATAGTAATTCATTATATTTTCTTCAACAAAAATGGTGATTTCCTTAAGAGCTGAAAGTACTAACCAGGGTCATTAAAAAAAAAAAAAAAAGAACCCATCCCAGATGTGAGCTTATTATAAAAAAAAAAAAATTAAGGTGTCAAAAAATACTTCGTACCAAAAAGCACATTGCATGGGACAGATGAAATTTTGCCATTCTCCAGAGATGCTAGACAACAAAGACATTTTAAGGTTTAAATTTACTTCCCGTATAGGAGGAAAATGCCTAAACAGCTTGTGCCAGAAGTAATACAACAAAGTAAAGTTCACAGGAAATCCTCCAAAAGGGGAAAAAAAGAAGAATGGGAAAGATGCCAAAGTTTCAAGTCATTTCCATGGACATTAAAAAGAAGTACTTATATTCATGCACTTTAAAGACCTCTATTTGATTTGGCATTTTTGATGCAAACTAGAACCGCTTAGGTCAGGAAGAGTGGAGGTCAGTTCAGGCACATCAGTGAGTTAATCAACACCAACTTTAAGCTTTATTATTTTATTTTCAATTTGGGGGTGGGGAGGAAGTTTCCACATCTCTGGTGTATTCATCACCACTTAGTGGCAGCAGTACATACAGCAGCACAAAGGGGAAGGTGCATGGATCTGCTAAATAGGCTTTTACAGACTATTGGAAACAAACTACTGTAACATTTTATACATAAATGCTTATATGTTAACAGACTGAAGGATTACGTTCTGGTGACAACAACTGAGACATACATAACTAATCACGGATAAGAGGTTTCAAAAGTATTCAAGTTGTACCTTACATTTTTTTTGTTAAAGAAATGTAGTCATCATTATATGAAGTGTAAACACAAAATTTTGCTTTAGAATAACAAATGTTAGGTTATATTTAGAATTCATTCTACACTATTTTAAAATGAACAGCTTGGTAGCATACAGGATTATACACTTTCAGTTTACCAATTGACTTTTTTTTATTTTATTTTTTATATAAATATAAAGATGGGACGTATGTATTGCAACCAAATTGGTGACTGATATTAATTTCATCAAGTAGCCATTTACAAACAAGCATTGAAATGAATCTTTTGCAAATGAGCTTAGCTGTTAGCATTAATATTTATTTGGAACCTCTTGATGAATACTGCTACAAGTTGCTTCCTAAAGCAAATGGATTCTGAATGAAATTAACTAGATTAGTAACTATAGTCATAAAGAAAACTAGGAAAACAGTGTGTTAAAGCAACTGCAGACAACCCATAGTATATAGTAACTGCTAGGCTTTAACGTACATTATTATTGACGTACAACAGCATCATCCAAGATAATATATCGAAACAGCTGTGTTCAAACAGGTGTTCTCAAACTATAAAATGGTTTATGATTAATAACGATTCAGGAGCTGAACACATCAAATAAGGATTAATTTAATAAAAGTTAGATTACAAAAGCAAAAAAAGGCAAAGCTCATGTTAAGAAAACTGTAGCCTCATTGGTCAGTAATCTACCTTTATTTATTATAAACATGTTGGTTCTTTTCACTTAAGTGATGATAATTTAAGTTTCTTAACAACCTTTTATGTGTTCTATCAAAATGTTACAAACATTATAAACAAAACCAGAATTTGTTTTAATTATAAGAACAGTAATAAGGTTTCAGAAATACATTTGTAAAGTAATTTGCATTTATGTTGCTTCTGAAGATATCAGCCCAATTCAACTCTGCACAGGATTAAGAGGGCTTGAGTATGTTAAATTACAAAATAAGTGTGTTGCCAAGGCACAAAATCAGTTTGAGAAAATCTTAAACTTACAGATTTCAGGTGATATTTTTTGTAGAAACTATATAAATTTACCTCTTGTTCATCTGTGTTCAGAAAGTACTGAGGGAAAAAAACTGGATCTACAGGCCTGTTATGTTTAAGAATGTCTTTTCATGAAGTAAGCTTGGGGTATGTGTGGAGGGAAACTAAAAAAATATCCCATTAATTTGAACTTGTATTTCTACAGCATTTATGAACACATCTTTTGATACTCCATCTAGGGGTTATTTATATATATTTAATTTTAAGCATTCACCCCCATAAAATGTCTTCATGCAGACATTTAAAACTGAACTACTTTAACATTAATGAATTCTTTAAATGTTGTAAAAAGCTTTCAAACTATTTGTTAAAACTAGCCAGGTAATTATTAAGCTACTTAGATTTATTAAAGCTAAAGCTTGTTAATTAGTAAGATCATCATAAAATTAAATTTTAGGGACAAATTAAATATAACCTAAAAAGTTTTAATTTAAAATTTCAAACAAATTTCTGCACTACTTTATCTCACTTTTTAATATATGGCAAGTGAAATCTGGATAGGATTAAAAGTCTTAGAATAAATACACGTGCTCTAGATATTCACTTTTATTATTACCTTTGATTTACTGCTTTTTTTCCTCTTTTCAAATGGAACCTCTCGTCTCTGTACCTTTATAAAAAAAAAAAAAAAAAAAAAAAACCCACACTATTACATGCAGATCTGAAGTTTGTGATTCCTGCTAATGCAGTCAAAATATACAACAGCAGTTGATAATTTAAAAATGTTAAGCTAGTTTCCTAAATAAGCAATTAATACCAGAATATATTTGATCACATTAACAAGTTTTACTGCAACATAAAACAGAAATAGGGTATACTTAAAACAATTGTATAAAATACACAATTTCACAGGTTTTTGAAAGTATCACTTTGCCAGTAATATTGAACAATTATCTTTATTTGCAATATTTTACTGCAAGAACTAACTTGGTCCATGTTCAAAATTCTAATTTTTGGCAATGTAACAAGCTATTGCAGGACGACAGTATAGCAGTTTCAACCAAATCATGTTAATTTATCTTTAATTTTTTTAATGACTCAAGGGTTGTAATTTTCAGGTGGTTTTACCCTCTCCAGTAAGAAAGAACTTTAATTACCATTCACTCTAAAGAAACGCTCTTTTATCCTCTGAGCTGCATAAGCATTCCAGGCTTATGGTAAAACATCTAAAGCCTATGTCACATTATGCAACTTTTCCAGCGATTTTCAGATGTAGCCTTCGTTTCCATAATCAGAGAGAGCAAGAGGTAGATGGCAGCAAACTCCTGTGAAGCCAATTGCCTAATGTGACATAGCTAGTGACTGAGACCAACTAGTCTGTGACTTGTTCCAACAAAACAGGTTTGCTTTCATCTTCAGTCAGAGGAGTGGGCTGACAACTAATAAATGTTCATCCGGAAAAACAATGCGTAGAATGTGGCAATGAGAAAATGGAAGATGCATGTTTTAAACCTCAAAAATAAAAGAGAACCTCATCTGTGTTATATATGCTGTTTCACAGACTAAAACAATACTTTCATACACTATGGCATTTAAGCAGGGGGAATAGACAGCCAATACACAGGACAGTATCCAATTGCCACTAAAATACAGATTCAGAAATGACCACAGAATTAATCTGTACCTTTGTTACTCAGCCTCAACAAAAACAGTAAGAGTATCATAAAATGATAATTTTTGGCAGGGCTCCCATTCTCATTCAAATCCCCCTTGTTGTTACAACCTGATGCATCATCTTTCATCCTATTTCCTACATTCTTATGTTTGGATCAAGCCAAAGAACGCCTTCAATTCACAATTTCTGTGGCTAACTTAAACTAGGCGAGGGACCCAAAAATTCTATGGAGAGCCATATTGTAGACTGGATAACTGCTTTTCATTGTTGTTCTATGGCCAAGGAACACAAGACCATTTTACAGACCATTGATTTTTCCCTATTCAGGGAATAATGCCTCCATACACGCTGCTAGATGAGTTAGACAGGGTTCACGAACAACAGGATTGACTCAAATGCCTTCCATAGGCATGGCAGTGACCAGCCACCAGGTCTAACATACAAGCATGGAGGAAATTTACATGGAAATGGAGACGGGGATTGTTATTTGCTCAGTTTCCTTATGATGTTTTTCTGTCCATTTTTAAAAAAACATAATAATGTTATATACTGCCATAGACTGATGTTATTGCTCTAGTCTGACTCTTGGCTTAGAATGTGGGCTTAATAAAAAGTACGGATATAAAAAACCCAAGATTAGATTGGTTAGATGGCTTTTGCACTTTAGCTTCAATTCAAGGAAGTGTTGCCACTAGCCATGATACTTAAATTGAAGCAATACCTCACAGGGTAAAATAACTTATTTATACATATTTGTTTACCTAATGAACTAAAATTTTGTTATGTCATTTATGCATAAAGGATATATAAGCATGTGAGGATATGATGTATAAAAAGAGAACTAAAAGAATTTAATTTAATTTCTTTTAAGGTGATACACTCCCACCATCTTTAAAATGCAACAGTTATCACAGATAATCTTGCGGCCTTGAAGCTCTCCAGTACTCTAAAGCAGCTGAAAGGCTCCCACAACATGAGCAAGTGCCATTCTTTACTCGGTCTGTTATTCATTCCTTACTGCTCTGGTGCCAAATGCTTTTTGGTTTATGTCTAGGGTAGTGGAGTATGGAAGAATTCTAAAAATTAAAAAAAAGTTTCCAAATGTCAGGTATAAACTATATTGCATGCCTATATTTGACAGACACAATATTAAAACTGCGGGCTAAGCTCGGTAAAGAAATTCTCTTGCCAAGACTCGTCCATTGTCTTAATACAAAAGGATTCATAATGCTTGCCTATGAAGGAGTTTGTCATCTTTTTCATTATAAATAAAATTAACATTTTAACAGAACTTTGAAAACATGGATAGGTGCATCTTTCTTTAAAAAAAAAAAAAAAAAAAAAAAAGCTTTTCAGAATTTTTACACACACTTTACAAAAGTAGTTTAGTTCAAAGCACACAGATTTTTTACTTTAAAATGTCTGATAAAGAATTCTAAGAAAAGAACTAAGTCAGACTGAACATTCTTGGCTATATAATTGCCAAGTTTAAATAACACAGATCTATGTTTAGTATTAAAAACAGAGATACAATATCTATGTTCAAAGTTAATGCAATGAACAAACTACAAAAAGTAAGCATTATTAGGACGCTATGAATAAACCTTCACAGATGTGAAACTGTAAGAATAGGAAGATTTTAAGATGTCTTTATTGGTTACAAAACAGAAAACAGGATACTTACCAAGCTATAAAGTTCCAAATCAATTTCAAAGTCATTTGACACCTCTGAGCTGTAAACAAAAAGTCATTAAAATTGTAATATTTTGTCTAAAGCATAAAAGCATTTATACTAACTCATTCACACTAATAGATAAGTTTAATAGAGTAAAACCAAATAAATACATGAAAGCTAGACTGCATAAGGCTGACCAAACTACATTCATAGTAAAGATGTATAAACAGTGTGGCATTTGGAAGTGCTGAATTAAGAATGCCAAACGTTTATGAACCAGTGAGAAGTACTGTAATAATTAGATAACATCCCAGAGACTTCATTTTAAATGCAGCAAATAATTTATGGAAAAAAAAAAAAAAAAACACATGATGTTTAACATGCAGAAGTTTTGTTGTGGTTCAATGTTTAACATCACTAGGCTCTGTGAAATTACTGGTACGTATTAAGAAGGCAATTGTAAAACTTAACACTATAACATTGTGCCGATGACAAAGGACACATAGAAAAATGAGGGAATACAAACTAAAACATGCATATCCTTGCTAGTGTATTTCCCTTCAACATCATAGAATATTAATACAAAAGTATTTTTTTTCTTAAAAACAACTTTAAGTTATTAAAGTGACTTTTACTCACAATAACACTTCAGAATGTCTACCAAAAAATATTGTGACTAAACACAGTTAGGGGCCTTGCTGTGAAAGGTAGAATTGGGGATGCTCCAATAAGGTTTTTTTTTTTATTTTTTTTAAAAAAGGGTCCCTGCAAAAAACTCTTTACACTAATCTCCTGCATAACCAGACAAACAGAAGTGTTATGTCCTATATTAAGTTAGCTTTTTATAACTAAACTACAGGCCACAGGTGTTGACGGTTTATTTCAGATTAACAAAATTAAAATTATGTAGACGTATTGTTCAGTGACCATAAAATACTAAAATAGATGAAAATGTCCTTAAAATACATACAGAAATATTTATCCACAATATATATGGCATAAAAGAAAATAAAATGCTTCGCATTAATTACAAGCTGTCTTATTGTTTTTTTTTTTCTGTAATGCATCGATATGAAACAAGGCTTAATTATAAAAAAGTACTTTTCACCATTTCTCTAACAACAAAAGTATACATACACACATACTAGCTGTGTAAGCCTGTGCTATAAAAAGCCCAGGGTCCTAGAAACTATTGAAATTGCCAGAAAAAAAAAAAAAAAAAGGAAATGTAGAGATGTCAGGTAATTGAAAGGAACTACTCTGGGTGTCTCTTTCCTAGGAGGATTTTTTTTGCCGACGTGCTCACATCGCTTGTGCATTAGCAGCAGGAGGAAAAAATAAAATAAAAGGGATGCCATTTTGCCGATGTTCACGGCTAAGTGACTTTGTCTTGCTTCTGAGGTTTCGTTTTGCAGACATGCTGGCCTCACTTGCGTTATTAGCAGCTAAGTGAGTTTTCCGTTTCCTCAGAGGTGGAGCCCTTACCCAGACTCCACATTTCACTTCTAGGCCGGACAGACAGACACACACACACTTCCACGCATAGATGTTATTATAGGCTATATATAGGCTTTTTTTTCTTTTCTTAAAGTAAAACAGTTTATTAAAAGAATGTTTTAAAAACTACCACCCAGCCCAAACATACTTCACATATGAAATGTTTGACTAGTTTACATTAGAATTTAAGGTTAGTATTTTTTATGACATTTACAAAAGAAATAGTAACTTACAGGGAAAACTTAGTTGTAAATGTGAGTGCGTCTCCACTCAGTGCATTCTGGGGATTGGCCAAAGGTGTGGCAACAATATTTTCAGCTCCAGCACGGATCATAATAAAAAATGAGTAACTTGCTCCATCTAAATAGAGTAAAATCATGTTAAACCTTAAGCAACCTATAAACATGCCAATGTATTCATTCCAAGTATAAGGAATTCTATCATAATTTTAATAAAGAGATAACTGAACATGCCATTACCTGTTTTGTTTGCAGTTGAGCAAATAAAGTCAGCTTTAAGAGGTAGGCGTAACTCAGACAAAGATATTGTGCCTTTAGATGCAGAATAGCAGCTTTGTTCCTTAGCAGAACCCAAAACTTTTGCCCCAGTTTGCTCTTCATTCTTTAATTTGTTTATCTCTGCAAGCAATGCAGTCCTTTTCTCAGCTTGAAAAAAAAAAAACACCACCACACACAGGTTAACAATTTTACACACAAGTAAAATGCAGGTAAATATTAACCTGCAATAAGCTGATTTCTTCAAAAAAAGAGTAGTAAGAGAAAGAAACTGTACAACCCACTGTACATATGTAGGCAATACTAATTAAGTAACAGATTGTTTTCAGATAGCTCAAAGCGCCAGCTCTTTCAGCTTTATTAAAATTTATTTTCTATCAGTCTTTTTAAGAGTGGTCACTTTGGGTGGGGGGGCATTTAGTTTTGAATGTTTCATATTAAAAATATGCATTAGTTTGAATATATTTGAACATAGATTAACAATTCTGAAGGAATATATAAATGTTCCTTTATGAGCTACAGCATAGGAAACCAGCAAGGAGAGGTTAAGGTCTTTACAAAAAAAAACAAAAAAAAAACCGCGATATAGTAAGTAATAATCTTTAATACACCCTGAACATTGTTTTGTTTTCAGTACCAATATAAAGGTTTGCTAATTAAAAGTGTGCAGGAGGTGGGGAGTAGTCTTGTGATGCTCTGCTATTTTTTATATTTTTATTATATATATAAAATTCACTAAGCCGCCGACAAGTAGCCACCCATGGAAAGCACGCAAGACAGCCACTCCCACCAACTCTAAGACCATTGGATACGATGACAACTCACAGAGCCATGCCCACCAACTCGGACGCAGCAACTCAGAACACCGGGCATCATTCACGTACGTCTCTGCTAGACTCCACATGCACCTCTGAGCCACGTTGACTTTTCATTAGTCAACCTCAGTGGAACCTCGGTTCACACAGAGGCAGCGCGAGAGAGAGCCGCGCACACACACAGGCAGCGCCAGAGAGAGACAGAGGCGCGCACACACACAGGCAGCGCGAGAGAGAGGGGGCTGGACTCAAAGTAGGAAGGCAGTTAAAGAATGCACTGGGCTCAATTTTGTTTTCACTTCTGTTTACAGCGATCGGTTCGTAGTGTGCATTGTTGCAATGTTACTTTTCTTGGTGGTTTATTAAATTATGGATTTTTTCAAATGTTTATTTTTTTCCCTGTGCTTAAAACTCATTAAAAAAAAAAAAAAAGTGTTTTTAGCCAGCAGTTGGTAGCGCTATAGCGCAAACTATTGCAGTGTGTTCTCTGTTGTTCAAGGTTTTCTCAGTGTTATTCAATGTTTTTACATTTAGTTTACTATTATGCTGTGCATTCTATGGTTTAATTAATTATATTTGTGCTTAAAAATCTTTAAAAAAAATATATTTACATACAGTTTGTACAGTCTGCAACTGATTAATTGTATTTACATAAATCCTATGGGAGAAATTGCTTCGGTTCACAACCAAATCGGTTTACGACCAGAGTTTTGGAACGAATTATGGTCATGAACCAAGGTTCCACTGTGTTCTTTTCGGTTATGACGCACGACCGCGTCCACCATCGCAAACTGTTTTACATGCCATGGTTTTAGAGTTGGTGGGCGGGTCTCCGCGAGTTTCTCTTGCGAGCGGGCAAATGACCAGGCGGTGTGTATGCTTCGAGAACGAGGGTGGACACGCCAGCACCATCTAAGAAGAATCATATTTGTCACGGATGTGAATCACTGTATGTGGCGTGTAAAACAGTTTGCGAGGGGTATTCCATGGTCTTAGCAGTGTCTATACTGTATGTTGCCCTCTCCAGAGTTACATCTTTTCATTCACCTACAGTCGTATCCTGAAAACCAACCCAATTTGGACAACTGTGTCTTTCAGGAAGTGTTCACCCATCAATACATAATTATGCGGCATGCTACGCCACGGATTGGCTAGTATAATATAAGAGCAGAGCATCACAAGAGCATCATTATATTATATATATGCACATACACACACACACACTAAAAAAAACAAAAAAAAACCCTAGGCTGGTGAGGAGAGTGCTGACTGAGTATTAAGTTCTTACATTTCACACACCGTCACATGATGTACAGTATGTATGAATAAAGCATCATTGGATTATTTAGGTACCTTTCCACTCTCCTCCAATATCTACACTTGCATTACTCCTATGAGCCATCAACCAGCTCTAGCATGCTAGATTAAACTTTTATTCTGTTTAACTTTGCGCTTTTCTGATAATCACTCTAATGTATTATTATATCTATACTGAATCTAAGCTATTTTGGATAAAGGAGTCTGCCAAACAATAACAATGAATCACACTTCAATTGTTAGAATATGACATGTATTATATTCAGTTATTCAGCAGTGCCCTAGTTTCTGCGTATATAAAAGACTAAGGAATGTTCCATGTTGTAGACTGTGTTAGCATAGTATAGAAGCTGGCAACAAATGAATAACTATGTAAATCAAATCATTTTCAAAATAAAAACAGTCACACATCTCTGCATTACAGTAAATTCAGAACAAGGCACACAGCGGCAAATGTATGGCCCACTGCTTTTCCTCGAACTGCATCTGCTTGTGCATGGACAATCAAATTTAAATCTTCAAAATAAATTTATTAACCTTCAAGCATAACACTTTGTCAGCCAGAGCCAAAATATTACTGCAGTATGGGCTGACTGGTGGCCATTTAAAACTTAAACCTTAACAATATTAAACACATTTTCATCCGAGATAAATGTATTAAAGCTGAAAATACAAGAATGAACACAAATAGAAATGTTAGCTTCACCCTTGGCAGAATAACATACATGTTACACCCAGAATTTTTAAACTACATTTGAATGAATACATTTCCAATATAAACATTCAAATTTAAATTGGCTATTTTGATGGTCCTGATACAAGAGAAGCTATATTTCGATTAGATATGTATTCTCAGCAATATATTGAACAATTATACTTCTTCAGTATTTTTTTTGTATTATTTTTATTATTATTATTTATTTATTTATTTTTAAATCAAGTACCTTCATCTAACTAGATTTTCAAAATGCATCATGCATTAATATGGTTTTGAAGGAGCATTACTCAAGGGTATGTAGCCTATGTCAGGGAAGACTTATGTCAAGACATAGAACTCCAGAAGAGGCTCAATATAATACTTAAAAAAGAATATTCATATGAAATGTGCAGGAATTTAATTTAATGCAACCGAGAAAACATTTCTTCTAAAACATGCAAATATTTATACAAAGGACAAAGCTGCAATACATACTAGAAATGAGAAGAAGCCTTTCTGCTTCTGCTTCCTCTTGTGATCCTTTGCCATGTTCTTCATCAAAGCAACAATTTAAAGCTTGACTAGCTTGATGAATTACTGTTTGTTGCACGTTTACTTCATTATTCAACATCTGCAGAAGTTTTAAAGTACCACATGAAATATAATTACCAGGCACAGAGTGTCTAAACAAAGTAATATAAAAATACAATAAATGATCAAAATTAGGGCACCAACTTAAACATTAGGAAAATGACCCATTATGTAACTATTAAAAAAAAGTTTGCATCTTTCTAAACATAAACATCATGCTTTCAGGGACGTTGTGTTGCACACCAGTCTAATAAGAATGAGAATATTTCAATCATTCCTTTAAAACATTGTAAAATGTTTATTTCATTACCACTGGGAGCCCTTAAGGAAGCATGAATGTTCTGAAATACACTAAATGTACATTTTCAAACCTTCAAGTCTTGGATGTAGAGATTCTTACTCTCAAAATCTCTTTATAAAAAAAAAAAAAAACACACATACACCACCTTTGCTAAACTGCCTGGATGCATTTAGTACTTAACCTGCTTTCAGTTATCATCTACAGTAATACTTCATTTTAGAAGATAATCTTTAAAAAAAACAAACAAAAAAAAAAAAAAAAAAAACTTCAGACAAGGGCTTTTAGGCATGATGAACTTATTACCTAAAAACTGAATGAATATGTAAATAATTAGCACATCTTATGAATCTGGAGTACAACTCGGAGCGTGTGTTTGCCTTTAATGTTTACAATATTTGTATTACCCTAAGTTCTTGTCAATAAGCCGCGGCTTATCTAAGGAAAAAAGTTGTGAAAATGAAAAAATAGAATATCGGCTTATACATCCATCGTGGGGGTTGCGTTCCAGAGCCACCCGCGAAATAAGAATATCCGCGAAGTAGAAACCATATGTTTATATGGTTATTTTTATATTGTCATGCTTGGGTCACAGATTTGCGCAGAAACACAGGAGGTTGTAGAGAGACAGGAACGTTATTCAAACACTGCAAACAAACATTTGTCTCTTTTTCAAAAGTTTAAACTGTGCTCCATGACAAGACAGAGATGACAGTTCCGTCTCACAATTAAAAGAATGCAAACATATCTTCCTCTTCAAAGGAGTGAAGCAAACAAATCAATATGTCTGTTTGGCTTTTAAGTATGCGAAGCACCGCGGCACAAAGCTGTTGAAGGCGGCAGCTCACACCCCCTCCATCAGGAGCAGACAAAGAGAGAGAGAGGGAGTTTGTTTTTCAGTCAAAAATCAATACGTGCCCTTCGAGCTTTTAAGTATGCGAAGCACTGTGCAGCATGTCTTTTCAGGAATCAGCTTTACAAAAGATAGCAACGTGAAGATAATCTTTCAGCATTTTTAGACGAGCGTCCGTATCGTCTAGGTGTGCAAACAGCCCCCCTGCTCAATCCCCATACGTCAGGATCACAGATAGTCAGCGCAAGAGAGAGAGAACAGTAAGCCGGGTAGCTTCTCAGCCATCTGCCAATAGCGTCCGTCCCTTGTATGAAATCAACTGGGCAAACCAACTGAGGAAGCATGTACCAGAAATTAAAAGACCCATTGTCCGCAGAAATCCGCGATATATATTTAAATATGCTTACATATAAAATCACAATTTAAATGACCGCTACGCGCTCGTGTTGACTCGGCGACGCCCAGAACAGAAAGAACGCGCTCCGGCCGCTCCAACCGCGCCATGCGGGGAGTGAGAGAGACGGCAATATCTCACACTCTCTCCCCCCTTAAAGAAATTAAATGGGCGCGAGTGAGACCACTGACCTCCCTCCCTTCTATTAGTTATAGGTTATAGTACGTTCGGCTTATCCATGAGTCCGGCTTATCTATGATAGGATTTTATTTTAAAAATTCGTATGATTTTTGGTCTCCGGCTAATACATGAGTCCGGCTTATAGACAAGAACTTAGGGTATTAGTATTTTTCCTGATATAATAGAAAAATTACCTTTATTTTTTGTTTGATATTCACTTGTGCAGTACTCTTCACTTCTAGCCTTTGAGAAACATCTTCATTACGAACAATTACTTGTTTAACTTGGGGCTGATCAACCTCTTTAAATCGCTGAGATCTGTAGGCATCAATACTTTAGGGGCCGGTGAGGGGAAGAAAACCCAGAGCAAAGTCAATATTGGTAGTGAAAGAAATACCCAATTTAACACAAAATGACATTAACTAAACAATGCATTGTTCAGTTAATATATTAAGTGTAAAGCAAAAACAAGATTGTTTAAAAAAATGTACTTAATACTTATACGTTTGAAGCAGATTTGTGTACATGTTTAATATTTTCTCTATAAATATTTCCAACCCACCTCAAAAGCTATTTTGATTAAGTGTTTTCATCCTTCACTTTCTGCTATTATTTGCAAAACAACTAACAATCACCTGTAGAGGAGACTTTTTTCTTCTGCAACAGAATCAAGGCTATCCACAGATGCTGCACGAGGAACTCGAGCCCTTTGGTATCTTGTGCCTTTTGTTTTCCTCTCAGGTGTTTCACTAGATTCACCAGCGGTTTTTCTTGGCGATGCCACCTAGGCATAAGCAACATTTTGACTTAAAAGGGAAGCGTATAATAAGTGAATGTGGATTTTAATGTCCATGACACACCACATGTATCTACTAAAAACAGTAAAGACAAATCAAGAGAATCTGAAAAATCTCTTCAGACACAATAGTATTATGAATTGTTTCTTACCTCTGGACTTGTTACCACAGAAGCAACAGTTTCAACTAATGGTGTGAGAGACATAGAAGAAATGTTGAGTTCATTATCATTCATATCTTCCTCTTCTTCCTCTCCCTGGCCATGGATTTCAACTGAGGTTTTGCTTTCGTCTTGCTCAGATCTCTCATGAACATCATTAAAAATGTCTTTGATAATGGCTGAACTATTTACATCATCCTCCGTTTCTGCAAACAGATGTTTAGTATTATAAAATACACAATAAACCCCAGCATACAGCTGTGTTACAAAACATGACAGACATAAGACCATAGGTTTGACAAACAGGAGTCCACTTAGTCCTTCAGGTTCATTAAGTTAGCTGATAGCTACATTTCTCCCAATTATCACACCCAGATACTTTTAAAGAGGTTCTGCTTTAACTACATGATTAGTTATTCTGATTGTGTTTTGCAAACCTTCAGGTGAGGAAGTCCTTCCAAGTTTCAGTTTTAAATGCACTTCCCCTTAGTTTCCGTAGTGTCCTTGAGTATGTGGTTTACTATTTAACTGATTGATCAACTTTACAGATGACTTTGAGAATTCTGAAAACCTGGGTTTAGGTCTTAATGCAGCCTTCTTCGTTCAAGACTAAAGAGGTTTAAATCCCTTAGCCAGAGAGAGGTGGTTAGGCCTTTCAGTACCAGGATACACTGGTGTATTTTTGTAGTGTGATGACCAGAACTGGACATATTACTCAGTCTAAGCCTAATTCCCCTTTATATCTATTCAATTGGTTTCACATTTTAAACTTAAAAATGTAATTTCACCTAGATATTGCCTAGATTTTGAGAATGCCATACTGATATCAATCCCTACGTCTTTGTCCGAGGTTGCTTTTTGTAAGAGAGCATCACCCACCCTGTATTTACATTTAATGATCCTTTTGCCCATGTATAGACTTTGCATGTTTCTCCATTAAACTGCATTCTGAAGATGATCCAGGTCTTTCTAAATTGTTTTTGATGTCTCAACAATATCAGCTGTGCTACTCTTTTTTTGTGTCATGTGTGAATTTACTAATTATACCAGAATATGCCATTAATATAAAAGTAGTAGTTCACAGACAGATTCTAGAGAGACCCTACTTTATGACCTCATCCCAAATGAAATATTATCCGCTTACCTGTAATCTTGGTCTCTTGTCAATTAACATTTAAAAATTTTGAAACGCAGTTTTGCAACTTACCTCTGATGCCTATATCTACTAGTATGTTATTCCAGGTGCCATTCAAAAAAGTATAACAGACTATTTTTGGAAGGATCTCCCTCATAAAACCCACTCTAGATTGTATTTATTATATTTTCATGTTTTTAGCTTTGTCTTTTAAGAAGGAAGAAAAAAAAAAAAAAAAACAACCCACCACCACCCTTGGCATATATAAACCCTGTCTGCTAAAATAAGATAATGCAAGCACTGATTGTGATGGGGAAGGGGGGGGGGGTGTCAATCAAATTAAGAGCGAGTATGGTAACCATTTTGAAAATGAAATAAATGAGACAAATATTTACAATGGAAACTTACTGCTAACCACATTTTCAGTATCAACACAAAGTTCTCCTGCTTTCTTTCTCAAGGGTGTAATTTGCTTCACAGGGCTTGCTTGTATAGGAGTACATTCTAGATTTGTTTCATTAGTTAGCAACACATCTAAAAACAAAGATAAAAATTAACAGTAAAATAGTATTTTATTCAGTTACAGTGATCAAGGCTGGTATAAGACATTTCTGACCAATGGCATCTGCTCATAGATTACAAGAAACTAAAGATCTGCCATTAACCATTAACTAAAATTTAGGATCATGTAATAACTCGCACTTCTTTAATGAGTTGACTGTGTGTACCACAATGTAAAAAAAGGTTTTTTAATATACAACTTCAGAGCACATACCAAAAGAAAGGCATGCATGTTTAACAACTTTTTCACCCTCCATACAGGTGCATTCAGAAAGTATTCAGACACCATCCAATTTTTTTTTTTTTTTTTTTTAAACATTGTTATGTTGCAGCTTTATGCTAAAAAAATTCCCCCATCAAGCAACACTTCCCAGAATGACGAAGCAAAAAAAGATTTTAGAATTTCTTGAAAATGTATTAAAGATATAAAAAAAAAAATCAAAAACAAATCTCACATTGACACAAATATTCAGCTGAAGTACCTTTGGCCGCTACTACAACCTAGAGTCTTCTAGTGTTTGACGCTACAAGTTTCTCACACCTGGATTTGGAGATTTCCGGTTTTCTTTGCAGATCTAACAGGTTAGATGAGAACAATCGATGGACAGCTATTTTTAGGTCTCTCTAGAAGTTGTTCAAATGAGCTCAAGTAGTGCAACTTAAGGATATTCACAGAAATGTCCCTAAGCCACTCTTGGGTTTTCTTTGATTTGTTCTATTAGAAGTTGAAACTTCAGCCCAGTCTTCCTCCTCCACCATCTATCTTCTGCCTTCAACACAGTCAACAATCATATTCCTCTTTGCAACCCTCTTTGACCTTGGCATCTTTGGGACTGCACAGGTGGTCCTACCTACCTGTGGTGGGTTCTGGCAAAGAGAGATGTCAGGGGTACTCCAAGGCTCAGTGTTGGGTCCTCCCCTCTTTTCTCTATACACATCCTCACTAGATCCCATCCATACAGTACCTTGGCTTCTCCTATCAGTGGTATCCTGATAATATGCAGCTGTACTGGTCGTTCCCCTCCAGGAAGGCCACAAACTCTCTCTGTATGTCTCACTGATACTGCAAGCTGGATGAAGGAGCACCACCTCTAGTTGATGGACCTTATTATTCCAGCATGTCAGTCTATACTGCACGTCAAACTCTTCAGCTTGGCTCACTATTGCTAACACCCGCCAAGTCAGTACGCAATCCTGGAGTGGTGATCGGTGGGCCAGCTGTCTCTCCATCTTGCAGATTCACTCGATACATCATTTGCAAGAACAGAGCATATCTGAAGGAGTATGCAGTACAACTTCTGGTCCAGGCTCGTCTGGACTACTGCAATTACCTGCTGGCATTAGTGAATGCATGTGTAACCAAACTGCTGCAGAGATTTCAAAATGAATTGGCATGTCTGATGCTCAACCAGCCAAGGTGCGACAGTGTAACTCCTCTTTTCAGATCACTACAGTGGCCCCCTATAGCAACACATATTAAGTTCAAATCCTTGATGCTGGCCTACAGATTAGTCAGTGGGTCAGCTATGTATATGGAGAAACTTGCAAGGCACATGGCTGCTTCTCACCCACTTATGTCTGCTGACAAACAGTAGCTGGTGATGCAACCTCTGCACAAGCTTGAAACAAGCTTCCCACCTTCATCCTAGCTGACCATTAGTGTACAGGAAATGTTTGAAAACTCATTTGGTGAATTTCTGGGCAACTGAAGAAGTTTTCATAACCAGAGAACTGTAACTAGCCTGCATTTTGTTCTGAGCTCTTTCCCCAGGTTTACATTTACTCAACCAATCCCCTTTGCAAGTGACTTTGGACAAAAAGTGCCCACTAAGTAAATAAACAAATGTTTAGTTTATACCGTATTTTTTAAAAACTACTATTGTTCAAGATAACAGACCATTCTGCACAACATAGGTCAGCTAATCCAATCTCTCTTTTTTTTTTTTTTGAAAAATTAATTAGCCAAGCTTAATTTTGAAACTCTAAAGCAGTGGTTCTCAACTTTTATTCCTCCAAGGTCCCCCAGTTTACCACAAGAATATGTGAGGGCTCCCCTACACAGGCCATGATATTTTACCTTCTTTTACATTTGCTGCAGTGTTGACAAAAGTGCCTGTTTTTGAACTTGCATTTATTGGCAAAAGAATATTTGCTGCTAGTGTTATTACACTGTCTTTATTATCTTAAACCTTTATATAAAATGAAGAAGCCATTTTAAAAACAGCCAATGTATATTGATTGAATGAAAGTTATTTCTAATGCCTGAATTTATTTCAAAGATGAGTGTCTGTTATCGCTTTTAATTATTTTCATATATTAAAAGACCTGTTAACAACTGAAATTAATGTCATAAATGAGGCCATGTGCATACAGTCTTAAGGAATGAGTAGTATGCTGAAATCAAGTAAAGAAACTTTGATAAATTTTAAGTTGCCCCTTTGCTCTGGATTTCAAACACTTTCAGCTGCAAGACCTCTGGCACACTGACCACACTAACAACCAAAAAAAAAAAAAGAAAAATTTGCATCACCTAAAGTCCTAAAAAGTGAAAAATCAAATTCAAATGATGAATAGCAACTACTGATGAGCAAACCCTGCAAAGTTTGGTTTGCCACAAACTTCACCAAACACTGCAAAATACAGCGAGGTCAGTGGGGAAGAAGGAACTGAACTAGTCTTTAATGGATTATAAATGGTACAATGGTCTATAAGTAACCTTGAGGGCTCAGAAGCAACTACCAACTAGGCTGGACCAATTACTCTGGCCAAAAATGTGATCTGAGCTGGATGCAGCAGTTGTAACTACTGGGCCATTGTGCCTCAAACAAAAGACACAGCAAACAAACTAAAACAAATGGACACAAACTAGCAATAAAGTAAATCTATACACACACATGCTAAGGCTAGGGGTTTCCACAAAGCCCAAAGCACAAACAGTCCCAGGTTCAAATCAAAGGGATGTTTATTACAAAATACCTCAAATAATTAAACCCTGCATTTCTTCTTTCTCTCTCTACCACACTGCTACTCCTCCAGTTGAGTATTGCCAGTCTCCACTCCCAGCTCCAACTTGCCTGGACAAAGCAGTGTGGTCTCTTTCATTGAGGACCTGGGAGTACTTCCGGTGTCATCATGTAACCAAACTTCTGGGTTATGAGAAAGGTAGAGAGATCCTTCCCCGGCAGCACCCTCTATTGTCCACCAGGCATCCCTACAGGGCTGCTCTTCCAGACTCCAACTCCCATGTAGCCCTGCAGGTGTCCATGCTGGGACTCTAAGGCCAGGTTTCTACTTCACGCGGCACATGCTCCAGCAGACGCTACTGCTGCACAAGCGTTGTCCTGTTTATACATGCGAAGAGTACTTTATATAAATCTGGAAGATTCCACCAGGTGGCAGTGCAAGATCACAGCAAGAACAGGTTTGGCTTCGCTGTGTTGTGAATTGCCTAAAACAGTCATTAAATTCCGAGGTCACCTTGCCACAATATCTCTGAAAAGGATGTTTAATGATTAAATACATCAATCCAGGGATGCGCCGATTCTTGCAAGCATCGGGCATGAGACAGAAACAATCTCTGGACGGGGCATCAGCTCATCACAAGGTGAATACAAGCACTCACATACAGTAGCATCATTTTATTATCTTTAAATCCCCAAACCTTCACGTGGAAGGAAACCGGAGCACACTGTGGAAATCCATCAGGAAAACATACAAACGTCAGGCAGGGAACACGAGACAAATCCCTGTGAGGTACACCGTGCCGCCACAACATTTGTAATTATCAGTATTCATTATTTAAATGAAGTTAATGACTTATCTGTAAAATGTAACATACATACGTTTATGCATTTCATCATGAAAGTGATATCAATTATAAATCTAATGATTCTAAACATGCAGAGAGCTGGAGTATCATAAAATGTGTTCTGTGTGGCGATTGTTGCTATCAGGTCAGGAGGAAGCCACAGAAGCATGTAGCGATTAACAACTGGGTCGGTTTTAAGATTACTTTATTATTAAAGTAGAGAGGCATTAACGTTAACTACAAGGTTAAAGTGGACATTGAGATTAAAGCCGAAATATCCATTTTAATCACAAAATACACCTTTTCACCATGTCCTTAAATTGTGTGTGTCATTAAATATGACACCATATTACATGATTCATACCTGTCAATCTTCCTTCATAAAACATAGATGTATACCAGAGTAGTGAGATTTCTTCTCTGCACTTTTCCAAGTATTGGAATTTCGTAAACATGCTTAACATTTAGAATAGAGGCCTTTAACATTTTTGTTAGTAAGCATTTTCCCTACTATAGTGGGCTTCTAACACTGTAGAAAAATCAGTATAAATGCATGGAGATAACATAGAAATACCAGTCCCCTGTCAGCCTATGCACCTTTGCATAGTTTCACATTCATAACTTCCATTGCTGTATTGATTTTTTTTTTTTTTTTTTGAGAAGGATGAGGGCAAAAATAATACTCCAATAAACAAGGAGAGTTTCCTTTACAACAATAACATTCAAGTGGACACATGCTCACAGTCCAGAACCTTTCATCCATCCATCCATCCATTATCCGCATAACAAAAAAAGCATTCCTTTGAAAAGGCTGAATGTTTACAGAGGTACGATATTAAAGTAATAAATACTATGTAAAACATAAAACAAAAATGGTTTGTGAGTTATTACCTGAAGGACTTCTCTCTTCTTTTAAAGATGTTTCAGAACTAGAATTAGCTGGAGGTTTCAAAGACTCGTCGACCTGTGCTTCTTGTGGGGTTTCCTAAGATATTTACAAATTGTAACATATCAATCTATTGTAACTTACAAGGGTATACACATTTTTACTGTGAATTTTAAAACAATGAAATTTTAAAGCCAAGCAGTATGCCAAAAAGTAGGATTTTCATTTATTTTACTGATGCCTTTATCCACGATTACTTCAGCTTCTAACAGCTGAAGCAACAGCTTGGGGACATTAAGGAAATTTAGTTTAACAGTGCAAGGCATACAAAAAAAAAAAGCCATTGAATGCTATTGTCATCTATTAAATGACTATATGAAGATTTAAGGTAACACCATTTTTAAGATGTACTCTGATTTTGTTAATTTGAATAAGGTTATCTATACAGGTTTCAAAAGATCAACCTTCCACAAATTGCACACATAATTCAAAAAGATTAATGTATGGTCTTGTTCAGGCCTGTTATTTGGATTTTGAAAATTGTAATTTTACAATACTATTGATAAAATGCATTTTAGAGTAAGATATTACATTAAGAAAATTAATATTAATCAGAACAACATTTAGATATAATGCACCTTAGCTCTACTCATACCAACAAATTAAAAGCAAAATGCATCTACTGATAAATCTCACCCAGCCACCATCCCAAATTAGACACGCTTTTAACAGTTACTTTGGAAGATCAACTGTTGAAATTTAATTTTTGCAATTTAATTTTAAAGGGATTTCATTTAAGGTGTTTAAATGTTACCTTTTTATTGTCTTGGGGCTGTTTAAGTGAACAGTCATCTTTATCAACTGTCCACATATTTCCCTTTTGGATACGACTTCTAATAGATGCAAGCTCTTTTTCACGCTCCTAAATTTTTAAAGGCATTATATTAGATAAGCTTTTCTTCATGGAGAAAAAATAAAAATACTAAACATTGTATAAAAAATAAATTAAAATAAAAAACAAACATTTAATTGGAATCAAATCTAGAATATAAAAAAAGGTGTGTTAATTAACATAGATACTAGAATGATTATTCGCAAAATAAAGAATTAGTGGAGAGAAAAAAAAAAAAAAAAAAAAAATCAATCAATCAATTATGTCTGGAAACAGGATACCCTAATATGAACTCTAAATGAACATGAGGATTACCTCACTAAGAATGTTCACAGAAAACTTCAGTACAAATATGAAATGATCCCAAAGTAAAAATATACATATTTAGACCATGTACCCTGTAAAAATCTTTTTTAAACATGTTACCACCAAAAGAACTAATTGTGTACCCATGTGACAGAGTTCAATACCCAAACCCCATCAAGAGGTAAAATATGTTAATATAATTGTGCCCTCATTTAAAAAAACACCACAAGACTGAATATAGCAATAAAAAGTACCAAATAAACAAGCAAAGCAAAACTCTGCCCTTATCTATTGTAAGTGGAGTGGTATATCAACTTGCCCACTTTACAGTATACCCAAACACTCCCTTTCTTTTCCTTCTAGATAGATGGATACTTTATTAATCCCAATGGGAAATTCACATTCTTCAGCAGCAGCTAGTTCTTCTGCTAGTTAAACTACCACCACAAACTCTCCTCCCTTGTCTAGAAGCCCCTTACTATGGGGCTTCAATGGACCCCAAAGTCACTTTCAGTCAAAACTGAGCAAATCAATTTTGGGGTCAGGGGTTGCTTTACTTTGCCTTAGAAACAATTCGCTAGGTGGTTGTCTAGTGTTAAAGTTGCAAAGACTCCAGGGTGTCTTTAAAGTACAGGATCTTTCAGGAAGCATTTGTGTTACCTGCTCTGCTACAGAAACAGTACAGTCCTGTACATAAATAACTAGAATTAAGTGCCCTCTGGAGGTCAGGAGGCGTAGTGGAAAAGCTATTTTGTTCCTGCACATTATTAGAGAGATTGCCTCTCTAGTTTGAGCTAGTGACATTGCTCACAGCCTTCGAGGCATAATAAGTACCTCCCTTCTGCTGCCCACCAACTCAGCCTCCACATAACTGATTGCCGTCTAGATAACCCTCACAAAACAAACACTAAAATATGCACATAGTATGCAACAACATACATTTTGATGATATATTCTTCTATTAATATGTTCATTAAATATTCTTCCCTATATTAATTTACTAAATAAGAATGCCTATACAAAGACATGCAAGGAAGGGAAAATTGAAGCTGCAAAAACATACCAATCGCTTCTGCTGAGTTAAACTTGCAGTAGCCGACTGCTGTGGTTTAAAGAGTTTCTCCTGAATTATCTTAGTATTTGGTGTAACAGTGGGTGTTTTTTGTCTGATAGTAGACAATGGACTTTGAGTTGAACGCTCTTGACATCTTTCTCCAAATCGTTCCAGAAAAGATTTTACTCCAGGACCACCTACAGATGGGGCAGCAGGCAGGAATATTAAACAGCTTTGTACATTTTAAACTATGCAATAAAAAAGGTAAGTAGATTCGTTTTAAATACTCAACCAGGTGTTGAAATTTCCTTTGTTTGCTGAACATGTGTCTCTTTGGTATGTGGTTCTTTCTTTGGAAGTGAATAAACTGGCTTTGTTGACTCGAATAGTTCTGGATCAGTTCCTTTCAATGTCACTCCACGTTTAAGCTCTGAATCATCTTTTGTTATAACACCATGAGCAGTTTGCTTAGACAGTGCATTCAACACCTCTGTGTTTTGAGAACTGCTTGACTGTTGAACTGGTGAAGGTACTGATATGCTTGCATTCTGAAGACTCAGTGGAACACTTCTTGTTGAATGGATAGGTGGGTAAATATTGGAATGCTGAAATAAAAAAAACAACATAAAAAACTCCAGTGTAAATGAAAAGTAAATGGCGTTCTGAATTATTGATGTGAAAAAAAGTTTTGAATGAATTAAGCCAATACTATACAGCAATACTATTTATATCAAATATCAACAAAAAAAATGTAAAAAGTGAGCAATAACAGGTTCAGTAAACATGGTTCTACTCAAATTTAAGATTTAACTTTAAAAACAGTCTTATTCACAAGTGTGACAGGGCAACAGATATAATCATAATTTGTATAGAACTCTATGCAATGCTATTTTTCCATTAAGTAGATATTTTATTGTTTAATCTCTTTAATGCACCAAATGTTATGAAATTTACTGTTAATTAGGATCTGAAGAACAACTGGCTACCACTTAAAGTATTATATCATAATTGAGTTGTAATTAAACCTACAAAATAAGTGAAAAAAGTGTGAGAATGTTAGAAGTCAATCCAGAAAACAATATTTAGGCTAAAATCTCATTATTCATTAATATGCTTACTTATATTTACTTAGTGAGGACTTCAAATCATTCAACTTCTGTGATACACATCTAATTTTCACAGTGCTCAACACTGTTAAATCCTTTTGTGTACTCACCTGTTGAACAGAAGACACTGGCTTATTCACTGATGTTTCAACAGCCGTTTCAGAATATGATGCACAGTTTGATTTAACATTGCCGTTTTGTGCACAAGCAGATGCTACATTGGTAGTGGACGGTTTTGATAAACAAGTGGTGCCAGGCTGTTCTTGTGCATTGTTTTTCTTTATAGCTGGTTGACTTAGGTCATCCTCCCATGTGTTAATTGTTTCAGCAAGACAGGCTAATCTGCCTTTTCTTCCAACAGCATGTGAAGAGAATTCAGACTTTTTAGGTGGAGAGGTCGGTTTCGGAGGATGAACAGGTGAAGTCCAAGCATTTTCAGCTGGAATTTCTATTAAAGACAAATTACATTCCTCCAATATATTAAAATACTGGAATAGAACAAGACAGTTAAAATATTTATAGAAAAAAAGCAGCATTCAAGTTAATTAAAAATACATACCATTATTATCCCAGCACTGTCGTTGCTCAGCTAACTTCTGCAAGCGAGACTTTACTGAAGTGGTCAAATGCACTTTATTGCTCAGAGTGTCACTTTTTACTTCAGCGCAATCGGACTTTACAACACAAGATGCAGCAGGAGTAGTGGGGATTGGTGGTTTGCTTACATATGTGGACGCGGATTCAATTAAAGGTTTTCTGTTTTCTTCCGCTACTTCACCAGTTTCTTTGTTATCTGAACATCTTCGTTTGGAAGGGGATGGCTTGTTAGAGGATTTAACTAAAAGGGGGGGGGTGGCAAAAAAAAAAAAAAAAGTGTAATTCAACATGCAAATTACCAGATAATCAAGCAAAATAAAGTTCTGCACCCAAGAATACTGTACTTTGTAATATACTCACTTTAAGGGAATTTATTCCACGCTTATCAGTCAAATGCTACCAAATCTGAAATGTTTCATTTGCATCTATCCTTAACAATACTTTGGTCTTAAGGATACATAAAAAGAACCAACAATGGCAAACGTTGAAAAGTGACTTTTGAAAAGTCTGATAACTACAAATAAAACATTAGTGATAACATTTAAATTAAAAAGTTGCTACTGTCCTCGATGCCTTGCTGTTGTATGGATACCTGCAGACAGGATAATCTAGCAGTGGCTAATGCATTAGTTTAAAATGCTAAAGTGCGGGTTTAATCCAGGACTCCAAATTCATTTTCTGAACCTGACTGAGTTACTGATACTGCCTGTGATCACACTGTAAAATACATGCAAATAACTGTACAGTATCCCTATCTTGTATGTTACCTTTGATAAATTCGTCACCCAAATACAGATATCTAACAGGATGAACTGTGCAGAACCAGTATAAATCACTCCCACTCCATTATTTGAATGAGAGTACTACTTTTATGTGGAAACATCTCTGCTACTGATATAGAACTGTTAGGTGACAGAATTTATATAATTCTGTATACACTAAACACAAAAAATGTTGAGTTCACTTAAACCTTAGAAAGAAAGAGAAACATGGTACTCACATTAAGAAAAAATTTACAAGTGACTTAGAAATCAAACTATACCCTATTATATAGTCATTTATATTTAGCACCATTAATTTCACTTTGTTTCCGATGATTAGCCTTTCTATGGTGTCTGTTGCCCATAGAAAGCAGCATTTCCATCTTGGGCTGTTGTACAGAGAAAGTTAGACTGTCTATTTAAAAGCCAACATCCAAGAGGAGCTGTTAACAAGCAATACTGAAGCAAACCAGCAAAAAAAAAAAAAAAAAAAAAAAAATTTTCATGTGGATGGAATTGTTTTGTCACAAAATAAAAAAAGATTAAATTTTCTTCAGTCTTTTCATCTTGCTACTTGTTTGCAGGGCTTGGTTCTCTTAAAAAGAATCATGAACAAAGGACTTTACTTAGCTGAAGCAGTCAATCGTTAAGGAATGCACAAAATTTAAAACACTTCCCACTAACCAAAAATTACAAGCAGATTTTGGTGTCAGTTATTGTCACTACATAGACTGTCTAACTTCTTAATGGAGATATTTTTAACACAGTGATATTATAAACTGGATGATTGATTATAAAAATAATCTGCAAGCTAGGAAAACCGAGTGCAGAACTTTAACATATACACACATATAATTTTTCTAGAATCAGAAAGAAACCACATACAACATTCCATTTGTGTGAAGATTTAATATAAAAAAAAAAAAAAAAAAAACCACTTTCAAGCAAAATACTGGGTCAAAAATCTCTTCTGTAAAAAAGAATCCCACATATAGATTACTTGACACTAATAAGAAGTAGATTCTTTCAAACATGTGTCACATAAATTAGGTTATTGCAGTGCAGTAACCAAGTGAACAAAAGCTTATTTTAGTCAAAGTGCACAGTGCATGAAGGAAAAAGGGGCAGTACAATGCAATCACTGTTTTTACTCTCCTTGACATTAAAAGAGAATGTTAGATTACAGATATACATTTTGATAAAAGCTGATGGACAACTAGATAGATAGATAGATAGATAGATAGATAGATAGATAGATAGATAGATAGATAGATAGATAGATAGATAGATAGATAGAACTATATGACAGACAGACAGACACTTTATTATTCCCCAAGGGGATAATATGTGACAGTTTAAAAAAAAAATGTAACTTAAAAAGCCTTCCAAAATAAAGTGATGCAATTTTACATTTTGATCCAAACACAAGCACAAAAAAAAAAAAGACTACTTTCACAGATATACTAGATTTGAAAAGAAGACAAAATTATATTATATATATATATATATATATATATATATATATATTTATGAGTAGAGTATGATGTTAATACTATAAAGCTTACCTTCCACAGGAGTCTGTTCAGATTGGTTATTGGTTTCTGACAGAGGCTCCCGTAAACGTTTTGCCATTGGCCTTACAGCTGCTGCAGGTCTCTCAGACATTTTTTTCTGCAAATTTTCCCTCCGTGCCCGTGTTCTTTCTAAAAGTTTCTATCCAAAGAAAAAACAAAATAAATGTAAAAATGCAAAAACAAAAGCAGAGATGTACTGTATAATCTGTCAGTTTGGAGGAAACTAAAAATACAAAATGATCAGACTGATTTAGATTAGGAAAACGAAAAAAAGAAAATCACAACAATGTACAGATAGGTGATGAATTTTGAAGCGCTTGTTTAATGTCTTATTTGCATCTAATAATTTTCCTAACATAGACGGTGTCAGATTAAATGATATTTCAGTGAATCACACAACAGTCTTTAGAATTTGAGTGGAATAATATACACTTCATTTTTGACATTTTTATCAGAACAGAAGACATAGCATTTAAAAGGAAAAAAAGAGTGTTTACCAGAAATAGGCTAACAGGTCTGTCTGTGTATTTATTATATATATATATATATATATATATATATATATATATATATATATATATATACATACATACACACACACACATACATACACTCATGCTTTCCCTATAAGGGCCTCGCACTTCTGCACAAAATGAGCATGAATGGCAGACAAGAATTTTAAGCTATGTAGGTATATTTAATGGCAATGAGCAGGTGTATCAAGCAGATATGATATTTTCTGGATGTGTCACTTTAAAGCTGCCAGCTGAAACCATTAAAATGTTAAAACTTATATATCAAATTGTATGTTCTAACTTGCTTCCTGCATAGTAAATAGTAATCATCTGAATTTTAAACATTTAAGATTAATTAATATTTCCAGGCAAACATTTACAAAAGGGAGTTCAGGTATGTGGAGGAATGAAGCTGATCAGTTAAGTCAGTTAGGCACTGGACGGTCACACTCACTCATCGTAGGCCAATTTAGACTGATCAGTCCACCAAATCTTCACGTCTTTAGGATGCGTGAGGGAAAACCCACAAAGAAAATGAACAAACAACACACAAACACCTAGGCCAGGATTCACAGTGAGGCATCAAATAAACTATTAAAGAAAATTAGAAGCGTTTAAAATAATGCTGAGTGGAATTACTGCATGTAGAGACTATACTCAGGATAAAACCTTTAGCCATTTGTAACTTTTAGCTTAAACCTAGACCTTGGATGTCAATATTTCTTATACAAAATTTGTCAACAAAATCATAGCTAGAAAGTATTAAAAATGTAATTTAATGAAAAATGATAGCATCCTTATAACACAGATGATACTGAAATCACAACAACAGCATAAACATTTAAGTGTTTTCAACAGAAGTGAGCTTCACACCAAGGATCATCTCCTGGTGTGCCTGATGAGGTCTGTAATGATTTTTCAGTTCACCGCAATCTGATCTCAACCTAAATTTACAAAGTGGTCTGCAAATTTAACATTGTTTAAATATTGAATGGCATTGTTAACTTTGAAAATACATGCTGTTTAATGATGCATATAAAAATTGCACATTGCTCTGAGCCTTTCAGGGGAAATTACACCCATTTTCTGAATCAGTTTTGCATATTACAGGGTTACAAGGTATTCACACCTCCCACTGCAGCATTGGGAACAAACCTAGAAACAATTCTAAATGTGACATACATTGTGAGCCATCAGTAAGATTAAAAAAAAAAAAAAATGATTAAGCAAAACTGAGGGGAAAAAAGGAATGAATGATCTATTCAAACACCTTTGCTACCCCCTTCAAATACTTCCAAATACTAATATACAACACTTTACAATAGTACTTAAAATTAGATATGAATGCTGATTAATGTGATTCTACAAAAGACATAATTTTGAGCTGTATGCCCCTACTTGATCACAATATTCTTAGAAATCTCCTTAGTCAATGGGTGGGCCTCTCTGGCAGTGTCTTAAATTGGTTTGAATCCTACCTGGCAGGTAGAAAATTCTTTGTTAGTTGTGGTAATTATACTTCAAAGACACACGACATTTTATATGGTGTTCCACAAGGATCTATCCTGGCTCCGCTGCTCTTTTTGATTTACATGCTTCCACTAGGTCAGATTATCTCGGGGCATAACATGAGCTACCACAGCTATGCCAATGACACACAACTGTATTTATCAGTAGCACCTGATGACCCCGACTCTGTTGATTCACTGACACAATGTCTTACTTGTGTTTCTGAATGGATGAGTAGTAATTTTCTCAAACTAAATAAAGAGAAAACTGAAATTTTAGTGATTGTCAATAATGGATATAATGAGGTTATTAGAAATAAACTTGATGCATTAGGATTAAAAGTCAAGAAGGAGGTAAAGAATTTAGGGGTAACTGTCGACTGTGACCTGAATTTTAAATCCCATATTAAATTAGATCACTAGGTCAGCTGTTTTTCACTTAAGAAAAATAGCAAAAGTTACACCTCTTATATCATTGAAAGATGCTGAGAAATTAGTTCACGGTTTTGTTTTCAGTCGACTAGATTACTGTAACGCACTACTTTCAGGACTACCCAAAAAAGGCATCAATTGATTGCAACCAGTGCAGAATGCAGTTGCTAGAATCCTAACTAGGAAAAGAAAATCCGAGCACATCTCACCAGTTTTGATGTCATTACATTGGTTACCTGTGTCATTCAGAGTTGACTTTAAAATACTGCTTATGGTTTATAAAGCCTTAAATAATCTCGCTTTATCTTATATTTCGGAATGTCAGACCTTACACTCCAAATCGTAACCTTAGATCTTCTAATGAGTGTCTGCTTAGAATTCCAAGAGCTAAACTTAAAAAGTGGCGAGACGGCCTTCTGCTGTTATGCACCTAAAATCTGGAATAGCTTGCCAATAGGAATTCGCCAGGCTAATACAGTGGAGCTCTTTAAAAAACTGCTAAAAACACATTACTTTAACATGGCTTTCTCATAGCTTCATTTTAGTTTAATCCTGATGCTCTGTATACTCAATTAACTATCATTATTCATGGTGGCTCCAAAATCCATACTAACCCCTACTTTCTCTTCTGTTCTTTTTTCTGGTTTTCTGTGGTGGCAATCTGCGCCACCACTACCTGATCAAAGCACCATGATGTCCCTAAATTGGTGGATTAAAGACCAGAAGTCCATGTAACCATCATCATCAAGTCTTTCCATAAGAACCCTGAATACAATGAGGACTGATCATTTACAGTATGTTAGGTAGAATGCCTAGAGGGGGCTGGGCGGTCTCATGGCCTGGAACCATTACAAATTTTATTTTTTCTCCAGCTGTCGTGTTTTTTTTTTGTTTTTTCTGTCCTCCCTGGCCATCGGACTTTACTTTTGTTCTATGTTAATTAGTGTTCTCTTATTTTAATTCTAATTTTGTCTTTTTTTTCTCTTTCCTCATCATGTAAAGCACTGAGCTACATTATTTGTATGAAAATGTGCTATAAAAATAAATGTTGTTGTACTGTGGCTAACTTTAAAAAGACACCGCAACTTGTGTCCATAGAATTTAAAGGCATATTAAGCACGAGGCGTTGGAGGTTGGGCATGCACTGATACGCAGTAAATAAAATAATTCAGTAATAGGATTTAAAAGGAAGTCTAATTCCTTAGAACATCCTCACTAACAAATAATTCAGAATTGAAAGGCAGCATGAGGAATTCTGGTTAATAGAGACTACATTTAAATTTTTTTAATCTGAAACAGTTCAGGAAAGACTAATTCATCTCTGATATCATATAGTCTTCTGTAGCAGAAGGAGCCTGCCTAGGGAGCAACTGGCAAGATAGGAATAATAATCCCATTTGTTGGATTTATTTGCTAACGATATACCAACACATTAAAGTCCAACCCATAATATATCTTGAGTACAGTATATCTCCCTAACACATAAAAATAAAATACTGCTGCCTATAGAGAAATCTGATCAATGCCTAATGTAGTGTACTGGAGCACAGCCCCAGTTCTGCTTTAAATTATGGAAGACGCAAGTCCATGACATTTGTTTTCACAACGATGTAAGTACAACATTCCTGGTTGAGCTTTTAAAAAGCCCAACTTTTGTCATCACTTATTACATTTACATTTTCTTAGAAAGTGAAACAGCACCACCATAAGGAATAAATGGAAAAAAATCATCACAAGAAAGTTTTGATTATTACAGCATTTACACAGTAGAAACGATTATGTGCTATCACGACATATTCTTCATCAATTGCTAGTCCTAAAAACTGCATCTTTAGCTGTACATTTTTGGAGTGATATATTATTCAACATCACTAAATGTATTGGACCGTGGCAGCTCGCCACTCTGGCAATTGCACTTGATTTCCCTACTGCTCAATTCACCAATGGGGAATTTATTCACCATTTTCCATGATCAGTGTGACAGTCAATTCATCTACTAAACCAAGCCAGGAAAAGACCTTGCATCATTTACTCAAATAAGCACACCAGAAATGGAACCCAGACCCCAGTCTTCCTCCTTATCCAACCTAACACTATCTCTGTCTCATAATCTCTATATTAACTTTTCAGGACTAAAGTTGACAGCTGTCTTCTTACAACTCCAGCACACTTATCCTTATTTTACAGTTCCTCTGTCTTAATGATCTCTGCCACAGTGAAGTTAACTTCCAAAAAGAAAATGGCTTGACACGTCAGGAAAAAGAGTAACACCAGAAATAAAATCCACATCCTGAGTGCTCCTTTTTTCACCCCACAACTCATCCTACACAAATCTGCAATTTTGCAAATGGTCATTCCACACAAGTGTTTTTTTCAAATGTTACTTTTGATCTCCTTCAATCAAAATCTTTGCTGCAGTTCACTTCATAAATGAGATGAAATTGTAAGAGGAGCCAGTATATCTTTTGTAATTGTCATCACTATTAAATCATATCTGGTTGATAAAGTATATAAAAGAAAAAAAAGGGGGGACATTTTGCAGATAATTTTAGCTGTTAAAAATCAACCTACAGGGCCTAGCATACATCATTTTACACCCCTTAATTACAGCCATGAGGATTGGTTTGTGCTCTTTCACTCAGTGTTTCAAAGACACCAAACTGAAGCAGCCAAGCTCATTCTCAGACTAGGATCACACATTTCTACATTTTTCCAACACTACACGACAAAGCAACCTTTTAAAGTCATCTCTGCTACTTTCACTCCTTATGTCTCAGAGATATCATGGTGGATGAGCCTATGGCGTCCCAGATAATGGACTATCTGTCCAGCAGACCAGTTTGACTGTGTCTCTGATAAGGATGTGAGCAACACTGGAGCACAATAATGGACAGTCCCATCGCATTTTCCCTGTACACATCAGACTATAGGTATAGCACCAGGTCATATCACTTAGATATTCTGCACTTATGGGTTGTGGTGTGAATTGATAAGGGTGATGAGACAGAGAATACAAGTCAGGTGGAGAACCTTGTTCCCTGGTGCATAAAAAATTGTCTGCAACTGAACATTAACAAAACCAAGGAAATGACTACTGACTTTTGTGGTACCAAAGTGCCTCTACACCCAGTAACTATTCAATGAATGGATGCAGTGCATTGCTACAAGTATTTGTAAGTCTGCATCAATGACAGGCTTGATTGCTCTGTTTTATATTGTCACTCTTTGTCACAAAACCAAAGCTGACATTTTTTTTCCTGGGAGGCTGTGCTCCTGTAACATGGGCAATAACATCCTTCACATTTTCCATCACTCTGCGACGGTCAGTGGGATTTCCTGTGTTGCATTGTGCTAGGCTGTTAACATCACTTCAAGAAAGGCCCACGGAATCAACAAGCTAATTAAAAGGCAGACTCAGCTATGGAACAAACTCTCGAGATAGTAACGAAGGAGAGGATGAAGACAAAACGAAATGCCATTATGAACAATGCAGTAAATCCAATCCCTGACACACTAACACTGTGGACTGTTAGTCAACAAAAAGTCTGTCAAGAAACGCTGCTGGGGTAACTCTGGGACCGTAACTGCCAAGTTTTCATTCTTTTTAGATATTCTTGTGTATATTTGAGAAGGGTTTGTTGTTTGTCGTAATATGTTTTATATTAAGCTTCTGTAAAAAGCCACATTTCCCCCTGGTGACAAATAAAGTTACTGTATATCGTTCCCTCCTTCAACTCACTTATGTAACCGGTTTTTCCTTTTGTCACACATCTGATAAATGCATAAAGCCAGAGTGTTTTCTGTCACGCCTTGTATTTTCATCAAGTGAATAACCTTTATCTAGTATTTCCATTATTATTTGATGATATCAATGCACTTTAAAACATAAAGCGGGGAAATGCTACCTTCAAGGAAGTGTATCCTGAGGTTTAGGATAATTCTACAAAATAAAAAACAGCACGATAGTCTTAAACTGGTGGTCGAGAAAAGACTTCACTAACCTAAAAAGGCCAAATAACAAATACCGAAGATTGCAAATCCAAATACATGTCAGAATTACACTTTATCACGTTTAGTACTCTCTCTCTCTCTCTCTCTCCTTCCTATAGATAAAAGTGCTTAACAGTCAAGACAAATTACACAGAATGGTTATGGAACGAGAGACATAATACAGGTCTTTGTTAATCAGCATAAGGATTTAAGGACCTGGTGCTTCCTTTATGCCCGTCAACTATTTGCACCAATCTGTATCATTGGGCAGTTCCAATGAATGAAGTTAAGGCACCCAAAAAAGCCATAAGAGTATTTCAAGCAACATAGTCCGATTTTACAGTAAAGGCGACGATCTGGGCAGAGGCGTCGCTGCCAGTCCTTCAATGCATCCGCCATGCTGCTATTGTGACAGCGCCTGTAAACTGTCTACATACTCGGAGCGCTTCACTGCCGCTACATTCTAATGGGACTGTAGCCCTGAGCTCCACAGCTGTCTGCCATTCCTCCAAGAAAATGGGTGCGGTCTAGCAGCAGCTCACAAGACGTTAGCCTCGCCTAACACGAGTGGAAAAGCTTTCAGTAAACACGTGTTATTTCAAACGATACTATATTTACAACGTTTACATTATCTATTCCGAATTAGGTAAGACAGAAATATCTTCTATAGTACAGAAGCTCCATATAACATCAAACTCGAAGAGGGGAGAAAAATAATAAAAATAATTGTCTGTAAAGAGGACGTCATGCTGGGCAAAAATTTGAGGAAAAGTGTGCATTAAATTAAGGCTGTTCGCTGTTCTACGTACAACCTTTCACCGTGTACAGTGCTACAGTATGCCTGGAAACAAAAACAAGGTTACTTCAAGTAGACAAAATTAAATAAAGTCTGTGTTAAAACCTAAACCGCACTTACCTCAGTGAACGGATCCATTCTCTAAATTATTTCGGATTTCGAATGAAAAATACAGTATTTAAAAGAGTAAAATAAAACAAATAGAAATCACGCTCCAACTCTTTTTCAGTCTCCTTCCCAGTCGTGCCTGTTCAAATTTGAATTTCAGCGCTCCACTCCTTGCGCAGCCGCAAATCTTACAGCGTCACGAGGGCATTCGTAGGCGGAGCAACAAACTGTCAGCCCCCTACTCCAATCATGTATCACAGTTTTACCGTACATCCAATCAAATTATGCAATGGGCAGTGCTCACGCGGACAGTTTGGTAGGTTGTTACGTGTTGACGTTGGCAGAATTCCTGGTGCTGTAAAGTGTACGTACGTTTTGCACTAGCTCATGTTTTCCTGCTGCGCTATGGAAAAAAAGTTAATGTGGTTCAACGACCAGAAGTTTTGATGAGGCATTCAACGATAATTTGTGTAACTTGTGTGACGTTAGTCGAAGACGCGAGAAAACTCGTGTCTGGGTTGAATGTTGTGTCTGGGTTGATTGTTAAAGCACGCATTTGACCGTGTTGACGACAGATACTTGTTTACTGTAATGGCAGTTTAAACTTGGCCGACACAATGCATTAAATTACCTGGTTTGTCAGTGCTGCCTAAATTCATCTGTCAAAAGTTCAAAATTTGAGAAGGTGCAGGCCTGCAGATGTTCAACGGAAATCATGAGCACGTACTCTGTAAACGGGACTAAAGCATCCAAGGTGTCTCGTTGGACCGTTGGATTTTCCCCATTTGTTTACGCACGTGTATGGCTCTTTGTTACTGTACTCTTTGACCCTACTATAACTATTGGGTAGTTAACTGATGCTGCGTCTTATTTAAAACGTACACTATATCGGGAATGTTAATGCTATATATCCTTAGCCATTAGAGGTACCGTAGCGAAATTAACGCTCGTTTTAAGAAAGAAAAAATCCGTGAATAATTTAACGGAGTTATTTCACAGTAGCACTGTTCTGTGTGCGACACTCACAAACTTTTTTCCCTCTATAGCCAATGTCACCCTGTCATGTGGGACGCTGCAGCTATAAATTCCGGTAGAAAACCAACCATTATTAAAACGTTTAAAGCCGAAGTGGATCAGAATGTAAATACAGTGGTGTGAAAAACTATTTGCCCCCTTCCTGATTTCTTATTCTTTTGCATGTTTGTCACACAAAATGTTTCTGATCATCAAACACATTTAACCATTAGTCAAATATAACACAAGTAAACACAAAATGCAGTTTGTAAATGGTGGTTTTTATTATTTAGGGAGAAAAAAAATCCAAACCTACATGGCCCTGTGTGAAAAAGTAATTACCCCCTGAACCTAATAACTGGTTGGGCCACCCTTAGCAGCAATAACTGCAATCAAGCGTTTGCGATAACTTGCAATGAGTCTTTTACAGCGCTCTGGAGGAATTTTGGCCCACTCATCTTTGCAAAATTGTTGTAATTCAGCTTTATTTGAGGGTTTTCTAGCATGAACCGCCTTTTTAAGGTCATGCCATAGCATCTCAATTGGATTCAGGTCAGGACTTTGACTAGGCCACTCCAAAGTCTTCATTTTGTTTTTCTTCAGCCATTCAGAGGTGGATTTGCTGGTGTGTTTTGGGTCATTGTCCTGTTGCAGCACCCAAGATCACTTCAGCTTGAGTTGACGAACAGATGGCCGGACATTCTCCTTCAGGATTTTTTGGTAGACAGTAGAATTCATGGTTCCATCTATCACAGCAAGCCTTCCAGGTCCTGAAGCAGCAAAACAACCCCAGACCATCACACTACCACTACCATATTTTACTGTTGGTATGATGTTCTTTTTCTGAAATGCTGTGTTCCTTTTACGCCAGATGTAACGGGACATTTGCCTTCCAAAAAGTTCAACTTTTGACTCATCAGTCCACAAGGTATTTTCCCAAAAGTCTTGGCAATCATTGAGATGTTTCTTAGCAAAATTGAGACGAGCCCTAATGTTCTTTTTACTTAACAGTGGTTTGCGTCTTGGAAATCTGCCATGCAGGCCGTTTTTGCCCAGTCTCTTTCTTATGGTGGAGTCGTGAACACTGACCTTAATTGAGGTAAGTGAGGCCTGCAGTTCTTTAGACGTTGTCCTGGGGTCTTTTGTGACCTCTCGGATGAGTCGTCTCTGCGCTCTTGGGGTAATTTTGGTCGGCCGGCCACTCCTGGGAAGGTTCACCACTGTTCCATGTTTTTGCCATTTGTGGATAATGGCTCTCACTGTGGTTCGCTGGAGTCCCAAAGCTTTAGAAATGGCTTTATAACCTTTACCAGACTGATAGATCTCAATTACTTCTGTTCTCATTTGTTCCTGAATTTCTTTGGATCTTGGCATGATGTCTAGCTTTTGAGGTGCTTTTGGTCTACTTCTCTGTGTCAGGCAGCTCCTATTTAAGTGATTTCTTGATTGAAACAGGTGTGGCAGTAATCAGGCCTGGGGTGGCTACGGAAATTGAACTCAGGTGTGATACACCACAGTTAGGTTATTTTTTAACAAGGGGGCAATTACTTTTTCACACATTGGATTTTTTTTCTCCCTAAATAATAAACACCATCATTTAAAAACTGCATTTTGTGTTTACTTGTGTTATATTTGACTAATGGTTAAATGTGTTTGATGATCAGAAACATTTTGTGTGACAAACATGCAAAAGAATAAGAAATCAGGAAGGGGGCAAATAGTTTTTCACACCACTGTATATCCACTGTTGCCGTATTAAGAAATATGCTACTCATATGTCGAGCAGATTTATTATATTTATAACTGTAAAAGATGGTACGGTGGTGCAGCGATTAGGGCTGCTGTGTAACGGATTCAATTGCCATTGTTTTTGTTCCATTTCTGTTTTGCTGCTTGGGCAAAGTTTGTATAATCTCCAGTGTGTGCGTTAAGTTTTTCTGGCCGTAAATTTTTTTTGTATGCTGTTAAGCATTTGAATTAATTCTGAAATGAGTTTCTGCAAAGGTTGCATTAATATAATATTGGTCCACCTGCATTCATTTTACAATTGTAACGTGGTACCCCATCAGTGGTGCTTGCCTTTTACACAGGCTAAGACAGGAAAAGTGGATGTAAAAAAACACAGCAGTGTACCTAAACCCTAAATGCTTCTTTTTGGTATAGTGCCTGTAACTAGATAGATAGATAATTTATTCATCCACCTAGGGAAATGTTAATCAGACATCAGATCCAAAGGGCAAGAATTATGTCCTTTTCCAGCAAAGCAAAAATAATAAATCAATAAATCTTCTTTCTCTTTATCTTTCCCCATGTCTATTCGGGGTTGATGTGCTTGATTAACATTCTCCATATAGTCCAGCCTTGCACCTACTCCTCAGTTAGACCCTTTCCCTTGAAATCTTCTTTGACATTATCATTTCACATCCGCTTCGGCCTCTGTCACTTTCTCTTTACCTGTAAGCGGACGCCCACATAACACCTGGCTGTGGCAGATAGACGGTCATTTCCGGTGGGTGGGACTGGACTGTGTGTCTGCCCCGGGGGTTTCCAACCAGGATCCCAAACTGTTTTGTCATGTGGTGGGTGTGGCAATGCACTGTACCAGTGCATGCCCCTAAACCTAACCTTACATGTACTTCCATTCCCATCACTCTTTTGCCCACATATTTATTGTCTCTTCTCATCATATGTCCATATCACTTCAATCTACTTTCCTGTACTTTCTTAGGTGTCTCTCCCACTTTTGTTGTTCCTCCAAATGGCTCATTTCTTATTCTTTTCTTTTTTTTAACTCCACGCATCCATCTCCACATTCTCATTTCTGGCGTATTGTATCTAACTTCTTCACCTGCACTCCCTTTACTGCTTATGTCTCAGCTCCATACATCACTGCTGGTCTTACGTTGCTGTCTTAAAAACCTTACATTTAACATTTTCCTTAATACTCTGCTCACATAATACTTCTCAAACCTTCTTCTGATTGTTCCATCCCCACTGCACTCTATGTGTCACCTCTGCATTTAGTTTTCCATCTTGATCTAAATAGTTAACCATAAAGCCAATTCACAGTACAGCAGCACAGAGGTGCAGTGGTACCACTGCTGCTTCACAGTAATGAGACCCGGATTCACATCCCAGGTCCTCCTTGTGTGGGTTTCCTCCCACAGCCCAAAGACATGCAGGTTAGGTAGATTGGTGGTACTAAATTGGCCCTGGTGTGTGGTTGGTGTGTGTGTGTGTGTGTGTATTTGTCCTGTGATGGATCAGTGCCCTGTCCAGGGTTTGTTTGTGCCCTGCGCCCTATGCTAGCTGGGATAGGCTGCAGCAGCCAATGCAAGCAAAGCCTGTTCAGGACTAAGCGGGTTAGACAATTCAAAGTCTGCCTAATGTGGTAAGTCATAGCTTTCCAAACCTTTGGTGCAGCTTGTATGAATGTATGGTTTTCTTTAGAAGATCTAGCCATTTTAAGCTTGGCTAACTTCCACTGGTAGTGCCAGTGTTTGCTTACAGTAGATGGTATTATCATGTTACTAATCAAGTGTTTTAGCTACCCTGGGATCTTTTAGTTTTCAGAATACCCTTTTAGGACTGTGTTACCTAAACCCAAGGCTCTGATAACCTCTGGAAAGTAGACGATTGCAACCAACTGTGACCAGTAGTCATTTAGTGAAAACAAGAATGTCATGCTTAAGATTAACAATTAAAGAACTAAATGCTTTTCATCATAATTTTTATCTTTTCCTCTATGGTACAGTATGTTCAGAATGTTACGTGTCATTATTATTATTATTATTCTGTCCATGAATATGCTTAAAAGACACAGTTATCTAAAACAGCATTAAATAAAACTGGTGCCTTACTACATGAAAAAGAATCCATTGAAAGCTTTTCAAATGATGACACTTACATGAGGATAGATTCCAGAGTAAATCGTAGTTTTGGAATATACGTAACAGGCAAAAGAATGATTTGTTTGGTACAGTTCATACTGTTTGGTCTACTTCATTCCTGTTCAAAAATTACAAAGATGACTACAGTTAGGGTGTCATTTGATACACCAAGCTTTTTTATGTATTATTAGGTGGACTTATTCAAGGATAGATTTCATGCCCTAGGACACATTGGCCCTTGGCATACCACACATGGATCATTAGGCTGGCATGTCCATGTCTGAAGCCTGTAATGAGTATTACAGACCACTGAGCAATTTTGAACTTTTAATAACATTTTTATAATGTGCTCCTAGCATCAGTTAAACATTTTTTTTTACTCTTAATGCATCTTTCCAAAAAACAGCTATATACAGCAGTACCTATCTTTGACAGTAGTGTTCCTCTGGCTCATCTCCATATTAGACGCATTTTGTCTATTTTTGTATCCATTTAAAAAGTCAGATTGCATCCAGCTGCTTTTCCGTTCACTTTCTTCTCTGTCTTCATCTCCAATCTCCTTTACTCCTTTTATCCTGTACAGCTGTGTTGCTTTGACCCCGTCTCCAGTACATTCATCTTTAGTCATTTTCAGGAGCTCTCTAGATGCTTTGTCTTTTCTGAGCTCTTTTATTCTCATTTACCCAAAATCTACACTTCTGCTTCCTCATTTTACTCCTCTGGCCCCAAACCCAGAAATGCTATCACATCCTTTGTTCTTGTAATATTTTCAAATAGAGAGCAATCTTTAAACACTTACAGTACATTGTTTTCCACAAAGCCTGCACTTTTTCAGCATTGCAGTCTAAAACTGTCACAATTTTTACATTTAAAAAATGCTGCTCTATGCTGTTATTTCTCCTCACATTTCCTGCATTTTTGATTTCAATACATCTACAGTATTATTCTTGCAGTCCCAGTTAGGATTATCAAAAGCACAACTTTGTCTTCACAGAAACTTCTGTTTAGTTCAATTCATTGTTCTTGTTGACTTGTATAAAATTCATTACCAAAAAAGCCCCAGCTAGCAATAGTCAGATATCACTATAGTCTCCTTCTCTTGTTATATTTTTTTTTATTACAGAAATATGCATTACAATTGAAGAGTTAAAATATAACCATCAAACACACATTACTGTTAGCAAAAGATAAAAAATCAGTCCAATCCAGAGTAAAATGAATGCAGGAAATCAATGACAGACTCATTAACCTTAAACCAGGCATGTCAAACATGCAGCCCCCGGGCCGCATGCGGCCCACAACAGAAATCTGTGCGGCCCGCATGACAGATCCTAGTTAGCACTAAACTTGCACACAATGATTACTATCGTTTGAATCAGTCTGCATCTTCGGCGTTACTTATTGACTTTTCTTACTTCTGCCTTCTGATAAAAGCGCGTTTCCAATGGCATTACGGTACCGGAAACGTCATCCGCTAGTATAGCCATGAGCCTTGTCCAAAGTTAATGAGCCGCGACGTCGCAACTGAAGTGCTAGGCTGCAGCAGCCTGGCAGCAGGGGCGGCCTTAGGCATGTGCAAACTGTGCACCTGCACAGGGCCGCCACGCCAATACATATTGAATATAAAACAGAAAGAGAAAATAACGACACAGCTGATGGCAATGAGGCCGAAAAACATTGTGTTTCTTGTTAATTTGTACACTGTACACTGTACTGTACTCTTTCAATGTTGAGAATGTGCCTGAGAATATCCAAGTGGAATTGATTGAACTGCAGTCAGATTCTATTCTGAAGGCAAAATACCAGTGCCGGATTAACCAATAGGCACATGTAGCATATGCTACGGGCCCCGCAATTTCGGGGGCCCCCAAAATGGTGGACCCAATATTTAATGAAAAAGTGTAGCATTGAAAAACTGGTCTTTAAAAATATTATCTTTACATTTTTAAACTGTAAATTTCTTACACAACAAAACTTTAGGGGCCCAACACATAAAATTCACATAAATATTATAAGATTCTTATTATAATCGAGAGTAAAATAATTATTTAGTCCAGTTTGAACTGTTCAGAATCTAAACTTCAGATGATGCAGACCAAAAGGGCCCCCAAATTTGAAATGTGCTACGGGTCCCCAAAGCTCTTAATCCGGCCCTGCAAAATACAATGAAGTTGGTGTGCCAGGCTTGTATGCTTACCTGCCACCCTCGTATGTGCAGATCCGTAAGTTGGCATCGAGAGTACTGTCAATGTTCAGAAGCACTTACCTTTATGAGCAATTGTTTTCGTTAATGGAAGCTACCAAAACCCCACATCGCTCAAGACTTACCGTCGAGCACCTTTCATCCCTCATAAAAGTTGCAGCTGCACAAGATTTCAAGCCTGATATTGACGAACTGGTTACTAACAAGAGATGCCAAGTGTTGGGACAAAAGAAATAGATCTCACACTGTAAGACTGCTATAGTATATAAGCAATGAATATAATGTAATGAATAAATTATAATAATATAAGGACCTAGCTAAAAGGCTAAGACTCTAATTGCACGCAGTTGTACGGAGATTGTATGGAAATAAATTGCTTTTCTTTAAACTTTAAGTGTTACATTTTTTAAAGTTTTCAGTATATTACAGTGCGGCCCGCTGACGCACGTATGGCAGTCGAAGCGGCCCACCAATGGTAGTGAGTTTGACATGCCTGCCTTAAACCATACTTGAAAACGCAATGCCAACCCAAAATGTTTAATTTTTCTGGTATTTACGATGACTCTTTCTGATAAAAGACAAAATAAGTGACCTTTTCCTTTTCTTTTCTACCCCATTTCTAAGTTCCACAAACCTGCAATAAAATTATGTCCAACTTTGTTTATTGTCATAAGCGTAGCTCTGAAAGCAGGGGTGTTGTTTTGTAAAGTGGGGTTTACTGTTTTGAAAACTTACTTGTTCAATAAGTTCTAAGGATTTGACTTCATGTTAGAACTCATACTCGATTGGTCCTGATTGTAAGCTACTTGTGGACAGGCCGTCTATTTTTCATTAAATAACTACATACGGGCACACCTAACAAAGAAAATGTCAGAAGCAAATGAGAGCATGCCATGATCATGCAAATATAATGAACTTACCCTTTAATTGGAAACTGGTTAATAAAAAAGGGGATTCAGCAGAGTTAAAAGAAACAATCAATGACTCTGAATTATAATAAGTAAGAAATGTATATTGAAGAAAAACACACAAGACTTACTGACTTCTAAATAAGAAACGTCTGGATAAAAAAATCAGCAGCAACTCAGACCCTCCAGCAGACAACACCTTTCCTGTAAACAATACTATTAATCAGCTTATCCCCAACTGAAAACTGCGGCTGTTCCTTGTCCACATGTGTAAGAAAATAATAAAGACATTTTCAAAATTGGAAGGATGGCATGATGGCACACTGGTTAGCTCTACAGCCTCCATGGTAAGGAAATGGGTTCAGGACACTTATGTTCACCACCAGTATGGATTTAGCAGTTGATCCCCATGTTTGTTTGGGTTGTCTTAAGGCACTACAGTGTCTACCCACAAATCTTAAAAGACATTAAGGTCAGGTTAATTGAAAGTGCCAGATTGGACCTTAGTTAGAATGGGTGTGTTTGTGAGGGTTTTATGATGGTTTGGCATCCTTGCAACATCTAGTTTTTACTGTGTGGCAGATGCTGCTAAGATAGGCCCTATCAATTCAAAAACCTGGTACTGAAATACGTAGTTTTGACAAATTAATAAAGAAATATTACTTTAAAGTTCAAACCCAACACATCCATTCATCGTTCCATATCTTCCTAAGCCTACATTTTCCAGTTTGGAATCATGAAGAGGCAATCTCATTTAAAAGATTATTTCTGCAATGGGTGGAAGTGTAGTTTTTACTTTGCAGTTTATGAAGTAACTGCAATTTCAATAAAGCCTTTTCTAATAAAATAGAAATAAAGTCTGACATGAAAAATAAATTCATGTTTGAACTCACTAATGTAGTTACTGGCACAAGGTAGAAGCCAATCCATTTCATTTATTCTCCCAAACCTGTGAACTGAGGAGAAACACAGGAGGTCCACAGTCCAGACGTTGCTGGGGATGCAATGAGTGGAAGGCAGAAACTAATCCTGGATGAGGTGCCAGTCCATCACAGGAGACACACAAACACACTCACTATTAGGCATTCTCATAAAGCTGACGGGGGACCATCAGAAAAACCAATACAGACATGGGGAGAACATGCAGACTCCACATAGACAGGCTAACATTTGAACCCACAGCTCTGGCACTGGGTCACCATGCTACCCAAAATATACAATCAAAATTGGAAGAAAATACACGTTTTTTAATTATCGTTTTTTTTTTTTTGTTAAGTCACTACTCCTAAACAATATGAAGCTCCTAAACAGAGTAATACAAAGAAAATGCTGCAACATGTCTGTCATTCATTAACATGTTCAGTAACATTTTCAAATGCAGACTCATTATAACTTCTAACAACCTGCACAGAAATGGTAACGTGTTTCTGTCTGAAAAGGACAGACATGGCCATGTAAATTAAAAAGTGACATATTAAAGTAAGATAAACATTGGCTTTTCTTTAATTACCACTTACTCCACATGCAGTTATGGGAGGCAATAACCTAACCTGTCAAAAAAAATTACACTCTTTATAAAAGAGAAGAGGCATAACAGGAATATACAGATTAAACCACTAAAGACAAGCAGCAGGAGTCATGAAACCCTAAAATATATATATATATATATATATATATATATATTTATATATATATATATACTGTGTATAGACTATATATATATATATACAGTGGTGTGAAAAACTATTTGCCCCCTTCCTGATTTCTTATTCTTTTGCATGTTTGTCACACAAAATGTTTCTGATCATCAAACACATTTAACCATTAGTCAAATATAACACAAGTAAACACAAAATGCAGTTTTGTAAATGGTGGTTTTTATTATTTAGGGAGAAAAAAAAATCCAAACCTACATGGCCCTGTGTGAAAAAGTAATTGCCCCCCTGAACCTAATAACTGGTTGGGCCACCCTTAGCAGCAATAACTGCAATCAAGCGTTTGCGATAACTTGCAATGAGTCTATTACAGCGCTCTGGAGGAATTTTGGCCCACTCATCTTTGCAAAATTGTTGTAATTCAGCTTTATTTGAGTGTTTTCTAGCATGAACCGCCTTTTTAAGGTCATGCCATAGCATCTCAATTGGATTCAGGTCAGGACTTTGACTAGGCCACTCCAAAGTCTTCATTTTGTTTTTCTTCAGCCATTCAGAGGTGGATTTGCTGGTGTGTTTTGGGTCATTGTCCTGTTGCAGCACCCAAGATCGCTTCAGCTTGAGTTGACGAACAGATGGCCGGACATTCTCCTTCAGGATTTTTTGGTAGACAGTAGAATTCATGGTTCCATCTATCACAGCAAGCCTTCCAGGTCCTGAAGCAGCAAAACAACCCCAGACCATCACACTACCACCACCATATTTTACTGTTGGTATGATGTTCTTTTTCTGAAATGCTGTGTTCCTTTTACGCCAGATGTAACGGGACATTTGCCTTCCAAAAAGTTCAACTTTTGTCTCATCAGTCCACAAGGTATTTTCCCAAAAGTCTTGGCAATCATTGAGATGTTTCTTAGCAAAATTGAGACGAGCCCTAATGTTCTTTTTGCTTAACAGTGGTTTGCGTCTTGGACATCTGCCATGCAGGCCGTTTTTGCCCAGTCTCTTTCTTATGGTGGAGTCGTGAACACTGACCTTAATTGAGGCAAGTGAGGCCTGCAGTTCTTTAGACCTTGTCCTGGGGTCTTTTGTGACCTCTCGGATGAGTCGTCTCTGTGCTCTTGGGGTAATTGTGGTCGGCCGGCCACTCCTGGGAAGGTTCACCACTGTTCCATGTTTTTGCCATTTGTGGATAATGGCTCTCACTGTGGTTCGCTGGAGTCCCAAAGCTTTAGAAATGGCTTTATAACCTTTACCAGACTGATAGATCTCAATTACTTCTGTTCTCATTTGTTCCTGAATTTCTTTGGATCTTGGCATGATGTCTAGCTTTTGAGGTGCTTTTGGTCTACTTCTGTGTCAGGCAGCTCCTATTTAAGTGATTTCTTGATTGAAACAGGTGTGGCAGTAATCAGGCCTGGGGGTGGCTACGGAAATTGAACTCAGGTGTGATACACCACAGTTAAGTTATTTTTTAACAAGGGGGCAATTACTTTTTCACACAGGGCCATGTAGGTTTGGATTTTTTTTCTCCCTAAATAATAAAAACCATCATTTAAAAACTGCATTTTGTGTTTACTTGTGTTATATTTGACTAATGGTTAAATGTGTTTGATGATCAGAAACATTTTGATCAGGCACAAATATAGCGCCTTTATCACAATATATACTGTATATAGACTTGTCTGGTAAAGCAGGTGGTGCAACTTGTTGGTCAGGTTAGAGTTTGGATTTTCAGTGACAAGGTATCAAAGGTTACACCAATCACCTAATCAGAGTAGTGAGGACTTCCACTACTTCAACATTATCATTCATTTTTCTCATTAAGGGTGGCAGGTAATTTTCTTTAAAGCATGACAGTTTTTTTCAGATTCCAACCACTTTTAAAGTGAGATTTATGTCTAACTGGATACCCAGTACATCCACCTTTTTTGCATGTTACTTGGAAATAAGACCTAGATAAACATTTTGTTCAAGTGTTTTTAAAAAATATATTTAATTCTCCAAGACTGCATAAATGCTTTCTTAAACAGGGTTGTGCCCTGTGTCAATTGAAGTGCATAAGAAATTATTTTCAAAAGCATCTAATATTTCACTAGGTGGCAGCACATCATCAGCAGCAGCAACAATGGGTCAGCAGAATACATGGAGGAGCAGCTGAAAGGATTTCTTATCTTCATGGGTCCTCCTTTTAATTCCAGGTAGTAATTCTGTGTTTATCCATTAGTCCTACTGACAGTACATACCTGCTTGTTGCAGATTTGTGTTTTCTTCTATGTATTATTCATTGGTAAAATCTGCCTAAATAATGCATTCGTTTATTTGCCCAACCTTTCCTTTTTGAATGCAGAGACAAAGAAGATTGAAGACCTTCCTGTCAGTATTGGGTGCAGATGAGAAACCAGTCGTGGACAAGAATCCACTTATAACGTACAAAAAACAAATTATACAGCTTGCTTATGGATCACAGCATAAGAGGCAAAAATAAATAAATACAAAATTACTCAAATATACAGTATTTGTAAAATCTGAAACCATTTAAATATAATGAAAATAAGTCTTAAGAAAATCAATCAACACTGAATCATTAAAAATGATTAAAAAATAAGAACTTAGCAAGATATGATTTAATTAGCAAAAAATGTTGGCCATATATATATGCTCCAGTGGGCACAACTGCTCCCCAAATTTGACACAGACAGACACTAGGCGCAAGTCCAGCAACACACACATTTTATTTACAAAGGGGAAATACTTTCCCTTCGTTCCCCCTACAGCAAACACAGTACAATGAAGCACAATATACAGCACGCAATTCCATTTCTGTTCTTCTCTCTTATCCTCTTCCTCCTCCTCTGGCAAGCTTCCTTCCTCTTCCTCCCAACTGTGACTCGCTCGAGTGAAGTGAGGAGGTCCCGTTTGTGCTGCACCTGGGAGCACTTCAGGTGACTCATCAGCATTATCTGGGAGTATTTCCAGGTATGGTGGAAACCCAAAGTATGGCTCTGCAGTTCCCCCTGGCGGCCCACATGGAACCCAACAGGGCTGTACTAAACTCCAACTCCCATGGAGCCATGTGGGAATATGAGGCACAGATGCAACCAGGGGGGGCTGACATCTAACGCTCCGGCTGGGAAGGGGCCCCAGCTGTCCGTCACTATATATATACTGCTCAAAAAATTTAAAGGATCACTTTTTAATCAGAGTATAGCATCAAGTCAATGAAACTTCTGGGCTATTGATCTGGTCAGTTAAGTAGCAGAGGGGCTTGTTAATCAGTGTCAGCTGCTTTGGTGTTAATGAAATTAACAACAGGTGCACTAGAGGGGCAGCAATGAGATGACCCCGAAAACAGGAATGGTTTAACAGGTGGAGGCCACTGACATTTTTCCTTCCTCATCTTTTCTGACTGTTTTTTCATTAGTTTTGCATTTGGCTACGGTCAGTGTCACTACTGGTAGCATGAGGCGATACCTGGACCCTACAGAGGTTGGTTGCACAGGTAGTCCAGCTTCTCCAGGATGGATGGCACATCAATACGTGCCCTTGCCAGAAAGTTTGCTGTGTCTCCCAGCACAGTCTCAAGGGCATGGAGGAGATTCCAGGAGACAGGCAGTTAATCTAGGCGAGCTGGACAGGGCCGTAGAAGGTCCTTAACCCACCAGCAGGACCAGTATCTGCTCCTTTGGGCAAGGAGGAACAGGATGAGCACTGCCAGAGCCTACAAAATGAACTCTAGCAGGCCATTGGTGTGAATGTCTCTGACCAAATAATCAGAAACCGACTTCATGAGGGAGGCCTGAAGGCTCGACGTCCTCTAGTGGCCCCTGTGCTTACTGCCCGCCCGGCACTGTGGAGCTCAATTGGCATTTGCCATAGAATATCAGAATTGGCAGGTCCACCACTGGTGCCCTGTGCTTTTCACACATGAGAGCAGGTTCACCCTGAGCACATGTGACAGACGTGAAAGGGTCTGGAGAAGCCCTGGAGAACGTTATACTGCCTGTAACATCATTCAGCATGACCAGTTTGATGGTGGGTCAGTGATGGGTCTGGGGAGGCATATCCATGAAAGGACGCACAGACCTCTACAGGCTAGACAACGGCACCTTGACTGCCATTAGGTAGGTATCAGGGTGAAATCCTTGGACCCATTGTCAGACCTTATGCAGGTGCAGTGGGCCCTGGGTGCCTCCTGGTGCACAATAATGCCCGGCCCCATGTGACGAGAGTATGCAGGCAGTTCCTGGAGGATGAAGGAATTGATACCATTGACTGGCCGCCCCCCCACGCTCACTCGCCTGACCTCAATCCAATAGAACACCTCTGGGACGTTATGTTTTCGGTCCATCCGATGCCCCCAGGTTACAACTCAGACTGTCCAGGAGCTCAGTGATGCCCTGGTCCAGATCTGGGAGGAGATCCCCCAGGACACCATCCGTTGTCTTATTAGGATCATGTCCCCCCAACCCCCGATGTTGTCAGGCTTGCATACAAGCACATGGGGGCCATACAAACTACTGAGTACGATGTGGAGTTGCTGCAATGACATTTCGGCAAAATGGACTCGCCTGCCACATCATTTTTTCACTTTGATTTTCGGGGTGTCTTTGAATTCAGCCCTCTGTAGGTTGACAGAGACAGTGACCAGGCTGGCTGAAACTTTAATGCTGTAACTGTTGGGTAACAGTACCACTCTGTTGACCCTTGATTCATTTATACTTAAAAAAAACAATTAGAAGTCAACATTTATTTTACTTTTTTATTTTTGAGTTGGTTTAGTCATTCTTTAACTTGTCCTTTAACACTAAAAACCTTTTGTTTTACTTTCATGTATCTCTTAGATTTATTGATGTGGAATGTTTCAAATGCCCACAAGCTTGTTGATACTTGGCTAAATCCAACATCAGGTGCATGATTATAAAGATGAGTATAATATCTAACATCCAGACTGTGAATAAAAAGTAGCGGTACCACTCTGCAGGGAGCCCTAAAAGGGAGAGGAAGAGGGAGAGAAAGAGAGAAAGAAAAAAGAAACAGAAATATTATTTATAAATGAGGAGACACAGTTGAATGAAAGATGAAGTAAAATACACCGTATAGTTTACACTATAGTTTTAGCCACAAGATACATGATATCCTATTTTCTTCAAAGAATAAACAAAATTTGCTGTCTCCACTTCTGTCTCTATGCAGAATTAAAATGAAACATATTTCTGTTCAAAACCACCTGTTTATTTGTTGCTCACCCAAATGTGGTGTAATATACCACAGGCCCAGGAAAGCCTAGGGTGGAAAAGGAAACAGGGAAGGAGACAAGTTCACACTTCAGAGCCGTTTAAGAGTCAGGGGTCAGGTAAACAGTAGCCACTCTAGCCAAAGGCGGCCAGTGTGGCACAAGGAGACAAGAGCACGACAAGGTAGCATTCTGTGAAAACACATTCACATTCTTCTGCATTTTATGAGTGTTTGCTCATTTTTGTCACTCTCCAGAATGTGACTGTTCTGTCACACATAAAGCTCTGAATTCAGCTTGAGAATTCAAGAGTTTGAATTTTGGTAAGCATGTAATATAAAAAGAAAGCAAAAAGTTAGTTTTTTGCATCAATGCATCACTTCTACTGCGGTGGGCTGGCGCCCTGCCCGGGGTTTGTTTCCTGCCTTGCGCCCTGTGTTGGCTGGGATTGGCTCCAGCAGACCCCCGTGACCCTGTAGTTGAGGTATAGCGGGTTGGAAAATGGATGGATTTACTTAAATAACTGAATCCAGTTTATTAATGACATATGTGCAGTGCATAATGTGTTAGTATATGTGGTGGGTGCCTGGAGGGTGAGGTGGGAAAGGAGTACTTTTGACCTTCAACACCCTATGGCCTTTGGGTTTCTTAATCCAGCCATGTATTTAGCATGTCACTTTGGCAAACTGTGAGAATTTGAAGGCTTTAAATGGTAATATTACAATTAATGAAGTTTCCACAAAGGCTTTAAAGTTTTTGCTCATAAAATATGAACAAAATCTGCCTAGAAAAAATCTTAGCATCCATCTTTGAACTTGTTTATCTACTTCAGCAACTTGAGGGCCAGTATCTACTCTGGCTGTACCTGGCAAGAGGCAGAAACCAATCCATTTAATTTATTTTCCCAATCTTCATAATTACGGAGAACAAAGGAAGGGATTGCAGCTAAGAGCAGGATGATGTGTTTCTCTGTTTCCTCCACAGTCCAAGAAGATAAATTAATCTAAGCTTTCTCTCTTCAACACATCTTTTAAAAACATCCAAAGTATTACTGGCTGATTTGTCTGTTAACCCGAATAGAAGCAACTCCCTATATCCTTCCATTCAAGAATCTGTGTAATACTCTCTCCTAGAAGTGTGTGTGTACACACTTAACATTTGTTTTCAAATTAATAAGCTGTGCTTTATCTATGTGGGATCCTAGCTCTGTGATCTACTTCTGTGTTTATGCGTGCAAAACCACCCATCCTCCAAATTCTATGTGTAAAGACACAATTACATTCTTAGACTCAGTTGCCTTTTGCAACTCTTTCACTGCTAAAACATTTAGTATAATTGCTGCTCAGTCTCTTATGTTGCCGAAGAGGAAACAGACTCCTTCATACAAAATACACTGCTTCGGCTTGCTAACAATTATGGGTTTATTAGCAAGATAAATTGCTTGTGGAAAATGTATATGGGGTTTAGATATGAATCTCGACTTGGCTGTCATTTCAAAACAATGTATTTGTATGCCTACATAATTATGTATGTACATAATAGTCATAGTAGTAGCTGCAGCAGAGGTAGCATGATTAACAGTGTGTATACATAGATATGTATACACATACAGGAGGCTGGGGGGCAGACCCAGCCGGGACGCCTGGAAGCAGGTCTATACGTCCCCTGGGCCACGAGGGGGCAACCGCCCTGGATAAAGAGGGGACCACGGGGACAGAGCAAGGAGGTTCAAACCCACTGGGGCCCGTGGACGCCGCCAGGGGGCGCCCAGAGCTTCATGGAGCTTGGGAGATCTGCACTTCTGCCACACCTGGGAAGGTGGAGGAAGGACCTTCCAGGGACACCCGGAGTGCCTCCCGGGTGCTCATGTGGCACTTCCGCCACACCAGGAAGTGCCACTGGAAGCTCATCAACAAGCACCTGGAGCACATTCGGGTGACAATAAAAGGGGCCACCTTCCTACAGTTGGGGAGCCAGAGTCGGGAGCGGGAGGTAAAGGAAGCTCCAGTGACAGAGGGAAGAAAGGCAGCCCATGAACGTTTGAAAGGCCCGTGATTTGGGGTGTTTGTGCTGTGTTGGGACTTTATAAGAATAAACGTGTGTGTTTTTGTACTGATACTGATGTCTTTCTGATGTTGTTCGGACCAGGTCTCACAGTATATATATATATATATATATATATATATATATATATATATATATATATATATATAGTCCACAATAGAGGAGGAAGTCATCAGGCCCTGAACTGATTGTGATGTTATTGGCCCAAGCAGGATTTCCCTTGGGTGAAGGTCAAAATGGTGGCGTTATGATTCTGTACATTTGATCAAGCCTTTTTTAGGTATGTAATGTGTGAAGCACTTATTTTGATAGCTGTTTTTATCTGTCTGGATGAAAAAACACTGCCCCAGGGAACCGATTTTGTTGAAATATGGCATGCTTATTCTTCAAGGAAATTTGTTGAGACAGAATTTTTGTTGAGATGTCTTAAACAGTATTAATTTAAAAATTTCCCATTGCCATTCCAGTTTTACCCTGATAGCAGTTACACCAGCTTGTATAGTTTGTAAATTTTCCTCTTCTTCACATCTGATAGACACTACTGTAAGCTGGCAGTTTCCCAATACCAGTTAATGAAACAACTGCAGAGCATGTGCGTGGACAGGAACACTCTGTTGGCTGGATGAGCTTGCGCAGTACGGCAGTCTTGTCTTGGCAAGTCCCGCAAGGCATGCGTGTAAACCTCTGCATTACCAACTTGTTTTTACGTTATGAAAGCTTCAGAGCAGCTTGACTACAAGCACAAGAGAACCAGTCAATCAGTATTTCAAAGCTTGAGGCTTTGAGCTATAAATTGAATTATCTTCCTAACCATAAGAGTATAAAATGCAAGCAAGGAAAACAATGTTATCTAATTATGAAAGACGTACTAAATGGTGTGGAAGCTGTTATGCACAGAACAAGTAAACATTTACTCAGTATTTACCTTACATTAAACCAAAATCACAGCTCTATTATCTGCAGTTTACAATGATTCACTATTTCACTATCAAAATAATTACTAGGGTGGCCAGACATCCAGGTGACAGGGACAGTCCTTATTTCAGGCTATGGGTCCAGATAAATAGCTGAAGAATATCAAAATGTCCTGGGTTTAACAGGCTGTCCATCTAATAAAACATTGCTCTACCAAAACAAACATTGTCAAAATATATTTAGAATTACATATACAAAACTCTCCCAAACCACCCCTCCTGCAAAACTAATGTAATATACTCTTAATAGTCCTGTCAAAACTCAGAAGGGAAAAGTCTGGTTAAAAACTTGGGTTAAATTTCAACAGCATCACAGGGACGACCAAGAAGCAAAGAAAAACAGACGGCACTACTAATTATTAGTTTCTACTTCAGCCACTTTGAAGAATCCTATATGTTCATTTATGAAAGTGTTTTTTCCTTTTTGTCCTGATCCCTATGAGATAAAGATGAGTAAAAGCAGGCATTAAACACATGAAGATGGGCATTATGCATGGGCATACATGCTACACAAGTGTCCTGGTTTGGGACTTTTTCAAAATCTGGTCACCTTATAATTTACCATTTGAGTGCCACATTCACCTGATATCCAAAATGGTCAGTTTGCCTTTCACTTCTGTTATTCCCTAACATTTGTTATAACTGAAAAACGTTTGCAAGTCCCATATCAAGAAATTAGAATAGCCAGACATGCTCAAGCCAAGGAGGAATTCACTGCAAATTATTTATTTATGTTTTTTGCAAACTGCAGATTGTCACTGAGTGTGGATATGGTGTGCGTGTGTGTGTGTGTGTGTATAAGAACGTATGTGAGTGAGAGTAGTTCCTCTGATGGAATAGAGTTCTGTCCAGGCCTGTTTTTAGCCTTTTGCCCAATTCTGGTGATACTGTATATTCTTTGCCCACCCGACCCTGAAACTGAGAAGGTTCTACAGTAGAACTGACCTACTGAACTCAACTATCAAGGTCTACAGTGCCTGCACGGTCCTGGAATGCACCTGAATGTTACACCACGCATATATTTTCTACATTTTTATTAATGGTGACTTACCAGTTGAAGTTTTTTGAGATGCTATATCTATATTTTGCATTTATTTTTACCACAGAAATTACTATCAGCTCCTAGAAATTATTTTGCAGCATTTTCATTACTATTTTGTTTTTTTCCTGGGCATCACATTCTTGTGTTGCTGTTGTCATGGCGTGGCTATATTTGCTATGGTATGTGGGCATCAACACAACACTACGAGAACTGGCACAGTATCCTCATGCATAGGTTAGTAGTGCTATTAGGATCTCCCGGTTCTGACTTTTGCTTTTATTCCCCTTACTATGATTTTCAGGGTTTAGACTTCAGTATTGATGTTCAATGGAACTGAACTTTTATGGCAGTTTATGTTTCTCTCCTGGTTATCCCTTTAAACTTTGTAGCCCTTCTTGCTCAAGGATAATAGGTGAGACATGCTAAAACAACAAGATAATGAAGCGGGTTTTCTTAAATATAATCAATAAATAAAATAACTAATCCAATAACAAAATAAATGCAGAAAATGAAAGTGAAACCGAATTCTACACTTTTCAAAACCTAAGGAACCTATTCCAGGGCAAAAATTATATTCTTCAGAAAAAATTGACAAAGATACAAAATCTAACACTGCACAGTTCCTGTTTAATGCTGACTTGCATGACACTAGTAATCAATATTTATTATATTTAACTTACTTAACATCACCCGAGTTCATAATGTGCTGTTTGGATATTGCACCATCAAAACAAACATTGAATCTTTTTTTTTATTGGTAAAAAATAAATATTAAGAAACATATTGCTTACAGTGAACAACAATTACTCTTCCAGTGTAGAATTCACCTAGAAGAAACAAATACATGAAGTGAAGTAACAAAATAACTTTAATGAGATTAACTGACATGACTACTAAGTTAGAGTCTGTGGTCACCTGTACAGAATACAGTGAATGGTTCCTTCAATGTCTGCTGAGCCTCTATTATTCATGGCTTTTTTTTTTACAAACTGAGGGTAATAGTTTCTGACACACACTGTATACAGTATATGCACAAGTATTTATTAAATATTTTTTGCTAAAATTAACATACTGTGCAAAAGTCTTGGGCACAAGTCAACAAAATCTGTTAAGCAAAAGAAAAAAAAGATAATGAAAATTTTCCAAATATTAAACATTTTTATAAACAGCAGTACACAGTAAAAAAAACAACTCAAATTAATATTTGGTGTGACCATATACATATATATATATGTATATAGATATATATGTATAGATGTATGCGATGCTTCAAAGCAGGTGCTTCAAAGGCCGCCTGACACGTCACACAAGACAGAGAGACCTATAAAATATCGCGTGGACGATCCAATCGGATTTCTGGAAATGAGGTAAGACTTAAAACAAAAGGCATGAAAAATCTGATCGGGTACTGAGACGTGGAGACCAGCTTCCCTAAAGAGGTGGGATTAGTGTTTGTGGTTGTGCAAGTGTTCACTCTGAGGATGTCAGATTTGCGATTAAGAAGCTTGGCCCGGTAAAGTGTCATTCGTTGAAGGGGTTTTCCTAAATATAAAAATTTTCATGATATTACAATAGGATGACTTTTAAAAGTAGATTTATTTTCGCGCACATAAAATCTGTTGCTGGGGAGATGCCACACATACAATAATCAGCTGCACGCCAGCACAGATTAAAATACTTGTTGGGGAACTGCGCAGTACTTGCTGGAGAGATGCCACAAGCACGGTTATCAACTACATGCCACACATTACATCAGTTGCTGGGGAGAATCTGTTGATTCTGTTGTGACAGAAAATTAAATGCATATTACGGACATCAAAGCCAGTATTACTGCGAGAGAAAATTAAAGGCACACAATACAGTGACGCATATTACAGCCACATACAAGCAAGTATTACTGTAACAGAAAATATTACGGACATACAAGCCTATATTACTGTGACTATCTACTAACAACATGCCACCCAAAAAAGAAGAAAAAGATAATGAGCGTCAGAAAAACGCTAACAGAGAAAGACTCAGAAGACCAAATAGATCTATAGAAGAGCAGGAAAATGAGCGTAAAGAAAATGATCAAAGAGAATGCACTACTGTTCTAGCGCCTGTTATTGTAACAGGCTTAATGTCTAGTATATATATAAAACTGTTCAAAAAAATTAATGGAACACTTTGAAAATCATCAGATCTCAATGGGAAAAAAATCATGCCTGGATATCTCTACTGATATGGACTGGGTAATGTGTTAGGAACAAAAAGATGCCACATTGTTTGATAGAAATTAAAATTGTCAACCTACAGAGGGCTGAATTCAAAGACACCCTGAAAATCAAAGTGAAAAAATGATGTGGCAGGCAAGTCCATTTGCAGAAATTTCATTGCAGCAACTCCACATCATACTCAGTAGTTTGTATGGCACCCATGTACTTGTATGCATGCCTGACAATGTCGGGGGGTCATGCTCCAAATAAGATGACAGATGGTGTCCTGGGGGATCTCCTCCCAGATCTGGACGAGGGCATCACTGAGCTACTGGACAGTCTGAAGTGCAGCCTGGTGGCGTTGGATGGAACAAAACATAATGTCCCAGAGGTGTCTATTGAATTGAGGTCAGGCAAGCATGTTGGCCAGTCAATGGTATCAATTCCTTCATCCTCCAGGAACTGCCTGCATACTCTCACCACATGAGGCCGGGCATTGTTGTGCACCAGGAGGCACCCAGGACCCACTGCACCAGCATAGGGTTTGACAATGGGTCCAAGGATTTCATCCCAATACCTAATGGCAGTCAAGGTGCCGTTGTCTAGCCTGTAGAGGTCTGTGCATCCCTCCATGGATATGCCTCCCCAGACCATCACTGTCCCACCACCAAACTGGTCATGCTGAACGATGTTGCAGGCAGAACAACATTCTCCACAGCTTCTCCAGACCCTTTCACGTCTGTCACATGTGCTCAGGGTGAACTTGCATCTGTGAAAAGCACAGGGCACCAGTGGTGGTCCTGCCAATTCTAGTATTCTATGGCAAATGCCAATCAAGCTCCACGGTGCCGGGCAGTGAGCACAGGGCCCACTAGAGGACGTCGGGCCCTCAGGCCACCCTCTCATGAAGTCGGTTTCTGATTGTTCTGTCAGAGACATTCGCACCAGTGGCCTGCTGGAGGTCATTTTGTAGGGCTCTGGCAGTGTTCATCCTGTTCCTCCTTGCCCAAAGGAACAGATAGCGGTCCTGCTGATGAGTTAAGGACCTTCTACAGCCCTGTCCAGCTCTCCTAGAGTAACCGCCTGTCTCCTGGAATCTCCTAAATGCTCTTGACACTGTGCTGGGAGACACAGCAAACATTTATTGATGTGACAATGCCCGGCCTTGTGGCGAGAGTATGCAGGCAGTTCCTGGAGGATGAAGTAATTGATAGCATTGACTGGCCAATACACTTGCCTGACCTCAATCCAATAGACGCCTCTAGGACATTATGTTTTGTTCCATCCAACGCCACCAGGTTGCAACTCAGACTGTCCAGGAGCTCAGTGATGCCCTGGTCCAGATCTGGGAGGAGATCCCCCAGAACACCATCTGTCGTCTCATTAGGAGTATGCCAAACCCCCCCCCCCCCCCCCCCCCCCCCGACGTTATCAGGCATGCATACAAGCACGTGCCAGCCATACAAACTACTGAGTACGATTTTGAGTTGCTACAATGAAATTTTGGCAAAATGGACTAGCCTGATGCATCATTTTTTCACTTTGATTTTCATCTGTAGGTTGAGAATTTTCACTTCCATCAAACGATGTGGCATCCTTTCATTCCTATCACATTACCCAGTCCATATCAGTGTAGATATCCAGCAGGATTTTTTTCCTATTGATATCTGATGTGTTTTCAAAGTGTTCTTTTAATTTTTTTGAGCAATTTACAGTATACAGTATATACAGGCTTGTACATAATAATTGAAATTCTAAGTACAGTATACAGTATGTGTACCATATATGTTTTGGAGAAATTATTACCAAGGGGGTTTACGTTACCTTAAATGTTAAAACATTTAAAAACTGCTAACGTATTTAACCCAACAATATCACATATCGACTTCTGTGTAGTTTCCCTTTTCCTACAGTAAAGTACTTTGACAACTAAATATTAAGCTGACAGTACATTAACAGCTTTTATTTTAGCAGCAGTATAAGTTGCATGCAGTGGTAGGCAGAGTTATAGTTGAGTTTATACAGTTTCTGCCTGTGTTTGTTTATTTTTAATGATGTTTTATTTTATGGTCTTTTGTTGTATTGGATGGTACTGAAGTGCCATGTGTTGGGTTTTAGATATGCGTGAGCCCATGTATTTACTGGTGGCATCTATGCATGTTTGAAAGATAAGAGCTTTTGCTTGGCTCACTGTGTATGCACTCAGCTATATTTGTTGAAATCTGATAATGCTGTCATTTTCATTTGTATTGCAATCATGCATCAAAAATAAAAGCCCAGTTCCCCTGGTAAATTTGTTCTGGTGCCATGTTTTAATTCCTTGACTATTGTATGTACTGTGTATAGCCATTTGCATCTACCTCAGAGGATACAGTATCTGTTAAGACCTGGGGAATTTCTGCGTCCTTTTAAATGTTCATGATGATGTTGCTTCCAGTCACTATTGCCATCTACTACCAAGAGAAAAAAATGTCAGCATATTAAAAGGACAAAAGGGAGAATATCTTACTTTAACTGTTTAATCTAGCCAGGGTGAGTATCATATTTGTGGTGAGCAGTTCCAGCAGCTATGGCTCCAAGTACACCAGAAGAGGAAAAGGAGGCCATCGAGACTGTATTCTAGTGACCTTTTCCTCATCTTGTATACACTGGATTGAACTTGACAAAACAGGGAGAACTGTTGGGAAAGTTATAAATATTCCTAAATGCTCATGATACCTTTATAAATACTTAAATTGAGGAGGATCTGAGAACATCATGCAGGCAATAAGGTGGTACAGTAGTGACGTGGATAGCACTACAGCTTTATGGATTCAACCTCCTCAGTTTGAATCCTGTTCCTGATTCTTAACTGTATGCTGTTTGCAAATTCTCCCCAGGTTTTCATGGGGTTTTCTCTCATATCCCAAAAACCTTTGTGTCAGTATAACTGGGAACTCTAAATTGGCCCTGTGTCTGTGAGTGAGCTCTGTGATGTGATGGATTGTTGCTCTGTTCACGTTTGGTTCCTGCCTTGCACCAGATGCCTCCAGGATAGACTTTATGATAAAGATAAGATGAAAAACACTAAGCAGCAACTTATAGAGAATGACTTTGATTGTGGCTTGGTTCTGCTTGTGCTTTAGCCAAGCTTCCCATTTGTTTTCTTTTGCATACTTTACACTTTAGTGTTGATGTCAAAACAAATGATTGTCCACACTTATATTTCAATGTGGCACTGTTAAAACTTTAAGGGATATTAATAGCTGTATAATTATATCATTTTGTATTCTACTTCATATGAACAACTTACAGATAAAGGCTATTTCTGTTCTGAAAATATGAGAAAGGAAGGTTAGAAACACCATGATGCGGCTTTATAGCTCTTTTAGCATTTCCTGTTTTTTTCTTTTGCACACACATGCTGACACGGCCCTCCACTAACTGCATGAAATGGCTTATTATCAGTACTTTTCAGCTCTCAGCATTACAGTAAATTTAATCAAGGGTAAAGATTTTAAGGGTGGGCAATGGCTAGCATTGCTACTTAATAATTCTGCACTTGTGGATTCAAATCCTGGGTCACATCGCAGATCTCTGAAGCATCTGATTCTCCTTGTGTCCATGAAACTTTCATATCGGTGACATGCACACGCTACTCTTTTAGCAGGGTGCTCAGGTGTACTCCCACTATCTCTCTATAAACTGGGTTGTGATGAGCCTTTTATTTATCAGATTACGAGTCAGCCACTAAGATGCCAATGCAATTCATTTAACTTATCAACATATGTGGCTTTTCCCCTCATTTTCTTGCTCTCTAAAAAGACACCACAAACTTCAGCTTATATCAAATGTGGCAATACTGATTAGCCGAATCACTCACGAAATGCCTCACTTTGCTTTGTTACTGCAATTTTAAATGTGCAAAATAAAAATAAGAAAGTTTTTCTCTTTATTTCTATATTAACATTATCAGACAACCTTACCTTTTACATTTGTTTCATTTGATGTTTTTGCTCCTGTAATTAAAGAAAAAAAATATGACACATTGTATGACAGAATCCTTTCCTATCTTCCTCTGTACTATGTAAGTGTTGTAAAATAATAAGTGCCATCCTAACCAAGAATAAAATAATTGAATAAGCCCAAAATACCTCAAATATGCATATCCATTGCCTGAACTCAAATCCTGAGAATATTGGGTGTAAGGCAGGGATTAAGTGTTTTAATACAAACACAGTGGAGGAATAAGAGCATGGAAACAAACAAAGAAGAAACAAATGAAAAGCAAAGCTTCTTTATGTTTAACTAAATATACAGTAGGTAGTTCTCTATCTAATCTAGTGGGGAATGGCAGCTTCTCTCATGTGAGGGGTGGAGGTAGTCTCGCTGAAGCCAGACGTTTCTTTATATATAATACGCTACCAGGGCTGTCCATTTTTCTATCCAGGATTTTAAATCACCTATGGCTCACAAACCGTTTGACCTATTGACCTGAAATTTGGTACACATATACTACGTGACGTTTACTATCCGCTTTTGGGGTGATGATTGAACTCCAAGGTTATTCCTCTTCTTTTTCTTTTATTTTACTGTAGAGTCAACTCTTGACAGAGCGCAGCAGAGCGGCCGTGCGGCCCATGCGTACAGGTGCCGTTCTCATCCCTACCACCTTTGCCGTCACTTTCCCTAACTCTTCATATCTTAAATCATTCTTGAGGCAGATTGACCACTTAAGTGCCATCAAATCAAATCAAGCAATCATTACATCTTGCCTGGAGAAGGAGCCTGAGTTGCCTTAAAAGCTTGCATATTGTAATCTTTTTAGTTAGCCAATAAAACGAGTCATTTTGCTTGACTTTTCACTACATTCATAATGGCTAACACGGTAACAACACCCTAGTACTACTTTTTAAAATTGAAAATACTTGACTAGTAATTAAGGACATTCTTCACAAATATAACATTACAAAGTAAACTCAAAGTGAAACCACAGAGTTACTTGTAATTCCAGTCCTTTGTAATTTGTTATAGTGCTGTGAGTCTATACTCAATGAGGAGTGCTATACTGAAACTCACTGAGACTAACTGAAGCATTTCTGTGTTACCTGTCATAAGACTTGCCATTCATACACCAGGATTACCATTTCACCTTTAGATCAGTTTTAGACTACAGTGGAACCTCAGTTTGCAAGCATAATTCGTTCCGGAAACGTGCTCACAGTCCAAAGCACTCGTATATCAAAGTGAATTTCCCCATAAGAAATAATGGAAACTCCGATGATTCGTTCCACAACCCAAAACTATTCATATAAAAATGATTAATACAAAATATAAAGTAAAAATACATAAAACAAATTAACCTGCACTTTACCTTTGAAAAGAATCCTGGCTGGTGTGAGTGAGTTTCTAAACTCTTGTGGGATTCCACCCAACAGGACGACACTCAGAAGAGCATCCCAAAGCAATCACAGGCACCCAGCACTGTAGCAGTTCCCTGTAAAAGTGAATCCAAAAAGATCGTGGACATGCTATAAGCGCCTGCCGTCGATGGGTGATACAAGGAACAAGGAACATTATAAATGTGCAGGGCACAGTACTACTTGGCCACGACCCTGCCAGACTGCTGTGTCTGTGTATAGGAGAGTGGCTGATCCCGCTACAATAAATAACCGTGCTGTTACTGTTTCACACTGAATAAAGCTGGTGTTGCTAAAGTACTGAGACTCAGCTTCGTGTTTTGGGGTGCAAGACAGGGACTCGCACATCACAACACACACACACACACACACAATGCTGTAGTAAACAGTATACGCACGTACAGATGTTGACTATATGAGTGAGGCACGCCAACTAAGACGGAGAATAGGAGACGATTGCCCACAATCCCGCAGTGAGAGAGAGAGAGAAGAACCATCAGCTCAGTTGTGATCACATGATGCTCAGCAGACAAAGCGTATACGTACTACTCGTATTGCAAGACCTCGCTCGTTTATCAAGTCAAAATTTATTAAAAATTTTAGCTCGTCTTGCAAAACACTCGTAAACCAAGTTACTCGCAAACCGAGGTTCCACTGTAGATTTATGAGTACAATTCACAATCTATTCATGCACTGGAGTCAGGTGAACTCGCTGCAAATCTAAGAAACAGGGTCCAAATTCTGGGTCAATCACTTACCAGTGCACAAATTTTAGGTTCCCTTTGTCTCCAGCTACCTTGATTTCTTCCCATACTTCATAACTTTACATGTTAGGTTAAGTCACTAAGTGTATCAGAAAGATTTTTTAATCTAGGATAGGATCAAGCACATTGTCATGCTGTCATGAATTAAGCAGGTTTGGTAAGTGAAGGAATTGCTACCTCCACCTTCCCTCCGTCTTGACTGCTTGCTATTTGAACTCTGCCCCCCATGAATGCAGTACCTGTATAATGAAAAACAGATAGAAACAAAAGCAACCAAAAGAGGACATGTGGTCAATGAATGAATATCACATAAAATGTAAGAAGCTGGTCTATCTTTAGCATAACATCTATCTGTAGCTTCCTTTCCAACTAACTCAGGAGTGAACAGACATCACCATTAAAATTAGTGACAAGAATACTTTGATTAGCAGGCCATCTCATCACCTTCCACCTGATAACATATACAGTAATACAAAAGATGAGACCAAACTGACAGTCTGATCCCTAGAGAAACCAAGACTGAATCCTGGCCTCCAAATAAAGCTTCAAATTAAATGCTAAACATTACTACCACTAGCTTACACCATAATACATTGTAAACAACCAGAAAAAGGTTTGGTGCCATGGTGGACAAAATAAGTTAGAGTGTGACTTCCCTGTTTCTAATGACCACAGCCTTCAGAAGCTGGATTTTTCACAAATCTGAATAAACCAGCACCTCTATTAGGGAGGTGCGGTCAGGGGAGGCAGGTGAGGGTCATCATGAAAAGTAAAAAAACTAAGAATGATAACATAAAATAAAATTGTCCACTGGTCTGTGCTATAAATTTGTTTTCTGTATGATTCCAATAATTTTAATAATTTGTATAGTCAAAATCAATGAATTTGCGCATTTCCTGTTCAAATACATTAAAGAAATGTGAGGTGCGGCAACGACGAGCCTCACCTCCCCTCAGACTGCGTTCTCCCTTACTCACGGGGTTGATGCCTGCAATTGACGCGTGCCTGTTGCTGTCACTCTGTATGTCGCCAATATAATGTTTGCAGACATGTTTATTATACACCCTGACTTTCCACAGTCTGGCTAACATCTTTAATGAATGTGTGTGACATATTTAGTCTTACTGATCGGACAGAAAACCGCAGTGAAAAGGCTCAAGGTGAGTGAGGCAGACAGCACCGTGCTGCTCCGAAGGGGGCGCATGTAAGCTCAACTGCTGCTGTTCTTCTACGCAGAGGCTCCAATAAGTTAGTGATATCAGAAAGTCAAGTGCACTGCAGCGGTCTGTTTATTTTTATTTTCTGTTCCGACTGACTCCCAAAAATGAAGATTAAGATAAAGATTATTAACTAAAGGAAAATAAGAAAGGACTTTTACAAGAACGTGATGGAGATTTTCGTGGAGAAGGACAGGCGAATTGACTTCAATTACAAATAAAGGCAAAACCATAAACGGTTTTCAATTTTATATAAAAATAGGATCAGACTAAGAAAAAACTATCCAATATTTAAAACTAAATTTTGACCTTAAAAAAATACTCTTTTGTTTTTCTTGTTATCCTTTTGTTGAACGGTCTATATTAAAACTGATTAAAGCATCAGAATTAAAAGCTTTTAAAAACAACTAAATATTTCAATCAAAGTCAAAATTGAAATCCGTTTTTTTTTGTACACCACTCTATACTTTCATTTGTATTGATGAGTGTGAATTGTGGAATTGCAACAGCAAATTTAGAACACATGGAGGGTGCAGAGCAAATGTGCTCCCTCCGCTCTCTCTCGCTGCTATAAATGAAATGTTCTTCCTTAGCTGCTGGGCACTAACAAGGAGTTCTCTCTCCAGAAATCTTTTTCTTTTCATGTTATAACTGGACCATCTGGGAACTGTCTGCTAGAACTGAATGAAGACTGCATGGTCCTCCTCAGGTTGTCTGATTCTTTGTATTTGTTATATTTGCTAGCAGTGAAAGTTTAAATCAATGTCTCTGGCTATTTGCTACTAGTGAGCTGAAAAGTTAAGATTGATCATTCCTGATGTCTCTAAATTGTCCTTGTTTAAGCAAATGTGGATAGATAGATAGATAGATAGATAGATAGATAGATAGATAGATAGATAGATAGATAGATAGATAGATAGATAGATAGATAGATAGATAGATAGATAGATAGATAGATAGATAGATAGATAGATAGATAGTTTATTAATCCCAGGGGGAAATTCACATGACTGCATCCAAGTTTTGTTTCAGCCTCGTGTCTGATTGTGTCCTCCACAACTTGGTAATTTAGTAAAAAATGATTTTTTTCATTTGATATTTCCATTCCTTGCCTAACTGTGTTCCGTTAAGTACTCAAGGGGACAACTTTGAGCAGCCCTCTGTTTGTGGTAAACCTGGTTGAAGTAAGGGGGTGAAAGTAAAGAAAGTCCCCGTCAGCAAGTAGCACACCTTAATGGTTCCTAGGGTTGAATAAGAGGGGTGCAAAATGGACAATGAGACGGGCAGGAAATAACAGAGAAGAAACTGTCACTCATACGCACCTGAGGCTTGCCTTCCCGGCTCATCAGAGGTGAGCACTACCACTCCGGGACACAAGGTGGTTCTGTCATTGATGGGATTATCTCTTCTTTCACCCACAGCCCAGAAAAAACACCCAATGAGGACAACTGATCCCGCTCCTTCCAGCCCAGCCACTACCTATAAACCTGAGACGTCTCATTCTGAAGAGAGCAGACTGAAGGAAGGAGCTCCTACATGAAAATCGTCAAAGCTATGAACCACCCTCAGCCTTACCTGGCTGTTTTGTTTTCTTGTAATTATTTGTGCCATCGAGTGCCTGTTTATTTTTAACACTCTGCATTTATTTAAAGGGGTGACCTGGTTGATGCCCCAATACTTTTTTGTGGACATTGTGTTCCCTTGATTGATGACAAGATTAGCTGATTTTGACATTTCTGTCTGTCACCCATTTTAGAGGCACATTAATAGATGAGTTAGTACGTTTTGTGTTAGGTGCATCTGATAACAATCTGATAAAATAACCCCTTGACTTTGAATACAATGGAACTTTATTTTGTATCATACCTACAGCTTTGTTGTTGATTTTTAATCTACATTGAACAGTTGAATCTTCTAATGGCAAAGTCAGTTTTCCATTATCACAGTAAAACATTGTTAATAATTTGCCTACGACTGTATAACCAATATAGCATTTTGTAAAAATTAAGATCAACAAATCAATCATTATTTTAAAGTAAGCTGTTAACAGCATGCATTATCAGAGTATAGCAGGCACTTTGTAGATGTGCATCACTTCAGTTTAAAATACAATACCAGTGTTCACAGAAGTGGATAGATAGATAGATAGATAGATAGATAGATAGATAGATAGATAGATAGATAGATAGATAGACCACACCATTATTAAAAGCTTGCGTATTACTAATGAAATTTCTTACCTGTTAGGTCTGCACAAAGACAGATTAGCAGAAGAAGCGAAATTCCATTCATTTCTTCAAACCTGCTTGAGTATTCTCAAGTTAATAAACTGATAAAAAGTGCTTCACAAATAACATTATGTGGGGAGCTGAATCAGGCTCAAGCTTAAAAAAATTTTAAAAACTGCCAAAAGCTCTTCTGCTTTTTATAGTATGCTAAATATACTCAAACATTTGGGTAAAGCAGGTGGGATGATCTTAGCACGAACTACCACATAACTATAACAGAGGAAATGATTTACATTCTGTAGTGCATGTTTTATTAAATGATTATTTTAAATATTTAATTAAAATTATATTTAATTATAGTTTATTTTAAGGGGAAAAACTTTAATAAAGGTTATACAAAAGCCCATACAGTTTATACAATTTGATGACAGCTCAACTAATAATTAAGAAATATGAAATGCCCTAAAAACAAGCATTAATATTACTGAGGTTGAACATTTGTCATATTTCTGTGTGGGCTTTTCTCCGGGACCTCTAGTGATTCTGAACTAGTCATATGAGTGAGTGTTCATTAAAGTGTGTGTGTGTGTGTACCCTGTAATGGACTAGTGCCCCATTCAGTGTTGGTTCTTTCTTTGTGCCCAGTGCTGTTTAGATTGTCACCAATGCCCTGCACTGTGACCTGAATAAGGACATGAGATAATGGAAGGTTGCACGGTGTGATGAAGGCTAGCATGGGGCCACAGTGGTTGGCAGCAGGGGTTGGCACTGCAGCCTCACAGTTTCCATGAACAGCCTGGTGACCCGAGCTACTGTCTGTGTGATAAGACTTAGGTGGCCTGGTGCCTTTAAACTGTCCTCGTTTAAGTGAGTGAGGGTGAGTGTATCCAGGTTTTGTTTGTTCCAGCCTTGTGATTCTGCTCTCCACAACTTGGTAATTTATTAAAAAAATCTTTTATTTTATTTGATATTTCTACAAAAACAGAATATAATATTATTAAGGTCTCCACACTTAGAAGATAAATAAGTAGCTTTTTTTCTCATATCCTCAAGATGTGCATATTAAGTTCATTGATGATTCGCCTTGTCTGACTGTGTTTCTGAGGGGGCCTTTGAAAGTCTGGCACCCCATCCAGGCTTGGTACTTGTATCTCCAGATAAGATTAAGTGGGTCTGCAAATGTTATATTAAAAAAAATAAAAGTTTATTTTTGCTTTTAATCATTCATTCAATATTTCCTTTAACTCTGCTTTTTCTATTTTAAGGTTGCAGGAAGAATTCTGTCCCAACCTGCAATTATGTGCATTTAAATTATACAATGGATTACTGACGTACCGTGACGTTTGTCATTTTATGTCACCTTTATCTAAAGATACTGTTTAATTGAAGATGAAATCTTAATATAGCCATATGAAGAACACGTTGCATGTGGTCCACTTAATTTCTTAAACACACACACACACACACACACACACACACACACACACACACACACACACACATATATATATATATATATATATATATATATATATATGTATATATATATATATACATACACTGTCACAAAAATAGCCAAGAGACATTGGGAAGGTTTGGGGCAGCCACCCGTATAATATTTCCCAGCTGCAAAATCTGTCAAAAGACAAAGACACATTCATACAACTTAGTCCAAAACAGAACTGAGTATCTTCTTTAAGATGGAGGCTTTTAAACCCTCACGGGGGAAGTGATGTCATCAGGACCGGAACCAGAAGTGACGTCATTGGCTACCCCAAAACAGGGTGGTATTTCCTGAGAATGGTCTGCAAAGAATTAAGTGATAGATTTAGCGCACTTCGCCACCCCCTGGTCCGGCGTGGAACTGCATTTATTCAGGCCCTTTGGTTGTCCCCTAAACACGCATGTGTGACAACATGTATATTTACATACTGTATATATATACATATATATGTATATATATTTTTTCTTGCTATAATGTATATATCAAGAAATATATCTTATTGTATCTTTAGTTTGGACACCCTCAACTCATGCACGTCAGGAAAATATATCCTTTCACCAACCATGAAACACATAAATTTGATTTGTTAAACATTACCATTATTTAGCACCTCAAACAAAGTTTACAAAGTCATTTTTTTATTGTTGACTATTATAAATCTGATTATCCTTGGTATTGACCAAATATTGAAATGGAACTTGTATCAGGGTGGCATGCATATTTTCTAATGATGACATTGTATTCAAATAAATAGGTGTGTAAAATGAATGGTAAATTATTATAATAAGAAAACATAATTTATGGAAAAGCACTGGTGTGGCGGCACGGTGGCGCAGTGGGTAGCGCTGCTGCCTCGCAGTTGGGAGATCTGGGGACCTGGGTTCGCTTCCCGGGTCCTCCCTGCGTGGAGTTTGCATGTTCTCCCCGTGTCTGCGTGGGTTTCCTCCGGGCGCTCCGTTTTCCTCCCACAGTCCAAAGACATGCAGGTTAGGTGGATTGGCGATTCTAAATTGGCCCTAGTGTGTGCTTGGTGTGTGGGTGTGTTTGTGTGTGTCCTGCGGTGGGTTGGCACCCTGCCCAGGATTGTTTCCTGCCTTGTGCCCTGTGTTGGCTGGGATTGGCTCCAGCAGACCCCCGTGACCCTGTGTTCGGATTCAGCGGGTTGGAAAATGGATGGATGGATGGCACTGGTGTTCCACAAAGTCAGCGTATTTCAGGGTACTTATGCTGTTTGTAACGTTTAGAATAATAATTTTCCAACTATAATAATACACTGATAATAACAATGTTTTATTTATTGTGTGCCTTTCCATGCTTTAAATACTTTAAAAGTACAGAGACAACTATTCATATATATTTGTTACAGCAGAAAGGACTTGCTCGTGGTCACACAATTGAGTTTAAAGTCTATGGCTCTACTCATGAAGCTAAAGGCACTTGCACTTGTCTTGACGTAACTTTCCAGCTCTTACGCCATCCCGAGCACAGACCTGCTCATCGGGTTCACACTGAACCAGTTACTTTTATCGTCTTTTCCGAGTCCTTACGGCGCACTTCTCAACGACAACTTGCAGCCAGTGACGCGGAGCCGTAGCCATGGTAACGGCTGCCCTGGACTCAACTGAGGCGGACATCGCGTGTCACCTCCGACAGACTCGCTGTCTCTGGTAGGCTGCTGGGATACGGGTTTTTAGATTCTGCTTCTCTGCACTCTTTGGTCATCTGCTTATTGTTGTTTTGTCAGACATTTTTCCGAATGTTGGTTACCTAGCAGGGCTCAGCCGACCGGCTCCATTTTCGAGCGGAGTAATGCTTGAATCAATCAACGTTACCGGTAGGTACGGCACCATACTGCACGCGGGATTTGCCTGGTCCAATTGCCGAAGGCAGCTGCGATCATAAAGTGTGTCTGTCGCATTGCGGTTGTTTTCCTCCTGTGGATTGCTTCTTAGGCTTTAGCTATTGATCATCACGAAAAGCCCAATCATTTGGTGCTGTAGGGGTTAATCGATATTTTACAGGAAAAAATCCTAAAGAGACGCGGCTGTTGGGAGACGAGCTACTCCTTCGTTAGCCTTACAGCAATGTCTGTGTCGTCTTTACCAAGTCCAGTAACAGATTATAGGTTTTGCCCAAACATAGGTGATTTTTATCCGGCTCACTTTTAGTAACATAGAATGGGATGATTTAAAAAAAACGCATTTTGTATTTTTGCTGTTGTTAATTATATTGTTTGTATTCATAATTAATTTAATTTTATCCACACTGTTGATCAGCGAGCACTTCGGTAGCAGTCTCCATTTATATTTACAGTACTTCAATAGGGTACTAACAGGATGAACATTTATAAGAGAAATTAATATGGTAATGTGATGACTTCAACAGTGATGTTAGTATACAGTATATTCACAACTGTACAGTAAAGGCCTATGTCAAACTACTCAAGAAAGAGACAAAAACGAAAAAGAGCAATCATTTTAAATTGTGTCATTGTATGATTAAAACCAAACTTGAATGAGAACCTGTCACTTCCACACCCATCTCATCCCAGGTGCACTCTGTTAATGTAGATTTTGTTTCAGTGGTCTTTATGTGGAACACCCATTCACCTCTATTTTCTGAACCTGCTCCCTACATTAAAGGGTCCTCATGAGGATTGATTGCAATCCTGGACAGCATGGCATTTCTGTAAGAAGTCACACTCATGCACACTCACACACGCACACATCTACTGAGCTGTTGATCAGAAAGTTCAGAAGGCTGCTGGGATATACTCGACGCCAAATCTAGTGAGATTATACTGTTAAAAATAAAGATGCCAAGTAGTGCATTAGGGTGATGCCATAGGGGAACCATTATTCAGTTCCCAAACGAACCATCCAAATTAAAGGTTCCAGACAGAACCTTTATTTATTTAGATGAGTGACAGATTTCATAAATAACCCTAAATAGATTATAACAGATTTGTGAAATGCCAACAAGTTCCTGGATTTAAAAGGACTCTTGCTGCTTACAGTAACACAGGCTAATTTTATTGTTTTCTTGACCTCTTGTATCCCACTAGGTATCTGAATTAGACTAACAATAAAGATTTCTGTTTTGTTCACATATTAGGAACCATCCATCCATTATCCAACCCAACTACAGGGTCACGGAGGTCTGCTAGAGCCAATCCCAGCCAGCACAGGGCGCAAGGCAGGAAACAAACCCTGGGCAGGGCGCCAGCCCACCGCAGGGCACAAACCCACACACCAAGCACACACTAGAGACAATTTAGAATCGCCAATCCACCTAACCTGCATGTCTTTGGACTGTGGGAGGAAACCGGAGTAACCGGAGGAAACCCACGCAGACACGGGGAGAACATGCAAACTCCACGCAGGGAGGAACCGGGAAGCGAACCTGGGTCTCCTAACTGCGAGGCAGCAGCCCTACCCACTGTGCCACTGTGCCACCCCATATTAGGAACAATTTGAAAAACCAAAGAAGCAATTTCATATGCAAAGAACCATTCCCAGAATGAAATGGTCACAACCCTGTAAAGTGCTATTTTAGAACCATTAAAAGTGTAGATTAAGGAGTGCACTTTTGGCCTCCACTAAGAATGGTGTAATGGTATGTCTTTGTCAGGATTGAGTTAAATACTCTGTATTAACATTTATTTACTTTCTGTAACACATTCATCCATCCATTCATTGTCCAACCCACTATATCCTAACTACAGGGGTCACGAGGGTCTGCTGGAGCCAATCCCAGCCAACACAGGGCGCAAGGCAGGAAACAAACCCCGGGCAGGTCGCCAGCCCACCACAGGGTGCTCACACAAACACATACACAAACACACACCAGGGACAATTTAAGATCGCCAATCCACCTAACCTGCATGTCTTTGGACTGTGGGAGGAAACCGGAGCGCCCGGAGGAAACCCACGCAGACACGGGGAGAACATGCAAACTCCATGCAGGGAGGACCCAGGAAGCGAACACAGGTCACCTTACTGTGAGGTAGCAGCGTTGCCCACTGCGCCACCGTGCCGCCCTGCAACACATTCATAATTTTTCTAAAACTGTATTTATAGTTGGGTGGCACGGTGGCGCAGTGGGTAGCGCTGCTGCCTCGCAGTTGGGAGACCTGGGGACCTGGGTTTGCTTCCCAGGTCCTCCCTGCGTGGAGTTTGCATGTTCTCCCCATGTCTGTGTGGGTTTCCTCCGGGTGCTCCGGTTTCCTCCCACAGTCCAAAGACATGCAGGTTAGGTGGATTGGCGATTCTAAATTGGCCCTAGTGTGTGCTTGGTGTGTGGGTGTGTTTGTGTGTGTCCTGCGGTGGGTTGGCACCCTGCCCGGGATTGGTTCCTGCCTTGTGCCCTGTGTTGGCTGGGATTGGCTCCAGCAGACCCCCGTGACCCTTTGTTCGGATTCAGCGGGTTGGATAATGGATGGATGGATGTTTATATAGGAGGGTGACAATGAGTTAAAATCCAATGGATGTTTTTCAAATGTTGATGAGCAATAACTAAAAGGTATCACTGAAAACCGCAGGAAACAAAAAAAGAAAAAAAAAAAGAAAAACAAAGTATGAGGAAAGTTCAAAGAAAGAAAAAAAATGGCAGTGTTTCTGTTTGGGGATCATTGTGCACCACTGAGCTGCGGCCACAGAACTAACTGCTCTGTGGATGATTCATTCTGGCATTTCAAGGTCTTTTGTGCACTTCGTTGTAATGAAAGTACCTGCTGAATGTACTTCATGGTAACAAGATTTCTATAGACTTGTGTCATATGGGGAAACTGTCGGGACCATAAAAATACTTCATTGTAATGAAAATTTCGTTGTAAAGATATTCATTGTAATGGAATTTTACCTGTATTAATCTAGGGGGTTAAGTTCACATCAGGGCCATGTCATTGTCTTTGTATAATATGCATATTCAACTCACATCTACAGAAACACAAAAGTGCTAAGTATTGGGTCTGCATGAGTGAGGGTGGATTCATGTAAATGGTGGTTCTACAATGAACTGCTGTCCTTCTGGGTTCAGTTCCTGGTTGACAGAATGAGCTCTGTTGTGAACCTGAATTAGACACATAGGTGCAAAATATCAATGAATGTTCTTAATGTTTTAGACAAATATTTCTACGGTGAGAGAGAGAGAGATCCATCCATCTGTTCCTTCCTCCATTTACTGAAGCCAAGTAATTCATTTTTAGGGCTGTAGGGAGCTAAAGCTAATCTCAACAGTGATGGGTGCAAGACAGGCGCTAACCCTGGTGTGGGTGCCAGTCCATCATAGTGTACACTAAATGCAAACTCATGCCCACCCAATGCAGAGGAATACAAACAGTCAATCACGTTTTCTTTTTGCATCTAAGTACTAGGCACACTACCTCATGCACATCAATTCACTTCTTGGGTATTATTTCACATCTGATTAACAAAGAAACATTTGGTTTTACTAATTTTTAATGAGTAGATAGGAGCAGATACAATTTAGTTGATATTTATCTTATTTTAAGGAGCATCTGCTAAATATACCATTTGCAATTGTTAAAAAAGCATAAACCTTTAAATTACACAGGTTCATTAATTGTGAAAATTGTGCACCATTAAATCATTGTATTAATAGTATGAATTATTGGACGTAAATAGAGTTTTCATGTGATTGCTTATTTTATTTGAAGATAATTATTGGATGTTTATCTCCATTCCTTTTCAGAAAGGCTTCACTGGCCTGAGTTTGAGCTCTCCAAGAAGTACCTTCTCAGCCCTACAGATAACCCAGTTAATGCCAGCCAGATTGATTTATATAGCCTTTGCTCCACTGTCCTAAAAGACATTTTCACGACCAGCACCAACAGCTACAATGTACTTCTTCAGACAAAAGAAGAAAAAAAAATGCCAAAACTTTCTTCAGCTAATCACAAAAAGGTTAGAAAATCTGCAAGACAGTCACCAACAGGACACAGCCGGGAACATCGCAAGGCAAATCACTCAGTGCCATTGCCAGCCAATAAACTGCAAAATTCAAGCAGGTCACCTGAAGTCTTTTTAGGAAGCCCATTCTCCAGTAATGGTGCATTCATCCGCCCTATAGCGGTTACCGGAAACCAAATAGGACTGTCCCCTAGACCTAAGGGAAAAAGCAAACGACATTACTTCTCCAGCCTGCAGAAGACAAAGTCATCCCAGCTTCCAAAAGTTATTGGCAAGGAGTGTGGGATCTCTACCAAGAGGCCCTGTATACTGACTGCCATCAAGCCTTCAAATGTGGAAAAAGAAAAGGCCAAGTTCTTCAAGTCAGAATTCACCTACAATCCTCAGTTTGAATATGATAATCCAGCATCTCCATACGTGTTGGAAAAATATAGCAGTGCATCGGATAAATTCTTAATGCAAGTGAGTTTGGAGTGTTTTTTTGGCCATTTATTATTATTCATATCACAAGCTGTTTTTTTTATATTCTTATTCATGTTGTTTTACATGACAAAAAGCAAAGTTCAGTTCTTGTAGCTAAATAATCCTCCTCCATAGTTTTTATCTTCTTAGTAAGATGTCATTACCTATGTCTAATATGCTTCTCTGGTTGGATGATTATTATTATTGTGGTGGTTGTTGGTCTTCCTTGATGAAAAGTTAAACACTACAAATACACAATCTTGTTATTTCAAAGAGCAAGAATATTCCTATATGGGCACTCGGCTACAAACTCTTCAAGGGTCAAAGGGATGGCTCTTGAAGACAGCATGCATTATGCTGTCTATCTTATGGGCACATTTACAATTTGGGATCAGATCTCCTTGTCATGTTTCAGCCAGCATTTTCCCCCTGGCTGGTGTTCACTGTTTTGTATAATTTTCTATTATATTTGTATTAATGTTTCTTTTGTACCTTTTACTGTGTGTGTGTTGAGAAAGGGGTGGGGTGTTGGTTATAACCCTTATTTTGTGGATGGGTTCCCAAGGAGTGGGGCCACCTGCCAATCACCATCAGGAATGGCCCTTCACCCTATTTAAGGAAGTGTCTCCATAGTTCCTTGTTGTTCATTGAATGCGCTAGGAAATGGAGAGTTTTGGTGAGTTTCTGGGCCATTGCTATTTCTTGTGTTTTCTGGATCTTTGACCCTGTGCTTTGTTTCTCTACATTGTCTTTGGATTTCAGTTTGGGACTGTGATTATTGATTTTTTTGAACCCTTGCTCTATTTTTGACCTCACCTCTGGATTTCAGAGTAGGACTGTGTTTATTGTTATTTCTTGAACCTCTGCTCTGTTTTTGACTATGACTTTTAGATTCTATTTTGGGACTTGTTTGCTGTGTCTGCCTTTCCTTGTGTTTTTCAGAGCTTTGGTGTTTGGAACAGCTTTTTTGTGAAAATAAACCTCTTATTTTTATCAAGATTCATCTCGGCCATTTTTGTTTTGACTGTGTTTTTCCCTTCTAGTGGGCAACCTTGGAATTGTTTCAGGTACCTGTGCTTTCGGGACTCCCAGATCACAACAGTCCAGGCCTAATTTTCTCTCTCTATGTTGTTCTGATTCTCATTCTAACACTTTATGCAAATTTATTTAGTTTCTCTGGATGTTATTTAATTTTATTGTTATGTCAGTTATGTCATTAATATTCCATTTTAGTACAACCTTTCTCAGTGGATACCACCATTCTGTTATTAAAAGGCCTTGGTCATGTTGATAATGATAGTTACCCAGTTGCTCTCTGGCATTGATACATGTGACATCATCACATGAGTGCTACTTAAAAAGACAGAATAGCAGAAAGCATTGTAGGTTTAAGATAAAATCAAAATCTCTTGCTTTAATTGTTTTAGATTGGGCAAATGAATTATTCTGGTTTGGGCAAGTTAATGGTTTGCTTGAGTTTAACAGTTCTTAAAATATGTTTTACTGTTGATTTTTGGACTTTGCTTTGGTTTTGATGATCATTTGTCTTGGACTTTGCCTGTGTTTTTTGACTCCTGCCAGTCCTAAGAGCATGATTTAGCCTGCTCCCAATGATGACTTCATCTCCTGGACAATTCTCTCTGTATTTCCCTTAGTGGACACTAAGCTCTTTCATAGATGTTCATACTACTTTCTAAGTAGTGGGTTAGGTGTTTCTAGTGTTTGTTGGGTTGTCTAACGTCTGGGCCCCCTTAGAAGGGAATCACACAAATCTGTCAGGCCCCAACTTTGTCATATTTCTCTTCCAGGGCATCTAGCATGAAGGCAGTACTACCCTTTAGTAGACACAGTGTTAACAGTCCGGCATATGCAGGGCCTCCACCCCCTCGGCAGTGTCTCTGTCTCAGTCTCTGTCTCGGTTTTGAAGGTTTTCTGTGTGATATGCAGCCACCCTGAGTCTACCTTGCCCCTGGTAACCTCCTGCTAGTCCAGCACAATATGTTTCAGGTATTTATATAGTTAATTGTTATAGTCAAATAATACTTCATAATAAAAACACCAGATATACTTTCCTTTGGGGGAGTCTAGGCAGTAACTATACCTAGTCAAAACACCATGCAAAGTAACTACAATGATTAAGCTACATTAGTAACACATGTTACAAACTTGTGCAAAAGAACTAGGTAAGAGGAATCTTCACTGAATACAAATAAAATTATTAGCTTTAATGCTGAAAGTCATACACAATAAATCAATCCCTATTATTTTAACTGCTCTTGTCATTAAATTTCATTGTTTATTCCAAAATTTCAATTATTGTTTACAAAAATGTGACTGAACATGGATAGCATGATTATATATGTGGTGGCAAGCATTCATTTCTCCAAAAGATTTTTAGACAGGTAACCATAATTTCATCTTCTTTATTCATGCCAGTCATCAATATAGCCAAAGTAGAGCTGAATTAAACATCTGATATTGTTCGGCCCAGTTTCTGTTACAAATTCAAAGCAAGATCATTTTCAACAGTACTTAATATACATTTGGCTTTTCTTATTATTATTGCTACTGATATTATTTAATATCATTTTCAACTCTGACTTACATAATGTTTTTGCTTTATCAGGCACAACCCATAACTAAACACTTTGCCATGTCTAACTTTAAACACTCTCTGGCAGGGTAATTATGCCTCCTCAAAGTAAGCACACTAGTGCCAAAAGATTTAATCTGCCTGAATTCTGGGAAAATCTCCCTCTTCTTATTTTCTCAGTAGTTATTCAGAGCTATTATTCAAATATACGGGATACACAAATAATCTATCTCAATATTACATGTCTTTACAAATGTATGGCAGAGGAACAATTTATTGTAGACACTAGGGGGCTCCGCCCCCTGCTCGCTTCGCTCGCCAACCCCTGGTGTTAAATTACAAAGAGCGTGATGTATGAATGAGATATAGCATAGTGTGAAGGTGTAGATGACGCATATAGGAAGCAAATAAAGTTGTCCATGTCCAAAAACGGGCTCAGAGAGGTAGATGCCAACCTTGTCCATGGTTTGTCCTTGTGATTTGTTGATGGTCATGGCAAAGGCAGGTTTAATGGGGAACTGTCTCCGTTTAAGTGTAAAAGGTAATTCCAGGTCAGAACTTGTAAGGTCGATTGTAGGAATTAGAACAGTATTGTTAGCATGTGATCCTGTAAGAAGTTTTGCTTCAATAACATTGTGTGTCATGGTGTTGACGACTAAACGTGTACCATTGCATAAACCCTGTTTAGTAGACATGTTATAGTTTAATGCATAGCTCACATGGTGGGTTATGATGGTTAATTATCTTATATTAACTCTTTGAGGGCTGAATATTTTTTCCAAAAAACAGTTTTCTGAAAAGCAATGGCTTCACACAGAAATCAAAATAAAACATCTGTTGCTGCATGCTGTGGCTGACAGTTTGACAAGAATGTGTGACAGGCTTGCTGCCAGGCTGTCTTTGCGTGGCAGGGGCAGCAGCAGCGGTCACGGTCACAATGCATTGCAATCTGGTTTTTACCACTTGTTTATAAGTAGCAGTCCTCCCAGCTGAACATTGCTGTAGGTGTGTCAGCTACATGAACCTGTTCAGCACCACGATTGGGGACCAATCACCATTTGTTTGCGATCACATATACCAAAATCGGAGTCCGACAAGTCATAGTCCAATTCAGAGAGAACAAGCAAAACGTCGTCCAGAGAGTATTTTGCTTTACTCATTCGCTTTGATCTCTCACCAGATGTCAGTGCCATTTTTGCCATTGTTTGCACCTTGCTACTCATGCAAGGGCAGGAACTCTTGGTCAAAGCCAATTAGGCTAACTTTCCTTCTAGCAACGAGAGTCCAACTAAAACATAATGGTTGGTTTTGTCACAGTTTATAGTCGATTTCCCCTTGGGATTAATAAAGTTATCTATCTATCTATCTATCTATCTATCTATCTATCTATCTATCTATCTATCTATCTATCTATCTATCTATCTATCTATTCGATTAGCATTGTCAACTCCTCCTTTTGACAAGAGTTGACATCAGCCCTGAAAGAGTTAAGTGTGCCAGGCTTTACTATGCTCTGGGTTTGATGGTAGTGTGGGAGATGACAGCTGCTGTAGAGGCATATTGTTTAGAGTCCAGTGTAGTATCCACTATGATACACCACCAACAACTGATGCTGCCCTTTGTGTCTATGTGGTACCTGGGAAGGCCAACGATTGTTCACATTGGCAGTACTATTTCAGTCTCTCAAGGGATTCTCCAGTTTGTTTATTAATTAGGTAATTATATAAATTAAATGGTAATTGGATGGTTCCATATGTCTGGTCCTGTTTATTGCTCTTGAACAACATGAAATGCTGGGATGCTTATTTTAGCACTTGAAAGATCTGCAGGTTGGGTGGATCGGTGATGCTAAATTGGCCCTAGTGTATGTATGTAGGTACAGCTGGCACCCTGTTGAATGATTGTTCCTGCTTTGAACCCTGTGCTTGCTGGGATAGACTCCAGCTGCCCTTTGACCCTGCTCAGGTTAAAATGGGTTTGGAAGATGGATGGATGAGCGGATGGATATATTGTTTGCAGTTTGTCATTCAGCATAATTACCTCTGGTCTTAAAACACATGTGCTCAATCTGTGACTTGAGCCCTGCTCCAGAAATAGTAAACCTTGTTGTTTCTTCTACCAGGGTTTGTATTTCTTAGAAAAATCAGCTGTCATAGGTTTACAGTAGCTTGTTGGTCAGCTCGGTGTCTCAGTGGAGTCTGGTTTTGCCTCACAGTCGAAACATCCAGGTTTTGAATCCTATGCCCAGTTATTGTCTGGGTGGACTTTGCATATTTTACACGTTTGTATGTTTTTCCCTGGTTAATTCTGTTGTACTCCCATATGACCAAAAATGTTCTGGTTAGGTTAACTGGTGTTTTTAAACTGGCTGCTTTGTGCGTGTATGAGTAGGTCTTGTGACAGACTGGCACCCTGTCCAGGGCCATTTCATGTGTTGTGCCCAGTACTGTCAGGATAGATTCTGTACCCCCATGTCTCTGATTTTGATTAATTAAGTTTTGGACTGACAAACTTGTATTAGTGTACCTTGTGTTGTGCAGACACACTTATTACAAATTTAACATGTAATTGATTGTCTTAACTGTTCCATTTTGGTCCCTAATTTTATATCTGTTTGAGTTGCTTTCCAGCACTTTCCTTTTTAAGCATTGCTTGCTGAATCAGAACGTGTTACACTTCTGGTTGTAGGAAACTTTCAGTGGCACAGATGTAATTACTGATCAACGGATCTAGTTAGCTGACAAGAAAACATAGGAATGGTAAGGGAGCTATGGGCTATCTCATTTAATGAAGTTGCTCTATTTGTCAAGCAAAAAAAGCTTGTGTGTATTATAAACACCAGCTTGTCTGGCACCTGACCTGGTTTGAGAATGGTAGCCTTAGTGGAGCCAGGGGTCTGCTGGTGCTACGAGTCGTCTGTTTGGTGGGATTCTTCTGTGCTGAGGGAAGAAGCAAAAGGCTAGTGACTCTCTGTGCACCCTTCACTTCTTTTGTCTATGTCCTCTTTGTGGCAGGAGGCTGGGGGCCAGAACCAGCCGGGATGCCTGGAAGGATCGGGAGGCAGACTATATGTACCCCAGGCCACGAGGGGGCAACCACCCTGGATAGTGTGGGGACCATGGGGATGGAGCATGGAGGCTCAAACCCATTGGGACCCGTGGCCACCACCAGGGGGCGCCCCAAGCCTCATAGAGCCCGGGATATCTGCACTTCTGCCACACCTGGGAGGGCTGATGGAGGACCTTTCAGGGATGCCCAGAGTGCTTCTGGGTGCTCATGTGGCACTTCTGCCACACCAGGAAGTGGCGCCGGAAGAACGTCAGCGAGCACCTGGAGCACGTCCGGGTGACTATAAAGGGGTCCAACTTCCTACAGTCAAGGAGCTAGAGTCGGGAGCTGGAGGTGGATGAAGCTCCAGCGACAGGAGGAAGAGAGGTGGCCCACGGACATTTAAAGGCCCGTATTGGAGGGTGTTTGGTGCTGGAGCACTGTTCACGGTGCAGGACTGTTTCATTTGTGTAAATAGTTTAATAAACTGTGTGTGGTATTCGACATCTGGTATGTGTCAGTCTGTGGTCGGGCTGTCTATCACATCTTACAAACCTGCCACTGAAGAGATAGACTTTGCTCACATTTGTCTCAAGAGCTTTTTATAGATGAATCGTACATTATACAGAGTCACTTTCTTTTCCAGCTGATTCAATGTTTCAGTACCTTTAAACAGAAAGCAGTGAAAAGTAAATTATTTAATACTGAGGGGCAGATTAACTAAGTTGGGGGCCGCTACGCCGAGGTCAGCTTTGCACCCCCCCCCCCATAACTTTCCTGTTAATACAAATACCCCATCTCTCTGCACCTTATACCTAAAGGAATTGACCTATAGCTAGTATGAAATGCAAATCATGGTGTGGCGTGTGATGCACACATTACTTTTAATTTATGAATGTAACAATATACAGTATTATGAGCCATAGAAATGTGCACTATGAATTTCCATTCTGACTTTTAGGCCATCTATATGATATCAGCAACTCTGAATGAAAGACCAAACAATGTCAATCAGTTGCAAAAAAACAAAATAAGTGCAACAATGTCACTTCCACAAGCCCTCAAAGTGGCAACTCCTGTCTAGTCAGCCAAACCAACATTTGCGAAACCTTAGATGAATGTACAACACAAATTAGCACAACAGCAAAATCTGTGTGCCTACCTTCATACGGTTTTTGCTCTGTTGTTCTTTGCAACAAACTCCTTTATAATTCCTGTTAACTCCAGTTGTTGAAGGATATCACTTTCAAAGGGCACTGATGTTCAGACTGTTGACTCTTTCTTGTTGCACTGTAGACCTCAGTCTATTTTATGTCCAAGATAACTTTGATAAAAAGAGCTCCTCATTACCTTTGGTGGCAGGTAATCCAGGATGGACTAGGATAAAAAAAACTGATCTGGAATTTTTGGCCTGACTGGCACACCACAGTCAGCCAGGTGCCAACTATTTTTATACCCTTTTCAATGCATACAATGCACCTGTAGATAATATTCCCTTCATTGATTTATTAGTAGTGTAGTGCACTAGTTCTCAAGTTCAGTTGTAACCCCAGCCTTCCTTTGCTGTTTCAACTAGTTTTACAATCAGTGCATCAACTCTCTCTTTTATTGATTTCATTATTTTAATGATCTGAACTTTTTTATTTCTTTTGCTTTGCATTAAAAAATGCATTAATGTCAAAGCTATATGAATTTACAATTAACATCTGTATTTTTGCCATATCTTGAAATGCTTAACTTTGTTAGGTCATTTTATTTTTTAACTCTGTGTGCTTGCTGAGGACTGATGTTAGGTACAGCAGACCTCGGGGCAAACAACAATAAATGGCAAAATATTCCGTAACTATTTCAGTATTATACATGTGTGTTCTTATTAGTAAACAAAGGCTTGAATAACCAGAATGTTAAAAAGAACAAAATACTATAAGGCAGAAAAATCTTAAAAGAAAAAGTCTAACATACAAATTCTAGCTTCATTCAGTAAAACATTTAGCAGAACTACCATGTAATTTCTGGATTGATACCAAAAAAGACAGAATTTTTTGTTATTAATAGTAATAGCAGTCCTATTAAATAAAGCTGGTTCGGATTGAGGAAATCCTGTAGCCACAGGGAATCTCCTGGTATGAAGACCCCCTGCCATGCAGGCACAGGCTATGTCTTCATGCCTCTCTGATCCTCCAGCAGCTGCTTTGTCCTCCTGCCTCTCACCAGCTCTGCTGCTTCATTGCAGACGCTGCACTTGGACGAACCCTTACAGAAATGAATGTGTGCGTCTAACATGGCCCCAATTAAACTTCCTTGTAAAATAAAGAATAACGTAGTTTAGATAAAACCAAAGGGGAACGTTGTTTTGATAACACACTGGGTGTACCTAATCTTCCAACGTACCATTCATCACTGTGGGCATTGATTAAAACGTTTTTAAATTTATTTTAGAAAAAATTGTAACATAACACATTGTGTCAGGATATTGTTCCATATGTACGAGGTCTGTCTAAAAGCGGACAGAGCAGAGTCGCGATAGCCTTTAAAACCCCTACTAGCTCGATTAGTTGAAATATGTGTGGTCTTGTAGAGCAACGTGTTTCCATTCTGCGTGAAGCTGTCAAAAACATTTACTGAGGCTTTTCAGATTTTGCAGCAATCTTATGGAGAGGATTATTTAATCAGCTCACAATGTTACGAACGGTACCATCGGTCAGACGATCCCAAAACTGGACGGCGATCACGTTGAGAGTGTGTGTTTCGATTCCTGATAATCGTCGCCTAAGTTGTCCATGAACTTGCTGAAGAAGTAGTCATCAATAAAGGTTTATGTCACAACTGCAGCTGCATTGTGTTGCTGAAATATTTCAGCTGTATCTCTTACTAGATTAGCAAAAAGCGAACTGTGCCAAACTCAGTCATGAGATGTTAAATCATTCAAATGCTGATGAAAACTGTCTGAAGCATGTCAGAGGTGAAGTAACGTGGGTGTATCACCGAAGCGGACTTGTTTTTGTTCCTGTGGTTGAAATCCACCCAGAAAGGTCGCCAATTTCAAACGATGGGAAATTCGTAACGGGGCCTACCTACGTGTCATTTCACAAAAGTTGTTCCAGGACGCATTCCAGAAATGAAAAAAAAAACAAATGATTTGGGAGCAATTTATAAATAAAATGGGGGAATACATTGTGGGAGACAAGTCTGTTTAGGTTGTACGCATATTTATACTGTAAATATTTTTTAAAAAGTTTGGTTTCTTTTTGGACAGGCCTGGTATATAAAGAATGTTTATATATTTTTTCAGCTGCTCTGAGGAGCTGTGGTAGTACGAATTTCATGGATTCCTTCATGCTGATCCCATTGCAGTTCTTTGCGCACAAACCGCTAATTTGTTAAGTTAATTAAAAACCAAAACCCTCCATCTCTACTTTTCTCTTGGGTGTTTCTCTTTGGCATTGAGGCGGTATGTGGCGATTGCAGAGGTGTAATATGATCATGTGATTAAACAGGGCGCCCTGAGGATGTCATATGAGCCAATCACGTCACGGCTTTCTCGCGCCTTCTGTGTTGCGCTTGCTCGCTCGCTCGCTGTTCAAGTCCGACGCCACATACTAGAGAGAATGGGAGAGAAAATGAGGGTCGTTCCAAAAGTTCATAATGGCCAGTTATTCACCGCTGGTTATGTATAGTAATGATAGTACATTATGGAAATACAGATAAAGAAATTAAAAAAAATATTTATTTACTCCCAAGTCATGACCCTACAAATTAGTCGGACCCTTAGGCTATAGCCTAGGGTAGTCTTTTCGTTAATTCCCCTACTTGTGTGCCTATTAACAACCATACATGCCTTGCATACTGTATTTTTCCTACTGATCTTGTAGCACAGTTCCAGAGGTTTGCATATTGTAATGTTTTGGTCATGTACAGTATAACAATTTTTTTGCTCATGTTGAGGACAGCAGTACTTTCTGTATGTATCTTTCCCTGAAATTCTTGCTAATTATGTGGAGAATTACAGGCTTTAAATCAGTTTCAGCTAAATAGAGGTAGCCATAGGATCTCTACCTTTGACGATTGTGTTGTTTGTGCGTTTCCTCTGTCCTTTTGCCAGTTGTGGTTCTGACCGTTTTCTCTAAAAAACAAACCACGTATTCAAAATGTTTATGGATATGTGCCAAGCTTTCTCATGGGACTTAATTCATGCTTGGTTTCAATTTCCAAAAGTTTATAAATGATCATTGAGGTTGGGGGTAGTAAAATATTGAAGGGGGTTAAGAGGGTCAAGAATGAGAGAAACTCGTGCCGTTAAGCACAAAGCACCTCTGGCTTCTGGAATGGGTTAGGCAGGTTATTCCCTGTCTCCTACAGTATGACTGTGAACTTGAAACGGGAAATCCATGGGCACCAGAGTAGGATGTGCAGGGCTAGCAGATGACTAGCAGATTGGGGAATCCTGACTGGGACAGATGGAACTGTTTTGACCAGTAAAAAACAGCAGGTAGCCTGGAAGCTGACTAACAGGTCTGCCCCTTTAAAGGTATGACAGTTTTAGTGGTCAGTAACAGAATTCACATTTGATGGCACCTGGGACTTCAGTGACATTTGCTTGTCAATTTGCTCTTTAGTATTTGTTGTTTTCTATTTATATTTCCCTCACATTTGTTTTGATTTCAGTAAACAACATTAATTTTGATACTTTGGACTCTTCATTCCATGACAGAGCAATCACTAAGTTAGGCTCCTGATCACGCTGTACATTTTATGACTATTTCCTGGCTTTGAGTGCAGAATCAAAGGGAATTAAAACAACTAAGGAAAAAACTTTCTTCATGTGTACTGACATCTTCTCCGTATGGTACTTTTCTGTGCCTTTATAAGGTAAAAAGGACTTGAGGCGGCTGTTTATTCAGAGTAGCCCCAGCTAAGAAAGTTAGCAGATGAACAGGCGGTGCATGCAACAGGTTTGCAGATTTGGCTTTATTTGTGGTAGCAATAGACTTTTTTTTAAATAGAGTGTTAAAGAGAATGAATGAATGCCAGCTAACCCAACAGAAAACACTGTCTAGTAAAATAGACAACAACTTGTGCCTGTGTAGCGTCCAGACAAATCCATTACAGAACTTTACTTTTAGTTCAGCTTAGTTAACTTAAAGAAAATGTGCCATATGCAGTACTTGTAAAATACAGCATCCCTGGTCTGGTTTTATAATAACATTAACCCTAAAATGAGACACCAGTTCTGTATTTTTAGTGTGTGGCGGGTGGCTGGGTTCCATGCCTGGCCGGGACGCCCCTGCTGCATATGTTCCGGGGGAGCAACTATGGGTAGCTCAATACCCCCCCCGGGATGCTTGGTGGCAGCCTCCCTGGCCAGCGGTGATGCCTCAACCTCCTGCAGGGCTCCATGGGAGATGGAGTCCTCAACAGCCCAATTGGGAGCTGGGGTGGCCGCCAGGGGGTGCTGCAGGGATCCCACAGCCCAGCTGGACAACTCTTCAGCCCCACCCAGAAGTGCAATTGGACCCAGGTGGTCAAGCACCTGGAACACTTCCGGGTGGGCTATAAAAAGGACCGGCAACCACCACTCTGGGCCAGAATTGGGAGGAAGAGGATGAGGTTGCCTGGGAGGAGTGTTTGGTCTGTGTATATTAAGTGATTTTGGGACTGTGTTGCGGCTGGAGGGTTCACGGGGAAGACGTGCTGTCCAGCTGAAGAAAAATAAAAGCCTATTTCTTTTTACACGTGTCTCTGTGTCAGTCTGTGCCGGGTCGGGCGCTATATAGCACCTTTCTCACAAGTGTTATGGGCATAAAACAGTTAAGTAATGCAAGCAGGGTCACTTTGCTTCCTCTCTGTAGGCTCTGTTTTTTCTCCCCATGTCTCAAAGACTTGTATATTGGTTTGATATGCCCGGTGTTCAGTGTGTGTTTGAAAGTGCCCTGCAATGGCCTGGTTTATTCCGGTCATTCATTATGATTGTGGTCCCCATGACCCTGAATTGGATTAAGCAAGTGAGAAAGTGTTACTTTGTTTTTGCATTTTAAGTAATGCAGGTCATCTTTTTCCCATTGTACTACAGAAGATGAGCTAGCATTCTTCCAGCTAGGCTAAACAATTTGGCGAATGAGTGTAACAAAGTGCTTCTGAAGTTCACTTCTGGGGGACCACTGTGGCTGCAGGTTTTTGTTTCAATTTGCTTCACAGTCAGAGTTATTTTTCCTCTGATTGATCTCATTGCTTAATTAGCTGGCTTTTTTTCTCTTTTTATGAATTTAGAAAAGTAGGGTGAGATTTGCAATTACGAAACATTTAGATATATTTGTATTTTGCAATTGTTGTAAATGCCTATCTCTTTCTTCTTATTTTCCATTTAATACACTCTTTTCCTGAGGTGTTTGCTTACTTGATTGTCTACTTCATTCACAGTAAATTGTCAATCAGCCAAATAACGCTCAGTGCTGAAAGGATGTGGCTACTTTATTGTCAGACCTGCTAGTGAGTGGTATTAGTGAATGATGTCTTAAATAACCAGAAGAGCAGTACAAGTGGAAGGAAAATCACAATCTTTATATTATCATGAGTTGGGTGGAACTGATCTGGTTTGTTCTTGAATCAGACTACTCTCGCAGCCTAAACCTCACACACCCAGACTCTATCCACACTAGCACTGATTATGAGTGATGTTTGCATAGCCATTCATTCCTTAGTTCTCCACATAAGGACTCCTAGGTTTGGCGTGACAAACACAATCCACAAATATAACCTACAGCAGTGTTTCCCAGCCTCGGGCCTGTGGTCCACTGTGGCTGCAGGTTTTTGTTCCAACCAGCTTCTGTTTTTAATCAAGTCAGCAAACACCTCAGGAAAAGAGCGTATTAATGGGAAAATAAGAAGAAAGAGAGAGGCATTTACAACAACTGCAAAATACAAATATATCTAAATGTTTCGTAATTGCAAATCTCACCCTACTTTTCTAAATTCATAAAAAGAGAAAAAAACTGAACTTTGAGTGAGTTCTTGTGAGGTGTGAACTTGCACAACACTGATGTCTTTTGCACATTCGGTGAGTCCTGCTTCCAAGAATGGTGGGACCTTTTTATACTGTTGACCAACTTGGAGTGGTGGAGAGGTGAACCAGGTCAGGTTGGGATCACCTTTCTTTCAGCAAGTGGAGGAAACAAATGTATGCCTTTCCTGGTCTCTCCTACAAACTGCAGACTCATTTGAATGATCACACACGTGAAAATGGATTTTCTTAATTTTTTTTCAGGCAATCAAGATCATGGAAGTTGCTTTGCAAAAATATGGTAGCTATGAAAAATTTGAATATGCATCTGGAGGAAGTCTTCTTACAAAGAGTCGAATATGGTTTCATGTGAAGAAATATATGGAAAAAGAGGAGTGCCTAGGAGAGGTAAATTTATCTATACTATATAAATAGAACCCTACAGTAATGCATTAAGTTATCAACTAAAATATTAATATTGTATAAAGTCTGAATTAAGCATGTTCTAATAAAATGAAGTCTACATATATAAAGGTTTAAGTCCCCTTGTGTTGGTGACTTTTACGGCTTGTTGACTACGTAGCAGCTTTGAGCTGTTGGCTTTACATCTAAAGTTCCCTTTTCTTCTTGTATTTGTTTGGTTCACACCAGAAACTAAACACACGTCGTCAGGCTGATTGGTGACACTGAATGACAGAACTGCACTAAATGTCTTTGTTCGCTCGCTTTGATCGACTGGTTTTTCTGTTTAGACTGAGATTCTACCTTTCATCTGATGCTTCCAGCTCTGCGTCTTTGCTATGCCAAATAAAATATTTGGAAAATGAATGTATGGTATTTATTAGCATTTAAAAAATTGATATTCTAATGTTGTATGCTCCTGGAAGAATATTTTTATACATTTGCAGTTTTATTACAGAAGGAAAAAGATCACTCAGTCTACTCATAAATTACATTTTATACAAATCAAATGATGACTGAAATGGGCTGATAAATTGATTTTATTTTTATTGTAGGAAGATAAATTGTGAATAGAAGTTTCTAATGGTATAAAATAAAACAAACATAGCTACATGTAACATTTTATGTAATACATTTCCGAGCAGTCAGACCTAACTTGTTAGTCATGTGTGAGAGTAAAGACGGCTTAGCTGTTAGCTAAACAACTGAGTGTGATGGATTGAAGTTTCCTGGCGTTTGTCAAGTTTCCTGTTCTTAACACTTGCTGCCTTAGAATGGCAAAGAGTATAATTAAAGAGCTCGGCCATCCTGTACAGTTATTTTTTCTCACTCATTCCTTCTAGCAAAAAGTACAAGACTATTGTCACTTGCATCACTAGATTCACACAGTTTCTGTCCATGAGCTGTAATATTACTGAACAGCAATTCTTTTTATACATTTCTATGTTTGTGTGCATCTTTGTTTCTATTCTATTATTGTCAGCTGTTTGCTGGAGACAGGCAAGTAACAATTCCAATGTACTATGGACACAGTAACACGCCAATAAACATGAACTTGGAGTGCATATTCATATAATAAACTAAAATAATACTGAAGCAGGATGAAAGATGAGATACTTTTGATGTCAAATGTCACTGGCCTGCATCAATTCTAAAAAAAAAAAGAATACAATCCCCTGTCACTGCTATGCTTAGTGCATCCAAATCCACCTTCCTTTGAAGTCTGATGATAAGGCTACCATAACAGGCATTTTTAGCCTCTTTGTCCATGTTAAATGTTGGGTGGCCTTACATTTTCTTCAGCTAAATAAACTAAAAACAAAGGTTATTCTTTTTGACTCCCCAACTTCCATTAACCGTATCATCAGCAGCCTGTATCTGCTAACCCTGCACATCAGGTCTCATGTCAAAAACATTTATGTTGTTGTTGACCATAGTTTCAAATTTGATTAATAAATGCTGAGTAGAGCCGGCCCAAGGCATAAGTTAACTAAACATCTGCATAGGGTCCCATGGCCAGCGGGGGCCCCTGTCTGCTCAGCTTGAATATAGGAAAAATGGGCAAGTGAAAGTTGACAAATGATTGTGTTGAACATTCTAAAGGGGAGCTGCTCTGCTTTTTGATTGCCATAATTTCTCTAGTGGGGAACCACTTATCGATAGTAGTCATCCCTCCAAGAATGAGTGCTCTCTTTGATTGCACTCATCCTGCTAAGGGCTCGTTTATACTTCACGCTCAGAACGCATACACGCCCGCATCATGGCTGCCACGCGTTCTTAGCGTTCATTTGATGCGTCCTCTGAGCAGGTCCTCAGAAATTAACGCGACGCGTGTGCGAGTTGCAGTACCAGCAATAAGTCGGGGGGCGAAGTGTGATAAACGGAATGTGACGCCAGAGTCTCTGTTTACTATCTACATGTGACAGAAAGCCGCTATGTGGATCCTACAGGATCGGTGTGCGCGCTTCGATGTTTGATGAATGTTTCAATGTAGTGAAGCAAAATGGCGACATACAAAATGCATTTGTGGTGCTTTTATATTCAAACGTTGCATATTCCCGATCGTAATGACACGATACATTTTAAAAGTCTCACATATCATCTTCTGTGTCTTTTTTTTCTGGGGCTTCTTCCTGACCTGTCGGCAGCAGCAAACAGCACTAGATCACCACACAGAACACATTAAATGTATGATATTCCAACTCTCTGCACATTTACAATCCTTAGATTTATACTTGATATCAGTTTTATGATGAAATGCATTAAAGTATGTATGTTACATTTTACAGATAAATCATTAACTGTTTAAATAATGAATACTGTTAATGATTACACACATGGGGGTGACACGGTGGCGGAGCGTTAGCACTGCTGTCTCGCAGGGAGTCACGTCGCTGATATTTCCTGCCTGGAGTCTGCGTGTTTTCCTGCTGGGTTTCCTCAGTGTGCTCCGGTTTCCTTCCAAGGACATGCTGATTTGGTGATGCTAAAATGATGCCAGCGTGTATGTGCGTGCTTGTATTCACCTTGCGATGAGCTGATGCCCCGTCCAGGGATTGTTTCTGCCTCGTGCCCAATGCTTGCTAGAATGGACACAGCCCTGGACTGATGGATTTATTCATTAAACATCCTTTTCAGAGATATTGCAGTTAGGTGTCCTCAGAATTTAATGGGTGTTCCAGGCAATTCATAACACAGCGAAGCCGAGCCTGTTCTCACCGTGATATCTCGCACTGCCACCTGGTGGATTCTTCCAGATTTACGTAAAGTACGTGCACAAGTATAAACAGTAAAACGCTTGCGTAACAGGAGTGTCTGCTGGAGCATGTGTTGCATCACGTAAAGTATAAACCCGGCCTAAGGGGCACCCCCTCCCTCCCTCCCTCCCCCCCGTCTTCGGTCATGCCCATTACTCCAAGGACAACCCCACGCTCTCCTATGTACACCCCTGGCTGCTTTTGTAAGACCTTATAGTGTAACTTTTTAACAAGGGGCCTACAAGCTTTAGTTACAGTAGCTTTGGGCCACAACAAGTATAAATTAGGGCAGAGTGGTGGCTCTGAGGCTAAGGATCTGTGCTGGTATCCCAAAGGTTGCTGGTTCGAATCCCCGTCACTGCCAAAAGAAATGCTACTCTGTTGGGCCCTTGAGCAAGGCCCCTTAACCTTCAATTGCTCCAGGGGCGCTGTACAATGGCTGACCCTGCGCTCTGACCCCAAGGGGTATGCAAAAAAAAATGAGTAATTTCCTTCGGGATTAATAAAGTACTGTATAATAATAAAAAAAAAAAAAACAGCACTGATGTGGAGGTTAAAAGCTGATTCATTACTGCAGTGAAGTGTCTTTTAATGTTAACATTAAAATTATATTTTTATTGTCTTGTTTATATGTTAAAGTGATTAGTTTCCAATACTGATGTTTTATTCTCTAATTGTATGCTGTCTTTTATACTTGCATGTTTTGTCTGATGTTATTTTTATTTTCTGTGTCTTCTTTGAATGTCACTATTTTTGGTAAACTCTTTCTTATTAATGTTGTGAAACGCTTTGGTCAAATTTGAGTTGTTTTAAATGTGCTATATGATTAGAATTTACATCTGAACATTTTTTTTAAATCTTTGGTAGATTGTGGTTCATTTGACAGATGACCTTTTGTCCAGAGCATCAATGACAGTAGTTAATGGTCGTCCAACATTAACCATCAACATGTCCAGTGCACGGGAACACTGGCTGGAGGGCATGCTAAGACATGAAATCGGTATGTGTGTGACACAAATACAAATCATGTTTTTATATATCTTCTGATCATTTTTTATCTGTTACATTCCCTTGTTATTTGTAGTGAAGGCTTACAGAGATAACAAAGTTTCTCATACAAGGGGCTTCAATGGGGACCACCAGGAGGCCAACTTTGAAGAACAGCAAACAACTTTAAAACATCCATTTAAAATATGTATGTTAGTGGTGTCACATAATTCACATGTCACTTATCCACTGGTGTGCTCACAGTGTCCAAAACACAAAAAGAGCTGCAGTTTCTAGCACTGCTTGGATTTATTAATATTTTAGCAAAAAATAGGATTGGGAGACCCAAGCTATTATGGCTTTTGCACTGCCTGTTGTGTTGCCTGTTCAGATATGCCAGCCATGGTGTGCTGTATGATTTATAAAAACAGCACTTCTTTTTTCTTTCACTTTGGAATAAAGCTTACATTTCTTAACACACTACAGAAAAACGACACTTACTGACAAGCAGCCATCCCTGCAGCATCAGGTGCAAGCGATCCTGGATCAGGTGGCTAAGCCATAAGGTTCACACCAAGGAACAAGTAGAGATTACACAAAGCTTCTCAGTATTGGCCCTCTACCTGCTTATTTTATTTTTATCACTATTGAGCAGATGAAATAAAAATGTAAAGCCCATTGGATATCCGTGTATACAGTATATTACATTTGGAAAACAACTCTCCCAGCAATCACTTATCTGAAAGTATTTCTTTTATTGAATTATAAATGCAAACTGTCCACTGTTCACATAGCACTGTAATGGACACAAGTCACAGCACAATTTGGATGAGATGCACATTTCCTTTGCAATTAAGGACGGCTGTTTATTTTTACATCCAGCTAAATACTGAGTTTTATCTGCCTGATGAGTTTTACAAGAAGTTTACAACAATAAGAAATCAGATCTCCTATATTTCAAAACTACTCTCACTTTAATGACTTGATTTATGAATTATGTAATTATTTAGCTAAACAAATAAGCCCGATGGTCTGAATGGTATTCTCTCAATTGTCAAATTTCTTATCTTCTTATTTGGTGCTATTCACAGTTGCTTGCAGCTTTCTAGTTTTGATTTACTTAATTATTTCATGTTTAAGTAACAATAATGCTTACTGTAAAGATATTATACAATTCTAGATTTCAGATAAAATGCTCCTCTGAAACTGTGTTCTTTGCTCCCAGGAACTCACTATGTGCGTGGTGTTAACAATGCCCTCCAGCCATGGTGCACCTTGAGTGGTCGTAAAAAGCACGGCTTAAAGCCAGTCAACCCCACAGAAGAGGGTCTGGCCAGCATTCACAGTGTACTCTTCCGCAAGGACCCCTTCCTCTGGAGAGCAGCTCTCTTGTACTATACTGTGTACCAGGCCAGCCACATGTCCTTTGCACAACTTTTTCACAATGTTGGCAGATTTGTCAAGGATCCTAATACCCGGTGGGACTACTGTGTGCGTGCCAAGAGGGGACAAAAGGACACTTCTCTGCCAGGTAAACACATACTCTGATTCTGTTAACTGCCTTCATGATGTCATAGCTCACATGGCATGTAAATCACATGCTTAGCAAGCATTAGATAGCTAGATAGATAGATAGATAGATAGATAGATATATTAAGCATTGCTCAATCAAACACACATCATTGTGGTTTACATGAAATATAAAACACACAAAGGCGGCACTCCTAGAAAACAAATACACAAAATGGCGATTCAATGATCTCACCTAAATAATAGTGAAATAAATGAAATGCATTGGCCAAGAGTGTAGGTTGACTTGAACAATGGACTCCTGAGCAGGTAGCAGTGCTAGATGCTAAGTTTTGGTAAAGACTGTGAGGCTGGAAAATTAATTGAAACAATGTCTGCCTACCCTACATTCATAGGTGGTATGATATTATAAAACATTACTTTTCTTGTTTTTTCTGTTAAGTTATACAGTTTTCAATATTAAGAACTAATCTTTGAAAGTATTTTGAACTATCCATCCATCCATTTTCCAACCCGCTGAATTCGAACACAGGGTCACGGGGGGTCTGCTGGAGCCAATCCCAGCCAAGACAGGGCGCAAGGCAGGAAACACACCCCAGGCAGGGCGCCAGCCTACCGCAGGGCACACACCCACCCACACAGCCAATTTAGAATCGCCAATGCACCTAACCTGCATGTCTTTGGACTTTGGGAAGAAACCCACGCAGACACGGGGAGAACATGCAAACTCCACGCAGGGAGGACCCGGGAAGCGAACCCGCGTCTCTTAACTGCAAGGCAGCAGCGCTACCCACTGCACCACCGTGCTGCCCTATTTTGAACTAATTATTTTGTTGTTGCATTTGCCACCATTTTGTTTTTGGCATCAGCTGCCCTTCTGTGCCTAGCCACATATTCAATTGCCATTGTGTGACAAAAGCCAACTGCACATTGTGACCACATCACATGGAAGATATGCGATCATCCTGATGTCCAAAAAACAAACACTGGAGATGTTTGGAGTTAGTGTTTTGAAAAAGTATTCAGAGCGTAAGACCTTTTGCATGTTCTTTTTGATTTGGACATTTTGTTTTGCTTTGTGTTCTGGGTTTTTTGACCGTCGCTTTTACTTCACCAGGTGCAATTTTTCAACTTTTTCCCTGCCTTTACTTCTCACGGATCACAATGATTCTTGCCATCTTTAAAATGGGAGTACCATAGCCAAGCCAAGCCACATTCCTGGACTGGGATGGTCATTTTAAAGTGAAAGGAATTCACATACTGCTGCTTTGGTGTTTTTTTTTCCCCAAAATGTAGTGCCTTTAGCCAGAGTTGGCAGCTCTTTTCCAGTTTTAATGGTGTGTGAAAATCAAAGGATCTCCCCGGACACATTTTGATCATTGTAGCCTTGTGGACAACGATTGTCTGTCACCAAATGTGTGTTTTTTCCTCAATTATGGTGAAAACCTCTAAGAGAACAAACAGTGCTGGACATACAGTATTGTAGCTCACCCCTGGCATCACACACTGCCTACTCGCACCTGGCAAGACACATCAAAAAAAAAAGGGGGAACACAAAATTGCCAAGAATATGGTGGATGAAGGCCTTCATGAGAGACCACCACATCCAGAAGCATTTCTGAACATAAGGTGATGTTGAGACGCACATTTCTTTTATTTGTAGTAAAGACTGGAGCAAATGTTACTCCATACCTCAGATGTGAATTCCTGCTAAGGAGTGAAGCGTCTCTGTTGAATTCTGCTGGAAACTTCGAAGACTGAAGAGGAGTGCAGCTGACTGTAAAATACCATTTATAAAATATTAATGGCCTGAAAAACTGAAAATGCATTTAATAGTGTATAGTATTGTCCCAGTGTACATACCAACAGAATAAATCACACTCACTACTAAAAATCTAAGTTAAAAGAAATTTGCCCCCAAGTGTGAAGTAGTCACTGACTAACACCTAGGTGATGAGAGCCAAGCCAAAGACGCTTTACAACTTTCCTCTCTCAACTTTGCTGTTTCCTCTTTTCAATTTTGTTTTGTCTTTCTGAGGTTTTTTATTATTTATGTCTTTTGGAACTTTTTTTGTTTAGAATTTAAGGTTCTGATTGTGATGCTGAGCAGGATTAAGGGGGGTTCAGAATCAGAACACTGTCTTATGCTGTATACATTACCACTGTTGTTATTAACTATTTAATACAAATACAGTATGTTTAATACAACAGAAACAAAATGTTTGGCTTTTTTAGCCTTTCATTTCCTTTCTGCTTCTTCCTGCTGTTTACCTTTCAATTAAGGATTTTCACATTCTTTAAAGGTGGGCAGCATGGTGGCACAGTGGGTAGCGCTGCTGCCTCGCAGTTAGGAGACCAGGCTTCGCTTCCCAGGTCCTCCCTGTGTGGAATATGCATGTTCTCCCCGCACTTGAACCCAAGGTTAGGTGCATTGGTGATCCTAGTGTGTGCTTGGTGTGTGTGTGTGCCTTGTGGTGGGCTGGCACCCTGCCCAGGGTTTGTTCCTGCCTTGCGCCCTATGTTGCCTGGGATTGGCTCCAGCAGACCCCTGTGACCCTGTGTTAGCATATAGCGGGTTGGACGATGACTGACTGACTGACATTCTTTAAAAGAAGAGAGTTCAGATGCCCACGTGGACCAAGTAGTTTATTTTAACAGAGTCCCCAGAGCTGGCAGTACACTGAGAGAGTGCACTGTTCAGCCAAAAAAGTCTTTTTCCAGGAAAGATACCATTTATAACAAAGAGAAGAACCTTGACTGGGTAAACTGGGTGTTATCTACGTTTGTATATCAAAGAGTTAAATTTTATCTCTGTTGTATGACAGAGATCTTCATCTCTGAATAGAGATAAGCAGGACCTAATAGATGATTTTCTTGTCTACTTTTGTACATCAGAGAATTAAATCCTACTTACTGTCATACAGAACCTGAAGCCATTTTATTCCTTTACTCTTCCACAATATTAATCTTTTTCTTCTTCTTTCGGCTGCTCCCGTTAGGGGTCATCACAGCAGATCATCTCCTTCCATATCTTCCTGTCCTCTGCATCTTGCTCTGTTACACCCATCACCTGCATGTCCTCTCTCACCACATCCATAAACCTTCTCTTAGGCCTTCCTCTTTCCTCTTCCCTGGCAGCTCTATCCTTAGCATCCTACTCCCAATATACCCAGCATCTCTCCTCTGCACATGTCCAAACCATTGCAATCTCACCTCTCTGACTTTGTCTCCCAACCGTCCAATTTGAGCTGACCCTCTAATGTCCTCATTTCTAATCCTATCCATCCTCGTCACACCCAATGCAAATCTTAGCATCTTTAACTTTGCCACCTCCAGCTCTGTCTCCTGCTTTCTGGTAGGTGCCACCGTCTCCAGCCCATATAACATAGCAGGTCTCACTACCGTCCTGTAGACCTTCCCTTTCACTCTTGCTGATACCCGTCTGTCACAAATCACTCCTGACACTCTTCTCCACCCATTCCACTCTGCCTGCACTCTTTTTCACCTCTCTTCCACAATCCCCATTACTCTGTATTGTTGATCAATTAATATACATCTTTTATTTTTATTGCACCTTTTTATAGAAGCATGAGGCATTTTACAACTACAGAAGTATAGCACAAATGGTAACACAACTTTTTACAACTAGAGTGCAGGTAAATTAAGCAATCTGCTCAGGATCACACAATGATGGAGACTGAACCGGCAACCTTGCTATATAAAGTCCTGTGCTTTACCCACTGGAGCACACTGTCTGTCCGTCCGTCCATCCATCTCTTTGCGCTGTCCAGTCTGTTAATATGTTTGTCCAGTTGGATTTGTGTTTGTGTTTCCATGCATGACAGTCTGAATATATCCATTTAGTAACAGAATGGGTATACAGTCATGATGGAACAGAAGTTTTTTAATAGGAAATAGAAGTAGCAGTGTTCACATAACGCAACTGTACCACAGTCTGTTCTGCTTTCTGTCTTCTGGATGTATGAAAACCTGAAAACATAGAGCTGGATAAGACTAATTACTGATTATACTGTACGTTGTATGGACTGGGCTGTTAGGCCCCAGAACTTTGTTATACCTCCCTTAAGATTTTTAATCTGTCTGGGATGGCTCATAAAATAGTGTCACACTACAAGGCTTTTCCAGAGATTTTCAGCTGCAGACTTCATTTTCACAATCTTAGTGAGTCTAGGGCAGTCATGTTTGTTTAACATCCCCAGCAAGTCAGTCCAGCCAGTCCAGCCAGTCAACGACGTGCCTTGACAAAATCAAATGAGTTTAATTTTGTCGTAAGTGGTATAAGTGGGCTCTGTGTGTGCAAGAGCTGACAAGTAGTGATCGCTCATCCAGAAATATATTGCATAAAAATCAGCCGTGAAGAATAAGGAACGTGAAGGTTTTGGACTGCACAAACTGAAGAGAAGCATATCTGTCTGATGTCTCATGTTGGTCATAACATGACAGAATGGAACAAGGATAAAAAAGACGGCAGTTGCTGCTGAACTCAATATATCGGGAATGCATTTGCACAGCCACTGGTGCGGTCAGGCAGCATGTTAATGTGACATCCTCAAAGTGATGAGAGTCATCAAGTCTGACACCACTGTCCTGCCAGCTGAAGCTGAAATTGTTATTTAGGTTTATGTGACTGGTACCTGCTGAAGTGCTCCAAATGTAAATATAAATGAAAAATAATTTCTTTTCTTTGTTTTTCAGGCTGTTTCAGTAAAGATCAAGTGTATTTGGATGGCATTCTTAAAATACTAAGATACAGGGAAACAATTGACTTTCAACTTCTGACTGCTCTTGGAAAGGTAAATTATGAAATATAATAGGTAATCAAACAATATGCTTCAAAAATGGTGATGCTTATGGCAATTTATTATTTGGAATTTGCCATTATTATTGTTTCTTTAGTAATCTGTAGTAGTCACACTTGGAGTCATCTATGGAAGGCAAGGATGGTGAAAAAGTGGAGACTCTGACTTTTTAAAAGTCATTAATGCACATTTGAAATCCTGTTTGTTTTCATTATATATAAGTGGCAAATATGTAATATTTGATCATTATCCTTAATAAATAAATGACCAAGTATTATAATTTTGTCATTTGTTTAACTGGTTTCTCTTTATCTACTTTTAGGACTTGAGTGAAAATCTGATGTTTTAGGTCATATTTATGCAGAAATATAGAAAATTCTAAAGGGTTCACAAACTTTCAAACACAACTGTATGTGTGTATATATATATATATATATATATATGCAGACTAGGTAGGATACTGGCTTGTTTTCGACTCTAGTTGAGAAGCCCCACACCTTTATTGTTTGAGTGTACGACCCACCAGACAAAAAATAACTAACATTGACATAAAATAGATAACTAGACAAAAAATAAATAACAATATTAACATAAACAATAATAGACAAAAAATGAAAGAAAAAAACATAAAAAGGATTTAAACATAAGCCATGAGAGGAAACCCCTGGTTTAAACATTGCACCCTGAATTTGATTACTGAGGCTTGACAAGTTTACAACAAGGCTAAAGGCGTAGATATACTGTATGTGAGAGTTGGTGCTGAATGGTGAAGTTCGCCAAAGCATTTTTCTTAGTGATTTGTTCTCTCTTTGCTAGTGACCTCATTTGCCAAATGGCTTAGACAAACTTTTTTTCCCCCAGCACCCCATGATGCTTTGCAAGGCCAGCATGACTGTGCTGTAGCAGTCAATGTTGAAATGGACAGCCCCCAACCCCCCCCCCCCCCCCCCCCCCAAAGTATAAAACACTGATTCTATTAGTGGACTAAACATTGGAGGATAACTTGTGAATACTTTTAAACGCAAAGCATGCACGCAGAAGGAAACTGGAAATGTGTTTGTGTCTTAAAAGTAATGTCATTTTGTATGGACTTTTTTATGTGACCGGTGTGTAGTACGTGAGCCTACCTCTTTAATGGTGTTACCCAGAGTGCTGTGCAGTTGATGCAAACAGGAATAAGTGAAAAATTTGTGTGCTTTCGTGTTGCACTTGTTTGGTAGCAGCGGCATAAATGAGCAAAAGCATTTTGTACAAACTGGGGAGTATCGGCTATCAAATATGTGTCAACATTTAGTGAATTCATTTTACTGTTTGAATATATCATTCTATTCCTAGATCTCTAGGAGGCATGGTGGCACACTAGTTAGCACTTTTGCCTCACCACCCAGGTCACATTTTTGGCCCCAGTAATCGGTCAACATAGTTGGCAGATGTTTCCCTAGCTGTCAGGCACACTTAAAAGACCATTGAGCTCTTAGAATCTCTTCTAAACTACTATAGTTCAGCTTCTCCTTTTCCACTGACTTCAGTTCATTTCATGGAGTTCGGCAAAATTCCCGAACATTTCAGCAATCTTGTTGAAGTTGAGGTGAAGTGAATTCAGTGAGGTTTGCTCATTGATCTTGCTTTTCTGTGATTGTATTTAAAGGTCTCTTATGAAGATGTGGACCGCTTGAAGGGACTTGCCATAATGAACAATGTACGGATACCTCATTTTCTTCAGGATCAAGCCCGCTACAAAGAGCAGCTGAACAAAATTATGGAAGTTAATCATCTAACGGATGCTGAACTTCAGACTCTTCTGTAGTGCTGACTTTGTTTACATTGATTACTCTTCCATTTTCTTTTTGCTCATACAGTTACTTTGAACAGCATGGATGAAACAAAGGCAGAGCATAGACACACGCTTCTGATATCTGATTAAAGGCAGGGATGGAGCTTAAATTTATTTACTTCTTGGAGTAATATTGCGTGGCTTATGGGTGGTTTATGGGTGTAATATACGTTTATTTTTTATAACAAGTCCATGCTGCCTTGGCCACTGGGTCCACACCTGGAGTCAAGTCTATGACTTTTTGCTGATTAGTCCAACTGTTGGGTGGAAAAACAAGTGTAACATGGCCTCCTAAACTAAAGGAGTGGAGCTCAGGAAGCCACCGTCATCTCTGTGCAGTGGGGTTGGTGAGGTCAGCAGGCTGATTCTTTAACTTGGCAGCAATACATAGCTTTACAAATCTTAGAGTCTTACAGTTTACAAAGTGTGTAAGTGAGCTGTCCGGAGAAATTGGTGGCCAATCAGAAGACTGTGTGCAGTGGCTCACTGGTGGTCCAGCCAAAAACAGAACTGCTCTGAGAACCGACACAATCTGTGAAGTGTTAAGCCGACTTTAGTATCCTCATATACTGTGCTTGTGATCGCACAAACATTTGCTATCAGTCATCAACTGAACATTTGCCAAAAAAAGTTGTGTTATTATTAAATGCACTTTCATTCTCAAGCCAAACATGCCATCCAGTGAAGATATTCATTTTGACCTCTTTTAACAGAATAAATTCTCTGGAATGATTCCTTGAATGTGACTGTCTTAGTATCAACTGCAGTTAGCATACATGCGGTTTCCTTTTAAGGAAAATCTCACTGCTCTAATAAGTCAGAGCTGATGTGTACGACAGGAATATGAAACTAAACTACAGTTTGTTGGTTTTCTCTTTTGTGCTGTTTAACAGCTGAGCAACAGGACAAACGTTTTCAAGATGGTTTCAGGTAATGGAAGGTCAGTAGTAGGATCCCATCACTGAAAACCTCAGGTATGCTATTGAGTACCGGGAACGAGTAAACAGCTGATTGTTTTTAACAGATATGAATATTTTTGTTGAGTAGACAAAGAATGTTTGTTTCATTGGACCGTACTTTTAATATATTTTAAAATAAATTGATTTTATGTTGGAGTTTGTCATGATTATTTAAAATACTTGGTTGACATTGAAGTAAGAATTTAATATAAATATTATATTTAATTTAATTGAATATGTACTCTGTACATGTGACAATAATGACTGTATAGAGCTATATAAGGGTGGCACAGTGGGTAGAGCTACTGCTGCCTCACTGTTAGGAGACCCGGGTTCGCTTCTCAGGTCCTCCCTGTGTGGAGTTTGCATGTTCTCCCCGTGTCTGCGTGATTTTCCTCCCACAGTCCAAAGACATACAGGTTAGGTGCATTGGTGATCCTAAATTGTGCCTAGTGTGTATGGGTGTGTGTGTGTGCCCTGCGGTGGGCTGGCACCTTGCCTGGGATTTGTTTCCTGCTTTCCACCCTCTGTTGGCTGGGATTGGCTCCAGCAGACCCCCATGACCCTGTAGTTAGGATAGAGCAGGTTGAATAATGGATGAATGGATAGAGCTATATAGGATCTGATCATTTAAAAAAAAAAACCCTTTAACATTTTCATTCCCAGGTGTCACCGCCCATATCTGGATCATTCTGGGACCCTGAGCGAGCCAACAATCTGTGGACCACCTGCTTAAAAAAACCAGCTGTGGCGTAGGCCCTTTTTAAACTTTCTGCTCTACGTCTCTCTTCAGGTAAAGCGCTGAGGCTTGGTGTTCACCTTTTAAAGATGTTTCAGGTGCTAAGATGTTCGATTAAATGCACACAGCGCAGTGTCTTCTTTCAGCCCATATATCGAGATTCACGAGGCTCCCCTTTTCATGCATTACTAAGAAGACTCTTCACGTAGCACAAGTCAAAGCTGACATCTGCCTCCTGTGTTAGGCAGGTCTGTAAAGATAATTGTGGTAAGTGGTCCATTTGCAAATAATAAAAATGGTTGAAATGTATGAATTACTGCAGCTTAGTAATAAGGAGAAGCTGCAGCTTACTTAGGTGGCAATGCGCAGACTCATCCTTTGTAATATGGATTGTACTGGACGTGACCTTATTGGCTGTTTTGAGCATTTCTACAGTATTAGATTTAAATGCATTTGGTACATTACACTATTTATAACACCTCTCCAAAAAGATCACAACCTAACGATTCTAAAAACAGTGATAAGGGCGAGAGAGCAGGACTTCTTTGTGTTTTTGTTGTTTGTTGTGTTGTCTTGAAGTTACAGTTTGGCGTTTCTCTTTATCATTTCCTGTATCCTACACTTTTACCTCACGTTCTGCCACTCTGTTACAAGCAGGCTGTGTTTAAAGTGACAGACTTAACCACAGGTTCAAATACCACAAGTCACCCAACCTGATGGCGCAGAACCAGTTTGACTGAACTGCTCTGGGAGGTTTTGTTAGAAACATCAAAAGGATAATAAACACTGAGTAACTGTGCGCCCTTCCAACGTGGAGTCAGCGGGATACTTCAGTCACGCATACAGTGGCTACTTATATTAATATGTAGCTCAGGCAGCTCAAATGTTTAAATATAATAAAAGGGAAGTTAACCAGCTAGACTTAAAAGAAGGTATTAAAATAAACATCCAGGCTGTCTGTTAATGTTCTGTACACGGCGTACACCCTCGTGGAAGATCTGACATTTTATTGTTACACAACATTGAATCACAGCAGATTTAATTTGACTTCTTTGACATTGATTATTAGGAAAAGACTCTTTAATTAAAATCAAAGTTGAAACAGATTTCTACAAACTGGTCTAAATGACACAAAGGACAAGGCATTCCACGGCCCAAGTAAGTTCATTTATAAATGTTTAGTGAAATTCAAAGCAAAAATTGAAAAGATTTTAACACACACGAAAAAGAACTTCATGTCAATTTTCAGTTTCAGGCTTCTATATCTTTGTTATTACATTGCTATGATACTCCTGGATTAGAGTATGGCCTTATACCTGGTCACTAGTAAATTTATTTCACGGTTACACCAGAATTGCAGAAAAGTGACAGACAGGTTCCATTCACATGTTGGCTTGTATTGGCTGAGACAGAACCCTCCATTATCTAGTCATCTGTGTAAAGCTAAACATGTGAATACAACTTAAGAAAATCTGTTGGCGAGTTCATCACTCAGACCTCCTTTAGGTGAATGTGTGACGGTGTCCTGCAGCGGACTGCCACCTGCCCAGAGCTGGTTGACACTAAACTTGGAAATGTCCAGATATCAAACAGTAATGGCATAGTCAAAAGCATATGTCCAATATTCAGTGCAAATGGCAATTATAATAATCTTGTAAAGGGAAATGTCAAATGTTTCTGTCAAATATCTGTCTCAAATGGCAAATGTTAAATGTATATGGGACATATTCAGATTAAATGTATTATGTCTCATTAAAACAAGTGTAGCAGTAGAGGCGTTTATCGACCTCTTGAACCCTCAGGTACCACTCCAAACACCAGGTAACTGTACAATTATTATTTATTGTATAATAATTACGTGCACAAAGCACCCTCCACTCCACACTACTCATATAATAAATCAATACTCTACCAATACCAATCCTCCTCTCCCAGACACTTCGCCACCCTACCTCCCAGCTCAGCTCAGTGTCTGGGCTTTCCCAGAGTCCTTTTATACCCCCTGACCTGGAGGTGTTCCTGCCCAACAGTCCACAAGTCCTTATTACTTCCGGGTCAGGGTAAAAGTCCTTTTCTTCAACCTAGAAGTACATCATTTCTCCTGTTCACATGACCAGGACATACTTTCAGGTTATAGGGCACATAAGAGTCCATGAGCCTCCCTACAGCGACTCCCGGTGGTCCCCAAGGTGTCCAGCAGGGCTGTGCATAAAAACTACAAAGTCCATGAGGCCCTGCTGGAATTCGGGGCACGTCCATGCTGTCGGGAGAGCTCCTCCTGGTGGCCTGGGGGTGAGGGCCGGAATATGTAGCCGGCCATCCATCACAATTCCCCCCCCCCCCTTAGCAAAGCCAACTGGGGCGGATCGTCCAGCCCCGCGAGGGACGTCCTCCTCCAGGAGGACGCGTCAGTCGGGCCTCGGCCGTGTTGTCTAGGCCCCCCAGAGAACCTAGGGGGAACGGTGTATCGGCTGTTCCTCCGTTTCCCTGTCCTCCGAGGACAACTTCGCCAAACGTGGCCCGGCTGATGACAATTATGACAAAGCCATCGTCCTCCCAGTTGTCTTTCTCCCCAAGACCAGAAACATCTCGGGAATTCTGTCAACTCCGCCCTTTCCTCCGCTAAAGAAGGTTCTACGGCCACTTTGCTGCTCTCAGCCCGTTTCTCCATCTTGTCAGGAGACCCGCGTTTTATTTTGGGGATCTCCTGCTTACTCTGGGGCTTGTGCACAGCTGGGGACTCTCTACTGGAAAAAGAGAGCCCCTTTCCTGTCTGCACGCCCGTTGTCCTACACTTCTTAGGAGGCGGCGTCATCAGCACCGCATCGCTCCGGGCAACAGCACTTTTCAGCTGTACCGATTCGATCAGCGCTTCCTCCGCTCCTCCAATTATCAGCGACAACTCCCTTATACTGCGGGTCGGGGTCTTGAGGTCCACATCTCTCCTGGAAGCCGTCTCGTATGGCTGTCCCGGTTCGATCGGTCCTTCCCCCGACCACTCAGTTACCATACCCTGCTCTACTGTCAGGCACACGGTGCTTTGGCACCCGCTACTTATTAACCATGGGGCCGGCTCGCACTGTGTCCCTTTATACTGTACGATACGGGCCGGACTCACCTGTATTCCTGCATCGATCATCACCGGAGCTTCTCGACCCAGTCGCTGTAGGTATTCCATTAGACCTTTCAGCGGCGCCTCGGCCATTGCTCCCAGCTCTTCAACTCGTTCCTTCAGCTCCTTTAAGCCCTGAAAGAAACTGTATACGGGCTCGAGGTACTTCTCAAGATCCCGCACGTCCACAAAGTTATTTAATTCGGCCGGAGGTAATTTTGCTTCCGCTTTCTCCTTACCTGCCAATAAGCACGTCCTCTCCGGGCACGTGTTCTGCTGGGTCGCGAAAAGGCTCCTGGGACTTGGAGTCTTCCGAGGGTCGGGTGGCTACTACGAGCTGACTGTGATCTGCCTTTTTGTCTTTAACGGCAGACCATTCAGTCACATCCCGCCCCTCTTTGTCTTTATTTATGTTCGGCGCTGCTTCGCTCGCCTCCCCCTTCCCTTTCTGGAAGCTCGGATCTGACAGGGAACCATTGACCTCACCAAAGGGCCGAGACTGACCTTCTCCTTCCCGACATCCTTTGCGCGAGACCACGTGATTGTCCTCCTCGTATGGGCTTGTCGCTTGCCGATTCCTAGCCTGGCCTGCCTTCTTGGTATCGCGGCCATCTTGCCGAGGTGTGAGGCAGGTATCCGAATCACCGTCTGCTTTCTGGAGGCAGGCCTCTGCAAAACAGGAATAAAAAAGCCCCGGCACTTCGGGCGTTTTCCCGGCACATATCTCCAAACTTGGCAGCTGTGTTCCCAATCTATTTAGGGATTCCAGCGTGTCCGATTGCTAAAAGCGTTCCTGCTGTTGCGCTGCTCGGGCTCGTTCAGCCTTTATCAGCTCCCGGTCTTCCTCACTCCCAGTCAGGTAAGTCCAGGTCTTCTCGGCTTCTGTTAGGGTCTGCACCCAATTAGTACGCACCATTCTTTTTGCTGGATTTCCTCCCCATCGCGGTCTGAAGTAACACAAGGCTCACTATCGCAGTGCTTTTTGTAGAGGGTAGCGTTTTCACCTCCGTGCTTTTGAGCGGGACCTTCTTAGGGTCGTCTGCATACACAATATTTGTTTTAAATACAGGTCCCCTGCCAACAGATGGCCAGAGAATCCTGCTGACTACACCAGTGTAGCAGTAGAGGCGTTTATCGACCTCTTGAACCCTCAGGTACCACTCCAAACACCAGGTAACTGTACAATTATTATTTATTGTATAATAATTACGTGCACAAAGCACCCTCCACTCCACACTACTCATATAATAAATCAATACTCAACCAATACCAATCCTCCTCTCCCAGACACTTCGCCACCCTACCTCCCAGCTCAGCTCAGTGTCTGGGCTTTCCCAGAGTCCATTTATACCCCCTGACCCGGAGGTGTTCCTGCCCAACAGTCCACAAGTCCTTATTACTTCCGGGTCAGGGTAAAAGTCCTTTTCTTCAACCTAGAAGTACGTCATTTCTCCTGTTCATGTGACCAGGATGCACTTCCAGGTTATAGGGCACATAAGAGTCCATGAGCCTCCCTACAGCGACTCCTGGTGGTCCCCAAGGTATCCAGTAGGGCTGTGCATAAAAACTACAAAGTCCATGAGGCCCTGCTGGAATTCGGGGCACGTCCATGCTGTCAGGAGAGCTCCTCCTGGCGGCCTGGGGGTGAGGGCCGGAATATGTAGCCGGCAATCCACCACACAAGGAAGAATATTAGATGGGAAGGAACAGAAGAGAAAACGTAGTCAAAACCACAAGCCAAAAGTCAGCACTGAAAAGTCAATCCTATCTTTTAACAAAGCCTTAACCGTAATCAAAACTGTAGCCAAGAACTTGTGGAAAAAAGGTTCCTTAACGATGAAGGTGATAAGCAAAGCCCACGCTAGCGAGAGGTCTTGTTTATATCTGCAAGCTTGGACCTTTGTGCTGTCATGCAACTGACGTCACACATCGTGCAGTCGGACAACCAGAAACAAAACGGAGTCACCAGATAGCTACTGTATGTACATGAATAAACGACAATGGCAACGCAGGAAGACATTAATGACTTTGAGAAAAACTTTCTGAATCTACAAAGCAAAGCTAGATTTGTGTTCCACAATGGACAAAACCACAGAACTCAAAATAACCAAAGAGGACAAAATGAAACCACAGCAAAATGGCATGTCTGATATATGTGGTAATATCTTAAAGAGAACATGTTGGCTGTAGGAGGAATACATTCTGTATCCTGGCCAACATCAGGTATAAATGTTAAAAGTGATGTAGTTTTGGGCACAAGTGAATGCTAACTCTTTGATTCACATCTAGCTTGAGTCACTAAGGAGTACCCCCCCAAAATATTGCTCTCCATGGCCTGGTCATTCTGGCCCCCTGATCATCCCTGGTCTCTAATTGGCTGTCTCTCTCTCTCACCCCTTCACTGCCACTCATGTGTTGAGTGTACTGGTGCAAAAATGGCTGCCGTCACATCATCCTGGTGGATGCTGCACATTAGTGGTGATTGAAGTGGCTCCTCATTCACTATGAAAAGCACTTTTGAGTAGTGAGAAATGCGCTATATAAATGTAATTTATTATTATTAATATAAACTTGCTGGACCCCCTCTTCCTGCTGCTCTTTAGAATTTTCATAGTGTGGCATAGCAGGGAGGCGCATGTGTTTTTGGGCTGTGAACAAAGCAGCGGTGATTTGGGACACAGGGAGGGATCCATTATGTACTTTGGTGCCGTTTCGGTGGCAGTACTGAGGACTGAAAGCTGGTGTCGATTCTGAAGTCAAAAGTTTAGCACCAGTCTAACACTAAAGTGGTGCCTAAAAGTTTATAATCATTTGCAACTATCAACAGTTGATTATAAAGAAATTCAAGTACTGCCTTTATCCCAGATACTACAGCATTTAGCTAATGTCACATTATTAATGTGACTTGCCTACTGCAGTTGCTGATCTCATCACTGGACTGCGTCTACTAAATGACATGTCAGATTACGCGACTGTGTGCTGACCTCCCAGCAGGGTCATGTTCTTCCATTTTTCTAACAATGCTGCCTGGCGGAGCTGGTGCCATACAAAGGGTCAACAGGTTCTGTAAGTTCAGTCGTATTCCCACCCAGCCCCCTTTTTGTTATGGTATGTAAAATACAAGACATCAGATAGACATACTTCTCTTCTGTTTGCAAGGTCCAAAACACCTGCGTTCCTTCTTCTTCATCGTTGCATTCTATACCGTGTAGTTCTAGATAAGCATTCAGCTCTCAAATCCTTACGACTAAAGAGAAAAGCAAACCTTTCTGGTTTTTGTTGGGGTACGTCGCAGAATGAACAAGCGAGTTGCTGGCCAAGTCACATTACACGACTGGCCTCATGGATGAGCGGCGCCGGCTGCTGCTGACTTGCTAAGATTATGTAAATGTAGGCTACGCCTGAAAATTGCACGAAATGTCAACTAATGCGATGTGACCTTTAGTTTGGGTAATTCGTGATATATTTTGTTAAGTAGAATGCTGCAAGTTTTGCACACTTTCATTTGGCACGCCTTCAGTAAGCAGAATATGGAGCATATTGAAAGGGAGCGTATGCCTGACTCATAAGTACACTTGTACCCTGCTCATGTATTCACTAATCACGACTGCCTACTGCTTTGCCCCTTGAGGTATAGCTGGTCCACGGCCGCACCGCCACACACCTGCAAAAATCATGCCAGCTCGGCTGTTCTCTGTAAATACTACGTGCCCGTTTTATAATGATCCACGTACGTTCAAAATGTTTATATAATTGTATACATCTGGAGCTGCAGTAGTTTAGGTGCCGGGTGCTGGACATGGTGTACAGTCCTATGGCGCTGCATAGCCACACTTCTTTGAGATGCACCGTCCACATGATTGTCTACAGAAAACTGTTCTGTAAACGAAGGCTAACAGTCACATACACCATCAAACAGTATGGCAGCAATGAAGAAGGTCAGACAAAGGAAAGAAACTCAACTGACCAGGTGAGCAGTTTGGCAGAGTTGAGGCCCAACCATCTGTGATAAGGAGGCTGAGTCGCTGTCTCATGCAGGCTGTTGGCATTGTAGAAACAAGAAGCCATCAAAATAAAAGTAAAACAGCACAGCAGAGCCGTGACACACTGGGAGAGCAGCACACGCAGACCCTGATAATAAAAGATAACCTAATCAAACCTGCAAGGCAGAGACCCCGGACACAGAGGACTATTAATAATTCATAACGCGAGACATAGCAGGGACATGTTAAGGTCAAATCAATTGTCCTGAATTCAAGCCACAAAGAACTGCTTACCTGCATTAGTGTCCAAAGTTCAACCTGTGGATTCAGAATTCATAAAAGTCCCCCGCAGAAGTCCTTAAAGAATTGCAGATCCCCATGGAGCTTCGGAGAGGCTCAAGCCAGGTCTCAAATAAAGCCTGATGGACCAAATGGTGTCCACCTGCAAGTAAAATTCCCTCTAAAGAATTCTGTGGAGCAAACAAGTGCGGTGGGCTCTGAGGTTGTGGGATTGTTTTACGAACATCCTAATGATGGCGACGCCAAGTGGACCAGCTGAGAGAGCAGGACACCTTCAGTCATTACTGGACCGTCCAAAAAAACCTCTTGTGAAATGTCACCAGGCAGGAAACGGCACAGGCCTGTGGACAGGCAGGCCACAAACTTGGAGCTTTGGTGTCACAAAACAGCTAAAATGACACCTGGGCCTTTGTCTGGTGTCACTCAGCAAAAGGAGAAAGTGCAGCAAGGGTTAGCAAAGCTGTGAGGAGAAGGTGGCCAGCCATGTAGTCTTCTTGTAGCTCTAATGACTAACATGGAGCTTTCTGACTGAGGACATAAAGCAGGGATGGTGGGCTTGAGTGACTTCACACCACATACAGATCTTTATGAACTTCGTTGATCTAACAAGTTGGGAAGCTTATTGACTACACGTGTCTGATTTTGTTCATTGTTGCTTATTTTTCAGTTGGATAACACATTTTGTATAGCAGCAGAGAAAAAAATGTGTTTGCAATTCATGGTAACAAATACCTGCAGGGGTGAGAACTGTTAGGTGCAAGAGCGGCGGCGTTTGGGGTGACAAGTGAGGCGACCGCTCCTGGCCCCGCACCTAAGGGGGCCCCGCTTTTGAGGTCTGCGTGTCCCTCGTTCGAGTGGATTTGTCAAGTTATATTCTTCAGTATATATATATATATATATTTGAGATGCTTCTAAGAGGAACCCTTTTAAAATCCCTCTTCAAGGTCAGATTCCATACATGTACATCTTTGAAAACATCCCATAGTTCAAATATTAATGCACAAAAACTTGTATCGCTAATGATAACCGACTGACATGACATCGACGTGAGTTATGACTATGACATCCTGCATATCGACACTCAGAGTATACTTGCAGTTTGGGTCCTTTTCTAGAAGAGGCCCTGCTAATTTCCACATGACACCGCATCACATTTCGTACTGTCGTGGTAAGGTCATGAATTATGAATTGCACTTTTTTAATAGATTATATCGTTATATTTTGATAAAGTCTGTGTGTTGTCTTACACAAATCTAGCTGAATACTGTAATGAGAAAATCCAGTGTATGTTAACATTATTTTTATTAAATTCTCGCGCATGTTTATACAGTCAACACATACCGGTAACAGCGTTTGACGTAACTGGCCCTACGTGAAGTTGGTCAGCTCTAGGCCCCGCACACCCCTAAGGCCGCCTCTGGTTAGGTGGGTCTGATTTGTTCCTGGCACTAAATCAAATCCGCCATTTGAGAATCCCCTGCAGTAGTGCTGAATGAATCCTGCTGAATTTGCTTCACCTCGAGTTTGGCGAAAACACGAAAACGTTTGTGAACTTTGTCAAACTCTGACACTGAAATACGTTGACATCAGTAGGGAAGGAGGCACTGAACGAGTCTTGAGTGGGTTTTAATGGGACAGTGATCTTTTAAGTGGTCTTCCCCTGAGGGCTGGAGGAGCTGAATCAATTATTGTGGCCAAAAGCGGGATGTGAAGTGTGAGCCTGCAGTGCTAACTACTGTGCCACTATGCCTCCCTGAGATAACAGGAAATGAATTTGATTTCACAACCGTAGAATGTCTTGCAGACATGAAGCACGAGCTCACGGAGGTTTGCCCCCACAATGATTCTCTCTTTCCTCGATGCTTTTGCTTCTTCACTGCCGCTGCTACCAAATAAGTGCAATGTGAACTCTTCACTGCCGCCTGTTTGCATCAAGTGCACAGCACTCTGGGTAATACTGTTAAAGGGGTAGGCTCACGTCTGACCAAGGTCACGCAAAGGTCCGCACAAAACGACATTACCTACACGCCGAAACATTTCCAGCTTCCTTCTGTGTGCGTGTTTTGTGTTTAAATTGCAGGTTTTCCTCTGATTTTCACCCATAAATACTTGGGGTGGTGGTGAGGTGGCTGTTCTACCCAGCATTGGCTGGTACAGCTCTGTGATGTCACACTGACCTCGCAAAGCATCATGGGCCGCTAGAAAAAAATATTTTTGTCTAAGCTGGTCTCACAGCAAAGTTTCATGAAAATATTTGGCGAATAAAGTCACAGGTGAACACGGCGTAATCGCTGCAAACAACGCTTTGACGAACTTCACCCATCAACTCTGACCTTGCAGCCGTCAGCTTTACACAAAAGGCTCTTCAAAGAACAAAAGGGCCTGTGAAGAGCAGTGTTTGATGGGAAGGCGGCCATTGCTTTGTCATTCAGCCAAACACATGCAAACTCCTCTGAGCAGAATGTGTCGTCATTCACACAGCTAACGTGAGCGGACTGTAACATACACTGTCATTGAAGAATGTGAAACGTGTGCCTCTGTGCGTACACTCAGCACCCCCCCCAACCCCCCCCCCTGCGCTATAGGGTGTCAGAGGCCAACTGCTACAAAGTGAACGACTGTCGTGAATATGGCAGCAATGACATGTTGTTCCAGGAATAACAGAAACCCAAGGACATCACATCGACCCAAAAGGTTGTTGCCCCGCCGGTGAACTCAAGCCAAATAAAGGGAATTCCTGAGGTCATCTGCTTGGATTATTTAGTTAGCGGCCAGGCCTCATTTAGACCAGCACTGTCTAATTTAAACCTGGCAACCTTTGGCTCAGACCATCAGAATGGAGTCGTCAGCTCATGGGCTCCAAGAGACGCATCACACAGCCCTAGCAGAACAACCCGAAAGCCACCGGTGGGGCAAAACGCTGTGGAGATCTGTCAGTCTGGAAAGGGAAACGAAAGCCATTTGTAAGGCACTGGGGGCTCCAGCAAAGCAGGGTGCGTTAGGCTAAGGGGAATAAATCGCTTAAGGCAGAAACCTGCTTTCTTAAAAATCCACATTTACACACACAAGAAAGTAATCTTCTGGAGTCCCTGATGTCATTAAAATGCACAAAAAGAGTTACAAGTCATCAACGGCTGCCTCAAATTTGAAACCAAGCGTGACACCAGTGAGAACTTTCTTGTCCATCCATCCATCCATCCATCCATCCATTTTCCAACCCGCTGAATCCAAACACAGGGTCACGGGGGTCTGCCGGAGCCAATCCCAGCCAACAAGGCAGGAACCAATCCCGGGCAGGGTGCCAACCCACCACAGGACACACACAAACACACCCACACACCAAGCACACACTTGGGCCAATTTAGAATCGCAAATCCACCTAACCTGCATGTCTTTGGACTGTGGGAGGAAACCGGAGCGCCTGGAGGAAACCCACGCAGACACGGGGAGAACATGCAAACACCACGCAGGGAGGACCCGGGAAGCGAACCCAGGTCTCCTAACTGCGAGGCAGCAGCGCTACCACTGCACCACCGTGCCGCCCCACGTACTTTATGAATATGTTCAGTCAAATTGACGCTTTTTTGGTGTTGCTGGATTGCACACAGCCAACTCTTTTCTGCTGGGCTGTGCGATTCAGACCTGCACAGGACCGACACGCTACATGATCTTCTTGTCATACATCCAGTGATGCCAGAATAACAACAACGCAGGGATTTTTACTTCAAGAAGGCTAAGTGTTGCCTTTGAAAACTACCGTATATACTCACGTATAAGTCGGGTCTTGATCATAAAATCAGACCCCGACTTATACACCTGTTCAAAAAAGCGACACATTTTTTTTTCCATCTTCTTGCCTTCTTGCAGACACATCGAATTTTGTTGCAGCAGCACAGCTTCCAATTTCTTTCGCCACTTCAATGACTCTTCATTTAAAACTAGCTTTATATTTTCTTCTGATCGAACGCTCCATCATAGATAAGGGATGCTCTTACGATAAAGGTGTATGAGGGTGTGAGATACAAAAAACACAAAACAGTGCAAACATTGCTTTGGAATAGTTTGGGTGTTACTGTGTGGTCACGAGGGACAATACATAGGAAAAAAAGGCCGTGTGCTCCGTGGTTATTCTCTCAGGTTAGTGTTAGTATATCGTAATCTCTTGGACCAATAGCGTGAGTTTTCCACATTCGACTTACTGTATACGACCGGCATTATAAAATACCGGAAAATAAACGGGAAATTAAACGCCGACTTATCCGTGGGAGAACTTAAACGCGAGTATATATGGTAAACAGACCATGTGATGCACAATACTGTTATTGTGTTACCCTACAGCTCTTGAGATTGCGTTGCCGAGTTTAGCACTTCAGCTCATCAACACAAATTTAACGATTTCTGAAACATTGACACAAGCTGTTTCAGTCAGGAGAAGAAATAATGCGATCGCTGAAACATTTGCATCTGGTAATTTCTTTCGCAAACACTTGGCTGTTGTAAGCGGGTGCAAAACAAATACAAGCGCAGGGCAACCTAGCGTAACAAACATGCGCATACAGTTAACCGTCTACAGGTTTACATGGCCACATAATTGTGGTGAAATCTACCCGTGACAGTCAGGCTTCTCAGAGGCCAGTCACCCGATGTCTCTTACTGGAAAAGGATTTACATGGCATCCTAGACGTCGGGTTTCTATGAATAATTGGGACACTGAAGCGCGTGTAAATGCAGTGATGGTGTCCGACTGGAAAACGTTTAGTGCAGCAGTCAGGGGCAGATGTCTTACTAAATTCTTACCAAATGGAAGGCATAAAAATTTCACGATGAGCCAAGGCATGTGTATGCTGTCTTGGACAAGCAAGAGTGGACGGACTAGGAAACGACGTTAGGATTAGACAGCAAGCAAAGAAATAGGAAGGAGTCAGGCCAAAGTCAGAATACCAACACCCAAGTCAAGCGGCGTTAAGTCACTGTTCTGCATCAGGATAGGTAAAAGAAAAAAGACAGGAGACGACGCATAAACAGAAGACTTAGCGAGAGACAAAACCAGGAAGACGCAGGAGTGTGCGGAAAAAAAACAAAACAAAACAAAAGTCAAAATTACTTGGGAATTTAATGAAGAATTGCGGGCGAACGTCGGAGAGAAGTGATCCCCAATCTCCGATAAATGAAGAAATGCAGTGCTGGTCGAGCCAATGTCCAGTACGCACACCCTGGCAACAGAACCGCAAAATGGTGGCGCCCAAAGATAAACACCATGGAGCTGTGGCAAAATGAAATCTTATAATGTTTAAAATACGTCAAGCAAAAGGAAACTGAGAACAACGTGACCTTTGGTGTCGACGGGATTCAGAGCTAACACACTGTGGCGGATGGCCCGAGTATGGAAGGACCCAGGGAGAGACTGTATTTTTATGACTGGAGTATTTTTCTTCCCTGGACCGACAGAGGGCATCTCCCTTGGTCCCCAGGGGTGCCACGGCTTATGAGTACGGGAGCTCAACCCTGCTGGGGCCATGGCCACCACCAGGGAGCACACGGACGTTTTCAGGTCCTTATTTAGCCGCACCTCCGCCACACCCAGAAGAAGCTCATTGGCCACCTGGAGTCCTTCAAGGTGCCCTATAAGGAGGGGCCAGTTGCCACAATTCAACGGCCAGAGTCAGGAGGAAGAGGACAAAGCCTGAGGAGGACTGGCAGCAAAAGCCATGTTGGGCTCTGTGAGCCTTGTGTGTTGGTGATTTGTGTGCTGTGTGGCAAAGTCGCCTCCTGCCCGTCTGTGTCGGGGTCACGGCGGCTGTACGTACCCCGAGTGTCACAACGGGAAAGACCACAACAAACGCTGCGTCGTCCGCATTTCCAACTCCACTCAGCAGGACCCTTCAGCTGGATGTCCGCACCCCCCTCGTACACACCCTACAGACTCCCTGTTACCCCCCTCTATGTAACAAGCGGTGCATTGTGGGAGTTTCTCCCAACACCTTTACCACACACGCCGTACGACTGTCTGCCTCTCCCAGGCCTCACACCTCCAGCCATTCACCCCGAGGCTTCTCACTTACAAACTGCCATTCAGTTTCACCTTCTTCTTCTCCTCCTCTGATTCCACTTCACTTACTGCCATCAAAACATAGAGGAGCTCCCGTGACAATCCTTCACACACTTCTTTGGTCAGCAACTCCACCATCATCACGAAAAGCAAGAGACTCTACAATGGACGGTGCAGCTCCACCTTCACCTCAGAGCCAGCCCTTCATCTACCTCCAGCTTTTCTCAGTGCCCACCTCACCACCTGGCACCCCATCACACGTCGTCTCCAGATCTTAAAACACATTCAGTAGCTTCCTGCCCTTCTTGTGATCGACACACATCACTAGTAGAAGTTTTTAAGCCTGCATTTGACATCAAGAGAGATGCCATATGAGAACTTCAAAGTGTGCAAAACAAGAGAGCTCAGCCTGCGTGTCCACAGCTTTGCCCCACTTTAGTTTCTTCCCTGCGCTCCATTTCAGGTGCTATTTTATCTGATTATGGAGTGAAATTTGAATGGTCTGCCTTTCTTGATTTGGCCACTAGATGGCCTCAGTGTAATTCTGTTTTTCTTGGCGCAAAGCTAAAACAGTAAAGGCACAGAGAGACTAAAAGGACAGGAGACAAGGCCAAGGGGCAAAAGGGAGACGAGACTACACCGCCATACAAATGTTATAGTAAACCATCGCCAGTAAGGCCACGTGGCGCAGACCGTCCCAGAACATTTTAACAACATACTGAAACAATTCAAGCTGAGGTAGTGACGGCCAAAGGGTGTCCATCCGCTGAAGTTGGGCGAGGATCCCAGTAGACATGCAAAAGATCAAAATGGTGTTCATAAACTGGCCAGGTGATAATAAAGTGAACACAAACTCCTCCAGACGTACACTCCATCCACAACTGCTGTTCATGTCCCCAACGAACACAACCCAACAAGTGATCTCTTTAGAATCTGTAAAATTTTATTTGAAATCTCTGTACAGTTCACTAGTAACTGAAAATATAGTACCACATTGCAAGGAAGAACAAGACATTCCAAATGAAAAGACGCATTAAATATTGAATTAAAAGAACATCTTAAGAAATTAGTTAACGTCTGAATGAAATCACAAGCTTAGAGGGCAGGTCTTTTAACAGTAGGCACTTGACTCCTTGGTGGGCAGCGCCTTGGGCACGACACCAGACAGTGACCGTCCATTGTTCACGGGGCCGCAGTGGTCCCCCCCCCCCCACCCCCAGTTCTTCAATGCTAACGTGCCGTTCATTTCTCCAGCGAAGCTTTGCATTTTTCGGCGTATTCGCCCTCCGCTAGTGGAGTTCACAGTGCACCTCTGCCGGTCTCAAGACTCCATGCCAGTTTACCTTCATATGATATTGCACTTCAAAAGTGTCCAGTTGCAGGATTCTCAAAGCCATCACGGATCATTTTGGGTGACGTGATGGTCATCTTCAAATATCACAGTGCATATGGGGTATCGAAGGTGAAACACGTTTAACAAAGTGCATTCAAGTGCAAATAGCAAAACAAACACAAACAAAATAATAATTCAAACGGACCTTCCCTTTAAAGGTTTATTTGGCTGGGTTCATTTCCATAATTTTCCATTTTAGGGACTCTGTGACACTGGGAAAGGCAAACTGATCATTAACCCAATGAACAAATGTTGAGGGTGCATAGCGTGTGTAAGACAAGGGTGAGGCCGCGTCACAAGGAGACCCAGACAAAGCAGAAGAAGTGAGGGCAGCGAGTGAGTAAGTCGTGAAGGCACAGACGTCTAACAGGACAATGGAGGACAAAAGCATGAGGTCATCCATCCATGTGCTTGATGAATTTGTGTGTCACAGGTCAGGATCTTAATAAAAATAGTAGTTGCTTACATTTATATAGCGCCTTTCTCACTCCTCAAAGCGCTCAAATGGAGGAGCCAAAGCCTATTGCAGCACAAAACGAGACCAAACTGGGGGGGCTGCCTGCCAGGCCATCACGACACACACTGATAGACAACAGTCACGACTACCGTAGGGAACTCCAGCACTAAGTCACATGAACAAAGGGAGAGGATGCAAACCCCACCCGGCCGGTGCCACAGCAAAGCCCCTCTGTCATGGCAAGCAAGCACTTTCACTTGCACGGCTGCATGGGGTGACAGCGGGCGCCTCGAACTTCATGGCTGTGTGCTTCTGGGCCAAAATGGGTTTGTACAATGAAAGACATTTTGAGATTTTGATTGTACAGATTCATGCCAAGTCAAACCAGACAAATTCAAACAAACGTTTTCCGGGGCTTTTTCAGCAAATGAATTTAAAATAAGGAAGAAAAAAGATGTAAGGGCCTGTTATAGAGCTTCACTTACCCAGCAATAAAATCCATCAATCTCAAATTCGTTCTGAATATAATTACAGTATATTTTAGAAATATTACTTTGAATATAATTCATTAAAATTCTTTGAAAGTCCACAGTTTTTTTCAAATTGGTATGCAAACCACGGGAGTTCACAATTAAATTTTTTTATGGGGGAAGCTGTCATTTTAATTCCTGAAGCATTCACTTCAGTGGACTTTATAATATTTAGAAGAAGGACAATAAATTAAAAAACCCCAACCCTAACTTATCATTTGATATTATAATTTGCTTAAAAAATAAAACAGGGTTTTTTTTTCTGTTCATGATCAAAAATCTGATTGGTCATCCATAATTTTAATTTACATCCAGAACTTTCTAAAATGTCGTTTCGCGATTCTGACGGCTATAACTGAAGCATTATTGGGGCGTCCTGGCGAATTCACTGTGATCAGCCACGGGCGATGGATGGATGGACGGACAGACAGACAGGTCGACTTCTTGACTCTTAGTTGGATTTCTTTTCCTTCACTTTAGTAAATTTCCGTTAACCCTCCTTAAACAGAAAAGGCCAGGATAATAAAGTTATGTTCACATACCGAATTGTTTCATTACTGGCACAGAGGATGTGAAGATGGCCTCTAACCTCCCGCCATCGATGTCGATTCTGTTCTGCTTGCTCAGACTCTCTGACACTCTGGCCCTCAGCCTAGCACTTTCTTCCAGACATACTCTACCCCTTACCATCTTGCTGGATCGCTTATGAAATTTTTCTATTTTTTTTCTGACGGTTTCATTCCACCATCGGCCATCTTGAAAAGCCAGGGCACTTTTTTTTCTCCCCTATTGTTTTGTCAATTCTGGTAGACCAGGATGTCTTCTCTAGCCATACAATGGTGCATGTGAGTGTTTCGTTACATGGTGGGATGAGGACGTCCATGTGACCAATGCATCCGAATAAATTCCAATGGACGATTCTTTCCATGATCTTGGTTTTAAAAATTGAACAAGTGAATCTCAGGTAACAGAGACCTTACCTCTGCAGAGCCTGTGAGCTGCAGCCACATACGGGACTGAAGGGATTCTGCTCTGATAGACCCTGACCAGCTTGCTTCACTGAAACTGCCAGACTGTTGAGGACTCCTTCAGGTTGGGCTTACTGCACTTGAAGCTGCACAGGATCCCTCTGGCATACACTTTGCTTATTCATTATGTGGTAAAGGAAAGACAAACACACAACCCAAAAGGGAGGATTAACACAAAGGAAGGTCCCTCCAATTAGCAGTAAGTGTAGTTGAGGGGGATTAGCGTAGACTGTGTGAACTTCAGAACACCCACCGTAATATCATTAGACAGAAAAGCAATTCAAGTGACTGTGAGGGTCCGGGTCGTCACAGTGACGGCACGAGACTTGAGAAACAAGGACGCTACCCTAAAACCAGGCTGACTTTCTGTCCTTTGATAGCGAGGAGATGGAAAGCCCCAAATATGTCAAAGGTCAAATGTTAGCTTCCACGAAGGCCTGATCACAACATGTCACAAGTGAATTCCCAGAACAGAATGCTTTGTTCCACTGAAGTTGAAACAGTTTTTGGCACATTCTGAAGATCCACAGAAGTGTTTGCTGCTAGTGCGATTCTTTAAACACTCTTTTGTTTTTCCAAAATGGTCAACACAAACAATCATTCTGTCTTTTAGTCAGTCCTATGGTGACTTTGACATGAGCGTGAAGGCAAATTTGGTGTTCTCCTCTTCAGTGGCATAAGAAACATCCATTTTACGTTGTCTGGGACATCACGTGGGCCTCTGTCACCGTTCATGTTTGGGGTTTGCTTCTGTGTGCTCCACAACGGTCACCCCATTTCCATTAGGAACAGTCTCCTTCTTTACTGGGTTGATATAAAATTCAGCAAAAACGGGACAGTGGTCGGAAGCTACTCCACCCCAGGACCAGTTGTCTGGGATCCATGGATTAGTAAGGCCTTCCCTTATGACATCCCAGTGACCTGCAGGTCAGGAAAGAAAAGAATACATATAGAATTTATTAAAAGGCTACGCTAAAGAGAAGGCGTACTCATTTAATACTATTTAGAAGCACACAGCATGACTGAGATCAGCGCTATTTAGACGAATTAAAGACGTTTAGCATGAAAGATAATGCCAAGCACCAGCCATAGCTTCTCTGTCGCTCATTCGTCAGCGCACCGGTCTCTCTGTGGTGTGAACGCAGTAGAAGGCACCAAAACATCCCCTCATCTGAGATGGCAACACAGATGGACTGTTGACTTGTTTAGAAACTGACTAGAGGACACGAAAGTGGCCCACACAATGGGAGCTACAGTGCCAGATACTAGGCATCCCACCTTAGACCTCTGCCTTTTCTCTTTGGGTGTCCAGGCTTACAAACAAACACCCCTACAAGTGAGCGTAGCGTGCAAGAGAACTGAGGAACAAGTTAGATGAGGATGTAACGGGTGGAGGCAGAGGTCAGAACACAAATCAGGGCCAGCGAGAGGAGAGCATGTTGTCTGGGCAGGAAATTACGTCATTAAGGAGGAGGGTGGCAAGCAAAAGTAGGCTTAATTAAAGTCAGAGAAATTGAGAAAGTCGGAACATGAAAGCAAAAGAATAAGCAGTCCTACTGCAGCTAAATTTTAGAATGGGCCTGTAATAACATCGTGAAAATACAGTAATACACAAACGCATCATAACATAGCAAGAAATAAAACAAAATTTGTATGGGAGCGTCAGCAGGCGTTGTGCCCTAGAGACCAAGTTACCCAAACTACTCTATAACATTTCAGTAATTATTTACCGCTCTGATGCTGATCTTTCTTTACGACAGCAATTGACGAGAAGAATTCATAATTAATTCAGAATTACGGTATTTGAGGGTTCCTCTAGAATGCCTCTTTCTCTTGCATGATTTGGCTCAAAAACTAATCAGCACATCGTCATCTCATAACTGGCTTAGGTTTCGAGTTTGGTATTTTTTCCACCCAGCAGTTTTAGCTCTATACCGTCCTCAAGAAACCGTCACACACACACACACACACCCATCACCGAGATATCAATGTTTTTGGTATCAGGGGACCCTAAAATGATGAAATTCATCGAAATCTGGTGATCGAAATTTTTGACAAATCTTTTGCTCCTCCCCGATCGGCAGTAGGTTATGGTGGGCAAGGGTGCAAAGCAAAAAAAAAGTGCATCTGATTTTCAGGCCTGATGGCTTCAGGATAAGTTGACGCCTTTTACCACCAGAGAAAAGTAAACCTCCACAGACTGAGGCTCTGGGCGGCAGCTGAGTGTCACACCACAGTCCACTTGTGCAGACAGAAACATTATTAGCTGCTTTGGACACCACCATACACTTCTGCAAAAAAAAGTGTTCACCCCCTTGGAAGTTTTACATTTTATGGCTGTACAACATTTTATCACAGGGGATTTGATTTGGCTGTTTTGAAACTGATTAACAGAAAATAACTCTTTAAAGTGGAAACAAATCTTTGCAAATTTGTCTAAATGAATTACAAATACAAAACATAAAGTAACTGATGGCACAAGTATTCATCTCCTTTAATATGACTCCTCTAAATCATTACTGGTGCGGCCAATTGGTTTTAGAGGTCACAGAATTAGCTCAAAGAGGACCACCTACTGTATATACTCGCATATAAGTTGGGTCTTGAAACCCAAAAAATCGATCATAAAATCAGACCCCGACTTATACGCCGTTCAAAAATACGACACTTACAGTTTTTGTTTTTACATCTTCTTGTTTCCTCCAATCTCACACCAGTTTCTCAGATGCATTGAATTTTGGTGCAAAATTTATTTTGCCACTTCAATGATGTTTAATTTAAATCCATCTTCATATTTTTTCAAATTGAATGCTCCATCATAGATAAGGGATGCTCTTACGATAAAGGTGTATGAGGGTGTGAGATACAAAAAACACAAAACAGTGCAAACATTGCTTCAGAATAGTTTGGGTATTAACGTGTGGTCACGTAGTCACAATACATGGAAAAAAACGTCTGTGTGCTCCGTGGTTACTTTCTCAGGTGGGTGCTAGCAGATCGTAATCTCTTGGACCGATAGCGTGAGTTTTCCACATTCGACTTATACGACCGACATTATAAAATGCCGGAAATTATACGGTAAAATCAAGCCCTGACTTATCCGCAGGAGAACTTAAGGATATACGGTAAGTGTAATCAAGGGGTTTCAACTGACTGTTGTCTAAATGCCCCTTATCTGGAAATGCTATTTGTGGCGAGCCAGTACGGTGGCTTAACAAAGAAGACCAAAGAACAGCTCAAGCAACTCCAGAAAAAGATGACTGGAAAACACAAGTCAGGGAATGGAGACAAGAAAATGTCCAAGACCCTGAATATCCAGTTCAGTTAATCACTGAGGATGACACAGCTGTAAAGCTGCCTAGAGCAGGCCGTCCACAAAACGGAGTGTTGGTGCAAGAAGAGGAGGAGGAGTGATGCAGTCCACCAAGAGACCTGAAGGAGTGACAAGCTACACTGTCTCTGACTGGAGAGACCTTGCAAACAACAACCGATGCCTGGGTGCTTTACCAGCAGTAACTTTATGAGAGCGGGGTAAAGAGAAGAAGAAGAAAAAAAAAAATGCTCATCTTGGTTAGAGTTTGACAGAAGCCCAGAAAAAGGTTCTTGGATCTGATGAGACACAAACTGAGCTTTTTTGGCCATGACACAAAACGCCATGTTAATGTAAGGCTCACACTGCGCATTATCAAAAACACACATTTCTCCACCGTGAAGCATGGTGGTGGCAGCATCATGATGTGAAGATGCTTCTCTGCAGGACGCCCTGGAAGGCTTTTGCAGGTGGAGTGCAAAATGAATGAGCAAAATATGGGGAGGATCCTGACGCAGTCTGCAAGAAAGCTGCACCAAGCTGGGAGAAGATTTGTTTTCCAGCACAGACAACAACCCCAGGAATAGAGCCAAAGCTCACAGGAATGGCTTAAAAGGAACCATGGAGAGGCTGAGTCCAAGTCCAGACATCAGTCTTATTGAGAATTTGTGTCTGGACTGGAAAAACGTGGTCCGCTCACAGTCACCATGCAGCCTGACAGAGCCTGAGAAGTTCTGCAAAGTCGAACGGGGAAAAATGGCGGCGTCCAGATGTGCAAAGCTGATAGAGACCTGTGAACACAACTGAAGACTGTCATGGCTGACAAAGGTGCAGCTACTAAATACTGACTTGAGGAGGTGAATGCGTATGTGATCAGTTATTTTGTAATTAATTTAGACCACTGTGCAGAGATCTGTTTTCACTTTGACGTTAACGAGTCTTTTTCTTTTGATCAGAGTGTCAAAAAAGCCAATGATGTCCACTGTGATTCAAAGTTGCTAACAATAAACTGTGAAAACTTTAAGGGGTGAACACTTTGTATAGACACAGTATCTTTGATAGTCTTATGTTCGAGATTTCAGGTGCTTTAGGTATCACATCCTACCCCTGAAACCACCCATAAGCTTCCTGAACCAGCTCTTTCCATTACAAGGTTGCAAGAAGATGGAGATTATTGCAAAAGCACACACTTGGCACAAGGAAGAAGATAACCCTGAATGGGATGGCAGTTGTCCAGAGTGTATGTTTTCTACGTATGCAACTTGTGTTAGCTCTACACACACACCAGTTCAATTTAATGGTAACACCTCAGCTTTGGTACTGCAAAAATGTCTCCATTACTCATATGCTGTTATTTAACAGACTGTAGGAGGAGAACAGGCATCCTGGCTAGAAAAGAGATGAACTCATTACCCGGACAGGAGGCCAGTGTGATGACGCAGATGGACTGGCTCTTGGAACAAATAAATACATTTGTACCCGGCCGGTGGAAATTAATGGAAGGACCAGAGACAGCCGGGAGTCGGGGGGCAGTTCAATCTCCAATACAATAAGGGGCAGTGGTCCTCACATGGGAACCCAGTCAGGACACCCGCTGGGATGCTTGGGAGTTGGAGTCTGCAAGCACAGCCCTGTCGGGGTCTCTGGGTACCGTTAGAGGGTGCTGTCGCAGGAGGACCTCCCTACTTTCTTTATGGCCCAGAAGTGCTTCCCAGGGAGGTACAGCATGACACTGGAAGCATTTCTGGGTACAGCTTAAAAGGAGCCCGCTGCCACACATGGACGACTCGGAGTTGGGAGGCAGCACTCAGGGGAGGAGAGAAGGAGAAAGGATTGGTGATTTATTGTTCATTTATTGTATAATTGTGGCACATCGCTGAAAAGAGGTCTGTGAAAAGGTGTGTGGTGTAAATAAATGGCTGTTATTTTATTCATATAACGTCTGGTGTTATACTGGGTCTTACGTTTGTAGTTCTCTGGCGCCCCCTTGTGGTTGCAACTCCTTAAACATTTCTTATGGTCTTGATCAGAGTTTCTCTACCTTTTTGTAATGCGAAGTCAAACACAATGACACCTTTTATTGGCTAACTAAAAAGATTACAATATGCAAGCTTTCAAGGCAACTCGGGCCCCTTCTTCAGACAAGATATATAATGTAATGTAAGATGTAATTATGTATACATTACATTATATCTTACAGTACATCCTGCCTGAAGAAGGGGCCCGAGTTGCCTTGAAAGCTTGCATATTGTAATCTTTTTAGTTAGCCAATAAAAGGTGTCATTGTACTTGACTTCTCACTGCATCCACAATGGCTAACACGGTACAACACCCTAATACTTCAACCTTTATGGATTGCAAGTTGCTCTCATTGTGTTGCCAGCTTAAGTTTAAAAACAAAACAAAACAAAACAAAACAAAAAATGCTTAAAGTCATTTGTTAATATGTGCCATTCGGGATAAAAATGACCCTTATGGTGGTAGATACAGTTCACTTTTTCCACATTTTGTTATGTTACAGCCTTATTCCAAAATGGATTAATTTCATTTTTTTCCTCAGAATTCTACACACAACACCCCATAATGACAACGTGAAAAAAGTTTACTTGAGGATTTTGCACATAAGTATTCACAGCCTTTGCTCAATACTTTGTCGATGCCCCTTTGGCAGCAATTCCAGCCTCAAGTCTTTTTGAATATGATGCCACAAGCTTGGCACACCTATCCTTGGCCAGTTTCGCCCATTCCTCTTTGCATCACCTCTCAAGCTCCATCAGGATGGATGGGAAGCGTCGGTGCACAGCCATTTTAAGGTCTCTCCAGAGATGTTAAATTGGATTCAAGTCTGGGCTCTGGCTGGGCCACTCAAGGACATTCACAGAGTTGTCCTGAAGCCACTCCTTTGATATCTTGGCTGTGTGCTTAGGGTCGTTGTCCTGCTGAAAGATGAACCGTCGCCCCAGTCTGAGGTCAAAAGTGCTCTGGAGCAGGTTTTCATCCAGGATGTCTCTGTACATTGCTGCAATCATCTTTCCCTTTATCTTGACTAATCTCCCAGTTCCTGCTGCTGAAAAACATCCCCACAGCATGATGCTGCCACCACCATGCTTTACTGTAGGGATGGTATTGGCCTGGTGATGAGCGGTGCCTGGTTTCCTCCAAACGTGACGCCTGGCATTCACACCAAAGAGTTCAATCTTTGTCTCATTAGACCAGAGAATTTTCTTTCTCATGGTCTGAGTGAGAGTCCTTCAGGTGCCTTTTGGCAAACTCCAGGCGGGCTGCCATGTGCCTTTTACTAAGGAGTGGCTTCCGTCTGGCCACTCTACCATACAGGCCTGATTGGTGGATTGTTACAGAGATGGTTGTCCTTTTGGAAGGTTCTCCTCTCTCCACAGAGGACCTCTGGAGCTCTGACAGAGTGACCATCGGGTTCTTGGTCACCTCCCTGACAAGGCCCTTCTCCCCCGATCGCTCAGTTTAGATGGCCGGCCAGCTCTAGGAAGAGTCCTGGTGGTTTCAAACTTCTTCCACTTATGGGTGATGGGGGCCACTGTGCTCATTGGGACCTTCAAAGCAGCAGAAATTTTTCTGTAACCTTCCCCAGATTTGTGCCTCAAGACAATCCTGTCTCAGAGGTCTACAGACAATTCCTTTGACTTCATTTCTGGTTTGTGCTCTGACATGAACTGTCAACTGTAGGACCTTATATAGACAGGTGTGTGCCTTTCCAAATCATGTCCAATCAACTGAATTTACCACAGGTGGACTCCAATTAACCTGCAGAAACATCTCAAGGATGATCGGGGGAAACAGGATGCACCTGAGCTCAATTTTGAGCTTCATGGCAAAGGCTGTGAATACTTATGTACATGTGCTTTCTCAGTTTTTTTATTTTTAATAAATTTGCAAAAACCTCAAGTAAACTTTTTTCACGTTGTCATTATGGGGTGTTGTGTGTAGAATTCTGAGGAAAAAAATGAATTTAATCCATTTTGGAATAAGGCTGTAACATAACAAAATGTGGAAAAAGTGATGCGCTGTGAATACTTTCCGGATGCACTGTAAAACTGGGTCCAGCGGCCTAAAAGGCAGGTTCAATAACACGTATGAAGCGTCAGTAAAGTGGTCATTCATCTCACTAACAGCTTGGGATGCACTAGTAAAATGATTTGTGAACATGAAATACGTCTCACTTGAGCCACCCCTGACCATTCCAATGTGCCAGGCCCTTTGTAAGTGTTACTAAGACCAAAAGAAGCCTTTGTTAAGGTCTTGCTATATAAGTGTATGTCAGTAAAACAGTCGATTTATTTTTGCAGTACCAAAAGTGTTGCCGGTTTCATATATTCTCATAAAGTGCACTTCTGCACAGTTTGCTATACACTAACTAAACATTACAGCAGATTGCAACACAAAATGACATGCAACAAAAATATCCCTTCTGCATGACACAACTGTCATTTCTATGAAAGAAAGAATGGCACAAACCTGTATAAATTTTCTTAAGATGGCGGCTGATCCAAATGTTGTCTAGTGATTTGGATCCTTGCGGGTTCTTTGTGCTAATGTTGGTGAAAGTGCTCGAGGGGACCACAGGGATGAACTTCTCCTTTCTTAACAGGTCAAACTCAGCTGCTTCTGCTGGGAGGCCGAAGTCTCCCAAGATGATCACTTCTTTTTCTCCTGTGGAACAAAATTGGTACAGCAAAGTGAAACACAAAGCTCCAGCTTTTGAATACTGCAGAACGCCTGAGCGTTTACACACTTTAAACAGCACATTAATCCTTGTGGATTGCGCAGTTAAATATTATGAAGCGTATGACTTTCCTGCTTATTGTAACTCATGAATGGTGAGCGCCGACTCCCACCCTTGTTAGCCTAAAGGTGTTACGACTCCAGAGCTATGAAAGATATTCAGTTTGCAGTTTAGGCTTAAATATTTTTTCTGTCCTCACTGGCTGCTTTTATTTTATGGCATAAACAAACACAAATAAGGAGTGACATGAACCCGCCGAGGTACCTATGCACTGCACAGAGCCTTTTAAATTTTACGAGACTTTAAGGCCACCTTCTGAAAGGCTAAGATAAGCTTGTGAATCTGTTCCATCTGATCAAGGAGGCTGGGAAGGTGAAGAAATGAGAAGGCAGCGTGTAACCAACGGGGTGCTAAAGGTGCTTTTGAAGTTGTGCGCCAGGATGTCTCCAATGTGACCTTCTGGAACAAATTTACAAGCAAAAGGCTTCAAGGCATTCACAGGCAGCAGGCAAATGAGGACCGCAATGAAAACCTCCTACCTCTCAGCGTTTCCTGTAGTATTTCTGTGAAGTGGGACGCTTTGTGGTTTGTACTGTGAAGCTTGCCATTGCTCTCTCCTCCTAGCTCCTTTTTCAAGTGAATATTAACCAGGATTAAACTGGAGCCTGCAATCTGCAACCCAAAAAAAAATATCATTAGATAAGGTTTTGAGGTGCTTTTAATTTCATTATACATTTTTTATTTTAATAAGTGTGCTTTTTTAACAGGAAAATGGTGAAAATTCCACACCACTGCTTTAGCGTCTCTCTCCATAACAAAAGAAACCAGCGAGAATTGTTAGTGTGAACAAATTAAACAGGACTGACACCCTGGAAATGTCACTTTTGGGGTGTATTGGTAAGGGAGATGAGACTCAATATTGGAGTCGGGTGGAGAACTGTCTGCAAATGAACATTGGCAAAACCAAAGAGCCAGTGATTTGACCAGTCACTGCACCGAGTCACTGTTCAGGGAGTGGACATTGAGGTGGTCCACTCCTACAAGTACAAGGAGATCCACATTAATGATGGATTGGACTAGTCTCAGAACACAGAGGAACTAGAGAAGAAAGGGCAGCAGAGCAGGCGGTTTTCCTTAGGAGACCTTTAATGTGTCTAGTGGCATCCTTCACATCTTCTACAGCATATCACTGTGATGGCCAGTGTGGTTTTGTAAGCTGTGATGTGCTGGGCTGGTAACGTCAAGAGAGGCCCACCAAGTCAACATGTTAATAAAAGGGGCAGGCTCAGTTATGGGACACACTCTGGACCCACTGGAGGTTGCAGCAAAGGAGAGAAATCAAACAAAACTGAGTGCCATTATGAACAAAGCTGTACATCCTCTCTGTGAGACACTGAGGACTGTCAGCCAACGACTCGGTCAGCAAAAGTGTGTCAAGAAACACGACTGGGGCTCCTTTATACCAACAGGAATATGTCTGCATAAAGCCTCACTGGGACTGAGAGGTTGTTTTTTCTTTTTAGTTTTCTTTCCTATTGGCCATTTTGTGGTTGTTGTTTGTTATATTATAATGCTTACTTATTTATTGAGCTTCTGTAACAAGCCAAATTTACTGTAACGACAAATCAAGTACGTACATATCTGTCTATCTATTATAAAGTGCTTTACACATATCTATTTATCTATCTATCAATCATATAGTGCCCCTCGCATCTATCTATCTATCTATCTATGAATTATATAGTGCCTTTTTATCTGTCTGTCTCTCTATCTGTTATATTATGCCTTTTTATCTATCTATATATCTATAGAGAAAATTAGTCTTTTTAGAGGAGGGAATGTATTGAAAATATCACTTTATTATTTTGACCATTTTTCTATAGACAGGAAGTTACAAATGATCCCTAACCCCTATCCATTTATCTCTCTGTTATATAGCACCCTTCCTACCTATCTATCTATTATATAGTGTTTTCACATATCTATCTATTTATTATTTAGTGCCTTTTTATTTATCCATCTATCTATCCTCTTCTAGCCCACATCAGTTTTCTGTTGCGTGCCTCCGAGTTGACCAGTGGTTACAGAAGGCATTTCTTTCTTAACTTTGTCAACGTCATGAAAACTTCTTACAAAAATTATTATAATTTTCCAAGTACACCATAAAGGAAGTGTTTGATCGCCTATGATTATGAAAATGAATCCTGTTTTAATGTACCTCTTCTTATACTGTAGAAGACTCCTTAAGAAATTAATCTGTAACAAGAGGTCTGGCATTTAAGAATGATTAAGCATCAATCTGATGTGAACCTTTCATTAAATGTCTTTTTCTTTGATTATAATTAGTAACAGCTTTGTTTGATTTCCATGATGGCAGAGTTTACAATTGTGATCAGAAATATATTAAAGATTAAAAACATCTTGGTAAAAAGTCCTACCTTGAAATGTGCAAGATATGGTTTGGGGCAAGTCTGTTTTCCATTGCCATTAGCAGGAGGGCTCTCCAGTAAAGTGCACTCTTTGAGTTCGATCCCAAAACTGCTGTCCCATAGGAAACCTGAAAACTCAGCCGTCTAGGAAAAATAAGAACAAGAATAGAAAGCAGCAAAAGTTAATTTACAGTAGTGACAGAATGCCTGGTTTTTGACCTTTTGGCAGTGATATTTGGGTTACTATTAATATAATCCTAGGAATCTGCAGAAAGAAATAATGTAAAGGTCACTGGATGGCTGCGAGTCATTTCTAGGAATCAGTGGCCTGGCCTGACCCTCAGCAGAACTAGCGGCCACATGTGGACCAGGCCAGTCAATTAGGAGGCAATGGGTAAAAGAAGGCCTGAGGGAGACTTCAAGAATGCTCTGGGGTCAGTGAGCAGGAGGTTCCCATGCAGAGTAAGATTTAGGCATTAATTAAACAAGCTACCACTTGGGACATTTACAGTCTGAAGGGACGCCACAAAACTTTAGGAAGTGTAAATATTTATTACAGATTTACTTCCATATTTTTAAAGTTCTAATGGAGGAACCCCATCCACCCCATCTTGGGTTTATAATGAATCTTGGTGGTCTTCTACCAAGTTGACTTGTGATATTAATATCCTTCTCATATCTAAGAGGAGCCCCAATAATGAACCCCACATCCCATTGGTCCTGCCATTTCACACTAACACTCTTTGTCTCCCGCAGGTCATCAAACAAAATTTCCCAATTTTGCAGACTGATCCTCTTTTCTAACCTTATATCGATCACCTAACCTACACAATCATCTCATGCACGACTCACTTCACCGAGGAGAGCCACTTCTCAAAGTAAAAACAGAAGAAGCTCAGCTCATTCTCACCCCAGCTTCACACGTCTCCAGCTCTTAATGACCAAACATCTCTCCCTCCATCTTCTTAAATGGCTGCTACTCTCACCTCCTCTCCTTTCATCTGCCATGGCTTTGTTCCCTCCTTCCTCTCCTATATACTGTATGTGACCTGCTCTTTCCTCTTCAGTGACACACCTGATGAAGGTCTTTAACCTTTTTTCCTTTTTAGCATGTTAATACTGTACTTTCTCCGGTCCTGTTCAGCCTATATACATCGGACTTCCAATACAACTCGGAGTCCTGCCACGTGCAAAGTTCACTGACGACACTGCTATCATGGGCTGCATCAGGAGTGGGCAGGAGGAGGAGTATAGGAACCTCATCAAGGACGTTGTTAAATGGTGCGACTCAAACCACATACACCTGAACACCAGCAAAACCAAGGAGCTGGTGGTGGATTTTAGGTGGCCCAGGCCCCTCATGGACCCCGTGATCGTCAGAGGTGACTGTGTGCAGAGTGTGCAGACCTATACAGTAAATACCTGGGAGTGCGGCTGGATGATAAATTGGACTGGACTGCCAATACTGATTCTCTGTGCAAGAGAAGACAGAGCCGGCTATACTTCCTTAGAAGGCTGGCGTCCTTCAACATCTGCAATAAGATGCTGCAGATGTTCTATCAGATGGTTGTGGCGAGTGCCCCCTTCTACATGGTGGTGTGCTGGGGAGGCAGCATTAAGAAGAAGGATGCTTCACACGTGGACAAACTGGTGAGGAAGGCAGACTCTATTGTAGGCATGGAGCTGGACAGTTTGACATCTGTGGCGGAGCGACGAGCGCTGAGCAGGCTCCTGTCAATCATGGAGAATCCACTGCATCCACTGAACAGTATCATCTCCAGACAGAGGCAGCTTCCTTCAGCGACAGACTGCTGTCACTGTCCTGCTCCACTGACAGACTGAGGAGATCGTTGCTCTCCCAAACTATGCGACTCTTCAATTCCACCCGGGGTGGTAAACGTTAACATTATACAAAGTTATTGTCTGTTTTACCTGCATTTTTATCACTCTTTAATTTAATGTTGTTTTTTGTATCAGTATGCTGCTGCTGGAGTATATGAATTTCCCCTTGGGATTAATAAAGTATCTATCTATCTATCTATCTATCTATCTATCTATCTATCTATCTATCTGATAACCGGTAACCCTTCTTTTTCCTTTGCAGACACACACTGACACAGCCCTTCAGTAACTTCACTATCTGTTTTTGTGCTGTAAAAGTGTTCACTTAGACATTTGCAAACCCACTTAACCAGTTTAAAGTCACTGGGAGCCTGAGCCTCTCCTCACATCATTGGGCACAAAAATCAAGCCTGAGCAGACACCAGTACGTCGGCACACACACCACACTTCCACGTATCTGCATCCAGGTCTCTGATGCCATGAGGCAGCTGTGCTAACCACTGTGCCACTCTGCCGCCTGCTGGGAATATTTCATAAAAATGTTATTTTATAATCCTTGCAGCCATACATTACAAAACACTCTTATTTAAAACCAGGGTTGTGTGTGACTGGAACCAATTCCAGCTGCACTGAGTGTAATGCAGGAGGTGGGCACCACGCACTGATTTAAAGTCACCTCTTAAACTAACGTTTATGTTTTCGAGGCATTTCGGGGAGGTAAAACTGTAAAAGCACATAAAACTCGGTGTGGATCTGCCACAGCCGGGCAGGTCGGAGGAGTTAGCTGGGCCTAAAGACTTTACCTTGTGAAAGTGTCCTGCAGGCCTGTCAGCTACGACGCACTTCCACGATCCTCTTGAGCCTTTCCACTTGCGGACATTGGGCAGAGTCGACTGGTTTAGCTCTGCACAAAGCTGCAAAAGAGATGGCGCTAATCAGTCATTATGTAAGAACGTCAAAGGAGGCAAAGGTTACTGGGCTGCAGGAGGTGTGGTGGATCATTTTGGTTCATCTTTTGTTAACTTTTCAACCATTCATACGAACCCTCCATGCACACAACCTAGAGGTTTAGCAGAGATAAATACAGATTATTATATAACCCACTTGAATTTAACACCACTATAAATACTGTACGTGCAGTTGGAGAAATGGAGCGCATGACACCTGCTTGTTCCCACAATGTTCAAACTCTGCAGAATGAAGTGATAACTCAATTGATGAAAATAATAGAAAAATAAGCACATTATTACTTTGTTTAATAAATGATTTTCCATGTATTTACTACCAGGCGAACACTTGGAACAATGAGATCAGTATCTTGCCTGTTGTTATTTTTTGCTTTGATGTCTTTCAGCATTCAGACTACATCTCTGTGTATAAAATTTGTAAGATCTCTACACATGACTAATGAGGAAGATACTGATGACATGAAGATCATGGAGCAACAGGCTTTATCTGTCATTATTTCAGCAGCCTGCGAGTGTGCGGCCACCAAAACTAAGCCAAAAGCAGGCTGGTATCCTCACCAGCCTGCCCCGAGAAGACAACACTCCAAGGCAGCCTGAGCTCCCAGTCTATAGGCTGGCTTTGGCCTACACCAAGCCAAATGGGGCTCTGGCACCAACAATTCAAAATATTCTTTAAAGTCTCAAAAAAAAAAAATATGCTGCACAAGAGGGAGAACTGTAAAATGAATGAAATCCTAAAAATAATTTTTATAAATAAAGGATTTAGTCAGAAGACTAGAAAATAATAAAATATTCAAAAAGAGAAAAAAAGGAGGCAAAAGGAGTTGCCCACAAAGCAATCCAAAGCAAACAAGCCCCAATACAAAATCCACAAGAACGATCCTAAGAAGCAGCACAAAATTAGTCGAAAAAAAACAGAGATGCAAACCAAGCAAAACACAACACTCAGTGGACCACCAACATCCAGCAGAGTGCATTCAAATGAACTGCCCTAAACTATGATGGACAGGTGGCCCCATCTCTTGGGGACCCACACACAAAATACACGGAATATCAGAAAACAAAATTACACACATGGAAACTAAATTAATAGAAAATAAAATCAAAATAAAAAAAGAGTCAAAAGTACACAAAAAAGACATAAAAATTATATTTAAATATAAGCCAGAAGGGGAACCCTGGCTTAAACATAACAATAACTTTTGCATGTCAATTTGATGCCCTTCATCTGAATCAGTGTTTCCCAAAAGCTGATCCTTGGACCCATGGCGGTCCGTATTGCTGGTTCGCAAAAATCAGTGAATTCCAAGATGTTTTTAAACCAACATGAACACTTTTCAGATAACATTTCGAATGAAAAATCGCATCATATTCTCTCTGGATGCTGGAAATTCCAAGCAGGCGACCTCCGATCTCCATCCATCCATCCATCCATACTCTTCTGCTTATCCGAGGTCGGGTCGCGGGGGCAGCAACTTGAGCAGAGATGCCCAGACTTCCCTCTCCCCAGCCACTTCTTCTAGCTCTTCCGGGAGAATCCCGAGGCATTCCCAGGCCAGCCGGGAGACATAGTCCCTCCAGCGTGTCCTGGGTCTTCCCCGGGGCCTCCTCCCGGTTGGACGTGCCAGGAACACCTCACCAGGGAGGCGTCCAGGAGGCATCTTGATCAGATGCCCAAGTCACCTCATCTGACTCCTCTCGATGTGGAGGAACAGCGGCTCTACTCTGAGCCCCTCCCGGATGACTGAGCTTCTCACCCTATCTTTAAGGGAGAGCTCGACCTACAATCTAATGGTAGTAATTTTCAATGCTCGAAACTTGGAAGAAGGACCCGTGCCTCTGATCCAATGTTAGTAAAGCCAGATGTACGAAACTCGCAGGGCAACAACGCTCTCCAGTTTAATGTTAATAAATCTGCACAGCAGAATCTCGACTCGACTAAGAAATCAGACCGAGTACCGGCGCTTACTTATTTCTACTTCAGGAACAGGTTGGACAAATCATGATCCAGACAAAATAAGTTATTATGTTTTCCATGCCCACCGTCCGTGCAGATTTTCTGTCTTCTGCTAGTCTACAAGTCAAAAGGGCTAAAGACCACCGATCAAGATCATGCACATCTAAATTCAAGTGACAGTGGTGTTTTCAACATTATGGATGTATCGGGCTCCATATACAATAGTCTATAAAAGGTCTGGAGATTACTGAGACACGGAGGAGTGGTAGCTTCAGTCTTCTGTTCCTCTTAGTACTTCAATAAAGAGACACTTGATAACCTGTACAACCTGGGGAGGAACTCAGTAATGTATCATGGACTAACACAGGTCTCCTGACACCAGAGTCAGTCACTACAGCGTGTTGACCCTTCAGACTGCAATTACTTGAGAGACATTTACATTTGTCAGCATTGTGAATAAATGAACAGTCAGGCCAATGTCACACTCCTCCGCTGCTCCCTTTAGATGTTTAAACTCCATTAATGCCAGTCATTTTCTGCTACAGCCATATAGTCCCATATCTCTGGTCTCCCCGTCCAACTTGAGTGAGTAACACAATTCGGGTTCAAAGCGTGAATATCCCAGAAGTGCTTATCTGCTTTCTCATTGCCTGTCATGTTTCCCATTTGACTACGCCTTTTCACCAGGCCTCCCATTTACAACACGTCAGAAGTCTGTTTGTCTTTTAGCTGATGTTCCACCGTATTTTGGCTGTTTGGCACAAATTTCCTGCAACATTACTTTTGATTTGAGTTTGTGAGGGGTGTCACGAGTGGCAAAAAGTTTCCTGAGGTAAGAGCACGCAAATATAATACCTTTAAGCAGGAGTTAAAGTGGAAAGAAAGAACTGGCAGCACCCCCCATTGTTCTGGGTGATGAGTAATGGAACAATTTCATACAGCAGTGAGGAGGGGGTCCTCCTTAAAGGTCATTCTGAATGATGATAACGAAAATCTACAGTGCAGATTGATGGGAGAGGTTGGCGGTTCCACCTTGAAAGTGTAAAAATACGAGTTGGTTAAGGGGAGAAGTGCCAGGAAGCGCTGGGCCCAAACCATAACTGCCAGTACTCATAAGAGCAGAATGGGGAGTACAAATACACCAACATACAATCACATTTCCTGTTTTCTTTTGCATGCACAGATTTGCACATTTTTTCGAGAGGGTCCATTTTACACATAAATGTGTTTGCAAGTTTTTCATGATTTTTTAGCATACGGGTAAAACATTTTTTTTCGTAATTCATATCACAAGAAGAATTTCACCTTGTATGCCAGATTAAACAGGCTTATCGCAGTTTTCATTTGGTGTATATTTTAGTCATTTTGTGTGTTTTGGAAGAATTATGAATGATTATTTTGGGTTTCTTTATTATTATTTGGCTCATTGCCACCATTTTGTGGATCGCTGATCACGTTGTAGATAGCAATGTTGAGCCGTTATCATTACATGCCGGTAGAATATAGCGCATCGTGACTTGATCACCAGGGGGTATAAAAGGAGACAGCAACTGTAATCGTGGCATCCAAGATTCTGGATTATAGTGTTAGATGAGTTATTTGAAACTACTTTAGGGCTTAGAATCTTCATGTGTGCTTTGACTTCAACTGCTGATTAACATTTTTGGGTTTTGGTGATTTTGTTTTTTCAAATATTCTCACTTAGTTTTGACTTCAACCTGTTAAGACTAAAGATTATTTTTCTTGACTAGCCCTTTCTCCCTTCCATCTCCTGTCTGTTTACCGCTCTCCATTATTCTACCTACTGGCTGCACAATCACTCAATCCTAATTCCAGATGTGGAGAATTATAATACTTAATATTGAATTAGTACTGAGAATCTGATGACTGTCATTATGGGTAGGATTGATAATAAAGCAGTTTTAACTCCAAAAGGGATAAGTGAAAATGAACTTGTGTTCAGTGTATATTCTAAAGGCTTTTTAAGATGGAGTCTAAAGGAAAGCGGCTTGACAGCCAAACCTGACTGGAATGTTTAAATATAACTAGAATTCACATGATGCTCTCACAGCTTTGGGCCGACACCTAAATAGACTTGGACTGCAGAAAGAGCAATCGAGTGACATGTCTGCTGGAGCTTTCCTTCATTACTGAGACTCTTAGAAAGCACATCATAGTGTCTCTTAGGTGGAGCACTGCTGCAGTGTTTTAATCATAATGCCTTCCCAGTGCCCGTTGTTTTCTGCTGAAAACACATCATGAGAGATGCAATGTTTGCTTGAGGTAAGCTGTGTTTCACCGTACTACCTCAATTCTTGGAAGACAAAGCTTTGCAGGGATGCCACTGAAAGGATTCATCCAGCTATTCAGGGTCTATGGCAGTATTAGGAAACAGCCTTAGGTGGGATGCCAGTCCATCGCAGGGCGCAGTCACTGAGAGCGGGAGAATTTCACTCAGTTAGTCTTTAAACTACCACATCTATGGGAAAGACACAGGAGCTCCTATAGAACATACACAGACACAGGCGCAGTCAACTCAGCTAAACACAGCACCACCCAGCCTCAGTGGCCAGCTTGAGGTAACAACACGTCTCACCTCACAAGCTATTCATCTCCAGTGCAGGCAATTTAGACAAAGGCTTTCCTTACACACAGATTGTAGACGTAGTGGCCATTAAGGTCTGAACTCTGCTTAAGTAGTGAATGCAACATTAGTGATGAGAATGGCTGCCACTGCTGCTGGTGAAACATAAGTGAGAAGGAATGCTGGAAATGTGTTTCCCCTGAATGCCTGAAACAGGGTGGCGACTTAAAGAAATTCCAGATGAAGAGCTCAAAGTTCAAAAGCCAACATGTGGGAAGTGTATTAAACTCCGGCCTTTAAGAAATCACACTTTTTCCATCTGGAATGCAGCCCCAACATCTGGACAAGTGAATTCGGCTCATCTGGTGTCCACTTGCTGAGAGGTGCGTGCCTGTATGAGCTGTTAGATGACAGGCGATTATTTATAATCAACCTAAATTACAATTGCAAAAAAAAAAAAAATAAAAATGATGATTCCAACCAAGGTAGTTAAGTCTTCGTGGGTCAACTTCATCCAAAGTAACTCAATTAAAAAAATAATCAGCAACTTGAGAGGTTCGAGAACCATGCATGAGGGTAACTGGGGAGAGAATGTGTGTGTGCTCTCATGGAATGGTGCCTTGCAATCGACGCTGCTGGCACAGGCTTAAGGCTTCTGTCAAAGTGACTTGGAATGGCCGTTGTGGCAGGCCTTGTCACAGGGTTAGTTTGTCTTTGTTATAATAACTACACTGCTCAAAAAAATGAAGGAAACACTTAATCCTCGCTGGCTAACACCAAGTCAATTAAGCTTCAGGGTATCAATCTGTCCAGTTAGTAAGCATAAGCGACTGTGAATCGACGTCACCTGCTTTGGTGCAAATGAAAGTGACAACAGGTGCACTGGAGAGACAATGGCATGACACCCCCTAAAATGGGAATGGCTTTACAGGCGGTGGCCACGGACACTTGCTCTCTCCTTATCCTTCCTGACTGATTCTTCTCTAGTTTTGTGTTTTTCTAGTGTTCTTGTCACTACTGGTAGCATGAGGTGGTACCTGCAGCTGATTCTAATGGCACAGGTAGTCCAGCTCCTCCAAGATGGCACATCCATATGCATCGTCACAAGAAGGCTTGCTGTGCTTCCCAGCACAGTCTCAAGAGCATGGAGGAGAGACCAGGAGACGAGCCGTTACACTAGAAGAGCTTGGCAGGGCCGTGGAGAGCATCAACCCAGCAGCAGGACTGGTATCTGCTCCTTTCTGTGAGGATGAACAGGAGGAGCACTGCCAGAGCCCTACAAAATGGTCTCCAGCTGGCTACTGGTGTGCATGTTTCTGACCAAACTGTGAGAAACAGACTCCATGAGGGTGGCAATAGGGCCCAATGTCCTCTAGTGGGATCGGTGCTAACAGCCCATCACCGTGCAGCTTGATTGGCATTCACCAGAGAATACATAAATGGCATCTCCGCCACAGTTGAGAGAAGCTTCACACTGAGCACATGTGACAGACGTGAAAGAGTCTGGAGATGCTATGATGAACGTTATGGAGCCTGCAATGTCATCCAGCATGACTAGTTTGGCGTTGGGTGAGTGAAGGCCTGGGGTGGCATAACTTGGAGCGTTACACAGACCTCCATATGCTGGATGACAGTACCCTGATAACTGCTGTTAGGTACCAGGATGTCTCTGGTAATGAGCTGAGGAGTACTTACCACAGAGATGGGGGTGTTGAAGTTGTGGCCATGCACACACGAGTCAGTCTGAGTGCCCCTGTTGGAGTGAGCATGGAGCGTAGCCAGTGTCACAATGTCCTCCCCAGTTGGAGCTGGACAGGATGGGCTTCGACATGGATTGGTTATGAAAACCCAGCGGCCATCTAATACTGATCTGCAGATACATGGGGTCGTCTTTTAGTGCAAGACCTTCAGGATAAGCTATAGGAGAGAAGCGCATCACAGTTCCTGATATTAAGTCCGCTAGGGGTAATGGCTGCGGTTAAGCTGGTGAGCACAACTTGTGATTATGCTTGTGTAGTTTTCTTTGAAGAACCTGTTTATACCATTGATCAGCTTTTTTGTGGAAGGAAGAAGAAAAGATTTGCTGTTTCCTTCTATAAATATTTTCTTTGCAATCTATTTCTTATAGTGTGTTACCATTACTGAACTGTTTGGTCTGACTGCATGACACGGCACTTGATTTTGTTTTTGTCACTTATTAATTGAAGAACATCTCTTTAGCACCATCTGCTGTTTCCTGCCTGTGTCTCTCATCCTCTCACTGGTTTAGCTCCATTCATAAACTACAAGATGCCCAGGGATGTGCCACGTGCAAAGGTTCAAAGGCACTGGGCATAACAGACATGCATGGGAGAGTGCACTTTGTCTGTCCTGCTTAGTGTTAACAAAAAGATTTTTAACATAACCCTGCAGAAATAAAACTGAAGATTTTTTGTGTTTAATATTTTAATACAAGGTGGGTTGGCACCCTGCCCGGGATTGGTCCCTGCCTTGTGCCCTGTGTTGGCTGGGATTGGCTCCAGCAGACCCCCGTGACCCTGTGTTCGGATTCAGCGGGTTGGAAAATGGATGGATGGATGGAGAATAGAATATTTAAATAAAACCCACACAAACAGGAGAGCATGCAAAGTCAACAGAGATGGTGACCAGGCTGGGAAGTGACCCTTACTCAATGGAGCCTGAAGCAGCAGCAGCAGCAGCACTAACCACTGAGCCATCACTATGTCCTCCACTATTATCACCTGATGCAATTATTACAAAACAGACTCCTGACACTTCAGTGCTGGCAGCCATGGGTGAATGGAGTCCAATCACAAAGCTGTCCTCTTTAACCTCCGTCAACTCAAATGACTCTGACATTTTGTCGCACTAAAACACAGGAGGTTGTAATATGGCAACAGAGACCCAAACAAGTTTGTGAGGATGTGTGGCAGGTTACTGGGTCAGCTGAATGGGACAACATGCACACAGGTGACTAGTCAAGGGTCTAAATGATGCTAAATGCATGGCACGTTTGGCAGATGATGACCCTGACAGTAAAAAGTGCAGTTTATGAGGTAGCCATTAGGTGGCAGCAGCCACATGGGATCTGACGTAAAGGAGGCTTCTGTAAATGATACATGATAACGATGTGGGACTCCATTGTGGAGGAGTCCACCAGAAGACACCTCTGACTTTGTACAGGTGGAGGCAGAATTGGCCAGGGGGTCCCACTCTGCTTTTATGAGTAGTCTCAAAGGCTGTTAGTGATCTCTCACTAACCTGTAACTGAAATCTTCTTGGTTATTAGACTTCTTAATATGCATCTTAACCTACCTGGGCAGCATTGGGCACAAGGCAAGAACCAGCTCTGGACCTGGTGTCATGGCACTCAAGTGCACACACCTGGTCAATTTACAATCACCATTTACAGTAAGTTTATGGGATGTGAGAGTAAGAGACAGGAAGATCTAGTAAACAAACTCCAAATAATAATAATTACATTTATATAGCGCTTTTCTAACCTACTCAAAGTTCTTTACATAAACAGTGGAGAGTCACATCAACCACCACCAATGTGCAGCATCCACTTGTATGACGCGATGACAGCCATTTTTGTGTCAGTATGCTCACCACACATTAGCTGTTAGGGGGTCAAAGGATGACTGAGAAAATTAGGATTATTAGGGGGCCAGGATAACTAGGCAATGGTGGGCCATTTAGCCAGGGCATCAGAAAACACCCTACTTTATTTTGAAAGTTGCCAAGGAGTCCTTTATGACCAAAGAGAGTCAGGAGCTCGGTTTTACATCTCATCTGAAGGATAGCGCCATTTTTACAGCACAGTGTCCCCATCACTGCACTGGGATCCACACACAGACCACAGGGTAATAATAATAATAATTCATTACATTTATATAGCGCTTTTCTCAGTACTCAAAGCGCTATCCACACAGGGAGGAACCAGGAAGCAAACCCACAATCTTCCACAGTCTTCTTACTGCAAAGCAGCAGCACTACCACTGCGCCACCTGTGAGGGTAAGTGCCTCCTGATGGCCTCACCAACACCTCTTCCATCAGCAACCCATACTTTCCCTAGATGGTGTCCCATCCAAGTGCTGGCCAGGTATGAACTCACCTAGCTTCAGGTGGATGACCTGTTCTGAAGTGCAGGTGGGATGGCACACAGACTGCACACAGCCAGTGACTAGGCCGAGATCTCAGTAAAGGACTCAGGAGTTGTTTGGCGGTGGTGGCAGCAGCAGGCAGCATGTGAGGGAGGCTTTAGTCTTCTGCATGATGTACAGTGATCCCTCGCTATATCGCGCTTCGTCTTTCGCGGCTTCACTCCATCGCGGATTTTAAATGTAAGCATATGTGAATATATATCGCGGATTTTTCACTGCTTCGCGGATGTCTGCGGTCTACAGTACGTGTGCTTCCTCAGTTGATTTGCCCATTTGAATTCAAACAAGGGACGCATTTGAATTGAAACAAGGGACGCTATTGGTGGATTGCTGAGAAGCTACCCAATCAGAGCATGCGGTTAAGTTCCTGTGTGCTGCTGATTGGCTCAGCAATGGAATGCTGCATTAACCAGGAAGTCTAATCTCACTCATTCAGAATTAATGCACATTACTGCTAATGCTTCAGGATTGCAGAAAAGGTAAAAGTTTTGGATATGTTGAAGGAAGGGAACAGCTACACCGCTGCAGGACATTATTACAGCATCAATGAGTCCACGATTCTTTTTATTTAAAAAGGAGGAAAAGCATATAAGATCTACGGCCGCAGTGTCCTTTAATCAGGGCGCAAAACGAGTTGCAATTGGACGTGATAAGGCAGTAGTATGGATGGAATCTGCTTTCGGGATTTGGATTGAAGAGTGATGGAAGAAGAACAACGGCGGTGCTAAACAGTCGCCTGAAGAGGCTCCTTTAGAAGAGCTGTAACGCTATCCTTTGTTGTGCAGTAAAATTAAACTCATCGTTATCGGACAAGTCGTCGTGTCATTGTTGGTGAGTAACCATAATTAATTATTTACGTACAGTACTTATTACATGTACATAGTTTAGTGTCGCTGTACACACATTTTACTGTATACAATTTTTCTTGTATTGTACGTATTTATTGCTCGTGGCCTGTCTGTTGTAATGGCTGTAACGTATTGATATCGGAGACGCTCGATATCTTTAAAATAATATTTAGGTTTTACTGTATTCAACGAATCTTACCTAATATCTAAGAGAATACAAAGGGTTTATGCTGTATAACTGTGCGTGAAATGTTTATAATAGTGTGGGAGAGTTTATAAGGGCTTAAAATATATAAAAATAACCATATAAACATATGGTTTCGCGGATTTTCTTATTTCGCGGGTGGCTCTGGAACGCAACCCCCGCGATGGAGGAGGGATTACTGTACGGGTGAATGAGGGTGGCTGGCCATTAAGACCCTAGTTTGATGGGCCTTAGGGACTCTCGTCCACATTCTTTAAACCAGTTAGACTCTCCTCATAACCCAACCCAAGTCCAGCTGAAGGCAGACTGTTGTCCAGTCAGTTACTGTCCACTAAGCCACTTTGTCTGTCTCTCTCTTCTTCAGAAAGGAGAAACTCTGTATTGGAACAATTGGCAGAGTGGCCTGATGTTCAAAATGTAAAAGGAAGTAAAACCCTGATATGAAGCTATTGGTTGGTTTGTTTGTTTTATGCCTGTTTTTGATCCCAAAAGTGAAGCTGCAAATGTCCAGAAATGAATCACCCGGATGCGTGTAACAGTTTGTATTTAAAGCCTCTCTTTTTCGACAGTTTGGAACGCTGACGAATGCTAAAAGAATGCTGCTGTTTATCGTTAGAAGCGTTTGGTGCCTGAGCCAATCAGAAGCCTCTCAAGTTTGAAGTTACTTTGAATTTCAACTGATGATCCTCTTAAAAAAAAAAAAAAATCCCGACTAAGTGCTTTAGCTGAATCACTTTAAAATAACCAAAGCAGTCGTAAAAAACCTTTAACGCTCCGCTGCATTTTGTCAGCTGGCATCTGTTAAAAATCCCTTCTAGGGCCAACACTGAGTTTAAGAGGGACATAATGTTTATCACTTAAGAGCACCAACTTTATAAAGTAGAGAAGACCACTCAGTCCATCAAGTTCATCTGAGCAACAAATAGTTAAGTTGTCCCAAGATCTCATCCAGGCGCTATTTAAAACCGTTAGACTCTCCATTCCAATTCCATGAGTCAGGAGTTTGTTTCGGAAAGCCAGTCAGCTTCTTTGCTGTTTAATTTCAACTTTCTATCCCAGAGGTTTTGGGGTCTGCTTAATTATCTCACAATAATAAACAAGTTGAACATTCATCCATCCTTTAATTTTCCAAACTGACTTATTAAAAATACAGTACATGGTGGAAGGCACAAGAACCCACCATGGAAAGATTAAGTGTGTGGTGGAGTGGACCCTGGATGTGAAGGTGGTCCTGAAAGAGTAAATTAGGCTTGACATAAATAATCTTGTATGGCTTTTTGGTGGTACAATGGTTAGCAGTGCAAACTCACAGTGACAACAAATTTTGGTTCAATTTCCAGCCTCGCCACTCTGTGTAGAATCTGCATGGCTTCCACAGGGGCCCTCTGGTGTTACCACACAGCCCAAAGGTGTGTGTGTGTGTTTGGTAGACAGGCGTCTCCATAAGCAGCCCAGCACCGTGATGGCCATGAGTGTTTGCTGTCCAGGGTTAGTTCTGGATCACTGCCTGTTGCTGCTGGGCTAGGCCTGTAGTGCAAATGGATGACCAAGGCATTGGACTTTAAACCCCAAGCTTGACGGTTCACTTCCGACCTCTGACTCACTTTGTGGTCCTAAAGAAATCACGTAACCTGCCTCACTCCCACTGTAAAAGAAAGCATTGAAAGAACTCTAAAATATCCTGATTTTGTAATGTTAAGTCAGCAAAATGTAATAACTGTGTAACTACATAAATTCTGTTTACAGTTTGGTTAAATATTCATCTCCAGTTATTCACATTACTAAATTTCAGTGGATCAGCAGCTTGGAGGCCAGGCCACGGTGTGTGGAGTGTACATGTCTTGTCAGCATGGGGTGGGTTTCTTCCAGATATGCTAGTTTCCACCTGACATTGAAACAGTTGCCTCTATGGCATTTTGTACGTTTTAGATGACATGGGTCACTCTCAAGGTATCTCTGAAACCAAAATAAATGCCAAAGAGGCCAACCATATGGCATTTCCTGATCAAAATAAAGAAAACAAGAAAGGGAATGAACACAGGGAATAATCAAGTGAAAAATAAAAGGAAAAAACATGAAACAATACCACCTCTCTGGGCCTGCTTCAACCAGTCTGAAAGCCTGTCAGTCACGTCAGATGGCTTGGTCACTTGCCCAACTGTAAACACTGTAAATTATCGCTCAAATTTCCCCCTTCTGTACCCTCTTGATAACTGGCCACACTTCCACCTGCCTGTCAGCTCTGGTTAGGAGGGGCTTTAACACCTCGACGACCAGGGATTAAAACTGAGCCCCCCCCACACCCCCCCACATGACTGCTCTGTGGAGTCCCTGAGGCCATTCTTGTTATAATCAGTATAATCTGTACTTGTGTTTTAAATGAGAATTGTTCACAGCTCTCTGCGCCTGCACTCAGTGAAGAGAACTTCATCTACCAGCCCAGTGATCCATGCCATCATGGCCACTTATGTTTGTATAGCACTCTTTACAAATTTATAGCTACTGCATAATGTACATACATAAAACACAAATTGGGCTAATCTGAAAGACAGGGGGTGTCACTGAGCCCCCAAACCCTGGACACAGAACAGGTTCAAACATGAGGATTTATTCATTCCAGCACATTCATTAGAGGGCTTTCTGGAATCATCTATATAACACAACACTTCCTTCTCCTGTTCCTTCAAGCAAGTGTTGTCCTCTGCTTCCCAACTCCGACTCCATGGAGGAGGTCAAGCAGCTTCTTTTATCTTTGACCAAGGAGTACTTTCAGTACTAGAGTGTAGCCCACTGGAAGCAATTCGGGATGAAATGGAAGCCCTTAAAAGTAGGGATTACCAATCCCGGCAGATCCCCCTGGCGGCCCCCTCAGAACCAAACCGGGCTGCCCCACTGGACTACAGGTTCTAGCATGCCCTGTGGTTGTCTGTGATGGAATCCTTACCCAGGGATGCTGCCATCTAGTGTACTGGGAAGTAAAGCAACCAAATCTTTGTCACTCCTGGTCCTTCCAATATATTGGCCTCCTGGCTGTAAAGCCCGTCTGTCTGTTTTCCTTTATTATGGTGTCCCTGTCAGGCAAGGAATCATCCTCCATCCCCTTTGGGATGCCTGACCATCCACTGTGGTACTCTCACTAAACAAAAACTAAAATGCAGCAAATCCAATTTAGTTAACAAACAATCAAAGCAGAATAACTTCATTCATGTTATAATCGTGAAATGGCCAGTTGAAAACAGAGGAGATGAAAACAAAAATCCCAGGCCACAGCCCCTGTAAGAGGAGAGGAAAGGTGCTATTTTAATAACATGTATTCTATCTATCTATCTATCTATCTATTATTAGAAAATAAAAACCTCTGGGCGGCACGGTGGCGCAGTGGTAGCACTGCTGCCTCGCAGTAAGGAGTCCTGGGTTTGCTTCCCGGGTCCTCCCTGCGTGGAGTTTGCATATTCTCTTCGTGTCTGCGTGGGTTTCCTCTGGCGATCCTAAATTGTCCCTAGTGTGTGCTTGGTGTGTGTGTGTGTGTGTATGTCCTGTGGTGGGCTGGTGCCCTGCCCAGGTTTTGTTTACTGACTTGTGCCCTGTGCTGGCTGGGATTGGCTCCAGCAGAAACCCTGTGACCCTGTATTAGGATATAGTGGGTTGGATAATGACTGACTAAAAACCTCTGGGGAGTTGACCTTCATGGTTAGACAGACACGTACATAGTACTGTGCCTATAAAAAGTATTCACCCCCTTGAAGTTTTCACCTTTTATTGTTATATAATATTGAAAAATAGCAAAAGCAGATCTCTGCAAAGTGATCTAAAATAATTACAAATATAAAAAACAAAATAATTGATTGCATAAGTCTTCATCTCCTTCAAGTCAGTGTTTAGTAGGTGCACCTTAATCAGCCGTGACAGCTTTGAGTCTGTGTGCACAGGCCTCTCTATCAGATCAAGTCCAGCCACCAAATCTCAGTTAGACTGGGACCTATTAGCGACTGCTGCAGAGACGCATCCTCACAGCGTGATGCTCCACCACCATGGCGTGTTTTTGATAATATACAGTTGTTCAAACTTAGCTTTAGTATGATGGCCAAAAAGCCCAATTTTCTTCAGACCACAGAACCTTCTTTTAGCTGACTTTGGAGTCCCCCGTGCACCTTCTGGCAAACTCTAGCCAAGACGTTGGGTGCATTTTTTTTAAATAGTGGTTTTCTCTTTGCCACTCTCCCATAGGGCTGTGACTGGCAAAGCACCGGGTCAACAGTCATTGCTTGCACCTCTAGGCACTGCCATTATCCTCCCATTCTTCATTGCCAAGCTGCTCAGGCTCTGTCAAGTTGCATTGGGTTTGTCCTGTCAGAAATTCTCAATTGGATTGAGATCTGGACACTGACTCAGACACCCTGTTGTTGTTTTAAAGCCATTCCTGTGTAGCTTTGGCTTTTTTGCTTGGGGTTCGTTATCTTGCTGGAAAACAAATCAGACGCTTAATTTGATGGCCAAAAAACCCAAACTAATTATGTTACATTTAAAACCAACTGGCTGCACCAGTGATGACACATATTTAGGTGTGTTATATTAAAGGGGATTGAATACTTATATGATCAATTATTTTGCGTTTTGTATTTGTAATTAATTTAGACCACTTAAAGAGATTATTAAAATAACCTTTTTCTGTTGATCAGTGTCAAAAAAGCCAATGACATCCACAATGATGCAAATGTGTGGGTGAATACTCTTTATAGGCCCTGTCTGGGCATATGGAAGGAGGCCACACACACTGTGTCAGACCTCATCACTGCCACCTGTCACATTAGGGGTCCTCCCTGAATGTCTGTGACCGTAGACTTGTTACTTCTGGGGCGCTCTTCACAAACATGAGTGTTGCCAGTCCTGGTTGGACCCTGCTAGGCTCCTGGCATATCTACATCTGCGGCACTTGTTAGGTCCAAACTATCAGGGCCATGTAAAGCCCCTTCCCTATCAACCTGCACCCCTGTCATCTTCAATGCTGGTTCTTACCTTACATCCCTCTATAGTATTTCACCTTTGTGGTGGACTGAACAGAATAACTGCATTCATGTTTAATAACTCCTGTGCGGAGTGTGAAACTGTGGGTGGCTGCAGCCTGTTCCAGCAAAAACGGAAAAAGTGTAGTAAAAAAAAAATAACAATAAATCAATTATCTGTTTTAATAGTTTTGGATATTCTGTATCTTATAAAGCATCATAGCGGCAGACTGGTTCACTTTGCTGTCTTCCCAGCTCCAAGGACCTTGATTTTCCTCCATGCCCGGTCATTATTCTCATGTGTGGTGTCTACATGTTCTCCCTGTGGTCATGTGGATTATGTCCAGCTATTCTGTTTCTTCTCCATCATTGCAGATCCTCGCATGATTTTTTCCTGCATGAGTAAGTGACGCTGTGGATGTCTGCGATTATAATAATAATAATTCTTTACATTTATATAGCACTTTTCTCACTACTCAAAGCGCTCTGCATGCAGCGAGGACCCGGAACACAAACTCATGATCTCCTTACAGTGAGACAGCAGCGCTACCACTGCGCCACATCTTTCTGTGACAATCACTGCTCCCTCAGGCATTCTGCTCAACAATGCTTCTCATCCAGGTTTGGTGGCTCCCATTTGTCTGATTCTGCTTCAAATGTTTGTGGCTCCTCAGCAATCATCTAATGGCAAATGCCTGTTGAAAACATGATTGATAATTGTACATTGAAGGAAATACGTGTTTGTAATCCCCTAATATGTGCAGACATTTAAAAACACGACCGAGTATGCCATCACATACTGTAAGCCATCTACTAAAAAAAAAAGAAAAAAAATGTATTCTTCTGTCAGTGATGGGGTCTCTTACTAATGAGACTGCAGGGCTTTCATCAGTTTGGCTGCTTTACCGCACTCAGACACTCAGCGCTGCCATTGGCTAGCTGAGCTCAGGCCAGCAAAGCGATTGTCTCAGTTATTGTTCCTTCTTCTGGGGAGGACAGTCAGCACAAAGAGCTACTATGGCAGCTTTAGAAAGAAGCATTTAAAAGAGACCACTGAGCAGACTGACATTTCTCACATTTGTATTTTTTATCGTAAATTATAGCCTCATGCCATACTTAAAAGCAAACGCATTAACCACAAAATCAGACCTACAGCTTACTACTGAATGGCAGACCACTTAGAAATGAGCTGTATGGAGTCGACATAACTTACTGGGTATAAAAGACATCTGGGTCTACAAGAAATTCAAGGGCTTAATTTATTAATGATTCTGGCTTCTTGTTGAAAACATTAATGCACATATCGTTTCTTTTATTCCCATTTTCTCAAGCTTTTAAATATACTGAAAAACACGGACCCTTTAGTCTGTGATGCCTGTTTCCAGGGAAATGAAGAATTCTGGGTGGGATATGCAATAATGCTAATGTTTTTCCAAAAACTATTTCCAACAGTTCTCTTGATAGGTAGACTTTAGCTCCCCCCATGTCCATCATTAAGATTAAGCGGATATCAAAAAATGCAACGTACAGTTTGAAGATAAGTATTTGATAAGTAAATGAAAACCTAAAACAATAAAAAGAGCTAATCTGCCAGTTGTCTGTTCACAGGCACATATGGAAGTGCCAGTTCAGCACTCACCTCTGTCACTGTTGGCATCTTTCATTGTTTATCTGAAGGCAGCGTGTAAAATCTGGACCTCGGCAGTGGGGTGTGACGACAACGCACGGCAGGCACAGCTTCCGAGGAAAAGGGAGTGGAGCGGCAGGACAAAACACAAGAGAGACTTGGGAGGAAGCCGCCTTGTAAACTTGAAGGTGTGGGAAAAAACAGACTATTGTCATTTTATAAACTTAAACAACCCTGGTAAACTTATGGATAACCCTCTGAAAAGTGCTAGATTTGTATTTTCCTCTTGCTTTAACACATTTTGAGTTAAACAAAAGGGAAAAGAGGTAATAAAATAGGTTGGGCAAAGAGTCAATTGGGAGATCTGAGAGGCTAATAAAACAAATCCAACTAAGATATACAAACGGGCCTTATGTTAAATAATGTCTCCTGTTTAAGTTTCACAGCCAAGGAATTGAATTTCTAATTTCCCTTTCAGCCCCTCTAGTTGTAATACACCCCCTTAGTCACTAGCCTATTGATTGCATTTAGGTTCATTTATCTATTTGATGTGTTTATCCAAAGTGACTTTTAAACCACAGCTGGCAGCCTCCTGCATTACAGCCCTCCTTACTGGTCTCTGCCGCCAGCTGAATTAAGAGTTTTGTTCTATTAAACACAATCATCACAGATATTTATTTTGTATTTTTTGTTCCTAAAACAGATTCTTACTTTGAAAGAAAAATCAAACTGCAAAGGGACTGGCAAAAATATGTCTATTGTCTGGGAATGGTGGTCAGACTGGTCCTTGTCCATCTTCACCAGACTACTGCAGGCAAGTCATGCGCTGTGATATGGAATCCGCTCTGCCAGTAAGGGTTATTACTGTCTCAGTCTGTTCCCATCATGTGCCCGTTGTGTGGAAAGAATTTGCATTGGGACTAAAACAGAAGCACGGAATGGAAAGTGTGCAAAATGAGAAACGAATGCAAGACTGTGTTTGGGGGGCCAGCTCCCAAGGGGACTAGTAATCATGGATAAAGACAGTAAAATCCGCGTACAGCTGGTCTGACATGTGTGCACGCGCTGCAGGCAAATTGCAGGGATTTTTTGTTGTTATAGCAGGAGTTAAAGACATTATTCTTTACCAAATGACTATTATCTTAGTGCTGGTATAGCAGAAATAATCTCACAGTAGGTGCCTCCGCCAAATTCCATAACTCCCCTAAATAATTTCAATTGCCTTTGTCAAACAGTGAGAACACGTGCAATCTGAGCACCTGCAAAGTGACCACGGACCATCAGGTGACCACTGGCATGTCATAGAAGATTTTGTAAATCTAGCAAATTTGGAGGTGAATCCTATCAGTCACCTTATTGGCTGGGAATGGTGCTCTAAATGGGAGAAGGATTGTGTGCTTTAATACAAAGGAATTACCAAAATGTTGCTATAGGACAGAGCTTCCCAACTGAGGGTAAATTTCACCTAGTCATGGGGTAAATCTGCTTAAAAAAGGTTAAGTCGTGAAGATCTCGTGATGAACAGGACGACATGAGAGTTCCTTTTTCAACAACTGTGTCAAAAATATCCAAAATTGTATATGAAAAATGAGAACAAGTGTCTCACTGGTTGATGTGCTCTCATCCACTCTGTGTGTTTTGTTTTGTTCTGTTATCTGGTCATCATTAGTTGGTTTTAAAATAAGTGAAACAGCATTACTGTGTCCTATTATTACTATTATTGTTATATGAACTGGAAATAAAAATGATAAAAATGGTATCTTAAAATTTCCCCTTTGTCAATCGCTTTATTATGGTAGAAGTATGAACTCAAATTACAGAACAAAACAGGGTGAGGAAAAATTTACTTTTGAAACGTTGCCACGGGGTACATGGGGCAAAAAAAGGTTGGGAACCTGTGCTAAAGGAAATGAAACACTTACTGATTATTTCAGAATCTGAATCCGCTTAATTGGTTAGGTAGACTAGGCATTTGTCTTGGAAGCATTGATGCAACACACTAGAATAAAATATGACAAAATATAAAATAAAAAGAAAGTACTGAAGTGACATTTTCTTTGAACTTTCACTGAAGGCGGTTGCCAGAGGAAAGTCTTTGGAATGGCTGATGCTGACGGTGACTTGGATCACCAACGCTGTTTACTGCACACTTCCTTACCTTGGACTTACACGGGACTCCAATGGGTGGTAAGTTACAGCCTATGATCTTTCGACAGGCTCTGATGATGTGCTGCAAATTGACCTTAGCCTAAACAGAGACAGCACTGATCAGTCAGTTACAGATGAAGTCACAATGGACTGAATGATGGCTGTGTAGAACTGGACAAATATTGCTTGGTGGAGATTTTCCCTCAGGTGGAGCAAAAAGAACATTCTCTAATGGGCTTTCTTGATAATACATGTGATGTTTTTGTCTCACTTAAGGTTTTGTGACAGTACAGTGCTCAGTAACTTAAATGACTCTGCTGTCCCAACGGCTGAACCATTTACAGCAAGTCATAGGTGAGCAATTGTCTGTTTCCTGAAATGAGGTCTATTAGTGTGAGGTTATCTGCAAATTCAAGAACTCTGGCAGATGAATCACGAGAGGTACAGCCATTTGTATATAGTGAGAAGAGAAGTGGGGAATGGACACAATCCTGCAGGACACCAGTAATACAAGTTTTGAAAATTTATTAAAAATAAAAAAACTGAACTACCCCATTGATTGAAGTATTCAGACCCTTTACCACGTACTTCATTGAAGCACTTCTTGGCAGTGATTACATCCTGGAATCTTCTTGGCTATGATGTGACAAGCTTCAAACACCTGAATATGGAAATTTTCTGTAATTCTTCTCTGCATATCCTTTCAAGAATGTCAGTGAACAGCTGTTTTCAGGTCTCTCCAGAGGTGCTTGATTGAGTTTATATCCGGGCTCTGGTTGGGCCACTCAGGGACATTCACAACTCTGCAACTCCTGTGTTGGAAGGCCCAATCTGAGGGCTGGACAGCTCTGAGGCAGGTTTTCCTTAAGGATATATCTGTACTATGCTCCATTTAGCTTTCTCTTAATCCTGACTGGTCTCCCAGTCCTCAACCCCACAGTGTGATGTTGCCACCACCATGCTTCACCATTGGAATGGTATTGAGTAGGTGATGGATGGTGCCTAGTTTCCTCCAGACATGACACTTAGAATTTAGGCCAAAGAGTTTGGTTTTGGTTTTGTCAGACCAAAGAATCTTGTTTCTCACAGTCTGAAAGTTCTTTAGTTTCTTTTTTGCAAGCTCCAAGCAGGCTTTCATATGTCTTTTTTTTTTACTTAGGAGAGGATGCCAATTGGCTCCTTTGCTGTAAAGCCCAGATTAGTGGAGAATGGTTTGTTCACCTTCTGGAAGTTTCTCCCATCTCCACACACGGATCTCAGCCAAAGTGACTAACAGGTTCTTGGTCACCTCTCTACACTATGGCTCTTCTCCACCAATTGCTTATGGTTTTTCCAAATATTTTCCATGTAAGAGTTACAGAGGTCACCGTGCATTTGGAAAACTTCAGTGCACAAATGTTTTTGCAGCCTTTCCCAGATCTGTGTTTTGACACAATCCTGTCTCTAAGCTCTGCAGGCAGCCCCTTTGACCTCATGGTTTGGATTTTGCTCTGAAGCACCTCGTCAGCTGTGGGGCCTTCTATAGACAGGTGTGTCCAGTCAACTGAATTGACCACAGCTGGACTCCAAAACAAGCTGTAGAAACATCTCAGTGCTGATCATTGGAACGGGATGCAACCAAACCAAATTTGAAGTGATACAGGAAAGGGCCTGAACACTTGTGTCAATCTGATATTTAATTTTTTTTTAATCTTAAGAAATTTGCAAAAAATTCTTAAATCCTGTTTTTGCTTTGTCATTCTGGGGGTATTTCATGTTGTGTGATGGGGGGGAAAAACGAATTTAAAAAATTTAACACAAGGCTGCAACATAACAAAATTTGAAAAATTGAAGGGGTCTGAATTATCTATTTATGAATTCTTAATCTACCATATTTGGGCAGAGTTACTAAGCCAGCAAGTTAACACTGAGATGCCAGACACCTCAATGATGTGAAACATTACTGTGTAGTATGTTCACTGATTTTAGAAGAATCTCTTTATTTAAATCAGTTAGACACTTTTGAACACTAACCTCATGTCTGAGTTATATTTTATTCTTTTAACAAAAGTCCAGCTTTACATTGTTTACCTTGCATTAGTGAGCTTTAACTAAATGAATAACTGGGTGTGCTGGAAACAAGCACTCCCCCAAGTCAAAGTGAGAGTTTACAGCCATGAGCACTATGCACATGGACACATTTAACCCGATTGTTGTGCACATCTGTCGCATTACTTAGACTGTGCACCTCTTAAGATGAGATGCACACAGCGCCATGGTTCCTGCTGTGAACGGAAACCCAGGAAGACACACCTGGCTGACATGGTGACTGGTTGTTTAAAGGCCGTTGGTCCCTTCAACAAAACAAGCCAGGGCTCTGATCACAGGGGCCGTGCAGCACAAAGCATTCACTGCAACACTTGAAACAAAGACAAGGTAAACAGGACAGGAATGTTGATCTTGAAAAACAAACAAACCAAAATATAAATGCAGGAACGCGCATTACTGTACTAACAGAACAAGTCCTGTTTTGTCTTTTTCTCATAATTTTTATAAACCACTCAGTATACATAATTGATGACATCGCTACTGTGTATTGTTTGAAAAAGAGCTATACTGTATTAAATAAAATAAAATGATAAAAAAGTGAAATGTGTGTCACAGAAGAAAAACTTCACAGCCTGGGAGCATTTTTTTGTATTAATAAACTAAGGTAAAGTGAATGTGAATGAGAAAAGGCAGTAGTACTAAAAATCTAAGGCCCTGTCACATTACACGACTTTTCCTGCAATTCTGTGTTGTATCCACTGGCCTCTGTGTCTCCAGGAAAACATGTCTTTTCATTAAAACGTTATACATTTCTGACTGACATCCCACACAAGGTTAATTTCTGACCTGCATAAAGTACTGGCGGAAATGACTCTGAACTTAATAAAGCTAATTGAACAATGTCCAAATATATGAAAACCGATACCGTGCAGTGAATACACAGGACTTGAGCATTCCTAGTTTTCATCCTCTTTCTCTGTATGTTTCGCATTCGTTTGCTCAGAGGTTGATGCTCTTGCTGCTTCCTGAGCAGCTCTTCTTTTCTCCACCCTAGCGGGCTGCTTCTTCTCTTCTTTCGTCAGCATCTTTTCGCGTTAAAACTGACCAAGTCAGTGTTTGTGATGCAATTACTTAGTATGTTTTCTTTAATTTTTCACTTAAGCTGGCACTTAAGTCTTCAATCTGCCTCAAGAATGATTTAAGATATGAAGAGGTAGGGGAAGTGACGGCGAAGGTGGTAGGGATGAGAAGGGTGCCTGTTACATATGCGCTGCACAGCCGCCCTGCTGGCCACTGCCGAGCCAATAAAATAAAATAAAAATAAAAAGAGGAATAACCTTGGAGGTCAATCATCACCCAGAAAGCGGATAGTAGATGTCACGTAGTATATGTGTACCAAATTTCAGGTCAATAGGTCAAACAGTTTGCGAGCTACACGTGATTTAAAATCCTGGACAGACAAACGGACAGCCACGGTAGCGTATTATATAAGAAGATGGGACAGAAAAACTAAAGAAACTGAAGTACATTAATGTGAAGTGCAGTACACGGCACAGTGAAGAGGTTGTAAGCTTTTTTGTGAGGAGTTGACACACCAGCCAAACATTCGCTTGGTCAGGAGTTGTCAGGTGAGGTTTAAGGTAAGGTGTGCACTGTGTATCAGTAAAGCAAAAAACGTTCCACTTTTGAGCAACCAGCTAGTCAGATTTTGCAGGCTTCTTGGTAAATCAATAACTGAAGGCCTGCAGACATTAGAGCAGCGGTATGGTGACCAAGCTATGTTGTGTTCGCTTTCAATGCTGCCATGCCATGTAACCAGCAGGAGCTGGCAAAACACGGAATGCTGGTACTGCCACGTATACTGTGGCATGCTCTCCATTATTCACTCAGCAACCTTTGCATTTTTATTTCCTCAACTCAAGGTGGAGCGGTGGCTCTGAGGCTAGGGATCTGCACCAGCAATCAGAAGGTTGCCAGGTCGAATCCCGTAAATGCCAGAAGTAATTCCACTGCATTGGGCCCTTAAAGAAGGACCTTAACCTCCAAATTGATCTGCCCTGGGTATGATGTTAACCTGCATCCAGCCCTGCAAGCAACCCCTCCAAGGTGCAGGGAAAACAGAGGGGGTTGGTGGCAGGATTGGCACTCCAGCCACAGTAAAAAAAAAAAAGCCAGCGTGGTGTTGAGGTGTACCCCCCTGTTGCACAGCTGTGCTTGGGTTCTAATTTGGGGTCCTGAGGTGGGTCGTCGTGTATCAGTGCATGCTCCCCACCCCTCAACTCACAGATGCACTGTGGGGTTTTCATTTTGACAGCATTGATGGTGTCATTACAGCTTCAATGGAGGCTTTCCAAGTTATATGAGAGGTGGTCGAACTGCACTGTAAATGAGGTATGGTTATATAATGAGAGATGTGTGTAAAACATATTTAATTCTGCTGTTTTGTTACCTATGACCACAGACGTATATGCTTCACATCATAAATAAAAGCTACACAAACTTAACATACAGTTAAATGGATTCAAATTGGGTGCTTCACCCTCTTCTTACAACCCTGCAGTATTTCAGTTGGCTTCAAAAGGTATACAGTATAATGATGTTTCATTTCGGCTAAGCTTTCAAAGCACTGCTGGGAAAATTTTCAATGACTCCCCAGATTATTGTGCAAATACGTCTGCCAGCCTCTCTCCATTATTGTCCAGTTCAGGGCTGCAGTGGTCAGAGCCTACCCCTGGAATCCACCCTCAATGATGTGCCAGTTCACTACAGGGAACACTCACGAGCACAGCCACACTCACTCAACACCATGTCAGTTTAGAGTTGTCAAGTAAAATTAATCTACTTTAACATATCATTCTCACAAGCAACTAATCCAGTTCAGAGTACGAAGAGCCAGAACACGTCTGTGCAGCATTGAAAGGACAGGAACCAACCCTGGGTGAGTCACAGTTCATTATAGGGGACAATCAAGCACGAAGCCACCTTATATAGGGGCAGCTGAGAGCTGCCAACTCATTTTACACAAATGTCTTTGGGATGTGGGAGGAAAATTAAAACAATGGAACAGCATGCAAATGTCACACATTGATCATGCCAAGATTTGAACCCAGGACTTTGAAAATGTGAAACAGCAGCATGAACCACTGCATCAAATGCAAATGCATCACTGGTCTGGTTGGATCTACACGTTAAGGCAGAAGGAAGGCTGTGCTTGTAAATCTCCCTCTAAAGTCATTGTGTGACATTCAGGAAGTCACAGAGTGAGGACTGTAAGGTGTGCTGTTTCTTTTTCCGAGAGCCTGTTGGGATGGTGACTATCACAAATTGCAGTTTGAGCTTCATCAGCCAAGGTCATATGATTAGTTTATAAAGTGTTCTCCTTATACTGCTTTAAAACGGACTATTGTTTAATTTGTAAAGAGCCTTGTGCCCTGTTCCGATGCCATAAATTATTTGCGCAGGTCATATGCGATAAGAGGAATTCCCCAAGAAAGAACAATTACACAAAAGCAAACAGGACAAAAGCAAACAGATTCACACATACAGCACACAACGAAACCCAATGTTAGTTGACGTTTCTGGTTGTTCCGTCTCTCGTGGCACTTTCCTATCTTTTGTTAGGCATAGTTTTGCAGGGATCATAGCCCCTAAAAATAAACAAAGCACACTCTTGAATAAAATATCTGAGAAGGGCCTGCAGGGGGCGCACCAGATCTCCAAACCCGACACATACAGACACCAGGCACAAGTCCAGCAACACACATGTTTTAACTTCCGCTGTGGAAACCCTTTACTTTGTTGCCCAGTGCTCAGCACAGTACAACGCACCACTAAACAGCAGAGTACAGCAGTTTCTCTTCTTCTTTCTCCTTTTCTCTCTCTCCGTCTTCTGCCTCCACTCCTCCTCCAGCAAGTTTCGTTCTCCTACTCCCGACTCTGACTCGCTTGAGTGAAGTGAGGAGGTCCCTTTTATGCTGCCACTGGGAACACTTCAGGTGACACATCAGCATTATCTAGAAAAACTCCTAGGGGTGGTGGAAGCCCATAGTAGGCCTCTGCAGCTCACCCTGGCACCCCCACGGAAACCAACTGGGCTGTGCCAACTCCCATGGAGCCCTGAAGGAATCCAAGGCACCACTGCAACTTAAGGGGGCTGTCACTTAGTGCTCCGGGGGAGGCAGTGCCTTGTGCACATCTGCTCCCCGGTTCTTACTTTATGATGGTCTCCCGGCCAGAAAAGGACACCAGCCGTCCATCACAAGAGGAAACGGAAAGCAGATGGCTACAAGAACACCACTCTTTGAAGGCAGCATCATTACAAAGCAACTGGTAATAACTATTCTTGCAATGCTAGACATCTTGTGATTTGTTTCCCATATTTTGTTTTGTTGCACCTTGCTGTCAAATATGGAGTGGGTGAAAAGTCAGCTGGCAGGTCACACTCATCCTCAAGAGAGACGTTGCTGGAGGAACATGTGAGACTGACAGGCCAGGCTGCACCTGATGGGCCTGCTTTAAGCCCTCTCAGAAAATAACAGAATTAGACAACTACCTGCACAAAAGCCGACAGAGAGCAAGAATCATTAACAATTAATCAGAATTACTCTAACTGGTGTATGTATAGAAATATAACATCTGCAAAAATGTCTGTTACTGCTTGGGCTTTCTGCTGCAGACTTCACACATACTATAAAGCTGACTTGAAGCACAGAAACCTAAAACGAAAATGCAGTGCTGTGAAAAAACACGTAACCCCTCGCAATGGTATCATTTTCTGGAGTACTTCATATTTTCTATAGTGAATTTGGCCAGGTCTTTATACCTGAATAGGCTGAAGTAGAGAACAGAGGAGAGTCTAAAGATAAAAAGACTCCAAAGTTGAGCGCATCTTTTACTTATTTGGTGTACCAGATAATCAAATATGCCATCAGATCTAAAAACATCACTGCCCCCAATATGTTGGATAATTAAAGTCAGTCTTTGAATACTTGGGTTAGTAATCCAGCGATCAGGTGAGACTAACTTTGAATTACTGAACTATGGCCCTTAAAATATGAGTGAATAATAATAATTCTTTGCATTTATATAGCGCTTTTCTCACTACTCAAAGCACTCAGCAATTGCCTTGGGCCTTGCTCAAGGGCCCAACAGAGCAGAGTCCCTATTGGCATTTACGGGATTCGAACTGGCAACCTTCCGATTGCCAGTGCAGATCCCTAGCCTCAGAGCCACCACTCCGCCTATGCCAGTACACAACTTCTAGAGGCACTTCACGTCGCAATTAAAGGAAATTCTTGGAAATATCTGAGAAAATAAATAAATAAAAAGTTGTTGATGTGAATTATTCTTTAAATGTATTAGGTTTCTGGGCTCAAATAAACCACAGTCAAAGCCATGCTGTCCACCACTCCAGACAATAACCAATGTCTCCAAGAATGACTTTATCTGCCAACAATTCCAAATTAGCAAGAAGAACAATTCTACTGGAACCCTCAAAGAACCCAAAGTCTAGATTCACACCTTTGCTTTTTTGCACGCATTAATGCACATTCATTTTCACAGGTTGACGTGTCTTCATGCGCTGTTCTGCATACATCTGCTTCTTGTTTAATTTAAGTGTGTAGGAAGGAGAAGAAATACGCACCATATCAATTTTTTTTTTTTAACTACACAGCACTCCTCCACAGTGATAAGAACAGGTCCCACAGAATATAATTAATTTTACTTGGGTGCTATGAATTAGCTGCGGTAGGCAGATGCTCGAATACTGAAGGGGACTGCAGAAATGGAGAGGTCTGCAGAAATCTGAAGATCTGCTGTGTTCTCAAGTCCATCGTCACAAAGGCAAGGTGCAAAGACAGGATTCACTGTAGACTGGATAGTAGAAAAACAATAATAAAAAATACTTCACGTCAAATTGTCCTAAAGACTGCTGTAACATTGATCAACAGAAATATTGCTTATAAGAGAAACTTTTTGGTTCACATTAGTGTTGTTATGTGTGTCCGATGAACAGCTAACAGTGCATTTGACAGTAAAATCTTCACACCAGCTGTCAAGTGAAGCCAAGTCAGTGTCACGACTTACAGACACTTTATTGTATTAGGATCTGAATGACTTGCCATCATTGATTGGCTCATAAATTCAGCTCTGCAATAGAGGAGTCTACAAGTCTACATTGGAATGGAAGAAGAAAAGGACAACTGAAATCCTGGAATGGCCCAGCCCAAAAACAGACCTCAGCCCCACTGATGTGTGGTGATGGCACCTTAAAGAAGTGTCTCAGCTCAAGTAATTACTGATATGATGCAGTTTTGTAAGGAGCATTGGGTCAAAATTCCTGCACTGCCTAACAATAAGCTTATCAATAATAAAAGGAGATGCTGGTATCGAGTTACAGTTGGAAAAAGGTTCTAAGCAGTTTTTATGCCAAAGGGAAAATTCAAATTTTACACAGGGCATACATTAAAAAAATTAATATGAATAATTTGTGGCTGTGCCTAGATTTTCTTCAAAGACTCGGTAAGATTTTCCAGAGCTGCTTATTCCAATCTATTGTGAAAAGTATTCAATAATTCAGAAGATGAAAGAGGTTGTAAGTAAGGTACATTTTCAAAGCACTGCACTATGAGAGGAACGCCATTCATCCTGAATTTCGATCCCAGGTCTGGTCACTGTCTGCATGAGGACTGCATGTTCTCCCTGTGTGTGTGTAAGACCTTTCTCTGGTTACTCTTGTTTTACTCTCACATCCACAAAGACAAGTGTGTTAGCTTAATTCTAAATTGCCCTGGTGTCATCCATGGGTGTGCAGTACTTTGTGCCAGATACTTTTGGGATTGGCCCTCCTGTCATCCTGAATCACATTAAATGAGTTTGGCAATGTTATGTTATATACGAGGGGGGATCCAAAAATAACGCAAAATTTTTTCTGGAGGCTGGAGAGGAGTTAGTTCCGACGTTTGCCGTTAGGTGCGTGTACTAGACTGCCCTCTGTATTATTAGGCCAAGTGGCATCCTTGAAATGCTCAAGCGATTGCGTGATGCAGTGCGGAGAAAACGACCTGAATTGCAGCAATCAGGCGAGGTGCTTCTGCATCACGATAACGCTCCCGCTCACACAGCACTGAGTGTGCGGCAGCTTCTCATGAAAAATGGGATGACAACGGTTTCCGACCCCCTCTACTCCCCGGACCTTGCACACTACAATTTTTTCTTATTTCCAAGAATGAAGAGAGACCTTAAAGGAAAGCCTTTTCAGGATGTAGAGGAGGTCAAGAAGCAAACGACGGAGGCACTGAATGCTATTCTTTGCAAGAATTTCAGAACAGTTCTGAACAATGGAAAAAGCGGTGAGACAAGAGTATTGCGTCTCAGGGAGAGTATTTTGAGGGTGATTAAAGTTTGGAAATGTTCTGAGAAATTTACGATTATTTTTGGGTCCCCCCTTGTACTAGGTACACAAATTAAAGAAAGCTGCTGTGATAGTTGATATTTTTAATTATACTGACTTTCTATGTTGCTTTATACTTTTGATATTGCTATTGCTTTCAGCCTTGCTTGCTTAAATGGTATTTTACCTTCAAATCCCTCAATATATTATCAACAAGTCTTGTTTGTCTCGTCCATGAAGAAGTGTGTATACTGTACAGAGAAGATTGCGCTTTTAGAATTTTAGAATTTGCATCATAGCAACTTAAGACCTAAATGTTTCTTGAGCTTAAATTCTTCTTCTTCTGCTTTCGGCTGCTCCCGTTAGGGGTTGCCACAGCGGATCATCTTCTTCCATATCTTCCTGTCCTCTGCATCTTGTTCTGTTACACTCATCACCTGCATGTCCTCTCTCACCACATCCATAAACCTTCTCTTAGGCCTTCCTCTTTTCCTCTTCCCTGGCAGCTCTATCCTTAGCATTCTTCTCCCAATATACTCAGCATCTCTCCCCATGCACATGTCCAAACCAACGCAATCTCGCTGCTCTGACTTTGGTGATAATCAATGTGAACTTACAGTAAATAGTCAAAAGAGGTGTACTCTGCTCAGCCATTATAGTATGATCTGGCAAATATCTGGAAGTCTGAGAAGTTTACATATTGTTAATTCCATGTCTAGTGATTCAAGCACTCTACTAACAAAGGTAATGTGTTTTTGCTTGAAAATGAATGTAGATTTATATGGTGATCACAAACTGAAATATTGTATTTCATACAATCAGTAGAAGTCAGAAATTGTTATGCTACCATAGAAAACCTCTTTTATAGGATTTAATATATAAATGTTTCATATAAAAATGAAGTGCAACATCAGCGTCAAATTGCTTCTTGAACAGGTATGTGTTGAGAAATGGAGTCCAAGCCTCTAAATAATGCAAATTGTTGATTTAAATTACAGTGACCCATGTAGCACACAGTGAGCAGATCTTGTAGCCAAGTACTGGATCGTACCTCTTCTCTTACCTTCTGTCATCTGAAAAAGAGCAGTTAAGGGGCTCCAGCACAAACAGTATTTTGGCTTACTAACCGCACTTGACAAATGTAGTTGTCTAGCTCTTGGACCAGTTTCATTTTATAACTTCAAAATTTGAGAACAGTTGCAAGAAAACAAACTAATGTTACAAGTCACCTGACATTCACAACAACCTTACATCTGGTGGCTCTGAGGCTAGGGATCTTCTGCCTGACGGTTCAAATCCTGTAAGTGCCAGAAGTGACTCTATTCTGTTGGGCCCTTGAGCAAGGCCCTTAACCTGCAATTGCTTCATCCTGGGTATGACGTTAATCTGCATCCAGTCCTGCAAGCAGGTCTTCCAACTTGCAGGGAAAACTTGGGGGTTGGTGGCCACCGTAAAAAACCTCACACTGTTCCAGTGTGCTGCTGAGGCATCACCTGCTGCACTCGGGTCCCATTCCAGGTGGCTCGTTGTGTGCAGCAATGTGCCATCAGCGCATGCTCCCAACCTACGTCTGCACTTGGCTCTCTTTCTGTTTTGTCTCACCTTTCTATGGAATGACCCTGTCGATGCAACTCGTTCGATCTTTCTCTCTAGTGAGAAAGAAATATAAAGCACAAAATGCAAAACAGAAAAACAGAATACTAGGTTAATGCTAATGCACTGAGGCAGTGGCTGTAAGAACCTTGAATAGTCTCCAGCTTTTGAACTCTGGCTAATTAATGCAACTGCCGCCTGTAATCTAATTAGTGGTCTTACCACACCACCATTAAACACAATAAGACACTTATCATAATTAGTGAAAGACAAAGGGTACAATTAAACTAATAAAATAAACTAAAAGAAAATGGTTAACAATAATGAAAAAAAAAAACTAAGCAAAACTGAACATCTCAAGAAAAAGAGAAAAAAATATGATACAAAAGCAACAAGAAACAAAGTCCCACGGTGAGAGCAACAGCAGACCATAACAAGAAGACAGTTACCAGAACCTGGAAACAAACATTCAGGTCTGTGGACGTGTTTTGTTACCAGGAAAAGAAAATCCGAACACATTTCTCCAGTTTTGATGTCACTACACTGGTTACCTGTGTCATTCAGAATGGACTTTAAAATTCTGCTTATGGTTTATAAAGCTTTAAATAATCTCGCCCCGTCTTATATATCGGAATGTCTGACACCTTATATTCCAAATCGCAACCTCAGATCCTCAACTGAGTGTCTCCTTAGAATTCCAAGAGCAAAACTTAAAAGAAGTGGTGAGGCGGCCTTCTGCTGTTATGCACCTAAAATCTGGAATAGCCTGCCAGTAGGAATTCGCCAGGCTAATACAGTGGAGCACTTTAAAAAACTACTGAAAACACATTACTTTAACATGTCCTTCTCATAACTTCACTGTAATTTAATCCTGACACTCTGTATATCCAATTCATTATAATAACTATTCATTCAAAATTTGTACTAACCCCTACTCTCTCTTCTGTTTCCTTTTCCGGTGTCCTATTGGTGGTGGCTTGTGCCACCACCATCTACCCAAAGCACCATGATGTTCCAACAATGATGGATGGATTAAAAGCCAGAAGTCTGTATAACCATCAGCATCAAGTGACTCCGTGAGAACCCTAACTACAAAGAGGACTATTTCATTTATGTTAGGTAGAATGCCCAAAGGGGACTGGGCGGTCTCGTGGCCTGGAACCCCTACAGATTTTATTTTTTTCTCCAGCCTTCTGGAGTTTTTTTTTGTTTTTTCTGTCCACCCTGGCCATCGGACCTTACTCCTTTTTATGTTAACTAAGGTTGTCTTATTTTAATTTCTTATTTGTCTTTTATTCTTCTTTTCTTCATTATGTAAAGCACTTTGAGCTACTTTTTGTATGAAAATGTGCTATATAAATAAATGTTGTTGTTGTTGTTATGTTCTGGTTTGCTAAACTCTCACAAGTGTCAATAGGCAGAATGAAAAAAACAAGTCCAGGAGATGAAAGTAAAGGAGAGGAAAGGAAAGGAAGGAAATGGGAAAAAAAAGGAGAGCGGATAGAGATCTTGTCAGGGGTTAGCCAACGTCACAAATGATGGTTGGAAGTCAGAAACTGCAACAGTTACAAAACCTGAAAAAATTGTAGTCAAAATATGAGCCAGAAACACAAAGCCTAAGGGTCTAAACCAGAAAGACAACCTAAATATTTAGTAATCAGAAAGCAGAGTTTTTTTTTATGTAATCCCAAAACTAAGACACACAAGCTTCTGAGTTGCGATGTTAAATACTGTCACATAATAGCAGCGCACTCAGTGACGCAGGCAGAGCAATGTACTGTAGATATATACAAAGTGGTCATCAGCATCAAGCACGACATGGCAGCAAGTGTGGCAAAAAAGCAGTTAAAATTGTGCTTTGATGACATCAATATAACATTAAAATAATAAAAACCTAAAAATGGAGAAAACTATTTCTTTAGGCATCAAAATGTAGTTTTACAACATGAGTCTGCTTATTGACACTATGGTGAAATGTAATTGATGTGGTAAGAAGATATTTTTCCATTGCCCAGGAGATCACCACTTGTGATGTTTACACAATGCTTCCAATAAAAGTGCACTTTTAAGCATAATATTGGATTTTTGCAACTACAACCCAATGATAAAATCTCCTCGGAGTTCTTGAATTATTGCTCTTTAAGAAGTGAAGACTTCTCTAAAGTTGCAAAAAGAAACTTAGAAATGCACATCTCATATTTAGGACTGCAGTACAAAGCAATGCAACCACATTAGAATCAAACAATTGGTCTTATCATCCACAGCTGCCCCTTGCTGATCTCATACTGTTCCTTGTGTAACATCAGCAGGTAGAGTAATCCTCAGCACTGAATCTCTTGACAAACTCGGCTCAGTCATCAGTCTGAGATCTCCTCTGAGCCACAGCAGCCATCATATTGAGAACCCAAGTTTCATGAATGACCCTAAAAGTGGTGGAATGCTAATTGCTGAATGTGATGATCACACCTACATATTTGCACACACCTGTTCTATATTTGTTATGTTCAATTTCCTCAAGTGTTTCCTTTACTTACAGTACGTACCTGTGTATATATCATTATATAAATATATAGGATGTATTAAGTATACATGGCCACATGTCTTGGACACTCGGGTGAAGAGAGGGGCGGAGCTGTCAACTGATCACCACCTGGTGGTGAGTTGGCTTCGATGGTGGGGGAGGATGCCGGTCAGGCGTGGTAGGCCCAAACGTGTTGTGAGGGTCTGCTGGGAACGTCTGGCAGAGCCCCCTGTCAGAAGTAGCTTCAACTCCCACCTCCGGCAGAACTTCGACCACATCCCGAGGGAGGTGGGGGACATTGAGTCCGAATGGGCCATGTTCCGTGCCTCTATTGTTGAGGCAGCTGACCGGAGCTGTGGCCGTAAGGTGGTCGGTGCCTGTCGTGGCGGCAATCCCCGAACCCGCTGGTGGACACCGGCGGTGAAGGATGCCGTCAAGCTGAAGAAGGAGTCCTACAGGACCCTTTTGTCCTGTGGGACCCCGGAGGCAGCTGATAGGTACCGGCAGGCCAAGCGGAATGCGGCTTTGGTGGTTGCTGAGGCAAAAACTCGGGCGTGGGAGGAGTTTGGGGAGGCCATGGAGAATGACTTTCGGACGGCTTCGAGGAGATTCTGGTCCACCATCCGGCGTCTCAGGAAGGGGAAGCAGTGCAGTGTCAACACTGTATATGGTGGGGATGGTGCGCTGCTGACCTCGACTCGGGATGTTGTGGGTCGGTGGGGGGAATACTTCGAAGACCTCCTCAATCCCATTAACATGCCTTCCAATGAGGAAGCAGAGCCTGGGGACTCAGAGGTGGGCTCCCCCATCTCTGGGACTGAGGTCACCGAGGTGGTCAAAAAACTCCTTGGTGGTAGGGCCCTGGGGGTGGATGAGATACGCCCGGAGTTCCTCAAGGCTCTGGATGTTGTAGGACTGTCTTGGCTGACACGCCTCTGCAACATCGCATGGACATCAGGGACAGTGCCTCTGGATTGGCAGACCGGGGTGGTGGTCCCCCTCTTTAAGAAGGGGGATCGGAGGGTGTGTTCCAACTACAGAGGGATCACACTCCTCAGCCTCCCTGGAAAAGTCTATTCAGGGGTCCTGGAGAGGAGGGTCCGTCGGATAGTCGAGCCTCGGATTCAGGAGGAACAGTGTGGTTTTCGTCCTGGTCGTGGAACAGTGGACCAGCTCTATACCCTTAGCAGGGTCCTGGAGGGTGCATGGGAGTTTGCCCAACCAGTCTACATGTGTTTTGTGGACTTAGAAAAGGCATTCGACCGTGTCCCTCGGGGAATCCTGTGGGGGGTACTGGCCCCCCTGATAAGGGCTGTTCAGTCCCTGTACGATCGGTGCCAGAGCTTGGTCCGCATTGCCGGCAGTAAGTCGAACCCGTTTCCAGTGAGAGTTGGACTCCGCCAGGGCTGCCCTTTGTCACCGATTCTGTTCATATCTTTTATGGACAGAATTTCTAGGCACAGCCAGGGTGTTGAGGGGGTCCAGTTTGGTGGGCTCAGGATTGGGTCACTGCTTTTTGCAGATGATGTTGTCCTGTTTGCTTCATCAGGCCGTGATCTTCAGCTCTCTCTGGATCGGTTCGCAGCCGAGTGTGAAGCGGCTGGGATGAGAATCAGCACCTCCAAATCCGAGACCATGGTCCTCAGCCGGAAAAGGGTGGAGTGCCCTCTCAGGGTTGGTAGCGAGATCCTGCCCCAAGTGGAGGAGTTCAAGTATCTCGGGGTCTTGTTCACGAGTGAGGGAAGAATGGAGCGTGAGATCGACAGGCGGATTGGTGCGGCATCCGCAGTAATGCGGGCATTGCATCGGTCTGTCGTGGTGAAAAAGGAGCTGAGCCGCAAGGCGAAGCTCTCAATTTACCAGTCGATCTATGTTCCTACCCTCACCTATGGTCATGAGCTATGGGTAGTGACCGAAAGAACGAGATCGCGAATACAAGCGGCTGAAATGAGTTTCCTCCGCAGGGTGTCTGGGCTTTCCCTTAAAGATAGGGTGAGAAGCTCAGTCATCCGGGAGGGGCTCAGAGTAGAGCCGCTGCTCCTCCGCATCGAGAGGAGTCAGATGAGGTGGCTCGGGCATCTGATCAGGATGCCTCCTGGACGCCTCCCTGGTGAGGTGTTCCGGGCACGTCCAACCGGGAGGAGGCCCCGGGGAAGACCCAGGACACGCTGGAGGGACTATGTCTCTCGACTGGCCTGGGAACGCCTTGGGATTCTCCCGGAAGAGCTAGAAGAAGTGGCCGGGGAGAGGGAAGTCTGGGCATCTCTGCTCAAGCTGCTGCCCCCGCGACCCGACCTCGGATAAGCGGGAGACAATGGATGGATGGATGGATTAAGTATACCGTATGTACTGTATATAGCACTTCTATACATTGCCCATATTTTCATTGAACTGACTTAAGTGTGCTCAAAATGAATATGAAAGCAAGATGAGACTATTTAATAAAATCAAGTTTGTAACAATAGCCAAAATTATTTCCCTAGCCATCCTGGAAATGGCAGGCTGACAAAGGCAGGTCATCTGTAATGAAGTCTTTCGCGTAGATAACTGAATCTCATTTAAATCTCATTTATGTGGACTACAGCACATCCAGATAAGTATCTTCTATCATTTTTTTCATTAGCAGCTGCAAGTTTGTGTTAAGATAAGTTACAAAAAGATCTGTACCTTTTCCAAAGCGTCTCTGTCAGTCAGCTCTTGAACTGCCAAAAGCTTGATCCTGAAAGAAAAAAAGTTACAAACTATCAATTTTCCTTTAGTTAATACAATCTGGTGCTATAAAGGGTTCCAAGTAAAAACATCTCTCATGTCAATCTGAAAACATCCAACAAGATCTTAAACTACCATTATGGGAAACCGAAGCACATACACCCAGCTGGTTTTCCTAGGACTGATATAAAAGAATTGATTTTCAGTGTGATGGACTGGTGCCTTGTCCTTCCCTGGTTCTTGTCTTGCATCCCAATATTGCTGGTATAAGATCTCTCTCCTGTGAGCCTTGACTCAAAGGTCTTCTGTTTTGGGGGTGACTTTAAAATCTTTTTTGTGGTCACCTCAAAGCTGAATAAGAATGATTTTAGAAGTGGCTAGGTATATAAAGGCTTGTGGCTTTATGTTTTTCCAAGATTCATCTTAAGCCTTCTGTAGTCCATAAAGGATCCACTTTCATAGGTAGACACTGGGCTGCTTACTGAAAAGAACAACACCATCCCATTCCTTCCAATGGGGGAGAGGGCAATACAGTGATCCCTCGCTATATCGTGCTTCGCCTTTCGCGGCTTCACTCTATCGCGGATTTTATATGTAAGCATATTTAAATATATATCGCGGATTTTTTGCTGGTTCGCGGATTTCTGAGGACAATGGGTCTTTTAATTTCTGGTACATGCTTCCTCAGTTGGTTTGCCCAGTTGATTTCATACAAGGGACGCTATTGGCAGATGGCTGAGAAGCTACCCAACTTACTTTTCTCTGTGTCTCTTGTGCTGACTTTCTCTGATCCTGACGTAGGGGGTGTGAGCAGGGGGGCTGTTCGCACACCTAGACGATAGGGACGCTCGTCTAAAAATGCTGAAAGATTATCTTCATGTTTCTACCTTCTGTGTGCAGCTGCTTCGTGAAGCGACATGCTGCACGGTGCTTCACATACTTAAAAGCTCAAAGGGCACGTATTGATTTTTCACTCTTTGTTTTTATCTCTCTCTCTCTCTCTCTCTCTCCCTGCTCCTGACGAGGGGGTGTGAGCTGCCGCCTTCAACAGCTTTGTGCCGCGGTGCTTCCCATACTTAAGCCAAACAGCCCTATTGATTTGTTTGCTTTGCTCTCTGTTTCTGACAGCCTGTGCTCCTGACACCACTCCTTTGAAGAGGAAGATATGTTTGCATTCTTTTAATTGTGAGACAGAACTGTCATCTCTGTCTTGTCATGGAGCACAGTTTAAACTTTTGAAAAAGAGACAAATGTTTGTTTGCAGTGTTTGAATAACGTTCCTGTCTCTCTACAACCTCCTGTGTTTCTGCGCAAATCTGTGACCCAAGCATGACAATATAAAAATAACCATATAAACATATGGTTTCTACTTTGCGGATTTTCTTATTTCGCGGGTGGCTCTGGAACGCAACCCACGCGATGGAGGAGGGATTACTGTAATGCACTTCCTGCCAGACCAGGTGCAATGCAATGTCATTCCAAGATTAAGTGCTGCCATCTGTCGTTCAGGAGGTGTTCCACCCTCTTGCTCACATATGTTTAGTTCTTTACGTTAGGATGCTGTAAACTTTTTTTTTCAGATTTGAAAATTTTTTAATGTTATTGCGATACCATACCACTACGATTTTCTGTAGTCTGTATTTTTTGTAGCTGCAGCCATTTTGGAGAGGTTTTCCTAGGCACAGCCATGTTATTCATACTAAAGCCTTCTGTTGCTGATCACATGCTTCCAAAGCTTGTCTACATGTGGTATCATTAAGTCATGGTTATAAAAAATTGCCATATGATGACAGAAACATCTAAATATTAAGGCCAAATTCTTTTTTGACTTACAAAAAAAACAAAAACACCACAGAACTTTTTTGCTATGATACTTATTTGATTTTTGATTTTGCTTTCTGGTCAGCTTTTTGGTTTCAGCCAACAATTGTTTTATCATCATGTGTGACACACTATCAAATTCCTTTTAGCAGAGGAATCTCTTCTGCGTCCTAAAACTAAACAGATTATCTGAGTGGACTACTGGGTCATCTGTCCTCTACTGTCATGGGACAATACTGCTACTGTCTCTAGTTTGACGACTTACTTGGGCCTTTGTCTTTTGCCACCTTTTCCTACAAGGCAACTCATTACAGTATTTATTTGTTAAATAAATATACATTGACCACTAACATGGACTCAGCAATTTAACTTTTAAATATTTGTGCTGCTGGGAGATACTGTGACCCAGTGGTATGGCTGCTTCCTTGTGACAGGGAGGCTATGGTTCACGTCCTGAGTGCTCCCTGTGTGGAGTTTGCATGTTCTCTCCATATCTGTGTCGGTTGCTTTTGGGTGATCTGACTTTCTGCCAAAGTCCAAAGACATGCTGGTTAGGGGCCTGGCAAAGCTAAATTGGCCTGTGTGTGTGTTCACCCCATGATGGACCGGCCACCTGTCCAGGGATGGTTCCTGCTTTGTGCCCTATGCTTGCTGAGAAAGGCTCCAACGTCCCCCCGATCCTGCGCAAGATGGTGAACAGATCGATAGATATTTGTGCTGCTTAAGAAACATGAATAAAAAAAAAAAGGTTCACAGGCTTTTAATGACAAGTGAGTTACTAACTAAAAAGTGCAATCTAAATCTTAATCACATTAAAACATTGTACATATTCTAGTAGCAAATCAAAACCACCAGTCAGTGGATATCATTATGTTTATTACGTTTACAAGAAAAAGGCAGCAATGCTTAAGCCCACTAAACATCAGCACTTTAACAACACACAGGTCTCCACTGTCACTATGAAATTATATTTCTGAACATTTGCACTGAATATGAACACAAAGTAATTCAGCATAGTGTGGTAATGTGATCATGTCTGGGTGCTCCATGGGCCTTTGTGTCTTCTCACGTACAGCATGACCCCACCACAGAGGAGTGCCAAGGACTGCAAGCAGGATAGCCTCACAGACGCTTTTTACACCTCAAAGTCAGATCTCCTTGAGCACATGGTCCAGGGCTGACAATGAGAGGAGAAACTAGTTATAATGCCAGAAAACAATCAAGTGTTCTCTTTCAGGCTATTTACTGTCTTGTAATGTAACTCATCAGCACGTTATACATTAAAAACACCTTGTGACACTTCTCACGGTGAATGCCACTGATATAACATGAAGATTTACAGATTGCCTAAAAGTCTTTAGAGATAAGAATCTAGGAAACGGATATTAGACAATAAAAGGAAGGCTGGATTTTAACGAAACATGCATTTCAACCAAAATCGTTAATGTGGACAAACACCGTTGGCACCCATGACTTGAGTTTAATCCTCCGCTCCGTATCTGTCAAGGCAGAGTTTGCTGATTCACTACCATATCATTGTGGGCATTCTGCAACTGCAAATCGGGCTTAAAATAACACCAAAAAAATCACACAGTATATGCCTAGCATTAGTCAATCCCTTTTCCTACATTTTTTGCCATTTTTGTTCCTTCTTTCGATACCTTAAAAACAATCTTGCACTTATAAAGATACAGGTCAGAGATTTTATAAAGTGCCTCTTCCTAGAAGACCATTTATTTTGCTATTTTAGGTGCCAAGGCAATTGGACTGGCATCCTGAATGTGACAACAACAACAACATCATTTATTTATATAGCACATTTTCATACAATAATGTAGCTCAATGTGCTTAAGATGGAGAGTGACTGCTTACCAGGCCGGAAGGCCATAACAGAACAGGCTACAATCCAGCCAGCATGGTTAGTGATCCTTATCCCAGACAAGATAAAAAAGATAATGAATGAACTAGGCAAAAATGGATGCCAAAGGTAGTTCTTTCCCCCATACAATAGGTGGCAGTGTCCCTCCAGGCTGGTCCCAGTTAGGACTCCTGCAGGGCTGCGTGAGAGTTGTAGTGTAGGAGTGCAGCCCTGTCAGAACCCTTGGGTCAGCAAGAGGGTGCTGCCAGGGGAAGATTGAGCTTGTTTCTGTATAAGCTGGAAGAGCTCCGGATGACCACTGCTGTGACACGGGAAGCATTCCCTTGTCCGATTTAAAAGAAGCCTGCTGAATCTCCTCAGGAAATCGGAGTCAGGAGGAAGCGGGCAAAAATCACTTGGAGGAAGGAAGGAGAGAAGAACTTATTAATTGTGTACATTCTTGTGTTGATCTGGTAGGTACTCAATTGGAAAGGTGCTTGTTGTCAAATAAAATTACTTATTTGAGATCAAAGCCGTACCTGTGGCTTGGGGCTCAGTGACACTATATTTTTTGAAAATTAAAGAGATATTTTGAAATGTAAAAGCCAGTGCCAGCGTTTAGGCCTGTGCAAGCCAGCCTGTGGAATTTGGGGTCAGGCTGCCTGAGGAAGGCCTTGCTTGTGGATTTTGTGGAGGCCTTCGCCCTTTTCGCACTCATTTACTTGACAGACTCTCTCCATATGTATGTTGGTATCCATACTATTACAGAGTACTGTCTCAGAGTTTAAAGCCACGCTGAAACGTTTTCTCAATACATGCTAGCAACATAATTAGCACCTCGTATTTGTGAGGCTCAGTCAATCTTGCATATCAGACTGACTGAAGGTTTAAGAGGAGACCGTTTCTAAAAATAAAAAGTGATCACTATAAAGCATTACCTTCCATGTGTTTTCCAGTGACCTAATACCTCCCAGATGAAGCTATGACAATGTTGTTTTATGAAAATTGCAGCAGGATTTTAGCACATAATGTAGTGCTAGTTTTTTTATGGGGGCTAATTAATTTTCCAGTTAGAACAGAAACTGGTGACTAAGTCCATGTGCTATTAAATGTAGGGCCACTGTAGGAGAACAAAAAAAAAACATGTTAGCAGACTTCACCAGAATTTCCCAGAATTACTGTAACATTGTTATCTTATGAAGTGTTGAGTAATTATTTCTTTTTGTTGTGCAAAATTTTGACTGAGGTTGAGTCTATGTCTGCTCAAGGTCCTATTTTGCGTTCTGGAGACTTTTATTATTTTATTATAACAGCATCCAGAAAGTATAAAAACACAATGAGCATTTCCGGTTTTCAGGCTGTGATCTCCAGGTATATACTGGGCTCTCTCTAAATTTTTGGTGTCATTCCCATATAGTTCTTCAGAAAACATCACACACACCAGGGTAAGCTCTGCCTTTCTGTGACCTTCATGTGGATTAAGCATATTTGAGAATGTTATGCTATTCAGTGTTATGTCACAGACTCCAAAAACAACTACTTCTGTCCCACCCTTCACTAAAGCATTTTATATCCTACTTCCAAGAGAGGAACATTTTTAAGTAAAAGGACATTAAAGGTGACAAGAAATGGCTAAGTCCATCCTTCCATTTGCATACTTGCTAAATACAACTCTAGCGGTCCCAGATGAATCAAAGTGTAGGAAAAAATAAACCTTGAGATGGGTACACACCCAGTTGAAGCATTTAGAGTTGCCACTTACTACAATGAGATGCAGAAGGAAAAGCAGATTACATGGGTGAAAACCCAGAGGGGCACACAGGTAAAACATGTAAGTTCCACACAGAAAGTGACCAGGACTGGTATTTGAACACACGTCTCTGAAGCTGTGAGACAGAAGCACCTACCAGTAAGACATTGCGTCACTCCAATCATTTCTAAATGCTGCAGTTCAATATTAGGCTCCATCTGTACTGCTAGGGTGCACAAGCTGATCTGACCTCATTACCTGGTCCTGTGGCTGCTGCAACTAAAACCATTTAATTACATTCTGCTGACCAGACAAAGCGTGCCTGGCTGACACCCAAACCCTGGGACTGAAGATTGCCACAGATCAGCAGCAGCGCATCAACTTGCTCTTGAAATGAAGTCAATTTTTCTTCTATCCCAAGCAGGTTACTGTAAAGTCTGTGCCCTGATGCTCTATCTTCCATGCTACTGGCCACACCATCTTGAATTACACCACAAATTAAAAACACCAATTAAATAGTCAAATACAGAGAAGAAACCTGATGTGGAAATACAAGTCCTTGATTAAAGAAAGAAAACCAAGCTAGGCATGCAATTTGAAAGATCGGTCAATTGTCTAGCCATGCCTGATAATACCAGTTTAGGGTTCCAGGAGCTGTAACCTTAACCTAGCATCAGGTGCAAGACAGGAACCAGGCCTGGTCAGCACATCAGTTCAGGCAATCATTCTTCATTTAACATAGCATTTAAATTGAAAACCATGAAAATGTGAAGAGGATTTGGCCATATTTTTTCGGTTACCCAGATGGCAAGCTGTTTTCTGGAGAAAGAGCACCACTACAATGACAAAAGCCACGAAAGACTCTATGGCAAATCTCAAATACAGAAAGATCCACAATGGCTGGGATAAGAGTCAATAAACACATGTTAGACACGCTTCTCAGAAATGCAGTGGGGTAAGGGCATGACTGAAAAGCAGAGGCGTTATGGCAGGAAGCATGCCACCCCATGATACTAGAAGGTAGCATGTGTCAGGGTCAGCTTATTGTCTAACAGGAGAGAAAACAGACTGTAGAGGATAAGCAAGATGGCACAAGACCTCCTGGAGGACAGGTAAGATGGCACAAGACCTCCTGGCTGAAAGGTGGTTCCATACTACCCCTTGGATAAGGCAGCTGGGATGCCCTTTTAAGGAAGACTGATATGAAGCCAGAGCATCACTGCCCAGCCACTATAAGGGAAGAATACAGCTGACTGTTTTAAAGACTGGACAACCAAAGTGTTGCCTGCTCCTTTTAGAACTAGTGAAATGTGGAGAGCACAAGGACACTTGGGGCGATTATACACCAGACATGACCTAAAGAAAGGCACAACCGAGTCTGGAGTTTGTAGTAAACGGAGGATAGACCAGTACAGGAGGACAGAGAGATGGCCAGAAGGTGAGAAAATGAGTGTGCTGTGGCACTTGATAAAAGGGGCACCCCACCTAACAGAAAGACCTATTTAGGCAGGTCCAGAAAGGTGGCAGGGTTTGCTTCTGTTCACATTATACTTTATACTCCCAGTGTTTATTATAAAGTTACTTATGATAGGGATAAACAAACTTTTTTTTATCTTTAAGTTTGCCTGACATCGTTCCAGGTGTAAAAGCACTCTCTCCTGTTCCACAGAATTTATGAACAGCTGTTCCTGTTGTACACCAGTTGTGCCATATGCCTGCTGGGAAATCCATAAGCTTTAGCCTAAACTTTGTAATTTTCAGCCTCCCACAGGACAAAATCCTAACCTTGATTAGGCTAATGATCACCACACCTTGTCACTATGTACTTGTATAACCTCGGGTGCCACCATCATATTGCGTTTCTCTTTATTTGATTCTAGAGAATGATGAGAATCAATGGAGGGAGTGCCAGAAACACAACAAGGACATTACTAAACAAACAGGCAGGGCATTTCAAGAACAAATCAGATGAGAGTGGCATGTACTTAGGAAGTCACACATAGACCTGGTGGTCAAGTCATTCTTGTTGTGATGTTACAATGCAGGAACCTAATTATTAATAAGTGCCATAAACTCTAAGCTTCTAGCAGATCACCCGATCACCATCAGAACCATAACACTCACAGACGAGCATCTAAGACTGAACCCCACAGCCTCCTCGCCTTTGCTGCTTATTCTGTACAATACTGTGCAGCTGGTCCTGTCGTTCGGCCTATTATCTAGTGATATCACCCAAAAACTGTTACCTAATCCTGTGTGAACAGTCAAATGCTAAATATTTTCACTCATCAATTCCTGGTCTATAATTTCTTTATATATCTTCAATTCATATTTATGTTTACTAGAGGACTACCTGGCCAGGCATTGTGTTTGCAGACACAAGATTGTCTTGCCTGAAAATGCAGGGAACTTCTTGAAAATAAAGTGAAAATAGTTTTGACAGCATGATGGTGCAGTGTTTGACGCTCCGTCTCACAGATCCAGAGTGCTGTGTTTAAAGCTCTGTCAGTTAGTGTCCGTAGGGTATCTGTGCATTCTCCTTGTGTCTACACAGGAATGTCTCCAAGAACTCCAGGGTTTTCTTTTCCCCCCACATGCCAAAGATGTACAGGTTAAGTTAACTGGAGACTTTAATTTGGCTTTGTCCAGAGTTGTGCCTAATGCTGCCAGGATAAGCTCCAGGCTCTCACATACTGACCTGGGCAAACACAGCAAGCAAAGTGAATGTATGAATGAATGAAAATAATAACGTGAGAACATTGGCATATGGCATAGTACAGATAAGAAAATTCTAAATAAAACAGAACACTAGCCAATCCTAGGGAATGAGTGAACTTCTGTTATCATGACTGTAATCATATCATTTTAAAATTATAGAAAAAAAAACAGAAAAAGTAATTTTAATTACAAGAAAAACTAAAATATTCAGGCCAAAGGTGCCCAGCAATGGGCAGTACAGCAAATCTGAATGGCATTTAGACAGCTCTATCCCCCCTATGATAATAGTGAATAGATACACTGTGGAGATAGAAAATGAATCCCTGGAGGGGTGCACTGGAATACGAATCGTCAACACAAAGGAAATGCACTTGGAATACACACAGGGGCATAAAAGCACATCTTAAGCACAGGGTAGCAAAGACAGATACCTGCAGCAATTTTGTAATGTGCAAGAAGATGAAAGGATTACAAGTAAAATGAGAGAGAGCAGAGGTGAAAAATTGTGATGTGTGTGTTGGGAGACCGAAAACTCTCCATATTGATCGAGATGGGCCCACTCATGCAGTTTCGTTTAAGCTGAATGAGGCAAACTTTATTGCGGAGGAGGATTATGTATTTATAACAATGTGAAAATATAAGCTTTCACTTATTAAAGTCAAAACAATTTAGATGCAGCAAATGTTAATTTGAATACATCTCTGGGATGCCTAATCCAAAATAAAACAATTTTTACAGATCAACAGGAAAAAGAAAAAATGAACGACGGAAGACACCAATTTCAGCATGTTAATAAAATTTGAGCGGTGTGACAGCGAAGACTGACTGCATCTATTTTTAGCCAGCTTGGCAGAGGCACGCGCTTCTGTACGTCTGAGGTTTGCAGGGGTTTCTAGAGTTCAGATGATGGCTCTTTCAGGCAGCCAGTCATCACAACAATAATAACTGCTAGATATAGCAAAACCATGTTTAGCTGAGTTAACAAAGATTTTCTGATATGGACAAAAGCTTCATCATTTCTAACGGCTGTGCTTCAAAGTAAGCAACTGTGAATTAGAAATGCTGTCAGAACATCATGAAGAGAGTTTAATTCCTGAATGTGAAGGATTATATTTGATTTAGGTTCTAACACAAGTTTGTTCTGATAATGTCCGGTCACTACTCAGGGAGTGGATGTTGAGGTGGTCTACTCCTACAAGTACTTGAGGGTTCACATCAATGACAGGCTTCGCAACACAGAAAAACTATATAAGAAAGAACAAAGCAAACTCTTCACATCTTCTACAACCCTGTGATGGCCAGTGTGATATTCTACTACACTGTGGTGTGCTGGGCTGGTAACGTCCCCTCAAGAGAGGCCCATTGAATCAACAAGCTAAATAAAAGGGCAGGCTCAGTTATAGTACAAAGTCTAGACCCTCTGGAAGTCATAGTGAAGGAGACAATTAAAACAACACTGAGTGCCATTATTTTCTAGTGGCCAAAGAACAATCTCAAAGACCACAGGTACACACAGTGTTTTCTTCTTAACTAATCTGGAAAGGTTTCATTGCCTTGCTAGATTACAGCTTTTGTCTGACAGTTCACATTTTTGTGTTTAGCCATGCTGAATTTTCAAAAAAAAAAGTTCAAATTTTATTTTTACTGGCGACACCAGGTACTGTGGAAAGCGCTATATAAATGTAATGAATTATTATTATTATTATTACTTTGGCTAGTCTTTTATAAAAAGTGAAATAACCTTCATACGATTGTGTAGCTAAGGGGTTCAAAATCTATGTCCACGGAGATCGACCTGTGGGATAAAAGCTGAAATACACTTTCTCTATTTAAAATAGGGCCTTTTCAATTGAGGAGTATCACAAAGTAATTTATATTCTGGTTTAAAACGGGCCAAAAGAAAGCATGAACCAAACTGCAGTTACAATCAGAAAAAAACAACAAGGCAGGACCTCAAATAAAGAAAAAGAAGGAGAAACATGATTGCCAAGAAGCTTTAGATGCAACAACAAAGAGGTGATGCTTCAGTCTACTGTACACTTAACTTTTCAGAGGGAATGAGCTTTGTGAATAGAGAAGGGATAAGAGTTCAAGAATGAAAGAATGCATGAATACATAAACTTCTCTACCAAGGTACATAGTTGCTAGGATTTAATCTTTGTGTTAAAGTCCTAGATATGGAAATATCCATCCATCCATCCATTGTCTCCCGCTTATCCGAGGTCGGGTCGCGGGGGCAGCAGCTTGAGCAGAGATGCCCAGACTTCCCTCTCCCCGGCCACTTCTTCTAGCTCTTCCGGGAGAATCCCAAGGCGTTCCCAGGCCAGTCGAAAGACATAGTCCCTCCAGCGTGTCCTGGGTCTTCCCCGGGGCCTCCTCCCGGTTGGACGTGCCCGGAACACCTCACCAGGGAGGCGTCCAGGAGGCATCCTGATCAGATGCCCGAGCCACCTCATCTGACTCCTCTCGATGCGGAGGAGCAGCGGCTCTACTCTGAGCCCCTCCCGGATGACTGAGCTTCTCACCCTATCTTTAAGGGAAAGCCCAGACACCCTGCGGAGGAAACTCATTTCAGCCACTTGTATTCGCGATCTCGTTCTTTCGGTCACTACCCATAGTTCATGACCATAGGTGAGGGTAGGAACATAGATTGACTGGTAAATTGAGAGCTTCGCCTTGCGGCTCAGCTCCTTTTTCACCACGACAGACCGATGCAGCGCCCGCATTACTGCGGATGCCGCACTGATCCGCCTGTCGATCTCACGCTCCATTCTTCCCTCACTCGTGAACAAGATCCCGAGATACTTGAACTCCTCCACTTGAAGCAGGATCTCGCTACCAACCCTGAGAGGGCACTCCACCCTTTTCCGGCTGAGGACCATGGTCTCGGATTTGGAGGTGCTGATTCTCATCCCAGCCGCTTCACACTCGGCTGCGAACCGATCCAGAGAGAGCTGAAGATCACGGCCTGATGAAGCAAACAGGACAACATCATCTGCAAAAAGCAGTGACCCAATCCTGAGCCCACCAAACCGGACCCCCTCAACCCCCTGGCTGCGCCTAGAAATTCTGTCCATAAAAGTTATGAACAGAATCGGTGACAAAGGGCAGCCCTGGCGGAGTCCAACTCTCACTGGAAACGGGTTCGACTTACTGCCGGCAATGCGGACCAAGCTCTGGCACCGATCGTACAGGGACCGAACAGCCCTTATCAGGGGGGCCGGTACCCCATACTCTCGGAGTACCCCCCACAGGATTCCCCGAGGGACACGGTCGAATGCCTTTTCCAAGTCCACAAAACACATGTAGACTGGTTGGGCAAACTCCCATGCACCCTCCAGGACCCTGCTAAGGGTATAGAGCTGGTCCACTGTTCCGCGACCAGGACGAAAACCACACTGTTCCTCCTGAATCCGAGGCTCGACTATCCGACGGACCCTCCTCTCCAGGACCCCTGAATAAACTTTTCCAGGGAAGCTGAGGAGTGTGATCCCTCTGTAGTTGGAACACACCCTCCGGTCCCCCTTCTTAAAGAGGGGGACCACCACCCCAGTCTGCCAATCCAGAGGCACTGTCCCTGATGTCCATGCGATGTTGCAGAGGCGTGTCAACCAAGACAGTCCTACAACATCCAGAGCCTTGAGGAACTCCGGGCGTATCTCATCCACCCCCGGGGCCCTGCCACCAAGGAGTTTTTTGACCACCTCGGTGACCTCAGTCCCAGAGATGGGGGAGCCCACCTCTGAGTCCCCAGGCTCTGCTTCCTCATTGGAAGGCATGTTAATGGGATTGAGGAGGTCTTCGAAGTACTCCCCCCACCGACCCACAACGTCCCGAGTCGAGGTCAGCAGCGCACCATCCCCACCATATACAGTGTTGACACTGCACTGCTTCCCCTTCCTGAGACGCCGGATGGTGGACCAGAATCTCCTCGAAGCCGTCCGAAAGTCGTTCTCCATGGCCTCCCCAAACTCCTCCCACGCCCGAGTTTTTGCCTCAGCAACCACCAAAGCCGCATTCCGCTTGGCCTGCCGGTACCTATCAGCTGCCTCCAGGGTCCCACAGGACAAAAGGGTCCTGTAGGACTCCTTCTTCAGCTTGACAGCATCCTTCACCACCGGTGTCCACCAACGGGTTCGAGGATTGCCGCCACGACAGGCACCGACCACCTTACGGCCACAGCTCCGGTCAGCCGCCTCAACAATAGAGGCACGGAACATGGCCCATTCGGACTCGGTGTCCCCCACCTCCCTCGGGACATGGTCGAAGTTCTGCCGGAGGTGGGAGTTGAAGCTACTTCTGACAGTGGGCTCTGCCAGACGTTCCCAGCAGACCCTCACGACACGTTTGGGCCTACCACGCCTGACCGGCATCCTCCCCCACCATCGAAGCCAACTCACCACCAGGTGGTGATCAGTTGACAGCTCCGCCCCTCTCTTCACCCGAGTGTCCAAGACATGTGGCCGCAAGTCAGACGACACGACCACAAAGTCGATCATCGAACTCAGGCCTAGGGTGTCCTGGTGCCAAGTGCACATATGAACACCCCTATGCTTGAACATGGTGTTCGTTATGGACAATCCGTGACGAGCACAGAAGTCCAATAACAAAACACCGCTCGGGTTTAGATCGGGGGGGCCATTCCTCCCAATCACGCCCTTCCAGGTCTCACTGTCATTGCCCACGTGAGCATTGAAGTCTCCCAGCAGAATGAGGGAGTCCCCAGAAGGTATGCCTTCTAGCACCCCCTCCAGGGACTCCAAAAAGGGTGGGTACTCCGAACTGCTGTTCGGTGCATACGCACAAACAACAGTTAGGACCCGTCCCCCCACCCGAAGGCGAAGGGAGGCTACCCTCTCGTCCACCGGGGTAAACCCCAATGTACAGGCTCCAAGTCGGGGGGCAATAAGTATACCCACACCCGCTCGGCGCCTCTCACCGGGGGCAACTCCAGAGTGGTACAGAGTCCAGCCCCTCTCAAGGAGATTGGTTCCAGAGTCCAAGCTGTGCGTCGAGGTGAGTCCGACTATATCTAGCCGGAACCTCTCAACTTCGCACACTAGCTCAGGCTCCTTCCCCTTCAGAGAGGTGACATTCCACGTCCCAAGAGCCAGCTTCTGTAGCCGAGGATCGGACCGCCAAGGTCCCCGCCTTCGGCCACCACCCAACTCACACTGCACCCGACCTCCTTGGCCCCTCCCATAGGTGGTGAGCCCATGGGAAGGGGGACCCACGTTGCCTCTTCGGGCTGTGCCCGGCCGAGCCCCATGGGTGCAGGCCCGGCCACCAGGTGCTCGCCATCGAGCCCCACCTCCAGGCCTGGCTCCAGAGTGGGGCCCCGGTGACCCGCGTCCGGGCAAGGGAAAACGGCGTCCAAAGTTTTCATTCATCATAGAAGGTTTGAACCGCTCTTTGTCTCATCCCTCACCTAGGACCAGTTTGCCTTGGGTGGCCCTACCAGTGGCATAAAGCCCCGGACAACAGAGCTCCTAGGATCATTGGGACACGCAAACCCCTCCACCACGATAAGGTGGCGGTTAAAGGAGGGGGATATGGGAATAGTAACATATAATTACCATACAAAATCACTACAACATTATATTCAACAAAAGAATTTGAAAACATTGTGCACATTATGCAATAAAAACTAAATGAAAAATGACAACAGTCACAATTGAACTCTAATTTGTTACAAGTAATCATAAATTGGGTTAGGTGATAGCAGAAGGAGGTCTTGTATCTTGTCTGAAGACGGAAGCAAATCAAAAGTTCATCTGCAATCACAAAGAAACTATTGACTTGCTGAGCTGTTCCTGCTTTAAGTTACCTGGTAATGTTTTGTTAAGGATTACAGTTGAAAGAGTTGTTTACCTGGTTGACTGTGCTCTTTAATTTTATTGCCTCCTGTATAATCTTTTTTTTTTTTTGCTTTGCTATCCAAACACCACTTTCACAGTTTTGAAAAATATTCACAAGATAGGAGTCAGCTCAGCAGTTAGGAGATGCCAGCTGTCACACAAATGAGAACTTCTTTTTAAGGGTTTGATCTACAATGACTGCATCATTCTTTTAAAAATTATTTACTAAAAAAAACACACACACACAGAATACTGTATATTTGCAGATTTGGATGTTGATAGTTATAGGCCTGTCAGGGCAGCTTTAAGCCAGCATAGTCTCTTACAATACATGGCACCAGTCAGGTGACACTGCAGTACAGCAAAGCCACCCTTCAGTGCGTTTGTTTCTTCAATCCCAGGCCAGCAACCACAGATATAAACTTTAATAACCCTAACGAGATTTCACAGCCACATGTTGTCAGTTAAGGCCACAAACCAAAATTTTTCAGACTAGTTTACAAAACCCCTTATTGGATATAAGCACTTCCCCTAAATTACATTTATCGAGAGCTGAGATATTAAAGCCACAGGTCCGCTGCTCTCAATCTACTGAAACGTTCAGCTCATTTGACTACCACCGCTGTGACGCCAAGCTTTGAAACTTACCATCAAATTTTCATGTAATGAAAGCCTGAACAAACTCCAAGTTAAGTAGGTCTTACATCGAGGCTTGCATTAACATGTAATAATTAGCAAGTAGCAACTGCATGATCTCAGCGTAAAAGCTGTTTAGTGTGCCCACGCTCCAAGTGTAAAAGCCTACATCTTTGCAATTTGTTTCATTTGGTTCATGTCCAGTGTTTTTGGGTATCACATACAAGCAGTGTTTAAAAAAAAAACAGGAGGATAAGGGTATACCTTTACAGTCCTGGCAAAAAGGATAAAGTTCAAAAAAATCTATGCTGGAGTCAAATATGGCTGGCTCCAAGTTAAGCTTGGGGCTGATCTCCAAATCCTTCTTTTAACATATAAAGCTTTAAATGGCCAAGGCCCTGTTTACCTATCTGAACTTATCAGTACTTACAAACTTGAGCATGCATTATTAGGATGTCAAAATGCTTAAAAGTCCAAGGATTAATAAAATAAAAGTAGGAAGGTTTAGTTACTGGTCTCTGAAGCTGTGAAATGATCTGCCTGTTTATTTAAGAGATGTCCTTCAGTCTCAGCTTTCAAATCCAGGCTGAAGACTCACGAATTTAGCTGAACCGACCCTGACTAGAGAAGCCGATTAGCTGTGCATATTGCATCTTTGTTTCTTAGTCATTTGTACAAAAATATTAAGTAAGAAAATAATCAGAACAATTATAAGCTGTTACTAACCCTCTTCTCGATATCTTCTTGTGTCACTTGGTGCTACTGCTCTAGTGCCAAGCTGCTCTTCTGCACATAGAAAAGTTTTCCAAGATACTGGGAGTCTTGGAATCATCAGATGGAAAGATTCTGTCATCAGATTGGATGGCCCAGCATTGGCTCTGGGTCTCCACATCTCTGTGTCTTGAATTTGTCTTTAACGTTTTCTGTTATAACTGATCATGGACCATCCAGGGGTTTATTATCTCCAGGAATTCTACTGAGTGGATGCTTTGCTTTCCTCTCCTCCACAGTCAACTTACTACAGTTCAACATTTAATTAATGGACAGAGAGTGCCTGGCTCCATTAATGTTAATCACTTTCAGACTACTTTGTTTTCCTATGTGTTTAAACAAATCTTTGTGTGTATGTGTACTAATCCTGTATTTAGTAACTGGAAAAATGTACACTTGCATTTTAAATGAGAACTTGCCACAGTGTTCTATGCCTGCACTCAGTGAAGAGCACCATACAAAAATAAACTGAATTGAAAATATAGGAGATCTACCGTCCACCTCATTTTAAAACAACATAATCCAGACAAGAGTTGCAAAAGAATTAAATTGAAAATATTCACCTACTGTAGAAGTTAAATGTGAATGGATGTTTGATGGGTTCTTAAACTAATGAAAGCACAGTTGGATTCCCCAAATCTATTCGTACAATTTTTTAACATGGTTAGAATGATACACAGTAATTGTTTTCATACTCACTCATGCCATGCCAAATATATTTAATTATGGATTTAAAATTCTGCAGGCTACGTTCATGTGTTCACAGAAAGTCAATGAAAATAGTTTGCCACTTTTATAATAAATCATTCAAGTTTTACACAGATCATGGCATTAATGTAAAATGAAAAGTTCAATTGTATCTTAAATATCAACTAAGCTAGCTGTGTGTGGTCTTCAGGACAAAAAACAACCCGAAGGCTCCCTAGCGGTTTTACTATCTTGGGGACCTTACAGAGGTATCAGCTAAGTGGGCCGAGAACGGCTGCATCTTGTCCGACACGGATGTGTAGTCGAGTGCAGCTGTGGCACAAATTGAGCAGAACAGGCCGGAACCTGTGCCAGGCAAACGTATGGTAGCTCGTTGTGTTAACGCATAACATGCATGTACCACAAAGCTGAGTTTGTGTGCTTGGGTTGAATGAGAGGTGAGGTGTATGCAAGCACCTTCTGTGGCTATGGTTTAGTGTGAGCACAGTGGACTGTTCCCCATTCAGACACACACACGCCTTTCGTAGTGAGAACTAAGGTGCAGGCATGCGCTGAAAAAATGTAAAATTTTATGCATATGCCATCTCACCAAGTGTAAGTCATACATGTATAAGCTTCTACATCTTTTGTAGAATTCACTCTCACTCCTGTGGCTGTGGTTGAGTGTGAGCAGAGTGGACTGCTTCCCATACACACACCCACACACACGTCTTTCGTAGTGAGAACTGAGGGGCAGGCAAGCGCTGAAAAAATTTAAAAGTGCATGCATACGCCATCTAGTGGTTGTGGTTGATCATGAGCAGAGCGGACTGCTCCATAAACACACACAGGTCTTTCATTTATATATGTCTAATTAAATATATAATAAAGAGCCTTTCATATCTCTTATATAGTGCCTTATATACAGTATATACAGTACTGTGCAAAAGTTTTAGGCAGGTGAGAAAAATGCTGTAAACAAAGAATGCTTTCAAAAATGGAAGTGTTAAATCATTTATTTTCATCAAATCAACAAAATGCAGTGAATGAACAAAAGAGAAATCTAAATCAAATCAATATTTGGTGTGACCATGCTTTGCCTTCAAAATAGCATCAATTCTTCTAGGTACACAAGCACACAGTTATTGAAGGAACTCTGCTGGTAGGTTGTTCCAAACATCTTGGAGAACTAACCACAGATCTTCTGTGGATGTAGGCTTCCTCACATCCTTCTGTCTCTTCATGTAATCCCAGACACACTCAATGATGTTGAGATCAGGGCTCTGTGGGGGCCATACCATCACTTCCAGGACTTCTTATTCTTCTTTACGCTGAAGATAGTTCTTAATGACTTTGGCTGTATGTTTGGGGTCGTTGTCCTGCTGCAGAATAAATTTGGGGCCAATCAGACGCCTCCCTGATGGTACTGCATGATGGATAAGTATCTGCCTGTATTTCTCAGCATTGAGAACACCATTAATCCTGACCAAATCTCCAACTCCATTTGCAGAAATGCAGCCCCAAATGTTCAAGGAACCTCCACCATGCTTCACTGTTGCCTGCAGACACTCATTATTGTACCGCTCTCCAGCCCTTCGACGAACAAACTGCCTTCTGCTACAGCCAAATATTTCAAATTTTGACTCATCAGTTCAGAGCACCTGCTGCCATTTTTTTGCACCCCAGTTCCTATGTTTTCGTGCATACTTGAGTTGCTTGGCCTTGTTTCCATGTCGGAGGTATGGCTTCTTGGCTACAACTCTTCCATGAAGACCACTTCTGGCCAGACTTCTCCAGACAGTAGATGGGTGTACCTGGGTCCCAACTGGTTTCTGCAAGTTCTGAGCTGATGGCACTGCTGGACATCTTCCGATATCAAAGGGTAATAAGCTTGATGTGTCTTTCATCTGCTGCACTAAGTTTCCTTGGCCGACCACTGCGTCTACGATCCTCAACGTTGCCCGTTTCTTTGTGCTTCTTCAAAAGAGCTTGAACAGCACATCTTGAAACCCCAGTCTGCTTTGAAATCTTTGTCTGGGAGAGACCTTGCTGATGCAGTATAACTACCTTATGTCTTGTTGCTGTGCTCAATCTTGCCATGACATGAAACTGTCTTCCACAACCTCACCTTGGTAGCAGAGTTTGGCTGTTCTTCACCCAGTTTTAAGCCTCCTCATAGCTGTTTCTGTTTCAGTTAATGACTGTGTTTCAACCTACAGTACGTGTGACATTGATGATCATTAGCACCTGTCTGGTACAATTGGTTGATCATACACTTGACTATATTCCTACAAAATCCCTGACTTTGTGCAAGTGTACCTATAAGAATTGACGCTGGTTTGAAGGCAAAAGGTAGTAACACCAAATATTGATTTGATTTAGATTTTTCTTTTGTTCGCTTACTTTGCATTTTGTAAATTGATAACAATAAACAATCATTATTTATATTTCTGAAAGCATTCTTTGTTTACAGCATTTTTTCACACCTGCCTAAAACTTTTGCACAGTACTGTATATATTTATGATAAAAGTACTGCAATGTTTTAAATCCTATTCCAGTTTTTAAGGACTTTCTTTTATACATTTTTGCCCATCATGTTTTACTGCAGCCTAGGCTGGATTTACAATTCATTTGGAGGGCAAACTCAGAATAATTTGGAAAAAGCCATCAGAGCACTTGCAGATATAACGAAGAGCTCAGTATTCACATACTGTTGTTAGAAAGACTGAAGACAGATGCATATATTTCAAAACAGCATGTCATACTTATATTACAAGCTATCTCAAATACCACATAAAATCGCAGTGAGATACTGAAGTAATGGAAGTAGCCTGCAAATATCCAAACTGTCCCGCTGAGACTTTCCAAATCTCTACAGTCCTTCGGGACTTACTGCTTACATAGCCCCTGTTCATTGTCAGCCAGCCGTGGTTTTGGTAGACGGCTGGTTTTCATCTACCATTGGGACTAACTGTAGTACTAAGCTTCTTGTCTACTTTAAAATTTTGTTAATTTTTTACACTGTTGTGCTTATTATGGAGTGTCTTTGGAATAAAGTATTATACTTGCTTATAGAGAAAAGCCAAGCAAAATGACACCTTTTATTGGCTAACTAAAAAGATTACAATATGCAAGCTTTCGAGGCAACTCAGGCCCCTTCTTCAGGCAAGATGAAATACAGAGACTGGAGTTCCCTGTGTTTATATACACACTCTAGGACAAGAAACAACATTGGTAAATCTTTAAAGGAGAAATTTTAAATGTAAAAAATTAATAGATTCATTCAGGCTATGGTTAATTTAACAAGAGAGAGAAGAACAATGTATGGTCAAGATCTCTGGATAAGATAACTGTCCAACAAAGTCTTTTGAAGTTTGTAATGAGTTTTTTCAAAACAATGTGGATCTGTAGACAGGTTGTCTGTCATTCTGAGAGATGTAAACAATCCTCATATCTGGCCATAAAACTCTTCTCTCTATTCAATCCATGTTGTAATGTATTAAATTTTAGCATGAGTTTAACTTCCCATTCTTTTCTCTCTTGCTGTGTTTTGAATTTGCCCATAAGCACTGTGACTTTAAAGTCCCTCTCACAGTGTCCATGGCTGTTGAAGTGGGCCGCTACAGGAACATCTGTGTTGCCACGTTTAATGTGGAACCTGTGTAAATTCATTCTCTGGCGGAGTGTTTGTCCAGTTTCTCCAACATAGAGTGCAGTGTCAGGACATTTCATGCACAAAATTAGGTAGACTACATTAGAAGATCTGCAGGAAAATAATCCCTTTATGTGATGTTCAAGTCTGCAGTGTGGTATAACTATACGGTCTGCATCATAGATGTGGGCACATGTTTTGCATCTTTTCTGTAAGCATGGAGATGTGCCATTTTCTGTTGGTTCACTTAGGGAGCTTCAGACAATTAGTTGTTGAAGGTTTGGTGGTTGTCTGTATGCCAGGAGGGGAGGTTCAGGAAATACATTTTTCACTGTTTGGTCATTGTTTAGTATTGGCTGAAGTACTTTTATAATTTTTCGAAGTGTTTCAAGATGTGGGTTGTAGGTGACTACAAGGGGAATGCGGTTCTTGTTGTCTTTGTTTTTATATTCCAGAAGGTTGTCTCTGGGTATGGCAGTAGCTCTTTTTATTTGAGTGTCTGTTATTTTGGGGGTGTAACCTTGTCTGATGAAATCTTGTCTGAGCTCCTGCAGTTGTTGATCCCGGTCTGTCAGGTCTGAGCAAATACGATTGTACCGTATTGCTTGGCTGAAAATAATGGAGCACCTTATACAGTATGCTTGGGTTGGAAGCTATCACTTTTCAGGTAGGTCTGTCTGTCTGTCGGTTTGTGAAAAACAGAAGTTACAAGGGTGTTGTCTTTCAGTTGAACGGTGGTGTCAAGGAAGCTGACTTCTGTTTTTGAGTAATTCAGCTTCAGCTTAATGTTGGGGTGAAAACAATTATATTTATTATGAAAATGGAGGAGGTCCTTCTCACTGGCAGTCCAGATTATGAAGATGTCATCTATGTAATGGAGATACAACATTGGTTTTACGATGCACATTGACATGAAATCTTCCTCCAATTTTGCCATAAATAGGTTTGCATAGTGAGGTGCAAACCGACAGCCCATTGCAGTGCCATACTTCCTTATGATATTTTCACTTGATTGAGTGGTTTGTTATTGTTGTTTGTTTTATAAATAAAATAAAATAAGAAAAAATGTTTACTTTTTTGTTAGGGGCGGCGCGGTGGCGCAGTGCTAGCACTGTTGCCTCGCAGTAAGGAGACCTGGGTTCACTTCCCTGTGTGGAGTTTGCATGTTCTCCCTGTGTCTGCGTGGGTTTTCTCCGGGTGCTCCGGTTTCTTCCCACAGTCCAAAGACATGCCGGCTGGGTGCCTTGGTGACCCTAAATTGTTCCTAATGAGTGCCTGGTGTGTGGGTGTATGTGTGTGAATGTATGTGTGAGACCCGCGGTGGGCTGGCGCCCTGCCCAGGATTTATTCCTACATTGTGCCCTGTGCTGGCTGGGATTGGCTCCAGCAGACCCCCATGACCCTGTGTTAGGATATAGTGGGTTGGACAATGACTGACTGACTGACTTTTTTGTTATTTGCTCAAATCTATTTTATGTAAAATAATATAATAATGATGAATCACTTACTGCTTATTACAATATGACGTACAGTACAGTCCATTGTCTCATTTGTGATGCACCTGAGGACTAAGTGCCCCAGTTTACTGAGAGCTCCTGTTCCAGCCTCTGGTAGCACCCAGAGAAGGTAACTTTAAGTAATAAAAACGGATGAATGTGTGTGCATGGATTAATGGAAAATCATGTTTAATGTGCAGTCTAAGTCATTTAGGTTTCCTCTTGCTGTAAAAAAAAATAAAACAAACAGAATAGAGTATATTTACAGATTTTGATTTTCATAGTTATAAGCCTTTAGGGCAGCTTTAAGCCAGCACAGTCTCTTAAAACAAATGGCATCAGTCAGGTGACGCTGCTGTACATCAGAGCCACTCTTCAGTACGTTTGTATTTTTCAATCCCAGGCCAGCAACCACAGATTTAAACTTTAATAACCCTAACGAGATCTCATAGCCACATGTTGTCAGTTAAGGCCACAAACTGAAATCTTTCAGGCAAGTTTATGAAATCACTTCTGGCACTCAAGCACTGAGATTCATTTGTCCAACAGTCCTACTGTCAGCACGTAGAAAATTGTGTTACTCCATTTTATCTTTACACCTAAGCAGAAGAGTGACACATCCTCTGTAAGTGAGTGAGATGTTGCTCTATTATTGTAAAGGGTATCTTTTTTTCTTTTTGCTTATTGTTTTGTTTCGCTTGCAATGTTGTCTTCTCTGCAGAGATCCAAAATGACTGCATTGGAATCTCAAGGTGTATGTGATCAAATTGAAGCCATCTTCCCCCATAAAACTGGGCAGGAAGGATAGAAATATGCCATTTCTCCATGGGATTCACTTTTAATTGAATTCAATATTTTTTGTTTTCTTTTCTTGTCATTTGTGCTGTTATCCAATGTACAGTTTCTATTTCTTACAAGGTTACGTATTGTACTTTATTTTTCCTTTTTCAGCACTCTGCTGCTGGTTTGTTCTCTTTAGGTGATAGTTAAGTTAAGAAGGTGCTCATTTCTGAATATAAGAAAGGCGAGACCATTAGGCCTCTGTTTCAGTTCTTTTGTCAGGATGATTTTTAGCGCAGGTTAGGAGGTCATTCAACATTACTGGTAATCTGTTGCCTAATAAGATCTTAGGGACTCGCCAGTATGCTTTCAAACCATTTTTAGTGTCTGCTGAGTCCTAATGTTGCAGATCCAGTTAAAAGGGACAGTCAAGACAAATCACAAGAGTTTTGGACAGCAGCCCACATTAAAAAAGACCAAGTCACTATCTCTTACTAGATGGTAGGCTACCCATTTCATTAATGACAAGTTATCTGTCCAAAACTAGAAATATCGTGCTACTAGAAGTGATGACCAAATACATCTGATTTAGATGGTGAATCCTACAAAATATTGCGTGGCAGTGACAAGAGTAACACAAAGCTGAGCAGGTAGCATTTTAAAATTTCAGTTTGATTGTAATAAACATTTGAATACATCTAAAATGTTTGTAAAATTATGAGAGTACTAATTTACAAGATGTATTTATGTCAGCACTGACAAAACATTCAAACACCACCTATAAGGCATGAAAGTAAGGAAGCAATAACTGAGTGGTGATGGGCTGGCGATGCTACACAATAGTAATGTCCATAAAGCCTGTCAAATATTCAGTCTTTTATTTGTTTGTTGAATATGCTTCAATTACATGTTGTTTATTTTTCAGTGTATAATTCAGTGTGACAGTGGAAAACACAAGCTGTCAACCATATAACTGTTGTAAATTGTCTCTAACAATCAGAATACTGTAACATCCAAAATCTCATGAATGCAGAAATGGCTTTTGTAACACTCCTGGAATTTTTGCAAGCAGCGTAATGTTTCATCCCTATTGAGTAATTAGTAAGAAAAAACCTGCTCAATCAGGGAAAAAAAATCAAACCCACAAAACTTAAAAGGTTACTTTTGGTCACATTCATGAGTCTTCAGCAACAATTCAAATATGACTTTTTGCTTTTTTCACCAACATGTATTTCAAAGTCAGCAAATCAATATTATTGCCAGAAGTAAAACATTAGCTTAGGCCAAGAAAACATGAATTCCTAGACTGAAACTCACTAGTCACTAATTGCTAGCAAGACTTCAAGTTATATTTTTAAGACTTTAGAGAAAAAAATAGTTCATCATTTCTCTGGTAACTACTTGCTGAATCATTTCTGTAAGATCTTACTCAGGGTACTTCCTCAGTAAACCCAAGGTGTTTTCTTTTGGTGTTGCCATAGAAATATTGTTTCTACTGCTAACTTTCTTATTCTAAAATCAAGTTAACTAGAAAAAAATAAAGTTACAAAGTAAAAAGCATACAGTTAGGGTACTGAACATCTGAAGAAAATAAAGTTTAAGAAGAAATTAAGAAGGGGTTGTAAACCATAAGTTTTCATAAGGAGAGAATACAAACAAACAAAAGTCTGATTTTTTGTTGCTTAGTAACTAGCTAGCTAGCTAGCTAGACAGATCTTTATTTTTCCCAGTGAGAAATGTGACTTTTTACAGAAGCTCTATAAATAAATAAATATACAAACACACTTGGGTCTGAAAACACACCAGAATGACTGTAATGCAAGAAAATTCAAAAGAAAGAAAAGTTCTGACTTGGCAGTCCCAGTCACAGTGATGTAGACGTTTGCTGTTGATATAAATGAGCCCCCATTGAGTTTCTTGACAAACTTCTGCTAAACAATTTGTTGGCTGACAGTCCTCAGTGTTAGTGTGTCACAGAGTGGATGAGCAGCATTGCTCACAATGGCATTCTCTCCTTCGCTATGACCTCCAGGGGGTCCTGAGTGTGTCCTATAACTGAGCCTGCCCTTTTAATTAGTTTGTTGATTTGGTGGGCCTCTCTTGAGGTGATGTTACCAGCCCAGCGCACCACAGCATAGAGGTATGTCATATAACTTGCCACATGCTATTTTTAAATCAATCTGATTCTGTTCAAAGGTTGTCCCAAAAGTATTGGCAAAAGGAAGAAAAGAGAGTGCCAGATCATCAAGAGCACATTCACAAACATCTTTGACATGCGGCAGGAAAATCACAGCACCCAGAAAAAAACCTCCATGCACACACAAACACCATATTTAATAAAAATATTAAAGAAATCTGTCAAATTCAGTTCATTCTTATAATGGACAGACTGAAGGTAAAGAGCAAACATATTTTCATCATTATTACATTTCATTTCCTTGTTTATCCATTTTTGGCAGACAAGTCTTGTTGATGTAGCTATATTAAGATTTCCAATATGCCATTTGAAGGTTTGTTTGCACAATAGTAGATTTCTCACAAGTAAACAAGGGATAAGAAGAGATCTCAACGATGATACGATCGCTAGGGTCAGCTGAGCCAGTGGTTTGTTGGGGTTAACAGGAGAATTAAAATGCCAGGTTGACCAACAACAGTAGTCACACTGATTTTTCCTGTAAAATAATTCAATTCACACTCCCTCTCATAATCTTTACCAACTCTACTTCAATTTTCTGCTCTTTGTTTGTGATCAGGACACAACACTAAACTAACATCAATGCTTAATAATACATAACCATTAAGATAAGATTCCTGTCTTAAATACATTAAGTGAAAAACCAAACCACGTCAGGTTTTAAATTAAATGAGCCAATGGATAAGCTACCTGGGTTTAAGTATGCCACTAACGCGAACAACTGAAGTCTCTAAGCTAGGCACACTCTGAGGTATGGTGTTAGCTGAAACTCTGAACAGTCAAATGTTCAGGGAAAGCCAACTGTAATGCACAAAAACAAGTCAACAATGAAAATTCAGCTGCTTGCTTTGACCCACAAGCTGTAATTGCCCCCCACCGGACTGCTTCTCTAATAGCTGAGTTAAGGGTTGTCTGAAATCGCAGAAGTCTCAGCGGGTTTTGGAGAGACTAAGTTAGAGAGAGTGACATTATTAAAGTTTGGATAAATTTAACTAAGATTGATAGACACAGGACTGAGACACATACTCAACAGTAAGCAACGTGGTCAGCAAGCCGATCAGGTGTTAAATAGGTGCTGCTTCAGTTAAAAGAGACCAAAAAGATTTAAAAAAAAAGATGGTAATGGCAATGTAATCGTTGTGTGACAAATACGACAAAGGGTGAGGCACAGCAAGGATAAAAATGAGCAGTAATATATGGTGTTAAATGACAGATATACTCCTCACACCATCATATCATGATAACCAAAGGGCAGACCTTAGGATTTAAGCCAATCTCATTTTTGTTTCAAGCATTTTTGATTTTACAGGTGTCACACATGTGCGAGCAGGAGGAAGCTGTATGGACCAAGTGAGGGTAATTCCACACCAGGCCAGGGGGTGGAGGGGTGCGCCAAACCTTCTTCTGTTGTCTCTGCAGACCAAACACAGGAAAACCTGCCTGATTCAACCTTGAAGACATCACTTCCGGTCCTGGCCTTTAAAGCCGCCATGTTTCACACAATAGTTCAGTTCAGTTGGAACTCAACCAAGAGCACATGTGTGCTAATTTTCAAAAACCCTTTTGTAGCCAGGGACAATATATGGGTGGCTGCCCCAAACCTTTTTCTTGCGTTGAGGCTGATTATTTTCACACAGGCCAAATAAATTTAAATGAAAAGGAGATTTTCCTGTACAATTAGTAAGCAATTTTCATTTCCAATTGTCCCTTAACCATAGGCAGAATTTCCAATGAGCACCCCAGGGACAGGAGTCTATTAATTATTAAGGTGATCATTTGGTCCTACTACTTTTTAAAGTTTTCTTTTTAAAATGACTAATTAGTATAAAACAATAGCTAAAATCTTGAAGGCTGGCTACCTTTGCTGTGCCCTGTTAACTAGGAAAAAACAGCGTAAGTGGTGCCTAATTTCTTTCAAACTCTACTTTTTGGAGATGGACTGAAAGAGAGGGTCTCATACTTCAGCATAATCCCATGTCATTGCATGAAATCAAAGGTATTGGTCCCTGCTTCTCGAGCTTTATAAATTGAAAAAAGACACAAAAGAGTATAGTCAATTCAACTGAAATCAACTCATATACAGTACTTGAAAGGGAAGGTCAGTTGTATATTTATTGTTGCAACTTACACTTGAATTTCAATGCTCCATATTCACTATCAGATAATGACGAAGTCACCTAAAATGATCCATGATGGCTTCAAGAATCCTGAAACTGGACACTGCTGAAGTGCAATATTGCATGAAGATAAATATGCATGGAATCTTGAGAGTGGTAGATGTGTATGTACTGTGAACTCCACTAGTGCAGGGTGAACACTCAGTTGGTAAAATGCAACTCGGCACTGTAGAAATAAATAGTACTGCTTCAGAAGAGGCCATTGTCATTGCATAAATAACGGAGGATCACTGTCTGGTATCATGTCTAAAACGCTGCCAACCAGGGAGTCAACTGCATAGAATTACAAGATCTGCCCTCTAAGCTAGTGATTTTGTTCAAATGGGTAACTAACTTCTTAAGATGTTCTTTGAATTCAATATTTAATGTTTCTCTTTTTTTTGGAATGTCTCGTTCTTCCTTATAAAATGGCATTATATTTTCAATTACTAGTAAACTGTACAGAGATATAAAATAACATTTTACAAATTCTAAACAGATCATTTATAGGTAATGTTAGCTGGATAGTAGGAGAGGAACAGGGCTTGATTAACCAGTAAGCAAAATAAGCACATGCTTAGGGCATCAAGAGAAGGGGGGCACCACAAAAATGTGCTATTACTGGTTTTACCATGGACCATATGGTGCAAAACTGCAAATGATGCAGCTGAACCAGGTTCCACAAAAAGGGGCGCCCACATCAAATGAAAAAATTACATACATACATACACACACAAACACACACACTATATTATATATATATATATATATATATATATATATATATATATATATACGATAATAAAAATAATAATAAAATAATAATAATACAGGTTAATGATATATATTAATCTTAGGAATACAACAAAATTAGAATCTGGTAAATGCCACAAGGCCCACCGAGGCTCACGTAATTGTTCTCGTCTTGGTCATGTCGGCTGTCCTGGTCAGTCGTCCAGTCATGCTGAAATATATAAAATAATTGTAGAAGACAATACTGAGTGTGCCTTTCCAAATGTAGACATTTGCTTTGGTATATTTTGAATGTAAAGAATTAATATTATTATTAACATTAATGGTCACATATTGCTTAGCTGAGTGTTCATTTTCTCGGTTGAAGTATATTAAAAATCCCAACAGAACAACTATGCAACAAGGCAAGCTGTATGCCTTTTCTCTACTAAGTATAGAAGCACAAGTGTTAGGTTTGAGGAGCTCATCCAAGACTTTGTAATTAGAAAATGTAAGAGAAAACTTCCATCCATCCATTATTCAACCCGCTATATACTAACTACTTTTTCAAATATAAATAATGTGGAAGTATACAAAAATAAACATTATTTTCCATCTTACGGTAAATTTTGTTTCACTTCGAAAAATGAAATTTTATTTTACAGTTTTTTATTGATTATATTTTGAATTAGATATATATGGGGGAACCAAAATCTTTTAAGTGCTTTGAGCCTGCAAATGCCTTAATCCGGCCCTGGACAAGAATGAACGGCAGCCGTGGTCATCTTGCCTCATCGAAGATGGAATGGAAGCTTGAAGCAGTTTGTATTGACTTTACTACTGTCTGTCCAGCTTATGAAGACCATTTTGATCTTTTGATCCTCGTCCAATTCCAGCTGAGACTGGTCTAGCTTGGTCCAAGATGGACATCCGTTATGTTACTACCTTAGGTCTTCAAAAGGATATCAGGCACTTTTGGGCTGTGTGTTGTTAAAATGTGCAGGGAGAGTCTGTGCCACATGAACTTTATAATGGTTCTTTACCATATTTTGCAGATACAGTGCAAAAATGTCTATCAACTTGACTAGATCACTAAACCAGGCCAACACGTAAACCAATCAATAAGGACACCCCCTTATCTGCAAGTGACTCATCTATACCAGAGAGTTACAGCCTGGTACCATCATAATAAAACAAGATTGTGTAAGTGATAAAACTAGATAAACAAAGCATCAGAAGAATATCATAAGGACTGGCAATGTTTATAAAGGGTTAGTTCCTTGAGAAGGAATGAAAGTCTGAACATAAAACTAATACAAGTGGCCTCTCTTCAACCAATCACAAGTGGTGATACATTACCGAGTGAATTATTAATCAGGGTAGCATGACATTTGAGTGTGTGGAGGTTTGCCTGGTGACAGGCTGTGATCGGCCCAAATGTCTTTGGGAATTCACACCGAGTGTTACAGAAGGATGAAGTAACTAGTGTATGGCTGCCTTTTTCACAGTGTTTTTAAGAAATGCAGTGAACTGCTCATGTGTGTGGGTAGTTTACAGGATTGGGTTTTGCTCCCACATCTCAAACATGTGAATGTTACGTGAACAGGCAACTCTAAACTGGTCTCATGTAAGTGAGCCCTGTGATGGAATCCAGCTCCTTTCAGATTAGTCCTTTCATTGGGCACAATACTTCCAAGAGGGACTCTGTTCCCTGTAACCTTGAAATAAATTGAGAGTTTCACAGTTAATGAATGAATCATTGATACTTGTATGAGTAAAAAGCCAAGTCAAAACAGAAAACATGATTTTAACTTCTGGCCCCTTCAGTCTCTGAATAAGCTCCTAGTTGAAACTCTCCAGCCTCTCCCCTTGATTCGTGACTGTGCTTTGCCATTATGCTTAGTGATCTAACCACTACATGAAAATGGTGTTGCTACACAATCCCATCCCACAATGCACAGACAACCATCACAACAGGGTTTTAGGGTACATTTTGTATCTCCGTCAGATTAAAGTGGTTCTTCCCTGTAGCATACTTGACATTCTGCTGGTGCTAAAATATAACAGTGAAAGCGCAAAGCACCAATAAACAAATCAAGTTATTGAAATACGGAAATGTAAAGAGCTGTACTGCATGTGTAGAGATATCAAAATTATGCCCACTTTGTGAGGCTCTTTATAAAGTTTTGCTCAAGACCAATGCGCTTTAAACATATAAGTTTTCCTTTTGAATGACTTTGACTGCTAAAAATAAACCTGACCTGATTATTTTCATCTTGTCGGAACATGTGCAAGTAACAAGTGTATATTTTCAACAGATGCTGATAGCACCTACTTATACAGCATGCAAATACTGTTTCTTTTCTTTTTTGGAAAATGTAAAGAATGACTGAAAGGCGATTATCTTAAATATAGGACATGTTAATTTTATGCCACGTGTGCCTTGTTTTCTTACAGTGTTTGGTCAGCCGCTGGCCAAAATAAACATTCCATTATTCCTGTAGCCATCACATTGCTGAACAAATCTATTTAAGAGTTTTGCATACTTTTTATTGCACAGCCATAAAAAGTAAAGCTCAATACATTGCACAACAAAAATCAATAAACGACAGATCCGAGTTCCTTTAAAATGTTACTAAACAATTTGGATTACCACCCTGGACTGAAAGGTAAGAGCTCTAAGGATACAATAAATCAACCATCTAAGAACAACAACCACCATTCTAGATACAATTTATTGGATGTGCTCAAGGTAATGGTCTTCTTAATGGTTTTTTACTCCTAGTTAATACACTGTCATGCTTCTGTCTATGATCTTAATCTCTGAACTTGCAACTATGACCTCCCAGGTCATCCTAAATGCCAATGTCGCATTAAGCGACTTCTTGTCATTGGGTATATTACACCTGCCAACTGCATTTGCTGGCTTTGTTGCTTGACCATGTCAGTTTAAATGACAGAAACTTACTGGGCACCTTACATTTACCAGCTGAGTGCCAGCCTCCCAGTACACCGGGTCTCACCTCATTTTCTGACAGCCAATAATGTGACACCTGAAGGAAACGGCACTGCACAAAGTGTTAACAGTTATGGCGAGTTCGGCTGCAGCCTCTGACCTTTTTTTTTCTTTTTGCATTCTGTCGTGGTACGTAAAACACAAGACATCAGACAGACAAGATTCTGTTCTGTTTGTGTGGACCAAAACATCTATATTTCTTATTCCTGCATTATATGAATTGCACTTGCAGGTGAACATTCATTGGCTGTCGGCTCTCAGACACACGGACACAAAATCAAACCTCTCATGGACTGATGGAGTGAGTTGCAGGGCATGTCACATTTGACAGCTGACTTCACGGAAGTGTGTCACTAACTGCCGCTTAGATTATGTAAATGAGCGCTGTGAGTGAAAATTGTTGGAAACATTGCATAATGCGACATGGCCTTATTTTAAATTATTGTACTAATAGTGAGTTTCAGCACATAGAGAACACAAGTCAGACACCAACCTCAGGCAGCCAGCCAGCTGATGAAACAAAAGATGAGCTTTAGACTCTTACCAAGTAAACACATAAAATAGTGCAAATCAATTTAAAACGCTCAAAACTAGGCAATGAAAAAACTGATGTGTGTTCACCAAGGCTCATCTGAATCACAAAACTGATTTTTGAAGATTTGCGGTGGCTTCCTCCTGTGGTTGCCTTATAAATCCACATTTTGATGCGGTTGTTGACACCAATATTTTACAGACAGAGATTTGCCGGGCCAGTACAGTTGAACAGTTCAGAAAAATACTAGAAGCCCACCTCTTTAACCTGGCATTCCTTTGACATTTAGGAAATCACTGGGTTTAATAGCATTTCTTTATTCTGAGGGGAGGAGGCAGTGTGGTGTAGTGGTGAAGGCTTTGGATTTCAAACCCTGAGGTAGAGGCTTCATATCCCACTACTGACACCGTGTGACCCTGAGCAAGTCACTCGATCTGCCCGTGCTCCAATTGCAAAACCAAAACGAAATGCAACCAACTGCATCATAAATGTTGGAAGTCACCTTGGATAAAGGCATCAGCCAAATAAGTAAATAAATGAGGAGAAAATAGGCTGGCCACGTATCACGACTTTTGTGCTATTTTTCCCTCCCGGTACACCGTAGTGACACCATGCCCCACTGCGTCACCTGGTCTATGTATGTTGCAGCCACCCAAGATGCAGTGAAGATGAAGAGAGCTCCACAAGTGTATCCTGTTAAGGGTGACACACTCCTGAACTGCAGGATGCATGGATGGGGCTGGGTGGTCTTTTGGCCTTGGAACCCCCAGTTTTTTTTTTCTCCAACATCCTGCCAACTGGATTTTTTTTTTATCTTCCTGTCCTTCATGGCCATCTGATCATCATTTCTAATTACACTGAACATTTTGATTCTCTACTGTTATTCATAACTGTTTAGTTTTTACTTTGTTTTGTAACTCCATTTAGCCATTATTACTGTAAAGCACTTTGAGCTACTTTCACATGCTACAGAAATGCTGTTGTTGTATTCCCCCCCCCCCCCCTAACAAACAAGAATGCAACATTAACTGAAGACTCTAAAGAAGCTGGGAATGTGTGTGTGTGTGTGTAAATGAGTGAAAGTTACGATGGACTGATGCCCCGTCCAGGAACAATTCCATCTCCTTGTTCCTGATGATGCTAGAATGGGCTTTGGATCCACGCACCTCTGTACTGAATAAGGCGGTTTCATATAAATTAAATTTATGGATTGACAGCTTTACCAATGTACTGTAATTCTGGCTACTGCATATAGTAACTTAAATACTTCCAACTTCTGCTCATTATGGCAGGAGGTTCACCAAATGATAAGATATGTTAGAAGGCTTAGTTTGATGTTAGAGTCTGACTGTCATTGTCACATCACTGCCTCAGTCATGGACAATTGCTTAGATGGCATTTTCTGGGTACTGGTGGCCTACTAGCTTCAGCTGGATGAGAACTTACTTTCTGCCACAATCATACCCCTACCAAGAGTTTGTTCCTCATGCTGCAGTTTCTGTTTCTCTCTGCTCTGCTGTCAATATGACTTTGTTCATTTTTAACATCCATTCACTTAAGCATTTACAAATAGGGAGAATCTACAAAAACACATTTTAATTGAATATAAAATGATTGCTGATTGACTGCTTCATAATTACCATGTCATAAAATAAGCCAAAGAAAAGAAAATGAATGGCAATAGTGGAAGAGGAGCTATGGAAACAGCACAAGAGGTCAACATTTTTAGGTTTAAAGGAAACCTCTTCATACTGCCCCACATACAGTATACTTTTTGATAAAAAAAAAAAAAGTTCTAAAATTTTAAACCAATGCTCAGCAACAAGAAAAACAAAGCAGGAGCAGCATGACTAAACAGGACATGACGTGCTCTGCTGAGGTCTTCCGTGCTTCTTGCTTTGACCACAACAGAAGGCAAGCCAAATAGTAAAGGAAGTCAGAGGAAAGTTTAGTCACTTCTGCTGTCTGATTGTACAGGCTCATTATAGGCTGATAAGGTTTTCATTTTATAATCAGAGAAATCTAAATTTAAACAAAGAAACATTTACAATAGACTGCTTGTCTTTAATAGCATTTAAATTGCCTTCATTAATTTCTTGGGGACGGCACCATACAGCTGATCCCAGTGCAAAGCTTCAAATAATAAACAGTTAAAGGTGAGGTGTATATAATATAATCATGGTGGCTCTCTGCTGAGAGAACAATGGCCCATGATAGATTATGGAGGTGGTGAAGTTTTTCTTTAACTGGCTGACTGTGGTTTGGATTGAATGGCCTTATTGTTAAAGACACATATAGCATGGGATAGTGGGCACCATTACCACCTCACAGTGCTTAAAACACAAGCTGATACCTGGCTGGTTTGTCCTTTATGTCAACTCTGAATGTTCATTTTAGGTTTCTTTCTACAATGCAAAGACTGAGGGATCAGTGATATTACACTGCCCTTGTTAGAAGGTTCTAACTAGGTCACTAGTGAAGAGGACTTTAGACATCTATATCACTAGTAAAGCTTGACAATGCTGAAAGTGGAAGAATATCACAGATATGCTTACCAGGGAATATGTGCACCACACGCCACCATATGTCACAAGTCTATAGCCGTTTGTCTAGGTTTCCCAGTTTTCCTTCATCATTCAAATGTCAGATATGTTAAGTTAATTGGAGACTAAGACATCTCAGTACGAGTTTGTTTAAGTGAGTGCTTCACTACGCCTATACAGACTTGCTGACTTGAGCACAATTTTGTTGAGAGATAGGGTCACACTAAACAGGAAAAATATTGAAAATAAAATGAATGTTCCTTTGAAACAAACTTTTCCCTCAGTCGATCATCAGCACCTGCCTTGTACCTGATGCTGCCTGGATTGGCTCTTGGGCAGGGTGGCAAAACAAATATATCTATTTGAACTAGGTTCGGAAAATGGATCCATAGGCAGAAAAACGTGGTGGCAGGCTTGATCACTGCTGCTCACTGGCCCTTTTAAATTCACTCAAAAACAACAAATATTGGGCTGTATGTGGTCACAAATCTCCACCCCCAGTGAGATGGGATTGTCATGAAAGAATTTGATCGATATAAGAAAATAGCAGGTTATCCTGGTCTGTGTGAATAAATACATTTTATCAAATTCTTGTAATTTTTAACACTCAGATTCCACATGTAAGGAAACATTCAAAATAAATATTAACTTTTGAATCTAAACATTGACAGTAGTCTCATGGAGAGACTGAAACACAGAATGCAGGCTATAAAACACAAATGACAATTCCTTAAAGCTTTGGAATGGCAAGAAGGCTGAAGATCCGAGGTGTCTATCAAGCTTGTATCGGCCAAGCAGTAATGATAAGCGGCCTGGGGAGTTGAATTTACGGCTGTGTAAGCCAAGAGTAAAGCAGGTCATACAGGCCCTTGCTTTCAGCTTCGTATGTTTGTCTCATCTGTCCTGTTTAGCTACCTTTTCAAGACCATAGGGGGTTCACCTTTAACTTCCTGAAACTGGATCTAATATCTTCTGCAACGTGTTATGGTAAGTTAGAAGTAAAAATGGTCAAAGACCTAAGAAACTGGCCTATTTACTATTCCAAAACCTCGATGTCACACTCTTGATGGGCACTTATGATTCCGTGTGGTGCCCATAATCTCCAGTAATTCTATCAGTGATTGTCTTCCAGTCTGAGCATTGTCATGCTTTACTAGTGATGCACATTACTTTTAGGTATGTGCTACCCTTGCCTTTCCAGCTTTTTGGCTGCATCATTATTGTCTCTTTTCTGCACATTAGCACACCATTCAAATCCTGTCAACACAAGTATTTTTGAGCTTTCTTAAGGCTTACTATGACTAATATAACTTCTTGGCATTTGTAGCACAGCCAGAGCATGCTAGGGCGAGTCACTGATCCGTACTGTAGGGCCTGCCCTCACATGGCAGGCATGTCAACACGCCATGGTCACGTGTCTTTATGCCCACAAAGACACCTACAAGAAACACAATGCACAGAAAAGCAAGTATTACATCTTAATATGTGGTTGAAACTCTTTCCCACTCCCTACAAAGGGGTCTCTAAACCCCTTTATGGGCTTTCTGCTAGTTGATGAATAACAGAAACATTGCCTCAGGCTAAACCATTCTTCAACCTAATGTTCTATGGCAGGGGTTTTCAGACTCGGCCCTGGGGTCCCCCTGTGGCTGCAGGTTTTTGTCCCAACCAGCTTCTGTTTTTAATTGGACTCCTGGGCTGTTATTTCCCAGATGCTATGTTTTGGTAACAATACAGAAATTAGAAAACTAAGTTTGAAAAAAATATTAAAATGTACTAAGCAGTTATATGGGAATAATGGTATTTTGTTTTCTTTTTAACAGTATTTTCATCTTGATTTTCATTCTACTTTTTTAGGTGTTTTAATTGTTTAATTAATCCATTATTTACTAATTAGTGGGTCTGACGCTAAATTAGTTGTAGCCTTTCATTATTCCATGTTGTTTGCCTGGGTGTCTGCTCTGCTTGTTTTTAATTGGCATTAATAAGATACAACAAAGGGGGAATACTGCACAGAGAAAGGGCAAAATATAATGAAATCAACAAAAGAGAGTTCAGCACTTAAATTTATAGTAAAAGCAGAAATATTTCTAAATGTATTATAAATGTAAAAATTTTACTGCTGTGCTTTCCTGAATGTAGAATAAGAGGAGAGGGAAAAAAAGTACCAGCAGATCAAATGAGATCAGTGTTATCAGGTGTTGTCACTGATTATGAATCTGGCTGGAGGAAAACCTGCAGCCACCGTGGGTCCCCAGGACTGAGTGTGAAAACCCCTGCTCTAGAATATCTACAAATTCACAGTCGCTGTTAAATGTTCACAGTTTTCCAGCTCTCCTTCAAGAGACATGCAGTAGACAGGACACTAAGCTATTCTTTCAGATTCAACTCCTTCCTGAATTGTTGAACACTATCATCCACAATAAAAAATAAGTGTCTTTGTGTCTGTCCAACTGCTATGTCTCTGTCATTTCAACAGATGGTGCACTGGAAGCATTTCTATCTATCTATCTATCTATCTATCTATCTATCTATCTATCTATCTATCTATCTATCTAATACAATGCACTGCATTTGTCATTTCAACAGATGGTGCATCACATATGTTAACACTGCTATTACGAGTCTCATACCAAATAGCATCTAACAGAGACATGTGCATTGCATTTGTCATTCCAACAGATGGCACATCACAAAGATTTGTACTAATCCATTTTAACACTACAAATGTTTGTGATGCACCATCTGTTGAATTAAAAACTACATGCATTACGAAATACATTCTAATAGATGGCACACTACAAACGCTAACGCTGGGGTCTACAGTGATTACTTAGATTTCAACACAGTAGCACAGCTAGTTCTTTATATGAAGGAGTATTGGTTAGTGCTGCTGACCACAGCACCAGAATTGTGGATTTAAGTCCCATCTTGGTCACTGCCTATTTGAAAATTATAAATACTCTCCCATGTCTTTGTGGGTTTTATTTCCATATCCCAAAGATGTGAGTGTTTGATTATTTGGAACATCTAAAATTGGCCCTGTATGAGTATGTGGGATTGTATGTGAATTTACCTTGCCAATGGTCTGCTGACCCATCCAAATTTGGGTTCTTCTTTACTCCCAATGCTGCCAGAATCAGCCATACCTCTTCTGAGATCCTGAATTGGTTTAAGCAAATTTAATAATTGAAGGATAATTCCTAATAACGTTTTAAGTAAAAGAGATGGAATTACCAGTCACAGTGTAGAAAAAGATTAAAATCCATTATGACACTGTTTATGATCATGACTGAAAACAGCTGATGTCAAGGACAATTACACACACTGACAGATAACGCGTACCTTGATAAGTACCTGCCAGTGATATCTCCAATTTATCTAAACAGGAACCAAAAACCCCCAACAGGTATGGTTTCGAATAGCAGAGCATTCTGCAAATTCTGGTTGTCCTCCTCTTCAGGGTGCATGAAATCGCACACAAGCGCTCCTATGGGGATTGTGTGCTTAACAAAAGGAATCACACATTCAAAAAGTGGCATTGGGTGTTACGCTTTAATGTGCAATATTCAAGTGTAAAAGACACAAAGTAGGCCTTCAGTACTGGCAGTTTCCTCTTTAACACTTTCATACGCAATACTAAGTCAGTCAAACCTGGTTAATCTAATTTAGGGTTCTGTGGAACAACAACATAGCCCAACAACATCAGGTGAAAGGCGCATTCCCACACACACCCAGAGTCATTCGTACTGGGCCAGTTTAGATTTGCATGGAGCCACGGCTAATTCCAGGAACTTCAAGTACAAGACAGAAATAAAACCAGGACAGAAAACCAGTCCACCGCAGGACAAGTTCACCAGTACTCACTCATACACTCAAACTCACTCACACTGGAGCCAATTCACTGCACAACAGAATGCACTCCCACTGACATATTAAGAAGACTCACCTTTCTAGTGGGACACAGCACATGTTTTCTAGAGAGGTGCAGATTTATCTTTAAAACTTTGTCTTGCATGTATGATGTGGAAATTACGGTTACTGAGGTACCACAATGTGTGTTATTGGGCTGACCACAAACTAGAAGGCAGAAAACCATCCATCCACTTACAGTCATTTGAAAAAGTTTGGGAACCCCTCTTAATTCTTTGGATTTTTGTTTCTCATTGGCTGAGCTTTCAAAGTAGCAACTTCTTTTTAATATATGACATGCCTTATGGAAACAGTAGTATTTCAGCAGTGACATTAAGTTTATTGGATTAACAGAAAATATGCAATATGCATCATAAGAAAATTAGACAGGTGCAAAAATTTGGGCACCCCAACAGTGATATTACATCAATACTGAGTTGAACCTCCTTTTGCAAATATAACAGCCTTTAGACACCTCCTAGAGCCTTTGATGAGTGTCTGGATTCTGGATGGAGGTATTTGTGACCATTCTTCCATACAGAATCTCTCCAGTTCAGTTAAATTTGATGGCTGCCGAGCATGGACAGCCTGCTTCAAATCATTCCATTGATTTTCAATGATATTCAAGTCAGGGGACTGTGACGGCCATTCCAGAACATTGTACTTCTCCCTCTGCATGAATGCCTTTGTAGATTTCAAACTGTGTTTTGGGTCATTGTCTTGTTGGAATATCCTACCCCTGCGTAACTTCAACTTTGTGACTGATGCTTGAACATTATCCTGAAGAATTTGTTGATATTGAGTTGAATTCATCTGACCTGTGACTTTAACAAGGGCCTCAGTCCCTGAACTAGCCACACAGCCACACAGCATGATGGAACCTCCACCAAATTTGACAGTAGGTAGCAGGTGTTTACTTGGAATGCGATGTTCTTCTTCCACCATGCAAAGTACTTTTTGTTATGATCAAATAACTCAATTTTTGTCTCAACATTCCAAAGCACTTTGTTTCAAAATGAATCTGGCTTGTCTAAATGAGCATTTGCATACAACAAGCAACTCTGTTTGTGGTGTGAGTGCAGAAAGGGCTTCTTTCTCATCTCCTGCCATACAGATGTTCTTTGTGCAAATTGCGCTGAATTGTAGAATGATGTACAGATACACCATCTGCAGCAAGATGTTCTTGCAGGTCTTTGGAGGTGATCTGTGGGTTGTCTATAACCATTCTCACAATCCTGCGCATATGCCGCTCCTGTATTTTTCTTGGCCTGCCAGACCTGCTGGGTTTAACAGCAACTGTGCCCGTGGCCTTCCATTTCCTGATTACATTCCTTACAGTTGAAACTGACAGTTTAAACCTCTGAGATAGCTTTTTGTAGCCTTCCCCTAAACCATGAGACTGAACAATCTTTGCTTTCAGATCTTATGAGAGTTGCTTTGAGGATCCCATGCTGTCACTCTTCAGAGGAGAGTCAAAGGGAAGCACAACTTGCAATTGACCACCTTAAATACCTTTTCTTGTGTTTTTGGACACACCTGTCTATGAAGTTCAAGGCTTAACAAGCTAATCCAACCAATTTGGTGTTGAAAGTAATCAGCATTGAGCAGTGACATGCATTCAAATCAGCAAAATTACAAGGGGACCCACATTTGTGCACAGCCAGTTTTTCACGTTTGATTTAATTTCAAACAACTAAATACTGCTTCCTTAAAAATCTTTTGTTCAGAAAACACCCCAGTACTCAGATGTTCCTAGGAAATGAAAGACATACCACTGTTACCTTTTTTGTTGAAAGTAGAGTAAATTATTATGCAGGCTGAGAGGGGTTCCCAAACTTTTTCATATGACTGTACTAAACCTACCCATTCATCCATCCTGCTTAATACGATTTCAAGTTAGAGCCTGATCTGCCACTTTCAGGAGCAAGGCAGGAAACAACACTGGATGGTGTCAATCTAACAGGATTAAACTCTTTTCAAAGGGGAAAAAGGGGACATATAACTCTGCCACAATGCTTGCACACAGGTGGTTCCTTTATTAATTGACTCAAAAGTGGAACTTTAACTAAATATGCATTGTTACAGTAAGGGTGGAGCGTTCTTATAAGTTTGAGGAGTTCACACTCATCTTCCCAGTGGAATTGCTATTCATCTCGTCCGCTGCCCTTATTCTCTGTGCCTTGCTGTGGTATGCATAGCAATGCCGCTGCGAGCAGCGAACAATGGCCAGCTGTTGATCATACTTGTATTCATCTGCAGTATTCACATGCAAATATCAAAAAATGAAAGTACATTTAAAAAGCGATAATCTTCTTTCTAAAAAAGAATCTGAGGACTAACAGATGGCCACTTATTTTCCACTACCCAAAACAGCTACCATTTTTTAGCAAGGAAAGGAAGAAGCCTCTGGACTTCACTTTGCCGTCTATGCCAGTGTAGAAGTGCCCTCATCCTCTGCCTTTTTGCGCCTATGAACCACACCTGCCACAAACAAGTACATTTCAATGCTGACCTGTCACACACTTGTTATTTATTAATTCATTTGATGATATCAGGTGGAGTGGTGGCTCTGAGGCTAGGAATCTGCACTGGTAATTGGAAGGTGGCCAGTTCAAATCCTATAAATGCCAGAAGCAACTCCACTCCGCTGGGCTCTTGAACAAAGCCCTTAACGTGCAATTGCTCCATCCTGGGTATGCATCCAGTCCTGCGAGGAGGTCCTCCAACTTGCAGGGAAACCTTGGGGCTTGGTGGCAGGACAGGCACTCCAGCTACTGTAAAAAAAACCTCACACTGTTCCACTCCATTCAGACCAACATGGAGCTAAGGTGTCACCAATAGCATGGCTGTGCTTGGGTCCTAATTTTTGATCATGAGGTGGTTTATTGTGCGGTGGGTGCAGAAATATGGTGTATTAGTGCATACCCCCCCCCCCCCCCCCAAAGAAGGAAGCACTGCTTTAGTCAAGGAGTTGTGGGAATCTGGAACAAACTACCAAGACATGTACAGTAGTTGAAGCGGAAACCATGACAGCCTTTAAAAACTACTGTACAGTATCTGGAAGAAATCGTGTGACAACTTATCTAATAGCTAAATAAGCAAGCTTGATGAACTGAATGGCTTCCTCTTGTTTGTCAAATTTCTTATATTCTAAGTAAATGTATGCCAGGTGCGCACTGTATACTGAAATTCTAAACTTGCATGCTCAACCAACATGCGATACACCCCCATGGCAGACATTTGTTTTCCATTTTGAGCCAGGAAGTCTGTGGCAATACAGCAATATGAACTTCGGGGTAGGTAAGCTCAGTCCAGCAGCTCCGTCGATTTTCACCACTTGGTTCAAGTCAGTGTGCCTTATGCGTAATGCTACATCTTCTTTAGCTCCATACATTTAAAATAACTTTGTAGGGTCTTTTCTCCCCAAATATTAACACAGATTTATGTCACTTACTCTGCAGTTTACTTCAGAGGACACAATTCCTAAAATTATGGTCACTGTGTATGAATAGAAAATTACTAACTACAATAATACTTAATATCTCCAATGGGTTGTGCATGAGTGGCATGGCCGTGTGATATTTAGCACTGTTGTCGCATGGATCTAGTGCCAAAATAGTTAATTGTTTCCTCCAGGTACTGTGATTTTTGTTAGGTTAACAAACAATTCTAAATTCACTGTGATTGTATGTGTGTGTGTGTGTGTGTGTGTGTGTGTGTGTGTGTGTGTGTGTGTGTGTGTGTATGTGTGCGCGCGCATGAGCCTCAGTTGGGCTGGTGCCCTGTCAGAGTTGATTCCTTATTTACACCCATCACTGTCCAGATGGCCCCCTATGATCCCGAACTAAACAGATTTGAGAATGCTATGTTATGGTACCTAAAATGAGATGGTCCCTGTGGCTAGTTCTGTCAGAACAATCTCAGATTATCTTTTACCATAAATTGGACAAAGGGAGTAAGGGAAACGGTTTAATGAATAAGTATGGCAAAGTCATGAAGCAACTACTAATGGCAGCATCACAACTTGGTTTCACTGCTTGGCGTGACATTTTCTGTGAGGAGTTTCCACACAATCCATGCCTGTTTGGGTTTTCTCTGGCTTGCACCTATATTTCAAAAACATTTATGTTTGGTAATTATAAATTGGTGCATTTTGAGGCAGTGCTGGCATGTGTGTGTGTGAGTGTGAATCTCAAAGGTGCCCTGAAAAGAGGAAGTTCCTGTCTTGTCCCAGTGCAGCCTGGGACAGGCCCTGGCTTTTTCAGTAAATTGAAAAATTGATGGATGGTTTGATCACTAACACCAGTGTCTGCTCATTACAAACTCATTCCGTTATAGTCATCTTCACAAAAGAGGAGACTAAAAGAGGCTGAATGACAACATAAACTTGCTAAAATAAAAACTGATATGGAATATGGAGTTTAGTTAAATCAATTATGTATCATTTCACCATTAAAATGGCCACAGGAACCACAGTCAGAACCGAGTCTGCTTACCTCTGATCTAGGCAAGTCACTAAAGCAGCTCAGCTACCTAGCTTCTTCTTCTTCATAATCATGGACATGACATTAGTCAGATACATGGATGGGTAACCCCTGGGAAACTTAATGGTACTGCCCAGTGCAATATTGTTTCCCACTTAAGATGATAAGACAACAAAAGATAAATACAGAGTTAAATATGGCACAGAAGGATTTTGCTCACACTTGCTCAAGTAATTTGAAGCAGTGGGTAAAACACTCACTGTGAAGCCTTTCATTAATACAAAAATATCAGTCATTTACTAGTCATTACTCAAGAGAAAAAAAGAAAAAAAAGCAGTGACAGCTCATCAGCAAATGCCTTCCAGGACATTTTGAAAAAGATGATGTAATAACTGCAACAGGCCATTGGCAGAAAGTTCACAGTGAAAGAAGGCAGAGTGCATTCACCTTTGTCCTGCTTTTCAGGCATGTTCTCTCATTACTTTGGCTTATGAATTCATTGAAGATTTATTTAAGAACTAGCTGTATTCTAAGTAAGAAGCTCAATATGAGCACATTTCTTTCACTCTTTTTAAATTGATTTGTAGAATCAAGAACTTGCACCCTGCCGTCATTCCCAAACGTGACCCAAGTTCATTAGATAGATAGATAGATAGATAGATAGATAGATACTTTATTAATCCCAATGGGAAATTCACAATTAATATCCTAGCCAAAGAAAGACTAGCAGCCGACTCCAGTTCATAGTGTACTTTGCTCAAATAATCATTCATTTTCATATTCTAAGTAAAGGAGAAAAATGCTTACTTATCACACTCCCAAACATCCTGTCATTAAACAAAACAATTAAAAATAGCTCTGCAACTCAAGGAAATATGAGACGTTTCCATGAATCCATTGAAAAACATTACATATATTACAGAGCTTTTCAAATCAGTAAACACACCACATCATCCAGGGATTTGAAAAGAGAACTGACAAATCATTAGTCTTTATTTCACACCTTCTCAACAGACAGTTTTCTTATAGAAACATACATTTCATCAGTTACATATGCAGTAACGAAATAATTGAAATAAACAATTGAAATAATATAAAAATCAATTGTATTTAAGCCGAGGGCCACAGCCATAGAGTGTTTGTAACCAGAGTTAAGTCAGAAGTCCAGCCTTACAGACACAATGTTACGTAACCACGCTGCACATTCATTACGGATTCTCTATGTGGTACAGCAACTCAGAAGCAAGGCCTGTAAATATATTATGCTATCAAGTACAGGGTTACCTGCTGTAAAGCATTTTTTAACCTGGAATCCGGACGGACTTGCAGTTGGAATTCATTCAGAAGCCCGTTTATCTTGGAAGGCATGCGGGATCAGAGCCCTGCAAATAATTGCTATGCCAATTTAAGCTTGTGCATGATCTGAATTCCATATTAAAAGTAGTTAAAATCTCCTTTTCAAGGTCCCACTGACTTTAAAGAATTTTCCATGTCAAAAAGCCTAGCACATTGAGAGCTGGAGGGTAGGGAAAGGTATTATTTTTGAAGGAGGGGATTAAGATTTTTACAGCTATAAGACTATATGTAGCTGAATGTATAGTTATATGTGGAAGTTCTCTCAGTTTCTTTGTTGTTTCATCCCCTGGTATTTCAATTTTCTATAGACCCCCAACACCCCCGCCCACCAATGACATGCTTGAAAGGATAACTGTCCCTTGAGAGAAGGTACGATTAAGGCCTATTATCTCATACAGGCTTGGCTCCTGACTTGTGTATGAGAGGGCCACAATAGGCATTGGCTTTCCCTCATCTCAGAAACAGAAATGTGTTTCAAAATCTTAAGTTAAGCAACTAGTGTTCTCATACTTTAAATGGGAAATGCCCTTTATAAAAATGAAATTGAACTGAAATGAATATGGACAATATTCAAGTTGTACTGAGAAGCCAAAAGAAATGCAGAATGCACGCTCACGCGTCATGTAGAAACAGTAGTGGCGGTTTCTGTCTTGAGCTCAAACTTTTTGATTTCCCAAAATTCTAAATGAAATTCAGGAATGACTGATAATGTAAGTTTATTTTATTTAGAATACAATTTTTTAAGTTTCTATTCTATATCATCAAATTCATAAATGTTCAGTATTTCTTAAAAATGCCTCACTATTCTTATTGCTATGTATAGCATAACTTTGACAATTTCATTCCTTCTTAACAAAAATTCAAAAACGTAGCATCTTTAATACTGTGTCAATAGCACTTTAAGCTTGCTAACAAATCAATGAAAATAAATTCATAGAATTCCAGTGCTACTGACTGGAAAGACTATGGCTATTTGGACTGTAAAATGTCAAGTAGGATTCACAGTGGCTGCTACCCCAGTGTGCTGACTGCTCGAACAACATATGAATCACAACATAAACCCTGAAGCAAATAACAGATTAAGCTGCAAACTCCACAAGATCAAGTGTGGGAGGCGATTAACCAAATCTGTGCTATTATGTTCACATCATGCTTTAGGTTTCTGGCAGAATCTTTGAGATTTTAAAGGAATACTCCACCCAAAACTAATATTTTTCTTATATGTTACTTACGCAGTGACTCTACTCCTTTGGGCCCTTGAGCAAGGCCCTTAATCTGCAATTGCTCCATCCTTGGTATGACGTTAATCTGCTTCCAGCCCTGCAAGCAGGTTCTCCAACTTGGAGGTTGGTGGCAGGATTGGCACTCCAGCCACTGTAAAAAAAACTCAAACTGTTCAGTGGGGTGCTGAGGTGTCACCCGTTGCACAGCTGAACTCAGATCTCAATCTGGATGGTTTGCCGTGTGGTAGGTACGGCAACACTCTGTAATTAGTACACACTCCCAACCTCCCTCTCCTTACTTACCTCATGTAGTTTGTAGTGATGGCGGAGAAAATATTTAAATCTAAATACTTTCCTGGGAAACAAATACAACAAACTTTCTGACAGAATGAACATCTACAGAGACTAACACTGGACCACAAGAAATAATATAAAAATTATCTATGAAAAAAAAATCTCACATTACTTGTGCAATAAAAAGAACACATGAACAAGCTTTTGAACTGAAGATGGGACTCTTGACCAATGAATGAGGAGGAGTGGCAGGTCTTTAATTCAGAAGCTCAATCCTGTGTGAACCTGTTTTTATTATGCCCTGATCTATCTGGAGCAAACTATTGGCGGTGACCCAAAATGGGTTCATGAGTTGCCGTCTTTTGGGTCGGGCAGAGTTGTGACTCATCATTGCTTTTAATGGAAAAGGGTCATGTATGATTTGTGAAGAGTTCTGCGATTGGATCCAATGGCCTGTTTAAGCAATTGACATTGCTCCACTATGACTGTTGGTGGCGATTCTCCCATAGTGACCCCACCCATGATGGAATGTCTGTCGGCAGTGATTCTCGTGGTCTGGAAAACACTAAAAGGGGCAAGACTGGGTTGTTGAAGAAAAAAAAAAAGCTTAAAAAACACTGATCTAGAAGATCGGGGTCTAGTCTTTAGAACAGTGTATCAGTAACCCCGGTTTGTTCCTCTTCAGTGGTGTTCCATATCCTCCTACCTGGAAATCTAATTAATAACAGCTTCTATGTGCCTCGAGTTCTCGCAAACACTAGACTTGCACTATAAGCCTGCCACACATGAGCTTCTGGCATGTCTCATGGGTCTGATATCGACTAATAAATGCAGAAGAAGTTGGACGTGAACCTGCCACTAACACTACTTCTAGTTGCTTGAAACTCAAACTACTTAAAGTACACAAGGACCTCATGTTGTCCTTTTATCGCAGTCTGATCCAGTCTGTGATCACTTTCAGTTTCATTGCCTGGTTTAATAGTCTGACAAACCAAAACTCAAAAGTGCACCAGCAGATTACGAAGTATGCAGCTAAAGTTATTGGGGCTGATATAGATGATTTGACTAGTGCGTGTCAGAGGGAAATGTTAAAGAAACTGGAAATCATCTCAACTGATGACAGACATCCATTACAAGTAGAACTAAACTTCAGTAAATCAGGAAGGATAGTTGCTTTGAAAACCCACACAAATCGTTCCAGAAATTCCTTTCTTCCTTGTGTCATTTGACTTTTCAATAAGAAATATCGTAGATATACATATAAGGTTTTGATATATATCCTGTAACCTTTTTTTTTTTGATGTAAATATGCATTATCTAACTGCCTTACCTTAACCTGTCTTGTTTCTATTTGTTTGTTTTATTTCATTCTGTCTGTTATTAGATGCAACTGAGAAGGCAAATTTCATGTTTTCTTGTGTAAACATGACTAAATAAAGAAACCTTAAACCTTAAATTATGTGGAGTACCAAAGACATCTCTTTCACCCTGGACCCCAGCCACTATGTCCCTTCTGTTTTCGCCACCCTATATAAACCGCTTACCCAGGAAGTCCCCATCAGTCTGGACCTTGCTTCCAAGTAGAATGGATCTCTGTAAAGAAAGCTAACTAACCACAACACAGATGTATCCATTTATGCCATTTTCTTCTTCACTTTCAACTCGGTCATTAAAAGGGGTCATCCCTGGTGCCCCAACCCTTCTTTTGTTTCTCTTCTCTTATTTCGTAAGCCATACAACAAACTTTGGGAAAACTGTTTTTTTTTTTATGTTTTTTTTTTTTAAAAGATATGCAGCTATTTTAATTTTTACCAGAAATTATTACCCATATTTAAAATGCATGTCTAGTCTAACAAAATAGGTATTTTATATATCTCTAAATACAAAAAGGTTTTATGACAATAATAAACTAACACTGCATACAAAAGTTAATCTTTAACCTTTTATAGGAAAGACACTAAAACAACAAGACTGCTTATGACTGTCTCTTAAAATAGAAATGTACCCCAAAAGTCATTTTGTAAAAGTGTTACATGTCATTTTGTTGATTCAGATGAAGAGAAGGCTGGAAATACAGTCCTAATATCTGCTTGCACTTCCAGAGTATAAGATGAAGAATCCTTGAGTGCTGACCTTTAATAAAACTGCACCGCTAAGGAGTTCATTGACCTCAAGTTACTTTAGTTTCTGTTTGGAAAAGAGCCAACATGGACTCTCTTTATCAACAGGAGGCATGTGACTTAGAGACTGCTGAGTGCTAGATAAACAGCCAATAACCAAACACCAGAATAATTTCATCGGACATGTCAATAACACCAAGTCTGGTTTTCTTTGTCTTTAAAAACTCTGTTTTGAAAAGGCTACAAAAACACTAATTCCTCTTTAATAAAAAATGTCTACTGTAACACCATGTACATGCAGCTTTGTAGAACAGTACATTGCTTAACACAACATGACACGTTAATAGCATATCAGGCTCCTCTACTTAAAAAAACAAGTCTACTGCAAAAAATCATGCTGATCAGGAAAATCAATTATAGGAAAACATTGATAAGCATTCATCTCTTCATGCTGACATTTTGCTGTACAAAGGCTTTTCAAATGCCCAGAGTGTTTCCAGCCCAAAGAGTGCCCCTTCTAATGGATCTCCTCTAATCTCTTCATCTATAGCTTTATTCGAAATTTAATACAGATTTATTGCTTGACTGTCTTCTTTAACTTATGTTGCTCTACAGGTTTTGTCTTACCTAGCTGCAGCCAAGTCTATTCCTCTTCTAAATTAGATATGGCCTTAATTCATGCAGTCCAAAAGGAAGCTGGATAGGCCTTGGTAGAATTTGCTCACTTCAATTTGAACTTGGCATAGGTGACAGGCCAAGTGTCTCAGCCCTCCTGCACTCCATCCCTACAAACATTCAAACTGGTAAACTGTTCTTATACAGATGGTACTAAAGTAGTACAGGATGCAATGAGTATCACTCACAAAACACATAGTCAAGTTCTCCCGCCAAGTAAGTACAATGTAGTTAAGCATTTTTCAGTTTATTAAGTTATTTTCAGTCTCTCCAGATGTTTTGCAGATGGCAACTTTGTCTAATGTGCTCTGTGCTACACCACGATGCATATGTGCTGTGTATGTGATGTCACTGCGGCCAATTTTTGCCCACAAAAGGAACTCATAAACCAAGAGACTGTCAGCTTTTGTGATTTCATTAGAAAGCCAGACATCATTTCTGCAGTGTTCTTTTTTTTTTGTTAGCGGTAACCTTCTTTTGTAGATTTGCATTTTTTTTTACTTTCATGCGACTGTTTTTATAATCCAAACAAAAATGATTTTTTTTTCTGGTTTTTAGTGTTTTTTTGGATCATTGGCATCTATTCAGCTAGGCAGGCACTCAAGTTTGGTTACGCTGTGAGCTAAATAAGGCCTTGTAGGCTAAACCATTAACCTTCTCTTTCTAGATCCTTTTTTACAGGTTACAGCTGGAGCCTGTTAGAAACTTGAATGTCATGTGCCATGCCTTGGTGTGTATCACTGCTACTCAGACAACCTAACCACACACTTCATAACTCTTGTTTACTTTTGTTTTCATGCTAGCGTTGGTACAACACACATTTAGGTTATCATCTCTCAGTAAAATATTTTCTATCAGTCAGATAATGAATATTGTTTCAAGGATATAACCTCATTTGACCCTTTCTATTATGTTTTAGTCAGCTCTCGTATATTTTCTCTGTTTGATATTTTTGTCATCTTTTACATGTTGTTTTGCATTTTCAGTTATAAGTTTTTTTATTGAATATGTTACTGTATTTTAATTATTCGCTATTTAGGGTCATGTTACTAATGTATGTTTTTGTTCTCTGCCCTGTCTCCTACATGTTGAGCCTAGAGAGGTGGGACAGCCTCCTTGCAGTATATAAGAAGAAATTGCTTTTGATTTCTGTCATTTGGTTTGTGATTCTGTATGATGTTGCATATACTGGCTCTGACCCCTTGCCGCCAATTAAAAGTACTATTTCGGGAACGTGTTTAATTAGATTTGTTTACTTTTAGATTTTTACTTTTTGTTCCTGCCTTCCTTTTCTTGTACAGTAATCCCTCCTCCATCGCGGGGGTTGCGTTCCAGAGCCACCCGCGAAATAAGAAAATCCGCGAAGTAGAAACCATATGTTTATATGGTTATTTTTATATTGTCATGCTTGGGTCACAGATTTGCGCAGAAACACAGGAGGTTGTAGAGAGACAGGAACGTTATTCAAACACTACAAACAAACATTTGTCTCTTTTTCAAAAGTTTAAACTGTGCTCCATGACAAGACAGAGATGACAGTTCCATCTCACAATTAAAAGAATGCAAACATATCTTCCTCTTCAAAGGAAACAGAGAGTAAAGCAAACAAATCAATAGGGCTGTTTGGCTCTTAAGTATGCGAAGCACCGCCGGTACAAAGCTGTTGAAGGCGGCAGCTCACACCCCCTCCGTCAGGAGCAGGGAGAGAGAGAGAGAGAGAGAGAGAGAGAGAGAGAGAGAGAAACAAAGTCAAAAATCAATACGTGCCCTTTGAGCTTTTAAGTATGCGAAGCACCATGCAGCATACTTAAAAGCTGCACACAGAAGGTAGCAACGTGAAGATAATCTTTCAGCATTTTTAGACGAGCGTCCGTATCGTCTAGGTGTGCGAACAGCCCCCCTGCTCACACCCCCTACGTCAGGATCACAGATAGTCAGCGCGAGAGAAAGAAAAGTAAGTTGGGTAGCTTCTCAGCCATCTGCCAATAGCGTCCCTTGTATGAAATCAACTGGGCAAACCAACTGAGGAAGCATGTACCAGAAATTAAAAGACCTATTGTCCGCAGAAATCCGCGAACCAGCAAAAAATCCACGATATATATTTAAATATGCTTACATATAAAATCCGTGATAGAGTGAAGCCGCGAAAGGCGAAGCGCGATATAGCGAGGGATCACTGTATACTTTTTTTTTTTAAATCCTTTTGAATCTATGTAAAAAATCTTTTAAAAACATTAAAGGATCTTTGTTTATACTTGGACCAGAGTTTTTAACAGTGTTCCTCTCCTCCTTTTGCAAACATTTTTAATATTTTGCTATTTAAAAGCCTTGTCCCATTTTTTGGGGCATGTACAAGCTGTAGGCCTATCTTTTAAGTTGGAGCTGGGCAAGATCTTTGGATGTAGACTCGTGGTGACTTTGATTTTTGGAACCTACAGCCTTTTAAATCAGAATGCATTTTATTTACATTGCACTGTTTCCATGCTCAAAGCACTTAATTCAAAGAAGATCCCGATCTCTTTCTACCACAGGGCAAGCCTTTGTTTGGGTGCTCCTCCTGACAATATGCTGAAGCGTAACTCTGCCATTATGCGGCTTTAAAGCTTGCTGCTACTCCCTGTAAACCTTAGTTTGGAAGGAAATATCACAATAGCACATTCCTTTATAATATAATGATGACCCTGCAAGACCTTACCCTGGAATGGGCAACACAACTTCTGTTTCTCCTGTTTGTGCCCACATGCTATCGCCCGAAAGGTTAATCAATATTTATTTTATAAAGCACCCCTCAAAGGGCACATTTGACAAAGCACTTTACCAATAGAATATTATATATATAGTATATAGCCATCATTATATATATTTCACAGAGTACCTGTGAAATAATACAAAGAGTACACAACATGTGTTCCGCCTTGATGTTTGAAGTTCGAGCCCCAAATATGCATTATTTGACAGGTACTACATTCCGCCGTGACGGGTTACATCTGAACTGGAGGGGCACCAATGTATTGGGGAGGCGTATGTGTAGACCAGTCGAGGATTGTTTAAACTAGGGCCGGGGGGGGGGGGGGGGGGGGGGGGGGGGGGTTGGGGGGAGTTTAGGACAGGCCAGGTTTAGATCTATACATGGAAGAACAAACAATGGTGTCGAAATAAAAATGCACATTAATGTAAATTCTAAGCAAACATTTAAATGTAGAAGGAGTAATACATTAAAAATAGCTTGCCTTAATGCTTGACGTATCAAAAATAAGTGAGTTGGAGTTGTATGTAGCAGAGCATAATTATGATATTATAGCAATAACGGAAACCTGGCTAAATAACAAAGATGGGGATGAGTGTAACATAGAGGGATACACATTTTTTAGGAAGGATAGACAGAACAGAAAAGGAGGTGGGGTTGCTGTTTATGCCAAACAGGATTTAAATGTAAGTCCTCTTCAATTGGATGATGAGCCCCATCTTAGTGAGGACATGTGGCTTCGCCTGGAAAATTTTAGGGAAAGAGGTCTTATTTTAGGAGTGTGTTATAGACCACCCAATTCAGACAGTAATTTCAACACACATCTTTATAGTAACATCAAAAAGGCAAGTTTAGAGGGACATATTATAGTCATGGGGGACTTTAATTATCCAAATATTAACTGGGATAACCTTGCAGATGGAGGAGCACAAGAGCAGGAGTTCTTAGAAGTAATCAGTAACTGTTTTCTAACACAGCATGTTAAAGCACCAACAAGGGGTGAAGCCTGTCTGGATTTAGTATTTTGTAATAATCAGGATAGAATTGATGGTGTAGAGGTGATTGAACCACTAGGGTCACGTGACCATAATGTAATACAATTCTCAGTATTTTGTAAGAGTATAGATGCAAAGACTAAAATTGTTAAGTTTAACTTTGGTAGGGTTAATTTTGAGCAGATGCGACAATGTCTAAGTAGGATACACTGGGATAAGCTTTCAAGTGTGGAGACAGTTGAGGGGCAGTGGAACAGGTTTAAAAATGTTTTACATGTAATGCAGGACAGATACATACCTAAATTTGGAATTAATAGGAAACTAAAAAGAACTCCACGGTGGATTAATAAAGATTTAAAAAAGAAGTTGTAAAGGAAAAAACTGCTTTATAAGGCATATAAGACTAATGACTGCAAAGTGAATCATAGAGCGTATGAGAACATGAGGGCAACCATTAAGAAGGATATCAGGGAGGCTAAAAAACAGTTGGAAAGGAATATAGCAGATAAGGCGAAAGACGACCCTAAGAGATTCTTTCAGTATTTTAGTAGTAAAAGAACAGTCAAGGAGGAGGTCAAGTGCATCAGAAATAGTAAAGAGGAATTAAAAGATACAGACAGTGAAATAACGGATGCCCTAAACTTACATTTTTCTGAGGTGTTTACAAGTGAGCAAGTGGATAACTTCCTAGAGGTAACAGGGACTACTAAGGAGGTACTGAGGGATTTGGAAATTGTAGAGGGAGAAGTGCTACTCAGATTAAATAAGCTGAAATCAAAAAAATCACCAGGACCAGATAATATTTACCCTTGAGTTCTTAAGGAGGCTAGCAAGTACATATATAAACCCTTGACACATATTTTTAGGAAGTCACTGCACCCTGGAGAGATTCCGAAGGACTGGAAAATGGCAAATATCATCCCATTATATAAAAAGGGTGACAGGGCAGATCCAAGCAACTATAGGCCAGTAAGCTTAACATGCATCACAGGAAAATTAATGGAAGGAATTATTAAGGATAAGATTGAGCAACACCTGGTAAGGACAGGAGTTATTCTGAGCATGGGTTCAGAAGTGGGAGGTCGTGTTTTTCTAACATGCTGGAATTCTATGAGGAGGCAACAAAAGGATACGATCAAAGTAGAGCATAGGATATTATTTATCTGGACTTTCAGAAAGCATTTGATAAGGTGCCACATGAGAGGTTGGGCATCAAATTAAAAGAAGTGGGAGTTCAGGGTGATGTTTTTAGATGGGTGCAGAATTGGCTCAGACACTAGAGCAGAGGGTGATGGTGCGAGGAACCTCATCAGAACTGGTCGATGTTAAGAGTGGTGTTTCATAGGGGTCAGTGCTAGGGCCGCTTCTATTTTTAATATATATAAATGATTTAGATAGGAATATAAGTAACAAGATGGTTTAAGTTTGCAGATGACACCAAGATAGGTGGATTAGCAGATAATTTGGAATCCGTTATATCATTACAGAAGGACTTGGATAGCATACAGGTTTGGGCAGATTTGTGGCAGATAAAATTTAATGTCAGTAAATGTAAAGTATTACACACAGGAAGTAAACATGTTAGGTTTGAATACACAATGGGCGGTCAGAAAATTGAGAGTACACCTTATGAGTAGGATTTAGGAGTCATAGTGGACTCTAAGCTATCGACTTCCTGACAGTGTTCAGAAACCATTAAGAAGGCTAACAGAATGTTAAGTTATATAGCAGGATGTGTGGAGTACAAGTCCAAGGAGGTTATGTGCAACCTTTATAATGCACTGGTGAGGCCTCACCTTGACTACTGTGTGCAGTTTTGGTCTCCAGGCTACAAAAAGGACATAGCAGCACTAGAAAAGGTCCAGGGAAGAGCGACTAGACTGATTCCAGGGCTACTAGGGATGAATTATGAGGAAAGATTAAAAGAGCTGAGCTTTTACAGTTTAAGCAAAAGAAGATTAAGAGGTGACATGATTGAAGTGTTTCAAATTATGAAGGGAATTAGTCCAGTGGATTGAGACTGTTATTTTAAAATGAGTTCATCAAGAACACGGGGACAAAGCTGGAAACTTAGGGTAAATTTCGTAACAAACATTAGTAATTTTATCTTTACTCAAAGAACGACAGACACTTGGAATAAGCTACCAAGTAGTGTGGTAGACAGTAAGACATTGGGGACTTTCAAAACTCGACTTGATGTTTTTTTGGAAGAAATAAGTGGATAGGACTGGCAAGCTTTGTTGGGCTGAATGGCCTGTTCTTGTCTAGAGTGTTCTAATAATATATATCTATATACTATATACACATAAATACACATACTCCATTAGACACAGCCACAATACCCACAATGGATCAAAACAGGCCAGTTTATGGACACCAATTAACTTAACATGCATGCACCTTTTGGAGGTGTCAGGAAAAATGACAGTTGCCAGAGGAAAAACCCATGAAGGCTCTGGGAGAAACAAATTCCACACAGGCAATTAATAGGCAGGGATTCAAATCCAGGCAGTACCATGCACTGTAAATTCAAATACTATTAAAAGTAAGGCTAAATGCAGTGACTTTTGAAATAGTCTGTTTAGTCCAACTATGCAGTGTTTTTTTTTTTTGTTGTTGTTTCCATTCAGGTATGAGTTTCCTGCCTCATTATGCAGCAGGTCCAAGCAAATTTTAAGGAAAACGTTTGAATCCAAAATTTTATAGTAACATCTTGAATAAACTAACTAACAAAGTATTAAGCATTATTACAATACTAACAGAAAAAAGCTACCTGGATGTGGTGCAGCTCAAATTTAGATAAATGCAGTGCCTGCCTACTAAAATATGCAGAAGATAAGCAACATAATTTTCAGATGCTGGTAGTCACTGCAGATTTCCTAAGATGGTGGCTACAGCAAAAACAGAAATTCAAGAAAAGGCCACATCAGTACCACAGAACAACAGCCTACTGTATACTACAAAAATGTTTGACAATGAAAACACGATCAAATAATAAGCCATGGATCATGTCAATGTGAGAAAGCATAGTTTAGTATGCTAAGTAGCTGGATTTTGAACCACATGTTTGCAAGTACAAATCCCACTTCCCTATACTTCCTGTTAACCTACCTCACCTGCATGGACTCCAAGTACTTGGATAAAATTGTACATGTGCTATTAAGCTACTAAAGATGTCATTATTATGAATGGTGCTAGAAAATGAAAACTGGTTGATTAACATTTGAAGCAATTGATTTATATTCATCAACCTTGTTTTACTGTGAATATGTCTGATCATACTGTTTCTTTCTTCTGTATTTTATTGTAGACAACAAAACCACTCAAGGAGAAAGGCATCTGTGTGTTTAAAAATAAGGTGCTCAATAGTTACCCAGTAACCAAGAAAGTAACTAAAGATATTTATGTTCCTTCTCCTGAATAATAAGTAAGTTCTATGAACATGTACATTATTTCTCAGAGCTGCTAAAGAAAAAAAAATTATCAGCACAATCTGCATGGATTCAGAAACACAGCCTACAGACGAGACTTATCTTCAGTGTGAACAGCAACAGATTCAGATGTATGCTGCTTGTGATTGTCAGTTACATAATAACATAATCATTCTAGCCGTTAATCTGAGTAAGTAGGTTATTTAATAGAATTAAAAGACAGGGTGCAGATAGCATTTCCTGAAATACTTAACTTAATAAAGTGCAATCTGATTTCAAATTGGAAATCCAAGTGTTTATTATGCTAACAAAATTGCTAACTCTTTCTAATTGAACCTGTTTTGTGTTGGATTGTAAGTGTCATTTTACTTTTTTGTATATCAAAAAATATCCTGGTAAGCATGGAGAGCTATCAAGCAGTTTAGGTGAATGTATTGTAGCACACTGGCAAAACCTGGCAAAAGGAGCCGTGCTTTGCCTGCCTCTTTTAGAGGAAAACATAATTTGCCTGGCATTTGGGTTCCACACTGGCACGTCCACTTTTCAGGTACTTTAGACTTAGCTTAAACCCTTTTTAGAAATAAGACATAAATTAAGCCAGTGGAAGTCCTCACAGGTGGTGCAGTGGTAGTGCTGCTGCTTTGCAGTAAGGAGACTGTGGAAGATTGTGGGTTCGCTTCCCGGTTCCTCCCTGTGTGGATAGCGCTTTGAGTACTGAGAAAAGCGCTATATAAATGAAATGAATTATTATTATTATTATTAAGTAGAAATTAAGAAGTTCATCCTACCAAGCTACTCAATTAAATGACTTTTATTGGTGATATGGGGAAAGAGAAATTAAAAATGAGACATTAGCATGTTAAAGTATTATTAAGGGCTAACATAGCATGGTTTAGTATTGTTAGTCTACTCTAAGCTATGCATGACGAGGCAGAAAAACAGTAACCACACAAAACTGAAACCATTGCTTATAAAGAAGATCAATGCCAATTGCAGACCAAAAGACAGTGATTTTTATTACATACAACATTTTCCATGTTGTAATTTGAGTTTCATTTTTTTTTTCCATAACCCTGCTTCAATTCAGTCAGCTAGTAGTTTAAAACTATAAAACTGATGATAACACATCTAACTTGCATTTATCGTGGATTTATCACTACAACAATCTAGACGAGAACAGACCATTCATTTTACCAAAGCTCCCCAGTGCTGTCCACTTACTTCTTCTAAAATAAAATCAAGTCTAGTGAGAATTTAAGCAGCTATGTTTTCTCGTTAACTGCAGTGTGCCAATTTTACATTTTCTATTAATATGTACCCTTAGCAGCCATTAAACCTACGCACATAAAGGTGCAGTTTATATGTGCAAAGGAGCAACAATGAAGCATAGCAAACAAATAAAAGCTCCATTTGTCCTATTTTAAAAATTGAATGTCTGTCCATTCACCTACTCAAACTGTTAAATGGGGTTAAGGTTACAAATGGCTGTCCCAAAGAGAAATCTTAAGAGGTCACAACTGAGTGGAGAGTTTGGCCAAACTGGCAACTGTAAGACGCATAAGAAAAAACAAAAAATTGTGAGCTGCAGCTGTCCTGGTAATCAGTTATTTTAATGGGATTGAACTGTGAATGTTCAGAAAGGTGGACTGAATTTGTTTACCATTAAGTCAGAAATATAAAAAGTATGAGTTTTAGGTTTTGTGAAGAGTTTAGGGAGGGTATTTAAGTGTGTTTATACACAAATTTAGATTAATTCAATCCAACATTATTAATAAATAAATTATAACAGTTCTGTCTGATTAGTACGCATACGAATTACTGAAATCTGCTTTTCTGTTAGCTAGTTTACTACTTGTTCAGTATTATTGTTAAATAATATATTTAAACAGGAACAATATGCACCTACAGGATTGTATGGTCTCTGTGAAGGAAGAGGTTGCTTACATTTATTTATTTATTTGGCTGACGCCTTTATCAAAAGTGACTTACAACATTTGTTATATTTCTTTTCTTTTTCCAATTGGAGCACAGGTGGGTGAAGGGACTTGTTCAGGGTCACACAGCGTCAGCAGCAGGATTTGAAGCCACAACCTCAGGGTTTGGAGTCCAAAGCCTTAACCACTGCACTGCACTGCCTGGTTATCTTTGGCCCTGTCCACACCACTATGTTTTCATAAAAAAAAAAAAACGCAGATATTAGTCTCCATTTATACCTTTTGTCCACACTACTCCAGCATTTTGCAACCCACGGAAACAAATACTCCTGAAAACTCCCTCCAGAGTTGTATACTTCTGAAAACACCAGCTTAGGGTTTTAGTGTGGATGGGCAAAAACACATTCTGATTTGTTCATGCTTACTATGTTGCCCTTTCCGGATTGGGTCCTGCTCTTTATAACATCTCATTACCTAACACAATCTGATTGGTTCATGCTTACTATGTTGCCCTTTCTGGATTGGGTCCTGCTCTTTATAACATCTCAATACCTAACTGGTTATCCTTCACGGAATAAAAAAAACCCTATTGAAACAGAGTGGGTGTTGAAGACTTTCCATGGTGTGTGTTGTGTTGCTTACCTGTAGGCATCTAAATTGTGTTTTGTACAGTTTGAATGCTGCATACATGTCCATCCATCCATCCATTTTCCAACCCGCTGAATCCGAACACAGGGTCACACAGGGCACAAGGCAGGGAACCAATCCTGGGCAGGGTGCCAACCCACCGCAGGACACACACAAACACACCCACACACCAAGCACACACTAGGGCCAATTTAGAATCGCCAATCCACCTAACCTGCACGTCTTTGGACTGTGGGAGGAAACCGGAGCGCCCGGAGGAAACCCACGCAGACACAGGGAGAACATGCAAACTCCACGCAGGGAGGACCCGCTGCATACATGTGCAAAAGGCAAATAATTTACCAGTTGCTACAGTTTTGTGTTAAATACTACGGCCGACAGTGTTATCACTCCTGCAAGGATTTCTCTGCCAATGTGTGCATACAGAGTGCAGGCGAATGTTTATGTCACATGTGTTTTCAGTCGTTTAACTGTGGATGGAGAGACTTTTGCAAAAGATGTGAAAGTGTGGTTTGGAAACACTTTTTTTTTTTTTTTTTTTAAATGGAAACATAGTGATATAGATGCAGCTACAGACTCCTCCTCGAGAATTTCCAGGTGGTCCTTCCTACCCAGTCAAAATATATACCTGTATATATACAGTATAAAATATATCCATCCATCCATAATCCAACCCGCTATATCCTAACTATAGGGTCACGGGGGTGGGAGCCAATCCCAGCCAACACAGGGCACAAGGCAGGAAACAAACCCCGGGCAGGGCGCCAGCCCACCGCAGAGTATAAAATATATATATATATATATATATATACAGTACATGTATACAGTATAAAATCGTCAGTGTTCCAGGACTGCTCAATACCTGGTGCTATTAGGGCACTGAATGTCACCTAATCACCTCCAATGCAGCAGTGCAATAGATGACATCTTGTGCAATTAAGGTCTTATTTGAATGTTTGTGTTCTACCTTATTTCTTCTTATCCTTTCTTATCCTTTTGTAATTATATTTACTGTATTTATATTTTGACACCGCAGGGACTGCACCTAATTTTGTTGTATTTGTTACAATGACAACAAAGATATTCTGATTCTGATTATCGGTCTCACTTCACTGACAGCTTATTACTTACTGATGGCATGAAACGTTAACCTGTTATCCGTGCTTGGATTTAGGAGACGCTGTGGTTTTTCCTCCTTGACGGACTACATGTACTGTATGTGCAGACTCCTCATGAGAATGTGATTATACAAAGATCTCCTAATTCATTACTTATGTACATATTAAGCTTGGATGAAGTCTGAGATTTATGACTTGGAGGCTGTAAGAGGCAAAGGAGCACCACGAAAACCTGTCATAACATAGCCTAAAATTAAGAAGTAAAAAAGCAGTAAGCAATTATTTTTGCACTAATTGACATGAATAGGCATCAAAATGAAAGTACAAACTGAAGGATTTGTAAAAAATAAAATTCACTCTACCAGAGTAACATCACATAGCAGCTGACTAACATCCTGAAACAGCACAACACATTTTCCTTAACACCAACACAACATGAAATGAGATAAAGGCAATACACAAGCATAACTATCTGAAACTTTCCATATGATATTAAGGATCTGGGAATGACATCTTTACCAAAAAGCGGGGTGAGGGAGTTACCTTTAATGCCAATACTCATTCATTTAAATCAAATCACTTTCAACCTAATTTAGTAAATCAAAGCTTGAAATCTGCCTTCGTATTTGGGCACAAGGCAAACGTACACACAGCAATAATCAAATGTGCCTGTTATGTTCCTTTACAATTCAATAAATAACAAAACAGTTACAGGATCCTATAAGAAAGGACCACCAAATTTACTAAAGTATAGCCGAAGACACCAGGAAACAAGGAACAATATAACATATTACTTGTAAGTTTCCATCTGTCTTGACATTCATATTTAGAACGATAAAAAATAATTTCTCTCTATATTTTTAAAATTTTTTTAATGCAGTCCCTTCCTTTAGAAATTTCAGTGGTTCTAGCTATTCTGTAAGGCAGAACTCTCACTTCCACACTGTATACTTATATTAAGTTTGTCTGTTAGCTTTGAATGCACTGCCTATAATTTGTCAATTAATCCACAATGTTTTGAGCATGTAGGTAACATGATGAAGCAATCAAATAGCTGATAGATGACCGGGGACCTTGCCCCCCCCCCCCCGGGACACCTGGAGAAGGAAAGGACCGAGAGAGGGGCAGTATCTTCCCTGGGACGCAAGAGGGAAGCCCCCCTGGATTGCATGGGGGCCACAGAGCTTGGAAACTCAACCCCTTTAGGGTGCCGTGGCCACCGCCAGGGAGCTCCTGGATGGTTCCGGAGCCATGGACCGAACAATTCCGCCACACCAGGAAGTACTGCCAGAACAGGAACCAGGTACAACCGGAGTGCATCCAGGAAGTGCTGCAGGAAGGTTATCAAGGAGCACCTGGAGCACATCTGGGTGCATTATAAAAAGGGTCGCCTCACACCATTCAGGGAGGCAGAGGACGGAGCTTGCGAAGGAGGGAGTGGAGGCAGCAGAAGAAAGAGTAAAGGACTGAGTAATTGTGAGATATTTATGGTGCATGGTGCTGTGTGCAGTGAAGAAACAAAATAAACGTGTGTGATTTTGGGACCTCTGAGTCTGTGTGTCTGTCTGTGTTCTGGGCATCTGCCACAAAGCAAATAACCTGTGTCAATATATTGCAGAAATTGTCCAATATAAATCAAGGGGCAATTAAGACTTATCATGGAGGACTGTTTGCAGTTCTGGTCACCACACCACAAAAAGACAAAGCAGCTCATGAAACTGTGAATGAGAGGGCATGTCCAGCTCTGACAAGTTGAGGGACTTAAACCTCTTTAGGCTGCAAGAGGACCTAATCCAGGTCTTTGACATTGTCAAGCCGCTGATAAAGTGGATTCAGTGGAATTCTTTCAGTTAAACAACAAATCCTATCTGGCTGAGATATTGGGACAATTTAGCTATTAGCTATGATGAACTGAATGATTGCCTCTAAAATGTCGTATAATACACTTGGTGGTGTTACTTTGTTTAGCATTACTGCAATATGCTCTGCTTTCTATGAGAGGAGTTTCAAGAGTCCATTCGCTTTAATAGAAATAAAACAGAACCCCTAATTGTTTTTTTCTTCAGAAACCTTATTAATGCTCCTGGACAGGGGAAGCACTCCATCATAGTGTACATTAACACGGACCCCCAGACTCATTTACACCGAGCTAATATAAATCTCCCAATATATTTGGTTGCTGGAAAGAAGTCTAGAGTATCCACACTTAAATGTGTGCAGGTGCACAAGAGGATATGAAAACTTTAAATACTGCAGGCAATGTCTGGGACAAAGATTTGAATGGAAAACAGCAGCAGCGCTAACCACTGCACCTGTTGTGCCATCCATTTAAATATCAGCAGAAGTAAAATTATTTTATTTTTGGAGCCCTTGGAAAAACAACTTATTTTCCAATACACTTTATACAGGACAACAATTTTTGTCAGAAAAACACAAAAGAACTGCACGTTTTATGAAATTTACTTTTGTCACCCTTTACTTATTGCTTGACCTCCATGATCTCCCATGGAAAAGTGCAGCACAAAGTTACAGTATATACTGAATATTTTTCAGCTGGACAGCTTACATCAAAGTGCCATTAACAAATCTTAACTTAATCTATTTCAAATTTTGTACCTGCAATTCTGGACAAACAACACTGTTGTGATGTGAAATTTTGCATATATGTTGATAAATAATTTGTATGTCTTTATTTGTAACTTAGGCAAAGCAATGTAATATTAGTGTTACAATAGTGAGAAGCATTCATGTTTACCCCCCTAGGACTAAGTCAGGAAAGTGAATTTTACGACAGGGTTGGGGGAAGTGTCTCCAACAAGTTTGGCCAGTGATTCTCTGCTGGAGTCTCTCAGTCCCTTAGGAAAGCCAGGCTGCCTAACTGCCAAGCTTCACCTTAAAACATGGTTTGGGGGGCAGGTGTAAAGGTATTCTGTCCCCCCATTGGTCTGAAGTATGGGTGTTTGGAATTGGCTTGTATCAGAAGCCCTTAAGTACCATGACGCCCTATTGGCTCTAGGGGTTGGACAGAAAACCTATAAATGTGCTTGCTTTACCCCCTTCTCTCTCTCTCTCTCTTACCAAACTGATGAAAGACCATCTCACACACCATAAACTGAAAAGGACAACACAATGAAGAGCACAGCTCGGCAGCCATATTGAGACAGGCATGCGGCCTGTCCTGAAGAAAGCTGACCACAAATGATGCCTTAACTAGAAACATTTTAAGTAACTAACAAGTCTGTGTGCCGCCTGAAACTACACATCATCATTTATCAGGTTGTATGGTTGCCAGTATTCAAATGTACTTTGCATATTGTTATTATTTATGAATATTATCAATAATACATTGTTAAAATTGTAACTTAACTCCTGCTTGTCTTTTACTACACCTAATTGCCTATTGCCCGAGGTTATAGATGTAGAAGGGAAGGTGGGGAGAAGAGATATGGTATGATACTTTATAAACAGATTTGAGGCATTCTGACAAAGGCTACATATTAAAGAATACAAAAGGGGAAAGTAGAGTAATATATTACTCTTCCAAGACAAAACAAACACCACCAGATTTATTTAGCTCCTAATCAGACACATAACCCTAAAGTTGGGTGTTGCACTTAGTTTGAGGAAGGCTGCAATTTTTTTATTCCAACCATTTTTTTTATTTAGAAGTCAATCATTTCTGGTAAAGGTGTAAGTCACTTGAATAGTCCTGCTGTTATTTATAAATTTGTGACCCATCACTTGCTAGTTAAGATTCAGTGCCATGAAGGTAATACATTTAAAACACACTACATGTACTGCGGTGGACTGGTGCCCTGCCCGGGGTTTGTTTCCTGCCTTGCTCCCTGTGTTGGCTGGGATTGGCTCCAGCAGACCCCCGTGACCCTGTAGTTAGGACATAGCGGGTTGGATAATGGATGGATGGACACACTACATGTAGCCCTTCATTGCTTCTTTTTCACTTTACTAACTTCAAACGAACAATTACACGCAAACATAAGGGGGGACTAGCACTAGAAGCCAGCACTTTTGGACACAATGCAGCAACTGCAACGACTGACTTTTCATTCTAAAATGGGTTTGAATGAAAGCCTGCAGGGCCTCTGGGAAGTGCGCTGGTGAATCTCGCTTCAAACAGCATGACTTAGGGAGACCCAAAAAAAAAAAAAAAAAAAACGGAAGTTCTTGCCTCATTCTCATGCTTGGCACATGTTGTACCCCTCTTGGTGTTCTGCAAGTTTTCAAGTATATTAGGAGAGATCACACCTGTCATGTCTCAGTTGGTCACGTCTTAAAGGTTTTAGCACTGAACTGTAAAGAAGTTTTCAACTGCAAAGCTCAAAGTCTGATAATTGCAGTTATTACCTGCATTTAAAACATTTGGAATATAAGGTGGAGGGAAAACAGTACAATTAGAAATAAAAAAAGGAAAAAAACATATAAATCATGGGCGCGTGCACATATGTCACACCCTGTATTGTACAAGCAGTACGATGAGTTCTCATACAGTCATCAATGCCTCACTGATTCAAATGAGATTACAAACACATACCTGCAATGAGAAGTCAAGCAAAATGACACCTGTTATTGGCTAACTATACAAAGCAAGCTTTCAAGGCCCCTAACACGGTACAACACCCTACTACTAAGCACAGACCTGGAAAGCAGCTATCTATAGATCCACTTAACACACAAAACATGCTTTACAGCTTTACCCAACTGGCTGTTTCAGAAGACTAGTGTTGTTTCAATGCTTCTCTTTTACCTTACAAAGTACTGCATATAAAATAAGACTGGTGTGTAACTCCTAGCAGCCAACATGCAGGTATCGATCAGACAAAGTACCCTACCTGAAAGAGAACACAAGGGTCTCAAGAATACAATGTGCAGACGTTTCCTCAGAAGACAAACCACCACATTAGTGCAGTCCTCCTGCACCATTGTGAGGCGAAAAAGAGCAAGGGGTGTGGGACAAAGACCTTTAAAACACACTAAGTGATCCCAAAAAGCAGGAATGCAAAGTGTTTAAAAAAAGGTTATGTTTAGAACATGAGGCGCCATGAATTGACTATCAATCAATCAATTCACACCCTTCCCTAGTGTGTCAAACCTTTGAATCCATTTCTTGTTTTGTGATTTTATACATTAAAGCTGGTGTATGATTTTTTTTTTTTTTTTTTTAAAGAAGATCAGGCACAGGGATCGTCCATGGTGGCGCTACTTTTGAAGCTCTTCTTATATAATACGCTACTGTGGCTGTCTGTCTGTCCAGGATTTTAAATCACCTGTAGCTCACAGACTGTTTGAACTGTTGACCTGAAATTTGGTACACATATACTACATGACATCTACTATCCACGTTCGGGGTGATGATTGACCTCCAAGGTTATTCCTCTTTTTATTATTATTTTATTTTATTGTAGAATCAACTCTTGACTGCATACAGGCGCCGTTCTCAATCCTTACCTTCGCCGTCACTTCCCCTACCTCTTCATATCTTAAATCATTCTTGAGGCAGATGGAAGACTTAAGTGCCAGCTTAAGTGAAAAATTAAGAAAAACGTACTAAGTAATTGCAGCACAAACACTGACTTAATCAGTTTTAACACGAAAATATGCAAACGAAAGAAGAGAAGAAGCGGGCCACTAGGGTAAAGGAAAGAAGAGCTGCTCAGGAAGCAGCAAGTGCATCAACCTCTGAGCAAACGAATACTATAAACATACAGAGAAAGAGTATGAAAGCTAGGAATGCTCAAGTCAAGTGTATTCTGCAGTGCACCGTTACTGGTATGATATATTTAGGAGCATCTAGCTGTGAGCTGGTGTGGAAGGAGCACCTGGACGTTGGACAACCAGTATACCTTTCCCAACTTTATCCTCCTTTTCCTTTTCCTGTTGCCAGTGTTGGTGCTAGGTTATTTTGCGCCCTAGGCCAAGCGACTGTCTGGTAGCTAACCCCTGCAGTTGGGTCCCCCCCCCCCCCAACCCCTTATGATCTGCACCCTAGGCAAACGCCGAATTCCCCTTATTGGTAGAACCAGCCCTGCCTGTTGCATTAAAGCAACCAGAAGGATGACATATCTTTGGAAGTGAAAATTCAACCTTCCATTTAATCAGTCATCTTAACTCACTGTAGTCTGCCTAGAAGCAACAGCATATCCTGGCATCAAAGTAACATTCTTGAAATGTATATATGTGTATCTTTTCACAAATATTAAGAATTTTGAGCATTCTGCATGTTATACTGTATATCGCATATACTATAGATCGAAATATACAGTACAAGTATACTGAAATTTACAAATGAACAAATATACCAAAAGCAGTAAGAGATTAAAACTCATTTTCAGTGAAATTTGTAGAGTAAGCACACTTAGGAAACTCAGCTGTCATCACAAACTGTATACCAGGGGTGTCAAACTCTGGGCCTGGAGGGTCGCAGGTTTTCATTCTAACCCTCTTCCTAATCAGTGACCAATTTTCACTACTAATTAACTTCTTTTCCCTTCATTTTAATTGCCCTGTTTTTAAGGAGTCAGTCCTCTGAATGTATTCCTTTTTTCATTAAATGGCAGCCAAACAGAAATGAGATGTGAAACGAGCCAACAGATGACCAGCAGATGACCAGCTAAACTGGAACGTCAAACTCCAGCCAATTTCACTCCAACCGGTTTCTTAATGAGAAGCCAATTCTTGCTGTTAATTAAAGCCATTACTGAATATCATGATTTGTTGCTGCTGTCATTCTGCCACAGCAGACATTTCCAAAACTGTTTTTCTCAGAGCACTGTCAAAATGTTTTGGTGACCTCGGAGATCAACCTTACGGAGACCTTCACCTTTCTTTATTTTCAGATATTGTGTGATGGGCACAGGTGAGCTGCTCATGTGGCGGCTTGTTTTGTGTCTCATTATTGTTTGCTGCTAATTGAGGAAAAAGAGACAACTAAAGGGCCTGAGTCAAGCTGATTTAAAAAATGGCAAAAGATGTTAATTTGAATTAAAAACTGGTCACTAATGAAGAAGATGGTTAGAATGAAAACCTGCAGCCACTGCGGCCCTCCAGGACCGGAGTTTGACACCTGTGCTGTATACAATACTCGAGCAAAGTTCCATTAGGACAAGGCCTGTCTGCTTTTGCATGGTGCCAGTTATTTGAAATTTTCAGATAATTATAAACTGAAATCTTCCTAACAATTCACACATTAAAAAAATCACCTTAAGGAACAACAGAACCATAAAAAGAGAAACATTTCTTCACACTGGACACTACTTCACAGTCAGAGGCGTGATTTGCAATGACCTCATACTGTGCTTTTATGTCTTCTTCTGGCCTTCACTTTACACAAACGTTACGGCTTGAAATATTTGTGTAATGCCACTAAGGGAGTGCAGGGTATTATACATAAATGGGAATGAGAATAGGAAAGGAAATGTTCAAGCTTGCTGCCTATGGAAAGATGCAGGTTACTCTGTTAACCTTATCCATTCATCTGTTTTCAAGACCCAGTGGGTGCAAATCAGTCGGGCCCACCAAGAGAGTGGATGACAGCTCAATGTTGGGTACTCACACACACCTCAGCCCACTCAGCATCTTCGATTTACCATTTCTATAAACTTGAAGCCCCTTGACTACAGGCAGATCTCCATTTAACTGATTATGCGACTTCTAAAATCAACTGGCTGCACCAGTGGGTCATATTACTTTGTAATTAACTTAGATCACTTTGCAGAGTTCTATTTTCATGTTTACATTAAAGAGTCTTTTTCTGTGGATCAATGTCACAAAAGCTACAATGAAATGTGATTTAGCGCAGTATAACAATAAAGCAGTGGAAAAAACAACTAATAAATATAATAATAATAATAATAATAGTAACACATTCATCAATGGAGGACTCAGCACAAACTGTATCTGGAAAAACTCAATGGAGGTTTCAGTTTCATAATTAAAGCTGATGAATGTTTTGCTTTTTATAGAACTTCAACAATATTGGATTAACTTTCAAGGTTTTGTTTTTATTTCTTTCCATTTTTTTAATGAATGCTCAAAACACACCAGTTGTAAATCAATGCTCCTTAGCCTTAGTCCTTGGAGAACCCCGTGGCTGCTGGTCTTTGTGTTAGTCGGGTTTATAAATAGACAGAAATGTCAGTAGTGTACTAAACGGGTAGGGGGTGCAGTGGTCAGAGGGCCTTTGCCACTTTCCTTGAAAGAATATAAAGCTGATGTAGGTAGGATGGAGGGCTACAAAGGGGACTCTAAAGGTTAGGGGAATACCACAGCAGTTGTTAACAACAGATCTAAGGCTTTGCAGTTGTTAACACATTTAAAGTGCCATGTTTCTTTTCAAACTCTAACACGTTCAGTGCTCACACCCTAGGTGGACAATGAAAACGTAACAAAATAACACCAGCTTTCAAAAGAGCTTCTGTCTATATTTCATATCATATATTTTCTTCATTAGAAATTGGGACATTCCCATCCCCCCCCCCCCCCCCCCAATATATCAAAAAATGAGCACACCTCTTTGCACCTGAAGCTGTTTTGTTCTTTTTTTTTTTTAGAAATATTTTAAAGCTCACCAATTCATAATCTCAGAAAAGAGAAATAACATGGAATGAGCTCTTCCTCTTTGCTCCCCCTTACTTGCATCCTTGTCTGCTAGTTTTAATGGAAACGTGTAAGGTGAGAGATTCTTACACAGTTTAAGATAAGGCCTAAATGCAGAAAAATAAATGGCCATGAGTACTAAAACACAAGGAAGTTTCATGCAAATGTGAATTTTTGAGATCCGTAACAAAGTGTCATATTACACAAAAGGATCGATTAACAACAACAAAAGGACGTCTGATTTAAACACAGGTTGAGAAACAGCGGAATTAGCTAGCTGCATGTGTGAACCACAGCACATTATTATTATTTTTACTTGAGACTACTTCTTACTTTGATTACTCAATAAACAATATAAAAAGCCTAATAAGAGATTACAAGAAAATTTTGAATGATAGTAATTGAATGAGCTACAAACTATAAAAAAGACATAAAAGAATCTAATTTCTAATTGTTCTTAGAACACTTGGACTATGCTATCCAGAGACAAAATGAACTGTGCAGGATACACAATTAAAGCAAAACCTCCGGCTCGGATTAGTAAATCTGTCGGAGAAGAAAACTGCAGCAACAGTGAAACAGAGCACTTACAAATTACTGACACATCCAAAATTGTACAAAGGTAAACACTAAAAGCTGAACCAAACTTTAAGAACAACTATGGAGCACAGCTGGATGCTGATAAGCAACGTTCATCTTACAGACAGAAATCGGGTACAAATTTGCACATTGCTTTCAGATCTCTCCTTCATTTTGCCAATTTCAAAAGCACATGAGCAACTGACTCACTGCTGAAGTGCCACGTCTCACATATATTTTACATACAAGTGGAGTAGCAGAGTCATATCATCTTTTTCTCCTGAATTCTACATTTTGCTTTCCAGCAGTGCATCCGTTTCTTTTCTCACAGATGGGGGACATTTCCCTGAATTATCACCATCCTGGAAGTATATAGCACTATGCAGGAAGCAGACCCAGAGATGTTACACTCACACACACACCCACTCACACTTGCTGAGCTAATTTACAGTTGCCAATAAATCTAATATGAGAATCTTTGGTAATAAGAAGGGAAATGTAAAATACTTCAGAGAAAAAAAAACACGCATAACACAGGAAAAACATGAAAACTCCACACAGACAGTGACAGGGAATGATTTGAACCGAGTCTTATATTGCGTCTTGATGGTACTATATAAAACAAAAACTGATTACCCAGTTCTCACCTCCATTCTTAGTTATGATCAATCACAAGCACTGGCTAGTGATTTGAAGAATGAGACTGTGAGTGTAAGGCAACTGAAATAAGGTTCCTGCGCGAAGCCCACTTGTCATGAAAAAGCGAAAAGTTCAGCCAAATGGGAGGACCTCGGAATAGAGCTGCTTCTTCTGCAGACCAAGCGAGGCCTTTTGTAGTGGTTTGGACACATACTTAGGATGCTCCCTGTGTCTCCTACCAGAGTGTACTAAGCATGAGTCACAGGGAGAAGACCCAGGGCAGAGCCAGGAAAGGCTGGAGAGGCCGTATAATGCATCTTGGCTAGCTTGGGAGACTCTGGGAATTCCCATAGAGGGGCTGCAGACTCTTGCTGAAGAAAAAGTGATCCGGATTTTCCAACTCGGCAGGTTGCCACCACGACCCTCACTAGAGAAATGTTAAGTAACTAATTAGGTGATGAGACTGCCCTGGGCAAGATAGGAAAATACAATGGCTTTGCAAAATTTAAGCATATCAAATGTATTCATTCATTTTCTGCATCTGCTATTTTCTGTACAAGGCCCCATACCCAGAAGGAGTCTCTCCATGCTAATGACAGTTTGATTCAAAACACTGCAGGTAGAGTCCTTACATGAACCACAACAGCGAGCACGTCATACAATGATCCTGCTTCGCATCTGCTGGCTCCTGGTGTCTTACAGGTTTGAATGTAAAATTCCATTATTAACCTACAAAGTTTTAAATGGCCTCACACCGGACTCCATCGGTGACCTGCTCCATCGCTATGCTCCTGTTTGCCCACTAAGGCCCTCCGAGTCTTGCGATCTTGTCGTGCCCCACACTAACCTGCACTCTGCGGGTGACAGGGCCTTCAGCCGTATAGCACCCAGACTTTGGAATGACCACCCTAAATTAATTAGATCAGTGCACTCCAATCATTCTTTTAAAAAAACAACTTAAAACTCATCCATTCAGGAAGGCTTTTACCTTAACCCTAACTCTCTGCCCCTTCTTTCAGTTTACCTCTCTGACCAGATGCTCAGGAGAATTTGTGTGTGTGTTATATTACAAATTATGTGATTTGTTATGCATTTCTTTTTGTATTAAATTTAGCATTATACTCAGGTTTATTGTCTTTTATTCTAGTTAATGTTTTGCATATCCTGTATTCATCTGTTTTAAGTGTTCTACTCCAGAAACATTTGTATCCACTGTTACATATACCTGCTGTTTCTTTCTGAGACTCTGAGAAGTGCATTGAGCATGGGAAAGGCGCTATATAAATAAAATGAATTAACATGTATACATTTAAGTATGATGTTCTTTACGTTTGAGTTGATTAACTTACTTGCTATTACGGGGACTGGCAGGGAGTTTAGCAATTCACTACAATAAACCTGTCCAACTGTGTACTGCAGCTGCATCCTGGAAATTATGCTTGGAAGATACTAAATCTGGATTGTCCTAAACTTCACCTCAGGGGACCACCATATTCTCACTCACGCAGACAGGTCATTCTAACTACTTCGCCATTTAGAAAGGAAACTTGGTATACTGGTTTGAATCCACACTAAAAATGGATGTAACTTCGCACGGAAAGCACCTCATCCGGTAGCAATGGAGGAAATAACTGAAGAACACCTTGACAGAACTCATGAAACATAACGAACATACCTGTAAGACAACTCACTGAATGGCTAGATGTTTTAGTGAATATCTGACTGAAAAGCGTATGTACTCACGCACACTTTTAAAACAGGATCGAGTACTTACCCATTTTCCAGAAGACTCATACAGACCACCTCCCGTACTCCCGGGTTGTTGGCCTTCTCGGTGGAGCAGCTCTGCAGGTTCCAAGTGGCCAGGCGCAGCACGCACCTGCCGTCCCTGAGTCCTGAGAAGACCTCCACGCTGGGTCTCACAGATATGATCTGAATCGGCCCTCCTGGGGGAAAGTCCAAGTCCTCGCTGTGCAGGCTAATGGAGGTGGGGCTCGGGTGCGACTTGCCGCTAAGGGGCAGCGCCCCACCATTTGTGTTAGTGGACGGCGCTCTTGAGCGCTCGGCAAAGATCTGCAAGCGGATTTTATCCAGAAATGAGGAGTTGACGCAGGGCACCTTAACCATGTCCTCGATACTCCTAAAGGGCCCGTTCTCCCGACGGTAGTCCACTATGCTCTTTGCGATTTTATCGGTGACCCCCCGGATGCTCATGAGCTGGGCTGCTGTGGCCGTGTTGATGTTGATCCTGCAACTTGCCAGCTGCTCGGGGCTCTGCTCTCGGCGCACCGAGCTGGGAGACTGCTGCGTGGAGGAGCCAGTCCTGTTGCTCACGCAAATCTCCAGCTTAATCTGCTCCAGCTTGGTAGCGCCCACCCCGCTTACCAGGGCCAGGTCCTCCACTTTCTTGAAGCCGCCGATGCATTCTCGATACTCCACTATATTTTGAGCCACCATGCGGTTCACCCCGGGGAGGGTCATCAGCTCCTCCTCCGTAGCAGTGTTAATGTTCAGGCGCTCCTGGTTCACCAGAATATTACTGAAGTTGCATGCCGTGCTGAACTTGCGTTTGCTGTTGCAAAGATCTGTCGGGTCTTTAGGGATGGAGCGGTGGCAGCCCAGATTCCCTCCCATGTTGCTTCACCTGGGTGCTCTTGACGCTCGAGTTCTTTGCCCGTGGAACGGCTACATGATCGGCGGGATTACAGGTGTGAGCAATGCGCTGCACATAAAAAGCGCGACTTTCACCTAGCGGGACAACGTCGTCCTCTACGTTCGTTCGCTCACTCACCGCGGCAGCTGGCCCGTTCAGTTCAGAGAAGACCTTGTCCAGCTCTGTGTATTTTACTCTACATCTTAGTGAGCCACTGGAGCACGGGTGACGGCTTTAGGCAAGTATTGACAGCAGCTCTCTGGAGCAGCTCCGCCCGCCAGCTGCTGCAGGACTAGCGTTAGGACCTGACGTCACGGCCCGTGGCTTGGGGGCGTGGTCGGCTTTTAGTCGCGCAAACGTCATTTAAACAGAGAAGAGAAGGCGCCGTTCAACTTGGAGCGTTTCGGTGCAGCAAAGGACTATAAGTATATCGTACACAATCAGGCGGCATGGATCACAGCTCCATTTTTTTTATTTTATGCTTTCTATATATTTATTTACTCGTATTTATTCACTTACGTTCTGTTCACACAATTGTGCCGGTTTCCTAAGGACATGTACAGCAACAAGACAACACTGCGTTGAATTCTGTACACAGTAGGTTATCACTTTTTTGGGAAATTCTATTTTTGTAACACGACGTGTCAAAGTGCAATTAAACTGAAACATTCAGGAAAATATTCACTTTAAAATAGCGATGTATAAGGCAAGTGTAACATACATAAATAAATAAATGATAACCGCACTATCTCCAGCATGAAGAGTAACAAATATCGTTAAGATAAAACAAAATGTCATAAAGGAAACCAAATATGACATCCAGGTGACTACGAACAGTATTAACCTACAATCCTTTCACCCATGAACAAAAAAGTGGCCTGTTCTGTTTCTGTTATTTTTGCTGGAGTTCAATGCCCACCACACTGCAGGAAGAGTGACCAGCACTCTTTCAACAAGATTTTCATATAACACAAACATCTATCTATCTATCTATCTATCTATCTATCTATCTATCTATCTATCTATCTATCTATCTATCTATCTATCTATCTATCTATCTATCACATAGTGTCTATCTTTCTTTATATAGACAGATGTTAAATTAAAATGGCACGGCTCAATAGGCCTGTTTCAGTGCATAATGTATCAGAAAAATGCAGATTGAAAAGTAGCCTGCTGTTACAATGTATGACCAATTGAAAATGGCTTAATTTCAGTCATTAGAGAAAATTATAGAAAAGGTTGTGATGCTAAGTCCCAGTGCCTGTAGGTGTTAGGTTGTAAAGTCTGGTGCAGTCTATAGCGGCTAAGTCCTCACAACAGACTGAATTGAAACTGGAAAAACACAGCTTAAAAAAAATCATTCAGTCTCTGACCCAAAAAGGAACACTTTATGTGGTTCTTCATGCATAAAAGGCTGCCTGAGGGAGTGACTAGCGAGTAGCAGGGTTAGGGTGCAAGAGGTGGCAAATGGTTACATTGCTCAAAGCTGGCAGTTTAAGCAAAAGTTGTTAATGTAAATGTAAGAAAGGCCTAACTAATGATTTCTTCTCATTGTTCAAACAAATTAAACTGCTGCATGTAAATAGTACATGCAGAGAGATATTTGAATATATCTATTTATTTAATGAATGTTTCTTTCAGCACAGTATTGCAGTAAACTTTAGCCAATCCAAACAGGGCCATCCCTAGACAAATGTCCAATCATCATGCACAGCTAAAGCTGTGAACACTGAGCTAATTTAGAGCTGCTAATCAAGCTAATGGCTTATCTTTGGACTGTGCGTGGGAGGAATGTGAGCCTCCAGGGAATTCCCATACCGAGCCTATAAGCTTTACACAGAGGGCGCTCCGGCCAGGATCAAAGTGGAAGACAAGACTTGTGAGGTGGCAGGTCTACCCACTTCATCACTGTGTAGTGCCTGAGGCAGACTTAATTACAACATCGTGTTATTGCTTTGTAATAAACCATTACTTCAATGTGTTTCAATGCATGCAGATGCTGTAAACATCATTATTTTTATTGCTTAGGATGTTCCCTTTTTGTTTGATCAATTCACTTGTTTTGGTATTTTGGCCCAGCTGGACAATATCTCCAGGATAATGCACGCCAGTTCTTGGCATTATATGTAGAACATTAGCTATCTACATCAGAAATGTTACCTTTTTCTTGGCATCAGTATCTATTCTAGGAGTCCCTTGTTTCTGCCAATGCAATCACCATATTTTGACTTCACCTTAGATATGGGTGACTCCAGTGAGCAGTGATGATTGAGCTCTAATGATTTCTCCATCATACACCCTGTGATCTTCTTCCACCATGCATTCCAAAGTCACTGCTTGTCTCTTGTTCTGCCTTTGTGATAGGCTGCTTTTTACAGCCATAGGTAGACCATCCATCTTCCCACTTTTTGAAACTACATAGTCTGGATCAAGTTCACAGGGAGCCAAAGTCAAACGCAGAAACAACCCTCCATGGGGCACCAATCATCAGTAATCCAATCAAGCTATTTCAATTTGGAATTTTAGAATTACAGAGAAAGACAGAGTAAGAATTTCAAAACTCTTTATGGCAAAATCAGGTTCCTGCGTTGGGCCCAATAAATCTTGAATAGGTAATGGTTCTCCATGATCTGGAATTGGGCAGGTGGGTTAGAAAAAAGATGGATGGATCTCAATTAATTAAACAGTCTCTCATTTACAGAATTTTCTAAGTGATGAATTGATTATTCAGTTCATCCACCCATTTTTACATATAGGACAATACTGGGACAATTTGCTGTGAAAGAGACCAAGGACTTTGGAATAAAGTGGAATAACACCTCAGTTATAATAACTAGTGTGATGTCATATTTCATAGCAAAGAGAAGTGGCCTTGTCAAAGTCTGAAGTGGTGTACAAGAGCCAGAAAAACATCCAACTATATAAGACAGCAAAGCATGCCATTCAGGACAGAACAAAAATAATTGTACACAGTTGATATTGCAGGTTTATATCTTTACAGCATCACTATTGTCACATGGACCGAGTACATTGTGTACATTATGTGAATTTCCCCTTGGGATTAATAAAGTATCTATCTATCTATCTATCTATCTATCTACATTGAAGTTCTGACTTTCATGTGCTAACCAACCTGCCACAAGCAATCAACCCCTTTGCAGTCTCCTGCAGATAAATCAAACTAAATTATCTTGATTGGCTTAATTATGCTGAGCAATTTTCAGTTATCAATATCTTTCTTCCTTTGTTAATAATATGTTTGGAGATTTTTCAGGAAAGGAAGACAACAGTTTTCGAGGTTAGATAGTTATTATGGGTAAGGAACACAGAAGTTCCAAGGTAAGGTAGTGTAGGAGGGGAATGGATCTCCCGACCAGAATTGAAAATCTCCCCTTACTTGTATGGGATGCCAACATAAGGACTCAAGCAAATGGGCCGGAACGACAAGGAAATACATTTACACCCAGCCAATATATCATATCAGACAGATGGGGAAAAGACATGGAGTGGAAGTGGTTCCATCCCCCATGCGCAAGGTGGGAGTGGTCTTCATATGAGAACCCAGTCGGGACACCTGCAGGGTTGCTAGGGAGATGGAAGTGCAGCCCTGTAGGGGTCCCTTGAGGTCTAAAGAGGGCACTGTCAGGGGAGGACCACCCAACATTGTCTATGGCCCGGAAGTGCTTCCTCAAGGAGACAGAATGACACTGGAAGCATTCCCAGGTCCATCTTAAAGTGGAGCCCACTGCCACACATGGACGAGTCAGAGTCGGGAGGCAGCAGGCAACACTCAGCGGCTGATTATTAGAGAGAGATATTTGGAAAAGGTGTTTGGTGTGAATTAACATTCTTTATTTCACCACATCAATGTGTGTTGCACTGCCGTGTCTGTGGTTTGGCACTCTCTGGCGTACCCTTGTGGCTACAGTAGTTATAATCACCAATCATGACACCGGAGAGTGGCAACGTGAGTGTTTTTGGAGTTTATTTTGAGAAAAAAACAATAAGAAAATATCAGATTAGCAGATATTTCCTTTAAAGAACTAGTAACTGCATTCACAAAATATATAAAGCAAAAACATGGATTACTTCTATGTCCACTGTAAAAAAAAAAAAGGGTGCTTCATTTTGGGATTTCTTTTGTCATTTTTCTGAGCATGGGATTTTGCTAATCTCTTCAGAGATTAGAAGTGATTGAGTTACACAAGTAATTCCTAAATATGGGCCTAAGGAGTTTAATAACGTATTTGGTCCATTGTTAGCCTTGTATTTTACCAACGATCCTGGTTAACTGTTGAAATTAAGTAAACACCCATCATACTTTACAAATAATATGCAGTTGTTATCTAGACATAATTCAGAGTGTCCTGTGATGTACTGATGCTATGTCAAGCCTGGATTAAGACCCCCACAGGCCCCTGGGTGATTTAATGAACAGAGTGTCGTTCATACTTTTAACAATGCAGCGTGCGGACACATGGTCTTTTCATGCAGCACGCTAATTACCATTTTTGCCCTTGGCATGCAGACACTTGATCATTTCACTGAGTAGGTGGGCTTCCTTGATGATTTCGGGGTGTTGGCACGTCATCATTTCACTGAATAGGGGTGCCCCTTGGTGATTTAGGCACATGGAAGCAAATTCTTAATGGGAAGATCAATTGCAAGACAGTCTGGCTCAAAGTTAAACATTCATTTATGCCAGGTCAACACAGAGGCACCCGTCTTTGGAAGGCCATTCTGAGGAAACCTCATGCTGATAAAGTGGGAATGGACAAATTTCATGCACACAGTGAGCGAGTTGAAATAAGAGCCCAGGCCTGTTGTGTGTCTCAATGTCTTAACAGGATGGGCACTCAATTTTTATTTTTATATGATAAAAAATTGGTAAAAGGGATTTTCTCTCCTTTCATCATCTACCAATAAGAACTGATTATCTGATGATGTTCTATTTGCATTGGCATCTACTGGCCCTAGGAGTCTACATAAAAAAGCAGTTTATAAAAGGTAGATAAAGAATTGTTCTAAAATCCCCCAACTTTAAGACATCTCAGAAAGATTAGGATTTGTAATAAAACAGAATTGTGCATTAAAGCAAGATCAGCTTTGTTTCCAGAGTCAGTGTATTGCCTCACACACTGTCACCAAGGCTATTAAAAAAGATTAAAGATTTCTACAGGAAGATTAGAGGTGGACATCTAATTGGATCTCCTGTGTATTCCTTTAACTAAGGTTCACTATGTCAGTCCTTAAATATCAATGAAAGTTATTATAACATACTAGCCAACCCGCGGCCACATAATCACGCTGCTTTTTTAATGATTTTTATGCACAGGGAAAAAAATGACATTTGAAAAATCCGTAATTTAATAAACCACCAAGAAAAGTAACATTACAACAATGAACGCTACGAACCAACATACAATCATCGTTCAGTACGCACTGCCTGCTCATGTGCCCGCCCCCAACTCCTCACTTGAGTTGCTTTCGTCTGTGTATAGTCCACATGCACCTGTGAGTCACGTTGACTGTTCATTTTCCAAACACCGCCTCAGTCGCATTTGTCTCTGCTATAGTCCACATGCACCTCTGAGCCACGTTGTCTTTTAATTGTTCTTTGCAGTTCCGGCTGCTTTTCTATATATAATCCACCAAGTCACCCGACTATGCTAGTAGCGAGGGGGGGTGTGTACAAAGGGCAGGGACGTAATCAGTGCGAGCGTATGACTCGCACTTACTGGGAATTCCTCGTTCGTGGGGAACAATTGCAAGCCCTGGTCTCCAACACGAATGGGGTTCAACGGCTTACCCACGTCTCTCGGCGTCGGGTAGACACACGTTGATCCATTCAGTGTAGCGCGCGTGCAGTACTGGACATCTAAGGGCATCACAGACCTGTTAATGCTCAATCTCACGTGGCTGAAAGCCACTTGTCCCTCTAAGAAGTTGGACGCTGACCGCTCTTGGGTCGCGTATCTATTTAGCAGGCGGGAGTCTTGTTCATTTTCTGAATTAACCAGACAAATCGCTCCACCAACTAAGAATGGCCATGCACCACCACCCACAGAATCGAGAAAGAGCTACCAATCTGTCAATCCTCTCCGTGTCCTGGCCGAGTGAGGCTTCCTGTGTTGAGTCAAATTAAGCGAAAGGCTCCACACCTGGTGGTGCCTTTCCGTCAATTCCTTTAAGTTTCAGCTTTGCAACCATACTCCCCCCCGGAACCCAAAGACTTTGGTTACCCGGTTGGCCACCTGGCGGGTCATGGGAATGACGCCGCCAGATCGCCTGTCGGCATCGTTTATGGTCGAAACTACGAGTATGTGACCGTCTGACTTTCGTTCTTGATTAATGAAAACATTCTTGGCAAATGCTTTCACTCTCGCTCGAATTGTTGTCGGGCGTGTGCCAATGTTGGCTGCTTAGTGAATTGTTGGTGGGCGGGGCTCTGTGAGTTGTCATCGTATCCCATGGTCTTAGCGTTTATGGGCGGGTCTCTGTGAGTTGGCGGGTGTGGCTATGCTCTGTGTATCCCATGGTTGTCTTGCTTGTTCTGTCGGCTTAGTGAATTATATATATAGATACCATTACTTAGTAAATAAAGTAAGAAAAACATTAATCAGATTCCATGTGTTATATGTAGAATACACATCACAGTGCTGGAAATCAATTACAACTGAAATAGGCCTCGCAAAGGCATTTAAACATTTTCTTTGAAAAAAGAAAGAGGCAAACACCTCATTACTATAGCTGTGCTCCTAAACAGCCATGAGGCTCTGTAACCAGGCCTTACATTTTTTGCATCTGCCACATTCATTCATTAATTCATTCTTTTTGTTCAGGTGCTCCAGGTTCCTCTCACATCCCAAAGGCGTACTTGCTGAGTTGACTGGTGACTTTAAATTAACCTTAAATTAGAGCGTGCAAGTGTGTGCCCTGCAGTTGACTGGTGCTCCATTCAGTATGGCCTGCTGTCCTGTCTTGCTGTTTTTTCAATGTTGGGGTCTTCTTATAGTTCAATTACAATCTAACATATTAAAGTCATGCTGTAAAAGTTTGTCATGGTGTGTATAATAACAAAAACTGATTGTAAAATGTCTTTTGGAGATTAAAACCCTGCAGATTTACTTATCTTAAAGCCCACTACTTCATTTTTGATAATGATTTATTGTGCACCTGGTCTCATTCCTGTCCCTTGATGTGTACCTCTGGTTAGTCTTTTGTTTATTTGCCCTAACCATTCTTGTGTATCGGCCTTGTCTGTCTCTAGCCACATCTTGTCCTCTTGTCCTGATTTGTCTCGTGGTCTCTGCTACAGGACGAAGTTATTTTCCATTAAGTGCAGTTAAGTCTTGCCGCTAATTTGTCTGCTGTTGGCCAAATGTAATGCACAGATTAGTGTACACATCATCTGGACGGGATGACGAGGGAAACTACAGCTAGTTTGTATTGGTCTTCATTTGAATTTTTATAATGATGTTGCCAATTGTCTTGTGAAAAGCATTATTACTATATACAGTATATAAAATCCAACGTTTGTCTGTCTGTATTTCTGTCCGCTTTTCACGAGAGAACTACTCAACGGATTTAGATCGGGTTTTATTCTATAATTTGCTTGAACATTCTGGTTGATTTTGTGACTTCTCTCATCGCACTAACAATCATACTTTGCTTGCAGGAGTGATATATTCGTGCTAATCCGAGACAGATGCTGCAGGCCGAGGGGAGGGGGCAGCGTGACGTCAGGAGTAGGGAGCCAGGCAGTTTTTCACTAATACGCAGGCGGCGCCTTTGGGGGGTTTATGGCTAGTATGAAATAATTTTAACTGAACTCTAAATGGAATTGAATGAGTTGTGAGACTGGATGAATTTCAACAAGACGAAATTTAATTACATTTACATAACATTTACAGATTCCCTTTTAGTTAACCCCTTTGGATGAATTTAAAAGATTAAGAAACGAGGAGAAACAGTAAAGGAGAAAACATATGAAGGGGCCCCCATCTCCATGTAGTAAGCCACTAGATTAAGAATAGGCCTAAGAGGACATTACATTTGATAACGGAAATTATAATCACCTGTTTAATTCATACTTAAAAATTCTAATTTAGAATTCCTGAAATCGCACCTCTTACCAAAACATTAACTTTTGCTTTAAATACACAGCGGAGTATAGCATGTAATGGTGATTACTTAAGCACCACAATGACTTGTGTTTTATCAGACAATTAATCAATGAGTCAATCAATCAATATAATATTACATAGCACTGTTATCATCATGCAGCTTCACAAACCTCATTGAAAAGTTAACAAGATTACACAATATCAGGGGTGTCCAACTCCGGGCCTGGAGGGGCACAGGTTTTCATTCTAACCCTTTTACTAATCAGTGACGAGTTTTCACTGCTAATTAACTTCTTTTCCCTTCATTTTAATAGCCTTGTTTTTAAGAATTCAGTCTTCATTAAACGATAGCCAAACTGAAATGAGATGTGAAACGAGCCAACAAACGACCAGCTAAACTGGGATTTCAAACTCCAACCAATCTCTTAATGAGAAGCTGATTCTTGCCATTAATTAAACTTGTTATTTAACTCCATAGCTTGTTGCTGCTGTCATTCTGCCATAGCAGACATTTCCAAAACATGTCGATTTTTCTGTTTTTTCTAAGAACACCGTCAAAATGTTTTGGTGACCTGAGAGATCAACCTTACCGAGACCATCACCTTTCTTTATTTTCAAATATTGTGTGATGGGCACAGGTGAGCTGCTCATGTGGCGGCTTGTTTTGTGTCTTATTATTGTTTGGCTGCTAATTAAGGAAAAAAAGACAACTAAGGGGCCTGAGTCAAGTTAATTAAAGCTAAGGTGAAAGAAGTTAATTGGCAGCAAAAACTGGTCACTAATGAAGAAGATGGTTAGTATGAAAACCTGCAGCCACTGCAGCCCTCCAGGACCAGAGTTCGACACCCAGGCAATAGATGGAGAACTCTATGTAGACAGTGACCAGACTGTGAGTTGCGGAGAAGGGCGCATTAACCTCAAGTTGATATTAATTAGGTTGTTCAGATTTTATTGTGGTGCAGTAGTTAGCACTGCTCCAGAGTTCAGTGCTTCAATCCCAGCCCACGCGCATGCACGAATAGTGTGTGTGTCTAAGAATGGCATATTGCATACAGTGTAAGAAAAATAACTGAAAATAATAAGATCATAGGTCTAAATTCCATGAAAGCCACGTTACCCAAGTCATATGAATCTATAAAATGGGATTTACTGTACATGTGAATGTTCACTGGAATAATGGCATTAAATGTTCTATATAATTTTAAAAAGTAATTTATTCTAGACGTTTAAGGTCACAAATGACTTTGAAATATTACAGTCATCAAATTTCAGTCAACTTCAAGTCTTTCCATTAAAAAAAATAATTAAAAAGTTCCAGATCTGTTTGGATGGCAAATTGATTATGCGCTGAAGCATTCTTAATCGATAAAGAGTAATTACAGAAATGTGAATAACAGCGTAAAACATCTGTCTCGTAAAATGCATCGGTGAAGCTTATAAGTGATTTCATATATATTTAAATATATATTCTCAGACCCAAGCACTTAGGGGACACATTCTGGGCTCTAATAGTATAAGTGGTACCACTCCACCCCAATAGAGGGCGCTGTTGCTAATGCCGTCTCTCTCTCTCTCTCAGCAGCTCTGAAGAGTGCTCAATAGCAGGACTAAGGTCACTTCCCTCATGTCCCTGGAAGTGCCGCCATTTCTGGGACCTGCACTATGTAAACCGACCAACCAACCAAACAGGTTGATCATTCTTGGACAAGAGTGGACAGGAGATGGAGCTCCTATTCTGTGCACTACACAAGCCTGATATTATGTGCCAAGCAGCTGAGGCCATCCAAACCTTTGAGTTTTGCTCTGGATATTTAATTTTTTGCTTTTCTTTTAATTAAATTGGGTTTCATTGCAGAGGTGCTCCAACTCTTTGTTTCTGTCGTATCTCGTAGGTTTAGGTTTAGGTAGACTTTATAATCTGAGAGGGAAATTCATTTGCAGCAGGAAAGTACAAAAACAGAAGATATGGTTACAGAGATCCAATGGATACAACAAAGACACAACATTTGACAACCAATGTTATTGCATAAATACACACTCAAGATCAAACACAAAGAAGTATAATTACTTTCAACAGTATACAAAATAATAATGCAGAATTTAACATTTAGCATCATTCCTACAAGTAACAGAATTTAAAATGCTTATAGCTCTAGGAATAAAATAGTTCTTAAATCTGTTGTGTCATAGTGTTTCAATACAAGTAGTGACAAGTGCTGCAGGCAGAAAAGGGCACGAGAAAGCTTGAGTGAGGACCATACGTAAAAAGACTTGTCACCGGCAGGGCGAACTTCCCCAGATTCTGTGTGGGTAAACAGGTGCCATTAGGAGATCATACTGACATGTTTTAAAATCAGTATAGTAGAGCAGAGAAGCTAGAAGGTGAGCTGAGAAAAGTAGAGATTATGACTCCTAAAAAGAAAGGAACGACCAGAAGGGAGCTAGTAGCACTTTACTGGCCATTGTCAAGCATCAAGAGGGCAAAAGTAATAGACATATTAAGACAATGACATTAATTTTTAATGCCATTGGGCATGGGACAGCTTGGAAGAGAACCCCTAGTTGTTTAAATGGCTGCTCACATGCGGGGAAGTAAATTAAGACAAAGACTCACTAGTAGGTCTTGTAATTGTTGTTTATGATTTGGACAAATGGTACAAGCCACCTCGCTAGACTGTCATTTTATTAACACAGTGTGAATAAGGCGCTATATAAGCGTCCGACCCGGCACAGATTCACACTGAGGCACGTATAAATTGAACACAAACCTTTTTATTTTCTCTTCAGCTGTGGGGCACGTCTTCCCCGTGTCCCACCGGCCCAACACAGTCCCACAAGCACTTAACACAATCAACACAAATAAATCTTTTTTCTTCACCTGTGGGGCACGTCTTCCCCGTGAACCCCACAGGTATAATACAGTCCCAAAGCACCTCTTTATAATGACAGCAATTCTTCTGTTGGCACCACCACTCCTCCTCCTCCTCCTCCTCATCCTCCTCCTCATCCTCATCCTCATCCTCATCCTCATCCTCCTCTCAGGCACCTCGTCCTCTTCCTCCCGATTCTGGCCCTGAGTGGTGGTTGCTGGCTCCTTTTATGGCCCTCCCGGGAGTGCTCTTGTTGCTTGCTCACCTGTTCCCAATTGCACTCCTGTGTGAGCCCAATGATTAGACCAGCTGGGCTTAACTATCTCCGCCTCGCCCCCTGGTGGCCATCCCAGGTCCCCACAGGGCTGGGAAGAACTCCATCTCCCATGAAACCCTGTAGGAAACTGAGGCGTCATCATTAACCAGGGAGGCTGCCACCAAGCGTCCCGGGGGAGGTATTGAGGAGTCCATGGCTGCTCCCCCGGAATACAAGTAGAAGGGACGTCCTGGCCAGGCATGGACCCTGGCCGTCCTCCACAACAGATACTTCATGATTCACATACACAGGTTTAAACTGAAGGACGTTAGCTGGAGAGCTGGTGGTTCCTTTCTCATTTGCACCACATTATTAACTGATGGCTGGATAAGTAAAAAGACAACAATTAAAACCTAAGTGTATCTGTTTAAAATTAAAATGGGTGATTAAGTGTTTTGACTCATAACAAGCAAAGTAACTAAAACTATGTCCAATAGCCAAGCTTTCGAGGCAACTGAGGCCCCTTCTTTAGGCAGGTTGTCACAAAAGGGGCCTCAGTTACCTCAAAAGCTTGTACAGTATATTGTAATCTGTTCAGTTAGCCAATAAAAGGTGTCATTTTGCTTGACTTCTCATTCCATCCATAATGGCTAACACAGTAACAACACCCTACTACTAAAACTAAGCCCAAAGAACATATTGCTTTAGTAATAAATAAATGGGTTTTAATTAAGATCTTGGTTAAAATGAAAACTGGCAGCCACTGCAGCCCTCCAGGATGTAACTGAGGAGCCCCACTCTATACAATGAGCGACCAGACACAGCATATGAACTTAGAGGATGATGGACCAAAGACATGGCAGAACTAACTTCTGTATCACCCCCTCATGCTTCAATTTGTTTTCATTGCTTTTATGGCTGGTGCCTTGGTAGATTCTTTGATTTATTTTCTTCTTTTCTTTCTCGAGATGTTCCGATTTATTCAACACCATCTGAAATTCCAGAGCACCAATGAGAGGTTTTCAAGGATGTGAGTTTGGAGTATGAGTGGGTAAATATGGGTAGGGGTTGGAAAGGAGGTTACATCAATCAAGAGTATGTTACGTATACACTGAATTAAACTGACAGGAGTATACAATACTAAAAAAAAGCAAACAATGGACAACAGTTAGTGCTGCCACCTCTAAAATCTATGGACCAGGGCAGGCACATTTCCTAGACAGGCCAGGCCACTTTCTGTGTGGAGTCTACATGCTCTGCCGGTGTCCGTATGAGTTTCTGCCCTTATGCAAAAGAAGTGCAGGGAAGGTTTGTTAGCATCTTTACATTGGCTTGTTGTGTGCGATTTGTGCTCGTGAGGTCGGTTCATGATACGTGTGCTACTCGGACAGCCTCAGGAATCAGACCATGGAAGAGTGCATGAATTCTCATTACCATGTTTTAGACCAAACATTACTATCATGTTCAGCGCAGTGGCACAGCAATTGGTGCTGCTACGTCACAATTTGGTGGACCAGGAATCATTGAATTTCCATATTTTCTTTGTGTGGAATTTCTTTCCATATTCCAAAGACGTAGATAATAAGTTGACTAGAACTTTCAATTGGGTTATTTTGGAGGTTTGCATGAATATAATTTGCAAAGGGCCTGTGTCTTGCACGAGATGGCCCCTGCGTAACTCTCTGTGCTGCTGGGTAAGCTTTGATTCCTTATAATTCTATAATCAATAAGATATTACTGTTAAGTTTTATTGTAACGCATAACAGCATATGTTCTATCGCAGCATATTTTAAGACTCAGTAAGGCACTTTTTAATTGAATTGTACCTGTTTGATTTCTTCTGCTTCACCAACAGCAATACAACAAAAAATGTTATTCAATATGCTAATGTAGAATCTACATGTTTGTTCTGTAATGTTTTAATGTATTCACATTTCTGAAAAGTGTTTTATTAGAAGGGTTTGATGAATGCTTACTCATCGATTTGTGCACAGGAGCTGCTGTAATGAAGTTTTAAAGGCAATGAATGAGAAAACACTCGGCTCTCAACAGGCCTTGGTAGTTAATTACATGGCAGTGTAATTTAGTGGACGGGCTACAAACCAGAAGCAATTGATAATGGAGGCTGGCAGTTTCGCCTCCGACATACATGATATTTTTTTGTGTAAATAAGGCATACCGTTAGAACCAGTATTTTAAAATGAATTCAAAGGTAATATTTATCCAATGAAACTTTAGCAGGGGCTTACCGTCAAGCTTCCTCAAACAAAGAAAAACAAAAACATTTGTTGGAATTAGAAGGTATAAGGCAGGCAGAAAATCAGCATCAGGTATATGATGGCATACTGACAGATAAATCGACTGGGAAGTTGTAGAGAAAGAATATGTTCATTTCATTCCATCTTTTATCAGATAATAATATCATCTTTGGAGACTTTATAATCATTATTATGTAAGCAAACGTATGTACTTTCCCTTAATGTAATAAGTACAACTATTTAACTACAATAGAACGGTGGCCAGTGCTGCTGCATCATGGATTCACTGCCAGGGGTTTGAATCCTGTGCTTAGTCATTGCCTGATGGAGTTTGTATGTTCTCCCATGTCTACATGGATTTTTCTCCAGGTATTTTCCCCGGCCAATAAAGAACTTGGTGGTGTTTAAAAGTAGCTCATTTTCAAGCTGATTTCAAAAATGTTTCTATCAATCACAGTTGTTATGTCTTTTTTTAAAAAAGGCTGTATACTTAGTATATAAATCCTTATTAAGGTGGGCAGGTTTTTTAAAGTTAAATTCAGATTTAAAATGTTTTATTGCTGTTTGTGAATATTTATAACTACCCAGAAGGGTACAAATTAAGTCAGTTGTGCCCGAGTTGTTTGGACGTGAGGCGCTCACTCCCTGTCTGAGGCGCAGCTCCATGCCAGTTGGTGGTCAGATGTCAAAGTGCAAACATCCATGTGTTTCCATCTTTACAAATTCACTTCATGGATTCTCACCTGGACTTTCTCCCTGGGGGCAGCACAGTGGCGCAGTGGGTAGTGCTGCTGCCTCGCAGTAAGGAGGCCTGGGTTTGCTTCCCGGGTCCTCCCTGCGTGGAGTTTGCATGTTCTCCCTGTGTCTGCGTGGGTTTCCTCTGGGTACTCCAGTTTCCTCCCACAGTCCAAAGACATGCAGGTTAGGTGCATTGGCGATCCTAAATTGTCCCTAGTGTGTGCTTGGTGTGTGGGTGTGTGTGTGCCCTGTGGTGGGTTGGCGCCCTGCCCGGGATTTGTTCCTGCATTGCACCCTGTGCTGGCTAGGATTGGCTGCAGCAGACCCCCGTGACCCTGTAGTTAGGATATAGTGGGTTGGACAATGACCGACTGACTGACTTTCTCCCTGGAAATCTCAGAACGGTCAGCAACAAGCATTACGAAGTCTGATCAGGACATTTGTGAAATGGAAAGGCCAGGATACCAAGGCAAGTGGAGTCCCCGTGTCCTTACTAACTTACTGCTGGGCCCTTATGGGGTGGGGTGGTGGTGGGGCGGGGGGGAGATACTCCAGAGGCCAAGTACAGCAGAAGATTGGACACTTCTACCTTTGGGGTGAGATGCCCTCATTATGAATGTACAGTGTAAATATATGTTTATTGTAAACTTGATTTGCGTGTCACTTAAAATGCATGCGTGATAGAGAAAGTCTGATTCGACATTTGAATTCAGCCTAATGAATACTGCAAGTTTCACCTGCAATGATTTGTGTGTGTCAGTAGACCCCACAATGAACTGAGGCTGTTTCTCGCCTTGTGTTCAATGCTGCTAGACCCCGTGACCCTGAATTAGATTAAGCAGGCTTGATAATGGCATAATATGACATCTGACTAGAAAGGCATGTAAGAACACCTTGCTGATGAGATGATTTTATCAATCCATTCAACTCATCTTTCAAAAAATACATTTCACAACACACATAAACTTTCTCCTCACTTCCACATTATGCTGCTGACAGGAAGAGAAACAACGAAAAGGACATACTTCAGTCTCATTATGTCCACCACTGTGCCAAGCCTTGGACTTACAGTACTGGAGAGAACGTTTATTTAGAAAAAACCCACACGCTATCACAGGAAGTTTTAAATAAAATAAAGCCGTCCATCTCCAGTGCCATGTAGCTGGCTCACTGCGCTTACCTGTCTGTATCATCCTTAATGTCAGTTGCTTCAAAGTGTTGTGCCAGACATCTTACATTTCGAGGGTTTCTATAAAAAGGCACATAATTAGATAAAAGAATAAAGTGTATCAGTTTTCTCTTTATTAAAAGTAAAAACATCAAAAGCTTTTAAATACCCCGTTTAGTCCGCAGTGTGTAAAGAAGTAATACTTTGTAAAGGATTAAAGTAACAACAATAATTCCTTTGTTGAAAACCCTGCTAATTCCCACACAATGGCTGTTTTCTTGGGCTTTCTTTTTTTATCGCAGAATGATAGAATAGTGACTATTTTTACAGACCCTGTGATATTCAATAGCGTTTCTTGTATTGTCTTACACTGTAACACTGCTCTTCCATCAGCTCTGCTTATAAAAGCATTATTATGTCTTTAGAAAGAACCACCTGTACGCCTCGAAGACAGGAGAGCGCAGCAAAGTTCACGATGGCACTAATCATAGTAAAGGCGTAAGAAACGGCACTCAATGTTTAGCAGCTTCGCAAGAACTTCCCATTCACCCAACCCACCTAATGGATTGAAAACCTGACCCATGAGAAAAAAAGGTGATCACACCAGATACTTAAACCCAGGGGCCACTTTATTAGGTATAAACACAGACAGACCTCGTCTCCCCAGACTGCCAATCCATGTGGCTGCAACTCAATGATTTTAGGTGTTTGGCCAAAAATTAGAATGGGCATTAACTGTGATGTCAGCCACTTTGACTGTGCCATGATTTTTAAAGCCATTGATGGCAATGCCAGCATCCCAGAAGCATCTGCCCTTCTGGGATGGAAACTTGGCGTTTGGAGTTGTAAATCAGCGGCACCAGCTGCTCTGTCAATGTCAACACTTTCACTGTAAAAAAATCTACTTTAGACTTTAATTTCTGAGAAATTAATTCATGCATTTATTTCTAGTAGGATTGACTACTGCAATGCGGTGTTCACTGGATGTTCAAACTGTTCTTTATACAGCCTCCAATTAATACAAAATGCGGCTGCAAAAATTATTACAAGAACAAGAAAATATGAACACATAACTCCAGTTCTTAAATCCTTACACTGGCTCCCGGTTAAGTTTAGGGCAGATTTCAAAATCCTTCTTTTAACATATAAAGCATTAAATGGTCGAGGTCCGGCTTACTTGTCTGAACTTATCATGACTTACAAACCAGAGCGCATTGCTTATGGTTCCAAGGATTAATAAAATAACAATGGGAGGTCGAGCTTTTAGTTACAGAGCCCCTAAACTGTGAAATGGTCTGCCTGCTACTATAAGAGATGCCCCTTCGGTCTCAGCTTTTAAATCCCGGCTGAAGACTCACTACTTCAGTTTAGCATATCCTGACTAGAGCTGCTGATTAACTGTACAGACTGCATCTCTGTTGTTAGTCATTAGCACTAAAACATAAGTAACATGATAGTTAGAATTGGACACTAACCCTCACCTATTCTGTTTCTCTTCTCGATACTCAAATGTGGCACTTGGTGCCACGGCCCACCTGCCAAGTTGTTTTGCCTGCCTAAGGTAAAGTCATCCCTGATGGAGGATCGCAGGAATCGTGGGAAAGAGGGGTCCTTTCATCGGATTGGCTGGCCCAACACTGTTTCAGCCGTGGAATGGCCAAATGGGGGAGGCAGCTTGATGGATGAGGTCTCCAGGAGTCTAAAATTATCCAAATCTTATTATGTGATATCATCTACTGTTAAATTCTGCTCTGTACTTCTAAAATTTATATTTTTTATTTCTTACTATATTGAGAAATTGTTCTGTTCTGTGTACTGCATTGTATTCTATTGACCCCCTTCTTTTGACACCCACTGCACGCCCAACCTACCTGGAAAGGGGTCTCTCTTTGAACTGCCTTTCCCAAGGTTTCTTCCATTTTCCCTACCAGGTTTTTTTGGGAATTTTTCCTTGTCTTCTTAGAGAGTCAAGGCTGGGGGGCTGTCAAGAGGCAGGGCCTGTTAAAGCCCATTGCGGCACTTCCTGTGTGATTCTGGGCTATACAAAAATAAACTGTATTGTAAACTGTATTGTACTTTACAGTACAACTCTGGCAAAAAGAGGTGCCAATAGGATACTATGAAATTGTCAATTACTGTGAAAACTAATTACAGTATATTGCCAGATTAAATGTATAATCTTCCTATAAATGATATGCAGCTTATGGCTGTTTTTTGTTTCTTTTTACAGTAGCAATGTATTGTACTTGTAATCAAGTTTACAGCAGTTTCTTGGGATCTTCTTGATTTACGGTAGTTACCTGAAAACTCAAGTTGCCAATAAATGGTTGTAAATACTCTAAATTGACCATGTTATATTGAAAAATATTTTTACAATAAAATAATTGGAAACATAACAATTATACCAGAACATTTCCTTATTTGGCTGATGCCTTTATCCAAGGGGACTTACTACATCTGAGACACAATTGATTCCATTTCTTTTGGTTTTCCCATTGGAGTACAGACAGGTGAAGTGACTTATTCATGGTCACCCAGTGTCAGTAGTAAGATTTGAACCCCTGACCTCAAAGCCTTACCCGCTACACCACTCTATAAAATTATACATTACATATTATATTATAAAATCATCAGCAGTCATACCGCATGCACTTCACAACGGGTCATCCACCTGAAATCAAGCGTATTCAGGCCCGGCCCGTACTTGGATGGGAGACCATCTAGGAAATGCTTGGGTTGCTGCTGCAGGAAGTGTTGGTGAGGACAGCAGGGGGCGCTTACCCTGTGGTCTGAATGTGATCTCAATGCCCCCGTGCAGGGATGAGGGACACTGTGCTGTAAAAATAGCGCCATTCTTCAGATGAGAAGTAAAACCGAGCTCCTGACTCTGTGGTCATCAAAAATCTCTGGGCATCCTTTATAAAGAGTAGGGTGTATACCAATGTCCAGGCTAAATTGTCTACCACAGCCTGGTCATTCCGGCACCTTAATCATCCCTTGTCCCTCATTGGCTGACTATCTCAGTCACGTGATGAGTGTACTGGTGCAAGGATGCCTCCCGTCACATCATCCACGCGGATGCTACACATTAGAGGTGGTTGAATTGGCTCCCCACTTATTGTGTAAAGTGCTTTGAGCAGCGACAAAGGTGCTATATAAGTGTAAAGAAATATTATTTTACTGCAGAGTTTACAGTAAATAACTGGAAAAAATGTTAATCACAATGAAAAATTGTTAACTACTTAAAAAAGAATTACAGTATATTACTGTAAAATAGCCACACAACATTCAGAACCCCTCATACCTGTAGGTGTGTTCATCGTTTATTGCATAATATATCTTCTGTATTTCAAATTGGGACCCATCATGCATTGCAAACTACTGTTACGATTCATTAAGTGATTGAATGGTAAGTTTTACTGTAAAAACAACGGCAATGTTACAGTATTGCTTTATAATAAAATCACAAATTCAAAGAGACGAGGGTCCTTATTGCAGACAGGTTCCTTTCTGTGTGGAGTCTGAATGTTCTGCCAATGTCTTTTTTTAGGTTTTTCTCTCAAAACTCCAGTTTTCTTTCCACATTGTAAAGACGTGTGTGTGTGTGGGTGTGTGTGTGTGTGTGTGTGTGTGTGCAAGGTTAGCCCGAAACTCTAAACTGACCAGTGTGTGGGAGCCCTGCACTAAATGCTCCTGGAATAAGTTCCTGTTCCCCATAACTCTGAAGTCAGACAGTGGGTGGACACAGCGGTAATTAATGAACCACTGCTCATTTTCCAACTAGACCCTTCCCATCCCCCAGTCTGTTCTTATCCCACCCCATTATATTAAAAAGGCACTGCATTTTTGCTGCTTAATTCATACTGTATATCCATCCATTTGTATAAATGAAACAAAAAAATACAGTAATTCAACTGGGTCAGTAGAAATGAGCGATGCGTTGTCATACGGCTTTAACCCACTGACGCCTTGCCCACCCCCACCCGTTTTACAAGCTTTGGCTGAATTGGTACCGCCGCAGTCATTAATAGCTTTGTCCTGCGGAAACTGGGGCAATTTAATGAACTTCATTAAAACACACACACAAACACACACTGAACCTTATTTTATTGTTTCCCCTTCCCGTGAAGCCGAGATAATTCCATTCAAAGTATAAAAAGAACATTTAGCGAGATGGAAAGACAGTTCTCCATTTGCCTTTTTCATTCTTATTTATCCATGGAGTGAATGCTCTTCTCTGCAGCCTAACAATTCAGGTTTAAAAATGCATATCTTTGGCAAAAAAAAGGAGAAAAAACAAAAAAGCTTTGTGCTGCCAGCTCTCTAGACACCATTTGACATGGCTAACATGACTGAAAAGAGTCAGAGCTAGCCAGGCTCCCATCTTCTGTTTTATTGCTCCTGAGGTTTAATGGCCGCCTGGTGCTCATTTCACTTCGGTCACAGGTTTTGTGGTACATCACAGTGTAGTCATCCAGAGTCCTGGGTTTGAATCCCTGCCCGGTCACTATTGTTATGAAGTTTGCTTGTTCCTTTTGTCTCCTTATGGATTTCATCCTTAATAACTCTTTAGACTACATCCACACCAGTGCATTTTAATTAAAAAACAGTGTATTTAAATTAAAACAATCTCTATCCACACTAGTGTTTCCATATCCTTTATGAAGTGAGCTATAGGTCAGAAGATTTAGAACATATCAGTTTTTCTTCAGATTTAATCAGTTGAAATGTAATGAATGAGCTAAAATGGTGGAAAGGTAAGCAGTAAACTGTCAGAGATCTTAATTTAAAGTTTAGGTTAGCAAAAAGTTGAAAAAAATGAAATATCAGAATATTACATATAGGTCTTCTTCAGGGAACAGGTAATTGGTTACAACGTACAGATGTTCTGCAGCAATTCAAGTAAATTAAGCCTTACAAGTTGAATCAAACAGTTTGCACAGGTGTCCCAACTTCTGTTGATTACTTAAAAACCTTCTGTCTGTCTTAAAGCAGAGTTGGAGCAGATTGTGTTACTACGCCCTCTGAAGTACTACTTGGACAGTATTACACTGGCACAGAACAAATAAACAATGGCAAATAAAAAAGATAAGTCAATTGTACAAAATTAGGTCATTCACTGCATTTCAACTTATTAAATCTGAAGAAAAACTGGAAAAACTGAGGTGTTCTAAAACGTTTGACTGCTAGTGTATCTCAGTCCACACTAAAATGTCCAAAAACGCATATGAGGCAGACATTCACCTCCACTGGCAAGAAAATCCTTCACAGAATGGCAACTCCTCCGGCCATGAGATTATTCACAAAACTGTAGCAAGCAGTAAATGATTTCCCATTTGCGCATGTATGCAGCATTCAAACTAAACGAAACACAATTTAGATGCATACACGTAAGCAACACAACAAGCGCCAGGGAAAGCAAATCCTCTATGTGTGCTAGGGAATCCCATCGGGAGCCCGGGATTCCCGGACATTTTTCATTCCTGCATTACAGCAGTTTCATTCCCGGGAAAACGGGAATGGCCAAGCTCGCATATATAGTGTGTAAAAGTGTAAAAATCGATCAAGAAATAACAGAGTTATAGTTGAAAATAATTAAGGTGGTGCCATTGCTGCAGCTTGCACTTCATCAGACAACAGCTTTGAACAGCAACTTGAAATTGCAATGCGTCAGTCTGTTGCATCCGCATTATCTGTGCCAAGAAACATGCCATCACAGAATGATGACAAGAAACTGGATGCATCAGTAAAAGCTGAAATGGCGGTGTTTCAGAGCAACGGCAAGCGCGGGCGTTGTTTTGAACAAGTGTATCAGTATTTGATGATTGTGCTGCTTTCTCAGTGGCTGGCGTACTTCTGCACGAAGATGCGTTCTTGCCTGGACGAATGCACGCTGGACACGTTAATAATAATAAATTACATTTATATAGCGCTTTTCTCAGTACTCAAAGCGCTATCCACACAGGGAGGAACCAAACCCACAATCTTCCACAGTCTCCTTACTGCAAAGGCAGCAGCACTACCACTGCGCCACCTGTGAGGACGTTGTACTTTCTACGCTCTTATTACCGCAACTAAAGATACATGTACTTCTATGACAGCATGAACTGTTTGTTGATAAGGTTAGTTTTTTATTTGTGTCAACATATTGCAGTAGTTTTATTAAAAAAAAGTGTCAGTCATTCTAAAACCGTTCACATGTGAGATGCCCGTGCACTGTGTCATCACCGGGAGCCCGGGAATGAAATGCGGGATTCCCAAATTCCTGGGAATGGATAAACCCGTCCGGGAATGGATTCCCTAATGTCTGCTATGTTGGAATTTGATTTTCTTCCATGAAGTGGGACCAATTAGGGAACAAGACATTGTAATGAATAAGAGTGAATAAGGGAAGGGCAGCATAATAAATACAAACAAATGTACAGCATGATTAGAGTGTGGTTTTAAAAGTCTACTTTCATCTGTCCACACTGGAACACTAATCCGGTGTCTCCATTTTCAGGGGTTAAAATCGTTGGGGCAGTGTGAATGAATGGTGAAAATAAAGACTAATGTCTCACATAAAGCACTGCAACACTTACTTGGATTAAACAGATGTAATAACAGATTAAAGAATGTAATAGGAAGACCAGCCATTAATCATAATCAGTCATTCACTTATTCAGTTTTTATACCAAGATATGTCACATCTTGTCAGCTGCATTGTAAACTTGTTTGCTTTTTAAATGCCTTGCATTCTATTAAAGATGCTATATAAAATAAAAACTGATTAAAACCTAATAGGCCTGACCAAGTTAAAACAGGGCTAAGTGTGCCTGACCCTTTACTTGGAAAAGATAAAAAAACAGAGGCAAGAAAAGACAGAGTGAAGTATAAAAGACCTCCAGTCCGACAGGTGGCAGTGCGGGGTCTCTAGATGAGGTGGTAGACAAACACGAAACTAACACATCATTGCAGACAGTCACTTTCTCAGTGTGTCCATCTGATATGCAGACAGTAAAGACTAGGGAGATGCCAAGTCATGATCAGTGATCGGCACATGCTGATCTAAAAGTGTAGATATGGAGAAGCAGTCACATGGAGAAGAAGCAAAATGAGCAGGGAAATATGGAGGAATACTTCAGACAAATAAGAAATTAAACAAATTCACTGTGAAATGTGAAAATAAATAAAAACTAACAAGCATTTCTTGGTAAATTTATTTAATTACTTCTTCATTTATTTATTTCAGTGACACAGCATGCAATGTGAAATACAGCTTGAAATGAAAGTTGTCATTTTCAAAGTTGAGAAGGTGGGCTGTAGCACGTACTGTTTTGTTGATTGGTGAATTGACAGAGTGGGTGAAAATCTTTGCTCATCAACAGCCACATTAACAGTAGACAGCTCCATGAATTAATGTACATAAGAACATAGAAAATGACAAATTTGACAAAACGTGAGGAATCCATCTAGCCAGTTTGTTTAGCTAATAGCTAAGCTGTCCCAGTATTTTATCCTGATTCTTCTTAAAGGTTGTCCAGGTTTCTGCTTCAACTCCATGCCTTGGTAGTTTGTTCCAGAGTCCCACAACTCTTTTTGTAAAGAAGTGCTTCCTAGCTTCAGTCCTAAATGAACTTCCCCTTAATTTCCACTGATGCCCTCAAGTGTGTGATTCATCCTTAAGCTGAAAGAAGTCTGCTGGATCTACATTATCAGTGCCTTTCATGATTTTAAATACCTGGAGTAGGTCTCCACGCAGTCTCCTCTGCTCGAGACTAAACAGGTTTATCTCTTTGAGTCTGTCACAGTAGGACACGTCCATAAGTCTTAAGATGCACTTGGTTGCTCTCCTCTGCACAGCTTCAAGTGCTGCTATGTCTTTCTTGTACCATAGTGACCAGAACTACACACAATACTCCAGATGTGGTCTCACTAGCGCATTATATAGTTTGAAAACGTGTATAATGTAGCGGATTCAAACAGCCACAACTTTAAGCAAACACATTACTGGCAATTCACCAATCAAAAAACAGGACTCACTAGAGCCCACCCTCTTAGCTATGATGGGTGAAAATGACAGTTTTCATTTCAAGGCCTATTTCATGCTGGGTGAGGCATCACTGAAATAAATTAATGAAGAAATAATTAAATAAGTACATAAATAAATAAGCAGCAAGAAATATATATCAGGACACATTTAATTATTTATGCTCATGTATGATTTCCTTATTATTGTCATACTAGGGGGTTCTCCCCCTGCTCGCTTCACTCGCCAATCCCCCCGGCCTGCACTATGCACAGCCACTTCATGTATCTGCTGCTTGTGTTTTGAAGAGGGGGGCTGAATGCACCCCAAGGAAACGCAGTCACTCCTCCGAAACCCCCTCTTAAATGGTGATACAATGGGAAACAAATGCAGTTTGTTTTTTTTTTTTACCTCCTCTTTGCTCGACCAGCTGCTGGCTTGGTGCTGCTGCCATGCTGTGTGATCTGCATCTCGCGTGGCACTTTGAACATTTAAAAGCCTGTACAGCAGCTGTCCTACTCTTTGTCTTTTATTTCCGGCCCAGGCGTGGTTAAATATCATTGCACAAAGTCTCGTCTCGCAGGACGTGAGTTCGTGATATTTTTTAGTTTATTTAAAAATGGAGTAACAATCTGAAAATCTAACAACATCACATTAAAGTTCGATAAATTCTGAAAAGAATGATGCCAAACATATATATGTAGGTTTTAAAATAGTGTGACATAAAACTTGACATAAAAACATTACATAAAATTGTTGCACAAAATTCTTGCACTTTTAGGCTTAGGCTTTTATATATATAGAGAGAGAGTAGATTCCACAATGCATTTATCTATTTGTATATGTATTTATTTATTTAATTTTGTCTGAAATATTCGTCCATAGGAAAAAACCAAAACATTTTTTTTTTAATGTATCCAACTCAGAATCAGGCACAAGTCAACAAATAAGCAAAGGTTTACAAAATGCTTGACAAAATTCATAATAAAAAAATAAGGCAAGAAGGACAAAAGGCACTAGAAATCTAAATTCTGAAGTGTCCTGTAATGAGTGGGACAGGAGTGGGTCAAGTGATGGACGTGTCACTTCCAGGGTCAATCACAGCCTTGTGTCTGATAAAAGTAGGCCCCATCGTTCTATGACTTTATAATGGAAAACCCAGGTTTGTTATCGTGGTTTGTTAAATTAATCATAATAATAATAATAATTAATCAGATTTAAATAGCATTTTTATAACTGCTCAAAGTACTTTGCATAAACAACAGGGAGCCACATCAACCACCACCAATGTATAGGATCCATGTGGATGATGCGACAGAAGGCAGCCTTGCACCAGTACTCTCATTACATGAGCGCGATAGTCAGCCAGTGAGGGACACAGAATGATTAGAGGGCCGGAATGACCAGGCTGTGATAGGCAATTTAGTCTGGACATTGGGATACACCCATCAAAGAATCCTCATACCCAGAGATCTTTTATGACCACAGACAGTCAGGACCTCAGTTTTACATCTCATTCAAAGGACAGCACCATTTGTACAGCACAGTGACCCCATCACTGCATCGGGATCCACAATCAGAGGGTAAGCACCCCCTGCTGGCCTTGCCAACACCTCTTCCAGCAGCAACTCAAAGTCTTTCCTAGATGGTCTTCCATCCAAGTACTGGCCGGGCCCAAACATGCTTACCTTCTGGTGGGTGACCTGTTCTGAAGTGTAGGTGGTATGGCTGCTTAAATAAATGAAACACAATTATCAGTGCATTTCGATGAACCTGTCAGAGACAAAGAAGGAAAATCAATTTAAGTTCCACTTCCAACTTGTAAGTGTCTTATGCATACAACACATACAATAAAGTTAAAATGAAACACCAAATAAAATACAACTAATATACCACTCACAATATTTAAAGAAATAACACACAATAAATAAAGAAATATCTAAAAGTGTATTTTCCAAATTTAAAAATAATACAAAATTTTAAAATTTCCTAAAAGTGAAATCATATCCTAGTTTGCTGCCTCATGATTTAGAACTTGAATGGCAAACTATGAAATAAAGACTGAAAGAATTTTAGCTGTGGTTTGTCCATTTTCTCTTTCCAGATTTCTCCCACCCCCAACACCGCTGTTAGACTACAACTCTGATCTCTGGACCCTTGGCTTGAGTCCATACTCAGAACAAACAAGAACAGAACTTGCATAAGCTCTGCCTAAGTGCTTGGCACCGTGTGCACGTATGGACTGTCAGCAATGTGCCTGTCTGCCAACTTATTCAGATGTATTATTAGAAAAAAGCCGCCATACAGCTGTATGTGTCTGCTTATTTATACTTGTTAGAGACCACTATCTATCTATCTATCTATCTATCTATCTATCTATCTATCTATCTATCTATCTATCTATCTATCTATCTATCTATCTATCTATCTATCTATCTATCTGTCTGTCTGTCTGTCTGTCTGTCTGTCTGTCTGTCTGTCTGTCTGTCTGTCTGTCTGTCTGTCTGATGCACTGTGCATAGACATTTCATGTTCCTAAAGACTCAGTCATATGTGCGAAGATGGATGGTCATGCAGTTTCTAGTTCAGACTATGAGCAACTTTACTATATATTGTTTGCAAGTTCTGCAGTGAATGCAAAGAAAATAAAATAGATTGGATAAAAGATCCCCATAACAGGATCTACCAATAAGCTAATAAACACTCTAACACTATGAATAAGATCAGTTATTTATTTGACATTACTTATTCTTCAGTAGGAATAAATTTATTTAGTGTTTTCCCTAATTTCACGTATTATCTAATATTGAAGATAAGTAAGACAGTCAGAGTTACACCCAATAAAAATCTGAATTGCTGTCTTGAACTTGTCAAGATGTGGAATTTTACAATTGATGTTGGCCTTTGCCTCTGGCCAAGGTCCAGCTGGAAGTGAATGGACGCTTTCTCAAAGAGTTACAGCAGAAAACAGAGAGGAGGGGAATCAAAGCCTATTAGTAAGCTCGCTTCGGTATGGAGTAACAAAGGTGGATTATCCTTAAAGGCATAAGGCAAATTTAAAGAATTCCTCTTAAATATCCGCAGCGCGCAAAAACATAAAGTGATAACTGGACTAACTTCGACTGTGTCATCAAGTGTATCCGGTGATGTGTTTTTCCTCATTTCATGGCAGATGTTTATAAATGCTTGATGTTGAGGTGCCAGTTTTCATTGTTGGAGAACCCTTAAAGTGTACCATGGTCCTTACGGTATACAGAAAGCACCTCCAGTCTTCGTTATGCTCATCTGATTTTGGCTTTTTTAGAGATTAATTCAAAACCTTGCAGAATCTATCCTTTTGTGTTGAAACGAGACCTGTTTTCAGTTGAACCGATATAATTGTAGCATTTATTATATATGATTATAATAATTACAGTGCACAATGTATTTATAGGGTTAGGATGGTAGAGCAGTGATAAGGGCTGCAGCTTCACAGATGCAACTCCTCAGCTCAAATGCCAGGCCCAGTTGCTGTCTGTGTAGATTTTGCACAGTTTCCCTCTGCCTGTGTGGGTTTTCCTTGCACTTAAATATCAGTATAAAACAACTAAAGACTATTCTTAAATTTTTATTTTTTTAACACTTCTTTAGCTGTGTCTTTTGACACCGCACCATTCACTGCAAATATCAACTCTGAGCTAATTATACTGTAGTTTAAGATCCATATTTTTATCATTAGAGATTCACCAGTATAACTGGCTTGATTTAGGGGTGATGCAGTGAGCAAAGAGGAAACTCTCAGTCCAACACTTGGCCGTTTCAGATGATACAAATTTTCATGCACATCGGAAGATCACCTTCCAGGTTTATTGGATTTAAGCGCTGGGGGGCGCTGTCACTAATATTGTTGTTTCTTTTTCCACCCACAGCAGCAGAACGACACCCATTGAGGACAAATGACTCCGTCCCTTCTCCGTCCCTATAAAGGAGCGGACATCCCAGAGATAGGAGTCTCATTTCGGACCTGAACTGCCACCAGAACAGAGCTCCAGAGGAAGACCTGTTCTATCGAGCTACTACGTTTGAAGGAAAAGTCATGAAGACTGCTTTTTGTTTTTATTTAATTACCATTAGCGCCATCAAGCTTTCTTTTTCATTAATATCATTTGTGTTAGGATTAAAAGGGGTTACCCTGCTGGTACCCCAACACTTTCTTGACATCCATGAGTGTCTTCCCACCCATCTAAAATGGCTAGCCTACATCTTCTACATGTCTGGGACTATAAATAGTGTAATAAACATAAAGAACAAATATTAAGAGTTGAGGCACCAAATGATGAACCTCGTGTAAATGGCAGATTGGTTTGGCAACACACAAGACATTGATTGCAAAAACAGCCAACACTGCCAAGTGACAGTGAGTCTAACAATGACTGCCATCTTCCAGTGGTGGCGTCGTTTTAGATAGTCGCTATGGGGTGGATTGATGATGTCTGTATTTGAAACTCTAAAGTACTCCATGAGCATGTTGAAGTGGCACATGTACATGAGTAAAAGCAAGCTCCTCCATCTCCCTGTGTTTTTGTTGTATGTTTTTCTCATTGAAATATGCACACATGACTAGACCAGGGGACAACGTGTTCCATTTAGGTGTGAGAAGACAAATGAAACTTCTAGTTACAATAGGGCACAATTAACATTGTCAGGCAATGTCCCTGGCAATTCCAATATGTTCATTACTTATAATCCAACCCTCGTAGCTCCATTGAACTATGTCCTTTCTCATGAAGATGCTGCATTCTTAAATGGTAGCACTGCCCAATAACAGGCTTAACCAACAATTAGCTAATGTTGTGTTGGCCAGTGTGCTCCATGATTCTGTAATGTAGATCTGTTTTTTCCATTTAAGAATTGAAAATGCAGAATATGAACTGATCTGTCTGTTTGACCATATCCTGCTCTTATTCTCTCTGGTTGAAAAAGCCTTTTCCCAAGTGAGATTTTGGCTCTGACTTGTTAATCTGATACATAGAGCACCAAAATACACCTTATTAAATTTGAAGACATACTGCACAATTATTAAACGGGAATGTTTGCAGCCGAAAGACACACACGTGGCAAGTCTGAGGTGCAGTAAAACAAATCAAGCACAGCTGGAAGACAAGGACAAAAGCTGACTGCATTCTCACCAATAAGGAGAGTGACTTCTGACAGTGTACTGTGACATTTTCACTGGTCATTCGGTCCTCACCAACATCTCATTTTATGATTTAGATTTAGAGAATTTGAGAAAATACAAGAGTGCTTGAATCTATTAATCTAAAAAACACTAGAAATCTAAAATTGAACCTGACTGTAACACCCGAGACATTGAATTGTAAAGATGGCATCTATCTTACAGTTAACCTTTTTAGTAGCCTGTATGGAGATATTGCAATTGTATGACTAAATATGGTGGCACAGTGCTTAACAGAGTGTTCAGGGTTCAGATCCCATCACCAGTGCTATTAGTGAAGAGCTTGAGTGATGGATGGGCTATGTGCCTTTGATGCATTAGTGACCCACCCAGTTTTATTTTTTTTACCTTGTAGTCTGGTGCTGTCTGAACAGGCTTCGCCCCTTGCTATCCAGAAACTGAAATAAATGGAGACAGACGAAAGAAGTTCTACAAGGTAGTGATGTTCTCCATCCCTCTTCTGCCTTGTGCAGATGAGAATCAGGATAACTGTAAAAAAAGCAAAGAACAAAAAGAATGTCTACAACTGCTATCTACTTTGAGAGTAAAGATTGGCATTTATGGAAATCTACCGTAAAATCAACAGGTTGACCATCACTGTTTTTCCCAGTTTCATACAATACAAAAAAAGTCTAAACCAGTCAGAGAAAATGTACAGCAGGTTTCACCCGATAACGCTCATCGAAGCTGTATTTGTTCCAAAACAGTTTGAAAAACAGTTATATTAAATATTTGAGCATTATCATATCATTAGCATATTTAAAAAATTCAAGTCCAACTATCTTCATTTTAAAAGTTTTAGTGAAATACAAAGCAAAAAGTTCACAAAAAAAAAGGAAAACACTGATAATGAGTGAAAATGAAAAATACTTCTTGTCTATGAGGTTCCAGTTTAAGGTAGCTAAGTTAGCACATACGCAATGACCTGCGTTTTGACATCCGTTCACAAATCTATATGCTGCTATACCTTTCAGTCTAATCAGTCTCCCAGTTCATGTATCTGTCTAACAGCCTGAGACCATTCTATTGTCACACCAGAAATACAGAAGTGCATTAGAAATATTCCATTAACAAGTTAGCTTACGTGAGATAAACCAGAATCTTTCATTACCTATGTAGTGATGCTAAACTTACATTCTGTTCTAATTATGCAAAAACGTACATGAATTTACCATTAACATTAGCTTCCTAAGATTGGTTCTTATATTCACTTTAGTAGGCTCAGCACTGAGAAAGGGGTCCCATCTGCCATAACTGCAAATGGATGCAGATTTAATAAGAAACTAGAAATATTCAACTGAATTACCTGTACACTATCAGAATATAAAAGAAAAAAAAACGAGCCTATATGATGATATTAATATCCAAGAGTACAATTATGAGTACAATAATGCAAAATCTGGAGGTAACACCATTATGTACTGGCAAAGGTTACATCTCCTGTAAATTATAATTAATACTGGGAACATTTCAGAGAATTTAAGCTTAGACAGAGGCATAGGATGTACAAGTTTAAATTTGATTAACTTGAGTCATTCATGAACTGAAGACCATTTTATAGAGCGCCTTCCCACTGGATATCACAGAATGTGATCATTGATTCTGCTCCTGGCATAATCTAAGGTGAACTGTTTCAGAAGAGTTGGTGTAAAAGTGATATTGTTGTATTACAACCAGGGCTTACTCACTGGGTTGTGTTCTTTTTTTTGTGGTGTTTGAAGTATTTTTCATGTTTTTATGTATTTTCTATGTTTAATTATTGTTTAGTATTAGTATCTTTAAGTGTAGTTTGTAGGTGGAACCCCAGGAGGCGGGGCCACCCTGATGGCACAGCTGCCTCGACCTTTATATTCAGATAAAGAGAAGGTCCCAAAAGTGCTTCATTTAAGTTCTTAGATTGTAATTGTAAATATTTGATTTTTCTGTGTTTTATTTTTTATTATATTTGTTTTTGTTCCTGGTCATAATAGTTAGATTATGTATTGGGACTTGATTACTCTGGATTACCCTTTAGACAAAACCTATTTGTCTTATTTTTTCACCTTTCACCAATTGTGCTTCTTTTTTGTGACCTACACATAAATATCTCTATTTATGAAGACTTTTTGCTTTTTGCCTTGTCCTTAAGTTAACCTCCTTAATGTCAGACCTGAGCATCACTATGGCTGTAAAAATAGTGCTAAAAGTGTTAGTTCTGAGGGTCACTCAGGCAATGGTATAGGCATGTCTCACGTAAGTGTTAAAAGTAAAAGTGCCAACAACGTTAGTGCCAAGCATTACTCGGGCAATGACATAGGCATGTCTTGTGTAAACGTCAGGCCCAAGCATTACCCAGGCAATGGTGTAGATGCGTCTTCTCCTAGCCTCAAAATGGCGTCTTGTAAGAAACGCCTCTCATCAGCAGTGATGACGAGGTGAGACTGTCCTCAGAAATTGAAACAGACAGTGAAATGAAAAGGGATTTTGATAGATCCAAAAGTGACGCTCATGTGACTTGCATATGTGCAGTGTACTGTTTGTATTATTAATATTGTTATACTTTCTACATTGCTGACTTTGTACTTTTAGTGTTTTGCATGTTTAGCACTTTGGGATTGCTAAAATATAAAGTGCAATATAAATAAAATTTATTATTATTATTATTATTTTTCAGTAGAAAGATGAAATTTAATTAAGATGTCACTTTCAAACCAAAAAATGCAATGCTTTTTAAATGTTTTTGTGAGAAAAAATGTAACACTAAGGAGGTTAAAGGTTTTTTACGGTCTGCTCTCTCCCTTGAAGGGCATTTTTGATATTCTGGGGTATTGAAATATAGTTTAAATCTTTAAAGTCAGGGCCCCATTTTAGGCATGTGCAGGCCAAAGCCTGTCAGTGGACTTGGGTTTGGGAAAGCACTCATATTATGACAGACAGCATTCTTTTTCTGTGCAATTGATGTGTAAGGTTGTTCCAAAACAGATTAATAGAGCAGCATTGAAAATTAAGGTAAAATAAAGGATGAACTGGTCATTGAGACTACCAGGACAACTCCAAGCAGTCCACTCTCTCTGTGGCTGTGCTATAAGGCCACACACTGAGTTCAGCCAAGAGAGAGACAGAGACAGTGAGATATTTTGAGATTGAAAAGGTGTAATATAGTGGCCAACACTTCAACCTCAGTGACCCCCTGCAATTACCTGATCCTTCTGACTAGCAGTACCCCCCCACCACCATGCCCAAACCTAACCTTTGATTTGAAGCAAAAAAAAGGGAAGCATGAGAAAAATACAGAAAGAAAACCAGAGAAAATTTAAAAAAAAAAGAAAAAGTGTGTGGGGTTGAAAACTAATTTCAATCACTCTAACTCTTGGGCTTATTTTTTGCTTCTTTAATTTTTTTTTAATATTGTAAGGTTTCTAAACTCTTTTGGGACTCTCCCAAACAGGGCAACATGCCGAAGAGCATCCTGAAGCGCGATCTCTGCGTCTGTAGAAGACAGCTTATCCTTTGCCGGGGCAACCGCAGGCTCCTAGCATTGCAGCGGCTCGCCACAGAAGCAAATCCAAGCTGACTGCATTGCTCTACAACCGCCATCATCGTGGGTGATGCAAGGTACATTATAAATGCAGAGCACAGAATTACTTGGCCACTAACTTGGCTACGACCCTGCCTAACTGCTGTGTCTGTGTATAGGAGAGTGATAGATCCCGCTACAATAAATAACCGTGCTGTTCCTGTTTCAAGCTGAATAAAGTTGGTTTTGCTAAAGTACTGAGACTCAGCCTCGTTTTTTGGGGTGCAAGACAGAGACTCACACATCACAATATAATTTTGTATATTGTTTTGGTTTCATTTTGTTGTTGAGTAATAATATGATTTACTTTGGTACTGTGTTTATGGACTATTTTATATTCTTGTATTAAAATTTGAATATATGTATTTTAATTATTTATCTGCTGTCTACTTTACGTGGAGCCAAAGGAGGCAGGGCCACCAAACATGTTACTGGGATACTGCCCACAGTTAGTATTTATGGGGCAGTTCCAGTTACACTGGAGCTTTGGCATTGTAATTTTGTTCTTGTCTCCTGTTTTTTCATCTCTGCTTCATATTTGGATTTACTAGCTTTTGATCCCTGTCTTTGTTATAAACTACTGTTTATTGAATTCTGATTTGGGTTGCTAGCCTAAGGTTTTTGCCTTTTAGGTAAAAACTATTTTCACCTTTTCCCCTGCCTTGCCTTTTTATTATTCATTTTTCCTTTAAATCAATTTTTTATTAATAAAGAAACTTTGCCTTGGTTATTCTTTAGGGCCAGAGGTTTCACAATTTCCCTTTCACCGAAGGATAGTGAGTGATACAAACTCTGCCACATCTGTAGTGTCATATCCTGTGATGTCAACAGAGCAACTCAATTGGTCATGTGACAATACTTAGAACGTCACATAAATAACAAAAGACATTAACACAAATTTAAGTTAAAATAAAAAATAAACCACAAATGAACTGAATAAAATGACACTGTACCATCATCGCCGAGTCCCACAATGGACTCTTTGCTATGACTATCAATGTAGCTGCAAACAGGCATTCTGATTAATGTTCATATATACTAATTTAGAAGCCTGCTACTGTTGAAAAGTTAAGAAACAAACTGCCTTTTTCTATCACCTTTGCTTTTCCATGGCTTGCTGGACCAAATATTGCAGGAGTGACGTTAAAAGAAGAAGAACTAACCATTGTCCACTGACACTCCCTGGCACAACTGCTTGATTTCTGGCTCCTCTGTGAACATCCTTAAAGTGCCCTCCCTATTGTATATGCTAACATTTACTGATATACTTTTGCACATGTTCAGTTTTAGGGGGTCTGCATTCATTCATTGAGAAAGCATACTAGTTAGCTTCATGTCATCAATAAATTTGGCTTTTATTCTTCTAGGTTCCCCTTTTCCAAAGGGACAATCCTATCCCAACACCATTTCATCTATGAAGAAACATTAAAATCCATCTGCCAGTTCATCCGTTTTTTTCTTTGGAGTTGCACTTAAGCCTGAATCCAATCCAGCAGTCAAAAGGCAATGTCCCATCTGGGAAAGGCTGTTAATGTAACTCAGAAAAGGACAAGAGAAAAAAATAATTAAGCCAGCATTTCAGGCCCTTGTGGATACATGATAATTCAGCTGTTCTTCTGCAGTGCTGTTAGCCGACTACAACCTATGCGATTATTTTTGTTGTAGGGCGGATCCTTGAGTCATGATAGCCTGCAGGAAAAGAATTTTCAAAAACTTGTTACAGTGAAGAGGAAAGCACTTTTGCCAGTCTAAACAAGACTCTGCTGCTATATTGCATGCAAATGACCTTCCACACTATGTACTTATGAAAACAGCACAACAAGAACTGAGGTGACTTTGGAGGTTTCCATCCCGGAGATAAAATGGGAGATATTTAGGGACGGTTTGGTTCACCATTCAAACATACCCAAGAAAATTAAGATCGAAATTCTGATGTTGTATCGAGTGTTGTATAGCTGCTTGAAGCACTGAAATATTCATTTTGTTTTGTCTCCATTGTTATTCTTTAACAAAGGATGAATCTCAAATAATGAGAGATGGACAGAATGTCATTAGCATTATAGTAGTGACACCATTTTTTTGTTATTGTTGCTGCCATATTCTACGCCTCGCTGCTAATATGTTGCATGATTGTTAGGTAAGTGAAGCATGCACAATGTGATGTATAAGATCATGGCAACCATGATATAAAAGATGGCTAATCACATTCAGTATATGTGTGAATTCATGAAAAACAAACGAAATAATCTCAGATAGGACATCAGTCCATCTCACTGCGCCCTAACACGCCCACACATTCTCTTACTGGGGGTGTTTTTGGGGGTGGTAGACTTAAAAATCATAACCGATAGCCCACATGGGTCGAGAACAAAAATGACTAAATATCACTGAAGAAGCACAAGCAAAAAATCATGATTAGGGTGGGATGGTCTTCTTTCTTTTCCCCCACAAAAGATGCATCTGACCTCCCAGTCCTTCCTACATGCAGCATCTCTGAGCGCACTGCTGACCACCTGTAGACCCAAAAAGCATCTGCTCACTTTACAGGTCAGTCAGAATTTGCTATTAAATTATTGAGGTATTATTTCTGCACTTGTTTCCGAATTTCAAAATGTTTTGGAGTTTGTTAATATTTTTTATCATTTTTTTGTTTATTTTTCTCATCAACATATTTACTGTATTTACCACAGATACCGCAATTTTGCAATTATCTGGTAATGAGCCCCATTGCAAGTAAGTGCTGACCAGAAGTTGCTTTGTGTGATGTCTATGCTACGGTAGTTAAGATGGTGATGTACCAAGTCTCTATTTCCAAGATTGTGGAAAACAAACAAACCTTTTTTTGTGTTTTTCTTTGACTTTTTTGGTGTTTGAATTCAACTACCTTTGACCACATTTTTTGGCCAGTGCTTAGGTGTTTGATTTCCTTTGCTCTTTAAAGACTTAAATTATCTCCTAGTCTTTTCATTTAAAATTCTGCCTCTTTCTGAACTGGCAGTTTAATATTGAGGTCACTTCAGGTATCGTACAAATACTGAGGAGTGAACAGACTTTGACACAAATTTGTATTTTCAGAGAAACTTTTGCTTCACAGAAATATTTAGTGAAACAAATAGTGTTTTGCGAACATCAGAATTCTCAGTATTAGCATTTATATCTTCATCTTATCTGTGACCCTCTACACTAGGGGTAGGCAACGTCAGTCCTGGAGTGCCACAGTATGTGCAGGTTTTTGTTCCAACCCAGTTCCTTAACGAGAACTCAATTATTGCTGATGAAGCACATATTGCTTAAGTGACATTTTGATGCTTCATTTTAGTGGTCTCGCTTGTTAAGGTTCTCCAACCTTAATTGCTTATTTCAATCTTAAACTGCTGCATTCAGTGTTTTAATTGCTCCTTATTAGCAATAAGATGTAAAAGACAAAGCAGCCAGCAGTTCTCCAGCTAGCTTTTTTCCAATTACATCTGTGTGTGTTCATCATGCATGGTTTGATTTAATAAAACACTTAATAGAAAAATGTGACAGACTGAAAATGATCTGTTTTAGGCTTCAAATCATTTGGATGATATCCTTGGAAAGGAAAAAAATCTACGATATAAGAGCCTTACATTGCACAGACTAACAAGCCATAAAATTAAATAAGGTCTGAGATTGGCAATGATTGGTTTCTAATTAAGCAATTGGGTTGGAATGAAAACCTGTAGCCACTGCGGCTCACCAGGACCGACATTGCCTACCCGTTTTACATCTTATTGCTAATAAGGAGCAATTAAAACACTGAATGCAGCAGTTTAAGATTGAAATAAGCAATTAAGGTTGGAGAACCTTAACAAGCGAGACCACTAAAATGAAGCATCAAAATGTCACTTAAGCAATATGTGCTTCATCAGCAATAATTGAGTTCTCGTTAAGGAACTGGGTTGGAACAAAAACCTGCACATACTGTGGCACTCCAGGACCGACGTTGCCTACCCCTGCTCTACACCATGTGCAAAAGGATGGGAAAATGTATTCTGGTGCAGAGTGTGGAAAGCGGGGGAGCTTAGGTGGAGGTCACAAACCTGTATGCACTTCTGGGGTACTTGTCTGTGGTTTAAAGCCGATGCCACTTTACATGACTTCTAGTCATTGGGGTATGTCGGACTAGACTACTGCTGTTGCCGATTGTATCACCGGGCCATGTCAGCTGAAGTCGCTGGGCATATCAAATTTAGTGACTGCATGCTGACCTTCCAGCTCAGTTGTGCTTGCACTTGACAGTCAATAACATGTTGCCTGATGGAGACGGTGCAGTACAAAGTGCTGGGCGAGGTATGGTATGGGCGAGTTCAACCATAATCTTGGCCCTTTAATTCTTTCTTGAATTCTGTTCTGGTACGTAAAACCTGAGCTATCAGACAGATGAGCTTCCCGTCGTGTTAGTGACATCCGAAACACCTGAGTTCTTTATGCATTGTCGCTGCATTATATGTATTGCACTTCTGGATGAGCATTCATTGGTTGTCAGCACTTTATTCACACAGAATCTGTCCCTGTGACTAAAGAAAAATCAAACCTGCTTGCAGTGAGTGGTGGACTAAGTGTTGGCATAAGTCGTTGGGTATGTCACAGTATGCAACTGCCTCCGACTTGCTATGATTATGTAAATGAAGGTTATGACCAAAAATCACCTAAGGTGGCATGGCCTTCAGTCTGTTTGCTGAATTTATGACTACTGGTGGGTCTCTGGAAGGATCCTGGCTTGGATCAGCTTACAGAGCAGGGAAAAGTGAGCGTTACCCCTGACTCCAAATAAGTGTTGCAAACTGGAACCATTGGTGCAAATGTGCAGTGCGCTAGCAGATGAGAGCATGTGGGCTGAGCTGTAGAAGATCACGTGGCATCAAGACATTGGAGGGCTGTCCAAGAAGGGGACAGTGGTTTCATCCTCAGAATAACTCAGAGGGAACTACTGTATATTCCTTGCTTTCCAGCCCAAATAAAACTTTAAAAATACCCCAAATTTTGTTTTAGAGAGTTTCAATTTTTACAATTGCGATATTCCAGGCAAATAAAATTACAGTATAGGAGAAATGAAAAATGAAACTCATTAATTATAAAGTACCAAAGTCACCAGCATGTAACCCTGTCTAGTACCTGGTAGACACATCCCTTCATTTAAAGAGTTATGTACCCTTGGGTGGCTTTTGGCATCCCTGCCCAGTTCAGGATCATTGTATCTCTGTACTTGGCACCTCTCTAACAATGGAAAATGGATAATTGTCACAGAGTAACATAAATTACAGACTTACAGAATCCCGTGTCACCTCCTTAAAGATTACATTTAAAGGGGACCGGCCATAAATATAAATGGTCTAGTGCCACCTAGTGATCTGTGGTTACCCACGTTAGCCTCTGGATGGGCTCATCTTCCACCACACCCTGTGCCTGCGTACCTGATGGGCTTTTTAAAACTGCACAGACTGTGACAATCTTTGCAAACAGTACACCTCTCTGCTGCTCAGAGAGCACAAATGAATATGAGATTTCAAACTCAGTGAGTTTTTACTTTATATAAAGTACTGTATATAAATCATCCTATTGTTGGAGTGGCGGTGGGTTGGCACCCTGCCCAGGATTGGTTCCCTGCCCTGTGCCCTGTGTTGGCTGGGATTGGCTCCAGCAGACCCCCGTGACCCTGTGTTCGGATTCAGCGGGTTGGAAAATGGATGGATGGATGGATGTTGGAGTGGGGAGAGTGGCAGGCCATCTATCCTCGTCTTGTGACGCAAGGTAATTTACTTTTGCAGCTGTGTGCTAGCGCCTTCCAAGAATAACAGTTTTCCTCGTGCTCAAAACAAGCTTTCTTGCTTCACTTGCTGTAACTGTTTTTGGCTGACTTGTCGAATGTCTCCCCGACCATGATGTCATTCTAGTCCCAAAGAGAGATTTGAACACGCAATTAGGGCTTTTGTTGAGACATCAAGAGAAGTGGGTGTCACAACTTAAGCCAGTGATTACTAGAGGGAAAAGTTAAAGAGTTCAGCTGAGGCTTTTTTTACAAGCACTTAGCCAGTGGCAGGCGGCAGCCGGTAAGAAGTACAGCCAGGAATCCAATTTCAGTTAACCTTCAGTCTTGTTGTTTACATTTTAAAGGATTGCCCATACAGATCTGTTACACCTCAAATAACATCTGAAAGTAAGAATGGACAAAAGTTAAATTTGAATGTTATCCATCCATTTTCTGACCTTGCTAATTCTCTTATGGAGGCATTATGGGGGCAAGACCGTACACCCTGCGCAAGTTTGGGTCCAAGACTGGACAGGGCACCAGTCCACATTCAGAGCACACTCACCACACAACACCAGGCATTTCAAATTTATTGATGTTGACTACCATAACACACCATAATGTTGTCGGGATGTGTTAAGTAAGCCAGAGTTCCCTGACAAAACCCACACAGACTCCAGGAGAATATGCAGACTTCACAAAGGTAGTCATTGTGGGAGAACTGGAACCAGCAACCCTAACCACTGCACCTCTGTGCCACCCTGCTGTCTGTTCTATGCTTAATTGATAAATAAAAAAATTATAATTGACTCACGCTTCAGTATTTCAAGAAAAAATGTTAACATAAACAACAAAACTCTGGAACAGCCCAGTACCACAGTGGTTAGCGTTAGTGAGTTCTTTTATATCATATTGCTGCCACTTTGAAACCTGGTAGTTCTCCCTGTGGCTATGTGGGATTGCCTGAGGGTACTTCAATTTTCCTCTCCCATCCGTGTAGTTTAGGGTGATGGGCACCATTTAATTGAACGAGTGTGACGGTGGGTGTGGATGTGTGCTATAGAAGGGCCAGCTGTGGACTTCTGCCCTGTCTGGAGCTGATTCCTGCCTTACACTCAACCCTGTCAGGATGGGCTCTGACCAACCCTAAACACTTTTGGGGCTAAGTTGGTTTGAAAATATTATCTAAAAAACTGTTTCATTTGGAACATATGTCTAGCTGTCTGATCCCTACACATTTTTCATTTTGCATGCTGTGAAATAACTGGTTGAAGTTTTACTCTCCTATAAATGAATATATAATGAGTATATAATGTTCCATCTGTTCTGCAGCTTCTTTATGAGGTGATAACTAGCACACCTCAGCCACAGGGGGCCTTAACTGCACAGCATACCGTTTGGCTTCCTCCACCCTTCACTACTTCAGTCTCAAAGGTGATCTTCTCCAAAGCCTGTATGATGCCCTGTGTGCCAATCTTACTTTACATGGGAAAAGCTAAGACAGGCATTTGCATGGATTTAATTCTATTTCTAGTTGTGTTTACCGGGGAATACCAAAGGAATAACATGAATAGTTGTCTGGGAGTACAGAAGATTTAAGTGACTTCCTCCTTCTCCAGAATATCATATTGCTGCTTCTAAATGCGGCATTGCCTCAAGAGTGGCATAAGGAAATCACAATCATCTGTTTCTTCTCAACTTACCGGAATCCACTTGCTTCCCTAGTGACAAAATCTGCTTCCTTTAGAGGACATTAAAGATCTCCTTCAACTTCATCCTATTTTGGAGAAATATATATTTAATATACTGCCATAAAAATCCCAGAAACTTTAATTAGAGTTGTGCTTTCTAATCATTCATATTATGTTGATTATTGATTGCTTTGTATGTCATCCTGGAAAACAATTAAAGAATAGCAATAATGAGTTATACTAACCCCACCATACACCCCTGGCTCAAATTTATAGGCATGAGCACGTACAACAGAAATTTGGCTCTTGTATTAGATGGGATGATAAAGACGGTTCAGAAATTACTGGAAACAAAGACATTGTGATATCATTGTGTGCCATCCATCCATGATCTGATCCACTTAATCCAATACCTGGTTGTTTGAACACAGTCAGAAACAACTCTCGACTGGGGGCTAGTCCATTATATTGCACACTGACTTATGCGGGGCCAATTTAGCATTACCAGATGACCTGCCACCATTGCATTTTCTGCATTAAGGACACTGGGGCACAGACCCACAAGATATTGTGCAAAGTAAGTAAAAGGTTTCCCTCAATAATTTCAATTTTTATTAACATGTGTGGTCAAACAGATGATAATACAGCAGTGAAAGTGTACTGCCTGCAGGGTACTGTTGCTAATACATCGGGAACAAGAAAATCAGTGCAGACTGTAAGTAGTTTGTCAAAAGTTACTTTCCAAGTCAAGGTAATTGTAATATTCTCATTTTTTCAAAAGGAGTACTGTATATTATAGCACTCCTGACACAAAAAAGTACTATTATTACATAATGTGATATATTAGTAATGTAACGGTACACAAGTAGACTTGGTATGAGTGAACGTTTGGTGTGTGTGTTTGTGTGCTTTGCTGTGGACCTGCACCCTACTCAGCGTTGGTTCCTTTTTGTATTCAATATTGATGGAATTTTCTCCAGCCCTCTACAAACCAGAAATGAAAGAAACACATTCACAAAATGGATGCTAGAATTTTTACATAAAATATTCTGTTATTCAATTTTTGCCATGTAATGCCACACATTGTTACATCAGGTCATTTAGCACTAGGGACCTGTGTTTGATCCCTGGCCTAAAAGCAGTGGTTTTAATATTCTAACAGTACTCCAGGGACCGCCATATACTAAAGACACATGTATCAGGTTAATTGTTGACCTGAATGTGTCAATGAGGAAGGTTGTGTGTGATTCAGGCTAGTTTCTACATTGTGTTGAATGTGTTGTAGGATTTTTAATGATTAATAGTCAATAAGACACACATCTAGGAAGATGCCATAAAAATGTGGGATTTAAAAAAATTTTTTTTACTTGGTTAACTAATTATCAGCTTTGGAAATACCAGTAATTAATCCAATAATTCAGTAATGCTACTACTTTTTGTACCTTAACCGTCTCTGTGGTATGAGGGAGGTCTCCCGCCTTTAGACTTCTAACAAGGTAACTGAAGCCCACTCTTGTGAGAAAGAGCATATCACAATTTCTTGATAACTGCATATATACAGTCATATGAAAAAGTTTGGGAACCCCTCTCAGCCTGCATAATAATTTACTCTACTTTCAACAAAAAAGATAAGAGTGATATGTCTTTCATTTCCTAGGAACATCTGAGTACTGCGGTGTTTTCCGAACAAAGATTTTTAGTGAAGCAGTATTTAGTTATTTGAAATTAAATGAAATGTGAAAAACTGGCTGTGCACAAATGTGGGTCCCCTTGTAATTTTGCTGATGTGAATGCATGTAACTGCTCAATGCTGATTACTTGCAACACCAAATTGGTTGGATTAGCTCGTTAAGCCTTGAACTTCATAGACTGGTGTGTCTAATCATTAAAAAAGGTATTTAAGGTGGTCAATAGCAAGTTGTGCTTCCCTTTGACTCTCCTCTGAAGAGTGACAGCATGGGATCCTCAAAGCAACTCTCAAAAGATCTGAAAACAAAGATTGTTCAGTCTCATGGTTTAGGGGAAGGCTACAGAAAGCTATCTCAGAGGTTTAAACTGTCAGTTTCAACTGTAAGCACTGGAATCAGGAAATGGAAGGCCACAGGCACAGTTGCTGTTAAACCCAGCAGGTCTGGCAGGCCAAGAAAAATACAGGAACGGCATATGTGCAGGATTGTGAGAATGGTTACAGACAACCCACAGATCACCTCCAAAGACCTGCAAGAACATATTGCTGCAGATGGTGTATTTGTACATTGTTCTACAATTCAGTGCAATTTGCAGAAAGAACATCTGTATAGCAAGGTGATGAGAAAGAAGCCCTTTCTGCACTCACGCCACAAACAGAGTCGCTTATTGTATACAAATGCTCATTTAGATGAGCCAGATTCATTTTGGAGCAAAGTGCTTTGGACTGATGAGACAAAAATGGAGCTATTTTGTCATAACAAAAAGCGCTTTGCATGGCAGAAGAAGAACACCACATTCCAAGAAAACACCTGCTACCTACTGTCAAATTTGGTGGAGGTTCCATCATGCTGTGTGGCTAGTTCAGGGACTGGGGCCCTTGTTAAAGCTGAGGGTCGGATGAATTCAACTCAATATCAACAAATTCTTCAGGATAATGTTCAAGCATCAGTCACAAAGTTGAAGTTATGCAGGGTTTGGATATTCCAACAAGACAATGACCCAAAACACAGTTCGAAATCTCCAAAGGCATTCATGCAGAGGGAGAAGTACGATGTTCTGGAATGGCCGTCACAGCCCCCTGACTTGAATATCATTGAAAATCTATGGGATGATTTGAAGCAGGCTGTCCATGCTCGGCAGCCATCAAATTTAACTGAACTGGAGAGATTTTGCATGAAGAATGGTCACAAATACCTCCATCCAGAATCCAGACACTCATCAAAGGCTAGAGGAGGCGTCTAGAGGCTGTTATATTTGCAAAATGAGGCTCAACTGAGTATTGATGTTATATCTCTGTTGGGATGCCCAAATTTATGCACCTGTCTAATTTTGGGTTAATCCAATAAACCTAATGTCACTGCTGAAATGCTACTGTTTCCATAAGGCATGTCATATATTAAAAAGAAGTTGCTAATTTGAAAGCTCAGCCAATGAGAAACAAAAATTCAAAGAATTAAGTGGGGTTCACAAACTTTTTCCTATGACTGTATGTTGGAATAGATGACTGGACACGGACAGACTAGACAGACAAACATATAACCTGGCAGTGTAGTGGTATTTAGGGTTCTACTTTATCTTGGTATAGATGAATAGTTTTACAATACCTAGATTTTATGGATGTCTGATGTTGTGTGGAGTTGTTGCTTTGTTGATGCTCCAGGTTCAAGCACTGGAGTGCACTCTTTCTCTTTGCTGCATGATTCTTGTCACTGCTTTGCTGCTACCTCCTCAGCGTGCCTTCTGCTGACTTATTCCACTTCACAGGGATATGACATTATTCATTCTGGCCCAAGAGTTCTTGAAGTAATGGCTACTCCTAAGCAGAAAGGGCTCAGTGATTAGTTTGGCAATCTGGATCTCAGCTCTCAGGCTCACAAAGAGAAGAGTCCATTGGCTTCAGCTCTCCTAGCAAGAGTGGCTTTTAGGTTCAGATGTTTTCAGTCATTTTGGATAGTTCCCCCATCTTTGACAGAAACGCCAGGGAGTTCAGTGAGTGTCCATTCTTTCCTCACTTTATTTCTTCCCACTCTCTGCTTCTCTTTCTTCTTCTCACTTCTTTGAGGGATGTGGTGCATGTGGTTTTAAAGGAAGGTTGAACCTTCTTCTGATTGGATTAATGTCACTTTCAATTAAAAAAATTGGAGTCTCTTCATTGGCAAGTTCCTCTGCCCATCAGAGTTGTCATCCCATGAACTGTAGGTCTTTGTACTTCCTTGAGTCCATCTCATGTCTTCTGGCTCAAGAGGGCTGCTGATGGGCCACTGGAGAGATGTCAGTGCAACTCTGATCTACATCTTTGTTATCAGCTGAAGTCCAGGCACACCCCGGTACAAGCTTGAGTCCAATCACTTAGTTTGGAATGCAAATGGGGGAGGTACAGATGGATGTCTGCTTCCCTGTTAAATTTGATTTCTTAACAGTCCTGGTGTGCCACTAAAGCCTAGCAGGATAGGCAATGCCCACTTGTCCTACAGCATCTAGAATCAGATGTGATTCAGCACATAAGATGGTTTGGAAAATGGATGTACAAATTAATGGTAATGTCAACAGCTAAAAGGCAGAACCAAGTAAGCTCTGACACTGTAATCTATTCCTAAATTACAACCCATCTACATTCTCCACAAGCTGTCATGAGCTGTAGGGGAGCCAAAAAGATGACAACTCCTTCGCAAGTGTCAGAAGGACTAGTCAGTTAATGCTAAAGAAAATATATAATGAGGACCTAACTTAGCAATGGTGTGAAGGTAAGGCAATTTTACATGACGTAAACACTCTTAAACCCACTTAGTTCAATTTATGGTCACAACACCACTGGTGCACAAGGCTTATAATAGCCCCAAGAAAGTTTGCCAGTCCACTGCTGGGCTTAAATCTGTTTAATTCATTAATTACAAAAATTAAATGTAATAATATGTGTTGGATATATATACAGTATATTTAGATTTAAGTTGTACCATCTTATGATAAGGGTATTTATTTATTACTTTACTGTTTGCAGATTGCCCTTCCATCAAATGCACATTACTACCTTGCACCTGCTGCTGAGATCGACTCTGTCTCCTCCTTCAATCTAATCATGAAAAAAATGACTGTAGAAAGTAATTGATCTTATTGACATATAGAATTTAATCCTTAACACACAAAAACAGTAGAATATGTCTAAAGTGCTGATTAAAATAATACTAGCACACCTACCTCAACTCTTACACTGTGATCTGACGGATTCAGACAGCTGGGACTCGGGTGTGGCAACAGACTGAGTGGCACCCTATAGCCGCAGGTGATATTGCTCAATACTTTATAGAAAATGCTTTATCAAATGAAAAGGCTTATTGTGTTTTATCATCTGTATCTCATAACAATGTGGAATCTTGGACAAGCATTTGGATAAAAATATTGTGGGAAGATTAAAAACAGCACAAAGAGCAATGGGTAAAGTAGAGGAAGGGCATTGAAGAGGAAACACCAAGGTCTGCTAACACTCAGATGTACTGTTGACAAGTTCACCTGTGGTGAATTTAACTCTCAGAATTAATCTGTTAATCGTGGAGTCTCAGGCACCTACCAAAGACACCACTTTCTCTTCTGGCCACCCTGAACCATTCCTTTCCTGTCTCCACCATATAAATGCTTCTGTTTTCCCATCTGTATTCATTTCTGATTTGGACTTGGTTGTAACCACATGGTTTTTTTTTTTTTTGTGTGGCACACTTGCGCATGGAAGGCAGCTAGAAGGACAAAAAGAAGGTAATTCCATGCCAGTCCAGGGGGTGGCGGGTGCTTTAAACCTTTCTCTTTAATCTCTGCAGATCAGACACAGGAAATCCTGTCTGACTCCCATGACGGCACTTCCGGTTCTGGCCACAAAGACACCACTTCTGGTTCCAGGGTCCATGACGTCACTTCCGGTTCTGGCCTCCATGGCATCATTTCTGTTGAACTGTCATAAAACCCAGACCACTTCCTGCATAAACTCAGTTCTGTTGTGGCCTTGATCTCTACAGTTCTGTGCAACCAAATCTTACTTTTGCAGCCTTATTCAAGTATACAGGTGGCTTTTCATTATACATTGGTGTAGTCAGCAGGATGTTTGCCTCCTTGTGGGACCAGGAGTAGAATCAGAAGAAGACCTTGACACACAACCAAGACAACCAACCTTTAAAGGACCAGGTAGGACAGTACCATTCCTGAGTTGGCAGGTTGGAGACAGTTGCTGTGGGTAAGGAGAACCTGGGGCGAGCTTCGACCCAGGGGTCTAGTATAGACCATTAAGCACGTGGACAAGGGGCCTACGGACTAGAGCCGGGCTCAGAGGGGGACACACTGGGGACTTATTATGGGCTCCCAAAAAAAGGAACCACTCTGCAGAACCCCACAAAGGAAAAAGCCTCTGAGATAGGTGGGGGTGCCCCAGCTCAGCAGGCAAGGAAAATATCCCAGTGGGAATTGAAGCTATCTTTGCCAGCTGCTCCCCATGTGTTCCACTTATGGGCTAAAATCAGGTGCTGGCTACGGCCAGATCAAAAATAATGCCTGACAAGTGGTGGAGCAGATAGCCTGTGCAAATTTTGCTCAGAGCCTTTCCTCTCGATCTTGCTCTGTCGGCATGGGGACTGCCAATTAAAAACATGGTGGCCCTAATAGTGATCATAGAGAGCATAAGAGTGGAGACATACTTGATAGAACCAGAATGGGCCCTGTGTAAAACCGACGTACCTGTGTCTCTACATCTGACCCCCATTTTCACGCTGTGGAAGCGAACACCAGGAACTCCCGATACATGGCGGCGCGGTGACGAAGGGGTCTGCGGGGAGAAAAAGAGAGAGAGGTGTTGTGTTCTTGCTAACCCTCTGGCCTTTTCTCATATGGGAGTGGTTATAGTAAATGGATTTAAAGTAACAGCATTATTTGATTCCAGCAGTAACATTTTAGTGGTTGCTAGCCACTTGGTGTTACCGCGACAATGGCTTAAACATAAGACCAGTCTAACCTGTGTGCATGGTGTCCACCTCATGCTACTTCAGCTACGAGGGGACTGTAAAAAAACTGGCGGTAATGTTTATGGTTATGAAAAAAACTGTTATCTGCAATATTAGCCAGAGACTGGTCAGATAGTAAAAGCAGTTTAACAGTCACCACCCCATAACAGACATTGGACCTAGTAATGGACGTGGAGACAGCCGGAGGAGAGCTGGAGGTCAACTTCTAACAGTGACATGGAAATTTCTGGGACGTCATTTCCGGTTCTGGCCACAAAGACACCACTTCTGGTTCTGGGGTCCATGACGTCACTTCCGGTTCCGGCCGCCATGACATCATTTCCGCAAAACTGCCAGAAAACCCAGACCACTTCCTGCATGAACTCAGTTCTGCTGTGGACTCAATCTGTACACTTCTGTGCAACCAAATCTTACTTTTGCAGCCTTATTCAAGTATACGGGTGGCTGTCCCAAACCACTTTCTGTGTCAAGGTCTTTTCATTTTACAGTTGCATTTTTCAGTGTACCGGGTGGCCATCCCCAACCTTTTTGAGTCTCCTGCTCTCTTTATTTACTGTATAGTGCCTACTGCTATTTTTTTGCATCCCAATCCTTGTGTTTTCATGCATAGTTGAGTCAGCTGACGTTTATATCCAACTCAGAGGAATGGCTTTTTGGTTGCTGCTCTTCCTTGAAAACCACTTCTGACAAGATTTCTCTGCACTGTGGGCGGCTGTACCAGTGTCTCAGTGGTTTCTGTGAATTCAGAGCTGATAACGGTTCTGGTAAGCTTGATGTACAGTATTTCTTGTTTACTGCACTCAGCTTTCATGGCCAACCACTGCATTTCTATCCTCAGGCTTGCTTATTTATTTGTGCTTCTGCAGAACAGTTTGGACAGCACATCTGAAAACACCTTTCTGCTTGAGAGAGACCTTGATGATGCAAGATGATCACCTTGTGCCTTGTGGTTATGCTCAATTTTGCACAAAATGTTTTAGGTTGTCACATCTAAAAGAACCTCACCTTCTTAGTATGGTTGTCCCACGCCTATTTTTATTCCCTACATAAATGTTTCTCTTTAAGTTAATCACATGAATTCATTTTATGCATTATATCATTCATCAATAGCAAATATCTGTTACATATGCTTAATCAAGCACTGGGCTAAATAGACTGAGAGGACAGCACTTTATTTCTCCCAAGGGTGAAACTTAGTTTTTTAGAGAAGCTGAATAATTAAATATTATAACAACCATCAACAAACACCTCAGACACACACAATTACTAAAAAGAAGCAAAAACGTCTGACTGGGCTAAAGGTAAACAGAGCAGTCCCATTTACAGCGAAGCATTATAATGTGGTACTGCCATTGAAATAAAGAGAGCCCTATTACTGTTTCCTGACACGTTTCTGCTGAATAATTTATTAGCTGAATGTACTTAATGATAATGTGTCAGAGATCAAGTTTTTTTATTGTAAAGTCCTCTATTACAATCTTGTTGTATCTCTTCATTCAAAAGTAATGATTAGAACTCTTAAATACATTACTTTCTAGAACATTTTCTATTTCAGATGGATTCAGAAGACATAAAATAACCATCAAAAACAAATATTTTTGTGAACTATCTAAAGCGCTTAAGACTTTTCACAGTATTGTTTACATACAGTATGTCTGGGTGTGTATATAAATGATATGTATGCCAGCTGAATTACCTGTCGAAGATAGGTAATAGAAAATATTTGACATTTGATATCTCTTGCCATAAGTGTACCCTCAGCATTCATCCTTTGCCTTTCTTCGGTATCATCATGTGTCTCAACCTGTCTTCCTCTCTCATCTGTGTTCCCGTAAAGCCTGCTTCACAGACTTTGTCATTTCAAGGTGTGTTATTTGCCTCCTATCTGCTTTTTGACTAACACCAATGGAAGACAGACCCCCTTTGCCTGCTGAGAAAGCATCACTCATATCCTTGCAAATACAACACATGCCTGAAGGTGACTTTCAGCATTCCTCCTATGCCTTTTCTCTGTATCCTCATGCATGTCAATCACTTTTGCCAACGTCTTCCTATCTTGATCACATTTGACAGGGCAGCAAAAATTAAATTGACCAATCACACCAAAGTTAAACCGACCAATCAGATTGCTTAAAGTGACCAGACACATACATACATACACACACATCGAGTAGCATTTTATTATATAGTACAAGATATATATTATATACACATACTGTATATAATATATACCAGCAAGTATATTCTGTTTCAGTATTTGTTATTATGATTGGCTGTTCAATCACTTTATGGCCTATAAACAGAAACTTTCCCTGAGTCTACTGGTGCGAGTGCCAATAGTCCTGGTAAGAGAAGTGGCTGTGCCAGATGTCTGAAGCCTTTAATTATCCTGTTTACCTTTCTAAAGCAGTGAGTGTTGTATTTGCCCAGAACAGAAGGCTGCTTGGTAACAACCTGTGCCAAGTTCACCACTCTCTGCAGTCTTCACGGTCTTGAGCTGAGCAGGTACCATACCAGGATGGACTTCTCTGTGTATCTGTAGAAGTGAGTGAGAAAAGAGAAATAAATTATCATTTTATCAGTTAGTTTCAGATTTTGGAGGTGATTGGTCACCTTTGAATTCTCAGAATTATTATTCTTTAAATCAGTGGAGTTTTTAACTAGATTGTTCAATGGAATCTTGGAAAGTGAGAGGATGCCTGAGGAGTGGAGAAGAAGTGTACTGGTACCAATATTTAAGAATAAGGGGGATGTGCAGGACTGTAGTAACTACAGGGGGATAAAATTGATGAGCCACAGCATGAAGTTATGGGAAATAGTAGTGGAAGCTAGGTTAAGAAGTGAGGTGATGATTAGTGAGCAGCAGTATGGTTTCATGCCAAGAAAGAGCACCACAGATGCGATGTTTGCTATGAGGGTGTTGATGGAGAAGTTTAGAGAAGGCCAGAAGGAGCTGTATTGCGTCTTTGTGGACCTGGAGAAAGCATATGACAGGGTGCCTCAAGAGGAGTTGTGGTATTGTATGAGGAAGTCGGGAGTGGCAGAGAAGTATGTAAGAGTTGTACAGGATATGTACGAGGGAAGTGTGATAGTGGTGAAGTCTGCAGTAGGAGCGACGGATGCATTCAAGTTGGAGGTGAGATTACATCATGGATCAGCTCTGAGCCCTTTCTTATTTGCAATGGTGATGAAGAGGCTGACAGATGAGATTAGACAGGAGTCCCTGTGGACTATGATGTTTAATGATGACATTGTGATCTGTAGCGAGAGTAGGGAGCAGGTTGAGGAGACCCTGGAGAGGTGGAGATGTGCTCTAGAGAGGAGAGGAATGAATGGGGAGTAGGAACAAGACAGAATACATGTGTGTAAATGAGAGGGAGGTCAGAGGAATGGTGAAGATGCAGGGAGTGGAGTTGGTGAAAGTGGATGAGTTTAAATACTTGGGATCAACAGTACAGAGTAACGGGGATTGTGGAAGAGAAGTGAAAAAGAGAGTGCAGGCAGGGTGGAATGGGCGGAGAAGAGTGTCAGGAGTAATTTGTGACAGACGGGTATCAGCAAGAGTGAAAGGGAAGGTTTACAGGACTGTAGTGAGACCAGCTATGTTATATGGGTTGGAGACGGTGGCACTGACCAGAAAGCAGGAGACAGAGCTGGAGGTGGCAGATTTAAAGATGCTGAGATTTGCATTGGTTGTGACAAGGATGGATAGGATTAGAAATGAGTGCATTAGAGGGTCAGCTCAAGTTGAACGGTTGGGAGGCAAAGTCAGACAGACAGACAGACAGGCAAGATTGCGTTGGTTTGGACATGTGCAGAGGAGAGACGCTGAGTATATTGGGAGAAGGATGTTAAGGATAGAGCTGCCAGGCAAAATGAAAAGAGGAAGGCCTAAGAGAAGGTTTATGGATGTGGTGAGAGAGGACATGCTGGTGATGGGTGTAACAGAACAAGATGCAGAAGACAGAAAGATATGGAAGAAGATGATCCGCTGTGGCAACCCCTAACGGAAGCAGCCAAAAGAAGAAGAAGAATTATTCTTTAAATCTTGGAGGTGAATGTTAAGCCTTGGTCTCTCATAGGTCCTCAGTTATTCCTTGAGTTTATCATTGACTCTTAGAGTTGTTTTTAGATGTTTTAATTGTAAATTGTGAAGGACAATAACTCGCCCCAGTGAGAACTGGTAAGTTTTCTGTTGTCAGAGAAAATAAGTTAATGTTGTATTTTCAAACGTGATCAGGTATTTTTGGATTGACAGCAGTGAATGCTGTTCCTGGACTTCTCAGAGATGGTTGTTTAAATTCTGAATTCTCTTGTAGCTAATTGGCTAGTCTTGTAGTCTCGGAGTGGATCAGTAAATCCTGGTCTCTCAGAGGTGTGATTGCAGGGATGTTTCCCACACTGTGCTGCTCTTGTAGCATAATTATTAACAGCATAGTCTATAACTTAGGTAAGGTTAAAAGGCCTTAAGGGCTCCTCTGGAGTAAATTGTTTAGAATGTAGTAGCTTGCTACCTGATTTTGATTCAGTAAGAGGACCTGAATGGCTGTCACTGGTTTCATGGATTGTCGTATTTATGAGCTGCTTCCTGTGTGGAAATGCTCAGATGACTGTTAATGTTATATTCATTTATTTTGCTAATTCATCATCCAAAAAAACTTACAAATGCCATCTTGTATCAGTAGCTGTATAGGCAATGAGGTTCATATTGTGCTTAGAGCACAAGAACATCAGAAATGTAACAAATGAGAGGAGACCATTCAACCCATCAAGCTAGTTTATTTAGCTAAATAGCCAAGCTGACCTAATATTTCGTACAGATACTTCCTAAAGGTTGTCAAGGTTTCTTCTTCAATTACACGCCTTGGAATTCTAGCATTTATAAGCACTGGTCCTGTAACTTGCATGGAGAGCCACTTGACCTCAACACTGTTTGGGTGTTTGGTTGAGGGAGTGTTCATTTTGTAACAGGTTCATTGTGTGTTTACCCTAGAACATTTACAATAAGTACTAAAATATCTGACAAATTATTCCATGTGTCACACACGTGTGTTTAGGAGACAACTAAAGGGCTTGAATACATGTGATTCCATGCCAAACCAGGGGGTGGCGAAGTGCACTAATTTTCCCTCTCGATCTTTTGCAGACCATTCTAGGGAAACCCTGCCCAGCTCTGGGGCAGCCAATGATGTCATTTCCAGTTCCGGTATTGATGACATCACTTCCTTCACTGGCCTTTAAAGCCGCCATCTTCTCTCAAGAGAATCAGTTCTGTTTTGGACTCAGTTGAATGAACATGTCTTTGTTTATGAATCAGTTTTGCAGCCGGGAACAATTATACAGGTGGCTGCCTCAAACCTTCTCAACGTCTTATGGTTGTTTTTGTGACACATGTCACAGATATTGTTAGTGGTGGTAAGTAAACCTGCAGTCATATGCTTTATGTTATAAACTCTCAGTAGGTAAGCTAGACGTCTACATTGTCTGCTGTCCTTTAAGATCCTTTTATGTCCACTAAATCCATCCCTTTGCAGAATAACAAAATCCAAAACAAATCACACCCAGCAATACAAAAACAGGGTTTTTACAACACGGCCATGCAAAAAAGTGTCTCTCTGCCAAGCTTAGGCTTTATTAAACAAGCTTTTCTTTCTTGATTGACTGGTTGGCCACTTATGTCCTTTTCTTCCATTAGCATTCCTTTCAATTTGTAGAGGTTTTTCTTCATGTGAAGCAGTTCTTTCTCCCACCTCCCTCTCCAAGTCTGCCTTCCCATAGTGTGGAGGACTGAAGGGGAGGCAAAGGGACTGGGCTGGTGCTTTGCTGTACTGTGTTGGTCTGGGGAGCAAGGGAAAGAGCGTCCCTGGGCAAAATAAAAGTGTGTGTTGTGTACTGAACCTGTGTCCTGCCTGTCTGTGTTGGGGTTAGAGCAGCTGTATGTGCCCGGGCTTCACATTAGCCAAGCCTGACATGTCAAATTCCCTAGTTAGGGTTAATTAAAAGATCAGTGGTCACCTCCAGAGCTTCCAGGAAGACCACTGTGCCTCTGATTTATGGATACACTATTTCAATGGCTGAATGTAAACCTATTCTGAACAGCAGGTCCCTACTGCTGACACACTCTGACGCCAACATATGGTGTAGGCTTTACTAATTTGTGAATTTCCCCTTGGGATTAATAAAGTATCTATCTATCTATCTATCTATCTATCTATCTATCTATCTATCTATCTATCTATCTATCTATCTATCTATCTATCTATCTATCTATCTATCTATCTATCTATAGTGTTAGTATGGAAAAAGTGCAGAAGCCCTCCAACCTTTAGTTCTCCTCCAGCAGGCAGATATTACGGATACCTGTAATCAAAAAAGCCAGCCTTCAGAAACCTGCTAAAAGTAGGGAGTGCCCTACTAGCAAGAAAAAATTGTGAGCCCCTCTCCTTGGTCCCAACATCCCCTTTCTGTCTCATTTTCTCTGTGTGTCTTCAAGACTTGAAAAAGGCTCTCCATGTTGTAGTCTCACTTACTGAGTGGACAATCCCATGACAAAATATACAAGTCTTAAGAAACTACCTAACCAGACACTGAATATTGTGAGAAATGGCAATGTGATGGAAGAGCCGAGAGGGCCAGCAAAGGAGCAGATGACATGAAAGTGAAGGGCACCTGGCAAGCAGTGGCTCCATGAGTATGTCATGCCATACAAATTAAACACCTCATTAATCATTAATGCAGATGGAAGAGGACATTTTGCATGCAGACACTTTGCATAGGAGTCATTGCTTCACTGAATGACATACTGCAAAAATCATTCAGTACTGACTTGGAAAACTGACAAGGAGGTGGCTTCCATTGTGGGATTAAAGTTAAAAATGTTGAGCGACTTCACACTTAGGCCCAGAAAGTGACCGATGCCAACCTACACAAATAGCAAACTAATCTACATAACAGCAGGGGAGGTATACATCCCACTAGGAAAAATGACAAAATTTGAAAAAAAATATTTAAAAGAGCTCCTTGCCATATAAGATGAATGATTACTCAACAAATTCAATTGCCACACTTTTTCCAGTGTGGTGTGTAGTTCAGATATTCAGGTGTAGAGCTGCTGGTGAGAATGTCCATATGGATTTTTTTTAATAATGGCAATCATTCTTCACAGGCCTTTTATTGTTATGGTGGTCTTCCTGACATCAGAATTGAATGAGAGAACACTCAAATTCTACAGACAGTAACCATGCCAGGACTCAAACCTGTGCCCCTGAAACAGTGAGGTACTGGTGTTATACACAGTGCCACCTTGCTTCCAACGTGTGAATAGTGTCAAGAGATGCTTCATCCAGAATTCATATTCAAGGCATAATTGTCTATCCTAGGAGAAGCAAAAGACCACAACATAAGGTAGCAGAAACTGGTCAGGCCCTGGTAAGGAGGTTTCTGATTGACTGAATTTCTTGACTGCAGTGGGCTGGTGCCCTGTCAATCAAAGTGTAAAATCATGATGTTCTTCACAAAAACTAATAAAAATAAAAATAACAAAATGAAATCTGTATAGGGCAGCACTGTGGCACAGTGGGTAGCGCTGCTGCCTTGCAATTAGGAGACCCGGGTTCGTTTCCTAGGTCCTCCCTGCGTGGAGTTTGCATGTTCTCCCCGTGTCTGCGTGAGTTTCCTCCGGGTGCTCCGGTTTCCTCCCACAGTCCAAAGACATGCAGGTTAGGTGCACTGGCGATCCTAAATTGTCCCTGGTGTGTGGGTGTGTGTGTGTGTGTGGCCTGCGGTGGGCTGGTACCCTGCCCGGGGTTTGTTTCCTGCCTTGCACCCTGTGTTTGCTGGGATTGACTCCAGCAGACCCCCGTGACCCTATAGTTAGGATATAGCGGGTTGGATAATGGATGGATGGAAATCTGTATAAACTTTCTCTCTCTTCACTGCTCTGTGTGCCATGTTTAACAGATCCATCCCATCTGGCAATATTGGAAAAACCCAACAAAAGCCCGAAATGAATGAATACAAAACTAATACATTCTCATAAAAACTCAAATTCTGGGGCAGCCTCATTTGTTTCACATCAGCACTCAGTTGTCACTTTAATAATTTCCACGATGGGATGCTTACAACATGGTGTCTCTATCACCAGAGTAGAATTCATCTGATTATGTCGTCGGCCATATGCATCCCTACCCACTCACAGATGTACTCCTCAATGTTCCAGTTTATGGTTTTGCATTCTTGAAGCATGCTGTCAACCAGCTGGGCATTGTTTGGTGCTTCATCAGTCCCACGTTTTATAAAAAGATGAGGCAAAAGTTACCTTTGCTGTACCGACAAGTAATTTATGTACCCTGGAAACAAATGCTTACGGAGCGGCCAGTTCTTTTTAATGTAATGAAATTCTTTACCATGGCTGTCCCATCTGTAATATGGTTTATCTGAGGTGCATTCCTAGTAGCAGTACCACCACTTTTAGATCATAAAAACAGGCAATTGCAATAAAACAGTGTATGACAAGACATTTTAATGCTGATTTTTGTGATTAGCATTTCAAAATCAGTAACATAAACCCGAATGTGCTCAGGAAGCAACAGGGGTTTTTTGAAACTTAAACCTCTAAAAAGACTGGAATCAATTATGAAGGTGATGTGAAAAGCACACAAAAAGGATACAGAACATAATCAGATTCATATAAGATGCATTTTATTAAGTTTATTTCATAGAAAATGTGCACTTTTGATTCTTTGAAGGTGTTTGTTTTGTTTCTTAGTGAAGTCTGGTGACCATCTTTGTATGTGCCACGAGAGGAGACCGTATATGGACTCCACTCATTTAACAAACTAAGTCACTGACTTGTAGTTAGGGAAAGCAAATTTAATGACTTATTTATGATTCCTCACAGTTTAATGTTATGAAGCAATAGCTAGTTGTAACTTTTTAGAAATAATCAAACTGTTCCTTTGACCCTTCTGGATGATCACCTTGGTCAAACAGGGTATCATCTTTGTTGTGTCTTTCAGAATTTTCATAATCCATACTGTGATAAATGGAGAAGGAGCTGTAATATGGGATCTCTGGGGTTTCTACTATTACAGTGAAACCTCGGTTTGCAAGCATAATTCGTTCCGGAAACGTGCTCGCAGTCCAAAGCACTCGTATATCAAAGTGAATTTCCCCATAAGAAATAATGGAAACTCCGATGATTCGTTCCACAACCCAAAACTATTCATATAAAAATGATTAATACAAAATATAAAGTAAAAATACATAAAACAAGTTAACCTGCACTTTACCTTTAAAAAGAATCATGGCTGGTGTGAGTGAGTTTCTAAACTCTTGTGGGATTCCACCCAATGGGACGACACGTGGAAGAGCGTCCCAAAGCAATCACAGTCTCTCAGTGATGTAGTAGTTCGCCGTAAAAGCGAATCCGAAAAGATCGTGGACATGCTATAAGTGCCTGCCGTTGATGGGTGATACAAGGAACAAGGAACATTATAAATGCGCAGGGCACAGTACTACTTGGCCACGACCCTGCCAGACTGCTGTGTCTGTGTATAGGAGAGCGGCAGATCCCGCTACAATAAATAACCGCGCTGTTACTGTTTCAAACTGAATAAAGCTGGTGTTGCTAAAGTATTGAGACTCAGCTTTGTGTTTTGGGGTGCAAGATGGAGACTCGCACATTACAGCACACACATGCACACACACACACGTACACACACACACACGTACACACACACACACACACACACACACACACACACAATACTGTAGTAAACAGTATACGCTCGTACGGATGTTGACTATATGAGTGAGGCACGCCGACTCAGACGGAGAATAGGAGACAATTGCCCACAATCCCACAGTGAGAGAGAGAGAGAAGAACCATCAGCTCAGTTGTGATCTCAGGACACTCAGCAGACAAAGCGTATACACACTACTCGTACTGCAAGACCTCACTTGTTTATCAAGTCAAAATTTATTAAAACATTTAGCTCGTCTTGCAAAACACTCATAAACTAAGTTACTCGCAAACCGAGGTTCAATTGTTCTAGAAATTAGCTCTGCTTCTTCTACCCTCTTTCATTTTTTCAACCACGAAACCATGTTTCCATATACAGAAGTTCACAGTATACTACTACAAACATAAAGAACAACTCTATACATCAAACAATTAACTCCTGACAAACAGTAAATTAAATTGACCAAACTGATCACCCACTGGCACAGCTTACAACCAGACCCCCATCATAAACACAAGGAAGCTGGTTGTGGCCCAGTTCCTGAAGACCCCTGTAGTAAAGTGAGGTCCACGGCTGATTGCTGTTTTAAATAAATAATTGCCAGATTTGCGTCTTCATGTGGGGGCGTGGTAGTGTGGCAAGAGCAGTTCCCATGCGCACTGTGGGAGCGGACGGCCCTGCACTTAGTGCACAGGTGCAGGATGGCCCGCAACCCTAATTGACACCGGGAGCTGCTGATTGCTGCAGCTGTGTCACATCCCCGTTTAAAAAGGGAAGCGCGAGTGTGAAAGAGAAAAAAAACAAGAAAAGAGCGAAGGTTAAAGGAAGAGAGAAAGAGAAGGCAGGAGGCAGAATGAGCCAGTGTATGTGAGTGAGTTCGAGAGTGGGTGAAGGCAGGCAGAGTGATGCGTGTTAAAAGGAGCAACTCACCATAGAAAGCCAGGAAGGCGGTGGGGGTCAAAGAGGCTTGGGAGGAGAGCTCTAACGTGAGCGCCATGGGCACTGGGGACCTACACCAAGTCCAGAGAGGGAGCCTTACTGTAGCCATGGGACAGCAAGAACCCAGACCTGTGGAAAGTCAATTGCGTTTGTCAGTAGGGTGACTCCTCTGTCGCAAGGCCTGTATGGAATAAGCAGTGGAGCCGCCAGTAAGAAAGAAGGCACGTGGCTTTAAGGAAAAGACAGTTTCCTACCAGTTGGTTTTGACCTCGTTTTAGTGACTTTATTTATTCTGAATTTAACCTCCACAGAGTCACCTTCTTTTTATGGATTATTTATTGATTTACTGAACTTATTGAAACACTGCACTTTTTGAACACTTGTTTAGTTTTGACTTCTTTTTAACACACCAAGCAAGTGGATTTTTTACAATCGACTTGCTAGGTGTGTTTGTCCTCATCTGCTCAGCTCATCACGGTCATGATTATCGACGATGTTGGGTTCAAGAGGCTCCCAAAAACAAAGAGGGAGCAAGGAGCCGACCCTCAAAGTCACAACACTCCCTCTATAATGTATACAGTATTTGTACTCTAATTTTGTATGGTGTTTGTGCTTTCATTGAACACTATCATGTGCTTTATTCAGCTACTGCATGCTATGCACTGTTTTTAAATGTGTAAATGCCTTTAACATTGTGAAAGGAGAAGGAAGACTGTAAATGAGTTGGACTGGAGTTGGTGAAGTCTCTATTCATCTCTCATAGGTTTTTGTCATGGGTATGAGCTCACCACTGACTAACATGTTTTTCATTTTCCTCTTCAGTCAGGAAGACCCTACCCCAGAAGCAGAATTAGGGCTCATTTATACTTCACGCTCAGAACGCATATGCGCCCGCATCATGGCTGCCACGCGTTCCCAGCTTTCATTTGATGTGTCCTCTGAGCAGGTCCTCAGAAATTAACACGACGCATGCGCGAGTTGCAGTACCAGCAAAAAGTTGAGGGGCGCAGTGTGCTAAAAGTTGGAATGTGACATCAGAATCTCTGTTTACTATCTACATGTGACAGAAAGCCGCTTTGCGGATCCTACGAGATCGGTGTGCACGCTTTGATGTTTGGTGTACTGTATGGTTTGATGTGGTGAAGCAAAATGCCGACATACAGATGTATTTGTGGTGCTTTTATATTCAAGCGTCACATATTCCCGATCGTAATGACACAATATATTTTAAAAGTCTCACATACCATCTTCTGTGCCGTCTTTTTTTCTAGGGCTTCCTCTGGTCCTGACAGCAGCGGATCGCCAGCAATAGATCACCACACTGAGCACATTAAATGTATGATATTCCAACTCTCTGCACATTTAGAATCCTTAGATTTACAGTATACTTGATATCACTTTCATGATGAAATGCATTAAAGTATGTATGTTACATGTTACAATACAATAAATTGGTAATTTTGTTTAAATAATGAATACTGTTAATAATTACACACATGGGGGTGACAAATCGCTGATATTCCCTGCCTGAAGTTTACATGTTTTCCTGCTGGGTTTCTTTTCAAAGATATGCAGATTTGGTTACATAAAATGACGCTAGTGTATGTGAGTGGTTGTATTGACCTTGCGATGAGCTGATGCCTCGTCCAGGGATTGTTTCTGCCTCGTGCCCAATGCTAGCTGAACTGGACAAATCCCTGGACTGATGGATTTAATCATTAAACATCCTTTTCAGGTGTCATTGGAATTTAATGGATGTTCCAGGCAATTCACAACACAGCGAAGCTGAACCTGTTCTCACCGTGATGATATCTCGCACTGCCACCTGGTGGATTCCTCCAGATTTACATGAAAAGTACACGGGCAAGTATAAACAGTTCAACGCTTGCGTAGCAGCAGCGTCCTCTGCAGCATGCGTCGTGTTGTGTGAAATATAAATAAAGCCTTAGGACCCTGCCAGGTCTCCATGACTCAAAAAGGGCTACATTGAACAGGACAGCATTGGTGACTGATGCATCGGTATAATTTGGAAGCTAAAATTTCCACCAGCAAAGAATCCTTTTCAGCTTGTCTAACAGAATTTAACAAGGCATTTTGACTAGGCCCACATCGTTAGAAGGATTAAGCAAATTTATTTATGGAGTTGCAGAGAGGTGGGTGTGAATTAGAAAATAACCAAGGGTAGGGAAGTCAGTCCATCATGGGACCTGTTTAATAAAATGTGGTGAATATTTCACAGAATTTTCAAAGATAAGAACTTATTTTAGGTATCTCATCATGATGTATGAAGTAAAAGAAAGGTTGAGTTATACTCCCAATGAATTCCAGGGCTCTTAAAGACACTGAGGGTCAGTACAACTTCTCAACAACAAAAGACATATTCAATGATTAATAATTACAAAAATATTATTCATTGCTAATGCTATCTACTGTTACTCTTTAATTCTGCTCAACTGTTGGGATACTTCTGCTTCATTTTCACCCTTGGTCATCTAATCTCTGTAAACAGCAGACTAGCAGCAGATAAGAAAAGCAGCATTCTGACATCCTGTTATGACTCCATTGTTGGACCATTTGTCTTGGCCTTTTACCATTTCCAGCTGTACTCTCTTAGAATGCTACTAGAAAATGGCCTTTCTGTTAGGAAAATGAACAATCAAAGCTTTACAGCTTGTTCTGATCTATTGAATTTCTGTCTAAATGCTTTATTTTCTTTTCTGCCATTTCTACATGTCCTTCATTACTTATGTCTCTCTATTACAATAAAAAAATTCTGGAATGAGACATGACTTTTTCAGAGAGATATTTTCATGTCGAGTGAGGCTGGACTTTGTGCCGAGATTTAACCATGCCCGGGGCCAGAAATAAAAAACAAAGAGTAGATGACAAAGTAGAACGTCGTAAAGAATTCAAAAACATTGGTACGATACACAGCAGAGCAGGTTAGAGATAATGAAAGTACTAAAATCTGAAAGTCTAAAAAAATGATAGTAAACATCACATTGGCACAAACAAACGGAAATTATTATTCGGTGAAATAACAGAACAGCGAAAAGAGATCAAATATATTGTTCGAATTTAATCTTTAAGTCGGAGACTTGCAGATCGTCTAATTCGTGTTGCCATCAGGGAAAAGTGGTGTTTCTTTCCAATGAAGAGGCATATCTGCGAGAATTAAAAGATTTACTGTTTGGTGAAAGTGAAATCCACATATGCAAGCGGCAGATACGCTAAGTGACTGGCCGGGGGGGTTAACGAGCGAAGCCCTCTACTTTTATGTATTTTTATTTTTGTCTTTCAGCCATTCATTATCAAACTCTATTAATCCAATTCAGAAACATGGCTGTCGGGGCCTACTTTGTCAACACTGAGTACGAGGCAGGACACACCTATGGATATGATGATGACATATCCATATTCACCTTAATATTGGCAATTAGCATTTAACCTGAGCAATACATCTTTAGGATATAGTAATCCACCAAAATACTTAGAGAACTTTAACAAAGAACTAGGAAGAACATACTAACTTAACATTGGCATTCCTGTGAGATAGTAGTAATCGTTTTGTCAACATAATGTCCACTTGAACATTTATCATCTGGTGTGGTAAATGATTGTCCGGGTGTATAAAGCTAGCAATGTTGAACTCCTCATTTATTGCTTACTACACAATTTATTACAGACACACTTGCTAAAGTGTGTTGCCCAGTACCAACAAACCACCTCACATTTGCGGAATTTGGAATCCACTCCCATTGTAAAATACTGCAGAAATGTTCCACAGAGTAACTACAATAAGGAGCTGTCACAGCTAAACCAAATTTCTGTCACTAGCCCAGGACAAAGGTGGCTTACATGTCCATTCGGTGTAGGAACTGTGAACACAACTGGGATTTGATGCCAGATAAACCATCATAGGCGCCTAAGAGGGATCAAATACGATTGATATGATTACAGTATATCCCTCCAGTATAACAGAGGTGTCATATCCTCTAGTTTGACTGCTACACCTTTAAAGTAGCTTAGCTTGATGTTTGCTGTGGGTAGAAAAGCTGATCCATTTAGGTCCTGTGAATCTCCAACAGTACTCATTTCATGTTTTCCTGCAGCTAAATTATATTCAGGTCTGAGGCCTCACAGTAGTAATTCAGGATTCAGGTTGAGAAACAGAAAGCAAATCGTGTGAGGACGAAGTCAAAAAGGTGATCAATGTCTGATCAGCAGCATCTGCCAACTGAGACAACTCAATGGAGAAACACTGTGCGACTGTCCGCCACTAACAGAACAAATGGACTACCATATGTTTACTGTTCAGGCATCCTACTTACAAATAAGAGTTTAACTGCACAGCTGTTAAGATACACTTGAAAGGGACAACATTATACACCTTGAACACTGTCACTAACCTACTGCTGAAGATCTGTCAAGCAGTCAGAGACATTCTCAACTCCAAAACTCAGACAAAGTTGCTGAAAGCACAGTTTATGCTTCTGAGCACAAGTCAGGTGTGGACAGATTCTGGTTGTACCCGTTTCCAAAGAACTTACCTTTGTGAATTTCCCTTTGGGATTAATAAAGTATCTATCTATCTATCTATCTATCTATCTATCTATCTATCTATCTATCTATCTATCTATCTATCTATCTATCTATCTATCTATCTATCTATCTATCGCTTTTACTTTTTTGTTGTTTATTTAGAAATATTATTATTGGTCTTTTTTGCTTATAATATGTCGCTGGACCAAATGGTTAATTGCTCAAATTGCCTGTAATCAAACATTTTAACAAATTTTCACACATGAATAAATCCTAAATTTGTTTCATCATTGGATGACTATCAATAGTTAACACACGGCTAGCTTCTGACTTTTGGGTTTTGACTAGACCAAGGGAGCTGGTGTTCAGTCCTGAAGGTTGTTGTGATAGGCTCTGAGTAAAAACAGAATGTTCACTAGGACTTTTGAGATATAAAAATCAGCTTAAATGGAGAAGACAAAAAGAAAAGCTGAGATTGATTAACCTTAAAGTAAAAAGAGACAGCTGGCAAAGCTCAAATACTACACTGAATCAAAAATCAAATACATGAGCCAAGGTAAAAATCCAAACTAACCAAATGAATTTCCCATATGATAAAAGAAACCACGAGGCACACAAAATTGTTTGTTTTATATCCAGAAGCTGGAATGTCCATTATTCTACTGCTTCACCATCATGAGTACTCCCCAGGGGTCCCATTTATAAAACTTTGCGTGGATTTGAGCATGGAAATAAGTGTACGCCAAAAACAGGAAAATGCATATGCCAAAAAAACATGCAATACTCACATTTCTATATAATTTGATCTATATAAATTGCAATCATCTTGTAAATGTGCATATGTGAATGTTCCAAGAACTCCGCCCAGTTGCCACCCTGACATCAATGCTAATCAGACTTGTACATATGCAACCACAATGCTGCAGACTTTGACTGGCAGAGCAGCCTCCAATCTGATCCATCGAGTCCTACACACTGTGCTTCGTAACTGAGTGCGTACGACCCTGCATGGCATATTAGCTTTTCTCCTCTGCCCTCTGGGAGTTGGAAAGGTGTAAGACACCAGCATCTGAGTGGACACATGTAATGACAGGATTACTGTTACAATGATTAGTACAGGCCTAATGAAAAACAGAAAGTTCACCCAGTTACCTTACCAACAAGCCAGCTGCCACGTACAGCACCATCAAACCTGCTAAAGCTACTTTGTCTCAAAATAAATGAATCACAGATTGACCATGGTCACTGATCCACGACTTCTGTCAGTCTCATCTTGGCATCACAGGTGACTTGTGCAAAAATGGAATGTCACTGCTTATGGTAAACACGTGCAGCTTCATTCTCATTTGGTGCCCTTATTACAATATAAGTGCAGTAAAATGCTCCGATTACATTAAGAAAACTTGACACGGCTATAAATTGCTTTCTGATGCTGGCAAAAAAAAAAAAAATGTTATATTTGATGCATGTTCACCCACCATGTGAAAACTGAATTTAGTGCCTCGTTAATCAGTTAACAGCTTCTAGCACAGCGGGCATGACGGAGTGAAGCTTGGTTGAGATATTCCTGACCAGTCAGCCAGTTCCCCTAGAAGTGACAACAGGTTGCTGATGTAAACAAACAAATAACCGAAAAGGTTCTTCAGTGCAAATACGCAGAACTGGCCCTCTTAACTAAAGTACAGTCTGTAACATCATATTCAACACTTTTAAGGTTTAATATGTTTGTTGCATAAACACCCATTGTAATAACAGCTCATTATATATGGATTATTATGCACGTGAGTAGTCATTTGGCCGGTTTGGCTGCATTGCTCTACTTCACCAAGGGAGTCTTCATTTCCTATTTTATTTGAAATGTTACATATGGATGGGTCAGAGTGGCCATAAATATAAGCAAGTTCTTTCCACTCTTTGTGCATATGCAAGTTTTATAACTCTGTCCCTCAGGTGATGGCACCATGCATGGTAACCACATAGCAACCATGAGTAGGTTGGCTATGACCAAGAAGAAATCTCCATAGGTTGATATGATATCACCAAAATAACGATAACAAAAAACAAATAATAATACTCAAAATGGACATAAGCAAAGCAGAACTGAAAATGGGATTCATGACAGAAGGCTGCAGGTTTTTGCTCCTCTAAAAAGTCAATCTACTGCTTTTTAAGGAAAGAAGCTCGACTCAGCTGCTTTTTTTTCTATTGTAGACATTGTCAGTGAAAACTTAAATGATTTCTTGGTTATAAAACTCATCCTAATTATAAAGTTAAACTACACTGTGTGATGAACGACTGGGTCGCCCCTGCTGTGTATGTTCCGGGGGAGCAGCCATGGACAGCTCAATACCTCCCCCAGGGCGATTGGTGGCAGCTTCCCTGGCCAACGCTGATTCCCCAACCTCCCGCAGGGCTCCATGGGAGATGGAGTCCTCCACAGCTTGGTTGGGGCCCGGGGTGGCCGCTAGGGAGGGCTGTCTCCTTCCAACAGCCCAGCTGGACGAATCTGCAGCCCCACCCGGAAGTGCAAATAGGACCAGGTGGTTAAGCACCTGGAACGCTTCCGGGTGGGTTATAAAAAGGGCCAGCCGCCACCACCACTTGACAGCCAGAGTTGGGAGGAAGGAGACGAAGCTTGAGGAGGAGTGGTGGTAAAGGAAGAGAAGAGAAGAGTGTTGTGTGGTAATTGTGCTTTGTGGGACTGTGTATTGCCTGTGGGTCATGGGGAAGACGTGCACCCACGGGTGAAGAAAAATAAAAAGACCATTGGTTCATTACGTGCCTCTGTGTCCATCTGTGTCGGGTCGAGCGCAATATACAGTGGTGTGAAAAACTATTTGCCCCCTTCCTGATTTCTTATTCTTTTGCATGTTTGTCACACAAAATGTTTCTGATCATCAAACACATTTAACCATTAGTCAAATATAACACAAGTAAACACAAAATGCAGTTTTTAAATGATGGTTTTTATTATTTAGGGAGGAAAAAAAATCCAAACCTACATGGCCCTGTGTGAAAAAGTAATTGCCCCTGAACCTAATAACTGGTTGGGCCACCCTTAGCAGCAATAACTGCAATCAAGCGTTTGCGATAACTTGCAATGAGTCTTTTACAGCGCTCTGGAGGAATTTTGTCCCACTCATCTTTGCAAAATTGTTGTAATTCAGCTTTATTTGAGGGTTTTCTAGCATGAACCGCCTTTTTAAGGTCATGCCATAGCATCTCAATTGGATTCAGGTCAGGACTTTGACTAGGCCACTCCAAAGTCTTCATTTTGTTTTTCTTCAGCCATTCAGAGGTGGATTTGCTGGTGTGTTTTGGGTCATTGTCCTGTTGCAGCACCCAAGATCGCTTCAGCTTGAGTTGACGAACAGATGGCCGGACATTCTCCTTCAGGATTTTTTGGTAGACAGTAGAATTCATGGTTCCATCTATCACAGCAAGCCTTCCAGGTCCTGAAGCAGCAAAACAACCCCAGACCATCACACTACCACCACCATATTTTACTGTTGGTATGATGTTCTTTTTCTGAAATGCTGTGTTCCTTTTACGCCAGATGTAACGGGACATTTGCCTTCCAAAAAGTTCAACTTTTGACTCATCAGTCCACAAGGTATTTTCCCAAAAGTCTTGGCAATCATTGAGATGTTTCTTAGCAAAATTGAGACGAGCCCTAATGTTCTTTTTGCTTAACAGTGGTTTGCGTCTTGGAAATCTGCCATGCAGGCCGTTTTTGCCCAGTCTCTTTCTTATGGTGGAGTCGTGAACACTGACCTTAATTGAGGCAAGTGAGGCCTGCAGTTCTTTAGACGTTGTCCTGGGGTCTTTTGTGACCTCTCGGATGAGTCGTCTCTGTGCTCTTGGGGTAATTTTGGTCGGCCGGCCACTCCTGGGAAGGTTCACCACTGTTCCATGTTTTTGCCATTTGTGGATAATGGTTCTCACTGTGGTTCGCTGGAGTCCCAAAGCTTTAGAAATGGCTTTATAACCTTTACCAGACTGATAGATCTCAATTACTTCTGTTCTCATTTGTTCCTGAATTTCTTTGGATCTTGGCATGATGTCTAGCTTTTGAGGTGCTTTTGGTCTACTTCTCTGTGTCAGGCAGCTCCTATTTAAGTGATTTCTTGATTGAAACAGGTGTGGCAGTAATCAGGCCTGGGGGTGGCTACGGAAATTGAACTCAGGTGTGATACACCACAGTTAGGTTATTTTTTAACAAGGGGGCAATTACTTTTTCACACAGGGCCATGTAGGTTTGGATTTTTTTTTCTCCCTAAATAATAAAAACCATCATTTAAAAACTGCATTTTGTGTTTACTTGTGTTATATTTGACTAATGGTTAAATGTGTTTGATGATCAGAAACATTTTGCGTGACAAACATGCAAAAGAATAAGAAATCAGGAAGGGGGCAAATAGTTTTTCACACCACTGTAGCACCTTTGTTACAACTGTTAATACGACAAAAAGTGGAAAATTAGACAATGCACAATTGTGGCAGGGCTTTAATGTGAAAGTTTAACTGGGCTAATGAGTGTGAGGCCATCTTTACATAAGAAGATTTCAAACAAAGCGCACAGGTTATCCCCAATTGGCAAACATTTTCTAAGATGTTTCAGGTAAGGAGGACAGCAATTTCAAGTTAAGGTAGTTCTACTCACTAATCATGGTGCCAGAGAGAGATGATGTGTATCATGCTAATTAGCACATGCAAATAAGAATTTTACTGCCTCTAGCAAGTGTAAATAAACTTTAAAGAATTAAATAGATTCATGTTTGAATATTATCCATTTATCCATTTTTGAACCCGCTTAATGCAATTCAAAAAGGTGGTAGTGGTACTGGTCCAATTTAAAGTCATCCATAAACCTAAAATATACACATCTGGGATGCGGGAGGAGAACTGGAGCAGTCACGGCGACACAAAACAGAACACAACAGCAAAGATTCACACTGAACAAAGAGAGATTCGGGCGAGTTAAATGATGAACTTTTTCACTGAGCAGCATAGTGCCGTCCCCAACTTGCCCCAGTCTCCCAGACTATAGGAAAACTGCTTCATTAGCAGGTTAAGTCACTCGTTCTTTTGCTACATTGCTGGGCTTATCAGAGTGAGGTCACCATTGTAGACAAACCTGATATAATGCAGTATACAGTACTTAGAGCCTATTAAGAGAAGACAATGGACTTAGCAGGGTCTGACAATGGATGGACTGACTGCAAGTGAATAAAGTTTATGCTAAGGCCAATTAAACAAATCAGGCATGGAGCTCACTGTGTTAAATCAATGATGTCTGTTTCCAGGATAAATGAGCCACCTTGTATTTGTTTATTAGAATATGTGATAATAACCTTTGTTTTCCAAACTTGCTTGTTGTTAACTATTCTGTGGATTATATAGGAACATTTAAGAGATAGAAGGGTATAATCTGTATGCTAACACAAATACTAAGATTTTTCAGGAAAGGTGGACAACAGTTTTAAGGTGAGGTAGTTTTACTCACTAATCATGGCGCCAGAAAAGGATGACATGTTGCATGTTGAGTAGTACAATCAAATCAGAACATCATTGTACTTGATACACTGTACATGTATAACAATAATGACCCCATACTCAAGCTGCTGCTAGGTGATTGCTCTGCCAGTAATGGGCCTTTAAAGTCATACAAGGATTAACTTGATTGACAGGGAGCTGCACGAGTCGCAATTGTGATGTCATCACAGCTATAAGTGTGGGTCCCATTGCCAAGTATGTCAGTGCTTTGTTGGAACTCCCGAGTGCAAGGTCAGGCAGGAGACCGGCTTGAGTTAAAAAAATCACACTTGGTAAAGTGAGCACTCCTTCTGCTGAGTACAGAGTTAGAGAGCAGAGCCAAATGGTTCGTGATTTGCTCATGCCTGGTTCTGAGGCTGAAGCTCCGGATCCTCATTTGCCGGGTTTTGCTTTTCTGCCATTTATCTGCATCCGTGTGAGAGCTCTGTTCCTCTTTGTGCTAGTCTCCGTCTTGGCAGCGTGGGACACTTGTCTTAACCGGAGAGCAGCTGCAAAGAGAAGCAGGGTGAACACAACAGGGAGGAATGTAAGTGTAGAGGTGACAACTCGGCAGGGCTCTGCTTGGCTGTTTTCAAAGTAGCTTTTCAATGTGGTTGTTTGCACAGCTCAAAAAGCTTTGAATGAAACTCAGCATACTGTTTTCTGATGCCAAGCAAATTTATCAGGGAACACCAACAAAGTCAAATTGCCTTAAAACTAAAATCTGATGGCTGTTAACGCTGGAATGAGGTTGCGTGATCAATTGGATTAATTGGTGACTCCTTATTAGCACAGTCTGAGGGAGTGTGGGTGTGTTTGTGCCATCTTTTGCATAGGCTCAGGCTTCCCACAACCCAGAACAGGATAAGCAGGTTACAAAATGAATGATCAGTTAGCAGATTTCTGCTGTTTCTTTGGCAGCCGACCTTCATATCAGAGGAGCTCACTCATTAACCTTCATTTCTCTAGTGCAGTGTTTCCCAAACTCGGTCCTGGGGACCCCCGGTGGCTGCAGGTTTTTGTTCCAACCGGACTCCTAATCAGTGACAACACCTGATAGCACTGAGCTCATTTTATTAGCTGGTATTTTTTCTTTTATTCGACATTCAGAAAAGCACAGCAGCATGATTTTTATATTTATACAACATTTAGAAATATTTCTGCTTTTGCTATAAAATTTAAATGCTTAACTCTCTATTGTTGATTTCATTATATTTTGCCCTTTCTCTGTGCAGTTTTTGCCCTGCGGTGGGCTGGCGCCCTGCCCGGGGTTTGTTTCCTGCCTTGCGCCCTGTGTTGTCTGGGATTGGCACCAGCAGACCCCTGTGACCCTGTAGTTAGGATATAGCGGGTTGGATAATGGATAGATGGATGTGCAGTTTTTCCCCCTTTGTTGTATCTTAATAATGACAATTTAAAACGAGCAGAGCAGACACGCTGGCAAACAACACTAAATAATCAAAGGCTGCAACTACTTTAGAGTCGGACCCACTAATGAGTAAATAATGGATTAATTAAACAATTAGAAGACCTAGAAAAGTAGAATGAAAATCAAGATAAAAATACTGTTAAAAAGAAAAAAAATACATTATTCCTATATAACTGCTTGGTACATTTTAATATTTTTTTTGTAGCAAACTTAGTTTTCTAATTTCTATATTATTCCCTAAACACAGAACTTTGGGAAATATCCATCCATCCATCCATTTTCCAACCCGCTAAATCCGAACACAGGGTCACGGGGGTCTGCTGGAGCCAATCCCAGCCAACACAGGGCACAAGTCAGGAACCAATCCCGGGCAGGGTGCCAACCCACCGCAGGACACATACAAACACACCAAGCACACACTAGGGCCAATTTAGAATCGCCAATCCACCTAACCTGCATGTCTTTGGACTGTGGGAGGAAACCGGAGCGCCCGGAGGAAACCCACGCAGACACGGGGAGAACATGCAAACTCCACGCAGGGAGGACCCAGGAAGCGAACCCAGGTCCCCAGGTCTCCCAACTGCGAGGCAGCAGCGCTACCCACTGCACCACCGTGCTGCCCTTGGGAAATATCAGTTCACTTAATTAGCCCAGGAGTTCAATTAAAAAACAGAAGCTGGTGGGGACAAAATCTGCAGCCACAGGGGGTCCCCAGGACCGAGTTTGGGAAACACTGCTAGCAGATTGGGATACAGGGAAAACAAGAGCATTGGACCACAGAAGCTGAGACTTGTGTATGGACTTTGTACGTTCTCACCCTTTCTTGTAGGTTTCCTCTCAAATTTCAAAGACGAGTTAATTAGGTTAAGAGATACACTGAAATGAAAGTGCTCCATGTTGCAAAGGCCAAATTAGTAAATGTCATATCTCATCTTGACAGAATGTTAAAAACATTGTGTTTAATTCTGGGAAAAAATGCATTTTCTGAAAGGCTTATTTCAATTCTGAGTAGTGACAAAGCTGGAGGATGAGGCACAAAACATTCCTCAATAACAATATGAATTCTTCACGTTGTATATTCACATCACACCAGTTTAGAGTTAATAATAATAATAATACTACATTTTATTATCTATAAATATAAAAAGGTAAGGGGTTGTCTGACTAAAGCAAAAACGTATAAACTACTGAGCTGTGAACCTTGATCTCGGTCTAAATCAACACCTTATGATGTGATACGTGTAACACGACTCACAAATAAAGTTTTGGGCTTCCTCAGAAATGTAATTGGGCTTCAGGTCCTTCTCACAGCAAATGACTGACAGGAAAAGAGCCATGGTGACATTTGCTGACAATGAACCATATTGCACAGGCTCGCTGATCATTTTTATTGCAAATGCAAGTCATACACTCTTAAAGGCATCACAATGTCATGCAAGTGTAAAGAATTGGGAGGTGCAACTACCTCTGCAACATAACTGGGCTTCAGGTCCTTTTCACAACAAAAAGCGTCACAGCTGTGAGGCATAGATGATTGGATTAGAGCAGCGGTGCACTTTGGACAGATCACCTGATTGTTCTCAATTGAAATGCAATTCATACACTCCAAGCACAAAATACAGTCATATAATAATAATAATAATAATAATTCTTTGCATTTATATAGCGCTTTTCTCACTACTCAAAGCGCTCAGCAATTGCAGGTTAAGGGCCTTGCTGACGGGCCCAACAGAGCAGAGTCCCTATTTGCATTTACGGGATTCGAACCGGCAACATCGTTAGAATACAAAAAAGATGGTGGCACACTTGCCAGAGTGACCTGGGGTGGTTTGTTTTGTAAGAAGTGTATCTGTAGTACTAGGGTGTTGTACCGTGTTAGCCATTATGAATGTAGAGAAAAGCCAAGCAAGTACATCCTGCCTGAAGAAGGGGCCTGAGTTGCCTCGAAAGCTTGCATATTGTAATCTTTTTAGTTAGCCAATAAAAGGTGTCATTTTGCTAAGAAGTGTATGAACTGCTTTTTGTCGAGGACCAGAGGTCAGAGGTCAGAGTATTTCCTAGTCATTTAAATCTTGAGGATATAAAAGGACATCGTAACATCTCACACTTGCATGGAGAGAACATGTCTGCTCTGCCTATGTAGTTATGATGATAGGAATCAAATTCAGGTCCCTGGAGAAGTCAACACTTACACTTGCTACTGTGCCGCCATGTCAGCTTCTGGGGGTTTGAATCCTGAATCTGTACATTGATTGTTTGCACATTTCTGTCTGTGCGGATTTTCCCCTCACGTTCCCAAAGATATATGCCGAGGTTAGAATTATTGGGAGAGGCTTGAAAACGTTGCATCCTTATTGCAAACGTTTAATACATTTCAAAATGCAAAGTCATGTGATTTTGTTAGTCATTTAAATTATTTAGTTTACCTTGTATATGATTTTGCTAATCATTTTAATAATTATTTTTTTTTATTTTGTTCACATGAGAAAGGCTTATATTTAATGAACACAAAACATTTCAAAAGAAGTGCCTCAACAGAATAGCCAAAAGGACCATTTTCTCGCACTATTGGTGTCAAGTTTTTAGGACTTTTCTGTGGAGGTACAAAACATATTTGGTCAAATAGAACTTTTTGGGTAAATTTAGAAATGTTTTTGAAAAAAATACTTTTTTTTAAAGAGTAAAATATCCATCATCACAAAGTAGTACTCGTTTTTATGTAAATTGTACCTGTTTTATTGGCATTGCTATCAGAAGAGGCTACTCTCTATCTAGAGAGTCAATTAGTATAAGGTAACGTCCCTTTGTACATTAATTTATTGAACAGGAAAATTCAAACTTATGAGAGAGGGAGACACTTGTGCAGACTTAGAAAACTCATAATATGAGGTCGTTTTAACTAACCGTCTTTTAGGTGGGTTTTTCATATAAACTACTGTATTTTAGTTTTGACAGACTCATAACTATGCAATAAAACATGTTCACGTTTTCTAGACTAATCGTTTCACATCCTAAAACCATTCATACCTTCATTCCTTGAATCTACACAAGCCATTTCTGGATCACAGCAAGCCAGATTCTAGAAACATAAAGCCTTGCTGCTTATTTACTGACAGTGAAACCCCCACTGTGTGCCATATTTGTCCCCATGAAGTAGTTACGGCTTTTAAACACACACGGTTTACATTTTAATTTCTAACAAGCATGATGTCGAGTGTCTAACACATCTGGAATTAGTAACTTCTCAGCCAGTAGCAATTATTAGTGTTGCTGCTTCACAGTTTCAAAGTCCTGGATTGAAATTGCTTTCTCTATCGAGTTGTTATTCTTTCTGGGTCTCATCTGGTTTTCTTCATGGACTTCAATGTTCCACCTCCCAAAGAATTTTACTTTGTGTTAACTGGATGCTCCAAATTGGCCCAATATGAGTGAGTCATGTATGAATACAAGTGCCCTGAGATGGACCCTGTTTTACACTTAGTGCTGCTAGGAAATATATTTTCCAGCCCCCACAACCATGAATTGGTGTATGTGTACCAGAAAATGAGTAGATGAATCAGATATTTTTGGGATGGCCTCATATGTACTTTGAAAGTGTTGACTGTAAGACCTAAGTAATAAAATCTGCCACTTCTCTGTGCGTAAAGGACAGGGTTGGTTTGTGCGTTGAGCCTGTTGAAGGTGAGGCAGGGTTAGCGTCGTCATACACCACACACCACATCTTTATTAATCCCAATAAAACATTTTGTGTGATAATGGAGATACCTGTCATACAGCTGAGAAACTAGCCTCTCACTGTGCATGGAATTTGCATGCTCACCCCTTAACAATTTGAGTTTTCTCTGGGACTTCATTAAAGACGTGGCTGAAAAGTGTCACTACATTGGCCCAGTGTAAATGAGTTAAGGAGTGTATGTATAATAATAATAATTCATTACATTTATATAGCGCTTTTCTCAGTACTCAAAGCACTATCCACACAGGGAGGAACCAGGAAGCAAACCCACAATCTTCCACAGTCTCCTTACTGCAAAGCAGCAGCACTACCACTGCGCCACCTCTGAGGACCTAAGTGTGCCCTCTGATAGTCTGGCATTCTGTCCAAGGCTGGTTCTTGTGTTGTCACCAGTGCTTCTGTAACATAATGAACATTTTCCAGAAAAAAAAGTCAAATGGTCTTCAACATGTTGTCACAGGAAAAACTACCATCTTCCAAATAAGATGCATAAGACATTTTCATAAATCTACATCAAGCATACAAGACTTCAATTGATTAGGGATGAATCCATCCATTTCATGATCCTCCTGGATCCAATTCAAAGGTAATAGATGCAGAACAATCAAATGCAAGTCACAGCACAACCAATTATTTCTCACAGTTTAACATGTAACATGCCTCGACTGAACTCTTCTGCTAATATTCCAGCCATTCATTTTCTAACCTGCTAATTCACTTCATGGTGCCAAGGAGTGAGAGCCTATTCTTGTAGCATTGGCAAAGGCCCACACTTCAAAGACATATCCACATCACTATAAAAATGGCCATTCTTGCAGGCCTTTGCACTTAATGAAGTGAAGGTGGCTCCTTTTTAAAGTGCACAGATGACTTCTATCCATGTAACAGGTGGCATAAATATTCGCTTACGTTTCTTTCACCTCACTGAGAGTCCAGCCAGATGCCCTCCTTTTGTCTGAACATTTTTCCCTGAATGTAGACTCGATCCTAACTCTAAATGCCATTCCAGAGGTCATTTTCAGGTCACTCTTGGGCTCAATTTGGGTGTCAGTGTTAAAACTAGAAATTTTCAAGGCCACATGCAACATGACCACTTTGGGTACGTCACACACTAGCTGCTTGTTGGCTTTATCTTAGTCAGTAGCAGCATAGTGCCCCCTATCTGGGTGACCCTGTTGAGGCCAGGAAGCTAGACACATCAGGGCCAGACTCATGCCAGTATTCAGAGCCCATGGGAAGTCATTTAGCGGTTTAACAGACCACTGGAGACTATTCGATTTTTAAGGGCACCAGATACATATACAGAGCTAGCAGCTGCCAGCATCAGTTTTTGCTTTGCCCAGTTTAGGCCCTTTATAAATATGGCCCCTTAGCACTTCTTGTTGTTTCCCCCTGATTTCTAAGACACATATCTTTTGTCTTTCCAGATTTGTTTTCAGCCAATGTCAGAAGGTGACCATACGTTTCTTCTAGAGAAAATCAAAAATAAAGAGACAGACAAAAATGAGGCTAAAAAGGGGGAGAAGGAGGAAGAAGAGGAAGAAGAGGAAGGCAACATATATCAGCTCACTGCAATGCAGAAGGAGCTACACAGCTTGAAGGAGAAGCTCGAGAAGCTGGAGAGTGAAAAAAGCCAAAAGCACCAGAAGTGGGCAAAGATGGCTGCCAGCCTCTCTAACCTTTCAACTGCTAACAAAGACCTCAGACATCAGATGTCCAAGTCCATTGCACTGGATGAGCTGGTCTCAGATAACCCATTGCTTTGGATTATAATGATGCGGATTGAGGGTTTCACGGATGAAATGAAACTCTTAACTGAAGAACTACAACCAAAGGACCTCATCCTTTCTGCTGATCCTTACTTGCCTGATGAACAGACACTTAATCCACCATATTTCGAAGAAGCAGAAGAGGAACAAGAAAAACAAAAAAAAGAAGTAGAGGAAGAAAAAGAAAAAGTAGCCCAGCATTTGGAAACACCAAATGAAATCTCTTTAAACACTGACACAGAGAAGAAAGTTTCTGAAGCACCCCAAGAAGGCACAGTGATCAAGTCTATTCTCAAAGCTGAGGTGACAGCAGAACTCAAGCAAACGTGTCGCCCGGGCAGGCGAGTCCGGTTTCAGCTCCCTGAGGTGCCAGGGTCGGATCAAGACAGAAGGAAGGATAACCATGTAGGACATAAGAATAAGAGAAGACGGCAAAAAAAAGGTGTACATGAACATCAAGAAAGCAATAAGCTGGAAAATGAACATCCTCAACACAAGAAGAAATGAGAAAAAGGAAAACATTAAGAGATGTTTACAACTAAAATTACAACACTGGATCAGCCCTCCACTTGTCAAACTCTCTGCAGCCTCTGACACAAGTTAATGCAACAAGGACAGTGGTGGACAGCAGCATTTCAGATGAGTCCTCACTTCGCCGTGACTCATTTACAGCCAAGGGGCTGCTCGGGGCCTGCTGCACTGTGGTCTTCTAAAACGGAGAAGGTATTTGTGTTGTGGACAGGATGTGAGAGCTCTTTAAACAGAGAAGATGAAGTGGAAAGTACAAATTAATATTTCTTCAGTCTTCTTTTGTTGCCCATTTCTGAGATATAATGCTTCTATTCACTCTCTGCCTGCTAAACACAATACTTTTCATTTTTTTTCAGGATAAAATGTGTTGGGACCCAAATTCTGTTCTGGACAAAAACAATCTTATTGTCTTTTCAATGTGTACAGCATTTCTGTTTGTTCAGCATGATCTTCTAGAGTGGAGTGGTCAAAAGAGACCAAGAGTGTGCAGGACAATGTGGACATCTGAAGTCTTTAAGCATATTTAACAGACTGGAAAAGAAATCAAATAAAACTACTAACGCCTCTTCAATGAAATGTAGGTAAACACGTGGATATCTGTGTGGGCCAGCACCAATCTAAGACTGAGTCCTGCCTTGTGCCCACTGCTTCAGGGTGGGCTCTACCCCTCTTAACCAGTATTGGAATAAGTGGGGGTGGAAATGAACAGATAAACTAAACAATCAAAGAAGCAACACATTGGTTAATGAATGAATGAATGAACCAAATAGTGAGTGAATAACTAAGTGACGAATGAAAGAAAGGAGTGAAAAAACAAACAAACCAATAATGAAAGAACAAATGAAACACCCAATGAATAAAGAAGTGAAATATTATAGGGATGCTGAGATCCGTTTTTTTTTTAAGGCTGATGCTTATTACTGATTTCAAGTTATTTTACTATTTTTACTGATTTTCAAATAGCTGATTCCAATATCAATTCTAATTTTTTTTATCTCTTTAAAAAACTAAGCCCATTCATAACCAGATGCTGTACGTAGAAGCCTTATGTTCTATATTAAAGAGTTAGCTTTGAGAATTTTTATAATTAAACTGTAGACCACAGATATTAATTGTTCTTTTTTTACTGACAAAATAAATGTAGACTTACTGTTCAGTGAAGATAAAAATACAAAAATAAATAAAAAAACCTTAAAATTCATGCTTTTTTTAACTACAAAATATGTATTTATCCATAATACATATGGCATAAAAGAAAATAAAATGCTTTTCATAATTACTAGCTGTCTTATTGTTTAATTTCTTCTGTAATACTTCTCTGAAACAAAGCTTAACTAAAAATGTACATTTCACCATATGCCAAACTATATATATATATATATAGTGACAGATAGAGGGTCCCCATGACCCCTTGAACCCTCACACACCAGATAAAAATCCAAAATGTTATTTATTATAATAATAAATGTGCACAAAGCACCCTCCACTCCACAATACTCATAAATTAATCAATGCTCTAGTCACTACAATCCTCCACTCCCAGACGTGTTGCCACCCTTCCACCCAGCTCAGCTCGACGTCTGGGATTTCCCATAGTCCTTTTATAGTCCTTGCCCCAGAAGTGTTTCGCCCTCTCTGTCCACGTGACTAGGAACACTTCCGGGTCAGATAAAAACTCTTCTTCTTCAAAGCGGAAGCACGTCATTCTTCCTGTCACTATGACTACGACATCCTTCCGGGTTATAGGGCACATAATAGTCTCGGGGCCTTCCTGCAGCGTCCCCTGGAAGTTCCTATGGTATCCAGAAGGGCTGTGATGAAAAACTCCACTGTCCATGATGCCCTGCTGGAACTCGGGGCACCTCTATGTTGCAGGCAGGGCTCCACCTGGCGGCCTGGGGGTATTGGCCGGGATAAAAGGCCGGCCATGTCCCACAATATATATATATATATATATATATATATATAAATAAATATAATTTATATATCTATATATTTGCTGTTAAAATATACATTTACTATATTTATGCAGGTTTTTTAGTGCACAAGTTAGATATTCCTAATTATTAAGTGTAATTATAAATATGGATTACCATTGTAATTATGCAGTACTTGCTTCTTACTAAAACTGCTACCATATGACACACACAAACAGAAAAGTCCAAACTTTTCAAAAGCCACAAATCTATCAAATGTTCATAAGATGTTTATAAAGAAGATACAAAGCTAACATACTTAACAAGTTTACAATTAAAACAGATTTTGCTTTTAAGCTAACAAGCCTGTTCTTTACTAGTCAGCACTTTCCAGTTTTTCTTTATCTCCTCTTTTTCTAATTGAAAATGTGTGCTCTGTACTTCACACAAGCTCCCTCTCCGTTCAAACTCAGACAAGCAGTGCCTGTTTTAATTAAAGAACAAAATAAAAAGGTCTGAATTCATTAAAGTAGCTTTTCTTGTCATTTGTCTAATTGCACAGGGCGGCTCCTCCTATTACTCCTTCTCAATTTATTACTCCACTTTTCTTTACTGTAAAGGCTAATATTCTCTCTCTCTGTAGTAAATTCATCAAAAATAAACAAACAAACAAATAAATAAATAATGTGCTAGCTCAACAACCATAATATCTCAAAGAACTAAATTACCGTAAAGCTTAGGAAAGCAGATGCTAAACAAAACTTGTTTTTTGTGATCGGCCAATTGATCAGAGCATCACTATGAACTGACAAACCCATTAAACAACTAATGAATAAATACGTGAATGAATGATTGAACCAACCTAAAGATGAATAAATGGATGGATGAATAACTAAACCAAACAATAAATGAAGAAATGAATGAGCAACCAAGCCAAACAAAGAGTAACCAAACCGATAAATGAAATAAGGAATAAGTTTATGAATCAACAAAACAACTAAATGAACCAATAAATAATTTAACAAAAGGCACTGATGAAAAAACAAAAATGAATAAGCAAATCAACAAAACAAGAATAAAAAAACAAAACAGTAAAGGAACTTCCATCCATCCATCCATTTTCCAACCCGCTGAATCTGAACACAGGGTCACGGGGGTCTGCTGGAGCCAATCCCAGCCAACACAGGGCACAAGGCAGGAACCAATCCCGGGCAGGGTGCCAACCCACCGCAGGACACACACAAACACACCCACACACCAAGCACACACTAAGGCTAATTTAGAATCACCAATCCACCTAACCAGCATGTCTTTGGACTGTGGGAGGAAACCGGAGCACCCGGAGGAAACCCACGCAGACACGGGGAGAACATGCAAACTCCACGCAGGGAGGACCTGGGAAGCGAACCCAGGTCTCCTAACTGCGAGGCAGCAGCGCTACCCACTGCACCACCGTGCCGCCCGTAAAGGAACTTTGCCATTTTTATTTATCAAATGGCTTGGGCATACCCAAAACAGACTGATGGACTCTGGGCCATAACGCTATTGTATTGTAGAACCCAATTATTGGCCTCTTTCTTACTGACATCCAGATGATAGAGTGAGCCTAAGATGGCCAATCTATCTAAATGAGACAATAGGCATGTTTATCCTATGTGGGAAACAGCCCGGACACAGACAGACAGACATCATTTTGTCACCCAGCACACGTTTATTTACAATATGTACAATGTGTGAACACGCACAAAACCCAGTGCCGCAGCACCAGTCACCACAGTCCAGGCCTTCAACAAATGCCTTTCCTTCAGATCGCCTCCTTCTCTCTCCTTCCAGACCTTGTCCTCTTCCACCCGACTCCAGCCTTGAATGAAGGGAGGCGGCCCCTTTTATAGGTCCCCGGATGTGCTCCAGGTGTGTCCCGGCAATCTTCCACTGACACGCCCCAGTGTGGCGGAAGTGCCAGCTGCATCCCTGGAAGCACTCCGGGTGTCCCTGCTCCTCTTCCCCCCAGCACCTCCTGGTGTGGCGGAAGTGCTGAGGTCCAGGGCTGCCAAGGCATCCGGGCGCCCCCTGGCGGTGACCACAGGCCCCTACAGGGTTGAGCTTCAAAGCTCCGCACCCAGGGCCCCCAAAGCAACCAGGGTGGTTGCCCCCTCGTGGTCTGGAGGAGGCATGAGCCCTCCTCCGGTCCTCTTGGGCATCCCAGCTGGGTACCACCCCCAGCCGCATGCCACACCTACAAAAACAAATTTGGATTAAATGAAAAAAGATTTTTAAAAATTTACATTCACAGAGCAAATTAAGAGGATAACCTGTACACCTGCTTTTCTATGCAAATCTCTAATCTGCCAATCAGGTGGCATTGGTACAATGTATGAAATCATGCAAAAACAAGTCAGGAGCTACTGGTAATCTTCACATCACAAACCAGAATGGGGAAATAATGTGATAATAGTGGTTTTGTTGGTTGGTGCCAGACGGGCTGGTTGGAGTATTTCTTAAACTGCTGATCTACTGAGATTTTCACACAGAACAGTCTCTGGAGTTTATTCAGAATGTTACAAAATACATCCAGTGAGAGGCAGATCTGCGGGCAGATATGCCTTGTTGATAAGAGAGGTCAGAGAAGAATGGTAGGGTTAGAATTTGGTGTCAACAGTATAAATCCATTCATCCAACCTGCCTTGTTTCAACAGTTCATGCTGCTAGTGGTGGTGCAATGATGTGGGGATGTTTCTCTTGAGAGCTCTGAGCAAAGCCTTCATTGACTCCACAAAAATCAGAGCAACGTTGAAAGGTCAAGATCAGTGAATCTCTCTTCACCAACAGATGCCCCACAGCTGCTGGACCCCCATGATCCTGCCCAGTACCCAGTCCATACAAGCAGTGAACAGAGTAGGAGTTAGAAAACGCTCCTGGTGAACCCCAGAATCAGTTGCGAAAAATGCAGAGGTTCTGCCTCCACTCTGCACAGCACTCACAGTACCAGTGTACAGGATGGCCATGATATCCAGCAACTGTTGGGGGATCCCACAAAGTCTCAGGATGTCCCACAGGGCAGCTCGATCAACTAAATTGAATGCTTTACGAAAATCAAAGGCTGTAAAGGAACTCTGGCGATATTCATGTTTCCGCTTGATGAGAACCCTCAGTGCCAGGATGCAGTCGATGGTAGACTTCTTAGATATGAAACCAGATTGCTCCAGTCACTGGTAGGTGAGCAAGTGATCAAACACCCTATTGAGGATGACCCTAGCAAGGACCTCGCCAGGGTCCGAGAGCAGTGTTATCCCCCTGTAGTTGCCGCAATCACCCTTTCCAGATAGGAACGACAAGTCCTGTTTTCCAATCAGTTCCAAGCAGAGATTGCTTGCAATGCCAGGAGGACAGCCTTTAAACCAGCCTGAAGATGTTCACCCTGGATACCACAGATCCCTGCAGACTTCCTTACCCTCAGCTGGTTCACCACCTGTTCAATCTCAGTGAGAGTGGGTGGTTAACAGCTAATTGGAGGATCAGCCTCAAGAACCGCGGACCCATGGTTTTATCTTGTGGTCTTCCTGTTATGACATAGCATAGTATTCTTTGCTGTAATGCAACTTGTCCTCTCTTCACACTTGTCCCTTTTTGTGACAATCAATAACATGCTGCCTGACTGAGCTGTATATGGGTAACAGGTATGGAGAATTCAGCCACAATTTTTGCCCCTTTTGTCCTTTCTCCATTCGGTCATGGTACATAAAACATGAGACATCAGACAGAAGAGCTTCTGTTTGTGAAGTCCAACACATCCACATCCCTTATTACAGTCATTACAGTATTTAACACTGCTTTCGACTTCCAGATGAGCATTCACTGGGTTGTTAGCTTTCAAGCCCACAAGCCCACCCCTACTACCAATGATAAAATTAAACCTGTTTGATATTATCAGAGTGAGTCACAAAGTAGTTGGAGTAAGTTGCTGGTTATATGTCGAACTACGCAGCTGGCCTTCACAGGAATGCCTCCAACTCGTTACAATGATGTAAACGAAGCCTACGACTGAAAATTGCTGTAAACTCATCAAATGTGTCACTGTGTTAAAGCAAACTGCTCACAAAGAGAAGAAACACACTGAGAAGGTGCCAGGCGTTGGTGTACCCTTCGAACGGAGAATAAAAAGTGATCTTTATAGTTCAAAGCAGGGCCAACTTTGCAGTGTGGGTTCGTTTTGTTTCTTAACAACTAGCTTCAATTTATTGTTAAAACTCTCTAAAGGTGAAAGAAAGAGGATAAAATTGCAGGCTTGCTCTGCAGGGCCTCCTGTAAAATCCATATTCTGGCAAAAAAAAAAGGCTCATGTGGATTTAGCAATCTACTGTAATCCCTTTGACACATTCACAAATACTCTGCACCACAGGGGGCTGCTGCAAATTAGCTTTGTGAACTATGTGGCACACAAAGTGCCAGGACCCACTGTTTTTAGATTGCTGATTATCTTGTGAAATACAAAGGACGGACTGCAAAATAAGCAATTTGACTAAATATTTTAGCTGGCTTGAGACACATCACTCTGTGTGCTCGTATTCAAACAGCTCTAAGCTGGCATTTATCCCCACATTCTCTCTGTAGCTTGTAAAATATGTACAATATGTATAATACATAAATCATAATCCAAGAACAATGGTCAATGCATTTGACTCACAATTTGAATCCTAGGTTCAAACCTTGACCTGTTCACCAGTTCTGTGGCATCTGTACATTCTTACCATTGTTGCATTCTTTTCTCTACTTTCTTACTACATCGCAAAAGCAGATAAGCTCAACCAAATGTCAGCTCCAAATAAACACAATGTGAGATGCCTGTGATGGACTAGTGGCCTGGCGTGGAGTGATTCTTGCCTTGCAGTTGGTAATCCCAGAATCTGACAAAGCTCAGCTATATTGCCTGGTCAGATAGTGGATGAATGAAATAACAATAATAATAATAATCCACCTGTGTACTTCAATTTCGAAATTATGAGGACCCAGAGTGTATCTGGGTAGCATCAGGTGCCAGGCAGGAACCTACCCTAAACAGAGCATAGTACAGAAATTATATTGTTTTATGTACAAATTAGCTGCCCAGGAAATGTCTTAAGACAATGAGCATCAGTTATAGTGGCCTCAGTTAATTGGATGTTATCAGAAGTACACCACTATATACATTTTCTGTATATAATATTTGCATTTTTTTTTTATTATAATTATTGTTTTTGAGGTGTACTGATTAAGGCTCTGGACTTGAAGGATCTGAACCCTGAGTTTGTTGGTTCAAGTCCCGCTACTGTAACCATGAGCAAGCCGCTTCACTTGTCTGCGCTCCAACTGGAAAAACAAATGAAATGTAACTAAACTGTATCTCAAATGTTATAAGACGCCTTGGATAAACACATCAGTGAAATAATAAGGAAGAATAACATCATCAGGTCACTGGAGCTGCTTACTCTTGAACATGCTAGACACAATTGCCCATGAGGAAAACATTCCTGAATTACATGAGTTTCTGCTCTTCCTAGTGACTTGGCTTTTGTTGATGGTCTTTGCAAAACACAATTTTTCAGGAACAGTGTATTCTTTAGAATTTAAATATGTAACCAGTATTATTAATGTGAAATTTGAATATTATCATCATTAGATGTTTATGCTGTTCACTCAAGTATTACTTTTTATGCTTTTCACCAGTTGTATGTTTAAGCTTGTAATTTTTTGCTGTAGCCATAGTTAGAGAACAAAGTTCTGACACGTCGTGTTTTACTTTAACATATTACAAACAGCAATGACGTTTACAGGCTGCACACTTAAGCTGCCCAAGTAATGAATTGAATGTTTTTACTTTTGGAGTTTTTCTCTCTAGTGCTCGAAATGGAAGGAAATAACTCTTGTACTGTGTTTTAAAGAAATTTTAAATAATCTTTGGTTACTCCTTTCAATTCTGCAGATGCACATGTATGTGTAAAGACGTTCATGTAAATGTAAACAGTTTCAGAGGGCATGGTGGGGGTTTCTCTTTCAAAGCTCACAGAAGTGAATGTATATAACAATGTGGTAGCTTATAGGAGACTCGTTTAAATTAAACTTGCAATGTCTATCCCCTTTGTGTTGGATCCAGTAACACCATTTCTGTCTCTGCTTCTCTCTCCCTGACGTTTTGGTGTCTACTGATGCCACACCAACGCTCACAACCACAATGTCTGGCACCGGCACTCAAGCTTTATAGCGCTTGTTAACCACTGAGCTTTGCATCTACCTTGAGCATCGTCTAACTGTGTCTTTCCAGTTAACACGTCATTGATTGAGTCCATTTTGTCCTGTTTTTGGACACCACCTCTTCTTCAGTCATCCATCCAACCTACTGACTTGTGCTGATGCCGTGTCCTTCATTTGCATGAAGCCACCACAACGCTCAGCACATGTAAGTTAATTAATAAATATTGACAAATACAAAAATGTTAGCTAATTATGTTTTTCTTAATTAAATCAGTCAAAGCATTTTTGAGATTTTGGGGTATTTTGTTTTTCTATTGCGTTTCTTTTTACCTCTATATATTGATATGTGAAAATGTGCTTTCTTAGTGGATACTTACTGGCCTAGATGTACAAACATGCCAAATTTCAGCTTTTTAACTAAATGAGAAATAATGCGATTGTTGATGAGTGAATGAGTCAGTCAGTCAAATTTGCATTGTATATTAAGAGAGACATGCAGGTGCTCTGGTTAGTTATAACTGGGCACTAGTTTGTGTTACTGCCCACATTCGAAATGTGCCAGCCAGCTGAACCCATATATCTCTAGATGTATAAAGAAACCAGAGAACCTGATAAAGGTCTTGCAAGCTTTAGGAAAGTGCAAATCCCACAGAGACAGGGAATTCAATCCCTTTGTGGCAATAGCATGAACCCAAATCCAAAGTTTTCATACATATATTCTCAAACCCACTTAATCCAATTCAGGCTCATGGAAGCCCGAGTCTATGCCAGCAATACCAACAGCAAGGTTAGGAACAACACACAATGGGGCACCCACCCACCTACAGAGGTGCCAGTTTGAATTGACTAGACATGGATTTTGAACCCAGGGTGCTGGACTTTCATCCCATTCAGTTTTGGTTCCTGCCTTTCACCCAGACACTAGACTTTGGTCTTTGTGGCACTGGCTAACTAAGCTTTCCAGCACGTCTCAGTTAACAATTTGTTTGCTGTTGACATGTTTGCCGTATTTCCTGTTGTGCTACAGTAGCTGGCAACTGCTAATCCTTTGGGTTTTGCTTCGAGGGCCCATGTTTAACATAATGGCAGTTTTGGCAACCTATGCGTCACAAACAGGAGTGCCAAGTGTGGAAGCTGTGCTGCAGGCCAGCAGGGTTTCAATATGTCAAATTGTTTTTGACCACCACTGATATGCCCAACACATTGACAGAGTTGGTACATCTCAATCCCAGGTTACTCAGTAGAAACCTGTGAGTCAGTGGAGAGTGGACGCTGGCTGTAATTCAAGTCCTCCCTGCGCTCCTCTTGGCAGACTTCCATCAGTCTTGTGGAGCTCCATTTCTTAGTTGCATTCTCGATGTCTTATTCTATTCATTGGCCCTGTATCTGCCATGAAGGTCTTGAAATGCCTTTATTTTTGATGCATATAAAGTCTATGACACCTAAACACTCCCAAACAGAACATTCCTCCATCCTTTATAAGATTGTTATTATTCAAAATGTCAACTGGAGTGACATGGTAACACAGCGACTAGGAATGCTGCCTCATAGCTGTAGATGCCCATTCATTACCTACGTAGTGTCTGGATGATCTCTTGTTGTCTGAATTCATGTTTTGTACCTGGATGCTTCAGTTCCTCTGATGTGCGTTACTTGGTGACTTTACCTGGAATACTGGAATATGCTTATAGTATATGTTAAGTTCTGTGCCAGCACTATTGTACCCTCAATAATAGTATGCAGCTTTCCAAACAACAAGCCCTAAATTACCAAGGAGCTACAAAGTCTCCTCATTAAGAAGAGAGCATTAAATCTTGTGACCAAGAGGATCTAAAGGATGTACTGTGAATCTTGAAGAAAAAACTGATTGAAGGAAAGGAAGCATATAGAGCTAAAATAGAAAACAGACTCGCTCAGAATAACTGGGCATCACTACTGGACCCAAGCAATCCAGAGCTCAGGTGCCAGGAGGGAATCTGCACAAAGCTAACGTCCTAAACCAATCATGTAAATAGTTTTTTCTTCCTTCCGCCACCACCTTCTTCCAGCAACCAGTCCCTCCACGCTATCCTTACTACATCAACAACTCCTACCACTTCAACTGGTATGGACAGTGATGAGTCCACCTCTGACCATCAATATGAGCCATTGATAACTAATGACTAAGTGAGGTGCCAATTAAGGAGGCTACATGCAAGAAAAGCTCTGGGAACAGATGGAGTCAGCCTACATTGACCCACTTTGTCACCTGTTCATGTCTGTCACCAAGGCTTCAGAATGTGCCACTCTTGCAGCATGTTTTTTTACATTGTTTCAGTTCCAAAGAAGGCAGGTTCATCTTCGAGTAACAACTTCAGACCAATGGCCCTTATGCCACCCATCATGAAGAGCTTTGAGAGGATGGTCCTGGACTATAGAAATCTTCTTGTGAAAGACCACCCAATGCGGACAAAGACTGGAGTGGAAAATGCAATTATCTACCGCACTATGAGGATTATATTTTTTCCTGTGCTGTTTTCCAGTACCATCCTTGTTAAAGGGATTTGCAGGTGGATAAGCCCATCATGTCTTGTATGATGGACTATCTGTCAGACAGAGGGCAGTTTTGAGACTCGGTGGCTGTGTCTCTGATATGGATGTGTGAAACAATGGAGCACTACAAGTAACAGTCCTGCCTCCTTTCCTCTTTACTCTGTATGTATCAGACTATAAACATAACATCTGATTTCACGTCACTTGAAGAAATTCTCAGATATTCTGCACTAAATTAATTTATTGATATGGGGGAGAAGACTGAGTATCGGAGTTAGGTAGAAAACATTATGTTTTAGTGCAAAGAAAACTATCTGAATCTTCCATCCATCCATCCATTGTCTCCTGCTTATCCGAGGTCAGGTCACGGGGTCAGCAGCTTGAGCAGAGATGCCCAGACTTCCCTCTCCCTGGCCACTTCTTCTAGCTCTTCCGGGAGAATCCTAAGGTGTTCCCAGGCCAGTCGAGAGACATAGTCCCTCCAACGTGTCCTGGGTCTTCCCCGGGGCCTCCTCCCGGTTAGACTTGCCCGGAACACCTCACCAGGGAGGCGTCCAGGAGGCATCCTGATCAGATGCCCGAGCCACCTCATCTGACTCCTCTCGATGCGGAGGAGCAGCGGCTCTACTCTGAGCCCCTCCTGGATGACTGAGCTTCTCACCCTATCTTTAAGGGAAAGCCCAGACACCCTGCGGAGGAAACTCATTTCAGCCGCTTGTATTCGCGATCTCGTTCTTTCGGTCACTACCCATAGCTCATGACCATAGGTGAGGGTAGGAACGTAGATCGAATGGTAAATTGAGAGCTTCGCCTTGCGGCTCAGCTCCTTTTTTACCACGACAGACCGATGCAGAGCCCGCATCACTGGGGATGCCGCACCAATCCGCCTGTCGATCTCACGCTCCATTCTTCCCTCATACGTGAACAAGACCCCGAGATACTTGAACTCCTCCACTTGGGGCAGGATCTCGCTACCAACCCTGAGAGGGCACTCCACCCTTTTCCGGCTAAGGACCATGGTCTCGGATTTGGAGGTGCTGATTCTCATCCCAGCCGCTTCACACTCGGCTGCGAACCGATCCAGAGAGAAAGCTGAAGATCACGGCCTGATGAAGCAAACAGGACAACATCATCTGCAAAAAGCAGTGACCCAATCCTGAGCCCACCAAACCGGACCCCCTCAACGCCCTGGCTGCGCCTAGAAATTCTGTCCATAAAAGTTATGAACAGAATCGGTGACAAAGGGCAGCCCTGGCGGAGTCCAACTCTCACTGGAAACAGGTTCGACTTACTGCCGGCAATGCAGACCAAGCTCTGGCACCGATCATACAGGGACCGAACAGTCCTTATCAAGGGGGCCGGTACCCCATACTCTCGGAGTACCCCCCACAGGATTCCCCGAGGGACACGGTCGAATGCCTTTTCCAAGTCCACAAAACACATGTAGACTGGTTGGGCAAACTCCCATGCACCCTCCAGGACCCTGCTAAGGGTGTAGAGCTGGTCCACTGTTCCGCGACCAGGACGAAAACCACACTGTTCCTCCTGAATCCGAGGCTCGACTATCCGACGGACCCTCCTCTCCAGGACCCCTGAATAGACTTTTCCAGGGAGGCTGAGGAGTGTGATCCCTCTGTAGTTGGAACACACCCTCCGATCCCCTTTCTTAAAGAGGGGGACCACCACCCCGGTCTGCCAATCCAGAGGCACTGTCCCTGATGTCCATGCGATGTTGCAGAGGCGTGTCAACCAAGACAGTCCTACAACATCCAGAGCCTTGAAGAACTCCGGGCGTATCTCATCCACCCCCGGGGCCCTGCCACCAAGGAGTTTTTTGACCACCTCGGTGACCTCAGTCCCAGAGATGGGGGAGCCCACCTCTGAGTCCCCAGGCTCTGCTTCCTCATTGGAAGGCATGTTAATGGGATTGAGTAGGTCTTCGAAGTACACCCCCCCCCCCCACGACCCACAACGTCCCGAGTCGAGGTCAGCAGCGCACCATCCCCACCATATACAGTGTTGACACTGCACTGCTTCCCCTTCCTGAGACGCCGGATGGTGGACCAGAATCTCCTCGAAGCCGTCCAAAAGTCGTTCTCCATGGCCTCCCCGAACTCCTCCCACGCCTGAGTTTTTGCCTCAGCAACCACCAAAGCCGCATTCCGCTTGGCCTGCCGGTACCTATCAGCTGCCTCCAGGGTCCCACAGGACAAAAGGGACTGGTAGGACGACTCCTTCAGCTTGATGGCATCCTTCACCGCCGGTGTCCACCAACGGGTTCGGGGATTGCCGCCAAGACAGGCACCGACCACCTTACGGCCACAGCTCCGGTCAGCTGCCTCAACAATAGAGGCACGGAACATGGCCCAATCGGACTCAATGTCCTCCACCTCCCTCGGGATGTGGTCGAAGTTCTGCCGGAGGTGGGAGTTGAAGCTACTTCTGACAGGGGGCTCTGCCAGACGTTCCCAGCAGACCCTCACAACACGTCTGGGCCTACCACGCCTGACTGGCATCCTCCCGCACCATCGAAGCCAACTCACCACCAGGTGGTGATCAGTTGACAGCTCCGCCCCTCTCTTCACCCGAGTGTCCAAGACATGTGGCCGCAAGTCCGACGACACAACCACAAAGTCGATCATCGAACTGAGGCCTAGGGTGTCCTGGTGCCAAGTGCACATATGAACACCCTATGCTTGAACATGGTGTTCGTTATGGACAACCTGTGATGAGCACAGAAGTCCAATAACAAAACACCACTCGGGTTCAGATCGGGGGGACCATTCCTCTCAATCACGCCCTTCCAGGTCTCACTGTCATTGCCCAACTGAATCTGAATCTGAATCTTAACATCAGTAAAACTAAAGAACTGGCTATTGATCTTTGCCACACCAAAAGCCTCTACGCCCAGACCATTGCAGGGTGAATATACACACACCACGGCCAACTTAGCATCACTAGTCCACCTAACCTGCATGTCTCTGGACTGTGGGAGAACACCAGAACCCCCAGAGGAAATCCACAGAGACATGAGGAGAATGTGCAAATTTCACATAGGAAGACCCGAGACGTGAACCCTGATCTCCTTACTGCGGGGCACCAGTGCTACCACCATGCCACACATATATTTTATTTAATCAGATATTGTATAATGATCAAACGAAGTCTGTCCCATTAGCAGTAGTAATCAGTTACTATTAAAACAAGTTAGAAAATTTACACATGGTGTAGCACGCAGGTGCGTTTGAGGACTGAGTTCATCACGATGGTTCCACAACTTCTCAGTCCATTTCGGTGTTGTAGTTGTAGTAGCCAAAGTCTGTTTCAACAGGATCAAAAAAACCTTTTGGAATTAATACTTTCCTGGCCTGTGCATGTCTACCTGTTGTAATTTTCAAGAAATGGGACTTGCAAACCTACTCAGTTATGAGAAATGTTAGGTAATAACCTAAGTGAAAAACAATATTTGTTACAACGACTGACCATTATGGCTCTCAGGTACATGTGGAACTCAAATAGTAAAATTATTATGTAAGCAGATTTTCAAAGTCTCAGACTATAACACTTGTGCAGCATGTATGCCCACGCAGAAAGTCGATCCTCATTTGTTTAATGGCTGCTTTGATTTCTTCTCATCAATGAGGGGACAGGGCACGGAGAGAGAAAAAAAAACAAACATTTTCATCAGTGAGCACATACAATTTTTCATAATGGTAGATGTGGAGACAAATAAATAAATAAATTTTTGACTGTGCTATTATATTGAGGGGAAACGGGTGGTATGGGTGGGGGGGTCATTTGAGATGGGTAGCCTGTTAAATTCAGGACATTTTGATATTCTTCAGTCACTTATTGGGACACACTGCCTGAATTCAGGAATGTCTGGTCTCCCCACTAAACTATATTGACAGTGAAATAGCGACGCATTATAAACTGTAGATAACGTAGCTGTGAGGCTGATTCACTGTAAGGTAAATACGGAGTAAATGTTTGTTTACTGTGTGCAAAACATGCCATTTCATTCATATCTAGATAACATTTTGTTTTACTTGCCTGCATTTTATAATTTTACGGTTAGGAAGATCATTTAATGTACTGCTACAGCTTAAAGCATTAGGAGATGTAAAATGCTGATGCATTGGTTGTCTTTTGCTTGTGGTCCAAAGCTGGGAAGACTTCATAAAGCAGAAGGAGCTTAGTGATGCAGAGGTTTCCTTGCATGCCCAGCCGGACTTCACCGACAGAGGAGTGCAAATGCAAGCAGCCAGTGATGGTGAGTTCTACCTGCAAATGCAGTCTGCTGGTATTTCATTAACTTGGGATTGGCTCCAGTAGACCCCCGTGACCCTGTGTTCGGATTCAGTGGGATGGAAAATGGATGGATGGATGGATGTACTGAGGATCTGCTTACCATCGGTAGTTGCTGTTGGAGTGGAAACAGAAGAAGATATACAAAACAGACAAGTTCACAAAAGCACCAATGATTTTCAATAATGGATTTTGAAATTTTAAAACTGTGTACAGTGTGATCTGTTCAAGACTAGTTTCCTTGAAGAACAGGATTACCACATTTCAACACAATCGGTCCAAGGTGGAATGTGTTGTTTCAGACAGACAGACAGGTAGACATGGCTATCACAGTAGGTGCTCTGTGCATTATATAAGGTGTCCCACTCGGGACTTTAAAAATGAGAATTACTCTGCAACGCGTACATGTATCATCATGCAACAAGGTTCAAAATATTCCTTATTTAATGAAGAATTGATTCTGTGTCATAAAGAGGCGGGTACTATAGCGGGCGCCACTACGGGGCAACAGGACGGGGCAACGTGCCATACCTCTCATGCCAGTATGGAAGAGATCCGATCGTTTTTTGGAGACAGGGTGATCTCGAAAGGTTTGTGGCCACGATTTAACTCCCCCAGATTTTTTTCTGTGGGGATATTTAAAGGGCTAGGTTTATGCAAGCAAACCCAGGACCATCGAACAACTGAAAGCAAACATCGAGCGTGAAATTGTTTCCATCGACAGTGACATGTTGCAGAGGACATTCTCAAATATGGAGCATCGCGGACGTTGGGGGAGGACATTTTTAGCACCTTTTGTAATATGGACTTGTTTTCCACTAAATACAGGTATGTTCAGTTCTTACAGCTCGCCTTTACGTTCACGCATTCGCGAGTAATTCGCATTTTTAAAGTTGTACTCCCGAGTGGGACACCCTGTATAAGAAGGCACCTGAAAGAATGGTTAGAATGAAAACCTGCAGCCACTGCAGTCACCCAGGGCCTGGCTTTGACGCCACTGTGAACAGCTTTTCTGCTGCCTAAGGCGAAAGTGAAAATGTTGCGCCCAAACCACTGAGTCTTGAAGTCAAGGTCCCTTTAACTTCTGAGCCTGACATAACACAGACATTAGATTGTTGTGGGATCCCTTATTGACATTCAAGAGAAAGTGTTTGTATATGCAACATCTATGATGGCTGACAAAACTTTGCTACCCTAGCCAACTGCCTACTATGACAAAATGCTAGAGCAGGCCCTGACTGTGAGTTAAAACATTAGAAATATTTTGACGAATACAGGCAATTCAGCCCAGCAAAGTTTACCAATCCTATTCAAGAAGGCCATCTAAAATAACTTGAACTCGAGATTTGAAGGTTACTAAAGCTTTGCACAATTTAACTGAACAAACTTCCAACCGTACCCCCATGTTCTTTTTTAACTCATTTTAAAGCAACAGCCTGATCTACTGTACTGAATTTCTTTAATAATCATGTTGCCTCTTAAAAATCTATTTGCTTAAAAGATAAAACTGCCGAGTTGCTAATGGTATTAGGAAACAACACGCAAAAAAACAAGTAAAACAAAAAAAAAAAGATATCAAGTGCTTACATTGACATTTTTCAAGTTGGACAAAATGGCTGCCCGAACTACACCTGTGTGACATCCCACAATGACAATACCATGACATGTCCAATCCCACATAATGTTATTACTTGCCAGTCAACATTGACCCTGAAACAAAATAAGTCAAACAAACAATACAAAGTAAAGAAATGAATAAAATAAATCTTAAAGACGCAAAACCCACATAAGATGCACGCTACTGGCTGTGAAGTCTTTACTGACCCTAAGCTGCTAACTCCTACAGGTGCCATGTGCAACTATCAACTGTCACCTAGTGGTAGCCCTTTCTGTCATAATGCAGCTTAGGCCAGAGGTTCTCAAACCATGGGGTGCGCCCCCCTAGGGAAGTAACAAAAAAGGGGGTGCAAATGTTGCCATATGTGGCGTAATTTCGCTATTCGTAGGGAAATTTTAAACTTGTAGCGCTGTATCGGCAGCAAAAAATACAGGAATAAATTTTATTAGGGTTTCAAAAAAACATTAGGGGGGCACGATTAAAACTGTTATGAAAACTCGGGTCGCAAATACTTAAAGGGTGAGAAACGCTGGCTTAAGCCAATATCACATTAGAAACCTAATTGATGGGTATGTCACATTTGTCTACAGCAGTTGCTGATCTTATCAACAGACCATTTCAATTTACCTGACCAAAAATCGCTAGGTATGTCAAATTTGGTGATTGCATACCAACCTTCCAGCATAGCTGTACTTGCCCTTTTTCTTTCCAGTTAATAATGGAGCGGCTGTTGTACGAAAGGTTAACATGTATGGTAAGTTCAGCTGCAACCTGTGCCCTTTTTTTTCCCCAATCTGACGTGGTACGTAAAACACAAGACAGCAGACAGACAAGTTTCTCTTTGTGGTTTAAAACATCTGCATTCCCCATGTCTCATGGCTGCATTACACGTCTTGTACTTCCGGATACGCATTCATTGGCTGTCAGCCCTCACAGGGACACACAGCCGGCTCCTACGACTAAAGACCAATTCAAATCTGTCTGTCAGAGAGAGTCACAGACTAGTCAGACTGAGTCACTGGGCATGTTACAGTAACACAATTGCCTTTACAGGAGCGTTGCTGTCTACCTCTTACTTGCTAAGATTATGTAAATGAAGGCCACAACTGAAAATCACCGGAAAAGTAATTTAATGTGACGAGTCCTCAGAAAGACACTCTAAGCAATTTGAGTAGTGAGAAAAGCGCTATATAAATGCAAAGAATTATTATTAAGCATTTAGCCCTATTTTGTGGTGGCACTTTAACCTCTTAAGGGTCTTTTTGTATTGGTGGACCAGTTAATACTGGAAATGCCTAAACTGTTAGCCTCGAATCACACATATGTCCTGCAAAACTAGCTATTCAACATTCACTTAGTACAGATAAAACTCAAAATACAGTGCAAGGATATCAAAACACTGGCCAAGGCTAGCTACCTCAAGTTTGGTACCTTACCAGGGGTGAGAAGCCATTCCGCTCACGAGGCGTCCCTTCCGGGATTGACTTACATGTCAATCTACTTCCAGATTGCTCCCCCTTCAGAACATCCTAGCAAAAACCAGGAATGACAACTCCTGCCAGGCTTTCATATCTTGATGGCTACCTTTGAAAGGGCTACACAAGCTAACAGAAGCCAAGGGTTAATCACTACCCCTGACAGTACAATACCTAAATGGAGACAGTTCATTTTATTAACAATCATTGGTCTTTGCTAAATGTCAGTAAACATCAGGACAGCTTTAGCAAAGCAATACGCAAACGATTTCAATCATTGATTATGTTTATGGAAAGGAGAAACCTAGTGCAAATATAAGATTTAAAAACATAGAACCTGAATCATGCAAATCAGGGTCACACAGCAAGCTTCATTTCAGGTGGCTTTGGCTTTCATTGTTGCAGTCTTTGGTTTCATAACCCAGGCATGGTGCTTGGTAGCGAAGAGGAAGTCTGTAGGTGGCAAAGTCAGACTGAGTGGTCTTCTCGTTGGCAGTTGTTTCTCTCTCTCCTCCTAGTTTTGGCAGTTATGACGTCTCTCTGGCAGTGCCTTTTTAAAACCCTTGGAATGTTTAGGGTCTTGTTGACTGCCTCTTTTGACAATACAACCCAGCCTTACGTAAGACATTGCATAAGTCAAAGTTTGGGACAACTGATAAGTTCCAATGGTATGGCTGATTATTGATTAACATGAAACATGTTCATCTTAAAGTCCCAAGCCTCCATTTCACATATTCTTACAAGCATACTGTAAACACGCAGATAGATAGATAGATAGATAGATAGATAGATAGATAGATAGATAGATAGATAGATAGATAGATAGATAGATAGATAGATAGATAGATACTTTATTAATCCCAAGAAATATTGAATTAAAGAGTGATAACAATGCAGGTATAACAGACAATAACTTTGTATAATGTTAACGTTTACCCCCCCGGGTGGAATTGAAGAGTCGCATAGTTTGGGGGAGGAACGATCTCCTCAGTCTGTCAGTGGAGCAGGACGGTGACAGCAGTCTGTCGCTGAAGCTGCTCCTCTGTCTGGAGATGATACTGTTTACTGGATGCAGTGGATTCTCCATGATTGACAAGGAGCCTGCTCAGCACCCGTCGCTCTGCCACGGATGTCAAACTGTCCAGCTCCATGCCTACAATAGAGCCTGCCTTCCTCACCAGTTTGTCCAGGCGTGAGGCGTCATTCTTCTTTATGATGCCTCCCCAGCACACCATTGCGTAGAAGAGGGCATTCACCACAACCGTCTGATAGAACATCTGCAGCATCTTATTGCAGATGTTGAAGGACGCCAGCCCTTCTAAGGAAGTATAGTCGGCTCTGTCCTCTCTTACACAGAGCGTCAGTATTGGCAGTCCAGCCCAGTTTATCATCCAGCTGCACTCCCAGGTATTTATAGGTCTGCACCATCTGCACACAGTCACTTCTGATGATCACGGGGTCCATGAGGGGCCTGGGCCTCCTAAAATCCACCACCAGCTCCTTGGTTTTGCTGGTGTTCAGGTGTAGGTGGTTTGAGTCGCACCATTTAACAAAGTCCTTGATGAGGTTCCTATACTCCTCCTCCTGCCCACTCCTGATGCAGCCGACGATAGCAGTGTCGTCAGCGAACTTTTGCACTTGGCAGGACTCAGAGTTGTATTGGAAGTCCGATGTACAGTACATAGGCTGAACAGGACCGGAGAAAGTACAGTCCCCTGTGGCGCTCCTGTGCTGTTGACCACAATGTCAGACCTGCAGTTCCCGAGACGCACATACTGAGGTCTGTCTTTAAGATAGTCCACAATCCATGCTGTCAGCTTGTCCCTAAGGAGCAGAGGTTGGATGGTGTTGAAGGCGCTAGAGAAGTCCAGAAACATAATTCTTACAGCACCACTGCCCCTGTCCATGTGAGAGAGGGATCAGTGTAGCATGAAGATGATGGTATCCTCCACTCCCACTGTTACGCGAACTGCAGAGGGTCGAGGGCGAGGCGGACCTGTGGCCTCAGGTGGTGAAGCAGCAGCCGCTCCATGGTCTTCATCACATGTGACGTCAGGTTACTTTACAGGTTACTTTATCTAAGCTTAAATATATACATTCTAATAAGCAATGACTCTCTTTCACAATTTCTACTTATTTTCCCAGAACTCCTGTCTATGTCTATTTTGCATACACCTCAGAATTTTTTCAAAATTTGACAGTCTTGGGGAACCACCTCATGAATATTAATGATTTAATAAAGTCATTTGTACCCACCTGCCCTTTCATTTCCCACATGAGCTCTGAGCCCAAAACCTAAGAGTCAGCATCTAAGTAATTCTAAAACAAAAACAGACTGAAATAAAACACACAAATTAAATATTACGAGTCATATTTAGCATACTGTAAAAGCTCATTTTTCCAACAAAATTACAAGCACACTGTCAGTAAATAAGCAGCACTGCTTTAGGCGTCTATGCTCTGCTCCGGTCTGGCATCCCATGGCTGTCCTTGAAAGGGATACAGGAGAGGGAAGGACACATGGATGGATGGATGGACTGGTATACACTCCAGCCCAGCTTTCACGTTCATTTTCGAACCCCCTTGGACCCCTTAGACAGTGTGCAGAAGTCTTAAATGAGTAGTTGGGCGTCATTTGAACCTCGGCTGTGTCATGTTGTATAAATCCTGTGTGTAAACAACCGCCTTTAATTGTGCAACGCCGATGATTCGCATTATCCATTGTCACAAGTGAAATGACATGCCCACCCTGAGGACAAATTGCTAACTCAGGCACCCCTAACCACCTTGTGATCATCTGTCCTTAGAGGGCACCCAGTCAATGCACATGCCAAAATTTTTCAGCAGCAGGAAAGACTGAGAGCCGCCGACCTACCGCGGGTTCTGCTATTTTGTTGATATTAAGAATTCAGGGAGCCGTGCCAAAGAAAAAGCAGGAGTACAATTAATAATCGGCATCTTAGAAGCCTTCTGCATAAAAGCTGAAAACCACACACTGTGCTAATGTTGTGTCACGCTGCGGCCGTCTAATCTGTCACTGACACAAGACAGAATGTGCTAAGAGCTCATTTGGAACAACTATTGGAAGAATGACTGGAGTTCCCAGAATGATGGATTTTGCCTGCCTGAAGATTTTACACGATTGTATCTTGAGGAAAAATATTATGTTTGAATGTTCTGTCTAATGAAAGGGTACAGCTGACATAGGGGCATGGTGGCAAACTGGTCAGTCCTGTTGTTGGCAGCTCACTGCAGCAGCCTAGTTGTTTTACTTTACATTTGGCTGATGCTGTTATTCACCATGGATAAAGTTTAAGGGGAGGACAGTTTGTGAGTGTGAGTGCTGTGCAGAGTGGAGGCAGGACCTCTGCATTTTCCCCACTTGATTCTGGGGTTCGTCACGGGTGTGTTCTTGCTCCTACTCTGTTCAGTGCTTGTATGGACTGGGTGTTGGGCAAGGTCGTGGGGTCCAGCAGCTGTGGGGCATCTGTTGGTGAAGAAAGATTCACGGATCTTGACTTTGCTGACAATGCTGTGATCTTCGTGGAGTCAATGGAGGCTCTGATCAGGGCGCTTGAGAAACTGAGCGAGGAGTCTGAGTGTCTGGGCTTGCGAGTGTCCTGGATAAAAACCAAAGATCCAGGTCTTCAATGATCTCTTGGGCACAGCCATCAGCAGTGTGTCTGTTTGCGGAGAGAGTGTCGACCTTGTCGAGAGGTTTACTTACCTTGGCAGTGACATTCATGTCTCTGGTGACTCTTCCTATGAAGTCAGTAGGCAGATTGGGAGAGCATGGGGGGTCATGAGGTCACTGGAAAGGGGTGTGTGGCGCTCCTGATATCTACGCAAAAGAATGAAGGTCCAAGTCTTTAGCGTCCTGGTGCTTCCTGTTTTGCTATATGGTTGTGAGACATGGACGCTATCCAGTGACCTGAGACGAAGACTGGACTCCTTTGGTACTGTGTCTCTTCGGAGAATCCTTGGGTACCATTGGTTTGACTTTGTGTTGAATGAGCGGTTGCTCATGGAGTCCCGAATGAGGCACATTACCTGCATTGTGAGGGAGCGTCAGTTACAGCACTATGGCCATGTGGCGCGTTTCCCAGAGAGTGATCCAGCTCATAAGGTCTTCATTGTTGGGGACCTGAGTGGCTGGACCAGGCCAAGGGGTCGCCCACATAACACCTGGCTGTGACAGATAGAGGGTCATTTCCGGAGGGTAGGACTGGACCGTGTGTCTGCCTGGGGGGTTGCCAACTGGGTTCCTGAGTTGTTTCGTTGTGTAGTGGGTGCGGCAACACGCTGTACCACTGCATGCTCCCCAACTTGACTTGACTTGACTTGACAGTTTGGCCTGGCCCCCCTCAACACATGCACTATGTTACTAAAATAAGTCTTTAAAAACGTTTTTTTCTTCCATAGTTTTATAAAATTAATGAAGTTAATGATCAACAAATAAGGCATATGGTGACTGCGGCCTCATAGGAAGGAGACCAGAACACGCTCTGTGCGTGAAGTTTGCATGTGGGTCTGCATAGGTTTCTTCCCACAGCCCAAAGTTTAGCTGAATTGTCAATGCTAAATCACCCCGATGTGTGTGTGTGTGTGTGTGTGTGTGTATATGTGTGTGTTCACTCTGTCCAGGGGTTGTTCCTTCTGCCCCCATTGCTTGCTGGGATAGGTTCAATTGGCTCCCTGCTCCAGATAAGCAGGTTTAGAGAATGGCTGGATCAACAAATACTGCGATCTGTCCTGTCAAAAGGAACTCAAACTGCACATTGAATATCCTTAAAGCAAAGATAAAATTTCAATTACACATTGGTTTACTGTTTGAGTTTAGTTTGAGAGGTTACTTAAACTTGTCTGTTTTGTATTTTACTCATTCACATTTCCATTAGCTGCTCCTGTCAATAAAACAGACCATCAGTAGTCAGCATGAGCAACTGAAACAGTAGTGCATACGTGTACATCCTGTACAAAGAGCAGCATGGCAGTCTGAGCAAATCTCAATCACACGTCACACACATCCATACTCTCATTAATAAGAACAGACGTGCAGACAGTACGCACCTTTTTGTTGCTCTTTATTGAACTTCACCAACTAACAAAATGTGTAAGGCATTACCAATCATGTGACTATGCATCAAATCACAATCAGGCATCTATAGATGAACTGAAATGCACACTTATAATGATATATAACACATACGACGAAATACTTAAAAAAGTCTAAATTACCATGAGCTGCCCTAATTCAAGATGCTCATAACAAATGTAATAATTTACTTCATGATGGAGAAGTACACAGTAAACAAGAATAGTTGCATCAAAATTTTGAAATATTAAAATGTGTGAAATGTTTAAAAGTCTAAATATTCTTGAGTATAATAGAAATACACCATTTTTTTCACACTGTAAAGGAAATGAAGGCTAGATAGCTAGTAAAGGATCAGAAATACCAAATTCATAATTACTGACCTTGAAATAGTCTAATATGACACCTGACATGCTTATGTTTGATATTTGTAATTTTTAACCTTCTATGAGTGGTTCTTAAAGAGTGCAAGGACCACAGGTAAAGAATGAAATATCAAATATATTATAATATTCATAATTAACAACCTCAAAATAGCATAAAATGCCACTCCACATGTCTATATTAACATTTCCTATTTTTTTCAACTGTTATAAAAAGTAATTTTGGACCCTTGTATTCCACTAGGGAGTGAACCACTGGAGCCAGTTGATGTGATACTTCAACCTCAAGTCCTGCTGATCATTTTTGATGAAGTCACTTATTAACTTACTCTTTGTCATAATGGTATAATTTACTGCATAAAATAAGTTTCAAAAATGGTCTAAAACGAGCACTTTTGGGGTCTAGAGGGCCAAAAATTTAGGTGTTTTGCATAACTAAACATCAAATGGTATATCAAATGTGAAGTTTTTCTCATTTCAGTGACGCTCCCTCACAATCAGGGCCGGATTTTCCTATAGGCTAACTAGGCTTCAGCCTAGGGCCTCAAGATCAAGAGGGGCCTACATTCAAATTGTTAGCAAAATTTTATTATCTCTCATGTAATTTACAAACTTAAAAATGGAAGGTGAAAGGGCCTCATAAGTGGAATAGCCTAGGGCCTCTTTTCATATAAATCCGGCCCTGCTCACAATGCAGGTAATGTGCCTCATTCGGGACTCCATGAGCTACCCCTCAATCGACACAAAGTCAAGCCAATGGTACTGAAATGATCTCAAAGCATTCACAATTAATGTTTACACAAAATGAACACAAAAAATCTGATTTCTGTCTCTTTCACGAAGCAAATAAAAACCTGTTAACTGATTTCAAAGTTGGAGCGCCCGAATGTAACCCATGCATGTGTTTTCCAACTTGTTAAAATAAGAAAGTGCTCATTTTGCCATAGATAAAATATGTAAGTAAACTTACATAATGAATGTTTTCTGTTATGTAAATATCGGTAAACAGTATTTCCGTACTTTTTCGTAATTTCAAAGTTATAAATGTGTTAATGGGAAACTTACTTCATATTGTACATGTATATTACAAACAGTTGACCACATTTAATATGCGTTGTAAACAGTACAACTGTGACTTTAAAAAATGCCATTATTTTTAGGGTTCATCTGACCCCTCCGCCCATTTCCTCGTCCACACTCGCAGTACATTACAGTTGTTTCTACAGTTTTAGAGGTGGGTTACCTGCTTTTGCTGTGGACCCAAAACTGCAGAGCCTTTGGCGCTTTGGCAGTGTGTTGTCTGCGTAACTACATTACCCATAAGACGTTGCTGCGTGTGACATCACTGGAGTTAAGGTGGCGGTTAAGAAGAGGCGCTTGCCGGCCCCGACGGCCAATTAGTGATGTGCACAATGCAAAATTTGATTTGATTTATTTCGTTCAGTTCACCAAAATGATTCAAATATTTGAATCACTGATTCCTTCACTTCAAAAACAACAGCAAGCTATATTCTTGGATACAATCTACAAGTATGTAACAACTTTAACTACCAAACAATATAAAAAGCGAACAAGAAAGTAAATATTTTACACATAATAATAATCAAATAAGCAAACATTTTTATAGCCTAGATGTTGAAAGAAACACAACATGTGAGTGCTTACATTTTTTGCGACTAAATAAAATTGATTTCAGTGTTGGATTCAGCTAGCCTATAACCTACATAAATAGAATGGGAAAGGTTGTGTATGACAAAGTTCAATGTGCCTGTAATATGTTAGTGTATGTCGCCGTTAAAACTCAGGCTAACAAAGTTGTACTGTTCATATTATAATTGTACGGTGTCACATATGTGTGTTTAGGGGACAACCAAAAGGCCTGAATAAATGCAGTTCCATGCCAGACCAGGGGGTGGCGAAGTGCGCTAATTCTCTCCTTTAATTCCTTGCAGACCATTCTCGGGAAATCCCACCCTGTTTTGGGGTAGCCAATGACGTCACTTCTGGTTCCGGCCCTGATGACATCACTTCCCCCGTGAGGATTTTAAAAGCCGCCATCTTAAAGAAGATACTCAGTTCTGTTTTGGACTCAGTTGTATGAACATGTCTTTGTCTTTTGACAGATTTTGCAGCCAGGAAATATTATACGGGTGGCTGCCCCAAACCTTCCCAATGTCTCTTGGCTATTTTTATGACAATGGTTATAATTGTAGCTCCGTAAAAATATTACCAATTTTCAGTAGATGGTCCTCTAAGTGCGTCGTCCTCCAGTCAGTCAGTTCTGCCTTTTGCACAAACACAGTCGGGATTAACAGCAGGTGTCGTTTTACCTTATTCAATATAACAAGAACAGTAATTGAACCTTCTTTAATATGCTTAATATTTTTTATGATGCAGTCTCCCATACATATACAGTATCACCAGTGAACTGAACGGAGATTCAGTGTACTGCGCGACGTTTCTGCAGTTCGTTCCTCCATTCAGTAAACAAACTGATTCATTCAGCGAACGTTCAGAGTACTTCACTGCGAGGGAGTGCAAGTCTCTGATCTGCAGTTCGTGGTTCTCCAGATCAGTAGAGGTCTACTGGTTCATTTAGTCAGTCAATCAGTGTACTGAGACCAGGGTGGCCACCGACAAATCCTGAGTCCCACATTGCTGCTAAAAATCCCGATTGCATGTCGAAAAAAATCTTAAATTCAATTTTTATATTGAATATCTAGTTAAAGAGACTCGCTAATTTTTTTGTAGACAACCTTGTGTACCACATTTTCTCAATAAAATTTGTAACTCTCAACTGAATCCGAGTGTTTGAATCGCATGTTCGTGTACGTGGTGAGCTTGTGTCATCATACGTTTCTCATGCGCATCATGGCTACCTGGGGATGATGTTAATCTGCATCCATCCCTGCATGTAGGCCCTCCAACCAGCAGGAAAAATTTGGGGGTTGGTGGCAGAATTGGCACTCCAGCCACCATAAAGAACCTCACACTGTTCCACTCCATCTGAACTAGTGTGGTGCTGAGGTGGTACCTATTGCATGGCTGCACTTGGCTCCTAATCTGGATCCTGAGTTGGTTGTTTTGTGGTGGGTGGGACAAAGTGCTGTATCAGCGCCTGTGCCTAACCTCTGTCTTTATCTATCATGGTTGCTCCTGCTCGTGTGTAATTTGTTTTGAAAGTGAAGTGATACTGATAAAGATATTTCAACTAACAAGGTGGGCTGTATGTAATGTATGTATGCAATCATTGTGTGACTGTACAAATACATATACAATGTATAATAACTGTGATCTTAATGATCGTTAAAAGTGTACTACTGTATTGTGATTATTCTGTAACTATTTTATAAATGTTGTCTTCTGTATATGTACTTTAACCATCAGTCTCCATTAACCGTCAGAGCCAAAAAAAAAAAAAGACTGTACAGAAGGTGGTATGCGAGACCTTTAAAATCTATCGCATCATTACAATGGGGAATATGTGATGCTTGTATTACCTATGCAAGAAATAGGTGATGAGAAACACCACGAATACATTTGCACGTCAACATTTAAGTTTGATGATTTGCTTCACCACATCAAACATCGAAGCACGCACATTAATCGTTTTGGATCTGCAAAGCGGATTGGCGTCGCATGTTGATAGTAAACAGAGGCTCGGACGTCACATTCCAACTTGAACTGCACCCCACAGATTTTTTGCTGGTACTGCAACTCCCACAGTCATCTCGTTAATTTCTGAGGACGCGCTGAGAGGATGCATCAAATGAACGATGGGAATGCGTAGCAGCCATGATGCGTGCGTACGCGTTCTGAGCGTGAAGTATAAACCTGGCTGCGCACATTGGAACAACTCGCTCTTGTGCTAGCGCACCACGGAGTGGTCTTTCTCAGCACAATGTGTCGTGCCGCATTTTGAAATCACAGTGTCAGTCACGTACCTTCAGCTTTGACAGGGTTTTGCAGCTTTTCTCTTTTGTTATACTTAATCTACTATACATTTTTATGGCTGATTAACATATTCGTGTGGTGTTGGAATTGTTACAAAACATGAAATTATTAAACATTTACAAAACTAAGAAAGTGCTTGAAGTATTGCTTCAATATACGGAGTAGGAAAGGTTTAAAGAGATTGTAGAAGGCGCTGACACACTGACTCTATAAATAAAATCTTATTTAAAGCGTCCCTGCCCCACTTCATTCCATAACTAAAATTCTTAATGTTTAATATGACGCTTTCATATTTGTTGCCAAATGTTGTTCAAACTATCCTTATTATCAATTTTTTGAAATATATGTTTCTGTATAATAAAGGTTTAAAAAACAAGTACTTGCAATTGATCAACAGATCCTATAATATTTCATAAATATTGGAATAAAAGATTCAAACTTCAAACAAAGTATAACCTAGTAAATAGAGTATCTAAAAACACTTACAATTATCAAAATCGAGGTGCTTAAAAATAAAAAAAGGAATCCTAGGGTTATTATTGTCAGGGCCCATCATACAATCTTAAAATTAGGGTTAGGATGTTAAAATTAGGATTAGGGAAGGTAAAATATAAATCCTCTCCACACTGATATTAAGTTTAGGATTTGGGGAGGGGAAGGAAAGTCTAAAAAGCCTCAATCTTAGTGATCCCAGAATAAATTAAACATTGGGCAGACTCTCCAGTGCACATAAAAAGGTTCTGCTTATCTCTATTTGTTATAAATGATGGCTTTGGTAGAATCTCCACAGACGTTATTTGAACATTTTTAATATAAGAATTAATTCTGTGTACCAAATGAACGTTTCAGTGTTCGGTAAATTGAGCCTCTTCAATTAAGGGTATATAAAAGACAGCCCTCGGAAAACACTCCAGCAATGCTTCAATCAAAGGGACAAAACTAAAATTGTTCATCTTTGCATTAAGACCATTTATCATTCCGACCTTAAGAACAATATGTTTAATAAGGATCTGAGGTCCAAAATCCTGTAAAAAGGCAGTTAAATTTGAAACTGAGAGATCTTGGACCACCTCCCCTGTAGATACAAGAATTTATCCCCGCAGACAATGCACCATATTCAATCAAAAGAAGAATCCCAATCAGCCATTATTTGAGTAACAGTAGGAAGAACAACTGAACGTTATAAAGTGTGATGCCGACAAAATTGAAATATGTGTCAAAAATGGAAACCACTAATGGTAATGTTATTCTGTACTAATGTTAATGTTCTTCTGAATTGTCATTTTATTTTTAAATTCTGTTATGTTTTGTTAATATATTGTGACATGCAAGCAGCTTGTGGTTGAGATGTACAGAAGCAGAAATGGTGAAATGTAAGTGACGGGACTGGGTGAAGGGCTTCTGTTCTGTAAGGGGTGGACATGACTCTTAGGAGATGAGTGACAGGAGAAGTTAGGAGGAAAAGGAAGGTGTGGCAGAAGGAAGTTTTGAGTAGGAGACAATAAGCAGGAGTGTTTTCAGTATAGAGAAAGACAGAACATGACTGTCTGGAGATAAACCAAATGGTAGGGAAAGCTTTATTTTATTGTTTTGGAGGTGTGCTCCGTAACCCAGATAACAGAGTATAAGACAGGGCACCGTTTGTTACTCCAAATAAAACTTAGGAAACTCCTATACTTCTGAGTCGTATTTTCTTATTACACTGGTGGTTTCAATATTATATAAGTTAATTAATTTTGTTAATACTATATTATATTTTGTTCGTTTTTTTTGTAAATAAATACAACTGTTTGCTAAAGTAATCTACTGTAGATCATTTTTAAAGTAGCTGTTCTGTTATCCATCTTTTCTCTTATCTATCACGGCCTCGGTCCTGACCCCTGACGGATACTGGAGGTTTTACTGTACTTATATGTTTAGATTATACATATTTATATATCTCTAATTATTATTTCATTAAAATTATCTACTTTTTTGTCTCCTTTAGTTCCTTAACACCTTTTTTTTGGTCACTCGAATTGGTGTCTGTCCTGATCTGTGACTTTGGGACTCTGGCAACCCTGACTGAGACAATCCTTGTCACTCAGAGTGAACTGATCAATGGGAGGTGTTTGGTGTCATCTACCAAGTCAGCCATTGGCCAGCTGTCATCACGACCATTTTTCTGAAACAGGTTACTGATAGGCTATTTCCCAAAGACAGCATGTAAGTGAAGTTAAGAAGATAGTTCCGGACTGTCGCTCAAGCAACATAAAACGTAGCACGCACTGCGCATGCCTTGAAAAGATTTGTTCTTTCATGTGAGTGAACCAGTACGAGACCAAGACAAGAACAAAAGAACTAGTCTGTTCATTCATTCATTGCACATCAATAGTGCCAATAGGCACTGCGCGGCTGGCTCTAGAGCTGCTCATTTTCATGGTGGAATGCCAGGCCAACATGGCGGTGTCTCATGTCCCGGCTGATGCCCTCTATTAACATTGTTAAAATATTTATTTTTCAAGACTCTTTCTTACACTTGCTGCAGGAATGGGCTTTCCCTGAACTGGAGTCAGTATGGCACCTGAAGCACTCTCCTGCAGGATGCTCAAACAGCAAGTTCGTACCCAGCCGCACTGCTGAGGATTTCGGTGGACATACCCCGTTTGACAGATAGAAGTGGGCACACCATTTTGATCTGTGTACAGTATAGTAGGACAAGTGGAGCAGGGGCGTAAAATAAAAACCCAAAAAAAACCCCAAAAAACTTTCAGGAACAGGCCGCCTTCCCTAATGCCAGGCATACACTGTGCGATTTTTAAAAATCGTGTGCAAGGGACTACTCACACTGCCCAATAGAGTTGCCATTCGTATATTTGCTCACACTATACAAGCACGTTCAGTCTGACTAGCGTTCCACAACGTGGGTGCTCAGACTATATGTGTACACAGCGTAAAAATCAAGACACAAAAAAATTACTTAATGTCCACTGGCTTCTCAAAATGCCAACAAAAAGAAGAGCTGTGTTAATGACTCTTGCCATGCAGTGCTCTGAAACTAAGATGGTAAAAGGCTGGACACGTGGATGATTGGGAATGCGCGGACAATACAGTCTGTCTGTTTTACAGAGAGAATTACAGATGCATTGTCGGTGTGATTTACTGTTGCATGTATTTATTGTATTTCAGGTTCATCCAGTGAAGGTCTCTTAAGATACTGCAGCGGCGCTGGACATGTTACATCACCAGAAGAATGAGCTGGCATTACATCATCTATAGCAAGAGAGCCTATAAAAACGGTAACTCCACACAGTCCTTTAAAGGGTAACGAGTCACCTTAAAGAGTCATGTAAAGAGCAGAGAATCCATCTGTTGTGGCGCTCAGCGCTGATGCTACATTAATGACAGAAGCAGGACATGGAGAAGACCTACTGTCTGACTCAGCAGAGCGTCAAGTGCAATGAACACCTAAAACGAACCTGCTTGGCTCTTCAGAGGAGGTGCTGGAGAGTCTCTACGCTCAGAACTGTAACCTGGAGTGCCATTTGCAGCAGCAGTACAGGGCTTGAGACAGCTGAGAGACTGACACCTCTGCAGCTCCACCACCACTTCTCCATCTACTAAGATCCATTACCTCAGGTGTGTGGACACTGGCAGAGCTTCAGGCTCATGCGCCTGGGGAAAAGATTGGCAGATCGAGTTGCCACTGACCCAAAGCCAGCTGTGAGAAGTAAGGCCAGCGGTAAAAATATGCAGGCAAAGGACAAGGCAGATCGTAGAGGTGTGGTGAAACTGGAGATCCAGACCTGGGAAGCAGTTATCCTTAACATCCCAGCTATGCCACCTGCCAGTGCAGCATGCAACATCCCTCCCACTTCATCTGATAATACAGCACTCCCAAACCCTGCTGTGGTTCCCTTGTCACTGGCTGCACTAACAAAGCAGGAGAGAAGACCACCTTGCTGTTTGTGTGCCATTGCAAAGAGTTGCAAATGGCTGCTGGGGACAGCGACTTCAAAGGGAGGGTTATGCAAAGCGCTAGACAAGTTACATTAACTACGAATGAATCACCAAAAGAATAAGCTGGCATTACATCATATAGCTGGAGAACCTATAAAAACGTCACCTCCGCACAGTCACAGGTGCTTTATCCAACTAGTGCAGCAAAAGGCAAGCAGTCCTTTTAAGGATAGTGAGCCACCTCGAAGAGCCATGTAAAGAGCAGGGAATCTGTCTGTTGTGGTTCACAGTGCCAACGCTACTGTACTTTTGTCATTGGCTATTTAGTTGTATGTGGTGCTATTGTATATGATATTGTAACGATCTGGCAAATAACCACATGGCAGTGTGTCCCAAAGGCCATACTGAGCAGGGCGGGCACAGAGGAGCCTCATCTGGCACTCTCAGAGAGCAGCAGCTGGGATACAGCTGGGTGATAAGGAAGTTTGGAACACCAAAAAGGAAAAAGGACTGGCTAGCTGGTGGGTGCACGTGGTTGTATTTTTCAGATGACGTTTGCCTTGTGGGACTAAGAGGCTGTGACACGTTTAGGTGCAGTGGACTGTCGTGCCTTTAAAACAGGAGGCAGGAGGAGGAGTGCACCCCAAAGTAAAGACGTAAAGCGAAGGCGTCTCCCGTGTGATTCAGCCTTTGGTTTCGGGTGCAATGAGAACATTTTTCAGCTTTGATTTTGATTTGCCTAAATGGTCTTCATTGTCAATAATTAACGTAAATAGGTTTAGGGAATGAGAAGATTATTGTTATAAACTCACTGAGCACATTATTAGGATTGCGACACTAATACTGGGTAGGACTTCTTTTTGCTCTTAAAACAGCCTCAGTTCTTCACAGCATGGATTTCAAAAGGTGTTTCATTATTTGAGATTCTGTCCATGTTGACATGAATGCATCACACAATTTCTGCAGATTTGTCAGCATCACATTCATATTGCGAATCTTCTGTTATACCAAATCCCAAAGGTGTTCGATTGGATTCAGAACACTAAAATCACTGACATGTTTATGAAACCACTTACAGATACAGTAACTATTGCTTTGGGACACGACACGGTGTGTTATCATACTGGAAGTAGCCATTAGAAGATGGGTAAAATGTGGCCATAAGGGGATGTACAAGACCACCACAAATACTCAAATAGGCCACGGCATTCAAGCGATCATTGATTCATATTAATGGGTTCAAAGTATATTAAGAAAGTATTCCCCACACCTTTACACCATCATTAGCAGCTTGGACTGTTGACACAAGTCAGGTTGGTTGCTTGGATTCAAGCTGTTGGCATCAAATTCTTACCCTGCCAACTGTGTGCCTCAGCAGACACTGAGAATCATCCAATCAGGTTACATTTTTCCAGTCTTCAACTGCCCAGTTTTGGTGATTCTGTGCCCACTGCATAGGCATTCGCAGCATCAACTTTCTGTTGTTGAATGACAGGAGTGGAACCTGATGTGGTCTTCTGCTGTAGCAGCCCATCCATCTTGAGGTTCAACAAGTTATGCATTCTGAGATGCTTTTCTGATCACCACCATATGATGTGGATTTATGGCATAGAGTGGAAATGGCCGAGGACTGGGCACTTTATTAGCAGAGGCAGAATACGATCTGGATTGGAATTTTGCTATGGATATGTTATAGAACAGAGGGAAGTGCATATTATGGGAAGGCTACCAAGGTGGGGGTGCAGACATTATGGTGTGGGTTTGGCAAAATGGAGAACTGGGCAATTTGGCAGAGGATTGGACAATTGAGAGACATTTGGGTGGCAGGTGCACCTGTTCCTTTCCACATCTGTAGGGCAGGACATGGGAAGAATAAGGGGACTGTGGATGTCACAGACTGACATTTTGGAGCACAACAGAAATGGGAAAGCTGGCATCAGATTAGGCAGCATGGTGGAATGGGTGTAATACATTTTAGCCTGGATTTGTCCTATGGTTCTGGTACTGAACACGGCAAGATGTGCATTGACACAATGATGAGGAACGTCATAAGGGAACGACTAGATAGATAGATAGATAGATAGATAGATAGATAGATAGATAGATAGATAGATAGATAGATAGATAGAAATGAATGCACTAGATAATAGATAGATCGATCACAAACACACACACTCGTAACTGGCCAGTTTATAGCCTGCAACTTAACTGGCACATCTCTGAGATATGCGGGGTAATCAGAGCACACACACACAAAAAGAGAGTGCCAGCCGTGCTTGGACATTGGACCAGACTGGGCTTTATAGGCGGTGTGCTGGAGCGGTGAGGCAGCAGTGCCAATCCCACTTGCTCAGTTCAATTCAACATGGACACGACTCTGACTTTTACATGTTGGTCGGGGCAGCTGATTGTGCCACAGACAAGAATCTCAGCTCAGCAGTCAGTCAGATGTGAAAGCCTGGTAGACATGAGGGGTGTGAATGCTGGCACACAGTGACCACCCCTTACCTCTCACCTTGTCCCCATGCTGCCCAGAGTTCTGCACTTAAAGGCAGCTGATTCAGGCAAGTCGGAAGGCATCACCTTTTTAATTTTTATCAGCTATGAGGGTCACGCCATAGAGTTCATGAACCTTAGTGGCGATAAAGCTGCTCGGCTCAGACTGGCACTGGTGATGTGGCAGATCCAAGGACCACTGAGGTCACTGTGCTTCAGGTCGGTAGGACATGCTCTTCCTAAATGTATGGACTAAGCAGCATTGCTCGACTCAGCAGCTGTGCTTACTGTATAAACACAAAAAATAAATTTGGACAGTAATAACAACAGTAATGGACTGTGGACTCCTGCTTAGGCTCCCTGCAGCCTGCAGGTGGGTTTATGTAGACAGACCCTTTGAGTTTGTCTCATGCAGAGGGGGTTCTAGCCTTGATAAGTATGGCGGATGGCCAGGCCCCTCACCTTAATAGTGGAAGGACTGGGGGAGAGAAGAGGCACAGGGCATTATCTCCCCCGGAATACTAGATGGTAGCCCCCCTGGGTTGGAGTGATGCCCCTGTGCTTCATGGGAGTTGGAGTTTGGCACAGCCCTGTTGAGTTCTGTGAGTGCCACCAGGGGGTGCTACAGGGACTGTTGAATCCCACTTGGTTGGGCTAATGGCCCACCAGAAGTATTCCTGGGTATTGAATAAAAGAAGCCCACTGCCACTGCTCCAGGAACCAGAGATGGGGGGGGGGTGGTTGGCGACGTTTACTGGGAGAAGTGGAGGCGGAAGGAGAGACAGAGGAAGAGAGAGAAGGTGCTGCGTACTTTGATTTTTGTGCTTTGTGACTGTGTTGTGCAGGTGGGAAACTTGGGAAACGCTTCCCACTGAAAATAAAACCTGGTGTTGTGCTTGAGAACTTGTCTGTGTCTGCATGTCTGTGTTGGGTTTGGAGAGCTGGTGCGCCCCCTGCAGGTCACACAGTACTAATCAAGTCTCTGCCACCCTGTACTGGCAAAGACGCTAGAGAGACACACAGTCGATGGAAGGCTTTGAAAAACATTGAACCTTTAAAATAGTCTTACGTGGGCTCTTCTGCTGTTGAAACTTTGTCTTTTATTGATGATAGATAGCATTTCTTAAAGTAACATTCAAAATTCCATTTGCAATGTGGAGTGAGCAAAGACAAGAACCAAGGCTGGAAGGAATGCCCACTTATCACAGGGTGTAGGCACTGGCACTGGCACTGGCATTGGGCCGATTTATAGTTGGAAATTTAAAATAAGAAGCGTGCAGGTTTTGGGGCTGTGGACGGCAGCTGGACTATTTGGGGAAAACCTCTCAGACCACACTGGTTTGATTTTCGGAGGCACTTCAGTGTCTGGTCAGCAGGCCTTTGGCCTTCCCTTTCAGATCCCAACAGGACTTCGGTTTCTCTCGCCTCCATGTGTGAACTTCAGCCGTATGCAGGCTTTGCTTTGTTTGTTTAAAGACTACGCCTTAGGTAAGTAAGATGACCGATGTGTTTACTGTTTTTATTTTTTTTAATGATGAAAGCAAAACAATGCGCCGCCAACATGGGGAACTTTGATTCACTTAATATGAAGCACCTTTAACTTAGGGCTGGGGGTCAATGTGTTTCACTAGTATAGTTTCATGTTTTTAAAATTCACCTCAATTAAAGGATAAGTGTCTGTGTGCTTGTTCTATATAGTTATATATAAAATGCATTGTATGTGTCATTCTAATAGATGATGCATCACAAACATTTATAATAATAAAATGCATTGCATTTGTCATTTCAACAGATGGCTCATCACAAGCATTAACACTGCTTTTACAACACCCATACCAAATGTCATATAATACGGACATATGCAATGTATTTTTCATTCCGACAGATGGTGCATCACAAATATTTGTACTAATCCATTGAATAATTACAAATGTTTGCGCTGCACCATCTGTTGGAATGACAAATGCAATGTATTTTATTACTATAAATGTTTGTACAGCGCCATCCATTGGAATGACAAATACAATGCATTTTATTACTACAAATGTTTGCGCTGCACCATCTGTTGGAATAACACATGCAAGGCATTTTATCACTATATGCTTTGCAAAATACTTTACAGATGCAGCGTCCTGATTTGATTCTTGTCTCAGGCTGCTCCTCTGCACTTTGCAGGTGCTCCCCGTGGCCGTGTGGGATTTTTGTCTTTTTGATTTTTTGTACTTTGGTTTTCTCCCCACAAACCCTCACACATGCTGACTGAGTTGATCAGAAACTGTAAATCGGCCCCCTTGAGAGTGCGGGTGTGTGTTTGGGAGGCTCTGTAATAGACTGGCAGCACTTCCAGATGAGCACCACAAGGGTCTAGTTTGGAGCTATGCCACAGAACCTCATGTCCATCCATGGGTTTGCTATGCTATGACTCCACATGGGCATCAATGTGTGGATGTGGCTGGTGGCCCACCCAGACCTGGTTTGCAATTTGCTGCGGTGGTTTTAGATGACCATTTAAGATTTATCAGGTGGATGGATGGACACATAAAACACATTCAAAGCTGTCCATCTACAGCACTCAGTGTCACTAACAGCCAGTGAGAAGATCTACAGAGGGTCCAGCAGGTGTGAACACAATGACTCCTGACCTGCCCGCTGTCCATTTAACAGTAAAGCACATAGGGCCAACGCCGTATTCATCTGTAAAGTCCTTTGTGCACAAACCACAAGTATGCTGTGTGTCTAAAAGTGTGACAACTGTAAGAAACATTCATTTTTAGGTACCTAAATGTTAAGTCAAAAATGAAAAAAAAAGAAAAACAGAAACTCGCGAGTGACCGTCTTGCACCCAACTTTGGTTGCACATCTCGTTCTCATGTCGAGGGTCCATTCCATCCTTAAATATACACTTAGAGCAATAACATAAAGAGTCCCCTCATTCCAATTCAGGGTCGGGGCCGAGGGGTGACACCATCTGGGCTCAAGCCACATTAGAGTCCTTCTGATCATAAATGAAATATCGCAGAATGACCCCGTGCTGTCAGCAGTTCACTATACAAAGGTAGAATACAGAAGACGGTCGTTTGCTGCTCTTCAGTTCCAAGCAGGAGGAATGTTGGCTAACAGTGACCTCTAGTGGCCAAACTGCATATAACAGATGCATTCATTTTTCAGGCTCATGCGTTTGAGATGGGCCTGACAGCAGCCTGCAGTATCTGTGCGCTACGTCAAGGAATGCCCTCCATGCCTCACACAACCCTGATTAGTGTAACTGGGCATGTGATGGGCATTTCATGATGTTGGGGTGTTATGTGACTGACCTAATAGCTACTGCGGCCTGCAATTACACTCTGTCGAAAGCAATTGAAATAAAATATTCAAAAAAATCAACAATGGCCTAAAGCAATGTCAAGAAGAAGGCAGCAGAACATTCACGGCATGCACAGCTACTCTAAACATGGCCTAGGTATACAAATGGCAGGCTCCAGCTCCTGCCCAAGGTGTTAGTTACCACCAGCCTTACAATAAAATGAACTCATATTTGATAAAGCAAGTTCTGAGATTTGTTCAGCTAAGGAAGGCAGAAGTTCTGAGCTGCAGTACAGTAGATTCAGAAAGTATCCTGACCCATCTAAGAGGGCTTGAAATCAAACTAATCGACGCAGACCCTGGCATTAACGTTTGCTCTGCACCATGCCACTCATATGTCTCTGTTATGCGCCATTTGGTATGGGATTTGCAAAATCAGTGTTAATGTTTATAATGAGCCATCTGTTGGAATGGCAACTGCAATGCATATTATTACTATAAATTTATCTAGGTGTTGTTTTGTCCAAAATGTTCCTCCATACGTGGCATGACAATAAAAAACAAACAAATCTTACACACTTGATATGTAACATATTAATAACAAAGTTAGAATAATAACCTCCACACAATCCCTATACAATAAAAGCTAAGTCTAGGATTAGAAATGATAGTAATAATGATAATACATACATTTTATTTATACAGCACTAGAAAACTGTACTGCAAGGGAAACAATTTATACACCACCCGCAATTAAAATGAAGACCTCCGACATATACAATAAGAGCTAATCATATTTAAAGTGTGTCGGCGACAGGGACACACAGCAATTTACGAAATCAGGAGATTCATTCATGACTGGAAAATCTGGGCTAAAATCAGAATCAGAGCTTCTTTTATTTGCCATTACTTAATGTACAGAAATTTGTGGCATTGGAGCTGCTTACAACCTAACACAACATCATATAAAAATAACAAAGTACAGAAAAAGTTAAACCGCATACATTATAAACAGCTGCAGAATAGTACAATTATAAAGATGTACACATGGTGTGCAAGGAAACTGCTTCATACAGTATACTCATATATATATGTGTGTGTGTGTATATTAATAAATAGTTAATTAATAAACTAATATATATATATACATACATACACACACACACATTATATACAGTATATATATATATATATATATATACTGTATATAGTCATGCATGTGCTTCAGAGGATTCTCTCACCGGGTCTGTCAAGGTATGTAATAACCCACCGGGGAGAGGGGGGCGCTGTGGCTAACATTGTCTTTTTCTTTACTTCCCTCACAGCGCTGAAAACACGCCCAGTGAGGGCAAATAGCCACGCCCCCTCCGGTCCCACCAACACAAAGCCTGGGCGTCCCAGAAGGAGGTGTCACTTTTGGCCTGAAAAAGCCACCAGACGGAGCTCCCTAAGCTGCCACAGAGACCTCAAAAAGCCTTAGTTAAAGCCCTGAAGGGGAATCGTGCTAAGATGCGTTCTTTAAGCTTATTTTCAATGAATAAAAGGGATGACCCAGTTGCCGTCCCTAAAAGGCATTGCCTTTGAGTCTGTCACTACAGTGCCTGACTACTTTATACACATACAGTATATAGTTTTAATTTGAACTGATTTAAAGTATTTACCAGAGGGGACTTTTTGGATCAAATGATGACCCCTCTCATTCATACAAGTATTCAGACCCTTAATCCAGTACACTGTAGAAGCCCCTTTTGTAGCAGTTCCAGCTTTGGGTCATTTTTTAAAAATCTCTACAAGCTTTGCACACCTGGATTTGTGTCACTTATCTCCTCTTTCCTGGCAGATCCTCTCAAGCTCCATTAGGATGATTGGGAAGTGTCAGTACACTGCCATTTTCAGGTCTCTCCTCAGATGCTCTATTGACTTTTAGGTGTGTGCCTTTCTAAATGATGTCCACTCAATTCAGTTTGCCACTGGTGGACTCCAATCAAGTCCTAGAAATATGTCAAGGAGAATTAGTGCAAACACGATGGACCTGAGCACAGGCTGGAGTGCCACAGCAAAGGGTCTGAATGCTTATAGGAATGAGAGATTTCATTTTTGATTTTTAATAAATTTGCAAACCTTCTTGAAAACAAGTTTTTATTTTGATATTATGGGCTACTGAGTGTAGATTGATGGGCGAAAATGTCAAATGTATCCACTTAAAATTAAATCTACAACACAATAAAATGTACAGAAAGTGACGGTGTCTGAATGTTTGCCGTATATTCTTCCCACTTTTTGCATTTTTATAGCGCCTTTTGTCCATGAAGCGGTTCGTGTTGCTCCCTCACAGCCCTACATGCATGTGCTCCCCAACTCCTCCTGGCTATTTTACGTCGTCTTCCTCCCGCATCCCATAGACGTTTGGCAGTTGACTGCCATCTCCAAAATGGTCAACTATGTGAGTCCTTCTAAGGCAGACCAGCACCCCACCCAGGGTAGGGTCCTCATTGCATTGAAAAAGCAGTTTCACAAAAGACGTGAGCTGAATGCGTTGAAATCCAAGTGGTCAGTTCTTAACAACCAACAGCAGGTGGCTCTCTTGGTGTTCTGTGAATAAATAAATCCCATCGATTGTAACCAAGACCACCAAGTCAGACATGCATAAAACCTCATTGGAAAGATGCCATTTTTGCAGAAGCAATGGGTATGTGCACAGACCGGACTGCTCAGAGGTGCGTTTACAATTACAGTTGTTTAAATTCTTAAAGAAAACACCAAAACAAAGAACACACGTGAACCCCGAAGTAATTCAGCAAAGCCTAATGTCCTGACTGAGGTGCTGTGTAATCACCTATGAGTCTCTACTCACTTCTTAAGGTGCTCCCACCTTCTTCAATTCAACTGTTCAGGATGCCCCCCCCCCCCCCCCCCCCCCCCCCCCCCCCCCCCCCCATCACCAGGACATTCTGTGACACCTAGAAGGTTCCTTACAGCCACCTCTCCCTCAGGATTCTCCTGATCCCCTCCAAAGAAAAGCCCACCCTAACCTGTTTTGCTTTAGAAGTGATGGAAACAGGACGTACGGAGGCCAAATACTCAACTTCTCTATGAGGTGCGCCGCCAGGCATTTCTTGACTGCCTTGTGGATTCTGGGTTCACGGCCCGCCTTGTAATATTTGTAGGGGTCTCACAGAAGTTGTGCTCAAACCCATTTCTAATGCCTTTGTATAATTTCAGCTGCCCACATCTGGGATGTTCTCCACCAGAGGCTGTTATTGCTGATCAGATCCATCATGGACAGGTGTTGATGAGTTTCTTGGCAGTCATCTCCGTGACCAGCGTTACAAACTAAAATTTGATCTTCAAATGTTAAAATTCAAATGTCTTGTTAGAGGTAAACAATCATCTAAGTTGTGCGTTTGGCTTGTTGTCAGTTTCAAAGATCCCAGAAATGATGAAGGGTGATCACAAAGGAAAATGTTCAGTTTACTCTCCATTTGCTCATCGTGGTGAGGGGCACAGAGGGACAAACGGAGCCACCGTGTTCCCAAAAACAGCCTTCAGCTCCCCCCAGAGAATTCCCTGGCACTCCCTACCTGGTTGGCAGCGACAATTCCTCCAGCATGTCTTGGGGGGGTCTTGTCCTTAGTGGATGGTGATCAGCACACATCAGCATCAGCATCACCCAGTGGGCATTCTCATTACTTAGAAGGACCTTGGGGGGGTCACAGTGGACTTGTGTGGCGGTGCGGGTCAGCGCCACCCTCCTGATTGCTCTAGGGAGCCTCTCGAACCCGCTGCTGTCAATAACGTACCGGAGGGATGAGTCAGCGGGTGAGAACACTCACAGTCTAAGGGGCAGGTGCATAAAAGCGCAAAAGTGCTCTTTATTTAAAAGCAGTCAGAAACAAAGCGCAAAAGTGCAGCGCAAATCTTCAATAATAATCCATGAAAAGAAGTGTCTGTGGAGGTTAAATAAATCTATTAAACACGTCGAGGTTAAAAGCCAGAGACATTCCACAAAACTCGGAGCCCTTTTAAACCTGGCGCACAACAACACCTTATCTCACTCAGACCTCGCAGGAGGAGGAGACGCCAACTGACAGCTGCAGTCAACCTTCAGATCCTGGCTCCGTTTCCTGCCACCCTTCCATCGGCGTCTGCAGGGCAACCTGTCGAGCCACACACGCCACTCCTGCCTCTCACACATGTGGGAGACGCTGTCAATCAGGCCGCTCCTCCTCCCACTATAAATCACTCAGTAGTGGGGTCTGATTACCAGGAGCCCGGGATTCCCGGACATTTTTCATTCCCGGGAATGAAACTGCTGTAATTCTCGGGAAAACGGGAATGGCCAAGTTCACATATATAGCGTGTAAAAATCGATCAAGATTTTGAAAATAATTAAGTGGCACGTTTTTTTGGCCCACGGTGTAGTGTGTTGCCGATTAATTCAGTCAACAACAGACCAGCAGCAGTCAGTCTCCCGGCTGATTGAGCACAGTGGACTGGGAGGTGTCTGCACTCTGCAGCGTACGAATGCCGGGACGGGGCAGAGTTCATTGACGTATGTGCTGTTGACTGCTTTGAACAGCAACTTGAAATTTCAATGCGTCAGTCTGTTGCATCCGCATTATCTGTGCTAAGAAACTTGCCATCACAGAATGATGACAAGAAACTGGATGCATCAGTAAAAGCTGAAACGCCGGTGTTTCAGAGCAATGGCAAGTGCGGGTGTTGTTTAGAACAAGTGTATCAGTATCTGATGACTGTGCAGCCTACTTCAGTCGAGGCAGAGCGTGCTTTCTCAGCAGCTGGCATACTAGTCTGCACAAAGGTGCGCTCTCACCTGTAAGACCGCACACTCGACTCGTTGTGCTATCTACGCTCTTATTACCGCAACTAAAGATACATGTACGTCTATGACAGCATGAACTGCTTGTAGTTAGGGTTAGTCTTTTATTTGAGTCAACATATTGCGGTAGTTTTATTAAAAATAAGTGTCGGTCGTTCTAAAATCGTTCACATGTGAGATGCCCGTGCACTGTGACATCCCTGGGAGCCCGGGATTCCCGGGAATGACATGCAGGTTTCCCAAATTCCCGGGAATGATTTGATTGATTGCCTAGTCCTGACTTCAGCTTCAGGCCACTGCAGCCACAAAGTTCACAGCCTGCCACTTGATCCCTACGGCACAGGCGCTCTGGCTCTCTCTTCACGGCTCTGTCTTCTCTCCATTTCACTGCTGTCTCTCGCTCGTCTTTCTCATGCTGGTCAGGCTAATTTTCCTTCTTCCCCCCCCCCCCTTAATGTGCCGGTCCCCTTTTTATCTGCTTCCACGGGGCGCAGCACCTCGATCTCAAACTGCCAAAATCCGACCACAGCCTCGTGCATCACCCCAATTACTCCACCAACCCCCTGCAGGTGAGTGAGCCCGCACATCCACGGAGATCGAGCCGGCCATCCAATTACTGATTTATTAAAAATCGCTCACATTTTTCTGAGCCGTGGAAACCTCCATACCACACCCTGTTGTTATCTACATCCAGACAGTGATTATGAAGGCCAACAGGATGTGAGGTTAGACATCATGATGTGTGGAGTGCAAGTCAAGAGAGGTCATGCTGAAGTTATAGCACACTATTGTGAGGCCTCACCCAGAGTGCTGTGTTCAACTCTGGTCTCCATATTACCAAAAATCTGGAGTTTACGATTTTCTCGTATACTCAGATATGGGGATGGATATTTGAGGAGTAAACCGCAAGACAATTATTGTATTTTTATATTATGTACATTAAAGAACCATCAACAACAAATCAAATCAAATTAATAATATATTAAACAATTATTATAAATGTAAAGTTGAATAAATCAGACACTGCAAAGGTAAAGTACCACTTCCAGTTAACGGAAATAGCCAAAAAGTTGATAGAAATGTACGTTTTGTACCTAATACCTGTTTGCAAAATTTGGTTGACCTAAGTGAAAGCGTATTCAAGTTATCATGTTTACACACACACACACACACACACACACACACACACAGACAGACATAATTCCAAAAATGGTATTTTCTGACTCAGGGGTGTCTAAAACATCAAGATTCATCAAAATCACGACATCGAATTTTTGGACGATTCCAATACTTTCCCTATACTTCGTATACAAGAACGTAAAAACACATCGCAGCACTAGAGAAAATCCGGAGAAGGGTCAATGGGGCTGATCCTGGTGCTGAGGTGAGATCAAAGGAGCCGAACCTTTTCAGTGTAAGCAACCGGAGATTAACCTCTTAACTGCCCTCTGCTGGATATATCCGGCATCGTAGCGTTATTGCTGATGCCTTACCTCTGGAATTATCCGGCACATTTGCCTATGGTTATGTGAATGCCTGGCGCATAGTATAACTGACAGTTTGGCGTGGGTATTATTACTACATTGTATTTTGGCAACTCTGCGGTTGTATTGGCCGGTCACGTGATGTGATTCGGAAGTGAAAGCTGTGAATATGGCGAAACGTAAACTGACTTCAAGTGAGGTTTTGCAGGCGATTTTGGACAATAATTCTGATCATGATTGTAGCAGTTCTGAAGAAGATTTTAGCGACAATGGTGATCAGCAACGTGCGCTGCATGATACTGTGAATGACGACGCATCGGATGATGGCGATGAGTGGGTGTATCCCCAACATCTCAACTGGACTGCTGCCCGTTATTTGAGCCAGATAAGAAAGATCCAAACCGTGACCACTTGTTCAAGCTACGTCCTTTGATTGACCATTTATTTGAAACATTTCAGCAGGTATTAAAGCAGGTAAATACTGCTTGAATAAATGTAAAGTAAAAAAAACGAAAATTGTTCAGATTTCGCCCGGCATGAGGAATATTTAGGGAGTTGGCGGTTAAAGGGTTAAGAGGGGACGTGATTGAAGTGCATAAATTCATGAAAGGAATAACTAGCATGGATCTCAGTTGTTCTGCAACAAGAGTATGAGGACATAGAAACTTGTAATGGGGGAAGATTTCGATCAAATGTTCAAAAGTTCTTCTTCACGTATAACGCAAGAATTAAATTACCAGGTCCTGTGGATGAGAGCAGAACTTTAGGGAGCTTCACACGATAACTTGATGTTATTTTGGACAAGCTGGTTGGGCTGATTGGCCCATTCCCCTCACAACGTTTGTAAAGTTTTAATGCTGATATGTCTTCATAAAGTTATTTTTTCCCAGCTTTTAATATTTACCACACTGTGTTCTCCATATTTAGTTTTAATTGCATGGGATTCCTCTGTCCTTGTATCTTTCTCCAATTTTATCCCTCTTTCAGCATTGTGCAGTTATTGTGTTTTTAGAAGCTACTTTATTTTAGGCAGGCACACACATCTGACCACATTCTATTAGATGAGCGAAGTCAGCCCTTGTGTGATGTGCATTTAGGTTTTTGAAAGAGCTTCTGTCATCAGCCAGGTTGAGGGTCAAGGGTCAGCTAGCAATTCATTGATTCACACCATGTTGCAACCATGGCAACTGAATGGCATTCTTTTGTCCATTTCTTTCTTGCTTTTTTTTTCGTTAACATGGGCGTTGTGGTGGATCTGAGGCTCGGGATTTGCACTGGTAATCGGAAGGTTGCCGTTTCGAATCCCATAAACACCTAAAGTGACTCTACTTCAATGGGCCCTTGAGGCAAGACCCTTAACCTGCAATTGCTCCGGCCTGGGTATGACGTTAATCTGCATCCAGCCTTCCATGTAGGCCCTCCAACCTGCAGTGAAAACCTGGGGGTCCGTGGCAGAATTGGCACTCCAGCCATCATCAAAAACTTCACATTGATTCCATTCCTTCTGAACTAGTGTGGTGCTGAGGTGTTGCCCGTTGCATGGCTGCACTTGGGTCCTAATCTGGGATTCTCAGGTGGTTTGTCATGTGGTGGGTGCAGCAATGCGCTGTATCGGCGTGTGCTCCTAACCTCATGACCCCCAATTCTACAAACTTGTTGCATCAGGTGGTGAATCGAGATAAACAAAGACAACAAATGGCCTACATGTTTGATTTTCATGTTCTTCCTGTATCTTTGTGGGTTTTCTCCCACAGTCCAAAGACATGGATGTTTGGTGGGCAGTTTGGAATCTCTAAACTTTACATGTGGGACTGAACCATGTGATGCGATGGCAGCCAATCAACCTACAGCCATGTGTAAAAGTAAGCAAACCCCATAGAAACTGCTGACTTTTTCAACACAGGTGGACAGCCAAACATTTGATCTTCATGCCAACGGTGCCTACAGATCAAGATGGTATCCTCTTTAATAAAGCCCCTGTGTTTGTCCAGTGTCCGTGTGTGTGTGTCTTCTGGTGAAGTGTGCGTGCGCGAGGCACGGTGCGATGCTTCAAAGCAGATGCTTCAAAGGCCGCCTGACGCGTCACACAAGACAGAGAGACCTATAAAATATCGCGCGGACAATCCAATCGGATTTCTGGAAATGAGGTAAGACTTAAAACAAAAGGCATGAAAAATCTAATCGGGTACTGAGACGTGGAGACCAGCTTCCCCAAAGAGGTGGGATTAGTGTTTGTGGTTGTGCAAGTGTTCACTCTGAGGATGTCAGATTTGCGATTAAGAAGCTTGGCTCGGTAAAGTGTCAGTCGTTGAAGGGGTTTTCCTAAATATACAAATTTTCATGATATTACAATAGGATGACTTTTAAAAGTAGATTTATTTTCGCGCACATAAAATCCGTTGCTGGGGAGACGCCACACATACAATAATCAGCTGCACGCCAGCACAGATTAAAATACTTGCTGGGGAACTGCACAGTACTTGCTGGAGAGACGACACAGGCACGGTTATCAACTACACGCCACACATTACATCAGTTGCTGATTGCCCACTGTTGTGACACAGAATTAAACGCATATTACGGACATCAAAGCCAGTATTACTGTCAGAGAAAATTACAGGCATTTTACGGAAATACAAACCAATATTACTGCGAGAGAAAATTAAAGGCACACAATACAGTGACGCATATTACAGCCACATACAAACTAGTATTACTGTAACAGAAAATATTACAGACGTACAAGCCTATATTACTGTGACTACTACTACTAACAACATGCCACCCAAAAAAGATAATGAGCGTCAGAAAAACGCTAAAAGAGAAAGACTCAGAAGAGCAAATAGATCTATAGAGGAACAGGAAAATGAGCGTAAAGAAAATTCTGAAAGAGAATGCACTACTGTTCTAGCACCCGTTATTGAAACGGGCTTAATGTCTAGTACTTGAATAAAATCACAGAGAAAAGGAGCCTTTTCAATGATTCATCCAACAAAAATATCGACAGATGTAATGGTCTATTGGAGAAATAGTAAGTCCACCCTTGGTCTCAAGAAGCCGGGTTTGCCCCCTTTAACAGACTTCTTGTAGGTGTTTAACATAACTGCCCACCAGTCTATAACATCAGGTCAGGTTGGGGAGCATGCACTGGTACAGTGTGTTGGTGCAACCACCACACAACGAAACAACTCGAGATCCCAGTTGGCAACCCTCCAGGCAGATACACGGTCCAGTCCCACCCTCCAGAAATGACCCTCTATCTGCCGCAGCCAGGTGTTACGTAGGCGACCTCTTGGCCTTATTGGTCCAGTCACTCGGGTCCCCAACAATGAGGATCCTACGAGCTGGATCACATAGCCATAGTGGCGTAACTGACGCTCCCTCACAATGCAGGTAATGTGCCTCATTCGGGACACCATGAGCAACCACTCATTCAACACAAAGTCAAACCAGCAGCACACAAGGATTCTCCGAAGAGACACAGTACCAAAGGAGTTCAGTCTTCGTCTCAGGTCACTGGATAGCGTCCATGTTTCACAATCGTATATCAAGACAGTCTCTAACATCAACTCAGTGAAATTTGTGACCACCTTGCAAAATATCCTTCAGTTGCAGGACGTTTGTGGGTTTTCTTGCATAATATTTGAAGCAGAAACCCGGACAACCTTTAAGAAGAATCAGGATGAGACATTGGGTCAGCTTAGCTATTAGCTGGACAAATTGGGTTCATGGACTGAACAGTCCTCTCATTTATCAAATTTCTTATGTTCATACGCTTCCCGTTTCAAATCCCCCCACAACATTTCATCAAGGCCAGACTAGCCCTCCATTTGTTCTTTTTGAGCCAATGCTGAATGAGAAGATTTGCACCACCACGGCTCACAGTTGGTTCTTCTCCTGAAATGCTGTCTTCCGTTTGTGCCCTAAATGTCCACTGCTACGGTGGTCAAGCAGCTCTGTCTTTGATTCATCTGCCCAGAGCTCATTGTCCCAGGTGGCCTGGTCTTTGCCTAGATGTTCAATGTCAGATTTCTTCTTGCTGTCATAGAAAAAGGCACATTTCACATGCGGGTCTAACCTGTGTACTCTCTGTCTGATTGTAGAGGGATGTAGAGTTACCTGCAGATCCTTGTGATAAGCCAACTTCAGAGGCCGTAAATAATGCAAATAAAGAGGCAACCGATCGGCTTATCACGGACATTTGGGAAAAAAATGTAAAAGAAAAAAGGTTTTCGTTTACCTGTTTTAGCGCCCCTACGCAGATTTACACGGCAGCGGTACAAAGTTTTAGCGGCAGTTTGAGCGTCGGATGTTTGAAGGGCTGCCTGGAGGCTTACAGGAGAGCAAGCCATGGGGCTCAAACTCGCCGACGCCGAGGCACGTGACTGAGGCCGGATCTTCGAGCGCGCTCACGGTTTCTGACAGCCAAGTGCGGAGGCGCGCTTCCGTAACCGCTGGAGGAGAGAGGGCGAAAGTGGTATACTGTTTAAAAATCAGAGGTACAGGTCTTTAGGCTTTAATGTAGATCTGTGCTACTGATTTATTTAATGCAGTAGTGGAGAGACGTACTGTTCTTTGTGTATATAGTAGGTGCTTAGTTTATTCGTTTTGTTTTGATTATTTATTTTTTTAGCCTGTCCTTTGTGATCAGTTTTGTAGTTGGAAGAAGGAGGTGGAAGTGTTTTTTTCTGTTTTGTTCTTTTCTTCACTTTTGATTTGGAAGCCACTGTAAATATAAGTAACACCTGCACTGATTTTTCTTTTGGGAAGTGTCTTTGCATTGGACTTTGTAAATATTTTTTTTTTGCAAGACATTTGTTTGTAAAAATAATATGGACATTGCTTGAATAAAACATTCCAGATTTTGAATAGTTTTTTTTTTAGTCTGAGTTTCTTACTCCATCCCTTGGTTGCTCGGTCTCTACTGACACCCCAAGTTGGGAATTGCACAACAGGGTCCTTACCTGGGGTGTCACGATCCTGCAATGAAATTTTGGCATTCTTGGCTACTTTTTAGTATGAGTCGTTTGAAATCGATGGCACTTGTAGGTGATTTTCCTTAAAGTGGAATGAGGCGTAGATTTCTCATAATTTGGCAATCTTTAAAACCCTTCACGAAACTCCAAGGTGTCCACAGCCTTCATTAGGAGGGCTTTCAAGAGCTCTTTTGCTCTTGGCATGTACACAAACATCGACAGGAAAGCGAACACCAGACCCTCGCTATTGTTCCACCGGCACACGCCATAAGGGGGTTCTAATCATTGATGACTAATCCAGGCCTAACCGAAATGGTTTGAAAAATTAATATGGAAGAAGGGTCTTGGAATTTGCAGTGAAAAGTCTTACAGACATTAGATGAAGCAGGTCTAGCTAGATAGAATTTTATTTTTTCCAAAGGGAAATTTACTGTAGCTTTTTACAGAAGTTCAAGAAATAAATAAATATCATAACAAACACCACCTCCTTCAAATATATACCAGAATTTAAAAAACAAACACAAAAGAGAAGGGCAGTCACAGGGAGGCACTATAAAGGCGGACTGCTGTTGGGGTGAAGGAGCCCCAGTAGCTGAAAGTCTTTGATGCAAGTGTGTGGTGGAGAGGAGGTGCAGCATTGTTCATAACGGCCATCAGTTCTGTCCTCATTCTTTCTTCTGATAGAACCTCACACAGCTTGAGAGTAAAACAACAGGCTAGTAGGTGGGACTAAGATGGACGAGGTTGTGGTGGTCACATCTACCCAACGGAGCCACAAAGCAGGTCTCACTTGTGTCGCTGAGAGGCACATGACATACTGATGAAGGTTCGTCGTTGTTCCTTCCAATAGTCCCGTGGTTAAAGACACCACATATTATAACTGAGGGTTCAAAATGATTCAGTGTTCAGAGTGCTGATAACTGAGTGAGTGAATCCTTTCTGTCACTGAGTCTGCAGTTACTGAGGAAGCATTATAAACATTAACAAGGATGTTGTAACTTTTCTCCCTTGGCAGATAATGCGGACAAATTCCTACAGACACTATTTCACTGTCTGGACTGCAATTGTTAGTTTTCAACTCCTTAATACCATTCCTTATTCCTAAATATTATTAGTACCCCCCTCCCCCCTACTAAGTTGCTGTATGCTTTGCTCTGTATCAGCCGAAATCCATCCTGCATTAAAATGGTGTCAGAAATAATCGAGTTTAAAGCAGCTTGCCATAATACACAAAAAAACACCACAGTTACCTGAATGTGCCGTGGCTCACTAGGAAAGCTGGCAGCTTATCCATCTTATTTGATTAGTGGATGGCAGGGCAGTTGTGAATTCTTTCTACTTTGCATGTGTTCTCCCTCTTCGTATTTACATGAATGGCCCCTTCTGTAGGGTGGTCAGGATTGCAGTGCAGTGATAGAAGCAGAATATGGGACTTGATCTGTTTATTTATAAAATAGAATGTCTGTCTGTTTGCTGTACAGTCCTTCAGCCTTTGACAGATTTGGACCAATCTGCTCTCCAGGACCACACAAACATGACAGACTACGGTGGAACCGAAAAGTTTGAGCCTGGGGGGTCACAGTGTTTGTATTTTCTTCCATATGTATTAGTTTGCACACCAGTGTCACCTGTTGGCTCAAAGGAAGTGAAACATCTGAACAGACTGACGACAGACTAGCAGACAAAATGTCCAGAGTTTAATGTTATTGACCAGCTTCATTTGTTGCTTCCATCTCCTGTCACACAAATGCAGGGGAGTGGTAGGTAAGGCTTAAGGATAGTGGAAGTGCAGCACAGCACAAGGGAGATAATTCTCGATACTACTACTACTGTATCAAGTATGGTATGGTACGGTGCCACGTCTTTTTCAGCTGAGCACAGAAGAGGAGTTGTGCGGAGCTAAGGGGTCTGCCCATTTGTGCAAAATAAGGGAGTCAGCAGGGCCAAAGTGGTAGGATGAACACACACACAGTACTCTCTGTTCCGTCTGCTGCTTCTTACTCCTCACAGTGTCGTATAAAATACATACTTGAGGGTTTAGTCCTCCTTGGATTGTTGAACGTGATAATATACAGCACATATACATAGAAGAACAGAAAGCAGGTGGGATTTCCCTCTTGATAGTAAAATACATGCAATATTACAGAAAATTGGAGCATCCCCTTGGAGGTCAGACCACAATGTGTCACTACGCTCCGATTCACAGGGAGGTACCAGCACAGCATACCAGCCCACTTCAAGGCCTATCTACAGCATGTACAACGCAGGGGACAGGAGCAACCACAGGCCTCGGTCAGTTTAAATGTTGGCGAAGCTCAGTAAAGGGGTCCTCCATGGGCAGGCCACTACATAGGTCGCCATATCATTATTCTTTTCACCTGTTCTTTTCTAAATAATGTTTATAACATTCAATGCATTATATGCATAAATGTGAAGACTGGAAAAGTCAATGCTGTATGTAAAGTTGAAATAGTCCATGAATCAGTGTACATTGCATTTGATCTGAACCCTCCAAAACAGCTTACAGATCAAAGCATTACATTCAAATCTGATTGAACCTACCATTAGGATGTGTTGCAGGGTGAAGTTATATTTATACCCAAAATTCCTATTATTTCTAATTAACTGTTTAAACTCAAAAGAATACAGTTTCATATACAACTGTTTTCCACTGACCATCACCAAAAGCTGGAATGTTTTACTGACAAGAGTAACAAGCTCTAGTGAACTAATATTACCATCTCTTGGTTTTATAAAAGCTCAACATATACACGGAAAAAAGGTTACATAAAACTTCTGATGCATCCAATTACCTGATGAGAGTAACTGAAGCCTGTTGTCTTGAGTGGAGCCAAGTAAGATGGCTAGTATAACACACACACACCCTTTCAATTTCTTAGTGCCTGTGTTTTCAGGTGTTGCAGACATAAGGGAGCCTTCAGATCCTCTTCCCAGCACCTCTCCCAAGTTTTCAGCTTGTCCAAAAGGTAGTTGAGATGAGTCAGTGCTTAGGATTACAGCAGCAGAGCATTAGTAAATTTAAAATCCATTTATACAACTTTTAGGGGCTACTTTCAATGATAAGCCAGATCATATCTAACCCTAAAACTATTAACAACCAAAATAAGTTCAAAGCCACCATAAAAAACACAAAGGGGATACAGAACATCTATAAAAGGCTGCTGTCTGCACAGCACCTGGAAGGAATAAAAGGCTTAAAAAAACAATCAAAAAAAGAACACACAGTAGGCCGCTCCCATCCAACAAAGAGGGCAATGAAAATAGAAAGCTCCATATCTTAAACATTTCTTTACATACAGTATGAAAAAAACAGCAAGTAGAAGAAAGAATGATAAACAGGAACACAGCATGTTTACTTTAGAGTTGACTTTGGGCTTCATACCCTGAGGTTGACACTGTGTGACCATGAGTAAGTCACTTCACCTGCCTGTCCTCCAATTGGAAAAACAAAATAAATGTAACCAGTTGTTTATCAAATGTTCTAAGTTGTCTTGGATAAAGGCATCACATAAATATATGTAAAATGTAATGTATGAGCTGTATTAATGGGTTACTGCCAAGTTCTGAAAAAGTTTTGAAGAGCTCTTTGTAAACAGTATGACGACTTCTGAATTTAAGACTCTGTCACATCTCATGACTTTTCCAGTGTTTTTCAGTATCAGACTTCCCTTACGTAATCTTAGCGTGTCTGATGCAGTCATAGGATGTTTTGCAGTAATGTAGTCTGATATACCCCAGTGATTCAGTCCAATCAGTTTGCGATTGATCCGATAAAAGGAAATAGGTTTTGATGGGCTTGTGTGTATGCATGAGCTAAGAATGAATAAGCACTCAGCGGGAACTGCAATACATAAAATGCAACTAAAAGGAACAAGAAATGTGGACCTTGCAAACAGAACAGAGGCTTGGGTGTCTCATGACTTGTTATATGTATCACAACACAATGGAAAAAAGGGCCAAGATTAAAGCTGAACTCGCTATATCTGGAAAGCACTTGTACACCACCAGCATTATTATTGGCTGTCAAAAAGGTGAGAGCTTGCTGTATTTTGAAATTTGGAAAGGTCATCACAGAGTCTTGTAGTTTATCATACCCTACATTTCCCTGTTGTGTAAGGTGACATTCTCAGGCGACAAGATCTGCAACTGTTCTCATCAAGTTTAACCACCCCCTCCAACTCAGAATGTAATGTAATGTGCCACTGGCTTTAAGATAATATAAAACACTACTTTCTCATTTAATTATAGACGGTTGATAGGATTCTTTCAGTTGAAGAAAGACAAGTTTTTGCAGAAGTACTGCAATACAGGATATTACAAACTCATATTTCAAAGAACACTTTTAACCCATCTGTGAATTACTGAAAATATTGCTGTTAAAGTTGCAGGAATGGTTTTAAATCCAGTGTTTTCCAAGAGATACTGTGTATATGAAGTGTTGCCCAGAAGGGTTTAAGTGTAGGCCATTCCTATACATGCAGCGTGGGGACATTACTTACCTTTTGGATCTTGCCCCAAGTACACTTAGACAATTTTAAACAAGATATACGTGACTGCTGAAACAAGTTTTAATTGGGCAAAGACAGTAAAAAGATGATTTAAGAAAAAAAATTAGGAAAGCAATTTATTGTAGAATTTCAAATGAAAACATGTTAGAGCATACAAACAAGATAAAATGTGAGCATGAACATACAACTGCATTTAGAGCATCACAGTATTGTTTATTATGTGACTTTATACAATACAAAAAATACAGAACTGTGGTACATGAATATAAGCTACAGTAAATGATTAACTGTGGTCTTTTTTTTTTTTGGAATTCATAGTACCCAAAGTAAAGAGGGAAGGTCAACTGCACAATAATAAGCCAACATTCAATATTAACCTGACAACTGCCAATGCAGCCATTTTATTTATTTTTTACAGGTAAACAAAAAGAAAATGTTAAGAAATTATGCAATCCCCATTGTTTTCTAACGTACAAAACATATTTTAACTGGGCCAATACATGAAAAAAAATATATGTAACAATAAATGAAGACGTTATACATTGCAATCTCTAATTACTAGATGGAAAAAGAATATACTTAAGAAAAAAAGCAAAGAGAACACTTTATGAAGAGACTGCGATGCATGTTTACCAATATGTTTTATTTATGCATATTCAATTGTTTAAAGTATAATAGATATTTCAAAAATTTCAATGTTAACATTAGGCTATGCTGTATTATATGCTGCATGGTATGAGGTTTGTGTTATATTTAACAAAGCTTAGAAAACAAAAACAGCGGCAAATCTCACTCCCACCCCCCAACCCTTTTCTCCCAACAATAGTTTAACACAATGGAAGAACGAGTCATTTGTCTGTAAACAATCAACCACCAGAACATGACTGTACAATAGTAAAACATTTCCTCTGAATAAAAGGGTAGACATCAGCTTAAAATAACCAAACAGACCCTTAGAATGTTGAATTTCTAAGTGCAGTTCATTCAAAACTTTACAAAACCTATCAAAATAAAAGAAACCAATTTACAAAGATGGCATTAGACTGGCTATATGGCATGCTAATACATCCCACATTCTGAACAGAATTGGTTTAAAAAAAACAAAAAAAACAAAAAAAAAAAAAAACACAAAAACAAAAACAAAAACAAAACTGAAGTCCTGGCTGGAATATTGGCAACTAGTACATCACAGGTTTGGTGGTCCTTTAAGGTCTTTAAAAGATCTTCCCCTTCTTTTTATTCTTTTCCAATGTCCTAGGTTTAAATGGAAAAAATAATTTAAACTTAATTAGGTTTTCATTTATTTGAAAGTATTTTAAAAAAAAAAAAGGTTACTGCTTTAAAAATGCAACTTTTATTTTTATCCAAACAGCCTAATTGCAAAATGTAAATGTTGTGGCAGTGCCCAGTATTAACAAGATGTGGTACCCATTTAGTATCAGAATAAGTCTTAACTCCATAATATTGGGGTTTATAGTACACAGCCATTTTCATTTTCATTCTTCATTACTCTGAACAGTTTATTAATGGAGCAGACACATTCAGAGATCATGTACATAGCCCACACAGACAGTAACTACATCAAGCTCAGTCTCATGAAACTATGAGGCAGCTGCAGTAGTCGCTGCCTAGTCGTAGCATACAGTACACTGGCTGACTCACTTATTACAGCAGTGCTTGCTGCAAAGCTTTTGGCGGCTAAAAAGCGCAGAAAGTGTAAATAAATACAGTACCTGGATGCATCAAGTTTCTGCTGTTCTAGCATACGCTGCTGATTCTCCCAGCTTGCCTTTTCCTCCTCATACTGGCGACGCTTTTCCTCTAGCTCCTTGTGCTGGGCTTCCAAGTTCTTTTTCATTTGCTCATGGCGTCGCTGAAGCTAAAAAAAAAAAAAGGACATTTATTTCTGAGTAAATATTAAGAGTGTTGGGAAAAGGTTTTTTCCAGGGCAATTTTTTTATGTTCAATTAAGGATACATATACTTTGCACCTAACACAAAGAAGCCATCTAAGAATTGTTATCTGGGTCTAACTGAAGTGTGCATAAACCAACCTGGGGATGTGTGACATTGACAAAAACTGTATCTCAGTATTTTCTGGGACTTTGAGGATAATGATAATTAGATGATATTTTGCATTGTTTAAAAAACTTATTCTGTAAAGGTCTTATTGATCTGTTTGTCTTGCTAACAGGATATTAGCTGAAGTTTATTAATTAGATTAACGGAAACAACAGTTAAGGAAAACAAGTCTTATTTATTCACTTAAAACTGAAGTAAAACAACACAAAAACATTAAAATCACCAGTCAAAGTATTACTGAGATCAGATAGTGAATAAACCATTTCAAAGTGGCCCACAGTATTTACATAAAAAATGCAATAAGACCAACAAAACTATTGTAATGAGAGCATTTTAAACAAAACTTACCCTTAATATAAAAAGATATAAAACCAAAAGGAATTAAATACTAATCATAATTGAACTACAGGGCATGGACATTATAGTCTGGATAAACAAACTGTAAGGTGAATTGTACAGCATACAATCAAGAACAAATATCTAACATACTGTACTATAGTGTAAAAATCCAAAGTTCTGTCAAATACTGCACATGGAAAAAAAAACAAAAAACTTTAGCATTTGTAGACAAGTTCTCTCATATATTTCACAAAGATACAAATAAAACCCAAAAATCTATTAACATTTTAAAACAGATTACTAACTTCAAATTCTGTGCAATATTGAACAAAGACAGCAGAAAAAATAAAAACTGTAAAATTCTACTGAGGACACTTCAAATTGTGTGACAAACACCTGTCTGTCCATAGCATCTGGCTCCAAAAACAGCACGATTACATGTTACAACATTTCCTCTGGTGTTGAAAGCCCTTTCAGAAGGACTGCGTGACGTAGGGATGCACAGGTACTTTTTTTGCATGTTTCCACAATTTTGGAAATATACTCCTTTTGTTTTCCACACCTCTCAAGTGGATTTACATCACTGTACACCTCAGGTATCATTAAGTAGCTCTTGATCTCTGTTTCAATGGCAGTATGCAGAGACTCTTTCTCTGAACGCCTGTGTTTTTTTTTTTTTTTTTTATTGCTGTCAAAACACTTTTTTTTTTTAAACTTCCTCCCTTGTTTCATCACCTGCTCGGACGTTTGCAGCCATAGGGACGGGATGGAACAGGCTAGGAGGTGTGGATCTGTGATTGTTTTAAATAATGAGAAAAAAAAAGTGCTTTGGAACTGAGGACACCCAACCAAGAGAGCTTGCAAAATTAAATGCAACTGACAGGCATATGCTTCTTACGGAAATAAAAACTGGACTGAATGAATAATGTAGTTTGTTCACAGATAAATGATTCGTTCAAACTGATTTTTTTTTTTGTTCTGTACTAGATCAATTTCACTTAAATTGCACTTTCTAGGGGAACCCAAATTACTCAGTAATGGCAATATGAAGCCTATGTCCAAAACAAGAAAGCCTCTTCCAGGTGTTAATCCGTAGTGTAGTGTTAGCCCCACTGTCTGTTGTTGCCTGTGTGGTCTTCAGAGAAGTAGGATGTTTGCAAACAGTAGCTTTGCAGTTGCCAGGTTTCGTTAAAGAGAGGTATGGCTCAGATGTTCAGCCTGAGCATAAATCCATTGTTGTGACAAAATTTGAAACCTTCTGCATCACAGTTTGGCGACTTGAATCATACAATTTAGGCAGAGCTGTTTGACTGAAATATTTTTGGCCAGACAATGTGTATCTTGTGTCTAAAGTATTCAAAATTTGTTTGAAACCATCCCTTCTCAACCACTTCAACTGGCACCATATCTTCTGCGACGTAACTGGTGACAGTGTTTGTCATTTCATGCCATCTGTTGCTTTTCTTGTCGTACACCACTTTTTGCAGAATGATTCCGGCTAAAGTTTGCCGAGTGTGTTTTTGTACTTGTACCTTGGGTAATTTGGACCTGTCGTGGACAGCTGACTCCTGAAGCTTTTTGTACTCTTCATGTTCTGTGCGGTTTTTACTTTGCAGATGGTGAAACAAGTTAGTTGTCAAGTTGTCTTTAACGGCAACCGAATTCTAACACAGTTTGCAGTCTTTTGAGAAATATCAGTCTTTTCAAAGCCAAACCACCTCCATGCGAGTGAAGCTGAGCCCCATCTTGGGCTGTTTTATACCCTGGCACTGTTTGCTCACTCATTTTTAGGCAGCTACACTAGCTTAACTTGTGGTGCTCTGACCGTGCACGCCTATGCACTCGCTTTGCACATGCGCAGTTGTCTATCCTGTTAGATTACATGAGATAATGAATGAGTGGAAACTCAAGGCATGTTTGTGATTGTTTTTTGCAAAGTGAATGACATACTCGATAATTTCAGCTCACACATCCTTAAAAACAACAACACTCAAGATATTATCGAAGACTATACATATTGCACACTCATAAATCCACCCAGTTATATAATACTTCGTATTGTGTATAATTGCTGCTACTTATTTTTAAAGCAAATAAATAAAATTTTTAAGTCAGAGTGTAAATCGTTGCCTTTGTCTGCTACTAGGATGCCATGAAGCTAGATAGTCCATTCTTTGTCTAGCTGCTGTCCTTTAAGGGCACTTGAGGAAAATCTTGTACGCTTTCTCTTGGTGGTAAAACTGGGATGAAATAAAGGTATGGAAGTCAAAATAGGCCTTGTCAGCAAGCAGCCTGCCATTAGAGGTCCCTAGGGGTACACATATTCACACAATATGGGCAAGTGAGACATGTAAGAGATTACAGGCAACAGTTGTATGGCTGATTTTAACATTTCCTCCTATTACTTATTAGGAAAAGACTAATAAGTTAGTTGGTAACTTTTTGTGTTAAATGTATGTTATGGGTGATCTGTCAAGATGATAAAACATGCAGCCCCTCAGCTGATAGTACACACCAAAACAAATCTCACAGGAACAGTGGGGGTTATTGATATGTTTAATATGACGTGTCATTGCTACAGCATACATTAGCAGACTTGGCTTTGTGTTATTCTGCCTTTGCTGGGGAAGCAGTATTATTAGGAGATAATCCCTGAACATATTCCACATACTAGGACACTCACAATCATAAACCCATTGCACTGAAGGGCAGAGTGCATCTTTATTAAAATAAAATCATCAGGGTAGATAAATTATTTAAAAAACCTCTGAAGATGATTAACTAATTCCTCCTTGGGTCTTCTAGAATAAATTTAATGGAAGTATTTAAAAAGTATATTTAAGGGACCTACTAATATTATAATCAGGGGAAACTGCAAACAACAAGAATATTGCAAACCTGACAGTGAACATGCATAACTGCCTAAACTTGTTCTTTATTACACAAAGGCTAACACATCAAGCAGAATTTAATCTAATCTGCAACTGAGGTGGGATAACTGGTGTCAATCATACTATAAAAATGGAGTAAAAGCTAAGAAGACCTTGTGCTAAATAAACAGAAAATAAGCCTCCTATACAATGCAAATCAATTACTATACCATACTATATTGGTCTGAATTTTAGCAATAAATGTTACCTAAATGAACAGCCCATTTAATAGCCTAGGCATACAGAAACATTCTATACCGCTACATTAACATTATCTCTCTCAAAAATTTCAATTACCATTGATGTAGTTTAGAAAAGTTATAGGGTTACAGCCGACTTCTACGAAAGATTTTTTTCTATCCAATTACATTAATGATAGCTGAACTTTATAGAAAGTGAACCCCTTTCTAAAACTCTCAATCAGGCTTACCAAAAAAATAAAAGTTAGTTAAACTGAAAATCCTAAAGGTCTGATGTTCTTTTATAGATTGATACTAAGATATTACCAAAATTCATAACTATTTTAATTAAAAATATCTTATTATTGTAAATAATGATACTCTTATTGCTTCCTCATTGTAATACAATTTATATTTTAACTATATCTGAGTTGCTTCAATCTGGGGTTGGTCCTACAGTTATCATATAAAAGTATTAAGTTTTTAGCCCTAAAACCTCAATAAGCACAAGAAGAGAGAGAGAGAAAACTGAACGGAGATGTGGGTGATTGAAGTGACTGATTTAAGAAAAATGTAACCCTCAATGCTGATACACTGTTTTTGACTTCTATAATGTATAAATTCATAAGATTTCTCAATTCAGAATGAACTTGCATAAAAGCATTTTTGCCTGTTAATACATCTATATGCAGTTCTGAATCTGAATGGTCTCTTTTTGCAGTCTCACATTAACTTAAATATGCAGAGCTTACAGTCACACAGTAGGTTTAATATTCATTAAAAATAAACTTTAGGACTATCCCTGCCACATATTAAACAAGCTTTACTTAGCTGTTCCAACCAATTATCAATAGCTGATGTAATCAATGCTGCTGAAATTAATATTCTTCTCATTAGGTTTTTAAATACAATTCTATTTATATAAAATGTATTTATTTAGGTTTCAAAATCCACTTTGTGAATGTAAATTTGAAAGTTAAAGTACTTCCTCTGGAATAAAGGCATACCTCAGTCTCAGAGTCTTTCAATTTCTGTATTTTTTCCTTAACTTTCATTTCGAAGACCTGTTCCATTTCCATTTCCATTTTTTTCATTTTAGCAACATGCTCTCTTCTCTCCTCTTCCATCTGAGCTAGTGGACTTCTGCAGACATAAAAAGAAAAACAAAAAAAAAAGTTTAACTAAAATACAGATTTAAATTATGGTTAACCAACACCACCGTAAAGGCAGGAAATGGTACCCACTGCAATGATGCAATTTCTTTCACTGGCAAATAGGCACTGGTCAAAAAAATGCACTATACATTACAGAAAAAAATACATTTGGAGGTAGCTTATATTTTGAACCTTGAGGATTTGTCCAAATAAACCATTTTACTGGTCAATATCACGTTTCTGTAATATTAAAATATGTTACACAAAAAAACACCCCTGAGGAACAACCTGCACATGTTAAATTTAAAGCAATCAAAGTAAAAGATATTTAGAAAGTAGCATTAGTATTTCTAAAAAGCAGCAAAGCAAATTTAAAATGACTGGAATTACATCATTGATTTTGCACTTAACAAGAAGAAATAAGATGACAGAAGCAGTTCCCTCAGTGAAGTCCAGTGGTTCACAAAAAGTAAAGAGCAGTACATCACACTCATTAGTGAGCAAGATATGTGCTTAGTAGAATAAAGGAATAGCATTTAATATACCCAGAATCAAAGGATAAAAAGAAATGAGTAAACAGCTCAGATATGTCCAAATAAGTAAGCACACACATTCGCACAGCTTATACCACAGGCAAGTCACTGCTTTTTTTACCCCTCATGACATAAAATGATTACTATAGAAATGACTTTCTAAACTGAAATGTCACTAAACATGGATGAAAATAAAACTGCCTATCTGTAGCACTTAACTGCTGTTCCAGATTTGAGGAGAAATAAAGGAGTATGTATAGATTTACAATTAAATGGTGCAAGTAGTTTTCAAAGTTTGGAGGTACATTTGCCATACTTGGGTATTTGCCTTCTGAAATAAATTAACTAAAACTTAATAAAAATCTATGTGAGTAAGTCAAGGTCTAAGCAACTAGAATGTGTTATTTGCCTGAAGCTCAAGCTATAGATTTGATTAATGAAGATGAAACCTTAAGTGAATGTACAACAGACATACTACTAGCCTGATTTAGGCATTTTTTTTTTTTTTTTTAAAACTTGCCCACCCTATCCTCCTGAACCAGGGCGCGCTACGCTTCAGCCACTTCGCGTCTCTGCCACGCGCGTTGTGAAGGGCGGTTGAACACACGCTAAGGAGATGCGGACAGATCAGTTCCTGGCTTTCTGCTGCTGAGCAGTGTGTTCTGCTTGTCGCGCTGCGCGTCAATCATTTAAAAGCCTGTACAGCAGCTGTCCTTTTGTCTCCCTGCCTTGTATCGTGTGGCGTTAAAGTGTCTCTCGCGGGACGTCTTCCGAGAAGATCACATAACGCCCAATATTTTTTTATTATAATAATAGAGAGATATCATGAAAGGTCCTAGTGAAAACACTATATATATTAATGCAGTAGTTATTGCTGTTGTCTCATAGTTCCATGGGACATTGGTTCAAATAATAGCCAATTCACTGTTGGTGTTGGTTTTCGCTAGGTAATATTTCTTACCACATCCAAAATAAATTCATATTGGGTTTTCTGGAGACTCTGCATTAGTCCTGTGAGAGTGTGTGTGCACTGTCTAACATCTGATGCTTTATACATTCAGCACCTCTCATTGTTATATATCCATTCTGAATTCCCCCTTGAGATTAATAACAATCTACTGTCGGCAGCCCTGAAATGGAAAAGGCATTTGTAGAAAACAATTAGAAGAATATAATGTACACAACAAAGTAAAAGTTATATGAGGTGACACTTGTCTGAATTACATACATATCAAGCATTTAAACTCCAATAAAAAATGAACACCGGTTTAAGCTTGCACACTGTTCTACCATTCTCCTTAATCTCAGGTAGGGAATTACTTTTCCTGAAATGATAGCCATTTACTTAAAAAAATAACACCACAGTATGTGGACTATTAACCTTTTGGAGCCTAGAAATAACAATGTAACTATGGGACAATGGAAATTTTATGAAGGTTACTTTCAGTTTGGTTCTATACATTTAAAGCATTGCATTAAGTAATGTTAGCAGTTAATTTGTTAAGAAGGCTCAAATAAAAGTAGACTAGTCTGCGTAGAGATAAAATAAGTAGAGGTTGGGGAATAAAATACAAAAACATCCACAGAAATAAGTTTTTTTTTTTTTTACTCCACCCCTTTGTAATTGTTTAAATGTTTATACAAAACCTACTTTAATTATGTAAATCTGTACTGCTAAAGGTGAATCTTTATTAGTAATGCTAAAATTGTATCCCTTCAACTGAGTAGCCAAAGTCATAATGCTAATATTCAGTTGCTTTGTGGAAATGTGCACCTAGTTCAAAAGTATTTTATTAAACAGGCATCAAAGATAAAAACATGCCTTTAATTGTTTGACTGTAAAAATACTTCATTATGAATTTGTCTGGGATTGTTCTTAGCTCAAAAAATATATCACCAGTTCAGAAAGAAGCATGCAGTTTTAAATGCTGCTTATTGAACATTCACTCTCTTGGCACTAAAGCTGTTTTGGTAAATGATATTACATTAAGTACAAAATCTGATCTGTGTCTTCTCACTGAAACCTTAAAAATTTAGGCAACTTTACATCCTTTTGAGGCATTCATTTTAAATATTACAACAGATTCCAACACAATTATAGTGCTAGTCTACAGACCACCAGGGCCATATTCATTGTTCATGACTGAATTTAGCAACCTTCTATCTGATTTGGCTATAAATTATGATCACGTAGTACTGATAGGGGATTTTAATGTACACATTCATGTGGAAACTGACACTTTTAGCAAATGTTTTACTTATTTGTTAAATTCAGTAGGATTTTGTCAGATTGTCAAAGGTCCAACTCATAATCATAACCACACATTAGATTTAATTATAACTTACAAAGTTGAAATTCAAAATTTAAATATTACTCCATTAACACTAGAATTACCAGAGCCTACGAAAAAACTCGTAGATCCGTCCCACCTTAAATCGCGTCTTAAATCCGTTTGCACCTCTCCGCCAGAGTCTTTTGTCATCTAAATGAGCTGATAAACACAAGCTACTAGCAGCCAGCTATTCCATCCCCCCACCGACTTAGAACGAACTTCTCCTAGCTCATGCCTTGCCTTGATTTGATTATCTGGGATTGAAGTGGAGTTTTAGAGTGGAAATAATATAGCGTTATTTGGAATACACGCATTTCATGTGTGTTCCGTTTCTATAGTAGTCTGTGCAAACACATTTTTAAAACAGAAACGTTTTTCATATTCTAATAGTAAATGTAGGCATAAACTATATAACGTATGAAGCCTGAAGTCCATATATCAAAGAAACACTTTCACAAAAGGTACAAATAAGAGCACACGTGCGCTTTTATTCAAAAATATAACTGCACAAAAAAAAAAAGTCGCGTTAGCATGCCACATTGACACTCTTACTACAACCGCCGCGGTGGCGTAATGGTATCAGCTCCTGACTGGGAATCAGAGGGTGGCGAGTTCGATCCCGCACGGCTCCACTTCGAGAAGTGAACTGCTCTTATTCTTACAATTTTAGAACAACAACATAAATTTGATTTCAGTCTGTAACAGCCGGTGTAACTTATGATACTGGTAAAGGTTAGCTTTTTTTTTTTTTTAGATTCACTTTTCATTCTCGCAGTCGCATTCAGAATCAATCCATACAACCCCATCTGACACAGCTGTTTTCACATAAATAAAAGTGCACTTTTATTCAAGACTATAACCGAAGAATAAAGAAAGCAAGTTACAGTTGGTGGTTGATACGACAGCTTGCGTGGTGCAATGCTAAGAACTGCTGATTTCAAGTGACGGTGAGATATGAAGAAGGCAACTTCGCCAGCGTTTGTGTGTCAGAACCCTTTTGGGGGGGGGGCGGTAGTATGCATCGTGGTACACTGCAGAGCTATAGCGCGTCTTTATGTCAGATGGGGTTGTATGGATTGATTCTGAATGCGACTGCAAGAATGGAAAGTGAATTAAAAAAAAAAAAAAAAAAAAAGCTAACCTTTACCAGTATCATAAGTTACACCGGCTGTTACAGACTGAAATCAAATTTATGTTGTTATTCTAAAATTGTAAGAATAAGAGCAGTTCACTTCTCGAAGTGGACTTCAGGCTTCATACGTTATATAGTTTATGCCTACATTTTGTCATTTACTATTAGAATATGAAAAACGTTTCTGTTTTAAAAATGTGTTTGCACAGACTACTATAGAAACGGAACAAACATGAAATGCGTGTATTCCAAATAACGCTATATTATTTCCACTCTAAAACTCCACTTCAATCCCAGATAATCAAGGCAAGGCATGAGCTAGGAGAAGTTCGTTCTAAGTCGGTGGGGGGATGGAATAGCTGGCTGCTAGTAGCTTGTGTTTATCAGCACATTTAGATGACAAAAGACTCTGGCGGAGAGGTGCAAATGGATTTAAGACGCGATTTAAGGTGGGACGGATCTACGAGTTTTTTCGTAGGCTCTGGTAATTCTAGTGTTAAATGAAGTTATTTCCGATCACTACTTACAGTACATTTGATTTAGTCCTGCCCTTGCCAACAAACTCCCAGATTAAAACAAAGACAGTGCGACATCTAGATTGTAATTGTGCTTCAAAATGTATAGATACTTTGAGTAAGTCGAGTGTAATTGTGGAAAACCATTTAGATCAGTTAACATCAAATGTAAACGTGGAAAACAATTTAGATCAGCTAATATCACATTATAATGTGACCTTGAGAGATACTCTGGACGCAGTGGCTGCCCTTAAAACTAAAGTGATCAAAGCACATAGAAACTCTCCCTGGTTTACTGAAAACACTCGAGCTCTTAAATTAGAGTGTCGAAAACTGGAGCACAGATGGAGAACAACAAAGCTACATGTCTTTCAAATTGCATGGACAGAGAGTGTTAAGTATAAAAAAGCCCTCTTTAAAGCTCGCTCAGAATACTATTCTACATTAATAGATAGCAATAATAAAAATCCTCGGGTACTGTTTAGAACAGTGGCTAAATTAACAAATGGAAATTCAGAATAACAGTGCAAAATACCAACAGATACTAGCAGTACAGACTTTATGAACTTCTTCAATAAGAAAATTAAAAATATAAGACCCCAGATCTCTGCATCACAGTACAAACCAAATACTAGCTTAGCAGACCCTGCCTCACACTGCATTCAGCACTTTAGTAATTTTAATCCTGTAACTGAGCAGGAAGTCTTAACTTTAATTTCTAAAATGAAGCCCACTACTTGTTCCCTAGATCCAGTGCCAACAAAACTAGTAAAAAGTGCAATGGATGTTCTTGCAGCGCCTATTCTAAACATTATCAGTAGTTCATTATTGCATGGCACAGTACCTGATACACTAAAAGTGTCAGTCATTAAACCATTACTTAAAAAGTCAGACCTAGACCCACACATACTAAATAATTATAGGCCTATTTCAAATCTACAGTTTCTCTCTAAAATACCCGAAAAAGTAGTCACCAGTCAGCTTCAGACACACCTTACGCATTACAATTTATTTGAGAAATTCCAGTCTGGTTTTTGCACTGGTCATAGTACAGAAACGGCACTAACGCAGGTTGTAAACGACATTCTGATATCCTCTGATGAAGGAAACTCCACTGTAATTATGTTGTTGGACTTAAGTGCAGCATTTGAGACCATCGACCATTCTATTTTACTGCACAGGCTAGAAAATTATGTTGGGCTTACAGGCACCGTGCTCGCTTGGTTTAGTTCTTACTTATCAAATCGATTCCAATATGTACAGAAATGTGCTGACAGTACTCCATCATTATACACAGAAGTTCAATATGGTGTCCCGCAGGGCTCAGTACTGGGACCTTTACTGTTTTCACTTTACATGCTTCCACTGGGATCTATCATTAGGAAACATAATGTTAATTTTCACTTGTATGCAGATGACGCCCAGTTATACCTGTCATTTAAATCAAATGAAGTTTCTCCGATGTTGTCTTTAATTAGTTGTGTTAGCGAATTAAAGGAGTGGATGAATGAGAAGTACTTGTCTTTTAAACACAGATAAAACAGAGATATTAATTGTTGGAGGGAATGACGCTGATTTCCCCTTGGGATTAATAAAGTATATCTATCTATCTGATCATAACAATATTTTGTCATCATTTAACTCAGTTGGAATCCCAATTAATTTTACTGAATCAGCCCACAATCTAGGAGTTATCTTTGACTCTAGCATGCCATTTAAAGCGCATATTACAAAGTTGTCCAAAACATGTTTCTTCCATCTTAAAAATGTTAGGAAATTAAGGCGCTTTCTAAATAAGCAGGATTCTGAGAAATTAATTCATGCATTTATCTCTAGTAGGACTGACTACTGCAATGCGGTTTTCAAAGGATGTTCAAACTGTTCTTTATACAGCCTCCAGTTAATCCAAAATGCGGCTGCAAGAATCATTACAAGAACAAGAAAATACGAACACATAACTCCAGTTCTTAAATCCTTACACTGGCTCCTGGTTAAGTTTAGGGCAGATTTCAAAATCCTCCTTTTAACATATAAAGCATTAAATGGCCAAGGTCAGGCTTACTTGTCTGAACGTATTATAACTTACAAACCAGAGCGCACATTAAGATCTCAAGATGCCGGTCTGCTTATGGTTCCAAGGATTAATAAAATAACTGTGGGAGGTCGAGCTTTTAGTTACAGGGCCCCTAAACTGTGGAATGGTCTGCCTGCTACTATAAGGGATGCTCCTTCGGTCTCAGCTTTTAAATCCCGGCTGAAGACTCACTACTTCAGTTTAGCATATCCTGACTAGAGCTGCTGATTAACTATACATACTGCATCTCTGTTAGTCATTAGCACTAAAACATAAGTAACATGATAGTTATAATTGGACACTAACCCTCACCTATTCTGTTTCTCTTCTCGGTACTCAAATGTGGCACTTGGTGCCACGGCCCACCTGTCAAGCTGTTTTGCCTGCCTAAGGTAAAGTCATCCCTTATGGAAGATCGCAGGAATCATGGGAAAGAGGGGTCCTTTCATCGGAATGGCTGGCCCAGCACTGTTTCAGCCGTGGAATGGCCAAATGGGGGAGGCAGCTTGATGGATGAGGTCTCCAGGACCTTTTTTTTTTTACTTCTAAAAAATGTTTTATTTTATACTGTATTGAGGATTTGTTCTGTTCTGTGTATTGTATTGTATTGTATTGATCCCCTTCTTTTGACACCCACTGCACGCCCAACCTACCTGGAAAGGGGTTTCTCTTTGAACTGCCTTTCCCAAGGTTTCTTCCATTTTTTTCCTACAAGGTTTTTTTTTTTTTTGGGGAGTTTTTCCTTGTCTTCTTAGAGAATCAAGGCTGGGGGCTGTTAAAAGGCAGGGCCTGTTAAAGCCCATTGCGGCACTTCCTGTGTGATTTTGGGCTATACAAAAATAAACTGTATTGTATTGTATGTTTTGATAATGATTGGAGTAAGTGCCAAAAAACAAAACAAACACTACTACACATGGACTTTAAATACAAAATAGTTATTGTAAATAATATTTCATTTTTTTATTCTTCCTTGTAATAGTAATTATACTAGAGTGATTAAAAAATGACAATTTTGTAGATGCTTATGCTCACTGTCTCACTGCAATTTCACGTTTTACAAAGAAAACTTGCAAAAACTGTATAATGAATTTTCACTGTGTATATTAGGTACAGCATAAACAACAAGTCTGTTATATTGTAGAGCTACTTATTAATTAACCACTTTACCTCCTATTTGTAAGAGCAGTAATCAGCTTCATACTTAAGATGACAAGACTGTCAGCCATTTGTAAATAACACTTAAGTGGGTGCCGAGTTACTCAATGTAAAGCAGATGCAACACAATGCTTAGGCAACAATAACGCACATACTACTGCAAACATTTAAACCAATGAATACAGTAACCAGCTTGCTGTACAAAATTGTTAATACTCTGAGTGTAAATTGACTTGTTGCAGTTTCTGACCAGCTTAAATTGAATATTCAAAGAAGAACAAGATGCTGATAAATTAAAATTAGATTCTCCATTCGATTCAAGATTGTATAAATTCATGCAATAAGCTTAGAAATGTTAAAGCTTAGAGGGTAAGGAAAATATGAAAGGTTTTTTAAAAACCTTAAGATCATTTCAAAAAGGATAGCTGTTTACAAGAAAAAAAGAAGGAAGACTTATTAATAATAAAGCAAGAGAGGCTCTAGTTTTGGAAAGACACTACTTTAATAAAGTACAAATGTACTGTATTATGGGTCTTTCTAGGTTAAAAAAACTCTAGATATTGAATCTATAGGCAAAGGGCAATTTTCATTTAATTTCCCAGTTGAAAGAAATTCTTATATTTATCTCACAGCTGCTCTTTTCATCAGGGATAAAGCTAAAACCGACTAAGCATGGAAAAGCAAAAGCAAGAAGCCAGCTCCAATGGTGTTAAGGAAAAATTGTGTAAACATTAATAGACTGAACTGATTTTTAAGTTTGGGAAATACTTAAAATGACCACTTACATGCCTTCAACTGTGTCATATCTAAAAAACAAAAACAAATAAACTTAGCATGCTAAAATGAACTCATGCACTAAAAAGCAAATATTAAAAGGCTTGTACAAACAAATGGATAGCATGGTAATGAAACTGAAAATGTATTCGATATGGCAATTAATACTGCTGAAAAAACAAAAAACAATATTGCGTTATAACCCAGCAGATTAGTAGCAGCTTCACACTGCATTGCTGAGGGTTAGCTTATGTTTCTTGATTTAGTGATATGCAGAGCAATGATAGTGTTAAAGCTCATGTAACATGCGGGCTTATCTAGCAGCAAAGTACCCATGGTGGGCTGTAATCCTAACCATACTGTTTTTAATTTTAGCAGAATACGTGTACTCCAAAGATACAAATAATTAAATGTAGACTGATATCATTATAGAATTCATGGTTTTAAATTATGCATAAAAATACTTGGAATAAAAATACATTTAAGACAAACTATAGTTTACATAAATGCATGATTATATGAACGAATGTGCATTACATATTATACACATAAACAGTGGATATATAAAGTACCACCACCGAACATTGATACAAAAAATGTATATATAGTATCTAATACTTGCCTGTTGCCTTGTTCTTCTTACTGGCACTCTGAGCCTGAGCTCAGTGAAGAGAACTAAATCTGCATGGATGGGATAAGTTGACACTCTGGTGCAAAGCACGTATGGGATACACGATCTACTGTGCTTGCCTAAAGAAAGCCCTTCACAACAAATTTGTTAGATACAGTTCTGTCGTACTTAAATGATTTTCATGACCGCCTGTAGAAGCACACTTATTTCTGACTTACAATAGGAGTGAGAACTTCTCAAACCAGGCTAAGATATGCTAAAATAATACACTCTAACTGTATGGAAATGGATAAACTTTTTTTTTGGTCACACCAATAATCTTACCCTCTTCATTATTACCACACCAACATATAGTCAAGATTAGTGGAGTATTTGAGCAATTGCTGACTGACTCAGTTTCTCCCAACTCATTTGTGGCACAATGCAAACACATAGGAGTTGTTTTTTTATTCTCTTTACTGCTTTTCTGGCCAGTTTTTTTCTTACCTGGGTTTTAGGAGACAACCTGTTCCTTGAAGATTTTCGGTAGTATGAGTCCTCAATTTACTGATAGCTGATTTAACAGTGCATCTTAGGATTCTTAGTAACCTTCAAAGGCTTTTTATATCCTACATGTGGACCTATGTTTGTCAACAACTCTGCTCTTCAGTTCTTGGGGAAACACTTTTCTTTTCATATTGGTTAGTATACACTGACCAAGAGTGTGACCTCATTCATAAAGGTCTATTCACCCTTACAAAAGCAAGTAAATTCAATTTAAATGGTTGTGTACACAACACAAATTGTTCAAATTCTGAAGACAACAAGCTGAGGCTATATTTTTAATGATAAAATGTCAGTAAAGTAGGTGAATTTTTTTCAAAGCTGAGTTTTTCAGGTTTGTATGTATGATTTACTTTAAATATATATATGACTATAGCACAACAAAATGTTAAGAATTTTTGTTAATCATACAAAAAAAATGAATGCTCATATCAGTTCTAATACTGCAAATGTTGACGGCAGTTTGTGAAAACTTTGTACACCCACTGTAAATATATATATATGCATGCTGACATTGAGACTAAGAGCCTGAAGCAACATCATATAAACTTATCCAGTGCAAATTAAGTTACGACTAGTTCTTTCCAAGGAAAAAAAACACTGCCAAAACACAGAATACCAAATTAATAAACAAGTTCTGAAAAAAAATGCAGACTCACTTTGTGAGCTGTCCTTTGTTTTTATTATTGTCTACTCCATTGTATGTAACAGCTGCAAGCTTCCTGCTCCTGTAGTTCTCATAGTGTACATTATTGGTGACATCTTTCAGGTCCTGCATATGAGTTCTACGAAACAAACATTTTTGTTTTAAGTAAAGCACAGTCAAATACCAGATGTATCACCAGTAAGGTTTATTTATAAAGTTAACAAAATTAACAACAAAGATAAAAAAAAAGAAAGTAAAAAAAACTACATAACTACTTCTATAAAAATAAATGCACATGCATTTTTTGTATATTGCAAAGTTAAGGAGTAAAGAATACATTTTTTAAATGACGAGGTGGACTATTCTTATTACAGACTCAAATCAGGACTCTGGACCTATGATTAACCATTCAAGCTCAAGTACGCTCCCATTTTTTGACATGCTTATAACGTTAAGGATCACGGAGAGCTGTTGTAATGACTGGCATGCCGCATTTCGCATAATACAGCAATCAACAACAAGCACTTCATTGCTGTGAACTATTAGACACCAAGTCTCACTCACACTGGGCCTGTATAGATGTACCAATCAACTTAACATACATGTCTTTGGAATGCATGTAGAAAATCAGAGTACTAGGAACAAGACCATGAAGACAGGGAAGAACATCCACAATGACAGTGACAGGGTGCCAATCTGAATTTAGGAGTCTGGAGCTGTGAGGAAGCAGCACTAAACACTGCATCAATATGCTACCATTGAGATTAACTACAGAAATTATATAAAGAGACTTTAAGCAATTTACTTTCAAAACATTAAACTAACAAGACATCACTCTCTACCTGATAAGCATGTTTCGCAGAATTGTAAAGTCACAGTGTTCTCCATTTTCAACTGCAAAAAAGAGGAAAAGATAGGTTTGCTTTTGGGAGAAATACATAAAAACATACTAACATACAGTATATCAACAATGATAGGGTAAAGGACAATGCTCACTCACTAGATATTACTAGAGATGCAGCAAATCAATAAAAAAAGATTAAGAATGAAAAACTATCCATACTTTTCAAAATCCACTTATTTAATTCAGGGTCACAGGGAGCCAGTATATATCTTGACAGCACTAGAGACTAAGAAGGAAGCGACCATGTTATGTTTAATCACTAAGTAATGACAGTTTTGCTTTAACTTTTATTTAATTATAGATGGAGAAATATTATATTTAAGTATGTTTTTTGTTTTATTTTTATTTAATAGCCAGCTTTTCTTCCTTTTATATATTAAAAACTGAGTAAGTATATAGACAGGGTGATCATATTATAAATTGTACTAAATATCAGAAACAGCTAAAATACCTGACCATAGCATTTCTAATGTCATTCATTATAATAATTCACTTTTTGAGACAGGATGTATTGTAATCATTATACACTAAATACAGAATATGGTGAGTCATAACTATGGAAGATATATTCATAAAGCCAGACTGTCAATTGAAATGAAAGCACTTTTACCATGCAAAAAACAACAATAATATTCATAAAAATGTCTACTAGCAGCAGCCATGATAATTTTGGATTTAACCCTAATGATCATAAGAGCTCAGAGAAATATTCTACATTAAACACACTTTTACTTGTTAACTCAATCAGCAGTTATTGTTAATTATTTTCTTCGAATGATACCTTAATTTCATATAACTTGATTGCAAAACAACATTAAATATTGTAGAAATTGCAATGTAAAACATTTAGTAAGTATAGTAAAAACTGGCAGCTCAATTATAAAAAGGAGATACAACATAGTTACTTCCAATGTATAATTAGGTTAAAAAATGAGCAATATGTGGTGTTGTAATATGTAATGGACTTACGAACACACAAACGGTATTGCATAATTGGTTTCATTTACGAACACACAAACGGTATTGCATAATTGGTTTCATTAAACTGACTAATGTCCTAGATCACAATATTAATCGTATGTGCAATATTATCGCTGCTGATGGTATGTGGGACATACAAACAAACTTCAAAAATAAAATTTAAAGTTGATAAAGCCATGGATGGAGGCATCTGTCATGTTATGCAAGTCTACTTCACTGGACACTTAGGACACAAGTCCATGCCCTGTCCGCTTCATAAAGAGCAAACTCTTTTTTTAGGTTATTACTAGTAAACAAAGCAATAAAATCAAACTCATAACTCATGTACCAGATGCTGCCTGGATAAGTTTTCATTTTAAATAAAAATGAGCTTACTACAATAAAATAGATTTCAATGTTTTACCTTCTGCAACACCCCATGGATACTGTCTTCCTCTAACTCGTTTGCCATTTACTTCAATGATGGTATTACTGCCTACTACTGCCAAAGGTAGACGATCCTGCAAAACACAAAAAAAAAAACATTTTAAACTTGATACCCTTTACATACAACTCTATACTGTAGACACATATTTCGGTGCACCATTTAAATACTGTTAAAATGTAAAGAAACTTAAGAAATATGAAAATACCTTTATTTTTTTAACTATTTTGCTTTCTTCTTCATCATCTGTTTCAGGGAACTCATAAATTTTGATTTTATGGTCCTGGATTTCTTTCATTATCTAAGAAGTAAGATAAAAGTTTAAGAAGAACGGTCACTCTCATGGTAAAAAAAAGGGGGGTAAGAACCTAAACTAGATTACCTCTGATTTATCACAATACTTTCAACACTATTTTTAGACCTATATAACTCAAGACAATGTCTAAAACACCTGAACAGTACAGGAGTTAATGGAATGCAACCTCTACATAGGAGTTATTACTATAATGAACACTACAGATCAAAGGGTGTTTTAGAGGAATTCTGAAATGAATGGAAGAATCATCAATAGACAAGTCTGATTTCACAAAACTATGAAAAACATGGGGCAGAAATCAGGAAAATTACAGAGTCAGGTGTTTGTGGCATTGGAAATGTTACTTAATTTGACTTGTCCATTAAATACCACTCTTCAGTTAGTGTAATTAAACAGGCAATATCTTTTTCATATAAAGATGAAAACATGAACAACAAAAAGCAAATGTCACAAACATGAGAAAGTGATTTTCTAGTCAATACGATTTAAAGAGTGTGTTTTTACAAATCAACTTTAAAAAAAACTTTTTGGAAGTGGAATAAAACTGCATTATCCACAGAACATTTTCAGAGACTGGATGTGCAAACTCTTCAGATATTATTGTGGCTGTTACCACTGCATAGGAAGCCTTGTCATAACCTGAATTATTTATGCATAATTATTTGATTTCAATTAATGTACTGTATACTGATATACTCTTCCATCCACACATACCTATTTTGAACACTCCTTTGACGTAATACAATTATGCAGTTTGACAAAACAAGGATTGCAGGAGGTGGACATATGCATAAATTAAAAAAAAAAAAGCACAGTTTGTGGATTTTACTTCTCTACTCATGACTATAAGCATTTAACTCCCTTACTGTCTAGGCCAGTGATTCTTAACCTTTTTTGAGTCACAGGCCCTTTTAAGAATCTGATGAAAGTTATGGACCCCCTTTTCCAGAAATATTCACATAAACACAACTTTGCATGTAATGAATATAATGTACTTTATTTATAGAGATTTGATTATCTCATACATATGACATACACCAAGTATTAATAAACCTTATAATAAACAATCTTAAAAAAAACACTCCCTTTTTTATGCAAAAAGTAATGTCCACTCATTATAATTATGAAATACAATCTTCTTGTGCAAATTAAAACAGATCTACCACTACAAAGTTTTCTACTACCATTACTACTATTACATCATCTACTCTAAATCAACAGTACCGGGTTATATAGTGAATATAAATGTTAATTTTTATCTGACCCTCACAGACCCCCTGAAACCCATCCATGGACCTCAGATTAAGAACCCTTGGTCTATGCAGTATGGAGACTGCAGCAAGTATATCATGCCCTTCACGGCTAATATCCTTCATTATATCCCTGCACAGCTTCTGCAGCTGCTGATTTTATTTTAAACAGTTCTTGCATTACACACAAAGTTAACATTTTATTTGCCTTATTAACTGCTTGTACATACTTCCTTGAAGATATTTTTGATTTTATAAAAACTCCTACTGTATATTCTTTTCTGAGATTCTTTGGGCAATATAGAATCATTGATATCTTGTACTTACGATTTGATGATAATGATATTTGTTTTAATCTACTGACGTACTTTGCACTTCTCTACATTAAACTGCATTTTCCAGGTACCCACCCAGTTTTAAAGGAGATTGCTGTGCAATATTTCAGGTATTTGCTACTCTTCTAAATTTGGTCTCATCTGCAAATTTCACAAATGTACTAATTATACAAAAATCTATGTCATTAACATAAATTTAAAAGTGGAGTTGTCAGAGATACTTTAATGCTACATCCCATGCATTCTACATCCATGCATCCCATACATCTACTTTCCCCTCTGATCTGTAGCCGGTGTCCAGCTGATTAACTAGACTTAAATCCAGTTTTGTATTACCTCTGATCTTATAATTTAACTTGTATCTTACTAAGATAGCTGCTTATTGTAAAACGTTTGATTCCTCTAAGGAGTCCATTGATAGATACTTAACATATTTTCTTCATATAGGAAGTCTTCTAATTTTTTTTAATTAGGTCTTCAATAACAGAATGACTGGAATTTGTGCCACATCTTGTTGATCGGACTCCCACTGGCAGCTTTCTAGTGATAAGGTACTTCTCTCTTCTTAAGTGATTGCCAGCATATGTTTAGTAATCCTCTATATATTTAAAATGTTTCATTGCTTCACACTACCTGCAAAATCCCATCAGGCTCACGTTTCTGACTGCTGTGTAGCAAGAGCCTCAATAACTTTTGACTTTTCTATTTTAAAATACTTTGAATGTACTGTATTTTCAATTCAACCTGAGGCACTCTTAATTTCTTCTTTTATAAATGTATGATTAGAATTATACATTTTTTATTGCCACTCGAATAAGGTTCACTTCTCATCTTAACTTCAATAAAAATTCTTGTTTTACTATCTCCTTAAACATTTAGAATGTTTTTGGGACCCTTGCTGTGGTTTCTAGTTCCACTTTAGGCTTTTATTTTTTACATCCTTTTTAAATTATCATATAGAGTGACCATTTAAGTCTTAAGTTTTTGAGGTCTTTATTCATTTAATTATACCATTTCTTTTATTTTTCTATTTCATTTGTTTTACATTCACATTTATTTAGGGCCTGCTAGAGCCTGGATCAGAACGTGTCTGAAGCGACATCAACTATTATGTATCGTTACAATATATTTCCCCATTCTGTATTTTCTAGGTGTTTTATCATTCCCAAAATTTACTTCAAGTTTCTGCTTTTGCGTACTTTGACTTTTTTCAAACAGGCCGGCATCCGAAAAAAAAGAAAAAAAAAACATGAAAAAACTATTTCTCATTAAGTCAAAATTCAGAAGTCAGAAATCTTTTTAAACATGTATGTAAAACAGAATAACCATAAGAAAAGTTACACATGAAGACACACCAAACACAAGTCACTAAAGTTTTAAGGCAGCAAAACTAACTCTCGAACCACTGTGCTGTGTCTATACAGAGGTCAAAATTCGTTGACCATAACATCAGTATAAAAACGTTAACAATTTTATATATAAAAATCCTAAACCTAAAAAAGTGCACTTTTTTGTCACACTTTAAATTGGGCTTATTTTAAAACCTACATATATATGTTTGGTATCATTCTTTTCAGAATTTATTGACCTTTAATGTGATGTTGTTAGATTTTCAGATTCTTATTCTGTTTTTAAATTATAAACTAAAAAATATCAAGAACTCATGTCCCGCAAGACGAGACTTAACCAAAAGTGCCAAGAGATTTAACCACACCCAGGGCCGTAAATAAAAGACAAAGAGTAGGACAGCTGCTGTACAGGCTTTTAAATGTTTGAAGCGCTGTGCAAGATGCAGATCATGCGGCATGGCAGCATCAGCAAGCCAGCAGCTGATTGAGCAAAGAGGAGGTAAAAAAAAAAAACAAAAAAAAACAAAACAATTTGTTTCCCATTGTATTACCATTTAAGAGGGGGTTTCGGAGGAGCGACAGCATCTCCTTGGGGTGTGTTCAGTCCCCTTCTTCACAACACGAGCAGCAGACTGGCCGCAACTGTGGGTTAGGCACCGAAGATGCCAGGGGGCTTGCCTCCCTACTATACTATAAACATATGATTATGTTTACTGCCACCAGTTTCAGGGAACTCTAGTGTGCCCTCTGATAACATCATCAATCTAATTTGAAGAGTACTTGTGTGGTAGAAGGAATTTCCTAGGATTCTTGGCCCGGATTTGTACACACATGTACTTCATCCTGGGAATTTACCAGTAAATTCCTCAAATGGCCTGCATTTGTAAAAGGGAATGAAAAATTTGTCTTAAAACAAGATTATATTTTCAAAGAAATAAGAATCAGTTTTTTTATTATATTTACCAACACTAATTTTACTGAATAAAGTAAATATTTCTTCATGAATAATGTGCAACATTCTCCTTAAAAATGTATTCCAACAGTGTTATACTTTGGAAACATTATTAATTATCACATTTTACTTCTGAATAATTTAAGCCGGTACATAAACTTGATTCACTCAATGGAGAGGAGTGGCTTGGGGGTCTGGGCAAAATGTATCCTTGAAGAAAATAAAGAAAATAATCTCAATACTTAGATTTTTAAAATATAACTAGTCAAGATGCATTTATCAATAAAATAATAATGCAAGAGTTCAGGTATTTTTGATGATCTCCGTTGGTTTACATTAGCTATTCTGAAAACAATCCCCACTATTAAAAATGGAGTACTTGGGAATATAACCCACACATAAACTGAGAAAAAACAAACAAACAAAAAAACTCCACACTGTCTGTGATATGGCTGGGACTTTAACACAGGACTCTGTTTCTCTAAGGCAACAAGGCCAGCTGATGAATTGCACACATTTTAAAGGTTAATCTGTTAACATATTTTTTTATTCTTCTAGTTACTAATGACGACAACTGTGTATTTAATGTTTGTGTAGCATTTATTCTTATATGTTGTATATTTTTGTTACATGCTAATTCTGTCAATGTCCTAACACAGAATCTACTACCCCATCTTCTTAACTTAAAAATACATTTTTACAAGAAATTCTTAATTTCGTTGTCATTTTTGAAATACTAATTAAAAGTAACTACTTGAACTGTGTTAACAGAGAATAAATTGTCAACTGTGAAGCTGTTAGAGCATATTTTCCATCATATACATCATAGTAACATCTAAAATCATTTAAATCAATAGGTGTTATGCAATTTACATTTTACAAATTTTCTATACTCTTGATTATGTTACTACTAGCTGCATGTGGTCTTCGGGACAAAAAACAACCCAAAGACTCCCTAGCACTTTTACGATATTCGTGAACTTGGAGAGGTCTTAGCTAACTCTTAAGAATTACCCAATGCAGAGGACGTGGACCCACCTTGTGCTTGCTGCCCCACTGGCTCTGACTCTGGTGATACCATATCTTAGCTGTATTGCTGGCATGAGTCTTACTAATCTTTGTCTCAAGAAAATACCTCCAGATAGACACAGTTTTTAGTGAAAACTTCAAGCCTTGCCCTCTGTTGCTGAGGTGTTTCACTTGCATGTTATTGAGCCGTGGCAATTGTTGTGTCATTAGCACAACTTCATTATTGCATGGCTGCGTCTGCTGCACACAGGTCTTTCATAGTGAGAAGTGAGGTGCGTGTAAGCACCGAAAAAATTTAAAAGTGCACGCATGGGGCCTGGAATAGGAAACAACCTTTGAAGATGTACCAGTATAGTATATAATTTCAATCTACCACACAAATACACATGCTATTTAAAAAAAAAAAAACATTGTGTGCATGTTACAAAAACTGATTTTTCCCGGTGGATGCCACTTTATACTGAACTCTTATTTCCTAAGCACAACTAAATCAGCAGTGAGGATACAACATTGAATTTTTTTTCATTACAAATTAAGAATCAGTTAATTGTAAAAAAAAAAAAAAAAAAAAAAAAAATATATCAAAACACACAGATAACGGGTTAGTAAAAAAAAAAAAATTGTCTTGGCATTTTATTTCAGAAGTAATAGGAAACTAGTGACAGTTTAAACTATAATAAGCATATTTCACAGGACAGTAATATTAGATCAGTGATGAAAACCTGGATAGTCCAATGCCTACCTGCTTCTTGAATTGTTGGCACTCCTCTGGTGTAAGTGTATCAGCTTTGGCAATAAGTGGAATAATGTTTACCTTTTCATGCAACCTTTTCATAAATTCAATGTCCAAGGGCTTCAACCTGTGAAGTCAATATAAAGATGAAGGAGCATATTAAAAGGTTTTAACTATCGACAGCCAACATTCACATTTTAAACTTTTCAGTTTACATAATAAAAACACCAGTGGCGTTCTGGAACATTAAATTGTAGGATATTATGGAAAAAGCAAACAACCATATACATTACTTGGTCCATCCAACTGGACGACTAAATTACTTATCAATTATCAAATATCAAATATTCATGCATCTCATTTACTGCTATTGGGTTACACGCATTACAACATATATTAATTTAATAGAACTACTGGACTCCTCAGAGAATGAGGTAAAATTATATGAAATCATAGGTACAAATCTCTCATCTCTAGACTGTTGTGTTTTTAAATTTCTTAACACTAGAATTACCAGAGCCTACGAAAAAACTCGTAAATCCGTCCCACCTTAAATCGCGTCTTAAAGCCGTTTGCACATCTCCGCCAGAGTCTTTTGTCATCTAAATGTGCTGATAAACACAATCTACTAGCAGCCAGCTATTCCATCCCCCCACCGACTTAGAATGAACTCCTAGCTCATGCCTTGCCTTGATTTGATTATTTGGGATTGAAGTGGAGTTTTACAGTGGAAATAATTCGAGCGTTATTTGGAATACACGCATTTCATGTGTGTTCCATTTCTACAGTATAGTACTAGTCTGTGCAAACACATTTTTAAAACAGAAACGTTTTTCATATTCTAATAGTAAATGTAGGCATAAACTATATAACGTATGAAGCCTGAAGTCCATATATCAAAGAAACACTTTCACAAAAGGTACAAATAAGAGAACACGTGCGCTTTTCTTCAAAAGTATAACTGCACAAAAAAAAAAAAAGCCGCGTTAGCATGCCACATTGACACTCGTACTATAACTGCTGCGGTGGCGTAATGGTATCAGCTCCTGACTGGGGACCAGAGGGTGGTGAGTTCGATCCCGTACGGCTCCACTTCGAGAAATGATCTGCTCTTATTCTTACAATTTTAGAATAACAACATAAATTTCATTTCAGTCTGTAACAGCCGGTGTAACTTATGATACTGGTAAAGGTTAGCTTTTTTTTTTTTTTTTTTTTTTAATTCACTTTTCATTCTCGCAGTCGATGCATACTAAGGCCCCCCCCCCAAAAGGGTTCTGACACAAACGCTGGCGAAGCTGCCTTCCTTCGTATCTCACCGTCACTTGATTTTCTTTTTATTCAGTGTTATTGAGTGTTCCTGCCAGTCCCCACATGTTGCTGTATGCTGTTTCTTTTGTACTCCAGGACATGCAGAGGAGAGAATGATTTCACATTATTTATGCTGTTTTCACATAAAGACTGCAGTATACTCGTGACTGCACTCTCGTACCAATGCACTTTTTCCATCACCTTTTCCTGTAAGAAGCAATGTACTCACTTCTCTCTATGCTGTGGTTTCTATTACACACCTGAAAGAGACGATATATGTGAAAACTTCATCGCACTAATGCAATCTTATTTGAAAACGAACAGCGTCAGATCAGGTGTGAAAATTTTATGTGAGATACGAAGAAGGCAGCTTCGCCAGCGTTTATGTGTCAGAACCCTTTTGGGGGGGGCATTAGTATGCATCGACTGCGAGAATGAAAAGTGAATTAAACAAAAAAAAAAAAAAAAAAAAGCTAACCTTTACCAGTATGATAAGTTACACCGGCTGTTACAGACTGAAATGAAATTTATGTTGTTATTCTAAAATTGTAAGAATAAGAGCAGATCATTTCTCGAAGTGGAGCCGTACGGGATCGAACTCACCACCCTCTGATCCCCAGTCAGGAGCTGATACCATTACACCACCGCGGCAGTAGTAGTAAAAGTGTCAATGTGGCATGCTAACGCAGCTTTTTTTTTTGTGCAGTTATATTTTTGAAGAAAAGCGCACGTGTTCTCTTATTTGTACCTTTTGTGAAAGTGTTTCTTTGATATATGGACTTCAGGCTTCATACGTTATATAGTTTATGCCTACATTTACTATTAGAATATGAAAAACGTTTCTGTTTTAAAAATGTGTTTGCACAGACTAGTACTATACTGTAGAAACGGAGCACACATGAAATGCGTTTATTCCAAATAACGCTCGAATTATTTCCACTGTAAAACTCCACTTCAATCCCAAATAATCAAATCAAGGCAAGGCATGAGCTAGGAGTTCATTCTAAGTCGGTGGGGGGATGGAATAGCTGGCTGCTAGTAGCTTGTTTTTATCAGCACATTTAGATGACAAAAGACTCTGGCGGAGATGTGCAAACGGCTTTAAGACGCGATTTAAGGTGGGACGGATTTACGAGTTTTTTCGTAGGCTCTGGTAATTCTAGTGTTAAAGATATACACTAGCATGCAAATGCTTGGGCACCCATACTTAAAATGTCTGTTATTGTGAACAGTTAAGTGAGCAGAAGATGAACTAATCACCAAAAGGCACAAAGTTAAAGATAACACATTTCTTTAATATTTTAAGCAAGATTACATTTTTGTTTCCATTACACATAGGTACAAAATGCCAAAAAATGAAAAGGGCTTGAAGCAAAACGTTGGGTACCAGACATGGTCAGTACTTAGTAGCACCCCTATTCGCAAATATTGCAGCTTGTAATTGTGTTTTGTAGCCAGCTAAGAGTTTGTCAATTCTTACTTGAGTTACTTTTGCCCTTTCAACCTTGGAAAAGGTTTCTAATTCTTCTAGATTCTTGGGACTTCTTGCAAGCACTGCTCTTTTGACATCTATCCATAGATTTTCAATGATGTTTAGGTCAGGGGACTATAAGGGCCAAATGCAAAACCATCCGCTTGTGCCTCTTGAGGTAATGCATTGTAGATTTTGATACGTGTTTCAGATCATTATCTTGCTGTAGGAGGACCCATCCTCTTTTTAACTTACTTTTTTTTTTTGTAGATAATGTGATGTTGGCTTTCAGAATTTGCTGGTATTTATTTGAATCCATTCTTCCAGTGACATGTTCCCTGTTCAAGTGGCTGCAACACAAGCCCAAAGCATGAACACCTCCATTCCATGCATAATAGTTGGGACAGGTGTTCTTTTCTTGGAATTTGGCATCCTTTTATCTCCACACATACCTTTGCACATTGTGGCCAGAAAGTTCTATTTTGACTTAATTTGCAACCTTCAGTTGCTAAACTTTGTAGCTTGAAAACATGAAAGGTTTTCTTCTCAGGTCTCTGCTAGAAGGTCATATTTGTTGAGGTGTTGCTAAAGAGTAGAACAGTGCCCCACCACTCCAAAGTCTGTTAAATCTTCCTTAAGATCTTTTGTAGTTAAATGCTGGTTTTTATTTTTTTTGGTATTCCAGACCTCAACTTGACCTCTACTGTTCCTGTTAACTGCCATTTCTTAACAACATTAAGAACTAAGGAAACAGCTAACTGAAAATGCTTTGCTATCTTCTTGTAGCCTTCCCTGCTTTGTGTGCATCAGTTATTTTATTTTCCAGAGTGCTGGGCAGCTACTCAGAGGAGCCCATGGTTGCCGATTGTTGGGAGAAGGTTTGTGGAGTCAGAGAATTTATAAAGCTATGCAATTTGCACCACCTGCAGTTTCCTAACAATGACTGTTAACAAGCCGCCACCCCAGCTAGCTAATTAAGGTCTGAGACCTTGGGAAATGTTATCTGAAATATCACATATCTTGGGGTGCCCAATCCTTTGCATGGTGCTCCTTACCTTTATACAACTGCATAAAACAAAAACAAAATACTAATCTTGCATAAAATGCTGAAATATGTCATCTTTAATTTTACGCCTTTTGTTGATCAATTCATCTTATAATGATGCTTATAATGGTTAAAACAGCACAAACTCATGGATATCACTGTTTTTATATATAACAAACACTGCTGGTTGTACTCGCTATACTGTGCCACGAATCTGAGAAAGTTCTGACGCTTCTTTTCTTAGTGTTCCTATACCACATTCTCCAGTATCTCAGTCTCACCAAAGTATGCTTTCCCTCTATTTAGTTTACTCACTGCCTGAACATAAATTTTACTATTACCCCAGGTTCTTGTCTATAAGCCGGACTCATGTATAAGCCGGAGACCAAAAATCATACGAATTTTTAAAATAAAATCTTATCATAGATAAGCCGGACTCATGGATAAGCCGAACGTACTATAACCTATAACTAATAGAAGGGAGGGAGGTCAGTGGTCTCACTCGCACCCATTTAATTTCTTTAAGGGGGGAGGAGAGTGTGAGATATTGGCGTCTCTCTCACTCCCCGCATGGCGCGGTTGGAGCGGCCGGAGCGCGTTCTTTCTGCTCTGGGCGTCGCCGAGTCAACACGCGCGCGTAGCGGTCATTTAAATTGTGATTTTATATGTAAGCATATTTAAATATATATCACGGATTTTTTGCTGGTTCGCGGATTTCTGCGGACAATGGGTCTTTTAATTTCTGGTACATGCTTCCTCAGTTGGTTTGCCCAGTTGATTTCATACAAGGGACGCTATTGGCAGATGGCTGAGAAGCTAGATTGCTTACTTTTCTCTCTCTCTTGCGCTGACTATCTGTGATCCTGACGTATGGGGATTGAGCAGGGGGGCTGTTCGCACACCTAGATGATACGGACACTCGTCTAAAAATGCTGAAAGATTATCTTCACGTTGTGATCTTTTCTGCAGCTGCTTCCTGAAACGACATGCTGCACAGTGCTTCGCATACTTAAAAGCTCGAAGGGCACATATTGATTTTTGTCTGAAAAACAAACTCTGTCTCTCTCTCTCCCTGCTCCTGACGGAGGGGGTGTGAGCTGCCGCCTTCAACAGCTTTGTGTTAGGTGCTTCGCATACTTAAAAGCCAAACAGCACCATTGATTTGTTTGCTAGAGATTGTTTTCTCTATGTGACATTCTGTGCTCCTGACAGGCACTCCTTTGAAGAGGAAGATATGTTTGCATTCTTTTAATTGTGAGACGGAACTGTCATCTCTGTCTTGTCATGGAGCACAGTTTAAACTTTTGAAAAAGAGACAAATGTGTGTTTGCAGTGTTTGAATAACGTTCCTGTCTCTCTACAACCTCCTGTGTTTCTGCGCAAATCTGTGACCCAAGCATGACAATATAAAAATAACCATATAAACATATGGTTTCTACTTCGCGGATTTTCTTATTTCGCGGGTGGCTCTGGAACGCAACCCCTGCGATGGAGGAGGGATTACTGTATAAGCCGGACTTATGTATAAGCCGATATTCTATTTTTTCATTTTCACAACTTTTTTCCTTAGATAAGCCGCGGCTTATAGACAAGAACTTAGGGTACAAGGTGGGGTTATACAACCTATTTTATCAGGGTCTGTCAGAAGTTGATTTATTATTTCTAATACTCGATTTAATTCAGTTGTTGAAACTGGACATGTATGTTCCTTGTCAAATTGCAGGTCTATGCCTTATTGTAAAATTTGTTTTTTCTCTATAAAGCACATTGCAAGTAAGAGTGGCAAGTGGGGAGGGCATGGGACTGGTGCTAACAGTTTTCTTTTTTTTCCTTCTTCAAATCTGCTAAAAGTTCAAATTGTTTTTATTCACTCTCCATCTCATACTCAAGGGCACATTACAAATTAAGGGGAAATGCATGTAAAACAAAACTGATAAAGCACTTCACAGAAACGGTTGTGGGCATCTGAAACAAATGAGACTCACTTATTTGAAGCTGAACCCTTGACCATTTTCAAAATGCATCTGTCCAAGATACTGAGACAACCTGACTATGAGCTAACCAAAACCATTGATAGAGTGAATGATATTAAGCTCTTAAATCAAGGTAGTTCATCAATTCAAACCACACACTAAGACATAGTTATTGTGTTATTCCAGACAATAAAAACTATGAAAATGCCAACATGATTTTATTTGCTACCATTATGTTCCTTTCTAATCAAGCTAACAAAATTTGCACAAGCAAACTTAGTTCCAAAACAATTCTGTATGAAATTCTGTACTTATTTCCATGTAAATTTAACATCTCATGCACCATATCTTTAACAATAATAAACAACATTTATCATTAATTAAAACCAGCACCACTACTAAAAAGCAGCATAACCCCATTTGGTCCCATATTTACATGTATTTTATGAAAGAAAAAATAGAATTTAAACATATTTGTAATACTAACCCATGACCTGAAGGTGCAATAAAGTACAAACAGCAATGTACTCTGTTGTCTGGCATCTGACGTCTGTTAACACGTGACTCTGCATTTAGGTAATCTTCAAATTTACTATCAATGTGGTCAATGACAGGCTGCCAGCTAGAAGACAAAGTAAGCATTAATGAGAAAACATGCCATAATGTTTTAAATTATCACTAATAAGAAATGGGTAACATACTGTAGGACTTCAAAAGCCAGGGACTGACACTGGAGATAGTCCACTAGTCTCAAGCTATAGTTAAAAAATTTTAACTAGACAGGTGACATGACCACACACTTAACAAAAGTGTGCAGAACAGAGTTTGAGGCCTGTAGTTTATTCATGAAAGTATGACGAGTTGGTCCCGACAAAGATTGGCTGTTTCTTATCTTTAATGTGACAGTGTGGCTTTGTACATTCCATAGTTTCATTAGATGCATTTAATACCTCATCCTTAGAAACCACAGGCTCTGTTCTTTTGTGATATACTTGCAGATTTACTTCTCAAACTACTTTATCATTTCTATGAATACATGCATTTTAAATACTTCCGTCTTCCCTTTCAGCACAGAAGGGACATAGACGAGGCACCATAACTTAGTCATGAAAAGTACTATGAGTCACTTTTTTGTTTTGTTTTACAAATGTCTGTTGTGTGGATCCAAACATTTTCCTTTTCTTTTCCCAACTATCATTTATTCTTTCCATTGGTCTTTGGTTATGCTGAAATGGGGTCACTCCAGAATGAATTCATTGAAAACTGAGTTTGGGGGTGGTTATGGGTGTGGGGGTAGGTCATGTTTGCAGAATATGGTTCTCTCTTGCTTGCTTTTCATCTGTTTCATTCTGCCTGTGTATGATGTATATGTGTATGGCTGTATATGATGGCATTACCAGCAATGTAAATGTAGAATTTGTTAGTAGAAGGGCAAGGATGACCAGCCCCTTATATTAGATTGAGGTAAGAGCTGGAGTAGCAGCAGAAAAAAGAAAGACATTTCAATTCAAGAAAAGGATACAGATTTTAATGAAGGTCTACTGTTGTTGATTTCAACCCCCGAAACAATATAGTACATGTTCGTCATCCTGATACAAAAAAAAAAAAAAAGTTAAAACTTGCTAGTAGGCCCTCTAGTAGTTCTCAACCAATTTGGGGGGTGGGTTATACGGCCTACTAGAGGGCCCCAGTAAACTTTCAGGGGGCCTGTAAAATGACTGAAAATAATGAAATAGCAGCAAAATACTTTAATCACTACAAATCAAGCTAAAACTGGAGTGTCAAATTTGTTTTTAAATAAAACCACTTCATCAATATCCAAAATATGTTACATATGGTGAGCAATGACTATCCAACATTCATTTAATATACAGATTGTATTCATATATAATTTGGGAGGATCAAATGTATATTTGACATTAAAATGCCACATAGCACACCTTAGCTACTAACCTGTTGTTAGAATCGAAATGTGGCCGAACGAGAAAAAGTAAAAATAAGATGAAATGCCACATTACAAATAAAAATGTAGTGTTTTATAATGATGCCACTGCTGCTATTGCTCTGCTCACTCTTTAACACTAGAATTACCAGAACCTACGAAAAAACTCGTAGATCCGTCCCACCTTAAATCGCTTCTCACCTCTCCGTCTCTGTCTTTTGTCGTGTAAATGTGTGGATAAGCAGCAAACAGCAAGCAGCCTGCTATCACATCCCCCCACCCCGCACAGTTTATTCAGCTTAAGTCTGTTTACCTGTGTGTCAGTTGCTTAGTTGTACAGAGTGAGAAGTCAAGCAAAATGACACCTTTTATAAATACTATATCGTTATTTGGAAAACTTGCATTTCATGTGTGTTCCGTGTCTATCACGATCTATGTAAACACATCGTTAAAACAGAAACATTTTCATGTTTTAGTAATTGACAAAATGTAGACATGAAGTGTATAATGTGTGAAGCCTGAATTCCAAATACCAAAGAAACACTTTCACAAAAGGTACAAATATAACAAAACATGTGTGCTTCTATTCAAGAATATAACTGCAACGTTAAGAGTGTGACATTGACACGCATTTGCTACGATCGCTTAGGTTGCGCAACGGTATCAGCTGTTGACTGGTAATCTAAACTTCATGGATTCATTCCTGGATGAGTCCGTTTTGAGAAGTGAGCTGCATGTATTCTTACAAAAACATACATTTGATTCCAGACTGTAACAGCCAGTGTAATTTATGATAATTGTAAAGGTTAGCATTGTTTTTTTTTAAATTCAGTTTTATTCTCTCAGCTGCGTTCACGATCCCAACATAAACCCCCCCCCCCCCACACACACACACACATTTGACACTGCTGTTTTCACATAGACACGCTATAACAGAGGTCAACTCTGATCACGATGACAGTTCTACATCGAAGCAAGAATGCACTTTTGCCATCGCTGTACTTTGTATATGTACATGGGAAGCTCTGCACTCTACTCCTGACTTTATGCTGTAGGAAGTACAGTAATCCCTCCTCCATCGCGGGGGTTGCGTTCCAGAGCCACCCGCGAAATAAGAAAATCCGCGAAGTAGAAATCATATGTTTATATGGTTATTTTTATATTGTCATGCTTGAGTCACAGATTTGCGCAGAAACACAGGAGGTTGTAGAGAGACAGGAACGTTATTCAAACACGGCAAACAAACATTTGTCTCTTTTTCAAAAGTTTAAACTGTGCTCCATGACAAGACAGAGATGACAGTTCCGTCTCACAATTAAAAGAATGCAAACATATCTTCCTCTTCAAAGGAGTCAGGAGCAGAGACTGTCATAAAGGCAGAGGAAAATCAATAGGGCTGTTTGGCTTTTTAAGTATGCGAAGCACCGCGGCACAAAGCTGTTGAAGGCGGCAGCTCACACCCCCTCCGTCAAGAGCACAGAGAGAGAGAGAGAGAGAGAGAGAGAGATAGAGATAGAGAGAGACAGAGAAAAACAAGCAAGCAAAAATCAATACGTGCCCTTCGAGCTTTTAAGTATGCGAAGCACGGTGCAGCATGTCGTTTCAGGAAGCAGCTGCACAAAAGATAGCAACGTGAAGATAATCTTTCAGCATTTTTAGACGAGCGTCCGTATCGTCTAGGTGTGGGAACAGCCCCCCTACTCAATCCCCCTACGTCAGGATCAGAAAAAGTCAGCGCAAGAGAAAGAGAAATGTAAGCTGGGTAGCTTCTCAGCCATCTGCCAATAGCGTCCCTTGTATGAAATCAACTGGGCAAACCAACTGAGGAAGCATGTACCAGAAATTAAAAGACCCATTGTCCGCAGAAACCCGCGAAGCAGCGAAAAATCCGCGATATATATTTAAATATGCTTACATATAAAATCCGCGATGGAGTGAAGCCGTGAAAGGCGAAGCGCGATATAGCGAGGGATTACTGTATGTAAATAAATAAAGGTAAATAGGTACATAACATTCGATCTGGCTCTTACATACAAAGTACAGCGACGGCAGCTTCCACCTGCAGCTATAGACTCATCAGTACGCAAGCGACTCTACACGCTAGTGTTTAGATCTGGACGGTGTATGTGCCCCCAAAAAAAGTCTAACTGCATTCTCGTACCATTGCTTGCGTACTAAAGTGTCAGCAGGCACTTTTCGTGGCATTAGACGTATTTTTTGGGCATGCCCTCTGAACTCTAATTGTGATTTTACGCTGTAGGAAGTAAGTAAATAACTCAAGGTAAATAACATTCGATCTGGCTCTTATGTAAGTAACATATAAATGTTAATGTTTTGGGCACATGCACCATCCTGTAGAGTCTCTTGCGTACTGAAGAGTCTTTAGCTGCAGGTGGAAGCTGCCGTCGCTGTACTTTGTAAGGGACAGTTCGAATGTTATTTACCTTTATTTAATAACTTACTTCCTCCAGTGTGAAGTCTTGAGTACTGAGAAAATCGCTATATAAATGTAATGGATTATTATTATTATTATATACAAAGTACAGTGATGGCAAAAGTGCATTCTTGCTCCAAAACAGTCATCTTGACCTCTGTTATAGCGCATCTATGTGAAAGCAGCAGTGTCAAATGCGGTTTTGGGGGGTGTTGGGATCGTCAACGTGACTGAGAGAATAAAACAAAACAAAAAAAAAAAACCAAAGCTACCCTTTACAAGTATCATAAATTACATTGGCTGTTACAGACTGGAATCAAACGAATGTTTTTATTCTAAAATAGTAAGAATACGAGCTGCTCACTTCTCAAAACGGACTTGTCCGGGATCGAACCTGTGAAGTTTTGATTGCCAATCAACAGTTGATACTGTTGCGCCACTGAAGCAGTCGTAGCAAATGCGTGTCAATGTTGCACCCTAACACGGGTTCTTTTTCTGTAGTTATATTTTTGAATAAAAACGCACTTGTTCGTTATATTTGTACCTTTTGTGAAAGTGTTTCTATGATATTTGGAATTCAGGCTTCACACATTATATACTTCATGTCTACATTTTGTCAATTACTAAAACATGAAAAACGTTTGTTTTAACGATGTGTTTACATAGATCGTGGTAGACACGGAACACACATGAAATGCAAGTATTCCAAATAACAATATAGAATTTATAAAAGGTGTCATTTTGCTTGACTTCTCACTCTATACAACTCTAAGCAAATGACACGCAGATAAACAGACTTGAGCTGAGAAAACTATGCGGGGTGGGGGATGTGATAGCAGGCTGCTACATTTACAGGACAAAAGACACTGACAGAGAAGTGCGAAGCGATTTAAGGTGGGACGGATCTACGAGTTTTTTCGTAGGCTCTGGTAATTCTAGTGTTAAATCTGTTCAGGTATTACAGATGGTACCTCTTTTGTGGCTTACCTGACTGCTGACACCGCATGATACGATTGTTTTGTCTTTTTCGATGAATTGTTGTATGTGGAGAGAAAACACATGTGCATTTTAACTTGTGATAAATAAGGCTATTGCTAATACAAACATTCCACTGCTGAATCCAGAGGATAACAAAGTAGCTTCTGTAACTAAGTAATGAAAAAAAATGTCTGCAGTGAATAATTACATACTTTTTTTAATTTTCAGAAATACATATCATTTATGCATAATTTAACAAATAATACTTAAGTCAAATGAGCAGCTTTTGTTATAATAAAAATATCTGCAGTGGCAAATTCTGTATTTTGGTAATTACTGGTTATTAACATATCCCATGTTGTTTTATATTATGATTAAGAAATTCTGGAACTATCTATCTAGTAAAGACTTCAGCAAATAAACAAGTGGGGAAATATCATGACCCGTGTAGTGGGCCCTTATATATTCTTGAGGCGCACAAGGAGATCTTGAAGAAACAAAGCTGGAGAACTAACTGCTTTAGGTTACCAAAAATGTACATATTATTGGTAAAGTGTTTATTAGCTTTTATGCTGCTGTTTAGTGATTCTGACCCATACTTCCAGGCACACATTTTCCTGGTTGATCAGAATAGTAAGATGATGCATGTGTACTGTGACTGTCAAATATGGCCACAAATTCTCAACTATATTGACATATGAATATGGGCTGGGACATCTTTGGATAGGCATTCTTCCTTAAGCCACACCAAGATTATTCTGATTTTGTGCTAGGGTTCATTGATCCACAGAAATTAAAAGATAAACTTACATTAAATCATTTTTTTTTTTTTTTTAAATCAAATTGAAACAAGTTCAATTGCTTCTGTTTCTACCATATATGCTTCTACCTGTTTTAAACAAACACTCAAGTCCTTCCTGATCAAAAGTAGTGTTACTGTATTATCATAGTTCACTGTAGGTATGTTGAACCAGATATGAACTCTGGACAAAAAGATCTATGTTGGTCGCATCTGAAATCAATGTGGCAATATACTACAGTATGAATATTTCCTTGCTGATACACGAGTCGATGAAATCAATGTATTTTTTTATTTATTAATCTATTTTGCACATATGCCTTGCACACACAACAATATGCAAGCTTTTGTGGCAACTCAGGCCCCTTCGTTGGGCAAGATGTAATCTTTTTAGTTAGCCAATTAAAGATGTCATTTTGCTTGACTTCTCTCTACACCCATAATGGCTAACACGGTACAACTACACGAATAATTGAGGATATTACATTCAAATATAAGTGTAATATTTACAACATCTATCAGGTGGCAAAGCTATCTATCATCTCTGCTTAGACTGAAGGTGACAGCAGACTCTTCCCTTCATGTAAAAATAGTACCAATACTCTCAGCACTTAAAATAAAAAGCTGAAACTACTCCTGCTACCAGAACACAAGTTATTGATCAATGTTCTGAAAAGATGGAATAGCTCTTCTGACATGACTATGCGATTCATTGAACAACTACCTACTACAGTGTACACTACCAGTCAAAAGTTTTAGAATATGTCAGTTTTTATGGAAATACATACTGTTTAATGTCTTACTGTTTCATGAAATCAAGGCATAGAACAAACAATGGCAAATAAAAAAAATAAGTCAAGGAATTATTACGTGTATAAAACTATCAGATTTTTTATGCAAAGTTAGCCACCTTTTGATATAACAGCCAAACTGTAGTAACCCTTTTGATTCAGAATGCCACTCACTGTGTGCAAGTCATCAACTGTGCTCTGAGCAAAAGAACCCAAGACCATCACATGTTCTCCTCCATGTCTGACAGTTGGTATCACATGCTGAGAAACCATCCTTTTACCAACTCGATGGCATGCAAAGACCCTACATGATGAACCAAAGATTTCAGATTTTGAATTATCAGTCCATAAGACTTTCTTCTAGTCTGCACTAATCCACAGCCAGTATTTCAAAGCCCTATATTGTCCTTTAAGGAATGGCCTTCTTACTGCCACTTGCCCTATCAAACCTACAGCACAAAGTCTCCTGTTCACAGTAACAACTGAGACTTGCTTTTTTCGACCACTGTTAAGCAGTCCTTGAAGATGTTGTGCTGTGAGGTGCCTATCACATGGGTTGATAACTCTCAGAAACGTGTCTTCCGATTGGGTTGTGACTTTGCCAGATCTCTTCCTATCAAAGTTTCTTCCAGTTTCCAACTGCCTTTGGATTGTGTAGGACACAGTACTCACTGACACTTTATTTTTTTTTTTTTTGCAATTTCTCTAAATAAATGGCCTAATGCCCTTAGGGTAATAATGCTCTGTCTGATTTTATTTTTAACTGCCATCTTCTTGCCATTATCGCTTGAATTTACAAATTTCTACAGTGTAATATTATCCAAGTTTTACTTCAGAGGGTGTAGTAGCAAATCTGCTTTAAGACAGACAGAGGGTTTTTTAAGTAATCAACAGAAGTTGGGACACCTGTGCAAACTGTTTGCTGCAAGTTTTATTTTAATTTCTGAAGAACATCTGTAGGATGTAACATATTGGTTGTTCCCTGAAGGGGGCCCATTTGCAATATTCTGAAATTTTCTTTTTAAGTTTTTGCTAAATTAAACTTTAAATGTAAATCTCTGGCAAATTACTGCTTACCTTTTCACCATTTTAGGTTATTCACTGCTTTTCAACTGAATAAATTTGAAGAAAAAAAGTAAATATATTTCTTTAAAATACAAAAATTGTCTACATTTCTGCATGACTAGAAATATTCTGTTGACTGTTACTGATTTTGATTAGAGCTTTTTAAAAACAGGCCTAATACATTATCAAAAATTTTAAATTCTCAAATGTACTAATCATTAAAAACACTACATAATAGTTGACAGACAGTTTTCATTGTTCATACACATTTTAACAGTCTGCAGCTAGAGGACTGTTCAGGACTGATCTATTAAAGCTCACTCCGTCCTGATTTTTAAAGGGTTTCATCTCATTCTTGTATACTCCCACACAAAAACAAACTCAATTCTGCTCACTTACAGCTGAGGCATAGCCAGGAGAGAAGCAAGGTCGCTGCTGATTTACAACTTCGAGGACTGGCAACAAGGATTGGAAACACATAAAACTGTTTTTTTCTGGTGAACTAATAAGTTCATGGTATACATGTTGTCACAACAATTTGATTTAAGGTCAGTTTCACTTTTGCAGATTAACCAAAGAATGTTTACAGGAGAGGGTGATGACTGCAGAAAGTTCATGAAAAAATCAAGTTTAAATAAATATTTGCAGAAATGTACTCAAGCACTGACTGCACTAATTATAAAGTAAACCATGTACACATTATTCATTTGTATGTATAACAGAAATTAAACCATCAAGTCAAGTTGGGGAGCATGCACTGGTACAGTGCGTTGCCGCACCCACTACACAACGAAACAACTCGGGATCCTGGCAGTCCAGTGCCACCCACTGGAAATGATCCTCTATCTGCCGCAGCCAGGTGTTACGTGGGTGACCCCTTCGTCTAATGGCCTGGATATTGGTTTTTAATCCAGGATACTCGCAAGCCCAGACACTCAAGACTCCTCACTCAGTCTCTTGAGTGCCCCGATCAGAGCCTCCATTGAGTCTGCGAAGATCACAGCATCGTCAGCAAAGTCAAGATCCGTGAACCTTTGTTCACCAACAGATGCCCCACAGCAGCTGGACCTCACGACCTTGCCTAACACCCAGTCCATACAAACACTGAACAGAGTAGGAGCAAGGACACACCCCTGACGAACCCCAGAATCAACTGGGAAAAATGCAGAGGTCCTGCCTCCACTCTGCACAGCACTCATGGTACCAGTGTACAGGCCAGCCATAATATCCAGCAACCTCGAGGGGATCCTGCGAATCCTCAGGATGTTCCACAGGGGAGCTCGATCAACTGAGTCGAATGCTTTGTGAAAATCGACAAAGACTGGAAAGAAACTCTGCCGATATTTGCGTTTGCGCTCCATGAGAACACTCAGTGCCTGGATGTGGTCGATGGTAGACTTCTTAGGCGTAAAACCAGACTGTTCCGGTTGCTGGTAGGTGAGCAAGTGATCACGGATCCTATTAAGGACGACCCTAGAAAGGACCTTACCCGGCACAGAGAGCAGTGTTATCCCCCTATAGTTGCTGCAATCCAGGCGATCACCCTTCCCTTTCCAGATAGGGATGACAAATCCCGTTTTCTAGTCAGTTGGGATAATGCCAGTCTCCCAAATGGAAGCAAAGATTGCTTGCAATGCCAGGAGGACAGCCTTACCACCATCCTGGAGAAGTTCATCCCGGATACCACAGATCCCTGCAGCCTTTTCCCCCTCAGTTGGTTCACCACCTGTGCAATCTCAGTGAGACTGGGTGGTTCACAGCTAATTGGAGGATCAGCCTCAAGAACTGTGGACCCAGAGATATCCAACGTCCTAGCTGGAGGATCAGCTTTGAACAACTGCTCAAAGTAGCCAGCCTAGTGGGTCACAACTGTAGTGCCATCCGTAAGGACCGTTCCATCAGCTGCCCTGACTGCAACGCTCTAAGGAACAGATTCAGATGTGCGTAATGCTTCGATTCCTCTGTAAGCAGGACGTGGGTCGCTAGACCACAGATGGTGTGTCACCTGCTCACAGATTCCTCTAACAAACGCCTCTTTATCTGCCCTCAGAGCCCTCGCAGCCATCCCTTCTCAGTTACCGGTACAGACCAGAGTTGCCATTGAGCCGTGCGCTGCGACTCCTCTCGATGATATCCTGGGTGCCCTGCGAGATGAAACACCTCCTTCTGGGAACACCGGTAACACCAACACAACCCTCAGCAACCTTCAGGGTCTTGTCATGGAAGGTCTCCCACATTACATTAGGATCGGCAGCTGTATCCAAATCTGAAAGTTCCTCACACAAACTGCATGCAAACTCATTAGAAACAGCCTGGTCTTGGAGTCTGGCCAAGTACAGGCTCATTTTCCTAGTCAGTGGTAACCTACTGGACCTTAGCTGGATCCTAAGAGTAGCAACAACAAGTCTGTGGTCAGAATTCACAAACTGGGCACTTCTGTAGACCCTGCCTCCAGCGTCTGCCCACGAGGATGTGATCGATCTCCTTCACCGCATCACCAGTATTGGAGTACCAAGTCCAACGATGCGGTTCAGGGCGCTGGAAACAGGATCTAGCGATTTGCAGCCCCTGACCTTTTGCAAAGTTAAGGAACATGCAGCCACTTTCACCATGGTCACCAGACAATCCTCATAGCCAGCCCTGTCAGTGCCAGTGGCTGCACTGAAGTCACCCATGACCAGAGGAGTGTCACCTCATGGGCACCCATCAAACACCGAGCGAAGCTGCGAATAAAATGTCTCCCTCGCTGAGACATCACTCACCACAGTCAAAGCATACACTGAGGCTACGGACAAGGCACCAGAGAGTCTCACAATACACTCGTTAAAAGGAGTGACATCGGACACCATCAGAAGAAGCCAATCCGCTACAGCAACAGCTACTCCCCGAGTATGACAGCCATCAGACCGACCGACCAGACCAATAAAAGTTGTATCCATCTACAGAGATCTGGCCAGAGTGCCGCTACTGAAATGAGGAGTTTACGTAGCTCATCCGACAGCAGAGGAAAATGATCATCTTGCTGGAGAGACAAGATGTTCCATGTGCCCACCCGTATGGGCCGCCTCAAATTGGGACCCGAGTGCTGCCAGCGACACTTCAGCACCACACCAGTTCCTACCCCCAACACACCTGACCCTACTGGTTCTCCAATGGTTTTGACTCTTCCGGGGATGGGGCTCCCGAGGGCTTCATGATGCAAGCAGCCTTCCTATGGTTGGCTACAGCAGAGCTACTCCCGCGGACAGCAAAAAGGAGTCCTTTCTGTAGTTTCGGAGCTTTGTGAAGTTTTTTTTTTTTTTTTTTTACGGTGGATGGAGAGCCAATCCTGCCACCAACCCCCATGATTTAATCCATCTATTAAAAAAATATATCAGAGCCCTAGGAAAGGCTCCAAGAGCAGGTTAAGAATTTTGGTGTTTTACAAGCCATCTTCTGAAACAAACATGTACCCTGCCTTATGCATGTATACTAAATGTGTTGCCTGCAACATTCAGCAATATCAGAGGGAAAGAATAGCTAAGAAACCTTACAAACAAAAAATGAGTATGCGGTTCTTTGCAATGACTATGAACAAATGTTCTGAATGGAAATTTCTTTCTGACCAATAGTTAGAATATTTGATAAAAGAAAAAAACAAAAAAAAACAAAAGGCACTCCGTTGACATGCTTTGACACCAGTATTATGTCTTGACTCATTTATAGCTGTTGTTCATTCATATTCATGGAACTGAATAATGCTCTGCTCTCATCTAATGGTTTTAAACACTAATATTTGACAGCAGTTTCAAATCACAATTAATTATTTCAAATATTTTTCATAATGTTGCCAATCAAGAACTTTAAGGGTGGTGTCCAGTGCCAACTACTGCCACCAGTACACTCCATAAACACACTTGAGTCACTTGTAAATATTAGGTCGGTTTGTCCTTTATCAACAGCTCTTTATCCACAATGAGAAATTACTGTTGCATGCAAGATTTCCCATTGTTTGTGAACTACACTTTTAACAGCATGATCAGCGTCATTAAAACAGTCCTGATGAGTTCACTCAGGCAACACACACTTTTCTAATATACTTTAGGCAAAGTTGCTGACGTAATGAATAAAATCACTTGCATTTTGTGCAGACTCATTTTTTTGATTGCAATGCCACTTTTAATGTTTTGAATGCTTTTATAAACAGCAGCATTGACTGTCATGAGTTCAATGCTGTATGTAATGCAGTATGTGATGAGTATGTTGTGCTTCCTGGTGATGCAGATCCACTAAATTGGTGAAGACTTTTCTGCATCGTCCAAAGCTAGTGACATTACCACTGCACAAAGAAGCTTGTGTACAATTAAAAAAAAAAAAAAAAAAAAAAAAAAACTTCTTCAAAGATGCATAGAATGGAATTCACTTAATGTTTTGGGTTCAACTGTACAACATTTCTTATGTTTCCAATATGAAAACTATATGGCATGCTATTCTGTGTCATACAATACAATATGAGGCAATATATTATCATAACACGTATTGTATTGTGATTTTCATACCCTGAATAACCAGTCCTAACCTTTTCTAACATAAAAGTATTTTTTGGCAAAATCCAAGCTCTTGATATGGTTGATTACTGCACCATCAATCCAGTCTTAGTTTTTGAATGGTATAGCTCACTCAAAACAATTATTGGTCTCTCTGGGGCTTCTCTCAAATTTCCTACTTTTTTGAGCCATGTGTTTTGAGTAACAAATGTGTAAAAGTTAGGGCGTTGTGACGATGCGGGTTCAGCTCCATGCTCCCATCTGCAGTTAGGGAGCCCTTGAACCCAACATAGTCGGTAATGTTACTGATGAGCTAGACAGTGAGGCAACAACATTACAGCAAGGGGATGATGTAAAAAGTGCAAAGTCCTTTTATTAAAATAAATCAAAACAAAGTGTTCAAACAAGTAAGTGCAACAGTGCAAAGTCCACAGCAAGATTATTATAGTTAACGAAAACTAAAATCAAAACTGAAACTATTATTAAAAAAAACATTTTCGTAAACTGAAATAAAATAATTAACAAAACCTAAATGAAAAACTAAAACTAAATGAAACTATTAAAGTTGCTGGAAAGACTAACTGAAATAAAATAATAATTTGCTAAAATATTTTTAGTTTTTATTTTTGAATGAATATTCTTGCCGTTAGTCTTTAACCCTTGTAAGTTTTAACTCTAAAACAGAAAGTCATCCACCACAAGCCGCCTGCATATATTCATCCAGTGAACGGCGGCTGTTCACACAGCATTTGTGGTGACAGAGCAAGCTGAGTGCGGGTACGTAAAGCGTGTGAAATAGAAAGCGATTTGCGTGCCGCCTTTCTTTGTTCTTGTTGTATATCAAGATGTAATTCAAACGGCAGAAATCAGAATGTGCTGGTCAACAAAACGTTTACCAAATGGACAGAAAAATCACGAGTGTGTAACGTTTCAGTTTATTTCTCAGGTGTCTGCTTTTTGTTGACAGCAATTCACCTGCCACTTCGCACAGGAGAAATCGTTTTTACATTCTCATATACGAAGTATAGAGAAAGTATAGTAATCATGAAAAAATTCGACTTCGACATTTTGATGAATCTTGACGATATAGACTAACCAGTGTTCAACAATACTGTTTTTTGGAATTGTGTGTGTGTATGTGTATATAAACACTATAACTCAAAAACGCAACGAGATAGATGGATGAAATTCGGCATGTGGTTGTTACACCACAATTATAGATCTGTATTAACTTTTGGGCCAAATCCATCACCCGGAAGTGGTACTTTACCTGAACAGCTGCAGAGTCCGATTTATTCAACTTTACTTTTGCAATAATTGTTCAATATATTATTAATTGGATTTGTTGTTGATGGTTCCTTAATGTACATAATATAAAAATATAATCATGGTCTTGCGGTTTACTCCTCAAATATCCATCCCCATATCTGAGTATACAAGAAAGTCGAGGGGAGAGCACTCCCAGTTTTTGAAAATAAAACGAGAGACTGACTAGGCCATCATACAACATCAGCATATTGTTGCCGACCAATCACTTTTGCTTTAAAAACATTGTTTAACAACAAAGCGATACAAACAAAGGTAGAGAGTCTGACAAGTGATGGAAAAACTAAACATACTAATGGGTTTTTGTATTTGTTCCATATTTATTAATTTATCTTTTTAAGTTTATATTCACAACTCAAAATACCTGATATTGTGAAAGTAATCCAGTAGCAGAATTATATTTTAAAATATTTGTCTCCCTTTTTTCAATGTTTTTCTCTCTCTCTCAAAATAGATAGTTGAAATAATAATTCTTTTTGTTCTTAACATCAGCCTTATCATACATATTGCACACCAGGGATTTTTTCTGCCTTGCATACAAGCCTGCTGGGGTAGGCTCCAGATTTCCTGCAATTCTACTCTGGATAAACAGGTTTAGATAATGTATATGTTGTTCTCAATCTCAGACGCTGTCTCTGTTGTTTTACGCCTGCCCATACACTTATTACCTGCTCTTGCTCTGCTCATTATGGGTTTACTGTCCTTTATGGTGGTCTATTCACGTCTCCCCCAAACCACCCCCCCCCCCCCCCTTCACAGTATATGCTTGTTGTTCTTTGTTTCCCTCAGTACAGCGAGGTGGGGTCTGCACACTCATTCAAGTCTAAGAGCCCTGTTCTTCCTAAGCCCCTGTGATTTTCATGAGAAAATATTTTATAAATTATAAAATTGTGTAAAATTGTTCATATTCAGTGTCTAGTTTTGATTATTCTTGTTTTTATCAGACAAAAACAAAACCAGATAGTAAACCAGGCAGTGTAGTCAGCTTCCACTAACATTAAACTCGTATCCAAATCTGTTAAGTGTGCAGTTCTGTCTGATTGTGACACAAAACTAACTCTGTAGGCGCTCCATGCCATAATTACTAAAACTGAAACTAATATATATAAAAATAAAATAGAAATGTCTTTGTGAAATAAAAACTAAACTAAAACTAAAAATACATGATGAAGGAAAACTAAAACTAAACTGAATTTCCAAGTAAGGTCAGAAAAAATATAGAAATAAAAACTAATATAAAAAGGCAAAACTATAATAACCTTGGTCCACAGTTCAATAAATAATCCTTAAAAGAAAGGTGGAGGTTTAAAAATACAAAAACAAAACACAATCCTTTAAAACAAGGTTAAAACGCTGTGCAGGAAGCAATCTTTTAAAAAACCAATGACAATGCCCGGTGCTTCTTTTCTATTAGCGTCTCATCTGCTTCTCCCATGCGGGCCCTGCAACAGGCGAGACGCTCTCTCTGCAGCTGACCTTCTCTGTGCCTAACTCTACTACTGTCAGTCGCCTTTCCGATCCTTGGCTCCGGTCGGCTCCCCCTGACAGTGACTTGGGATTCCACAACGACCAAGGCTCTCACGTTTGGGACACCACGTCCCAAGTCCCGATTCCCGCTGCCTTAAGCGGAGAGTCACTCGTCTCCTGGTCACTCCTGTCCTTTGTAAAAGTAATCTCTATGGAGTGACCACATCTACTACTACCCTGGGTGTCGGCCAAACACCCAGGCTGTCTGCTCAGCTGCCGCAAGCCTGCTCTCTCTCGCTTTCCTTCACCGGCTTTCTCTCACTTGCTCCCTTCCTGCTTCCTTCTGCAACCTCTGTTTACTTTTCTTTTTCTCCCCCAAACCGTCTCGGGCTTCTCTATATATAATGGACGTGGCAGCTGTGGCAATCAACAGTTCCCGGGATCAATTATGCTGCGGATCATCCCTCACCTGTGCACTTAGGTGAGACACGCCCGCAGCATGAATCCACCTGGAAACCGCTTCAGCCACACTACCATGCCCATTGCAATGCCACGAGCGTGGTGATTATTTAAATAAAACTGGCCTTTGCTAAGAGAGCTGTGGACACACAACACCACAGGCGTCCACACTGAGACTGAAAAGCATATTTACCCATTACTATTTTTCTTCTAACATAAAACAAAGTCACATTAACAATATACTACAGGTAAGAAAATTTCATCACAGAACTTGTTATTTAGTAAAATTAGAGAATTGGTCACTGGTCCGAATACTTTTACAAGAAACCATTTTTACCCCAAAGCCAAAATATGCAGTCAAGGCTGTGTTATCATGATACTTAAAGAAAACAATTGCAAAAAAACAGCAATTAATTACACTGTACAGGCAATGAAAAGCTATAGTTTTAAGAATATTTCCACGACTGAAGATATGTAAAAGACAGAAAAATGAAATCAAAGTACTCCTTTTAATGCTCTGTGTAGACCCTCTAATGCCAAGGTATTAGTTTAGAGTCTTCTTCTGTAATGCTCAATGAGGTGGAAAAGCACATGGCATGGGATCTGTGACCATTCTTCCAAATAGAATCTCTCTAGATACTTCAGATTTTGAGGTTCATGCTTGTGGACTATGCTCTTCATCTCATCCCACATACTGTATTTCCAAAAGGCTTTTGGACAGTAAACTGAGATGGTCATTAAAAAATGTTGATTTTGTGGTCACTGAATTATTTCTGTGTTGATTTTGAAGTGATTTTGAACAATTGTCCTGTTGAAATATCCAACCATGCCCTAGTTTAAGCTTCTTTACGGAGACAATCATGTTTAGATTTAATATGTGGTGATATCTGGAGTTCATGGTACCATAAATCCTAACAAGTTGTCCAGGACCTTTGTCAGGAAAACAACCCCACACCATCAAAGATAAACCACTATAATTCACAGTGGGGATGAGGTACTTTTTACATGTCTATCATTCCCTCTATGGCAAATGCACTTCAGGTGTTTGTTGCTAAAAAGATCTATTTTTGTCTCATCTGACCATAAAACTCCGTTCCATTAAAGGAATGGTATGTCTGGCAACTGCCAATTTTGTTGTTTGATGACAGCTGAGACTTTTTCCCCAGCAACCCTCACAAACAAATTACGGTTATGTAAGTGGCTTCAGACTGTCGGTTTGGAGACTTTATGACCCCCAAATCCCAATGCAAATCTCCAACCTTAATCCTTGGAAACTCTTTGACCAAATGAACCATCCTTATCTCTAATCATAGAGAGGATAGACAAACGCACGTTGTCTTTGAGGAAGGTTCTTAACATCTCTAGTTTCTTTAAATGAATTAATCATTGCCCTGACAGTGGAAATAGGCATTTTAGCCACAGCTGTTTTCTTTTATTTCCATTTCCAAATTTGTGCAGCTTAACAACCTTGGAAATTGGCCTGGGTGTTACCTCATATTTAAACCCCAGTGAAACCGAAAGACACACAGACCACTTCACTGTTTCTATTCACACAGATGAACTTAAAAAAATAAAATATTAAAGGGAACATACTTCAGTGAGATTTTGCTCAAACGACTACGTATATCTGAGACAAATATTTTTTATGATAAGAATTTCTTTAACTTTCAATTATTTTACTTTAATTAAAGGTTAACTTTTGTTTATATTTAGAAAAATAGACCAAAGGATTAACATTAACCCCTTTTTTTCAAAGCCCATTTTGCTTTTATTTACTAAGGGTACCAAGTAAACCATATGACTATTTTTTTTGTGTTTCTGCTGCCTCTTGCAAGAAACTAAAAGTGGGTTATTGTAGGATCTTCGACCAGGACAATGATCCTATACATATGTCCAAGTTAATGCAAAAATTATTAAGGGAACACAAAATCAAGCTTCTGCCATGGCTGTCTTAGTCCACGGACATAAACTCCATTGAAAACCGGTGGGGTAAGCTGAAAAGGAGAGTGCACAAGAAAGGACCTTGGAGCATGGATGACTTTGAGAGATTTTGTAAGGAAGAATGGTCTCAGATTCCCTGTTATATATTCTCCAAACTTATAAGATATTATAGGAGGAGAGGCGATTTAATTGGCAAAGGGAGGCTATACAAAGTATTAAGTGAAAAGGTGCCAATAACCATGGTACATACAGTTTTGTTAAAAATAACTACTTCTTGGTAAAGAATTATTTTTTCTTAGAATAAATTTACTTCAGTTAAAGGCTGATTTTTTTCATTTTTTCAATGATATATTAAGGTAATTAACCAAAAAGTAATATTTCTATATCCAATTTTACTCATCTTTACCAAAGGATACCAATAATTAGGGTATCTTTTAAAATAATGAGAAGTTAGTGAAAAATTGCGTCCAAAGCTCTTTGGCAGCAGGTACCAAAGAATAAAACCTTGAAGCCAGATGCTCAACGGATGCTGCATGGAAGAAATGATACAGTGTTTAATGTTCAGCACCAAATGTGCCTGCAGCTGTGCCTCCCTTCTACTAATTAGTCATGCTTTTTTCTTATGTGTCAATTCAAATGTTTACAGGATGGCTCAAATGTAATGCTGGCTGCTATTTGTCTTATACAAAGCAATGTTCAGGATGGGGGGTGTCTAAATTCAAACACACTAATATCGCTACTCTTTCATATTATCAGTTTGTGTACAATAACGGTTTAAATAATATGTATTAGACTTGCATACAATGTGCTCCAAAAATTTTCAGAACCTTAAAAAAAGTGTGCTTAAATGTTAATGAACTAATATTACTTGCAAACTTTGTTCTGATTTGTATTATTACAAACTTGCATGCTGATAAAGAAAAAATAAATGCAATTTATCAGCAGATAACTTAAAAAAATTAAAGTAGTTTATATAAGTACTAAAGAAATAAAAGTCCATTAACTCATAAATATGACATTACAATTTTAAACAAATACAGAATTCATAATCAAAAACAGTGTACAACTGGATGGGAAACACAAAAGACTGAATGTAATGTTTATGGGAAATAAACTAAATGGTTTATGATTTTATAGTTTACTTATGGTTAATATTCTATACATCTTTCACTCATCTCAACAGAATATGCCTGATCAAAATACTACATATGTTTTTGCTTGTCAGCCTACATACACCAAACCACCAAGTCTCCTTAAAGACATGCGACTTCTATTGAGCCTCATTTATTGACTGAGTGTTACAGCCAGTGTGCAGCAATATTAAAGATAATGTAGGTCCTTAAATCAATCATCATTAAGGTCTTCACTAACAAAATAAGTAAATAAGTCCCATTTTATCAGGTTTATGGAAGCCTGTATTATTGGGAGTTACATAGCTTGTAGTCCATCCATCCATTATCCAACCCGCTATATCCTAAATACAGGGTCACGGGGGTCTACTGGAGCCAATCCCAGCCAACATAGGGTGCAAGGCAGGAAACATACACCGGGAAGGGCGCCAGCCAACCGCAGGGTGCCAGCCAAGCACAGGGCACGCTCTCTCACACACACACCAGGGACAATTTAGAATCGCCAATGCACCTAACCTGCATGTCTTTGGACTGTGGGAGGAAACCCACGCAGACACGGGGAGAACATGCAAACTCCACGCAGGGAGGACCCGGGAAGCGAACCTAGGTCTCCTAACTGCGAGGTAGCAGCGGTACCCACTGCGTCACCGTGCCGCCCTAGCTTGTAGTGAAGCTTTTATATATATATATATATATATATATATATATATATATATATATATATATATATATATATATATATATAAGAAAATTATAAATTTATACACAAAACCCAGCCACAGGGAATGAACAAAACAGTGTGTTTCTTCGTGCCGGTCCCAAGCCCAGATAAATGGGGAGGGTTACGTCAGGAAGGGCATCTGGTGTAAAATTCTGCCAAATCAATATGCGGACAACAATACAAATTTCCATACTGGATCGGTCGAGCCCCGGGTTAACAACGACCGCTACCAGGGTACTGGCGGAAATTGGGCTACTGTTGGCTGAAGAAGAAGGGGGAGGTGGCAGGGTGACGTGGCAGGAAGAGAGGAGGAAAGTAAAGAGTGGAACTGAGGGTCGGAACTTTGAATATTGGCAGTATGACTGGTAAGGGGAGAGAGTTAGCAGATATGATGGAGAGAAGGAAGGTTGATATATTGTGCGTACAAGAGACTAAATGGAAGGGGAGTAAAGCCAGGTGGATCAGAGGTGGATTCAAATTGTTCTATCATGGTGTGGATGGGAGGAGAAATGGGGTAGGAGTTATTCTGAAGGAACAGTATGTCAAGTGTTTTGGAGGTGAAAAGAGTGTCAGGCACAGTAATGATTATGAAGCTGGAAACTGGAGGTGCGATGATTTATGTTGTTAGTGCATATGTACCGCAAGTTGGGTGTGCAATGGATGAGAAAGAAGATTTTTGGAGTGAGTTTGATGAAGTGATGAACAGTGTACCCAAGAGACAGAAAGTGGTGATTGGAGCAGATTTCAATGGGAATGTTGGTGAATGAAACAGAGGAGACGAAGAGGTGATGGGTAGGTATGGTGTCAAGGAGAGGAATGAAGAAGGTCAGAGGATAGTGGATTTTCCAAAAGGATGGACATGGCTGTGGTGAATATGTATTTTAAGAAGAGGGAGGAACATAGGGTTACGTACAAGAGTGGAGGAAGATGCACACAGGTAGATTACATCCTATGCAGACGAGTTGATCTGAAGGAGATTGAAGACTGCAAAGTGGTGGCAGGGGAAAGTGTAGTTAAGCAGCATAGGATGGTGGTCTGTAGGATGACGTTGGAGATCAAGAAGAAGAAGAGTGTGAGGGCAGAGCCAAGGATCAAATGGTGGAAGTTGAAAAAGGAAGGCTGTACGGTTGAGTTTAGGGAGGAGGTGAGACAGGCACTGGGTGGCAGTGAAGAGTTACCAGACAGCTGGGAAACTACAGCAGATGTAGTAAGGGTGACAGAAAGAAGGGTTCTTGGCGTGACATCTGGAAAGAGGAAGGAGGAAAAGGAAACCTGGTGGTGGAATAAGGAAATACAGGAGAGTATATGGAGGAAGAGGATGGCAAAGAAGAAGTGGGATAGTCACAGAGATTGCAGAAAGCAGACAAGAGTACAAAGAGATAAGGCGCAAGGTGAAGAGAGAGGTGGCGAAGGCTAAAGAAAAGGTGTATGATGAGTTGTATGAGAGGTTGGACACTAAGGAGGGGGAAACAGACCTGTACCAATTGGCTAGACTGAGGAAGCGAGCTGGGAAAGATGTGCAGCAGGTTAGGGTGATAAAGGATAAACATGGAAACGTACTCACAAGCGAGGAGAGTGTGCTGAGCAGATGGAAAGAGTACTTTGAGAGGCTGATGAATGAAAAAACGAGAGAGAGAAGAGGTTGGATGATGTGGAGATGGTGAATCAGGAAGTGCAATGGATTAGCAAGGAGGAAGTAAGGACAGCTATGAAGAGGATGAAAAATGTAAAGGCTGTTGGCCCAGATGTTTAGGAGGTGTTAGAGGTGTTTAGGAGAGATGGCAGTGGAGTTTTTAACCAGATTGTTTAATGGAATCTTGGAAAGTGAGAGGATGCCTGAGGAGTGGAGAAGAAGTGTACTGGTGCCGATATTGAAGAATAAGGGGGATATGCAGGACTGCAGTAACTACAGGGGAATAAAATTGATGAGCCACAGCATGAAGTTATGGGAAAGAGTAGTGGAAGCTAGGTTAAGAAGTGAGGTGATGATTAGTGCGCAGCAGTATGGTTTCATGCCAAGAAAGAGCACCACAAATGTAATGTTTGCTCTGAGGATGTTGGTGGAGAAGTTTACAGAAGGCCAGAAGGAGTTGCATTGTGTCTTTGTGGACCTGGAGAAAGCATATGACAGGGTGCCTCGAGAGGAGCTGTGGTATTGTATGAGGAAGTCTGGAGTGGCAGAGAAGTATGTAAGAGTTGTACAGGATATGTACAAGAGATTCAAGTTGAAGGTGGGATTACATTAGGGATCAGCTCCAAGCCCTTTCTTATTTGCAGTGGCGATGGGCAGGTTGACAGACGAGATTAGACGGGAGTCCCAGTGGACTATGATGTTTGCTGATGACATTGTGATCTGTAGCGATAGAAGGGAGCAGGTTGAGGAGACCCTGGAGAGGTTGAGATATGCTCCAGATGGGAGAGGAATGAAGGTCAGGAGAACAAGACAGAATACATATGTGTAAATGAGAGGGAGGTTAGTGGAATGGTGAGGATGCAGGGAGTAGAGTTGGCAAAGGTGGATGAGTTTAAATACTTGGGATCAGCAGTACAGAGTAATGGGGATTGTGGAAGAGAGGTGAAAAAGAGAGTGCAGGTACGGTAGAATGGATGGAGAAGAGTGTCAGGAGTGATTTGTGACAGACTGGTATCAGCAGGGAAGGTCTACAGGACGGTAGTGAGACCAGCTATGTTATATGGGTTGGAGATGGTGGCACTGACCAGAAAGCAGGAGACAGAGTTGGAGGTAGCAGAGTTAAAGATTTGCACTGGGTGTGGCGAGGAGGGACAGGATTAGAAATGAGTACATTAGAGGGTCAGCTCAAGTTGGACGGTTGGTAGACAAAGTCAGAGAGGTGAGATTGCGTTGGTTTGGACATGTGCAGAGGAGAGATGCTGGGTATATTGGGAGAAGGATGCTAAGGATAGAGCTGCCAGTGAAGAGGAAAAGAGGAAGGCCTAAGCGAAGGTTTATAGATGTAGTGAAAGAGGACATGCAGGTGATGGGTGTAACAGAACAAGATGCAGAGGACAGAAAGATATGGAAGAAGATGATCTGCTGTGGCAACCCCTAACGGGAGCAGCTGAAAGATGAAGAAGAAGATAAATTTATACACAAGTTTCTGGTTCAAAATACCTTCCTGTCTTTAATTAAAAATTTAAATCTCACCAGTTACTATTATCCACAGCATCTCCAAATCCAGGTGTATCAACTATTGTAAGCAGTAACTGGACTCCACCTTCTTTTATTAAAACCTTGGACTGTTCAACCTGGAAGAAGAAAAAAAACTAAATGATACAAAACCCAAATGGAATTACTCCAGATCTACAGAGCTTAAACAATGATCTTGTAGATTTTCCGCTTAAGAGTTTCTAACTTTGAACTACAACCAACTATAAACTAAGCTGGCACTCCAGGAAAAACATCCAGCTACCACCTGAGTTAGAAACAGATATAAGGGAAAAGAAACACTGTCTTAGTACAATGATTTCATAGAAGCCATCTTTTAAGAATTATTTAAAAGCACAAAAAAACAGTACATTTCTGCAGTTGTAGTAGGCTATGAGAGGACTTGCACCCAAAGGGCTTCACTTAATGGTTTTCAAAGTAAAATGGTGGTAATTCTTACAAGCCTTTACACTTGCTGAGAATGAGCAATGACACATATAAACTAAGATTGTTTTTATGATAGTTCATGAATAGATTTGAGTGAGTTTACTATTGTTTGTTTTTAAATTATGCCAAACGCAGTTTAATGTCATTCCTGGTTGAAATACAGTGGGTACGGAAAGTATTCAGACCCCCTTCAATTTTTCACTCTTTGTTATATTGCAGCCATTTGCTAAAATCATTTCAATTAATTTTTTTCCTCATTAATGTACACACAGCACCCCATATTGACAGACAAAAAAAAGAATTTTTGAAATTGTTGCAGATTTATTAAAAAAGAAAAACTGAAATATCACATGGTCCTAAGTATTCAGACCCTTTGCTCAGTATTTAGTAGAAGCACCCTTTTGAGCTAATACAGCCATGAGTGTTCTTGGGAAAGATGCAACAAGTTTTTAACACCTAGATTTGGGGATCCTCTGCCATTCCTCCTTGCAGATCCTCTCCAGTTCTGTCAGGTTGGATGGTAAACGTTGGTGGACAGCCATTTTTAGGTCTCTCCAGAGATGCTCAATTGGGTTTAAGTCAGGGCTCTGGCTGGGCCATTCAAGAACAGTCACAGAGTTGTTGTGAAGCCACTCCTTTGTTATTTTAGCTGTGTGCTTAGGGTCATTGTCTTGTTGGAAGGTAAACCTTCGGCCCAGTCTGAGGTCCTTAGCACTCTGGAGAAGGTTTTTGTCCAGGATATCCCTCTACTTGGCCACATTCATCTTTCCCTCGATTGCAACCAGTCGTCCTGTCCCTGCAGCTGAAAAACACCCCCACAGCATGATGCTGCCACCGCCATGCTTCACTGTGGGGACTGTATTGGGCAAGTGATGAGCAGTGCCTGGTTGTCTCCACACATACCGCTTAGAATTAAGGCCAAAAAGTTCTATCTTGGTCTCATCAGACCAGAGAATCTTATTTCTCACCATCTCAGAGTCCTTCAGGTGTCTTTGAGCAAACTCCATGCGGGCTGTCATGTGTCTTGCACTGAGGAGAGGTTTCCGACAGGCCACTCTGCCATAAAGCCCTGACTGGTGGAGGGCTGCAGTGATGGTTGACTTTCTACAACTTTCTCCCATCTCCTGACTGCATCTCTGGAGCTTAGCCAAAGTGATCTTTGGGCTCTTCTTTACCTCTCTCACCAAGGCTCTTCTCCCCCGGTAGCTCAGCTTGGCCGGACGGCCAGCTGTAGGAAGGGTTCTGGTCGTCCCAAACGTCTTCCATTTAAGGATTATGGAGGCCACTGTGCTCTTGGGAACCTTAAGTGCAGCAGAAATTTTTTTGTAACCTTGGCCAGATCTGTGCCTTGCCACAATTCTGTCTCTGAGCTCTTCAGGCAGTTCCTTTGACCTCATGATTCTCGTTTGCTCTGACATGCACTGTGAGCTGTAAGGTCTTATATAGAAGGTGTGTGGCTTTCCTAATCAAGTCCAATCAGTATAATCAAACACAGCTGGACTCAAATGAAGGTGATCTCAAGGATGATCAGAAGAAATGGAAAGCACCTGAGTTAAATATATGAGTGTCACAGCAAAGGGTCTGAATACTTAGGACCATGTGATATTTCAGTTTTTCTTTTTTAATAAATCTGCAACAATTTCAAAAATTGTCAATATGGGGTGCTGTGTGTACATTAATGAGGAAAAAAAATAATTTAAATGATTTTAGCAAATGGCTGCAATATAACAAAGAGTGAAAAATTGAAGGGGGTCTGAATACTTTCCGTACCCACTGTATATTTATCACAAATATTTGACAATTACTCTAAAGTAGTATATTCAGGCAAACATTACAAAAGCTGTGTGTTTTAAAAAAAAGAAATCACATACTACAATGCTGATGTTGGTCATATTTACTTAAGAAATATTTAATTTACTTACAAATCAAGGTTACATTTTAAGCAATGCATTTTCCAAGACTAGGGTTTTATATATCTAGATTTTGCTTAATTTCAGAAAAAAAAAAAAATGACAAAAAAAAAACAAGCTTGCCAGTTATTTCAAGAACACATCTTTACGTATTATATTAAAGTATATTTTGAGTATTCTGTAACACTGGTCTACATCACAAACAATAGATTTAAACCTTTTATCCCCCACACCACCCTTAAAAGCACAACCCTTACAAATTTAGACCAATTTTAACTATAGAGATTATTTTCAAAAAGCAGAACAGTATGCTTCTAAATAAAATAGAAGACATCATATCATTTAAGCTTCTGTGTTTATTATCCAAGCATTTAATAGTTAATTTGCTTTGAAACAAGTAACTGCTGCTAATTATTTATATGATTTCAAAGTACCATAAATGGAGATATAATTGAAGCAGCTGAAAACTGGCAATGCACCAAAAAACATGAACTCAAGTTAATTCCACAAAAACGAATGACCAACTGTATCCCTTCAAAAAAACTGAACTCGTGGGAAGGGTTGAAAAGTCAGAAAACAAATACAATTCATACTCCCTTTTTGAAACTAACAAGTCTTCCCTCCCCCACTCAACCAAAAGAATGCGAAAACAAAAAAGCATAAATGCCTTCTGAGTTTCAAAGGTGACACTTATACAGTTTTTCTGTAAAGTAATTCTATTAAACAAAAACACTATAGTGAAGCATACAGGAGATTCATTAATAGCTGAACAGTAAAAATCTTCATAGGTGCAATAAAAAATTGTGATTAATGTAACTCTTCTAGACTTGTATGTGAAATTCTTAAGAGGTTAAATGTCAAGAATGATGTTTTCCCATATATCATTTGTACCCTACTATTACTGCAACAAGTACATTATAAAAACTCAAAAAACATACAGCTATATGCAGCAGAGCCACAGCTTACCATAAGCTACATTTAAGCAAATACAATTTTACACAAGCTGACACAGGAACACAATGACAAAAATGCATATTAAAATCTGTGCATAACAAAGCAAGAGATGTACACCTTACATACTCCACCACCCAACACCCCCCCACCGGTGGCTTGGGAAAGAGCCAGAAACACACCGTACATATTTACATGCCATCTCACACATGGTGGCACGAGAAGTATGGTGTGGTATGAGTAGTAATGAGTTGCACTCATCTCCACTGTGGCTCAAGACTCTCGTCCCGTCATCTCGCTCTACTTCACTCAACATGACTTGCTATGGCGCAAAAATAATGGGGGTGTTGTATTCTGCACTGTCCCTCTCTCACCTCACCCTGCACAGGAACATAACGATGAACAAAATACATGTTTCCTGCAACTTTGCTACATCTTGCCCAGAAAACCACAAGAAGAATTGAGATGCCTTTCTCTCATAGCAGCTGCCTCATGCTCTACACAGACTGCACCTTCTCAAGTGTAGGTCTCAATTGGCTGTGATTTTGTGAAATGAAGCTCTGTTCTACCTCTGGCTGCAATGCACCTAAGCAACATGCTACAACTGACCCTGCTGTAGCCTCCTGTGTGATGCCAGGATATGCCACAAATTAACATTGTTGTATAATTTGTACCTCGTATGAAAAGCAAAATTGGCATTGCACATGTACTGGTAACTTATGGTTGAAGCAGTAGATGTATACACATAGTGAATATATTAATGTGTAAGGCAAAACCTAGTTAACCGCACTTTAAGAGCAATGAACAGGGATGTCTATTGTATGTGTAGTATTTAAGTTTGTTAATTGCCAATTTTATTTTTCAAAAAATAAAAAGCACTTACAATCCATATTACTAACCGAGAATGCTAAACCGGATGATGGACGCAGGCACATCCGGCCATGGGCCGTGGCTGCAAAAAGACGTACTGCGCAGGCGCAAGAAAGGGCCGCGAGAGGCGGATGAGGGGCCACGAGAGGCGGACAAGACCACAGAAAAAAGGAGTGAGCAAAGAAACAAGAGGACAAAGAAATGAGACGCTGCAAGCACAGAAAAAGGGAAAAGGCAAAGAAAAATGTAGTCAAAGGCAGGCACCGCACGAAACCCATTGCACACGAAACTAGCACACAAAAAAAAAGAAGACGCTCGCGCACAACGGCAAGGCTTCCCCCCCTACAGGCACCGGACGGGATACACACCAAGAGGGGGATTTAACAAGCCCTTGGAACACAAAAAAAAAAGAACACAAAACCACCCCACAAACCCTACAAGCAACGGACGGGACACACACAAAGAGGGGTATTCAACAAGCCCCTGGAACACAAAACGAAAAAAGACGCGCGCGCAACAACAATCCTCACCCCCCCCAAATCAATAAGAAGTGACACCCAAAGCCACATATCTAAAGGAAACGTCCATATTAAACATACGTCATCTCAAAACCTTCACACTAGGCAGCATAGGTGGATCTCATTAAAATAAAGCACTATTAACCGTTCAACTGGAGAAAAGGCTCCATATTAACAGTGAGTGCGATCCTCCTTAATACTTATCCATATTTCGCACGCTGAGGAACAAACAAGTCATGCATACACGGTCACGGGTACAAAACGATTTGGATCGGATAACGGGACCAAACATACGAACACGAATGAAACCAAAACAATACACGGCGGCGCATACATCTCAAAGTGCTGCATCGAAACAAGCACGATTTCAAAAGAAAGAGCTCGCGAGCATACAAAAAAGGGAGCAAAGCAACGCGCATATGACCGGCCAGAAAACAAGCAAGCGGGACTCAAAAAGCAGAAAGCTCAACTGACCGACATACAAAACCGGACAACGCACGATACAAACAATGCACGACGTAGAGTGAAACGGACTTTGCGCAAAGCGGAGGCAAATCAATTAAAAATCAAAAATAGCGCGTCACAAATAATGGACATGCAACAACGCGGCACTCAAACGCCACAAGCAAAACATGCCCGTCGCAGACATCAACGCCAGACGTCTGCTAAACGCTTACGCCAGTTGGCTGACAACGCTTTCAATAATGAGTCCACTATTGAGGAAAATTCATTGGGATTAATGAATCATTTGCAATCATTGTCATTCACTTAACTTCACAGAAGAAACAACTGGCAATACAAATAATGAATTTACACGTTGTTGTCAAAAGGGGCAGATTAGAAAGCCTCCTTTACATTCATATCCTGAATATCTACAGAAGCTTCTAACTAAGGATGTGCCTGAAAGTAAAAACTTTATGAACTGCATTAGATCCTACAATAGTTCATTTGCTTTTCCATCTACCGGAGAACATAACAGGACACCAAAAGGCAATGGCCCTTACTGCTTTCGCATATGTGGCTAACACAACGCACTATATTATGTCCAAAAAATATTAATGTTAATCACATTATTAAACAGGTCATTTCATTACTTCCTGGAGAGACACGGCTCTTTCTAAGCTCTGACAAAGTTGACTCTGATGACGACAATGAACATCTGAATTTCCCCTTAGAATATTTGAACACTATTAACCCGGACGGATGACCACAACACAACCTTACCCTTAAAAACGGAACAATAATCATGCTATTAGGAAACCTTAACACTAAACAGGGTTTATGCAATGGCACACGGTTAGTCGTCAACACCGTAACACACGATGTTATTCAAGCAACAGTTCTTTCAGATTCACATGCTAACAATACTGTTCTCATTCTTGGAATTGACCTTATGAGTTCTGACCTGGAATTACCTTTTACATTGAAACACCGACAGTTCCCCATTAAACCTACATTTGCCATGACCATCAACAAATCACAAGGACAAACCATGGACAAAGTTGGGATCTGCCTCTCTGAACCCGTTTTTGGACATGGACATCTTTATGTTGCCTTCTCATGTGTTCGACGTTCATCTCACATTAAACTTAAAGTTAAAAATGATCCATGCCAAGGAAGACTCATTCAAAGACAAGACACCATCTTTACTACTAATGTTGTATACAGAGAAATATTCCAATAAAACATTACTCTATGCCAAACACTCTATTTTGTATTTATATAGGCATCATCCAAACCTGCACACTATTCTATATCTAATTCATACATCTCACTCTTTATCATGCCCCAACGCAGGGGGTTGGCGAGCGAAGCGAGCAGGGGGCGGAGCCCCCTAGTAACATAGAAATCAATATAAACAACATTATTAACATCATTATCATGAGAATATGAAGTAATATATAAAAAGCACATTGCATATACAGTAATGCCTCGCTACTTCGCAGTTCACTTTTCGCAGATTCACGACTTCGCGGATTTTATATGTAAGCATATCTAAATATATAACGCGGATTTTTTGCTGCTTCGCGGGTTTCTGCGGACAATGGGTCTTTTTACTTCTGGTACTTGCTTCCTCAGTTGGTTTGCCCAGTTGATTTCATACAAGAGATGCTATTGGCGGATGGCTGAGAAGCTACCCAATCAGAGCACGCAGTTAAGTTCCTGTGTGCTGCTGATTGGCTCAGCGACGGAGTGCTGCATTAACCAGGAAGTCTCATCTCACTCATTCAGCATTAACATGCTCTTGCTACTGCATTCAGGGGATTATCACCTTCATCGTCATCATTTTTACTGCGCAGCATATTCATCACCATCATCATGTCATATATAGCTACGTGTACTTCGCTATACAGTAAGTGTAAACTTATCTACCGATTTCATATTGCTTAGCAGCTGTCCCTGTTATTAATAGAGTAAAGGGTGGGTTGTAAACAATACAGGGAGGGTTTAAAAACGTCCAAATACACGTTAAATAATTAAATAAATATGGTGTCCCTACTTCGCGGAAATTCAGTTATCGCGGTGATAAGTGAGGGATTACTATAAATATAAAATTATTAAACAGTAAAATCTTCTTCTATAATACGCTACCGTGGCTGTTTATTTGTCTGTCCAGGATTTTATATCACCTGTAGCTCACAAACCTTTTCACCTATTGACTTGAAATTTGGTACACATATACTATGTGACGTCTACTATTCGCTTTCGGGGTGATGATTTTATTACTCTTTTTATCTTTATTTTATTTTATTGTAGAATCAACTCTTGGCAGTGCGCAGCTGGGCGGCCGTAAGGCGCATGCGTATGGGTGCCGTTCTCATTCCCTACTACCCTCGCGAATCATTCTTGAGGCAGATTGAAGACTTAAGTGCCAGATTAAGTGAAAGGTTAAAGAAAACTTACTAAGTAATTGCAACACAAAAACTAACAATCAGTTTTAATGCGAAAAGATGCCGATGAAAGAGAAGCAGCGGGCTGCTAGGGTGGAGTAAAGAGCTGCTCAGGAAGCAGCAAGCACATCAACCTGTGAGCAAACGAATGCTAAACGTACAGAGAAAGGATGCATACTATGAATGCTCAAGTCAAGTGTATTCACTGCACGTTATCGTGCAGTTCACCGTTACTGGCATTTCGATAAAAGATTTTGAACAACATATAAGAAGCGTATAAATTATTAAACAGCAAAAATTAACATTTAAGAAGTAAGGATACGAGGGTTGTCTGGGTTCCGCGCGGAATTTTATCGTTTGTCGAGTGTCAGCCTGTCGAAACCTGTTCTGCTGTGTAGAGGGATTATTCAAGTGGTTGCATGTTTTTGTTCAGATGTTTTGCTCCCTCTCTTCCTTCAGAATGAACACGAGAAGCAAACGAACTGAGTGTGCGCAGCCGGCGCTAGCGGCGAAGCTCCCGACTCCGTGCGTGCGTGACTTTCGAGTAATGATTTTTTACGACTTTTCCGATGGTTTAATATGCTCAGTGGAACGCACCATGTTTGCCATCTTTTTCAACATCGATGGCATTGTCGCGTCAGATCCGCTGATGGAGGGGACAACTGTCACCTCTGAGTGGTACACCACTCAGTGCCTGCCTGACGTTTTTTCTGTGATGGCTAGAGGCTGGTCCAAGAACTTGCGAAGGCACTTTTTGCATCATGACAATGCGCCAGCCCACACGGCTAATGCGACGAAGCATTTCATTGAAGACAGTGGTGTCAACGTTTTGAACACGCAACACCCTACTCGCATGATCTTGCGCCATGTGACTTTTGGCTCTTCCTGAAGGTGACAGAACCCCTGCGAGGCCACAACTTCGAAACTCGAGAGGAACTGATTGCAGCTGTCAAAGAACAGCTGGACAACCTCCCAAAGACAGCCTTTCGCAAGTGTTTTGCGGCGTGGGTCAGAAGAGCCCAAAAGTGCATTGATGTTGGCCGTGAATACTTGGAAAAAGTTTAAAAAGGATCGAAGTACATGAGAAAAATAGAAAAAAAAATCCTTGGCTACTTATTTCGAGTGATTCCGCGCGGAACCCAGACAACCCTCGTACATTGAGTACCACTGCAGTGCTTTCGGGTATACTACATTTTTTGTTTGCCCATTACGTGTATAAATTTTTTGATGTACCTACCCGAGAACACGCGACATATAACTGACCGTGGGAGAAGCATGAATTTTAAACACGCATTGAGTTCATCCGCTGGTGTCCCTCGTGGAATAACTGGTAATGTTTGACGAAAATCTCCTGCAAGTAAAACGACAGTACCTCCCATTATTTTGGTAGGATGTCTGAGATCTTGCATTGTTCGGTTCAAGGCTTCATAAGCTCTTTTATGTGCCATGGTGCACTCATCCGAAACTATTATCTTTGAATGTTGCAAGACTTTTGCCTTTCCAGAGCCCTTGCGTACGTTGGAAATTGGATTTTCATCCAATGGAACTAAAATGTAACTGTTTTTGAAACACCTACCACTAACATTTAAAAAGCTCATTTAAGATATCTATCAATAATCAAGAGTTAGAAACAGGCTGTGTTTTTTTAAATAATCGTTAGGAGAATTTGTATCTAGTGTAAGCCAAATGCTACTGCCTACACGTTATTGGTATTTAAAAGAACTCAATTCACATTTTAAAATTCTGAGGCTTTCAATTATCAAATCTCTAGTCCTTCTTTTTATGAGTTTCTCATCTTTAAGGCTACCTGTTAAAATTAATTGTTGTCATTTTAATATATATTTATTTCAGTATTCCAGCTTGAAACTGCCTTTGCAGTGTTTTGGTTCAATCCAGATTTAGAGTCTGAAATAGACTGCATTCCATTTCCTCCAGTGCTATTCAAGGATGTGTCATACAGTAAGTGTCAAATATGTGCACTTTCACTATATGTTTATCACTATTTAGTTGTTATACTAATTAGCATTATTTTGGATTAAAAAACACAAAGAAAGAGAAATTATTTGTGGAGTCAGTTTCATCAGTGACATGTTTTAGCAGCCCTGATAACTGCACAAACATCTTTACATTAGTGCACTTCTGTAAATGCATTTTCATTAGATTTGCCCTTTGGTTCAAAGCATTATTAACAGAGCCTTGTGGGCGTCTGGACAAAGTGGAAATTTTGAAATGCTTGATAAACCTTATTTTGGAATTAATATATGCAGCAGCTCATGTCATCAGGATTGCACCAGGCTGTGTATGTGTATGGCATCTTGTCCTGTGTTTGGTTTGGTTCCTGCCACATATGCAGTGCAGCTGGGATGGACAACCACCACAGAGTGAATTTGAAGCCTTTGTTCCTTTATCTGGGCTATGTATTGCATTGTATTAAAAAGTTATTAATTTCACAATCACTTCAATTACCTTAATCAAATGCATGACACAACAAGTTTAAATGACTGTAACTGACATCTGATTGGTCACATCATCACATTTTCATATCATTACACCGTCATGTACAAATTATTTTCATTTCTCACATAATTCTGTAATTGGATAATAGTTAAATGGAAATAAAAGTGGCAACACTTTTTCCCATGAATATCCAGCAACCTTGCAGAATTTTAATTTAATAAAAGCAATCCATGCCAAAGTGCAAAGTTGTGTGCTTGTGTAAAGTGTATTAAGATGTGCATTTGTTTTATCTTTTTTATTATGGAAGCATAATTTAGATTAATTTCATTACAGAACTCTTCACTGAGTGCACGCTTTGAGCACTATAACAAATTCAAAGGTAAAATACAGCTACAAACTTTACAAATTACAAAATGCACACAAATACAAATGCAGACTAAGCATACAGTAAACAAATGAACTTAAAATTGAGTAACACTAAATGTTCACCAGCATTTTGTTTGATTTCCTTTGCATTTTTCATTGCTGCCTTCATTTTCTATAAATGAAACTGGTTAAAAATCATCACTCTTTAATAAATTCCTCTAGATGAACGAATTACATCACTCTTTAATAAATTCCTCTAGATGAACGAATTAATGTGTGTAAATTACTTTGTAGTGTTATCATCGACACAAACCTCTGACCTACTGGTCACTGATATAAAATCTTATTTCCAATGTCTTCATTATCTGTGCCACATTTCTAATTATGGTGCCACTGGGTTTAGATTTAACCAGTCATATTCCAAATCATGTAAAAAGTTAATCTGTCTTCTCGTGACATCAAATAAAGTGATTCTGATTATACTTAATACAAGTAACTCTTCTTGCTGAATGGCCCTGAAGGCTTCTTGGTTGTACAATGCAGAAATAACAAAACTTGGTATGAAATGAGATCCCCAAAGAACCCAGCATTCTCAAGCAAGACATGGGCAGCATTAAGCTCTGGGCCTTTCTCTCGTCTTAAAGAACAGGGGCGATAGTCACAATATTTTGGCACAAAACCTGCTGTCCTCAGCCAGAAAAGTATAATTAACAATTTTACCTTTAAATATGACAATGATTTACAGCGCAAGAAATGCCAAAACAAAGAACAACTTAATAAAAAAAAAATAAAGCAAGATCAATACCCTGGAAAAGGCCCTGTCAGATCCTGTCTTATACTGAAATATGTAGAACCACCTAAAGATGCCTGATGTCATGGAACAAGACTGAGACGGACTATTTACACAAAAATCTTATTTATATCACACACATTTGAAAGGAATAACTACTGATTAATTTACTGCTAGCGTACAGTATGAAAGTCATTAAATAAAATGTACAATGTAGCAGGAAAATATAATAGTAATCCATTTTTTAACCATACCTGTACAGTCTTTTTGATTCTATGAGACGGACCAGGATATTCTGATGAATACAAGTCTGTTAGAAATAATGAATTTATCAGTGTTGATTTTCCAAGCCCAGATTCACCTGAAGAGAAATGGGGGAAAAATACATACATTAAAACAGAGTTGTACAGTTATTTACAAAAACATTCAGATTACATCTGACGATTCACCAGAATATCAGGAGACAATTACAATGAGAAAGATTTAATTTAATTTTGTTTGAAACAATACCACTTAACATATGTAAGGATGTACCACATATTTAACAAACAGACATAGCTGTTATTCAGTACTTATACAGTATATCAAGTCACCAGAAGTCCTTTTTTTTTTTTTTAAAACTTTGAAATACCCCCAACTACATTCAGAATATGACCACTTTAGTACTTATAAGCCCAACTCAGCACTTCTTAAAATACAGAAAGTTGCTTTCATCTCTTTCTCATTTACACATGACACTTAAGGCAACTTTGCATGTTCAAACATGCAACTGGAAACATAACCAAAACTAAAGCAATGCAGGGAATGTAAACATCTGGAGTAATCCTGGAATTGGTTATGTAAATGAGAAGAGAATCTAACAATTAGACTAAACTACATACATATATACATACTTATGTAAACAAGCCAGAAAAAAGATTGTGCCTTACAACTCACGTATGTAACCAGTAGAGCAGGTACCTTAGATAAATTTTAGTGTCATGTATATAAGTGGCATTCATTATGATGTGGCAAGAAAGAACCTGCAACATAAGAAGTCAATCCATCCTGTTTTAGAATACACTTAAAGCAATTTTCAGTGCTGTGAGATGCTGTCCTTGCTACACTGGGCACAAACCAGAAGACTACATTGGGTGCCAGTCCATCATACACAAACCACCCGGCCATTAATACCGTACACACCCTTCTCAAATTAAGAGTTACCAATCAACCCAACTTACCTTTTTTTTTTCTTTCTCACTTTTCAAAAAAGCGCATCTGATGAAAACCCAGGCAGACATAGCAAGAAATTACAACTTGTAAATGGGGAGTAACCACACTAATATTTAACTAAAGTATGCTGGAGCTGTCAGACTACCTCACTAATCGCCATGGTAAAAAATATGTTTACATTTGTTGACAAAGTGGACCTAAACATATAAATTCTTATTAAATATAATTTTAAAACGCACTAAAAATTCAGCATTGATACACTGTCAGAAATGTATGTTAGCCTAATTGGTGACTTTGAACAGGTCTAGTGAGAATGTGCATGTGTGTGCTCTGAAACGTACTCTTTTCGTATCTTGCGTTGGGCCTCACCTAGTGCCCAATGTTGCCAATATAAATTTTTACTCGTGCAATACTAAAAATGATAAAGCAGACAAAGATAAAATAATGGGGGAATGGATGTTATTTGTTACTCCTTCTTTACATCCAGAGCTGAATTTACACAAAATACATATGAAACATTAAAAGCTTTTTTGAAAGTCTTCAAACATTATACCTCTTCTTTACCCATGGCTTAAATGTCCCCTTGGATTTATTAAGTGAATCTAAGTTAATTTAACCAGCAGGTTGCCTGTTCACAAGTAGAACAACGTGCATCCATCATTTGGCTCTGCCTAACCTTTTCTAATGCATCAAATGCTAAATAAATAAAACAGTTTATCTGCATTCACACCAATTTACACATGCCTGACAACTATCTTCAGACTAGAAATACTGCTGTAAAGGGAAACTGGCAACACAAGCAATTTGTGAGCTCCCTACCAAAGACAGACATGAGTGATCAGCGCATGCCCAATGCAAAGCAACAGAACTTTACATTGCGTACACATAAAGCTACTTCCTGACTACTTGGGACTATAATTGTGCACCATATAAAGTGACTGTAAAGCGCCTTGAGCACAAGAAGGCTCTATATAAATGTATTATTATTACCTTAACTCTTTTCTGCCTGATACAAGCAAATGAGGATGGAGAAAGATCAAAAACATGGAGTTAACATGAAAAATGCAAGCTTTGATTTGGAAATGGTGTTCTAATATTTGAAGTTATGCACACTCAGTACACATACACTTTGTAAGAACATATAAACTTAATATAGACACTGATCAGGCCAGCAATCAAACCTAAACTCATGGCACTTTGTAATAATAATTATACATTTTATTCATATAGCACCTTTCAAATGCTCAAAGCGCTTCACAAATAGTGGGATACAACAGAAATAAAAGCAAAGATGACATTTATAACACAGGATATAAAGTAATATCAAACATTAATAAATATCTGAAAGTCAAACTTCTGAATTAAATTAACTTCAATATCTCCTGTTGAAAACTTTGCAATACTGTGGCATTTTAATACAGTATATTAAAATTATTGCAGTCCATCCATTTACTATCAGTGAAGCATTTCACACAGATTTCTTCAGGGGGTGGCACGGTGGCGCAGTGGTAGCACTGCTGTCTTGCAGTAAGGAGACCTGGGTTCGCTTCCCGGCTCCTCCCTGCATGGAGTTTGCATGTTCTCCCAGTGTCTGCGTGGGTTTCCTCCCACAGCCCAAAGATATGCAGGTTAGGTGCATTGCCGATCTTAAATTGTCCCTAGTGTATGCTGTGTGGGTGTGTGTGAGTGCTGCGGTGGGCTGGCGCCCTGCCCGAGATTTGTTCCTGACTTGGGATTGGCTCCACCAGACCCCCGTGACCCTGTAGTTAGGAAAATAGAAGGTTGGAAAATGGATGGATAGTTCATCAGGATAGTGTGACAGGAATGTACTCTGCACAACCCATGTTCAAACATCAGTATTACTAACTTGATTAAAGCTATATGTGTATGTGTAACTTCCTCTGGGTTGATAATATTGACTGCATACTACGCATCTGCTTAATATGTCACTGCAACGGTACTGTCAAACAAGCAATATCTGTGGGAAGTGAGGTAAAATGGCTGAAATTCCTACCTTCTTTGGCATATAAAGATAACACTTTTGAAGTATGGGGATGGCTATTTGAGCTTAAAAAATCCTCTATGGCTCTAACTTTCAAAACTAATTAATTAGATATATCTTCCAAAGTAATATTTAATAAACATACCGGCAATAACACACTCGTATGTACATTTGGCACAAGACTAGTTTTCACTTTTATTTTATTTCATTCAGTTCTAGTTTACACTAATTTTTTCATTTTTCTTTTAGTTGTAGTTTAGTTAACAAAATTATTTTTTCCGTTCATTACATATTTTGTTTTAGTTTCCATTAATGGAAATAACACTGTCTTGAGTGTTTCATATTCATTGCTTAACTACAGCAAAGTATTTATCCATCCATCCATTTTCCAACCTGCTGAATCCGAACACAGGGTCATGGGGGTCTGCTGGAGCCAATCCCAGCCAACACAGGGCACAAGGCAGGAACCAATCCTGAGCAGGGTGCCAACCCACCGCAGGACACACATAAACACACCCACACACCAAGCACACACTAGGGCCAATTTAGAATCGCCAATCCACCTAACCTGCATGTCTTTGGACTGTGGGAGGAAACCGGAGCGCCCGGAGGAAACCCACGCAGACACGGGGAGAACATGCAAACTCCACGCAGGGAGGACCCGGGAAGCGAACCCGGGTTCCCAGGTCTCCCAACTGCGAGGCAGCAGCGCTACCCACTGCGCCACCGTGCCGCCCCAAAGTATTTATGCTAAGGTAAAAGATCACTTTTCAAGCAAAAAAGCAAAATTTAACAGTGTATTGTACATTGCTGACGTTAGAAATTTTATTTAAAATGTCGATGAAATTGTGTTCTTTAATGTGCCTTTTTGTTCTCTATGTATTTGAACTTAAGGTGCCATTAAGTCACACTATTTAGTTGGTCAGACCTACTAAGTCTCTCATACTCGCATTCACCCTGGAGACTGACAGCTTTGAGCAGTACTTGAATGGTGAACTTAATTTCTGTCAGATAAAAATTCAACTGCTAATGAATTTTATGTGGCATTTCAAAGAAATGTAATAACCAGTAAAACAGTTATCAGTATTGTGGCTTCTTGCACAACTTAATCCAAATGCAAACAGTTTACTGTTATAAAAATTCTATTAATGTGATATTTGTAGATCTTGGTTTATTGTACAAATAAACCAAGTAATCATGATGCTTACAAAAATAAAGGATATTAAGCTAAACTGTTTGAAGTTTCATTAATATTTGAAAAATTACAAAGCATTAACAGTCATTCTGCACCATTCAACACAATGGCACTTAATGCTTATTGTTTTTACTAATGGATGGGGGGCTTACACACTACTATTACTAAGACAGAACAACTGTTATTTTCACATCCAGATGTAAAAGAGCAAATTCAGAGTGCCAGCAAAAGGCATCATTGTATATTATAAATGGTCCCATGTAGTACAAAGGAGCTTTTAGATACATTAAATTATCTTTGTCACAGAGATATCATATTCCCCAAAAAAAATAAAGAGATGATTTGTTATCTTTGTATTGCATACAAAATAGATCAATTTTACAAGAATAGGATTGAAAACAAATCAACCCCCACTCCTGAGAAAGAGAGCATGGGCAGCAGAATAAAACTTAAAACTAGTAAAAATAAGTAAATAGATAAATTAATAAGTGAATATAGATAAATGGGGAAGAAAAAGAAATGGGGAGAGAATCTGCTTCCTCAGTGCTTTAAAAGCTTATTCTAAAATGTTATTGATTAGATCCTGCCAGGTTTTGAAAAATTTCTACACAGATCCTCTAAGTAAGAATTTGATTTTTTCCAGTTTCAAATAATATATTACATCAGTTTCCCACTGACTTAAAAGGAGAGAGTTAGGATTCTTCCAGTTTAGCAAGATAAGTCTGCGTGCCAATAGTGCAATAAAGGCAATCACAGTTTGTTTGTCCTTCTCCACTTTAAGCCCATCTGGGAGTACACCAAACATAACTGTTAATGGGTTAGGAGGGATTGTGACACCAAGGCTGTCTGAAAGGCATTTAAAAATGTTGGTCCAGAATGATGTTAATTTGGTGCAGGCCCCAAACATGTGACCCAGTGAGACTGGAACTTGATTGCAGCGTTCACAGGTTGAATCTTACCCTGGAAACATTTTGTACAATTTTAAACAAGACAGATGTGCTCGATATATGATTTTGAGTTGAATAATTGTATGCTTTGCGCATATGGAGCTCAAGTGAATTCTCTGCATTGCTAACTTCCATTCCTTTTCTGGGATGTTGAGTGAGAGATCCTTTTCCCACTGTCCTCTTGGATCTTTGAAAGGGAGGGACTGTAAAATGGTTTTATATATTGCAGAAATGCTGTTTAAGTCCTTGAAACTGAGCAATATTTTTTCCAGTATAGAGGGAGGTGGGAGGTGAGGAAAACTGGGCAGGTTCTGTTTAACAAATTTTCTAATTTGAAGAAAGTGAAAGAAATGTGTTGCTGGAAAGTTAAATTTAGAATGTAATTGTTCACAGGATCCAAAGACGTTGTCTATGTACATATCTCTAAGTGATTTAATCCCAAATGTTTTTCAGATATTAAAAACTGCATATGTTTGTGTGGGTTGAAAAAGGTGGTTCTCGTGCAGAGGTACCACCGATAAAAGATTCTCTATCTTAAAATGCTTCCTAAATTGGTTCCATATTCTGAGTGAGTGAAGCACAATTGGGTTGTTAGTATATTGGAGATAACTTGCATTTATTGGGGGCAGAAAGCAAGGAATATAGAGAAGTACTGCAGGATTTTATTTCTATTGCAGACCAAGCCTGTATATGTTCATCTATTTGTGTCCATGTCCAGGTTTTTATAGTTTGCATGTTTGCTGCCCAGTTGTTCAACTTCAAATAAAAACAAAATCTAAACCTAGTCATCTAGATTCATTCTGATGTTAATTACTCACTATGGCAATAAAATGTGCATTTTATTGACAAGTTTATAAGCAAACATTAGATTTAGAATAGTACCAATTACAGTAATTGGACTTTAAAATTCTTTCAATAAGTCAATTTCCAAGCCTGTGTGTATTACAGACACCAATCAACATATCATACACGTCTTAGTGATGTGGGAGGAAAACTAAGTACTAAAGAGAAGAACCAAAAACACAAGGAGAACATGTAAATAATTGATTATAACCTAGGACTCTGGAACTGAAAGGCCACCAAACCGTCCACAGCACCCCTCTGTTTCACCAATCCATTTATTAGTGACTTTGGGTAATCCAACTCATGAATGCAGGGATAAACGCATATCTTACCAGCACAGGAACAATCAACTCATAACAAGACGACTATTTTTTCCAATTAAATTAAAATATTTATATAGTATACATGCATTTACAACCCCACAGAACTGTACACTTTAACATATTTTGCATATTTTCCCCAGGATTGACAATAAGGGTAATTCATCTACTTACTGTTACACTCTAAGTTCACCGTTTCCTGTTAAAATGTCATATTCTGTAATTTTCTATTCTATAACTAAGATTGTTTTTCTTTGAAAGGTTGATGTTTATCCAGAAAGAAAAGATTTCAGATTTTAAATGGTTGTACATTCATCTCTGTATGCAGCAGCAACTGCTCGAAAGAGCACTTAGCTTTTCAGTAAATTCACAGCATGCACAGCCTATTTCAGCATCTGTTTCTGTATCTAAGTGACAGACTGGAGATTTTGACCTGCACATCAGCTTTTAGAAAAGGAGTAATTTTACATTTGATGACTACAGATGCTGATCACAGCACCCAACTATGTCAGTTTATACAACTAGAAATTGCTGGGTTTGACAGATTACCAGACTACATGACGACTTTCAAGTACAGTTCCACACTGACAATAGAATGCTAGCCAGTAGTGTATGAAGAGCTTACAGGTTCAGCAGCAATCTCATCCCTTTTCATGCATTCATACAGTTCAAGGACGGCCTGCTGATTTTCTGTTCAATACAGTACCAGTCTGTCTAAATTTTGCCACCCACTGAAGAATTGTTTTCCGATTTGGGAGGAATGCTGAAGTGCATTTGGAAGGCGCATTGGGTAGTGATGATGAAATTGTTGTTTTTGAAGAACGCTTCGACAGCGAAAGCACAGTGTGGACTGGGCCATTGCATTTTGGTGACTGAAAACTACAAGGGATAGCCTATCAAAGGACCCCCACCCCAATCCACTCGGCCGCCTCTACCTCATGCACTGACCTTGAGAAATGCTAGGTGATCTTTTGAGATTGGAACACACCTTAAGACTTATTTTCTCTGCTATCCTTTTGGGTGGAGTTATTTTATCTCCTTCACGGTCATCAAAACACAGCATATGTTATCAAATCAGACTTAAAATCTTTCTTAAGTCAATAGTAATTTATACTTAATTTCTTTAGGAACTATACCATTTACTTATTTCTTTGTTTATTAATAGTACATTGAGCTACACTTTTTGTACAAAAATATGCTACTTAAATGATGATGTTGTTGTTATAATAAACTCCCTTTTTAAATGTTTTCTGACCTCTTTGATGTTATTTTTGGTGTGGCAATCTGCTGAAACATACATCCTATTATTCACAACAGGCAAACAAACTTTATTCAAAATTTTATGCAATGCATCCTCATGCTAGGGAAAGAAAAAAAAAATCATAACAACAGTGGCCTAACCAAAACTAGTTTGGGAAAAGTTAAATTACTTGCATCTACTATTCCTCAACTCATGGTAGTAGACAACTTTGAAGAGAAAAATATTGACATAACGAATTTGAGAAGCAGAACATGCATATATTCCAGTAGTATAAACAGGAAACAGAAGGGGCCCATACCTCTTTGACAAGCTTCAACTGGCTTTCCTTGATCTTTCATTTGACAACTGCACTACATGAAAAACAATTTGTTTATTACTGGTGCTGTAAAGGGTCAAGGAAGGGTATTGTACTGTATATGTAGACAACATCTGCTGTAGACAGTAGTAGTATTTCACAAATTATGGCACTTTTAAAACTGCATTGATCTCTTTAAACAGTGTGGGTAATTTTACTCATCGTTGTCCCACCAATTCTGAAAAAATGGCATGATGTGGTTGGTTAGACTTAATGTTTTACATTGGTAATAAGTGCGCTCCAAGTTTGAATCTCTTCCTCAGTATCAAAATGTTAGAAGTACTGTGGGAAAATATGCTGTGCATCTAAAAATAAAACCACAAAAATGTGCAAAAATGTTTGAGAAGAAAAACTGTGCACGCAGCAGATGTTACAATGAAACATTAAGTTGTCAGACCCCAATTACTGTAAATTCTATCAAGTTATAAAAATGTCTATCACTCTAAGCCTCCAAACCAGCATGTAAAAATCTGTCTATAATAATGGGAAGTGCAGTTCTTTAACGTGTAAAGCAAACCACTTGCTTTGCAAAAGAGTAAACATGAATTGGTGCAGAGTAATTTCTGGAGTAACTTTGCTGCACCAGAATGTAGTGTCTTGCTTTTTCAAACTATTTATTTCTGTAGTAATGCTACATTTAACTGCGAAAACATAACAGCAATGTACAGAAAAAAATAATTAAAAGTTCTGATGTTAAGGTACATGCTGGTCAGAAATATTTAAAAGTTTACAATGGGTGTTTAAAACTAAAAACAGGAAATCTTCAATAACCATTAGTTATATTCATTTTATGTTAACTACCCAACTTATTACTTGACTGACACATTTATTCAAGGCAACTTAGAAAGGTCGAAAGCCTTAACCACTACACCCACCCCCTGACTCACAGAAATCCTAACATCTGCTATGCTTGAAATGACATTTTTTTAGTACTGAATTAAAATTAAAATGTGCTTAGGATGTTATTTAATGATACATTTGAAATTGCATCTGCTCAACGCTAACTCAAAAACTTATTTTAATATGTAGCTTAATGAAACTTTTAAATAAATGTAAAGAGCAAAAAATATAATTTTTCCATGTCGGATTATTTATTATTACAAAACATTTGAAATGGTTACTGTAACTGGAGCTTCCCTGAACAGATAAGTACTTTATTGAAAACGTCTTATGTTCTGGTCATGCAAGCTTGTTTTTCAAGAATCGCCTTGTACAATATTTTAGTCACAAACAGAACAACTATGGTAATTAGAGTTTTTAAGTTCAACTTTACTATATAACTCAAGTCTTTACTCCTGAAATTTAAAAATATTTAACAAATGTAACTCTAAATCTGGCCAAAATTAATTCTCCTGAAAAGCTATTTTTCTTTATGAAATATATTTGTTATACAAATTAAATTTAAACATCTGACATATCGAATAACAAAGGATTCTTAAATTTCTTTCTGCGGGGGCACTATAGTTTTCATGATACCAAAATTTCAAACTTTCGATATGATAATAAAAAAAGTACTGTTCAATAATTAAAAAAAGTAATTCAATACCATTTGACACCCAACACTCAATAAAAATGTACTTAAATAAGTTGAAATTCTGAATGCATGGAAATCTTTATAGTATTTATTATTTGTTTCCATTAATGTAAACATTAAATGTAAATAATTCAAGTAGTGCAATCTTTTGTAAAAAGAAAGAGTAAAATTATGTAAACAATAAGAAGTAAAGAAGTCCGGTCTACAATTTTTTTACATTGATGAAAACAAATACTGTTATTGAGGAAGTACAATGAGATGTTACAAATGTCATTAAATATTAATAGAATAAGCATTGCAATATTCTGTAAACATATAAAAAAATTAAAAAATAAACATTAATGTGGTATTTTGTAAACAGCTGTTTACAAAAACTAACACACAGACAGACCACTAACACACTTAAAGGCTTTGCATACATGCAGAACAGTGCACACCGCATTTTTGTGTAAACAGACAATAACAATACCTTTTCTTAAACAGCACAACATCACACAAAGAAAGCCTCAATGTGCAAAATGCAAGAGGCCTGACATTAGTGCTGGGAGGTATACCGGATCATACTGAAAACCGTTTATTTTTGTTATGATAAGGATTTTTCTTATCCCGCAATACCGGTTTAAATAGCCTAAACAACGTTCGGAACGTGGCGCAGCAGGAAACTGTTTAAGGGGGGACTTTTTTCACTGCTACACCGCTAAACACACATGCAACGGAGTACATGCGTGAGTGGAGGTATTGAGCGGTGAAAATGGACAGAGAACATTCTGAAAATGAAACTGTAGCAGACGATAAAGTTGAACATGATGACACAGAAGAGCTTTTGCAGAAAAAAGGAGCCGCGTCTGTTGTCTGGAGATTTTGGTTTTAAAAGGTCGGATGTGGACCAGACAACTATTTACTGCAAATGTTGTCAAGCTAAAGTTGTCGCCGGAGATGGCAACACGAGCAATTTGCTGCACCACCTTAGCCGCAAACATGCTAAATGCCTCTTTGGATGGTTGAAAATCAAGTCTAAATGCCTCTTTGGATGGTTGAAAATATGTTGTCAAAATTATAGTTTAAGTTGTTTGCAAAATTTGTTCAATAAAATGGTTCTATATTTTGACTGCAACTGTAATGCAATGTGATGTGATTCTTTCTCTTCATTAGTGCCACCCCCTTGAAAACTATCACTTTATGGGGCCATGCAAACCTGTATTAATACTTGTGTGCACATTAAAATGTTTTCTTGTACAATGTACAATTCTCATGACAGTGGCATAGGTTATTCTTGGCCAGTCTACTGCAGTAATTGCAGTGGAAAATGTGGTTAACAATCACTCATGCATGGGAAAAAAATACCGTTGAATACTGTGAAACAATTATTTTGAAAAATACTGTGATATAGAATTTTGGTCAAACCGCCCAGCCCTACCTGACATACTAAATACAGTGTATGAGCACACATAGGAGTAACACCACTGTTTATGCAATGAAGAACTAAAAAGTTATAGCTCCCAACATATTACAGTAAATCTATCTGTGATGATATAAAATTTTAAAATTGCACATAATAAAATAAAGTAACACACTAACATGTGTCCAATAGTGTTTTTGGAGTGTCACAGTGGTCTTTGGTAGACTTCAGGCATGTAACAATGTTTTATTTTGAGAACAGCAGATTACCCCTTTTTTTCTTGCCAGCAAAAAAAAAAAAAAAAAAATCAAGGGTGCCACAGACTTGTAGGGCTAAAGAGTGTTTCCCTTAAATGAATAACAGTGAATGAGACTGCAAATAATTGCAGACCCCTGTCTTGATGCATTAAATGCTTAACCGACTACAAAAAAAGTTTTAACCTTTAAGAAAAAATAAACATCACATCTCAATTTCAAATGAAATAGTTTACAGGTTTATACTTTCTTCTGAATTACGGATATATTAATAAGATACCTCTTGAGGTGCTTTTTATTGACTCTTGCAATATTGGCTTGCATATATCTTGTGGTTTTCAATCCCCATTTTTCAAAAAGCCTAAGTACTTCCAGATGCCACTTTGGCCGACCTCTGTTAATTTAGAGCTGGTAAAGGACCTGACACCGTTTAAGCTGCTGTTTTATTAACACCTAAGTGGTATGAAGCAGGGCTGCAAATCTAGCCATGCCGATTAGTAGTCTACGAGGCTCAATTGTCAAAAGCCAGAGCAAACTGGAAATGCATTTGTATTGTAGTTTGTAGAATCGATACAATGAAAAACTATTTTAAAATGATTAAATTAATACTTAGATATTCCGAAACCTTAGACAACACTGGCTGAGATGATGTTTTCATACATACTGCTGTTCTTGAACAATTCAACCTTAGCTTCATCAGTTCAAAAAACATGTTTCCAATAGTGTTTTGAAGAGTCATGGTAGTCTTTGGAAAACTTCAGGCATACATTTTATTTTGAGAGAAAAAGCTTACTCCTTGTTGTCTTGCCATGAAACCATGTCTTTCAATGTTTTGTGTATGGCAGACTAATTAACAGAAATATTGACCTGATCCTATCCAGTTCTGAGCTATTGCTCTAAGGTTGTTTACCTCACTGAGCATTGTGCCTTTTCACTCATCTTGGCTGGGCACCCAGTTCTAAGGGGAGTAGCCACAATAATTAATCATCACCATTTACACACAAAATATCTGACTGTGGTCTGATATATATCTAAACTTTTTAAAATTACTTTACATCCTGGTCACGGAGGTCTGCTGGAGCCAATCCCAGCCAACACAGGGCGCAAGGCAGGTAACAAACCGTGGGCAGGGCGCCAGCCCACCACAGGGCACACACACCGTAGTTAGGATATGGCAGGTTGGATAATGACAGACTGACTTTGAAACCCTTTTCAGTTTTATGCAAATCAAAATGTGTTGATCTTAGGGATATCTGAGATATCTTTATAAGGCATGCTTCACAAAAACTGATGCTTTTCTGAACCGCACAGTCAAATTGCTCAAGAGTCAGCCACTATAGTATTAATTCAAAAATAAAACTGCACGATTTATGCAAACCTTGACAGTGTGATGATGTGACCAGTCAATTGTGATTTCGGTTTCGTTTTACTGATGTGCTGGCCTCGCTTTTGTATCTTCGGAGGGGGAGCCCTTACCCCGACTCCACCTCTCACTTCCAGACTGGACAGACAGACACATACACTTTCATGTTTATATACAAGATGCATGAATTTTTGTGATTCATTTAGTGGGGGCCCCAAAACGTGTTTTTATTTTTTTTTTTTTAATTCAACAAATCAAATGAATCTCCATCCATCCATCCATTGTCTCCCGCTTATTCGAAGTCAGGTCGCGGGGGCAGCAGCTTGAGCAGAGATGCCCAGACTTCCCTCTTCCCGGCCACTTCTTCTAGCTCTTCCGGGAGAATCCCGAGGCATTCCCAGGCCAGCCGGGAGACACAGTCCCTCCAGCGTGTCCTGGGTCTTCCTCGGGGCCTCCTCCCAGTTGGACGTGCCCGGAACACCTCATCAGGGAGGCGTCCAGGAGGCATCCTGATCAGATGCCCGAGCCACCTCATCTGACTCCTCTCGATGCGGAGGAGCAGCGGCTCTACTCTGAGCCCCTCCCGGATGACTGAGCTTCTCACCCTATCTTTAAGGGAGAGCCCAGACACCCTGCGGAGGAAACTCATTTCAGCCGCTTGTATTCGCGATCTCGTTCTTTCGGTCACTACCCATAGCTCATGACCATAGGTGAGGGTAGGAACATAGATCGACTGGTAAATTGAGAGCTTTGCCTTACGGCTCAGCTCCTTTTTCACCACGACAGACCGATGCAGAGCCCGCATCACTGCGGACGCCGCACTGATCCGCCTGTTGATCTCACGCTCCATTCTTCCCTCACTCGTGAACAAGACCCCCGAGATACTTGAACTCCTCCACTTGGGGCAGGATCTCGCTACCAACCCTGAGAGGGCAGTCCACCCTTTTCTGGCTGAGGACCATGGTCTCGGATTTGGAGGTGCTGATTCTCATCCCAGCCGCTTCACACTCAGCTGCGAACCGATCCAGAGAGAGCTGAAGATCACGGCCTGATGAAGCAAACAGGACAACATCATCTGCAAAAAGCAGTGACCCAATCCTGAGTCCACTAAACCGGAACCCCTCAACACCCTGGCTGCGCCTAGAAATTCTGTCCATAAAAGTTATGAACAGAATCGGTGACAAAGGGCAGCCCTGGCAGAGTCCAACTCTCACTGGAAACGGGTTCGACTTAATTCCGGCAATGCGGACCAAGCTCTGACACCGGTTGTACAGGGACCGAACAGCCCTTATCAGGGGGTCCAGTACCCCATACTCCCGGAGCACCCCTCACAGGATTCCCCGAGGGACACGGTCGAACGCCTTTTCCAAGTCAACAAAACACATGTAGACTGGTTGGGCGAACTCCCATGCACCCTCCAGGACTCTGCTAAGGGTGTAGAGCTGGTCCACTGTTCCGTGACCAGGACGAAAACCACACGGTTCCTCCTGAATCCGAGGTTCGACTATCCGACGGACCCTTCTCTCCAGAACCCCGGAATAGACTTTACCAGGGAGGCTGGGGAGTGTGATCCCTCTGTAGTTGGAACACACCCTCCGGTCCCCTTACTTAAAGAGGGGGACCACCACCCCGGTCTGTCAATCCAGAGGCACTGTTCCTGATGTCCATGCGATGTTCCAGAGACATGTCAAAAAAGACAGTCCTACAACATCCAGAGCCTTGAGGAACTCCGGGCGTATCTCATCCACCCCTGGGGCCCTGCACAGAAGCACAGAAGTCCAATAACAAAACACCGCTCGGGTTCAGATCGGGGGGGCCATTCCTCTCAATCACACCCTTCCAGGTCTCACTGTCATTGCCCACGTGAGCATTGAAGTCTCCCAGCAGTACGAGGGAGTCCCCAGAAGGTATGCCCTCTAGCACCCCCTCCAGGGACTCCAAAAATTCAAAATCACAAGCAGAAAATTGTAATTTTTAACAAGTATATAAATTCAGATTAATTTGTCAATGCTGAATTAACGGAATCCAAAAAATGTAACTCAGTGGATTATTATAATAATAAACACTTAAAAACTCTGTTTAAGATCCCATCTGAGGTTTTACTATATAATGCGTTGTATTATACTGAACAGTACTTGCATGATTAAACTACTTGGGTTACTCACATTTACATAGGACTGAGCAGCCAAGCTAGATGGCTTGTTGACTGTGAAATATTAATGAAACTTTAAATAAAAAATGATTACTGCTCTAATTAATCCTTCATAGTAACTATTTTTCACACAATATAAATTCTACCACATGTAATTATTAATTCAATTCTTATACCCTCTATTTTAGATGAAAATGTATTTCTACTAAAATAAAAAAAAATCCTTTGTAAGTCGCACTTTAGTTTGGGGTAGTATGTATATCTTTTTGAGCGTTAAGACCAACAAGAGCATTGGTGAAGACAAATACAATCTTTGACTACCTTAACGGTATTGTAAACAAAATACAGTTTGATTTGAGGCAACAATAGGCTAAACAAAAAAAATGCACTAAGAACCAAAGTAGAATATAATTAGTTCTCATTAACTACTGCATAATCACATCTGTAAATTCATTTCCTTAACTTAAATTAAATTTTAAAGGGAAAAACCAAAATACAAATATGAAGTGAACAACAGATAAACGGGCGGCATGGTGGCGCTGCTGCCTCGCAGTAAGGAGGCAAGTTCGTTCCTGGGTCCTCCCTGCGTGGAGTTTGCATGTTCTCCCTGTGTCTGTGTGGGTTTTCTCCCACAGTCCAAAGACATGCAGGTTAGGTGCTCTGGCAATTCTAAATTGTCCCTAGTGCATGCTTGGTGTGTGTGTGTTTGTGTATGTGTGCCCTGTGGTGGGCTGGCGCCCTGTGTTGGCTGGGATTGGCACTAGCAGGCCCCTGTGACCCTATGTTAGGATATAGAGGGTTGGACAATGACTGACAACAGATAAACTGCTGAAATATTTACATTTACAAATTTTCCAAAAGGAAAATAAACTGTGTTGAAAGGCGGCAAAGTTCACTAATAAAGGATATTATACGTGTGTGATATTATCTACAGCAATGCAGCCTTTTTTATAGGGATCAGTAAACAACAGAGAGGCAAATCCTGGCCAGAACATTGCTGTATACCACCACATTTCCTTTAAAGGAAATTTTATACAGCTGTGAAAACCAGTGGGCTTATTTAAATAAAGTGCATTTAGTAATATGGTATCCAAGTTCAGCTAACCACACAGCTCCTAGAAATAAGCAACACCACATGGAATTCAACAAAAACAGCTCTCAGGCAATCTATAATAAACACTATTTATAAAGTTACTTAACACTCAGTTATTTTATAAATTACTGAATGTAATGTTTTGCAACTATGAGAAGATGTCCAGAATAACCTGAGACATGTAGTTCCTTGTGAAAAACCTTATTGTCTTAAATGAAAAATTAGGTCCAATTGCATACAACAACAACATTTATTTATATAGCACATTTTCATACAAATAATGTAGCTCAAAGTGCTTTACATGATGAAAAAAGGCAAAGTAAGAATTAAAATAAGACAACACTAATTAACATAGAATAATAGTAAGGTCCGATGGCCAGGGAGGACCTTAACTATACAAGTAGTCATAGTACACTGTAGCCAAAACATTTAAGAGGACCAAAAAAAAAAAAACAATAACAATGTTTTCAGATAACAATGTAATATACACCAAAGGTTTAACAAAGATAAAAAGATAAATGGATAGTTTGAGATTATAACCATCCCAGCATAAAACAGCAAAAGATAATGGCAAACAGGCCCCTTACTGACTTCATAATTACTTTCTTAAAAGAAAAAAATATGGTCCACTCCATATTTCCCCAAAAAACAATGTTTATTTATATGACCAACTCCAAATACCTTATGGAACACTCTGTAACATATGAAGTTAACAGCATTCCCATTGCTCAACCCTTTCATTTCCAGACTCAGAGAAACATTAAATGCTACTTTAGACCACTTATAAAATACGAAAAAACTGACCATATTTAAACAAAAGCATAAAAAAATAATACAATTTCTATATGCACACAAAAATCACAAGACTTTTAGATGTTATGTATAAATGAAATCTTGATAAATTACATCCAGATATAATCCAGATAAAAAATTCATGTTAATGGTTTTGTAAATCGACCCCCTTAAACCCCTTACAATAAACAAACCACCAACCCAACACAGCCATGCATGCCAAATGCACTGTTTATGCTGGCTAAAGGCATTATCTTACTTTTGGTGCCACAATAAATGTAAGATCCTACAGTGCTGACTGTTCAAACCTGACCAAATGAATGCTTTTTATTTTAGGCACATCCACATATCAAAGAATAAGAAAGTTTTATCATGACCCCTTTTTCCCCATTGCCTAATGTGCACACACATTTTGAATTTATCTAAGGTATGTTTTAAAGTATCGAATGACAATATGTTGTGATGCAAGATAGTGAGGATTTTGCTATGATTTGACTATTACATCATAAGAAAACTGAAAATCAAATTTTGGAACTATGTGCAGCAAAACCTTGATTATCTGTCAGGGGTCAGGACCGAGGCTGTGACAGATAAAAGAGAACACAGCAGCTACTTTAAAAATGATATACAGTAGACTTGTTTAGCGAATAGTAGCATTTATCTACAAAACATACTTATATTAACAAAATATAATTTTAACAAAATTAAATTCATATAATATTCTAAAAACCAGCGTAATAAGCAAATACAACTTAGAGGTACTAGAGTTTTCTATATTTTACTTGGAGTCTTTATTCCGTAACAAAGATCTCCGTAGAGCACACCTCCAAAACAATACAAGAAAGCTTCCCCTACCAATCAGTTTATTTCCTGCCACTTGCAATCTTTTTTTTTCTTTATATGGCAAACACTCCTGCTTATTGTCACCTGACTCCCTACTCAAAACTTCCATATGCCGCAACTTCCTTTTTTTTTCCTAACTCAGAACAGAAGCCTTTCACCCAGTCCCTCCACTTACATTCCACCCTTTCTGCTCCTGTACAGCGCATTACAAGCTATGAACAAAACATAACAGAATTTACAAACAAAATTACAATACAGAAGAACACTAACACTAATGCAGAATAACATTACCATTAGTGGTTTCCATTTGACACATTTTTCAATTCTGTCAGCATCACACTTTATATCGTTCACTATAATTCCTACTCTGTAAATTGAAACAATATTTGAAACACTTTTGCCCTTTCATAAATGTCTAAGGCAGTAATTTCAATTTTTGTGACAATTCCACCACAATACCACATGCATATGTTTATCAGCCATAACAATGTATAGTCGATTAATTATAACAAAAGAGAAAAAGGTACAAAATGCTATTAAAACTGAAGATATGTAACTGACACTGTGATGCTGGGGAAGTACACTACAAAAAAGTGTAAAGTTGTTCCAATGCCGAAAGCTCGCAACATACTGCACGACAGTGGTACTACAGTAATAGGTAGGCGCTGGCGTGTGCAGTGTGTTTTTTTTTTTTTCTTTTTTGGCCCTGATGGTTAATGGCGAATGACAGCTAATTGAATGATGGATAATCAAGGTTTTACTGTATATGGAAATCACTGCACAATATTCTGTCTGTTGAGGAAGGCTACCACAGATGTACAGTATCTAACAAAATTGAAGACGCACCCCCTAGTTCAACTCAGTTCAGTGATACTATTTCAGAGCATGAGAAGCTCCAAAAAGTTTTTTTTTGTTTTTTTTAACAAAAAAAGTAATCCTTAGCAAGCATTTTTGTCAAAAGTCACTAACATAAGCCAGCATCCTCAAAGTTACATCAACAATAGCTTTAAGAATCTACCATTCAAACATTTTGCTTTGTCAATCAACTCTCATAAGCAAAAACGTACATTTACTCAGCAATGTTTGCACAGGTTCTTTGATGAATACAGCCCATTTGTATCACTGGGCCTGCAGCAGGTATGGATAAAATGTCCACATCTCTGCAAGTACAAGCAAGCAGGTGCCCACACCCATGCTTAAAAACGGATGTATGGGCATTTATCACTAAAGACCTTTCTCCAACATGAACAGTAACATATTGAGACTACAATTGGAGCTTTAGTGCTCTGAAATAAAAATATCACAGAAAATGTGTAGGTTTCGTTAAGAGAACAGAATTGGTCAGAATGTTTCCCAAGGAACTGTATTTTAAAACAAGACTAGGCTTTTATCATCATATCCAGAATGGTTTACTGAGTATCCAATATTCATCTCCCTCATGTGAGTTATAGAACAGAACTAATCTAGTGCTTAGATTCAAGCAAAATGTCTCACAATTTTGTGTTTAAAATGCAAAATAAAAGAAAGAACCGATTTTAAAGTTGTTACATGAAATTGCATACTAAAATAGCCCTGTACACATCAAAGAAGGAATATGGAGTATGACATGACAGAATACCTCCACTTCATACAAGTCCTCAAGACAACAACTTTAAATACATACTGCTTATGTCTATTTTATGCATATGAACCTATGCATAAACATATATTACATAAACCAAGACTATACACAGATGGCTTTTGTGGTGTGTGCTTTCTGAAAAAAACTGGACCAGATGTCACTTAAGTCACTAATTATTTACATCTTGCTGGAAACACCAAGATGTTTAATAGACAGACTAAAGAGGAAATGATGTAATATAGAAATTTCTGACCAAGCTTTATGGAAAAGGAAATGTCTGTCCCTACACCCTTTCAGAATCATCCAAGTATGGGTGCGCTTCATTACTGTGCTGCTCTCAAATCTGACTTAATGAATGAAACAGCAGGAAGTTTCCCACCCAAAACCAAAAAAACCCTGAAAAATGCCACTGCATTTAGAAAATCTCCTCCTAAAATCTGAATAAAAAGTACATTTTCTTTGGATTCTAGCACATCACACACTGCTTACAAAGAATATGATTTTTAAGTAATCAAGCATACAAGTTTGTTCTGCTAAAATACGGAAAAATAATGAATACTTATGGTAAAAATAATATAATTACAAATGGCCCAGAAATCAAGTTTATATACAGTAAATACTGACTGCTAAAATGTCCCAAGCTTGCTACAAGTTAAGTGTACAGTGAACAGCTCATTAACATATTGTGCCCAATGCTGCCAGGAAAGTCATAAGTGCTCCACAAACATGAACTAGATTAGCAAATTAAAAAATTATGGATGGAATCGACGACTAGCTATCTGGCTGGATAAATTTTAATTGAATACGGTGGTGCAGTGGTTATCCCTGCTCTCATTAGTGCCCATTCAGGGTGAGCTCCTGTATTGTGGCTGGGTTCAGAAAATAAATTAATTACAGAGTATAATGTTATATGAAGTAGATGACATCAAGATAAAAATTGCCATTATTTTTTTCTGAGCTAATTGCTTACAAAAATAAAATTATGCAAAATCTGCCACCCATTTCTTAAATTTCAATTGAATAAAAAGCACTTATGATACTGCGGATGTAATGGCAGCAAAATGTTGAGGCCAGTGACTGCTTTCAATGGATTTAACAGGGTACAGTAAGAGATGAGATAAAAGTGAGATTTATTACAGTATATTCCTTTATACAATTTTTACTTCCTTCATCCAAAATACTTTTACATTTGTAAATCACTGTACAAGTGCTAATTCTGCAACTTTCATTTATATTTATTTATTTGGCAAATGCCTTTATCCAGAGTGACTTAAAACATCTGAGGTACAATTAGTTACATTTCTTTTGATTTTCCAATTAGAACATAGGCGAGTGAAGTGACTTGCTCAGGGTCACACAGTGTCAATGGTGGGATTTACAGCTGTTTAATCTGATAACTAGAAGTCTGGTTTTCTTAATTTAAAATTTTACTGTAGCTATCAAGCAATTGTTCCACTGATATTTTTTTTTTACTTTTTTCTACTACTTTCTAAATTAAGATAAACTGTGACATTTGATTTAAAGGTCCTCTATAGTTAAATGTAGTAGGTGCCATATTTGGTAGACAAGGTATTTTAAATACAGTAATCCCTCCTCCATCGCGGGGGTTGCGTTCCAGAGCCACCCGCGAAATAGGAAAATCCGCGAAGTAGAAACCATATGTTTATATGGTTATTTTTAGAATGTCATGCTTGGGTCACAGATTTGCGCAGAAACACAGGAGGTTGTAGAGAGACAGGAACGTTATTCAAACACTGCAAACAAACATTTGTCTCTTTTTCAAAAGTTTAAACTGTGCTCCATGACAAGACAGAGATGACAGTTCTGTCTCACAATTAAAAGAATGCAAACATATCTTCCTTTTCAAAGGAGTGCAAAGCAAGCAGTCAAAAAAAAAATCAATACGGCTTTTTGGCTTTTAAGTATGCGAAGCACCGCCGGTACAAAGCTGTTGAAGGCGGCAGCTCACACCCCCTCTGTCAGGAGCAGGAAGACAGAGAGAGAGAGATAGAGAGAGATAGCGAGAGACAGATAAAAAAAATCAATACGTGCCCTTTGAGCTTTTAAGTATGCGAAGCTCCGTGCAGCATGTCCTTCAGGAAACAGCTGCACACAGCCCCCCTGCTCACACCCCCCTACGTCAGCGCGAGAGAGAGAGAGAGAGGGAGAAAGTAAGCTGGATAGCTTCTCAGCCATCTGCCAATAGCGTCCCTTGTATGAAATCAACTGGGCAAACCAACTGAGGAAGCATGTACCAGAAATTAAAAGACCCATTGTCCGCAGAAACCCGCGAAGCAGCGAAAAATCCGCGATATATATTTAAATATGCTTACATATAAAATCCGCGATGGAGTGAAGCCGCGAAAGGCGAAGCGCGATATAGCGAGGGATCACTGTATAATTTATTAAATAACAATAAAGATTTAAAGTGGTTAGTTACAAGGGAATATTACCATTTTGTCCTTTTAAAGTAAGCTCTGACCACTTGCGGTGTGATATTTTTTGTGACAGCACATCCAAAGCTGCTGATACAAAATGATTTAATTAAGTGATGATATATTTCAGCCAGGTTTATTCGCCACTGTTGAAACATCCATCCATTTTTGACATGCTTATTCAGTTGTTGGTCAAGATAAGTAGTTGTATATACAGTATACTAAACTTACTAATGTAAATAAAAGTAAAATAGAGGTCATACATTTAAATCAAAGATTCTTGGTATCATATTCTTTAGGTAAAGATATTTTCACTGTTCATTTGACTGCATCGGAAATGGAGTTTTGACATTTACTGTGGTTAAACCCTTAATGCTGGCATACACACTGAATCATACAGAAGCTCACACCTGCCACATAAAATAATAAAAAATAAATATTCTCAATAATTATTATGTTACTTCACAAAGATTTTGCTTGCTACACATATGTTTCGAAATCTAGTAACAGCTAGTGAGAGAGAAAGTCTGAGTGTGCGCGTAGCATGCAATCATGTATCAAGAACAAATAAATGTTATAGGAATACAGTTAGGTTTGATCATGTTAAAAGTTTAGTACAAATGTTTCAGCAAAGGCAGATTGGTACTACAGAGCTGTCATTCCCACCTCACAATACCAGGGTCTGCAAGGAGTTTGCACATTTTTAAGTGTATTTACAGATTGAATGGTATCCTCCAGTGTGGTTGACTGTGGAGGATTACTTGTTTTAACACTGAATACTGCAATTGTTTCAATAATACTTGGCAACTACCTAAAAGGTTGTATTTTTATGTGCTGAAGTAAATTACATTCATCCCATTTTTTCCAGGTATACAGCTTGTTAAGTACAAAAGAGCTAACATTACAAGTAATCGCATTACCCTTTTTTCAGTGATCATCTCCAGGTTGTCTACAGAACAGAGACAGCAATTTATATCTGGGTAAAAGCATTCAATAATGTTAATAACTACCCTTGGAGATTACTTTGAGGTACACCCTGGATTATACTGTACCCCTGGCTCTGAAAGTTTGCCATGGAAGAAGACAAGTAGTGAGGTGAAGGGTACAACTGGTCTCTTTTAAAAATCGCTAAGTTTGCTAATGGCTAATTTTTTCTTCAACATATTTTTACTTCTGTTATAATGCCTTAATTTTAGGGCTGTAAGATCACATGCAACTTGTGAAATATAACGCAAATGCATTAAAAAAATATTTATTTGCTTTACCGGTCACCAATTTTGACATTGTGTTACTCCAGGCATGGTATGGTATTTCACAGATTTTTTGCGTTTCACTTTTCATAATGTTGAATGTACACTCACTTCACAACTCATTTTAGTACTTTTTTTTTTTCAAATTTTGCAACTCTATTTACAAATGTAGTTTTACTAAGAACAGATCTTTAAACACTTCTACTGCAGATTTAGTCTTAATTAACTACTGAACCCAGTGGCGGACTGTCAGGGCCTGCAAGGCCTTCTCTGCTGGCCTAAAAAATTATCTGAATCACAAATTGATGTTAATTATATTTTGTCCATGAATACTTATTAAATAATTCCAAATAGTCTGTCCGCTTCCTTTCATAGCTTTTCCGATGGTTGTGCTGCTTCCAGACATGTATTTTCATATTAAAGCAATTAACCAATCACATTTCAGCCATCATTTGTTGCCAGGCAGGGTCAAAGTCAAAGAAGTCTGCCCGGGAGGCCTTCACAATCCGTTCTGCAGGCCCTCTAACACAAAATAAATGTCGATTAAACTGTTGCTTCAACCAATCAGATTTTGAGTTGGTTTCACTAGGGCCCTCTAGCAGGAGTACGGCAACATCACCGTATTCAGACCCATTGATTGGATAGGATGGTGTAATAGCTATTTTGTCACCCCATGGCTGAAGGAGGAGAAGAAATAGATTGGTGGCAGATTTACTTTCAAGGCCATTTTCAAGACGGACTTTTCAAGAAAAGCTGGACATTGTTACGAAAGGTCGGACAACTCTGAAGCTAGCTAGCCTGTCACAACCAGGAGGAGGATTTGTCCGTCACATTCAGGTTACCAACTACGAGCGGTACCCCTGGCTCACAGGGTCCGAGGAACACTGCAAAATGTATTGCTGGGAGTGCTTGTTATTTGCCACTGGTCGACATGGTGTTTGGAGCCACACTGGGTTTGTAAATTTGACTTGCCTAACCAAGGCAGCAATGAGACATCAAAGCACTGCCGGACACTTACAAGCAACGGTGCTTTCCAAAACGTTTGGGGAAACCAGAGTGGATCTACAGCTGAACGAGCAAGTGCGCAGGGAAACGGAGCTCCACAACGAAAAGGTGAAGAAAAACAGAGAAATCTTAAAAAGACTGATAGACTGTGTCATTTTTTTGGGCAAACAGGAACTTTCATTTCGGGGACACGATGAAAGCGTGGGATCCAATAACAGAGGGAACTATGTGGAGCTTCTTTCTCTCATTGCTGAGAGCAACACGGATTTACATTACCACCTGTCCACCAATAAAGTGTTTAGTGGGACGTCGGGTAAAATACAAAATGACCTGATCACTGCTATTGTGATATTACCAAAGGCAGCACTTTCTCCATCCTTCTAGCTATGATTTTTGAGAGTATCTTAACATCATTATTCAGAAGTGAAATTGGTCTGTATGATGCACATTGTAGTAAGTCCTTATTTTGTTTAGGAAAGACGGTGATTAATGCTTGGCGAAAAGTTTTGAGGTAGAATTTGATTGTCTCTAGCTTCTGTAAATGTTGTTAATAGGAGGGGGGAGCTAGCTGAGCGGAGAATTTCTTATAAAATTCTGCACGGTAGCCATCAGGGCCTGCTGCTTTCCCGCCGTGAAGTGACTTTATAGCATCTAGTAATTCTGATAGTGCCAGAGGTTTATCCAGTTACCTCTGCACTAAAAGTATCTATTTGTGGTAACTGTAATGTAACCAGAAATACATTAGATTGTGTGTTGTCTTCTTTAAACTCAGTAGAATATAAGGATTTATAGTAGTCTCTAAATGTGTGCATTATATTTTTATGGTCAATGATTTGGTATCTGTTCGTGTTGGTGATTACTGGAATTGTATTGCAAACTTCTTGCTTGTGGATTTGTTGAGTTAAAAGCTTATTAGCTTTCTCTCTGTGTTCATAGTAATGATGTCTGGATTTATAAATTAGTTGTTCAGTTTCTTTAGTTGTCAAGAGGCTGAGTTCTGAATGCAAAGCCTGCCTTTTCCTATGTAGAGCCTCGCTTGGTTGCCTGGCATGTTCTTCATCTATTGTAGTAATATCACTTTTTAGTTCTGATACTTTCTTGGTTTCTAATTTATTCCTGTGGGAAAGATATGAAATCATCTGTCCTCTTAAGAAGGCCTTTAGAGTTTCCCCAGAGTATTCCTACAGAAACCTCTGAGGATGTATTTGTCTCTAGGAAGAAACGGATTTGTTTGGATATAAATTCTGTACAGTTCTTGTCTGCTAATAGAAGCGGGTTAAGACGCCATCTAATGAGGAGAGTGTGTGGTGCATAATGACTTTAGCTCCAAGATCAGAGGTGCATGGTCGGAAATAACAATAGCATCGTACTTGCAAGATTTAATCGAAGGCAAGAAATTATTATCTATGAAGAAATAATCTATTCTTGAGTAGCAATGATGTACTGGTGTGTAGAAAGAATATGTTCTTGAGTTTTGGTTTAGAAACCTCCAGGGGTATGATAAGTTGTGGTCAGTTACAAACTGTAATTATCTTTGCAGTGTTAGATGTCATCTCCCCTGTGACAGGAGTCCTATCTAATAGTGGATTTAAAACACAATTAAAGTCCCCAGCAATTATAATTTTATGAGTGTTCACATTGGAGACGGATGCAGATACGTTTTGTATGAATTCCTTATCATCGACATTAGGTGCATAAACATTTATCAAAATCATTTTACAGTTATATAAGTTGCCCATGACCATCACATATCTCCCTTCCGGATCAGATACTATATCTGATGCTACAAATGAGACTGTTCTATGTATGAGAATTCCCACACCTCTAGTTTTCTTTGTAAAGCTAGAATGAAACATTGGCCAGCCCAGTCCTTTGGCAGACAGAACTGATCCTTGCTTAGCAAGTGGGTCTCCTGTAAAAATACTACTTTAGCGTTTAAACCTGTTAGGTGAGAGAGTACTTTCTTTCTCTTTAATTCGTGATTCAGGCCTTTAACATTCCAGCTCACAAAGTTAACTGTCCCATCATGGAGATATTAATGCTGTGTTTGTGATGTCATTTTATAGTCTTAACTGGAAGTGAGACAGCTTTAACCTTAATTTCCTATTTCCCCAAGAGTTATTGCCGTGCAGCCTATTGTTACGCTGGTAGTTATAATTATAAGGATTAAAAGAATAGATTAGATATAGCCTGCTCTCTTTCTCTCCCCCCATTTGCCTCGCCACGTGAGGCTGGATCCCACTTCACAAGGTCTCAGTCCTCTGACATACCGAGAGACAGAGCACGTCCAAAGCAAAACAAGCCCCCACGCAGCGGCGTTTTAGGATTAAAAAGTACAGGTATCTATTGCCAATATAGTCTAAATACTATATGCCTAAAATAATCATTAACAAACTATGATTATATATAATCATTAACAAACTAAGCATGAAATATATAATATAGTCTTCAGCAATCTTAAAATAATAAGATAATAAACCCAGGGGATGGTGTTAGAAAGTGGTCCAGGATAAGCATAGTAAGTCTTAATGCAATAACCACAATAAACCAAGGGTATGATGTTAAACAGTCTCCTTTAGGGTAGTAAGAAAAGAAAAAAAAGTTAATTTCTTCCACACACACGTCTATAACTGTAATTAAAACAAACAGAAAGTGTCCGAGTAATGAAAAAGTCGCCACCAAAAAAAAAAAGGTCACACACTCTAATATTTCATTGGACCGCCTTTAGCTTTGATTACGGCACGCATTCGCTGTGGCATTGTTTCGATAAGCTTCTGCAATGTCACAAGATTTAGTTCTATCCATTGTTGCATTAATTTTTCACCAAGATCTTGCATGATGGGTGCATCACTTCATCTGCCTCTCTTCTTACCCTGATGCGCCCATCACTCTGGAACAGGGTAAATCTGGACTCATCAGACCACATGACCTTCTTCCATTGCTCCAGAGTCCAATCTTTATGCTCCCTAGCAAATTGAAGCCTTTTTTTCCGGTTTGCCTCACTGATTAGTGGTTTTCTTACGGCTACACAGCTGTTCAGTCCCAATCCCTTGAGTTCCCTTCGTATTGTGTGTGTGGAAATGCTCTTACTTTCACTATTAAACATAGACCTGAGTTCTACTGTTGTTTTTCTTCGATTTGATTTCACCAAACGTTTAAGTGATCGGCGATCACAATCATTCAGGATTTTTTTCTGGCCACATTTCTTCCTGGAAGACGATGGGTCCCCACTATCCTTCCAGTTTTAATAATGCGTTGGACAGTTCTTAACCCAATTTTAGTAGTTTCTGCAATCTCCTCAGATGTTTTCTCTGCTTGATGCATGCCAATGATTTGACCCTTCTCAAACAGACTAACATCTTTTCCACGACCACGAGATGTGTCTTTCGACATGGTTGTTTAAGAAATGACAAGCAACTTATTGCACCAGTTGGGGTTAAATAACTTGTTGCCAGCTGAATGATAATCACCCATGCAGTAATTATCCAATACGAGGCTCGTACCAATTTGCTTAGTTAAATCCAGGTGGCGACTTTTTTTTTGGCCAGGCAGTGTATAATTATAATACCCGTATCATTACAAGTGGATCAGACAGCAGGTGATATCTCCTTGCCATGCCATGACAGGATGCGACGCACTATTGTGTTTCAGAATAGTGTCGGGATCAGCTTTCTTAATTCCTTTTCTGCTTCATCCTTTTTGGAAAAGACGTAGTATTGGCCTTGTACATCTACTTTTAGTTTGGCAGGGTACAAGAGGCTGTATTTGATATGGACTTACCATAACCACTGTTTAATGTTGTAGAAGGCTGCACGTTTAGCAGCTGTTGTGGGACAGAAATCAGGGAAAATACGAATGTGGTTATTTTCAAATATAATCTCTTGCGTCTGAGGAGTGCCATCACATCTAGCTTACATAATAATCTCTCGAAGCAGATAATTAAAGACCTAGGTCTAAAGGTATTTGATCCGCGTATGCCACAGGTGTCGAACTTCGGTCCTCGAGGAAGGCAGTAGCTGCATGTTTTCATTCTAACCTTCTTCTTCATTAGTGAGCCGTTTTTACTGCTAATTAACTTTTTTTGCTTTAGTTTTAATTAACTTGACTCAGGCCCCTTAATTATCTCTTTTCCTTAATTAGTAGCCAAACAATAATGAGACATCAAACAAGCCACCTTATGACCAGCTCACCTGTGCCTATCACACAATATCTGAAAATAAATAAAGGTGAAGGTCTCAGTAAGGTTGATCTCTCAGGTCACCAAAACATTTTGAAAATGTTCTTAGAAAAAACAGAAAAATCAACAGATTTGGAAATGTCTGCTGTGGCAGAATGAGAGCAGCAACAACCCATTGAATTAAATAGCGGGCTTAATTAACAGCAAGAATCAACTTCTCATTAAGAGAGTGTTTGGAGTTAAATTGGTTGGAGTTTGAAATCCCAGTTTAGCTGGTCATCTTTTGGCTCATTTCACGTCTCATTTCTGTTTGGCTGCCATTTAATGAAGAAAGGAATCAATTCAGAGGACTGACTCCTTAAAAACAGGGCTATTGAAATGAGAGGAAAAGGAGTTAACAAGCAGTGAAAACTACTCACTGATTAGGAAAAGGGTTAGAATGAAAACCTGTAGCCACTGCGGCCCTCCAGGCCTGGAGTTCGACACTCCTGGTGTATGCGATAAGCTGCTGCTATCTAGGTATCTGATTTAAAGTCCTCTCCAATTATTTTAGAGAATAGTTCAGCTGCGAATTTCACTGGGTTTGGACTTTCACGATTCTCAGGTAGACCTTTGATTCTAATATTATTCCTTCTGCTTCCATCTTCCAGAGCAGCAAGTCTGTCTCAGAGTTTTTTGCATTCGGAACTGGCAGCTGTTGCTTTTCCATCAGCGGTGGATGCTAGATTTTCGGCTATTTCAATTTGAGTCATGAATGCCTGCTTTACATCCTCCAGCTGATTGGCAAGTGTGCTCAGTTTAGATGCATTTTCCTGAATGTGCTCCTCAATTTTATCCAGCATACCATTAAAGGCCGCTTCAAAGCGGATATATGCGCATTTCTCCGAGTCTTTGTTATCCTGCCGCAGTTTCTCACTTGTCTTCTCGCTTATCCTCTCATTTGTCATGAGCATACTATTTATTTCTTTCTTTATATCATTCTTTATCTCTTGCTTGAGCTCAGCGATCATCACCTTCAGTTCGGACAGATCATTTCTGCTTTCGAGCACCGTACATGAAGCGGCAGGCTCTATTACAGCCGATGTTCCCGGCGCACGTGTAGTAGGTGAAAGCGCGGAGTGCAAGGCCTTTTCCAGTTTCAAATGATCTTCTCCAATCGGCGAGCTATCGTGACCTGTGTCACTCGCACATTTGCTTCCCCATTTTGCTCTCAACTGGAGACGATGCTGTGGAGTCTGGTCCCGAGGAGTCTAGGCTTTGGCCCATTTGTTCCAGGTCAGTCTCTGAAAGGCCGTACCTTGAGCTTGAACTTGGACTTCCATTTCTTTCTGAGCCCCTTTCTTGCTGACCATGTTTATATATGCTGTAGTAGAACCCTCGGGTTGGATAAATACAGGATCTCTCAGGATAATAAGGAAATAATATAAAAAATAACACCGCTGCTAACAGAGCTCCGTTTCAGACGTCCATCTCTCGCAATGGACGAGACCAACTCGACAGTTGACTTTCTTTGACTAATTCATTTTAAAGTTACTATAAAAAACAGACACTGCTTATGGGAAAATATTTATGAAGTATGCATGTAATAATTTGTTTTAATGTTAAGTGAAAACGTGCCACACAATATCTCTTCCCATTACTAGAAAGTGATTTATGTATTTTTGTTTAGAAATAAAAGCATACAATCATATATTGAGGGGTTCAGGACTCAGTCACATGTACAAACTTCTCGGGCTCCCACATATTTCAGCAGAATAAGTGTACACACTAAGTATACTAACAAAACAAATTATTCAGCTGTAAAACCTGAGACAAACGCCTACATGTATTCATAATGTGATAGCTGTCTTGTTATACTTTAGTGGCTGCCACATAATTTGCGTATATGTATTTGTGATTCTCTGTGAAGAAGTATATGTAGCTTATGAACAATCTACATGAGCACAAAAAAAAAAGCAGTAGCACAGGCAGCTCTCAGGTACTCATATTTAATGTAAATTTAAATTAATCATGTACTCAGCAATATAATTTACTTCCAACCCTTAAGGTAACTTGATGGACAAATGAGCTATTAACATATCCCAAGATAGAAGACAAAACCAATTTTATTGAAGTATACATGGAGAAACTCACTGACAAAATAAATTTTCACATATTTGGAAAAAGGTGAAAGAAAAAAACAAAAACAAAAAAAGACTTACCGACTACCATCAATGTAAATTCAAAACCCCTTTTGACAGACTTTCTGTACACTTGATTTGGTAGGTTTGCAAAACCGACATATCCTTCAAGGTTTTTCTGTTGCTTAAAAAAAAACAAAAAACAAAGTTTATTTGGTACAGAATCTTTCATGGAGAGAATTGTCATAATATGGAACAAGAAACATTTCAATAAGAAAGCAATTAATCCTGCAATAAAATGTGATTAGAAAAAGTTAATTTAGTGAAAAATACATGTCAGAATTGCTATAAAGAGCATCTAATTTGCATGAGCAAAGAAGAGGGCAAAGTGCTGTAGATTAAAACAAACACAAAATGGGAGTGCAACAAGGAGCGCATATACCAATGAACATTACAATAACAGGCCTTTGATAATTTGTAAGTTGTCTGCATGTGTTCAGCTGGAGTAGGGTTGTGGTGGTAACACGCCAAGCTGAGTAGATCAGAATACCTTAACCTTACCTAAACAAGCAAACTTTAGCTCCTCTTGAAGAATTTGCAAATAATGTCTTTGCATCCTATGAACTACACTCCAAATTTAGTTTCCCATTAACACAATTTTTCCACTATCTCCAAATTAGAAACTTTGCTAAAAGAAATCTGCCCAATTTTCCACACCTCCCACATATTTCTTTTCTAGAAGAGATATTAATCAATCTTGAAGACTAAGACAGTATTTCTATAATATATAAAACCATTTTAAAGCCCCTTCCTTTTAAATATCCCAGAGTACAGTGGGAAAATGATCTCTTACTCAATATTTCAGAAACAGAGTAGAAGGCAGCCATGTACAGAATTTACTCTAGCTCCATATGCACAAAGCATTCAATTATACAACTTAATTTTTTTTATTTATTTTTTTAAAACCACACACATATATCTTGTTTAAAATTGTCCTAAATGTTTCCAGGGCAAGATTCAACCTGTAAATGTTGCAATCGAGCTCCAGCCACTAGGCCTCATATTTTGGGCATGTACCAATTTAACATCACTCTAGACAAAAATTTTTAAATGCCTATCAGACAGCTTTGGCATCACAATCACTCCTAATTCATTAAAAGCTGTGTTTGGTGTACTCCCAGGTGAGATTAAAGTGGAGAAGGACAAACTGTAATTGCCTCAACTTCACTACTAGCATGTAGACTTATCTTGCTCAACTACTGTACAAGAATCCTAACCCACCTCTTTTAAGTCAGTGGTTTGTTAACTGATGTTATATACTATTTGAAATTGGAAAAAAAATTAAATTGTCGCTTAGAGGATCTGTTCAAACCTTTAAAACCTGGCAGGATCTAATCAATAACATTGTAGAATAAGCATTTATATTGGGGAGAAGGACTCCTTTCACTTTTTACTAATTTTAAAAAATTTTACTCCAGCTGTTGGCCTTCCTCTCTTTCTGAAGGATGAGGGTTGAATTGAATTTAGTTTTGTTAGGTTTGACTTGACTGTATGGAATGTTACATTTTTTTTTAAATAAATTCAATAAAAGTTTAAAAAAAAAATTTGCAAAGGCTTCCAAGCAAAGCCAACAAGTCTTAATCCTTCCTGCATGTCCTGGTAGACCCAACTGTGGAAACTCCTTTGCGATTTCCTAACTACATGTCCAAATCCCATCAACAGGTTCTCTCAGACTATAAAAAACAGTGGTTCTAATCCAAGGTCAATTTATTTTGATAAACCATGCCACAAATCATGGTAAGTCAGTGGAGCCACCATGCCTAAGAAGATGATGTTGGCCTATTCTTTCTGTGCATTTTCACAGCTCATGACCAGTGGCAAGAAAGAGAATGTAAAAAGGCTGGTAAAGAGAAAGCTTCTCACAAGGACCTCCAACACACCAGGTATACAACATTAACACAAAGCTCATACTAAATAAACCTTTTCTTTGGTGGGGAGGAACATACAAACTACAATGATTGATAATCTTCAGAAGGAATCAATTTTAAAAGGCTTTACTTTCTTTATCATATAAATCATTGGCTTCATTATTGACAGCCGAGACCCTCTTTATTTGTAATTTTCCTTTAATATTTATCGCAAGTGATGTGGGGGAAAACAAATATGTTAGAATAACGTGGGATTCAAACTCATTTTGAGAAATTTAATTTCATTTACATTTTAATTGTTGCTTAAGAATAGCAGTTAAAATTTACATAGTCAATTAATTTTTGTTAAATCAATGTGACTGAATAATAAGGTTTGGAAAAATGGAACACTTAATGAATGAATGTTGGCCAAAATTATGAAGTGTTGCTGAAATAAATAGTTTATCAAGAAAAAAAAAATGACAGAATGACAGAATCCAATTTAAAAAGTACAGGCAAACACAAACACATTTAAATTTCAAGTAAAATAACAAATGCCGTCATGAAATTAAAATATTCAGTACAACTACTGAGGTTAAGAACCTGATCAGTAGCAGTTGAAAGCAGTCAAAAATGTATTTCAACTAATTGTATTTTTTTCAGCATTCTGTGGTACCATTAAAACTATAACTTGGCACAAAATGCAACACTTGATATCGTGACATCAAGATGTTCCCAAAACACTGAAATATTGAAGATCAAAACCACATGGACATGTAGAACCATGTTTTCTATACAGATTCTAAAACGCTATTTTGTACAGTCTCTTTCTCCCTCTCTTTCTACATGAGGACAGGAATGTCTGCTGAACAAAGGCAAGTGACCTTTGTGAACTGCGTCACATCATTTGGTACCCACAACCTGGCCGAAATGTCCGATGATGAAAGGCAACAAAAATGGATGCAAGTCATATCCAATTAACAGAGGTACATAAATGTACAACACAATTGCAAAAGACACAGGAACTTATAATTTTGGGACCTTGCCATGGTAGAGAGAGTTCCAGCCTAAAGTGTTCTACCAGATCCTACTGCCATCTCTCATTAATGAAAGGAGACTGCAATGACGAAAAGGCAGGGTGTTAACAGATAAATATCAACAATCGTGTCTGATATTAATTTCAGAATGACCCCAGGCATGTGGACAGATGATTACCGTAAGGTCAGTTACCTGACAATTACTTGCCACTATGTTACACCAGAGTACAAGCGTAAAAGCAGAGTGCTTATCTCTGCAAAATACCGCCTCAAAGAAACAAAAACAGGTGACAACATACAGAGAGGGCTGCACTGACAGCTTGTGCATGAGCTTGGATTTTATTCTATTGTTATGAACAAAGTCATCTGGGTAACTGATGAAGGAGCAAACATTTCTGCACTCACACCCTATTGTCACATGGACTGACAGGATCAAGTATACAACACTGTTTTCAAGCATGTTCTACATATTAACAAGCTTTCAGATATTGTCCCAGAAATTGCAAAAACATTGCTAGCAGCATAAGCCTTAGTGAAATATGTGATATAAACAGGTCTAGTAATCTAGCTGACAAAAACAGGCAGATATCAGACACCAGATTTAGTACAGGATCATTCCTTTTCAAATCAAATGATTTTCCAGAAACCCCATGCACTTCGGTCTCAAAAAATTCTGAAAAAATACCAGGTGTAACCATGTTAACCAGGAGACATCCTGTAAAATTATTTTGATGCAAGATCAATACTTTCCAAGATACAGCAAACTATATGAGGGGAGAGTGGTGTCAAATTTGACATGGCTTTATTTGTTCGTCAAATTCACAAGACCATATCTCAAGAACTAAACCATCTAACATGCTCACATTTTGCATACTGGTATCTTTATGAGTATAGTATGTAACGTAAACGACACCACTTAGTAACAGCAGACCTTCAAAAATGGAAAAAATATTTTGCACTTTTGGCTTTGCCATGTTTAGGCTTTCAGAAATCATGATACATGATACAACCTGCTGTAATTTTTTCTATGTTTAGATACCTACATAAGGATTTTCAAAGGGTTATAAACAAACAAGAAACTGCATCAGAGTTGGACCAGGAGACCTTCCAAATATGAAAAAAATGATTTAGGGTCTTATATTCAGACCAGCTTAATACACTGTGGAAATGTCCATACATTTTTAAAATTAATTCTCCTTTATCCTACATGGTCCCTTCTTTCTCAAAAAAATGAGTCTTACAGTTTTACTTTTCTTATGTGTATCTTTAATTTTTATTTTCCCTTCTAAACATGGGTTCAATTTACCATTTGCCATCAAGTTCTTCATCACTAATTTGGATATCGAATTAATAGGAAAAAACAAATCACCAAAGGCACATTAAGCACAACACATGAACAACAGCTGCTTGATTTATCATTAAACAATATTTATAATGAAATGTTAACATCTTGGTATCAACAGGAATGTGAGTGTAGGGCATCTTTGTCTTTGAGAGTGGTACTGTACTTAGATCTTGGAAAAGTGTTGATCTTGCATCAAAAACATTTTATATGCTGTCTTCTGACTAACCTGGGTACACCTGGTAATTTTTCCAGAATTTTTTGAGTCTGAAATGCGTGGGCTATTAGTTGATTTGATATGGAATGGCCCTATAGTATTTCTCATCTTGCAGTCAATCAAGGATATGTACATCATGATTCGACAAAAGCTTGAAAGCCACTTGACATCATCACCCTAAATATCCCAGACTTCCATTTTGGAATTTCTTTGCTCATTTTGGTAGGCCCAGAGAGAACTGGAAGATGACTTGTTCAATACACTTAAATCTGGTCATATTATGTATGGCATGAGAGACGAGATTGCGTTGGTTTGGACATGTGAAGAGGAGAGATGCTGAGTATACTGGGAGAAGGATGCTAAGGATAGAGCTGCCAGGCAAGAGAAAAAGAGGAAGGCCTAAGAGAAGGTTTATGGATGTGGTGAGAGAGAACATGCAGGTGATGGGTGTAACAGAACAAGATGCAGAGGACAGAAAGATATGGAAGATGATGATCTGCTGTAGTGACCCCTAACGGGAACAGCCGAAAGAAGAAGGTTGGCTGTATTTTCATCTTGGAGAGATGGGTTTTTGGTCGTAACTTTTCTATGAGAACTATTCTTGATGAGATGTCTCTAGACTATGGATGGGTGTGCCAACAATCACAGTGATTTCTGCCAGTTTCAACTAGATAGCAGGATATCTTCTAATTTCCCCAAGGAAGTAAGCTCTATGTGTCTGGCATTTGCAGTATACAGTTTCTGTGTCCAACCACAGTCCTCAACCACGCCAGTTTGTTTGCACTTCTGCAGAATAGACTAGATAGCACATCGATAAACAGCTGTATGCAATGGAATTTCTGCCTGGGAGAAACCTTGATAGTGCACGATGATACCTTGTGCCACATCGCTTTGCTCCAATTTGTCATCGTGTATGGTATGAAGGTTAATATGCCAAATCAACTGCAACCTCACCTTTAAGTTTTTAAGGTTTTCCCTTGAACAGTTTTATTTCCCCTACACAACTATTTCTGATACAGTTAATCAATCTGGTTCAATTAATACATTTTATCATTGGTCATTAACACCTGTGTGTTATATTTGCTTAATCATGCTCTGGGCTATATGCCTACAAAGATCTTTGTTTTTTTTAAACTGTAAAGTGGTCTATTATTTTGTTAGTTTTTTTTTTCTTTAAGGACATTCTGATATATTATTGTACTCCGTTTGTTTGCAAAAGGAATGTTTGGAATGCCTTAACATACTCATTGTATTGATACACTGATCTACAAGATATAAACTAGCCCTCTCAGACAAATATTTCTGTGAACTATCTAAAGTGTCTAAGACTTTCACATAGTACTGTAAACAAAACTCATTTTGCTTAACTCGAAAAACCCATATCCAGCTTCTAAAACTCAGTGGGAAAGCAAAATATATCTTCTGAGAGGGAAAGCAACATATCTTAAACTGGAAAAACACAAATTCTCATTAGGCGCATCTGTTCTGAATGTTTTCAAAATGGGACACGAACTCATTAATATAATCCTTAAATAAGTATAACAGACCTGTGCTTAATTTTCTTATTTTCTTGCTGGTTTATTATAATAAAGAACTATTTTAGATGAGACTCTGGCTAAAGGATCTATGGCTGGTAACATGATGGTTGCCAGTTCAAATCTTGGCAGTGGAAGAAGGAATGCTACTCCGCAGGGCCCTTAAGCAAGGCCCTTAACCTGCAATTGCTCCAGGGCTGCTGTACAAACAACTAGCCCTGTGTTCCGACCCCAAAACACTGGAGAGTAGGTTGGGGTATGTGAAAAATGATAAATACCTACTACAGGAAATTGCATATGGCAAATAAAGGATTAAAAAAAAAAAAATCTGTATTACTTCCTTTTCACTTTCTGTATTTGAGCTGAACATTTCCTTAGATTAAGCTTGAAGCATACTTTCATATTTGTTGTGTTAATAACAACATCTAATGTTTAACGTTTAAAATAACATTTTATGTTTTGCTCTAATAAAATTGTAGCCAATAAGCCACAATAATCAAACAAGAAACAAAAGCCAGAAAGCTCACCAAGATATTCTTTCGTGCATATGGAGCTTTTTTTTTTTTTATAACATTAAAAAAATTACATTATTTTGCAAATCTGTTGTCTGTGTTTGTATCTGGTAGCACCACACATGTGGTTTTGCCTTCTGCAAAGTGATGGAAAAAACATTCTAAGCATATTGATGAGAAATCCAGAGTATAAATTTTATTTCAGTTGATTCTATTTAGATATAAAATAGAAAAACAAGTGGCACCGTGATTAAAGCTGCTACTGAAAAGTACAAAGGCTTCAGGCATGGTCAGAGACTGTTTGTGTATGCACTTTTTTTTGCTAATGAGCTGACAGGTATCCACATACATCAATCTGCTCTATGATAGTCCGTTTCAGCAGCATGTAGTGCACCAGTGTGTCTCGTAAGACGATTTTGGAGTTTAAAACTTGTTTGCCTGCATGAGGATGGTAGAATTACATTCAAAAGTACTTCTATATTATGGGGACAGGTAAAGAAATAATATACAAAACACAAGCAGTAGCAGTCTGGCACAAAGAAAACAGAGTGATAATACTGGTAAATGCCATAACTGATGTGAAATTTTGCCATCAGTGAAAATGTATATGGTGCAAAATCATTTTTGACTATACAAATACTAACTATATATAAAAATAGGCTTGTTTGTATGAGGTGGCGTCCAGTAGATTATTCTTAAACGTATTAATGATAAAGTACTTGCATATTGAAATGCACAAAAACAGATATTTGCTTCAGATATCCTGCAACTCTAAAGTGGATTATACTTTAGAAAAATGAATTGGTATAGCTTATATAACTGAGGAGTATTAGAAATTCCTTAATTATACATATAGTTTCAAGCAATAGCCTGAAGACCCCTGAACAAAATGAATAATAACTATGACAGTAAAAGGAACTTATAAAAATGGCCAGATACAAGTAAGATTTTGCAAATGCTGCCAAGACTGAAAAAGTAACCTATAAAACATCACAGCCAAGATGACTTTTGCTTCAAAGAGGCCCAGAACAACCCACCTATACCAAATTGCAAAAAAATGGCAAAGCAACACCTTCACCAAATCCGTCTGCAGCAACCTTTTCATCACAAATAGATTCAAGAAGGCTGTGTTAAGACAGACAAATGAAGAATAAGTAATTAGTCCACTGAAAAATACAAAGTTCCAAACAGCAGTCTCTCAAGTGATGCATTCTTATCAGAGGAAAAAAAATTAAAACTGGCAGATGACTAGCAGGAGTAGATTTAAGCCTCTAGGAAAGGGAGTCAGCTCAGAGCTCAAAGCATGGTGCTTTGAAATAAAATATAGTCTTTAAAAGAGCTCAAGAGAAGAGCTCTCCTTTTGGAAGGAGTACATAAGTCCCACTATTCCAATTACTTGACAAACTTCAATCCACAACTCTTCCACAAATTTAAAACTTTCTGCTTCTCTAAAATCCTCATATACTATATGCACCCCAGTTACAGTTGTTCACCATGTTTTTGGCTTCTGTTTCTGCATTACCTTTTTTCCCTTATCTAAAATGTTGCAAAGATTACTCAAATTCATGATTTTAAACTACATCTTGTACCCATTTCAGATGCAGACAGTATTTGGTACCGGATTGAATTTGCCATTTTTGACTGTGGTGTCAATGTCAATTCAGTTTTGCTGCATCCTTTAACAAATATCCAAGCATCTTAGTGACAGAGTACTGAATTTAACAGCAGCAGTTAAATTACACCTATCTTAAAAAAAACATTTCATCTGCAATTATTCACTACACTAATGATAACTAGAGTGCACTGTGCAAAAACTACTTGATGAGCAAAACACTTCAAAGATGACAAAATTCAATTTTTACTGCTTCAGAAACCCAGAAACTCCACTCTTACACAACAAAATGTGTTCTGTCATTAACCGCAGAGCAATTACATTCACTGCAGGGGTTCATAAGAGTAACCTGTAATATCCACATATTAAACAATTACTTTCACTTCAGCAGTTATGGAAACAACATCTAAGTTGCTCTTTTAAGAATTGGCCATTTCCTTAAAACACTGGTCAGCAGGGTAAACTAAAAAAAAAAAACTTTACAAAAATTTTAAAAACTTGTTTTGCTCATAAACAAACACATTTATCAACCATAAACAGGAGCAAAACAACACTTAAGGTACTGATAGGAGTAAACTGGACTACAGCTGATTATATGTGTAACAGACTGCCAAAACCTTTTTTTTAAAAGCAGATGGGAGTTGCCTTTATAAAAACTCTTCTATATATAAACAGCAATGGTTCAGTGCTACTGCATATCTTTTTTTTTTTTTTTACACCTAATGTACTCAGATGACAAAGATGCACCTGAAACAAACAGTACTGTATGCTCTAACTTGCTGGGAGAAAATGGTTAGCAAAAGGCAAATTGTGCAGAGCTGTGCACAAAAACTGTGCTAAACTTTGGCTTGACTAAGCAGCAATTTCTGTACTTCAAATTCCTCCCAATTTCCAAACACCTTTTAATTAACTATAACCTTACAATCATCCACAAAATGATTAAATTCCACAAATTAAGTTAGTCGTATACAATGCCAGTACCTTTTAAAAGAAGTTTACTCACACCACAGTCAACAAGTAGTAGGCCATTATGACATTTTGTTTGTTTGACCTGTGAATTGCACAACACTTCCAGAACTTCCTATACACCCATATACATAATGAGGTCTAGTACATTCCTGAAATATAGTCATGGAATGTTACTGGATCAGGTCTCCTGGCATGTGTGACTCCAGCTTTGTTTACATATGCTCTTGACCACTTAACCCCTATATGCCTGGGATAAACTCAGTATTTGATAAGGACTGTCTTTTAGGTGTGTCAAAGCAATATTTCACATATGTTTCTGTATCATGCGCATTCAGTCTGATCCAAATAGGCCTGCAAGAACTAATCAATGTCATAATAACATAATTATTAACAACATAATAATCAGTGATGAAGAGAGTTACCAATACATTTTGCTATACATTAGTTGTCTTGTTATGTCAGGGCTTCAATTTCAATTAGGGATTGTAGGAACCTGCATGGTTAAACTTAATAAAGGTGGCTAATCCTGGGGTGCTTTCAAGGCAAAAAAAAAAAAAAAAAAAACTGTTTCCACTTTCTTCTTATTAAGGAATTAGATCCAAGAAAAGAAAAACATGATTAATACATGTTTCAAGAACAAAATGATGTGACCAATCAACTGTCAGTAGCAATTATTTACCTTATAGTGTTCCACATTTAAGTGCACTGAAATGAGGGCAAGATTATTCGCTTTTTAAACCACAACCATACATAGCCCTGATACAGAAATGAACAGTTTACATTCATTCTCCAATTGTTATGAATATGGCTACAATTGTTGGTTCAACTCTCTATCCATTTTCAAAATGGTTTATCCAGTTCAGGAAGTATAAATAATCAGGTGTCTGTGACATTTAAAATTTGACTTATTCATTACATATTACTTTAAGTATTATTAATACAGAACCACCAATCAAGATTTTTGAGGCCGGTTCTAATCAGTGGCATTTTTAAATGGGAAATTGTCCAGTCTGAATCAGATTTTCAATTTTATGCGACGCTTATTCCAATGTGTCTCATGAATGATTTAAGCCGAGCCTGTAAACAATAGGGTTGTTAAATTCAATTACACCTTTAATTTAACTTAATGGTCAGGGCATTGTAGAAATTTAAAAGTATAATTTATATACAGTAATCCCTCGCTATATCGCGCTTCGCCTTTCACGGCTTCACTCCATCGCGGATTTTATATGTAAGCATATGTAAATATATATCGCAGATTTTTTGCTGGTTCGCGGGTTTCTGCGGACAATGGGTCTTTTAATTTCTGGTACATGCTTCCTCAGTTGGTTTGCCCAGTTGATTTCATACAAGGGACGCTATTGGCAGATGGCTGAGAAGCTACCCAACTTACTTTTCTCTGTCTCTCTTGCGCTGACTTTCTCTGATCCTGACGTAGGGGGATTGAGCAGGGCGGCTGTTCGCACACCTAGACGAGACGGACGCTCATCTAAAAATGCTGAAAGATTATCTTCACGTTGCTATCTTTTGTGCAGCTGCTTCCTGAAACGACATGCTGCATGGTGCTTCGCATACTTAAAAGCTCGAAGGGCACGTATTGATTTTTGCTTGAAAAACAAACTCTGTCTCTCTCTATCTCTCTCTCTTTCTCTTTCTGTGCTCTTGACGGAGGGGGTGTGAGCTGCCGCCTTCAACAGCTTTGTGCCGTGGTGCTTCGCATACTTAAGCCAAACAGCCCTATTGATTTGTTTGCTTTTCTCTATCTCTGTGACTTTATATGCTCCTGACGGGCACTCCTTTGAAGAGGAAGATATGTTTGCATTCTTTTAATTGTGAGACGGAACTGTCATCTCTGTCTTGTCATGGAGCACAGTTTAAACTTTTGAAAAAGAGACAAATGTTTGTTTGCAGTGTTTGAATAACGTTCCTGTCTCTCTACAACCTCCTGTGTTTCTGCGCAAATCTGTGACCCAAGCATGACAATATAAAAATAACCATATAAACATATGGTTTCTACTTCACGGATTTTCTTATTTCGCAGGTGGCTCTGGAACGCAACCCCCGCGATGGAGGAGGGATTACTGTATAATACAAGATTACTTGAATCACACAAAACACACCTCATAATACTTATGCAGAAATATACAATATATTAAGTTGCAGCTCTGTATTTTTATAAAGAAAGTGTCCTCTTCATATTCAGTTGTATCTGAAAACGACCTGAAATTGCCACAAATACATACATATATGCATCCTGCTATTCATTCACTATTGATGCCGCTTGTATTTAGTATTGCATAGAAGTTAATTGCAAAATTAAATGACAGATAACTATCCGACAACATTAAAAAATATAAATAAAATTGCTCACAAAAAAAGATCACTGCTTTCCATAATGTGCTACACACTTATACACCAACAGAAGTTATACATATTCTTCTACAAAACCACAGGTAACTGGGTAAAAGTTCTTTTATTAAGTTATTCACCTTGCAATTCAAGTCTTTCAAAGCCCAGCTGTAATGTCATCACAGTGTACAAACTGTGACAAACAAGTCAGCCACTGGACATATTCATTTTTTTTTTTTTTAAATTCACTTTTCCCAGGCTCTCAGAGTGTAAGCTACCCTGTTATTGAGAAATGGATTTAAACTGCACTCTTGGCACGGTCTGCATGGGTTTTCCCAAATTAGTCACAGGTTTCTTTGCACATACTAAACATTACTTCTACTTTGACTTACGTTTACTGTATGTTAGGATTACAGACCACTTCAAATTGGCCTTATGAGAGTGAGTGTGTGTGAATGTGTCCTGCAACTGAAGGTCCAAAAGCACAGTGATATACAGAAAATATTTTAGAAAATGGGTTGGCAGGTGAGGGAGTTATTTTTTTTATTGGGGTCATATGAGAAAATACTTAATTATCTGAAATAATGAACTCCATTATTTAATTAGTAATTCACTTTAATTTTTAGCTGTCCTAGTCATATTCCTGCTGCTTCTTTTTTTTTTTTTATATATAAACAATGCCATAACTGATGGCTGAGACAGATTTGGTTCCTTAGCGATTTTACAGCTTTCACTCCATTGTTAAAAGTCTGTGTATTCTGCAAAGTGATCTACTCAATTGCAATTGTCTAACTAAATTAGTTGTGCCAAACTTCTTTGCTTTAAATCCACCTTATATAATTTTTTCATTACAAACTTTCAGACACCAATTCTGAAACTTTTCAGACACTTTAAAAATCCTTCCAAACAGCAGTTATTTTCTTCAGCAGTTTCCACTTTTTACGTTCTGTCAGTATTGCACATTCAATCTGTTTAACTTATTCTACGTCACAAAACTGGCAGCCCAATCGGCTAATTAAAAGCTAATTGACGGTTTCAACAAGGAAAAACCATTCAATTTTGATCAAAAGCTAAGTGATTCATTCATCACTAATTATTAACCAGCTAATATGTTCTCTATATGCTGATGTAAACATACATCGCACAGCAGCAAATTTCACAAACCTGATTTGAAAAGTATGTTATGCCAGTTTATGCAAATGAAAATATCACGGTATTCAGTAATACGTTCGGCAATGATCAAGAATATATTAATTTTTGAATGTTTATTTTTAGCATTGATTTTAAGCAGTATTTAGTTACTGGAGAGAAAATGTCAGTGAATAACTTTTTAATGTGTACATGATAGATAAAAAAGTAGTTTATGATGATCATATTATTTAAAAACCCTGAACTTAAATCACCCACCAAACCAAAAAAAACTCCTACATTTGTTATTGCATTAGGGCGGGCTGGGGTGATGGAGTCCCCCTTTGTTACCTTGAAATTCTAGCCCTGCATGTATTCCTTATGTCACTTAATTGACCAAGAGTAAATAGATGAATTAATAAGTGAATAAAGATAAATGGAGAAGAAAAAGAAATGGGGAGAGAATCTGCTTCCTCAGTGCTTTAAAAGCTTATTCTAAAATGTTATTGATTAGATCCTACCAGGTTTTGAAAAATTTCTGCTGATCCTCTAAGTGAGAATTTGATTTTTTCCAGTTTCAAATACTACATAACTTCAGTTACCCACTGACTTAAAAAAGAGGAGAGTTAGACTTATCTTGCTAAACTGGAAGAATCCTATGTGCCAATAGTGCAGTAAAGGCAATCACAGTTTGTTTGTCCTTCTCCACTTTAAGCCCATCTGGGAGTACACCAAACACAGCTGTTAATGGGTTAGGAGGGATTGTGACACCAAGGCTGTCTGAAAGGCATTTAAATATTTTGGTCCTTAATGATGTCAATTTGGTACAGGCCCAAAACATGTCACCCAGTGAGGCTGGAACTTGACTGCAGCATTCACAGGTTGGATCTTGCCCTGGAAACATTTGAGAATTTTAAACGAGACAGATGTGCTCGATATATGATTTTGAGTTGAATAATTGAATGCTTTGCGCATATGGAGCTCAAGTGAATTTTCTGCATTGCTAACTTCCATTCCTTTTCTGAGATGTTGAGTGAGAAATTCTTTTCCCACTGTCCTCTTGGTTCTTTGAAAGGGAGGAACTGTAAAATGGTTTTATATATTGCAGAAATGCTGTCGAAGTCCTTGAAACTGAGCAATATTTTTTCCAGCATAGAGGGAGGTGGGAGGTGAGGAAAATAGGGCAGATTCTGTTTAACAAAGTTTCTAATTTGAAGGTAGTGAAAGAAATGTGTTGCTGGAAAGTTAAATTTGGAGTGTAATTGTTCGAAGGATGCAAAGACGTTGTTTATGTACAGATCTCTAAGTGATTTAATCCCACATGTTTTCCAGATATTAAAAACTGCATATGTTTGTGAAGGCTGAAAAAGGTTGTTCTCAAGCATAGGTGCCACCGATAAAAGATTCTCTATCTTAAAATGCTTCCTACACTGGTTCCATATTCTTAGTGAGTGAAGCACAATTGGGTTGTTAGTATATTGGCGATAACTTGCATTTATTGGGGCACAAAGCAAGGAATGTAAAGAAGTTCTGCAGGATTTTATTTCTATTACAGACCAAGCCTGTATATGTTCATCTATTTGTGTACATGTCCAGGTTTTTATAGTTTGTATGTTTGCTGCCCAGTAGTAATATTCAAAGCTAGGTAGAGCCATGCCACCATCTGCCTTTGGCTTTTGTAGGGTCGCTCTTTGGATACATGGATGTTTTGAATTCCAAAGAAATGTGGATATGGTTGAATCTAATTTCTTAAAAAATGATTTATTGATGTATATTGGAATGTTTTGAAATAAGAAGAAATAAGAAGAGAAGCTAAGGGAGGATATTCATCTTAACAATGTTAATTCTTCCAGCTAAAGCGAGATGAAGGGTTGACCATCTATGCAAGTCTTGCTTAATTTTTTCCATACAGACGGCGAAACTTTGTTGATAAAGAGCTTTATGTTTACTTGTGATGTTTACCCTTGATCTGCAATGATAAAAGGGAAGGTGTCCTATCTAATATTATGAGCTTGAGAATTCACTGGAAAGAGCACACTTTTATTCAAATTAATTCTGAGACCAGAAATCTTTTGAAATTCTGTTAGTGCTGTTAGGACTGTAGGCACAGTATTTTGTGGGTCTGATATATACAGTAGTACCATATCATCTGCATACAGAGAAATTTTCTTTTTAAGTCCTTCTCTAACAATCCCCTTTTCTCATAAGCATTTCGACAGTGAAATGCCAGTGGCTCAATGGCGATTGCAATTAGCAGTGGTGACTGGGGGCATCCTTGTCTGGTACCATGTTCTAGTTTAAAGTAGTCTGAATTAATGTTGTTAATACAAACTGAAGCTTCTGGATTGGTATACAGTAGTTTGATCCATGCACAAATGTTCGGGCCAAATGAAATTTCTCCAATGTAGTGAAAAGGTAGTTCCATTCAATCATATCAAATGCTTTTTCTGCATCCAAGGATGATAATATCTCCGGGATGTTCGACTTTGCGGGTGAATATATTACATTAAACATGTTTTGAAGATTGGACGCTAAGTGTCGGCCTTTAATAAATCCAGTTTGATCTTGTGATATTACCAAAGGCAGCACTTTCTCCATCCTTCAAGCTAGGACTTTGGAGAGTGTCTTAACATCATTAAAAATTGGTCTGTATGATGCACATTGTAATACGTCCTTATTTTGTTTAGGAAAGACGGTGTTTAATGCTTGGCGAAAAGTTTGAGGGGAATTTTATTGTCTCTAACTTCAGTGAATGTTGCTAATGAAAGGGGAGCTAGCTGAGTGGAACTTCTTATAAAATTCGGCAGGGTCACAATCGGGGCCTGCTGCTTTCCCACTCTGAAGTGACTTTACAGCATCTAGCAATTCTGATACTGCCAATGGTTTAATCCAATTCCTCTGCACTAAGAGTATCTATTTGTGGTATCTGTAATGCATCCAGAAATGCATTAGATTGTGTGTTGTCTTCTTTAAACTCAGCAGAATATAAGGATTTATAGTAGTCTCTAAAGGTGTGCATTATATTTTTAATGTTAATGATTTTGTCTCCATTTGTGTTGGTGACTGCTGGGATTGCACTGCGAACTTCTTGCTTGTGGATTTGTTGAGCTTTCTCTCTGTGTTCATGGTAATGATGTCTGGATTTATAAATTAGTTGTTCAGTTTCTTTTGTCATCAAGAGGTTGAGTTCTGAATGCAGAGCCTGCCTTTTCCTATGTAGAACCTCACTTGGACACCTGGCGTGTTCTTGATCTATTCTAGTAATTTCACTGGTTAGCTTTGATACCTTCTTGGTTTCCAATTTATTTCTGTGGGAAAGATATGAGATAATCTGTTCTCTTAAGAAGGCCTTCAGGGTTTCCCAGAGTATTCCTGCAGAGACCTCTGAGGATGTACAGTTAGGTGCATAAATATTTGGACAGACACAACTTTTTTCTAATTTTGGTTCAGTACAGTACCACAATGAATTTTAAATTAAACAACTCAGATGCAGTTTAAGTGCAGACTTTCAGCTTTAATTCAGTGGGGTGAACAAAACGATTGCATAAAAATGTGAGGCAACTAAAGCATTTAACACAATCCCTTCATTTCAGGGGCTCAAAAGTAATTGGACAAATTAAATAACTGGAAATAAAATGTTCATTTCTTATACTTGGTTGAAAACCCTTTGCTGGCAATGACAGCCTGAAGTTTTGAACTCATGGACATCACCAGATGCTGGGTTTCCTCCTTTTAAATGCTCTGCCAGGCCTTTACTGCAGCGGCTTTCAGTTGCTGTTTGTTTGTGGGCCTGTCTGTCTGAAGTTTAGTCTTCAACAAGTGAAATGCATGCTCAACTGGGTTAAGATCAGGTGACTGACTTGGCCATTCAAGAATTTTCCACTTCTTTGCTTTAATAAACTCCTGGGTTGCTTTGGCTGTATGTTTTGGGTCATTGTCCATCTGTATCATGAAACTCCCCCCAATCAATTTGACTGCATTTAGCTGGATTTGAGCAGACAGTATGTCTCTGAACACCTCAGAATTCATTCGGCTGCTTCTGTCCTGTGTCACATCATCAATAAACACTAGTGTCCCAGTGCCACTGGCAGCCATGCACGCCCAAGCCATCACAATGCCTCCACCATGTTTTACAGATGATGTGGTATGCTTTGGATAATGAGCTGTTCCTCGCCTTCTCCATACTTTTTTCTTGCCATCATTCTGGTAGAGGTTGATCTTGGTTTCATCTGTCCAAAGAATGTTTTTCCAGAACTGTGCTGGCTTTTTTAGATGTTCTTTAGCAAAGTCCAATCTAGCCTTTCTATTCTTGAGGCTTAGGAGTGGCTTGCACCTTGCAGTGCACCCTCTGTATTTACTTTCATGCAGTATTCTCTTTATGGTAGACTTGGATATCGATATGCCTACCCCCCTGGAGAGTGTTGTTCACTTGGTTGGCTGTTGTGAAGGGGTTTCTCATCACCATGGAAATGATTCTGCGATCATCCACAACTGTTGTCTTCCGTGGACGTCCAGGTCTTTCTGCGTTGCTGAGTTCACCAGTGCTTGGTTTCTTTCTCAGGATGTACCAAACTGTAGATTTTGCCACTTGTAATATTGTAGCAATTTCTCAGAAGGTTTTTTTCTGTTTTCGCAGCTTAAGGATGGCTTCTTTCACCTGCATGGAGAGCTCCTTTGACCGCATGTTGTCTGTTCACAGCAAAATCTTCCACATGCAAGCACCACACCTCACATCAACTCCAGGCCTTTTATCGGCTTAATTGATAATGACATAACGACGGACTTGCCCACACCTGCCCGTGAAACAGCCTTTGAGTCAATTGTCCAATTACTTTTGAGCCCCTGAAATGAAGGGATTGTGTTAAAAAAATGCTTTAGTTGCCTCACATTTTTATGCAATCGTTTTGTTCACCCCACTGAATTAAAGCTGAAAGTCTGCATTTCAACTGCATCTAAGTTGTTTCATTTAAAATTCATTGTGGTAATGTACAGAACCAAAATTAGAAAAAAGTTGTCTCTGTCCAAATATTTATGGACCTAACTGTATTTGTCTCTAGAAAAAACTGATTTGTTTTGATATAAATTCTGTACAGTTCTCGCCTGCTAATAAAAGTGGGTTAAGACGCCATCTGCGAGATAAGTATGTGCAGCATAATGATTTTAGCTCCAAGATTGGAGGGGCATGGTCAGAAATAATAATAATAGCGTCGTACTTGCAGGATTTTATCGTAGGCAAGAAATTGTTATCTACAAAGAAATAATCAATTCTTGAGTAGCAACGATGCACTGGTGAGTAGAAGGAATATGCTCTTGAGTTTGGGTATAGAAATCTCCAGGGGTCTGATAAGTTGTGGTCAGTTACAAACTGTAATTGTTTTTGCAGTGTTAGATGTCCTCACCCCTGTCGCAGGAGACCTATCTAGGTCTGGATTTAAAACACAATTTAAGTCCCCAGCCATTATAATTTTAGGAGTGTTCACATTGGGAATGGATGCAAATACATTTTGGATGAAGTCCCTGTCATCCACATTGGGTGCATAAACATTTATCAAAATCACTTTACAATTACATAAATTACCCATGACAATCATGTATCTAGAATCAGATACAACATCTGATACTACAAATGAGACGGTTCTATGGATAATAATTCCCACACCTCTAGTTTTTTTTTAAAGCTGGAATGGAACATTTGGCAAGTCCAGTCTTTTTGTAGCCGGAACTGATCCTTGCTTAATAAGCGAGTCTCCTTTAAAAATACTACTTTAGCGTTTAGACCTGTTGGGTGAGAGAATACTTTCTTTTTAATTTGTGATTCAGATCCAGCACACAAAGTTAACTGTCCTGTCTTGGAGACAATGATTCTGAATTTTTGATGTCATTCTGTAGTCTTAACCAAAAGTGAGACAGCTTTGACCTTAATTTCCAATTTTCCCAGGGGTTATTGCCATGCAGTCTATTGTTATATTGGTAATATAATTATAAGGATTAAAAGGATAGGTTAGAGATAGCTTGCTCTTTTTCTCTCCCCACCTAGTCCCCCCCCCCCCCCCCGTTTTGCCTCCCCATGTGAGGCTGGACCCCACATCACAAAGTCCCAGTCCTCTGACATACCTAGAGACAGAGCACGTCCAAAAAAAAAAAAAAAACCAAGGCCCCCAGCAGCAGCGTATGAGGATTAAAATTGAGATATCTATTGCTAATACAGTCTAAATACTATAAGCATAAAATATAATCTTAAACAGTCTTGAAATATTAAGAAGGTAGACCCAGGGAATGGTGTTAAAAAGTTGCCCTGGATAAGAATAGTAAACCCTAATACTGTAATAAACCAAGGGTATGATGTTTAGCAGTCTCCTTTAGAATAGTAAAAAGAGAAAAAAAAGGGGGGGGGGGGGGGGTTTACTAATTTAATTTCTTCCACACATACATACATACATACATATAATTGTAATTAAAACATAAACAGAAAGTGACCGATGAGGGAAAAGGATGTATAATTACGGTACCAGCTTTGCAAGCGGATCAGACAACCGATGACATCATCTTTGCGATGCCATGACAGGGTGCAACTCACGATCGTATTTCAGGAAAGTGTCAGGGATCACCTTTCTTAACTCTTTATCTGTTCCTCCGTAGAGGTAAAGATGTAATGTCCATCCATCCATTTTCCAACTCGCTGAATCCGAACACAGGGTCACGGGGATCTGCTGGAGCCAATCCCAGCCAACACAGGACACAAGGCAGGAACCAATCCCAGGCAGGGTGCCAACCTACCGCAGGACACAAACAAACACAACCACACACCAAGCACACACTAGGGCCAATTCAGAATCGCCAATCCACCTAACCTGCATGTCTTTGGACTGTGGGAGGAAACCGGAGCGCCCGGAGGAAACCCACGCAGACATTGGCAGAACATGCAAACTCCACGCAGGGAGGACCCGGGAAGCGAACCTGGGTCTCCTTACTGCGAGGCAGCAGCGCTACCACTGCTAAAGATGTAATGTTTGCCTTGAATATCCACTTTCAGTTTGGCAGGATACAAGAGGCTGTATCTGATATTGGCTTTCTGTAAGCGCTGTTTAATATTATAAAAAGAGGCACGTTTAGCAGCTGTTGAGGGTCAGAAATCAGGGAAAATACGAATGAGGTTATTTTCAAATATAATTTCTTGTTTCTGTCTGAGAAGTGACATTACATTTAATTTAGATTGTAATTTCTCACAACAAAAGCCCTAGGTTTAAAGGTGTTAGATCCCCGTATGCGGTAAGCTGCTGCTATCTCGGTTTCTGATTTAAAGTCCTCTCCAATTATTTTGGAGAATAGTTCAGCTATGAATTTCACTGGGTTTGGCCTTTCACGATTCTTAGGTAGACCTTCGATTCTAATATTATTCCTTCTGCATTCATCTTCCAGAGCAGCAAGTCTGTTTCAATTCAAGTTGTGAATGTTTGCTTAACGTTTTCCAGCTGATTGGTAAGTGCTCTCAGTTTAGACGCATTTTCCTGAATGTGCTCCTCAATTTTTTCCAGCATACTTTTAAAGGCCGCCTCAAAGTGATTATATACTCGTTCCTCAGAGTCTTTATTATCCTGCCGCAGCTTCTCGCTTGTCTTGAGCATACTATTTATTTATTTCTTTATCTATTGCTTGAGCTCAGCGATCATTAACTTCAGTTTGGACAGATCATTTCTGCTTTTGTGCACCATAGATGACAGCGCAGACTGCAAGGCCTTTTCCAGTTTCAAGTGATCTTCTGGAATCAGTGAGCTATCGTGACCTGCATCACTTGCACATTCGCTCCCATTTTCGTTCTCAGCTGGAGATGATGCAGCACACCGTGGTCCTGAGAACTCTGGGCTTTCGCCTGTCTGTTCCAGGTCAGTCTCTGAAAGTCTGTACCTTGAACTTGGACTTGCCTGTCTAGGCTTGGATGTAGCTTTAGGTTTCTTTTCTGTTTCTTTCTGAGCCCCTTTCTTACCGGTCATGTTTATATATGCTTGCATATGTTGTAATAGAACCTCCTCAGGTTGGGTAAATACAGGATACCTCGGGATAATAAAAAATAATAGAAAAAATAACACTGCTGCAAACGGAGCTCTGCTTCAGATGTCCATCTCCCGCAACCCGCAGAATATAAATATGATAGATTGAAGATCAAAGGACTCTAAAGTGTGGACTCGTTTTTACTTTTACAGTATCTGTAAAAATGAACTCAATACAGGAATACAACCATGATGTGGAAGCAAATGAAAACAAAACACATTGAACTAACAGTCCTCACTCACACTTGAGGATAATCTAGCAGCACTCTCAATGTCACTTTATTTTGGCAACTCAAAATCCTTATCCAAAAGTGCAGAATCATAGTCATCAACAATATGCAAAACTTCTTTTGAAAAGCATTTCTCTTGATGTTAGCAACAGCCAGTAATTGATTTAATACTTCATTTTAAAGTCTTATTGTCACTTAGCGGATAAAATCAAATAAACTCTTTGGAACTTTTGTTAACAGTGGTTTCAGCATTATAGCCCTTGATGTCGACAACAGCTTTGAAAGTGTTAAGACTGACCTTAAAGTTAATAATAAGATGTGTTGCTATGGACTTTAATACTTACTATGAATAAAATGCTTGCACTTTTTTTTTTTTTAAAAAAAGCAACAATTGTACAAAACTAATCATAAAAAGTAAGTGATTAGTAAAAAAAAATGTTAGTTGCATTGATAAATCAAATTACAGTATATTTAACAGTTTCACGTTACAACCTCACATTGATAAAATGGTTACTTTTTGTACTCACATTCTGTGAGCAATTAGAACATTAAGAAACGTTTTCATAAGAACATGCCATTAGGTCTAAGAAAGTTTGCTAATCAAATCCACCTAACCTCTCCAAATTATTGACTGGAAGATTTATTACAGGTGTAGAATAACTCTAATTCAGATCATTTCCATCGTTAGTACAGTATCTTTATATAATCAGCTCCCCTTAGCTATAGATTATGTTGAAATAATAAGGCAAAGTAGCAAATCACAAAAGCCATTTTAAAAGGGCAGGCACTTTGTCTTTAAAAGTCCATGCTCTTGCTAAAGTTAGAAAGGTCTTGTGTTCAGTCACAGAAGGAAATGATGCATAAAACCTGTAAAACGCTAAACAGAAGCGAGAAATCCAACTGTAAAGGCTATGCTCCAGCAAAACCACATGAACCTGTCCATTTATTTTTAGATTAAAGAATCTGTCTTGGCATTAGAACCGGGTGCTTCATCATCACTTTCACACTTACTGTACAATGATAAAATCATCTGTCCGTTTGCTTGGAGTTTAATGAGACAAAAATAAATACTATTCTCCTCCTCAAAAAATTACTTGAATAACAGGAAAATGCATGTAAAGGAAATTTATTATTGCTAATTTATCTATAATAGTGACTTGATGGTTTTTATACTACAAAGTTTCTGTTGTGTTGCGAAAGGGTAATTTTTTACAGTAATTTTAAAATTTTATATACTTTGAATTAGTGCTGGGCGGTATACCGGTTCATACCGAAAACCGTTTTTTATTTTTGTTATGATATGGATTTTTCTTATACCGCAATACGGGTTTAAATAGCCTAAACAACGTTTGGAACATGGCGCACCGGGAAACTGTTTAAGGGGGACCTTTTTCACTGCTACACCGGTGTTGCGCGGGGGCTCTTTTCCACTGCTACACCGCTAAACAGGCATGCAATGGAGAACATGCGGTAGTGGAGGTATTAAGCGGTTAAAATGGACAGAGAACATTCCGAAACTGAAGCTGTAGCAGACGATAAAGTTGAAAATGATGAAACAGAAGAACTTTTGCTGGAAAAAGGAGTCATGTCTGTTGTCTGGAGATACTTTGTATTTAAAAGGTCGGATGTGGACCATTATGTTCAAATGTGTGAATACTGTTTCTATACTACTGGATAATACTGCAAGCCAAGTTGTACTTGTTTTATTTTTTTCAATACTGTGTAATGTACCTGGTGTGGCACCCAGCCGGGACGCCCAGGAAGACCGGAGGAGGACTCACGCCTTCTCCAGACCACGAGGGAGCGACCGCCCTGGTTCCTTTGGTGGCCACGGGTACAGAGCTGGGAAGCTCAACCCTGTAGGGGCCCGTGGTCATCGCCAGGGGGTGCCCCCATGCTTGAAGAACCCTGGACCCCAGCACTTCCGCCACACCAGGAAGTGCTGGGGGGAAGACGAATGGGGACACCTGGAATACATTAATTTCATGATATTCCTGCTCCCTGAACATTTAGAATGCTAAGATAAATACTTGATATAATTTTCATGATGAAATGCATTAAAGCATGTATTAGTCATGTGGGGGCACGGTGGCGTGGAGGTTGCATTGCTGCGAGTTGTTCCTTGCTTTGAATTTGCATGTTTTTCTGGTGGGTTTATTTGGCATGCTTCAGTTTCCTTTCAAAGTCATGTAGGATGTGGGGTTTTATTATGCTATATTAACCCTGCTAGTGTACATACTGCTCGTATTCACCCTGTGATGTGCTGGCGCCACGTTCAGGATTTGCTCCTGCCTCGCACACAATGCTTACTGGGATGGGCGCAAACCTGAATGAATGGCATAATTAAACATGTATAACGAAGATTTTTTTAAAGTTCTGAACACTCTGTGGTCTAAGTTTATAACTACATTGATCCCTCGCTATATCGAGCTTCGACTTTCGCGGATTTTATATGTAAGCATATCTAAATATATATCAGATTTTTTGCTAGTTCACAGATTTCTGCGGACAATGGGTCTTTTAATTTATGGTACATGCTTCCTCAGTTGGTTTGCCCAGTTGATTTCATACAAGGGACGCTATTGGCTGAGAAGCTACCCAATCAGAGCATGCATTACGTATTAAATAAAACTCCTCAATGATATATGATATGCTTCCCGCTCGATGCTTCGCATACTTAAAAGCTTGAATAGCACCTACTGATTTTTGATTGTTTTCTTTTCTCTCGCTGTCTCTCTCTGACATTATCTGCTCCTGAAGCGCACTCCTTTGAAGAGGAAGATATGTTTGCATTCTTTTAATTGTGAGACGGAACTGTTATCTCTGTCTTGTCATGGAGCACAGATTAAACTTTTGAAAAAGAGACAAATGTTTGTTTGCAGTGTTTAAAAGTCCCTGTCTCTACAAGGGTGTTATTTCATGTCTAGAGGGCTCTAATAATGTTAAAAAATGTATTTAGAAGGTCGTAAACAGGTTTTCTATGCTCTAACTGTGAAAATATTCAATTTATAAATAAAGAATCCTACTTTGCGGAAATTCATTTATCGTGGTATAGTCTGGAATTGATTAAATGAGGGTCGACTGTACGTTTAATTTCACAAAGACGTTTATCGTGTGGTGATTGGTTATGTGGAGAAAGAAAAAGGAACGATAGAAACTGCGGGTTTGTACATCACACAGAAACAGCACGCATGCAATAAAGAAAGCCCGCTCAGAAGAGCATTCATTGAATTCTGTGTTTGTGTCTCCGACCACCAGATCACAAACCCAATATTTACACAATATTTAAGTTAAACCTGTGCAATACTCATTCATACATTCAGTTTTTTGGAGCCTCATCACACCTGCCATAAAGTTCTCTACATTGAACATACACCTGGGGACGCCTTACTGCGAGGGAGCAGCACTACCGTGCATGTTTAATACCTGCTTTAATGCATTTCATCATGAAAATTTATCTTAGCATTCTACATTTCAGATAGCAGGAATATCATGAAGTGAATGTATTCTGTGCGGCGATCGCTGCCGGTGCCTCCTCTTAGTGTAGAGGAAGTCAGTTTAAGAAGCACGTACAGCGATTAACAACTGGGTCGGGGGACACTTAACACTAAGCATTTAATGTGCTACATTAACTTATGACTGAATTTGAGAAAATCTAGTAAATTAAACATTGATTTTAGGATGAAGTTTAGTTTACGATATTCTACTTTAATGACAAAACTATGAGAATAAAGTGGAAATGTCGACTTTAATCTCAACATAGTTTTTTTTTTTCCTTTACTGTGGCCCTAATATGCTTCCAAAGGGCTATACCACAAATAGCATTATAATTGCAAGTTGCAGTTTTATTATATATATATAATATAGCTTAGCTTGAAGCAAAGTCCATATTAATGCAGTTTGCCTTAATGATGGTTCAGTTGGTAAAGATGTCATCACCAAGTTGCACTTGTCTTGTTTTATTGTAATCTGGTGAATACTGTGCAATGCACCTGGGCTTTGAAGTCTTGGAAGTAATAGTATTACTGGAAGTTGCACTATTATTTATTTTATTGTTGTTATTTATTAGTTTAAATACTATGCAGTTTAATGATGGTAAAGTTGTTTAAAAAGTCACTAACGTGTCAGTGGACAGAGATTGTTAACATTAACAAAGTGTAGTTGGTTTACAAAAAATATTTACTATTTATTCCTTTTCTAAGACATGTTCAGTGCAATACAACGTTTGACAAGCACCTCTGGATATTTTACTAAGTCTAAATGCCTCTTTGGATGGTTAAAAATATTGTCAAAATTTTAGTTTAAGTTGTTTGCAAAATTTGTTCAATAAAAAGGCTCTATATTTGGACTGCATCTGTCATGCAATGCGATTCCTTCTCTTCATTAGTGCCACCCCCTTGAAAACTATCACTTTATGGGGCCATGCAAACCTGTATTAATACTTGTGTGCACATTAAAATGTTTTTTTGTACAATGTACAATTCTCATGACAGTGGAATAGGTTATTCTTAGCCAGTAACTGCAGTGGAAAATGTGATTAACATCCACTCATGCATGGAAAAAAAATACCGTCCAATACCGTGAAACCGGTATAATTTTGAAAAATACCATGATATAGAATTTTGGTCATACTGCCCAGCACTACTTTGAATACAAACGTCAATAAACAAATTTATGACATATAAAAGAGCAATATTTTCTCATTTATTGTAAAATACTAAAACTGGAAATCACAGTAATCGTTCCTCCCCCACACTATGCGACTCTTCAATTCCACCCGGGGGGGGTAAACATTTAAAATTATACAAAGTTACTGTCTGTCTGTATATCTGCATTGTTATCACTCTTTAATTTAATATTGTTCTTTATCAGTATGCTGCTGCTGGAGTATGTGAATTTCCCCTTGGGATTAATAAAGTATCTATCTATCTAAACCACTCATACATAATAACACTAAGTGGTGGCTCTCAGACTAAGGATCTGCGCTGGTATCCCGAAGGTTGCCGGTTCGAATCCCCGTCACTGCCAACAGAGATCCTACTCTGCTGGGCCTTTGAGGAAGAGCCTTAACCTGTAATTGCTCCAGGGGCGCTGTACAATGGCTGACCCTGCGCTCTGACCCCAAAGGGTATGCGAAAACTAACAAATTCCTAATACAAGAAATTGTATACGGTGAAATAAAGAACCAAAAAAAAAAAAAAAAAAAAAAAAAAGTTAGGCCCCCTTTGAATATTTTGATTTTCTATGGAACTGATGCAAGCAAGGGTCAACAAAAACAGGAAAGAATATGAATTGCGCATACTTAGAATTTTACAAAAATCTAACAATTGTAATGGAACTCCTGCCAGTTCTAGTAAAAGAAAACACAGAGTATTTTGGAAAATTATTGTGTAAAGTTTGCTTCTAAACAGGAATCCACCCTAATAAGAAAGAGACTGCTATGAACATTTAAACTATTATGAATTAGGAACATTAAAGTGTCATGATACTTACAGCTACTTTGGAAGGCATCATTTCAGCATTGCAGATGAAGATTTGTAAAGAACCAGGGAAAAAGTGACCAATATCAATATATTCATGAGCCATATCCATGTTCCACATATGAAGCAACAAAAGCCATAGAAGAAATATGGGGGTAGGGGAAGAGAGAGGAGAAAAAAACCATCAATCATAACTTTAATAAAAACAATACATATTCCATGCTCAAATTAAAACAAATTTTACGCTTATTATTAAAAACATTTACAACGTCTACCAGGATGCACAAAAAAAAGCTGAGAAAACAGCAACAATTCTCTATCAAATGCAAATGTTCTAGCAATCAAATTTTATTGCCCCGTTTTTGTTCAAATTATACACAATCTACAAATATACTGTAAATAGACCCTAATGTTCTAAACAGCTGACAATCAAAAGACCTTTCCATGCAGTTTACATGCAAAAGAAATCAAGTTTTTCTTATTTAAAATCACTCTACAGTAGCCGTTTTTAAATACTCATTTTCTTATAACCAATTAAGTGAAGACCAAACAAATCCTGCAGTTATTAGCTGTTGATGCCCACATAAAAAAAAAATTGGTTAAACTAAATATCACAACAAACAGTCAATATTTGAGTTAGGGTGAAGTCAATTCTCCCCCTTCACAACTGTGTGGCCATAAGGGATGAAGTTGGCTTTGTGCACCTTTCAATCCTCGCTAAGTACATGCCAGCAAACAGAAACACAGAGCATTACCGAGGAAACAACACGCAAGGTGGGGTGGTCTCTGACCTTAACACTAGAATTACCAGAGCCTACGAAAAAAACTGTTAGATCCGGCCCACCTTAAATCCGTTCGCACCTCTCCGCCAGCATCTTTTGTCCTGTAAATGTGCCGATAAAGACAAGCAGCAAACAGCCGGCTATTCCATCCCCCCCACTGACTTAGAACGTGCACAAACTTCTCCCAGCTCATGCCTTGATTGATTATCTGGGAGTGAAGTGGAGTTTTAGAGTGGAAATAATAGATTGTTATTTGGAACACACACATTTCATGTTGGATTTTTACACGCCAAGACTCGTCTATTGAAGTAGTCAACTTCAAGCACTGAGAACAAATGCCAGTGTCAGTGTGGTTCCCTATTTACCCAACGAGGTAAGAAGGCGGTATCGGGGCAGCAGAGCCGGCACTAAGCTAAAAATGAAGCGGCTTGAAAGAAAGTGGAGTTTTAAGCCTTCTGTGATCCTGCGAAATGTGAACTCACTACCAAATAAGATCGACAACTGGCTGCGCTGGTGAAAAATGTCAGAACCTACAGAGAATGCAGTTTGTTGTGCTTTTGTGAAACGTGGCTAACTACCACCATCCCAGATGCTAACGTGGAGCTACCCGGGCTTAGCACAGTTAGAGTGGACAGAGACGCAAGTACCTGCGGGAAGCACAAAGGAGGAGGACTCGCTCTCTATGTCAATACAAAGTGGTGTAATTCTGGACATGTAAACGTCAAAATCTCCACTTGCTGCAGGGACATCGAACTGTTGGCCATAAGTTTGCGTCCCTATTACTTGCCCAGAGAGTTTGGACACATCATTGTTGTTATTGTTTACATCCCTCCTCGGGCGGAAGTGGAGATAGCGAGTGACATCATCCATTCTGCTGTTGCTAAGTTACAAACGCAGCACCGTGAGGCGCTTGTGCTAATCGCTGGGGATTTTAACCATGTGACGCTGGACAAAACATTACCTGCCTTCTCCCAGTATGTGGACTGTAACACCCGGGGAAATAAGACTATTGACTTACTGTATGCAAACGTTAAAGACACATACAGCGCAACCCCGCTGCCTGTGCTTGGGAAAGCAGATCATAACCTGGTTCTGCTTCAGCCTCACTACAAACCAAGAGTGAAGGGGCAACCTGCAACCACACGCTCATTCAGGAATTGGTCCCCTGAAGCAGAGCAGGCTCTGAGGGACTGCTTTGGAACTACGGACTGGGACATCCTGCAGGGATCACATAGTGAGAACATTGAGGAGGTTGTTGACTGCACTAAGGACTACATCAACTTCTGTATGGACATTGTAGTTCCAGTAAGAACAGTACGCTCTTATGCTAACAACAAGCCATGGATTACAAGTGACATCAAGGGCCTTTTGAACCAGAAGAAAAGGGCTTTTAAAGGCGGTGATCAGCATGAGCTCAAGCGCGTGCAGAAGGAACTCCGAGTCCAGCTCAGGGCGGCGAAGGAGCAGTACAGGAGAAAGCTGGAGCAGAAGTTGCAGAATAACAGAATGAAGGAAGTGTGGGATGGGATGAAGATCATCACTGGTTGCAGCTCGAAGCGGGGTGCCACCATCGAGAGAGACGTGAAGAGAGCAAATCAAATGAACAACTTCTTTAACAGGTTTGACCACCCTAACCCACTCTCACCTTGGAGTACTACACCCCCCACCCACAATTACAGCAGCGCAGGAGAGCAAAGAGCTGAGGAGACTTCGTGCCAGCAAAGCAGCGGGTCCAGATGGAGTATCGCCACGACTGCTAAAGGTCTGTGCACTGGAGCTGGGAAGTCCACTACAGGAGAGTCCCGAGGCTTTGGAAAACATCTTGTATCACCCCAGTCCCAAAGGTATCACGTCCTAGTGAGCTGAAAGACTTCTGGCCTGTCGCTCTGACGTCACGTGATGAAGACCATGGAGCGGCTGCTGCTTCACCACCTGAGGCCACAGGTACGCCACGCCCTCGACCTTCTGCAGTTCGCATACCAGGAGAAGGTGGGAGCGGAGGGTGCCATCATCTATATGCTACACCAATCACTCTCCCACTTGGACAGAGGCAGTGGTGCTGTAAGAATTATGTTTCTAGACTTCTCTAGCGCCTTCAACACCATCCAACCTCTTCTCCTTAGGGACAAGCTGACAGAGATGGGAGTAGATTCATACCTAGTGGCATGGATCGTGGACTATCTTACAAACAGACCTCAGTATGTGCATCTCGGGAACTGCAGGTCTGACATTGTGGTCAGCAACACAGGAGCGCCGCAGGGGACTGTACATTCTCCGGTCCTGTTCAGCCTATATACATCGGACTTCCAATACAACTCGGAGTCCTGCCAAGTGCAAAGGTTCGCTGACGACACTGCTATCGTGGGCTGCATCAGGAGTGGGCAGGAGGAGGAGTATAGGAACCTCATCAAGGACTTTGTTAAATGGTGCGACTCAAACCACTTACACCTGAACACCAGCAAAACCAAGGAGCTGGTGGTGGATTTTAGGAGGCCCAGGGCCCTCCTGGACCCCGTGATCATCAGAGGTGACTGTGTGCAGAGGGTACAGACCTATAAATACCTGGGAGTGCAGCTGGATGATAAATTGGACTGGACTGCCAATACTGATGCTCTGTGTAAGAAAGGACAGAGCCGACTATACTTCCTTAGAAGACTGGCGTCCTTCAACATCTGCAATAAGATGCTGCAGATGTTCTATCATACAGTTGTGGTGAGTGCCCTCTTCTACGCAGTGGCGTGCTGGGGAGGCAGCATAAAGAAGAAGGACGCCTCACGCCTGGAAAAACTGGTGAGAAAGGCAAGCTCTATTGTAGACATGGAGCTGGACAGTTTGACATCCGTGGCAGAGCGACGGGCGCTCAGCAGGCTCCTATCAATTATGGAGAATCCACTGCATCCACTAAACAGTATCACTCTGTCAAAGCTCCAGAGGTTCTCTGCAACAACCATCTCTGCAGCAGTCCACCAATCAGGCCTGTATGGTAGAGTGGCCAGACGGAAACCACTCCTTAGTAAAAGGCACATGGCAGTCTGCCTGGAGTTTGCCAAAAGGCACCTGAAGGACTCTCAGACCATGAGAAAGAAAATTCTCTGGTCTGATGAGACAAAGATTGAACTCTTTGGTGTGAATGCCAGGCATCACGTTTGGTGGAAACCTGGCACCATCCCTACAGTGAAGCATGGTGGTGGCAGCATCATGCTGTGGGGATGTTTTTCAGCGGCAGGGACTGGGCGACTAGTCAGGATAAAGGGAAAGATGACTGCAGCAATGTACAGAGACATCCTGGATGAAAACCTGCTCCAAAGCACTCTTGACCTCAGACTAGGGCGACAGTTCATCTTTCAGCAGGACAGCGACCCTAAGCACACAGCCAAGATATCAAAGTAGTGGCTTCAGGACAACTCTGTGAATGTCCTTGAGTGGCCCAGCCAGAGCCCAGACATCTCTGGAGAGATCTTAAAATGGCTGTGCACCGACGCTTCCCATCCAACCTGATGGAGCTTGAGAGGTGCTGCAAAGAGGAATGGGCGAAACTGGCCAAGGATAGGTGTGCCAAGCTTGTGGCATCATATTCAAAAAGACTTGAGGCTGTAATTGCTGCCAAAGGTGCATCGACAAAGTATTGAGCAAAGGCTGTGAATACTTATGTACATGGGATTTCTCAGTTTTTTTATTTTTAATAAATTTGCAAAAACCTCAAGTAAACTTTTTTCACGTTGTCATTATGGGGTGTTTTGTGTAGAATTCTGAGGAAAAAAAATGAATTTGATCCATTTTGGAATAAGGCTGTAACATAACAAAATGTGGAAAAAGTGATGCGGTGTGAATACTTGCCGGATGCACTGTAGTTCTCATCATAGTGATAGGTGAGTAAACATTTGGTTGTATGGTAATTCTTTTATGTAGGCAGTTCTAATTGAATGTGATATATTTAATGTGAATCATTTAACCGATTAAATTACACAGGTATTTAACCAGTATTAACAGTCTTTCCCGTAGAAAAATGTCATTAGTGAACAGAACTGGTTGTTAACGGGTACCCTTTTAAAAATTAACAATGTTTCTGGATTTAATAAATGTTTTGCCTCGTGGTGACGAGGCACGCAAGGTCCACTTTTGACTCTTCCATTATAAACTCTGCACCTACAAACCTGGGCAGAAGAACAGGCTTTTCCTCCGATGCTACAAGCCCTTAAAAGCTTTTTTTCTAAAAGTAAAGTCCATCTTCATCTCAGAAGGATGCATCAAACTAGTAAAAGCTATTACAATTCTGGAGGGCACTCACTGTCTACTGCAGTCTCAGCATGCAGCATCATGGAGGATCTGATCTGGGCTCCTACCTGATGAATGGAACTGCAATAGAACGTTCCGCTGTGCTAGTGTGCTGTTTAATTTAAAGGAATGTAAAGTACCATTTCATTAAAAAAAAAAAAAAAAAAAGTTAAAACCCTAAAATCCGAATCAAGGAAAAATAAACCAGTGAAAATGGAAAATCAAAAAAAAAATAAAACTGAATTTGTGAAAAAATAAAATGATTTCATAGGGCCCTACATAAAGGGGAACAGTTTGAATGTGATTTAGCTAATTTCACAGGAGTGAAATGCCATCTATAAATAATCCTCAAACTAAGCTCTGTATGTTTAATGCTGTGTGTAAATTTACATATTGTAACTAAAGCCAAGAGCCATTGCTCATCAGAAAAACCATGGTTCAGATCTCTTTCCCATTATAAGATGTGAATTTTGAAAAATTAGCTCTATTATCTAGTGATGAGTAAAGTCTTTTAATTCATTAAGTGTTTTAATTAATTTTTAGAAGAAGGATCCATAATCCATCGTGCAAAGGAGGTAGTGCTTTCAATAAGTTCAAGACAGTGGAAGTTAATATAGCTGCGTACTTGAAGATATTTATAAAATTCCTTATATGAAATATTAAAGTGTTCATGGAGATATTGAAAAGAGTGAAAGCTGTGGCCAAAAAAAGGCAAGCCAAAATGTCAAGTCTATTTTGATTCCATGTGCATGGACTTAAATCTGGGATTAAATGATGAAATATTATTAAGGGTAGTATTTTGTGGGGAAGAGAAAAATTCTTTATTTTTTTGTTTTTCATGATTTCTAAACAAACACTACCGAAGAAATAGAAGTTAATAAAAAGGAAGGTTAACTATGTCCAATCTGAATTAGCCAAAGAAAATCTACCAAAGCTGAATATCCATTCATTAAACTGCTCTATCTGAACCTGGTGTTTAGAACTGTCAAAAGACCACCATTCTCTCAGCTGATTTAATATTAATGCTCTATGGTAGTCATGCAAGTCTGAGACTGAATCTCGTCAGAGTAGATCTATATATTCTGGGTTTACTGCCTTTACAAATTTGAATATATCTTTTTTAAGGTTTCTATAACTTTGCTAGGAAACCAAAAAGAAATAGTGCAAAAATAGTATAAATTTTTTGGAAGTGCAATAATTTTTTTTATCTCTTCAATTCCACCCCTGAGGCAGGGTAAACGTTAACATTATTCAAAGTTATTGTCTGTTTTTACCTGCATTTTTATTACTCTTTAATATTGTTTTTGTATCAGTATGCTACTGCTGGAGTATGTGAATTTCCCCTTGGGATTAATAAAGTATCTATCTATCTAAAAATGTGTTGTTTGCATGGGTGTCTGTTTTGTTTATGGTCAATTGTAATTATCTTATATATAAATGTCTATGTGTTGAAGTATGCGTGTCTGTCCAGCCTGGAAGTGAGAGGTGGAATCAGGTTAAGGGCTCCACCTCCAAGGATACACAAATACACAAGCGAGACCAGCACGTCGGCTAAAATGAAACATCCAAAGGGAGTCACTCGCTTATCCCCTATTACAGAATCGTGGCAAGCACTTCGGCAAAACTGTATCCTTTTAATTTTTCTCCCACTGCTAATACACAAGCGAAGGGAGCACATCAGCAAAACGAAACCTCAGAAGAAAGACAAAGTTGTTTAGCCACTAAAACACAAGCAATACTAGGAAATCGGCAAAACAAAACCTCCTAGGAGAGAGATATCCTGAGTAGTTCCTTTCAATTACCTGACAACTCCACATTTCAATTTTTTTTCTGACGATTTCAATAGTTTCTAGGTTTACACAGCTAGTTAGGATATAATTATGATAGCAAATACCACAAGAAAACTGTGCATTAACAGAAAAATAAATGAGAGTTAAGAACTTAAAATACCTGCAAATATATGAATAATTGTAGATTTCTTAATAATGTAAATTTAACATTACTGTTCTGATCTAAATGCTAAATACAAAAAGTCTAATTAATTAACAAACCTAAATTTAAGACAGTAAAAATGACTCATTGATTGGGAAACTAGTTGGAGTAAAAATATGCAGTCACAGGTGACCTCCACCATGACTGGGACTGGAAACCACTGGCCTAAATAATAATCGAAACAATCAATACATGATTCTCTAACACCAAAGAAATATAAGGAACAGGTCAGCGCTGGTAAGAGCATGTACTCAATTTTTTATGATATGCCTCAAATGACCCACATATCTAGTAAATATTATGCTTATTTTGCTTCGGAATTTGTAACAGTCAATCAAACTCCCCTTCCACTTCATGTGCAATTATCACTGGTCACAATGCACAGGCTCCAAAATCAATTCTGTTAAACTGTGGATCTAAAAAATTGTCACACCCAGCCTATTCTCCATATCTGGCATAAAACAATTACGGTTTCCTTATGTGAAGGGCTACTACCTCCAGGGACAAACTATACCAATAAAAAAAAAAAATTAAATCGGCTACAGTAAGACAAAACTTTTTATTCAAGTGGAACTGATAAAGTGGAAACAGTAGTATAAGTTTATTAGTGGTCATAGGGATTGCATTGAAAAATAAAACTTGTTTTGCTTTCTGGTTGTTTCTAGAAACAGGTCTGGCTGAAAACTTTTTGATCACCCTTCATCAACGTAAACAACAATGGCCAATGTACAGTAAATATACAACAAAATTTATTTTGGAAACACTAGTGTTCTATCCAAAAATAAGGTAAAATAAAGATAAATTAAAGAATATCCAACACTTGCATTGTTGATTTATCTTTTATAAACCATATTTTTAACTGTATTCTGAATGAATTTCACCAAATTGTTTTTACTTAAAAATATTTGTGCATATTTGATGTTTTGAAACTATTAAAAGGATAGCCTTTAAAATTCAGAAAGAATGTAGAGATAACATAATACCATTTACTAACAGTGGGATACACAATGTACTTTATATTTATTGTAAATAAATGTGGTATTCAAATTTGTATTCACTTTGCCACATTTGTGTGGTTCGACAATCACAGAAACTGTCAACTGCATACATTGGGATTCCATCTTGAAATGATAAAATGTCAAATGGGAAGAATGCACAACACACATGAAGATGTGGGTGCCAAAGACTTAATGAGGGCTAAGCTCAAAAATGTTTTCTTTAATCTAGGAAACATTAGAAAGGTTCAAGCATTGAACATTCACAGTTTACATACGTATGGCCAGCACTGAAGCCAAAACATGATGATGTACTACAGATGAGAGACTCGGAGAAAGAAAAAAAACTTTCTGGGTTGGGATGGTGTTTAGTGTGATTTTTCTGAACAAACTGCAAATGGTTAATATAAACAAGTTAATTTAAACTTTAATATATAAAAATACAGACTGAATCTTAAGAATCAAAATTAATCCAGAAATTATTTATATTGTAACACCTTGAAATAAAGTATGCAATATCAATGAATTGATGTCAAAAAAGGAAAAGAAAACAAAATAATTTTAACAGCAATGTCATATTTCCTTTCATAAACCTGCCACTAAATGCAAAGGGATTTATACAACATTTTCATGAATGTACTTTTAAGTGCAACACAATAACAAGCTATGGGATAGTTCATTCACTTCTTTGTTTGTAATAATCAGGCATTAACTGTTTCATTATTGTTGTAGCTTGGCTATATAAACAAAATATTCCAGTTCCAGTAATAACTAAATAAATATATTCAAATGTTACTAAGAAGAAATAAAAAACTTGACTTAAGATACCAAAACAGTTTTGCAGTAGTACGATTAGAATCATCTAGTTTGTGTAGGTCTGAGAGGGTAGAAAGAGGTAATTATCATGTAGAGGTGCAACAGATAAAAGCTTCTCTGTCTGTAAGTGCTTCCTACATTGGTTCTATATTCTGAGTGATGGAAGGACAATTGGATTATTAATATGTTGGTGATAATTTGTGTTTACTGGGGCACAGATGAGGGCATTTAAAGCAGCACAGCAAGATTTTTATTTGCACAATTACCAGGATAGATCAAGAATATGTCAAGTCTCCAAATGAGGCACTTTATAGGCAAAGACAAGTTCTGCAATCAGAATTGAGAGACTGGACAACAAAAGAAACTTAACGGCTCATTTTTAAATCACAGTATTATTACTATAAACATGGAGAGAAGGCTAATAAGATTTTAGCTCAACAAATCCACAAGCAGGAAGTCCACAATGCAATAACAAATTACCAACACAGATGAAGATAAAACCATTGACCGTAAATACAGTGAGGAACATTTAAGTATTTGAACACCCTGTGATTTTTCAAGTTCTCCCACTTAGAAATCATGGAGGGGTCTGAAATTCACATTGTAGGTGCATTACCACTGTGAGAGACAGGATGTAAAAAACAAAATTCAGGAAATCACATTGTATGATTTGTACAGAATTTATTTGTATTGCACTGCTGCACATAAGTATTTGAACACCTGAGAAAATCACTGTTAATATTTGGTACAGAAGCCTTTGTTTGCAATTACAGAGGTCAAACGTTTCCCGTAGTTCTTGACCAGGTTTGCACACACTGCAACAGGGATTTTGGCCCACTCCTCCACACAGATCTTCTCCAGATCTGTCAGGTTCTGGGGCTAGCACTGAGCAACACGGAGTTTCAGCTCCCTCCAAAAATTTTCGATTGGATTTAGGTCTGAAGACTAGCTAGGCCACTCCAGAACCTTGATATGCTTCTTACGGAGCTACTCCTTGGTTATCCTGGCTGTGTGCTTCGGGTCATTGTCATGTTGGAAGACCCAGCCACAACCCATCTTCAGTGCTCAGATTGAGGGAAGGAGGTTGTTGCTCAAAATCTCACAATACATGGCCCCATTCATCCTCTCCTTAATACAGTGCAGTCGTCCTGTCCCCTTCGCAGAAAAGCACCCCCAAAGCATGATGTTTCCACGCCCATGCTTCACAGTAGGGATGGTGTTCTTGGCATTCAACTCCTCCTTCTTTTTCCTCCAAACACGGCGAGTGAAGTTTAGACCAAAAAGTTCTATTTTGGTCTCATCTGACCACATGACTTTCTCCCATGCCTCCTCTGGATCATCCAGATGGTCACTGGCAAACTTCAGACGGGTCTGGACATGTGATGACTTCAGCAGGGGAACCTTCCGTGCAATGTGTGGATTTGAAACCATGACGGCATAGTGTTCTACCGACAGTGACCTTTGAAACTGTGGTCCCAGCTCTCCATGTCATTGACCAGCTCCTCCCGTGTAGTTCTGGGCTGATTCCTCACCTTTCTTATCATCTGTGATACCCCACGAGGTGAGATCTTGCATGGAGCCCCAGTCCAAGGGAGACTGACAGTCGTCTTTAGCCTCTTCCATTTTCTGACAATTGCTCCAACAGTTGATCTATTTTCACCAAGCTGCTTGGCAATTGCCCCGTAGCCCTTTCCTGCCTTGTGGAGGTCCACAATTTTGTTTCTGGTGTCTTGACAGCTCTATGGTCTTGCCCATGGTAGTAGCTGGAGTCTGACCGACTGTGGGGTGGACAGGTGTCTTTAAAGAGCTCAGACAGGTGCTACTAATTAAGATTACTAAGTGGAGTAGAGGTGGACTTCTTGAAGGCAGAGTAACAGGTCTTTGAGAGCCAGAATTCTTGCTGACTGCCAGGTGTTCAACTACTTATGTGCAGCAGTGCAATACAAATAAATTCTGTACAAATCATACAATGTGATTTCCTGAATTTTTTTTTTTTTTTTTTTTACACATTCTGTCTCTCACAGTGGGAACGCACCTACAATGTGAATTTCAGACCCCTCCATGATTTCTAAGTGGGAGAACTTGCAAAATCGCACGGTGTTCAAATACTTATGTTCCTCACTGTATATAACACACACATTTATAGAATACTATAAGTCCTTATATTCTACTCAGTTCAAGGATGATAAGCAGCAATTTAATGAGATTCTTGATGTATTACAAATACCACAGCTAGACACATGTAGTGCAGAGAACCTGGACAATCCTCCAACATTCTCACAATGGATGCTATAAACTCACTCCAAAGTGGGAAAGCAGCAGGCCCTGATGGCTACCAAGTGGAATTGTATTTATTTAAAAAAAAAAAAAATTCAAATAAGTTAGCTCCAGTATTACTAGCAATGCTTACAAAAGCCACAGACGACAAAACCGTACCTCAAACTTTTCACCCATCATTAATTACCATCTTTCCAAAGAAAAATTAAGGACTTAATACAATGTGCATCATATAGACCAATTTCACTTCTGAGTAATGATGTTCAGATTCCAAAGTTTTAGAAGGATTGAGAAAGTGGTTCCTTCTGTAATGTCACAAGACTAAACTGGACTTATTAAAGGTAGACACTTAGCTTTTAATCTTCTATGTTTGTTTACTATATTTACCCATTAAATCGAACACACCACAGATCTTATTATCTTTAGACCAGCATTTCTCAACCTTTAAGTATTTGCGACCTGAGTTTTCATAAGTTTTAATTGCGCCCCCCCTAACGTTTTTTTGAAACCCTAATAAAATTTATTCCTATATTTTTTGCTGCCGATACACCGTTACAAGTTTAAAATTTCCCTATGGATAGCGAAATTACGCCACATATGGCAACATTCGCGCCCCCTTTTTTGTTACTTTGTGCACCCTTGGGGTGCGCCCCACAGTTTGAACCATGTGAAATGCTTTTTCTGCGCCTAAAGCAGCGGTTCTCAATGGGACTACTTATTCACCACATTGGATAAATCTGGGTTTGTCCCTAACATACGTGCATGGATCAAATTACTTAATTCAGTCCAGAAGCTTCTGTATGCATCAATAACATTTCAAATTACTTTAAACTAGAATGTGGTACTCAACAAGGATGCCCTCTATCACAATTACTCTTTGCAATCGACACTGAACCATTAGGCATTTACTTTTGAAATGCATCAGAGACAAAAGGTATAACCAGAGGAGGACTTGAACAAAAACACCACTATATGCAGATGACATGATACTGTATACGTCAGGCCGACAAACCTCCATGCCAGTAGTCCTCAATACACTAGCAGAATTTCAAAAGATATCTGGACTTAAAATTAACTTGAACAAAAGTGTGCTTTTTCCAGTAAACTCTTTACACAATATTAGACTGGACATCTTTCCATTTATTTTAGCAGATCTGATCAACTGCAAGGTCACAGCCTCCACCTCCACTTCAGTCTCCCTTTCCACAGAGCAATGTCTGCTGCCACTCCCTGCCTCGGTTTCTCCTGCTCAGACCCAAGCTCCTACAGTCGCTGACGCCACTGCTGGGGGCACATTAACTGACTCCACAGGTAGAAGGTGCCATCATAGGAACTCCACAGCGGAGACAGACAGACATTATCTAACCCGCTATATCCTAACAAAGGGTCACGAGGTTCTGCTGGAGCCAATCCCAGCCAACACAGGGCACCAGGTTGAACGGAAGTGGGTCATTCCATCTCAAATTACAGATTTTCCAAAAACCCCATTCACTTCGGTATCAAAAAAATCTGAACAAAATAATAAATGTACCCATGTTATCCAAGAGATGCCCTGTAAAATTATTTTGATGCAAGATCAACACTTTCCAAGATATAGCCAACCAGCGAACCCGCGGCATACCATACGCCGCATAATCAGGACACTATTTTAATGATTTTTAAGCACAGGGAGAAAATTAACATTTGAAAAATCGGTAGGTGCTCGGGCGGAACGGGAGGAGAGGGGAAGGAAGCCCATTCCACCCCCTCCGTCATGCTAGTCTGCTGATTTCTCGTTTAGTATGCACTGCCTGCTCATGTGCCCACCCCCAACTCGTCACCTGAGTCATTTTCCTGTTTGCACAGTCCACATGCACCTGTGAGTCACATAGACTTTTCATTGCTCTTTTATATATATATATATATATATATATATATATATATATATATATATATATATATTAGTGTGTCTTCTGCGTTGTCATGTTTAGGCTTTCAGAAAGCATACTTCTAACTGATACAGCCTGCTGAAAAAACCATGTTTAGATACTTACACAGGGCTTTTCAAAAGATTGCAAACAGACAGGAAACTGCATCAGGGTTTGACGAGGAGACCTCTCAAATGTGGAAAAAAATCATTTTGGGTCTAATTTTCAGAAAGCTTAACTCTTTTAGAGCTAATTTTTTTTTTGTTTCTTTTCTCCCAGGGCTGAATATTTTTCCAAAAACTACAATTTTTTAAAAAAAGAACACAAAGCAATTGTATAACATATCAAATCAACAAAAAACATTTACTTTTGACAAATGTTACTGTCTTGCATGTTGTATGAGCCTGCATACTCTATGATTTCACATACGTATCACATACAGTTTACACAGCAAAGTCCTGCAAAGTCTGATCTTGCTTAAAGCAGCCAATTTCAGTCATTGCCACATTGCACTCCTTACAATACGTGTTGCTTTGGTGCCTATTTTTCAATTGTCTGTTGCTGCACTTTCTCACATATATTGTTAGTGTGTACTGTAGAGAGACAAGTCACCCATTTGCCATCATGCCATGCCACTGCCACCAAGTTTTCTGCCTGCATGAAAACCGTATTGTCACCTCTTTTCATCTTCTGAAACTTTATGAACTTTATGTATGGCATTATAGCCTGAATAAAACTTTGCAGCAGCACGTACCTATCACCACGCTGCATAACCTATCCAAAGCCACCAGGGGACAAAACACGTTTGGACCAATGTTCCCTGAAGTTATATCACCAGTTCTGTCCCATCTCTATTTGTAATGCCACAGCGCGCTTCATCTCGTCTTTTGTTGTGGGTTTCCACTTTGAAAAACGAGAATGCGATGCAAACGCAGCCCGCGATTCAAAAAAATTCTCTGTCTACCTGTTTGTCTTGTCTGACAGTAGCTGAAAAGCAGCATCAGGAGAGAGCAGCCTGAAGTACAGCAGCTGGTGATCTGTCGTGTCCAACAGCAAGCCATGCCATCTTGTAAACTCCGGTAGCCAGATCGGCTCTCAACGGATCAATGTCTGTGTATTTATCCCATGCGAACCTTGCCGTAGATGCATCCGCTGCGCGAAGGCACCTAACTGGCAGCATATCCGCTAGCGCGGCATCGGCTGGTGTCTGATCAGCTGATGCCGGCTTCTCACTCTCTTGTTTGATCTCCTGATCACTGTCAATAAAATCCGATTCTGAAAAATCAGAGTCCGACTCCGCAATAATGCGCAAAACATTGTCTGCCGAGTGTTTTCTTTTCTGCACTCGCTTCGCTCCCTTGTCACATGTCGATGCCATCTTGCCACTGTTTACATTTTGCAACTCACGCACACGCAAGGTTTAGTTGCCGAGTCAACGAGTCTAGCATTCCTCCAAGCACAGAGGGAATGCCTGTGACGTGACAGTGAGATTTGTTGCCATTAACAGCTGATTGTCGCCCTCTATCCCTGGATGTCGACTTTTGTCGACATTCGCCTTCAACCCCTCCTGTCGACAAAAGTCGACATCCGCCCTAAAAGAGTTAATGCACTGTGGGAAAGTCCAGATATTTTTAAAATTATTTTTCCCCTTCTTTTCTATTAAAAAAAAAAAAAAAAAAAAAGTCTTACTTTTCTTATGTGAATCTTTCATTTTTATTTTCCATCCTAAACATGGGTTAAATTCACCATTTGTCAGTAATGATAATCGTCAAGTTCTTCATCACTAACTTAAGTATAGGATTAATGCAAAAAAATAAATCACCAAAGGCACATAAAAACACATTAACAACAGCAACTTCATTTATCATTAAATACAACACTAGTTATAATGAAATGTTAACATCTCGGTATTACGGTTGCAGGAATGGGACTCATTTCATTTTTGTTTCAACTGAAGTGCAGAGTTTAGAGCATCTTCCTCTTTGAGATCAAGATGGTACTGCCTCCCACTGACCGTTTTGTAGGTGCATTAAGCAGTGCAATGACACCCAACAAATATCATCTCTAGGTGGTCAATGGAAAGACTGTGGAGGATAGTTTGGAACATATCAGAATATCTGATTCCACTTCACTCTTGACACGATTCACACAAATCCAACATTTTTTGTCATACATGCACACATCATAGCCTTTAACAGGACACTGGTCTAATGTAAGGGAAGCAGCTGATCCATCAGGACTGTGATTGTGAGAGGGCAGGATATCTTAGCTGCTACTTCAGTGGTAAATATCGGGACAGTCAATTGACTGTCTTAACCAGACACCCAGCTGACTGAGTTTGCCATCTTATGTTGGGATGAAACAGTGGTATTCTTCAGTACCTGGTACTCTTTTGGCCATGAAGAATCGCATTCTCTGTTCAGCAACATGAGATAGGACATCATCGTTTAATATGAAAAAAATTGACATTTTTCATCATTTAGTAGCTATTGACACATGCCGTATTCAGCCTATGATTAGGATGACAAATAAACATGGAAGATTTACATAATAAAAGTAAGCTTTGTGTTTTGAGAAAGAAGGAACAATGTGGAATAAATATAATAATAATTTTTAAATTATCTGCACATTCTCACATGCCGTTAGGGTGCTCTGAAAATGAACCATTTAGCCTGATACATTTACTTTTCTGTGTATTGCTTTTTCAGGAAGCCTACATAGTTATCTGAATAAGGGAAAAAACATCAGAAGTCTGTGTTGGTTACAAATATGTGCTTCTGAGGCCTAAACATAGCTAAGCCAAAAGTCAAATTAAATTTTGGTCAGTTTCAAGGGGCTGCTTTGACCAAGCCAGACGGCAGCTACTGGACCTGAAAAAGCAATGAATGGCTAGAGAAGAGTGGGGTGCTCAGTTGGGCCCTGGGGAAGCCAGGACTGACACTCCAACTGAGTTTGCATTTCTGCAACAGGCAGGCAGCAACTTAGACTTTGCATTTAAACAAGCACATGTCACAAACAATGCTTACTATATGGAGTGGGAGGGCTTGAATTTCAAAACCCCACACTTTTTGATTAAGGATGGTTTCATATATCGTGTGAATTCTGATTGCATATTGGAAAGGCTGATTGAACAGTTGGTGGTCCCGAGAGGGCATATAGAGACGGCTTTAAAAATTGCTCACACCCATGGTCTTGGGGAGTCATCTCTGCCCAGAGAAGACAGGTATTGAATTTCGAAACGCTTTTATTGGTTGAATATAGACCACAATGTGGAGCAGTTTTGTAGAGCTTGCCCAGAGTGTCAAGTTGTTTCTGTTCATAGACCTGCTAGGGCTTCCCTCGCACTATGTCTATTTTGGGTGTTCTTTTTGAGAGGGTTGGTTTAGGTATTGTTGGCCCAAGAGTAAGAATGGTTATCAGTATGAGCTCAGGAAGGTTTATTATGCAACGAGGTACCCTGAGGTGGCCACTCTGTTGAGGGCCAACACTAAAGCTGCTGCTCACTTTATCAGAAATATTCACGCAAATTGGCATTCTTTGCAAGATTTTAACTGATCAGGGTACACCCTTCACTTCTTGCATCATGAAGCAGCTGAGTGAGAACCATGCAATTAAACAACTGAGCACCACTGTTTATTACCCACAGACGAATGGCCTGACTGAACGTTTTAACAAAATTTTAAAACGGATGATTCAGCAGGTGGCCCATGACAAGCAGACCTCCTGGGATACCGTGTTGCCCCTCCTCCTGTTTGCAATACAGAAGTCCCCCCAGGCATCCACCGACTTGAGTCCATTCAAACTTATTTGGCTGCCAACCACGAGAGGTGTTGGGTTATTTATAGTGAGGAATGGACAGGGGTTTGCAATGCAATTAATGAGGTGAGATTTGTTAATCAGGTCATTTCAACCCCAAGAACAGATTTCTAAATTGTCCTCTGTTGTAGTACAGCATCAACAGTGTGAGAAGGAGACACAAAAAATGTAATTATGACAAGAAAATTCAAACTTTGCAAATTCTAAAGGAGCATGGATTTGATTCGATCTGACCCACATACATTTCAGGCAAAGTGGCTAAGTCTGGCAGTAGTGGAAGAGCGCAAGTCTCCTGTAAATTATAAGGTCAGGATTCCCGACCGATGAAAACCCATACAAATCTTGCATGTGAATCTTTTGAAGGAGTGGCACGAACCCCAGGAGGTGCTGGCCATGTCAACGGCAGTCTCTTAGACAGAGGTTGCTATTGCTGATGATTTGACGGACACCCAGAAGGCTGAGTTGCTCTCACTGATCAGATGGAAGTCTGATGTACTTTTGGCTGTGCATGGCCGGAAAGAAATTATGGAACAAAAGATCGTAACGGAACCCGGCATTAAAATACAGACGCACCGGTATCCTCTTCTGGAAGCTACAAGGAAGTACAGTGTTCTCTCCAGAAATTTTTTCCAGCTGGGTGGCATGAAAAAGTAGCCGCGTGAGGTGGGAGAGGGAAATTTGGTGGTGGAAAAAATTAAATGTGCACTATTTTTATTAAATTATTATTAATTATTTTCCAATGCTCAATAGGACTTCCTTTTTTAAGGTTTGACACTTGTGCCAGAATATTTTTATTAAATTTAGTAAGTATACAATTCAGGATCCTGCAACCCTAACAAAAATTTTAAATAACAATTGTTACGACATAAACCAAGAGGCACAAGTATTGTCGCTGTCTGGAAGAAAAGTGAAAACAATGAAAAAAAGTAAGGGAAACCTAATGAAGAAAAATTTAAAAATATTCTTCAAAGCCAACTTGCATATGCAGAAGGTCAGTTAAATATTTATTCTTCTTTTCTTGCTAGAGGCCCAGTTGTCTGCAGCTTTCCTATAATCAAAGTCCCCAGGATCTGGGCCCTCCAAGGAGATCAGCATGAGATTATTTAGCATGCTTTGATTCATGCGATTTCTCAAACATGTCTTGATCCTTTTAAGGGCAGAAAACCCCCTTTCACATTCAGCTGTGCTCACTGGGATCACTAGCCCAATATGAGCCGGTTTGGGTAAATTTGGAAACGAATCTTTGAGCTCTGATGTTGTTGACATTTTTAGTAAAATCTGTTTTGGACTGAAGTCTTTGTATGACTGACTTTTTATCATTTTTGACAACTGTCCAAACTGTCTTGCCTGCTACGTTCATATTTTAAAATTGGAGGGTTACCATTTTTGGAGTAATGATCGAAAAGAATTTCAGCAGACTCACTTGAATCGTGAGTTTCTGCATTAAAAACTTTTGAAAAGCTAGAAATAATTGGCATGTCAGGGAATCTTTCATCTAGGTGCTTGACAACTGTCTCTAGGTATCTATAATAATAAAAGGCAAAGCCCTCACTGACTGACTGACTGACTCACTCACTCACTGACTGACTGACTGACTGACTGACTCATCACTAATTCTCCAACTTCCCGTGTAGGTGGAAGGCTGAAATTTGGCAGGCTCATTCCTTACAGCTTACTTACAAAAGTTAGGCAGGTTTCATTTCGAAATTCAAAGCGTAATGGTCATAACTGGAACCTCTTTTTTGTCCATATACTGTAATGGAAGGCAGCAAGATGGCCGTAGGAGACTGAGTTGCGTGCCGCGTCATCACGCCTCCCACGTAATCACGTGAACTGACTGTGAACTCAGTACGTAGAAAAGAAGGAGGAGCCCCAAAGAGCGCTGAAGAAAACACTCATTACACAATTGACAAGGCAGCGAAACAATAAGAAGCGAGTGAGTGACGCATACAAGCATCTTCATAAGACACGAGGTATAAAAAAAGCACGGTGTAAACCGTAAGTCTAAATTAACTTTATAGAAACGCTCCCGCTGCCGTTTGCAATACCATATTCGCGAGATACAAGTTTAATGAGAAGACACGAGGTATAAAAAAGCACGGTATAAACCTAACCTTAAATTAACTTTATAGAAACGCTCCCGCTGCCGTTTGCAATGCCATATTCGCGAGATACAAGTTTAATGAGAAGACACGAGGTATAAACTAGAGTTTGCATCACTTTGTAACAGAGTTAAAATTGCTGTAGCGAGAAACTTTTAACTGCCGGGTCTTAGCTAACATTAAATAAACCCGTGGACATCGCAACATCACACAAGAGAGCGGCTCACGTGAAGTGAATGAACGAAGCAGGAGTGATCACTTCCATGAATCAAACCTCTTCAAAAAACACATTACACAATTGATAAAGTAGGAAAAGAATATGAAACAAAGCACGGTATAAACCGTAACTTCAAATTAAGTTTATAGAAACGCTGCCGTTTGCAATACCATATTCGCCCCTGCGAAGCGCGGTGATTTTGCAATATATATTAAACTATTTCAACCATTGTATGATCTGCTTCTCGCAACTGAAAGAGGGCACCGTGGCAGAAGTTAGCCGACTTGCTCACCAACCACAAGCGTTACCTGGTAGGTAACCACCCATACAATCAGATTGTGAATCAGACTACGAATGCCTGCAATGTAATTACCCCGATCTACATGCTGTCAAATGAACGAACCACACGTCGTAGCACAACGTTAGGGGCTTCGCCTCTACGTCCGAGGATCGATTCCAGTAAGGGAGTGCAGTGACTGTGTACTCCTAATGAGCCCACAATTACGGCGAAACACGTGTCGCATACTATGCATCTTCAAAGCACGGTGTAAACAGTAAGTTTAAATTGAGTTTATAGAAACGCTCCCGCTGCCGTTTGTAATACCATATTAGATGACTTTGACTTTTAAAATTCCTGGAGCGATAAATTTTTAACTGCCGGGTCATGTCGCGTGTTCTTGGGTAGGTACACCAAAAAATGTATACATTTATGCATGTATTGGGCAAACAAAAAATGTACTATACCCAAAAGCACTACAGTAGTACTCAATGTATCTTTACTTCTTAAATGTTAATGTTTTACTGTTTAATAATTTATACGCTTCTTATATGTTATTCAGATTCTTTTATCAAAATACCAGTAACAGCGCACTGCACGATAACGTGGAGTGAATATACTTGACATGACCATTCATAGTATTTATCCTCTTTCTCTGTACGTTTACCATTCGTTTGCTCAGAGGTTGATGAGCTTGCTGCTTAATGAGCAGCTCTTCACCCTAGCGTCCCGCTGCTTCTCTTCTTTCGTCGGCATCTTTTCCCGTTAAAACTGATTTTTTTTAAAACTTAGTATGTTTTCTTTAATTTTTCAGTTAAGCTGGCACTTAAATCTTCAATCTGCCTCAAGAATGATTAGCGGAGGTGGTAGACAATGAAAACGTCAGCCGTACGCATCCGCCACGCACGCACTGGTGCGCGCAGCTGTCAGTTGACTCTACAATAAAATAAAATACAGTGATCCCTCGCTATATCGCGCTTCGCCTTTCGCGGCTTCACTCCATCGCGGATTTTATATGTAAGCATATTTAAATATATATCGCGGATTTTTCGCTGCTTCGCGGGTTTCTGAGGACAATGGGTCTTTTAATTTCTGGTACACGCTTCCTCAGTTGGTTTGCCCAGTTGATTTCATACAAGGGACGCTATTGGCAGATGGCTGAGAAGCTACCCGGCTTACTTTTCTTTCTCTCTCTCTTGCGCTGACTATCTGTGATCCTGACGTAGGGGGTGTGAGCAGGGGGGCTGTTCGCACACCTAGACGATACGGACGCTCCTCTAAAAATGCTCAAAGATTATCTTCACGTTGCTACCTTCTGTGTGCAGCTTTTAAGTATGCTGCACGGTGCTTCGCATACTTAAAAGCTCAAAGGGCACGTATTGATTTTTTTATCTGTCTCTCTCTATCTCTCTCTCTCTCTCTCTCTGTGCTCCTGACGGAGGGGGTGTGAGCTGCCGCCTTCAACAGCTTTGTGCCGCGGTGCTTCGCATACTTACAAGCCAAACAGCCCTATTGAATTGTTTGCTCCTTTGAAGAGGAAGATATGTTTGCATTCTTTTAATTGTGAGACAGAACTGTCATCTCTGTCTTGTCATTGAGCACAGTTTAAACTTTTGAAAAAGAGACAAATGTTTGTTTGCAGTGTTTGAATAACGTTCCTGTCTCTCTACAACCTCCTGTGTTTCTGCGCAAATCTGTGACCCAAGCATGACAATATAAAAATAACCATATAAACATATGGTTTCTACTTCGCGGATTTTCTTATTTCGCGGGTGGCTCTGGAACGCAACCCCCGCGATGGAGGGATTACTGTAAAGATAAAAAGAGCAATAACTTGCAGCACCGCTATTCAATTACACTTGCCTAACGCCTCTCCTAAGGGGAAATACTGTGGGATCTGGGCATCCGTCAAAGCAGCAATCACAAGCCCGATTAGAAAGCGGGAAGCTGTGATTTGTCCTCTCCCTCCCATGTAACAATCGCAGCCCGTGTTGCAACGCACTATGTATATGTATATGTATATATGTGTATGTGTGTGTATATGTATGTGTATATATATATATATATATATATATATATATATATATATATATATATATATACAGTCGACCCTTGATATACGACCGGCTTGACATGCGAACAACTTGATTTACGACCAAAATTTTTATTTTGATTTACGACCAACATCTTGCGTTACGACCTGAATGCGGTCACGTGTATCCGCTTGCGCGATTGTAAACAAACAGAAACATTCCTATTAATGCGGCACTCATTCAATAAAATGTCAGGTTTGTAAACTCTCTTGGGACCTCCCCCAACTAGAAGACATGCCAAAGTCCAAACTCCGTATGGAAGACTGTTTATCTGTTGCTGGGGCAACAGCCGGCTTAAAGCTGTGCTGAGTCTCTCAGCCAAAGCAAACAGAAAAGATATCGATGGGTGATATAACAACAACAACAACATTTATTTATATAGCACATTTTCATACAAAAAGTAGCTCAAAGTGCTTTACATAATGAAGAAAAGAAGAATAAAAGACAAATAAGAAATTAAAATAAGACAACCTTAGTTAACATAAGAAGGAGTAAGGTCCGATGGCCAGAGTGGACAGAAAAAACAAAAAAAAACTCCAGAAGGCTGGAGAAAAAAATAAAATCTGTAGGGGTTCCAGGCCACGAGACCGCCCAGTCCCCTTTGGGCATTCTACCTGCATATGCATGTGATATCCCTGCCCGGCAATGGACAAGCAAGCTTCCACAGTCGCGGCAATCGCGCTACAGGACGCACTTCAGCATGTCGTTCCCATTGAGTGAGGAGTGCGGGGGGGGGGGGTCTCAGAAGAGTTCAGAAACAGTTCCTTGTATCATCGCAAGGAAATGCTGACAAAACTTCTCGTCAGAATAACTTGTAGGCAGGAGGAGATTAAAATTAACGCAAAAGAAGCTATTGAAATGATTGCAAATGCCTGAGCGCAAGTTAAAGAAAGCCTTTAAAAAGCCTTCAGTTTCATTATCATCCTCCTCCCTTCCTGCAGCCCAAAGATGTCAAATTAAATGGTGAGTACAGTATGAAATTGTTGTTTCTGGTAGGCTAGGCACTTTTTATTACTTTTTGGTTAGTACATTAGAAAAATTATTGGTGTTTTGGTAAATTATGCACATTATACAACCCTTTTTTTATTATGAAAAGGTTAAGTAAGTGTTGCAGTGGGAGGTTCGGAACGCATTATGGGTATTTCTATTATTTCTTATGGGAAAAATAGTCTTGACTTACAACCAACTTGAGTTACAACCAGCCCTCGCGAACGAATTGAGTTCGTAAGTCAAGGGTCCACTGTATATATATATATTTGTTCATATGTGTGGGAAAGCGAATAGTAGACGTGACGTAGTATATGTGTACCAAATTTCAAGTCAATAGGTGAAACGGTTTGCGAGCTACAGGTGATTTAAAATCCTGGACAGACAAACGAATAGCCACGGTAGCGTATTATAGAAGAACATTTTACTGTTTAATAATTTATATTTATATGCAATGTGCTTCTTATATATTACTTCATATTCTCATATGATAATGATGTTAATGTTGTTTATATTGATTTCTATGTTATTGTAAGTGCCCTTTATTTGTGGAAAAATAAATTTGGCAATTAAACTTATTTTATACATACATTTTATTTTTTTCTCTTGCACTCAGTGAGTGAATCCACTGGGTAATCAGCTATATATATATATATATATATATATATATATATATATATATCTATATATATATCTATATCTATCTATCTATCTATATCTATATATATATCTATAGATAGATAGATAGATAGATATGTATGTATGTGTATATATATATATATATGTTGATATATATGTATATATATACATATATATGTTGATATATATATATATATATATATATATATATATGTTGATATATATATATATATATATATATATCAACATATATATATATGTTGATATATATATATGTTGATATATATATATATATATATATATATATATATATATATGTTGATATATATATATATATATATATATATATATATATATATATGTTGATATATATATATATATATATATATATGTTGATATATATATATATATATATATATATATGTTGATATATATATATATATATATATATATATATGTTGATATATATATATATATATATATATATATGTTGATATATATATATATATATATATATATATGTTGATATATATATATATATATATATATATATATATATATATGTTGATATATATATATATATATATATATATATATATATATATATATATATATGTTGATATATATATGTTGATATATATATATATATATATATATATATATATATATATATATATATATATATGTTGATATATATATATATATATATATATATATATATATATATATATATATATATGTTGATATATATATATATATATATATATATATATATATATATATATATATATATATATGTTGATATATATATATATATATATATATATATATATATATATATATATATATATATGTTGATATATATATATATATATATATATATATATATATGTTGATATATATATATATATATATATATATATGTTGATATATATGTTGATATATATATATATATATATATATATGTTGATATATATATATATATATATATATGTTGATATATATATATATATATATATATATATGTGGATGTGTATATGTATATATATATGTATATATGTTTATGTATATATATGTTTACATAACCTCTTTAACACACTACTTCTCTGCTGCGAAGCGCGGGTATTTTGCTAGTTTATCATATATTGCAGTTTTAAATGACATTACATCACTCTGTGTATAAACCATGTGGAGATCTGACCATTCTTCTGCCAGACAATGATGAAGGCTTTGAAAATATCTCCTAGGAGTGTATTTCAACTCCATGATGGACAATTTTGTGGCAAGCAAAATTGGCTCAGTTCCGATAAGATTGACACGTTGCCTTTGCCAAGCCTTAGATAAGTTGGGACCAAGGTTATTATAGTTTTGCCTTTTTATATTAGTTTTTATTTCTATTTTTTTTCTGACCTTACTTGGAAATTTAGTTTAGTTTTAGTTTTCCTTCATTGTGTATTTTAGTTTAGTTATTTCACAAAGACATTTCTATTTTATTTTTATATATATATATTAGTTTCAGTTTCAGTTTTAGTAATTATGGCATGGAGCGCCTACGGAGATAGTTTTGTGTAACAATCAGACAGAACTGTACACTTAACAGATTTGGATATGAGTTTAATGTTAGTGGAAGCTTACTACACTACCTGGTTTACTATCTGGTTTTGTTTTTGTCTGATAAAAACAAGCATAATCAAAACTAGACACTGAATATGAACAATTTTACCATTTTTAAAATATTTTCTCATGAAAATCGCAGGGGCTTAGGAAGAACAGGGCTCTTAGACTTGAATGAGTGTGCAGACCCCACCTCGCTGTATTGAGGGAAACAAAGAACAACAAGCATGTAGTGTCAAGGTTAGGGGCAGTGAGACTTGAATAGACCACCGTAAAGGACAGTAAACCCATAATGAGCAGAGCAAGAGCAGGTAATAGGAGTACGGACAGACATAAAACAACAGAGATCTCAGAGAGTCTGAGATTAAGAACAACATATACATTATCTAAACCTGTTTATCCACAGTAGGATTGCAGGAAATCTGGAGACTACCTCAGCAGGTTTGGATGCAAGGCAGGAAAAATCCCTGGTATGCAATAAGTATGATAAGGCTGATGTTAAGAACAAAAAGAATATGATATTTCAACTATTTTGAGAGATAGAGAAAAACATTGAAAAAAGGGTGACAAATATTTTAAAATATAATTCTACTAATGGATGACTTTCACAATATCAGGTATTTTGAGTTGTGAATATGAACTGAAAAAGATAAATTAATAAATATGGAATACAAAAACCCTTTAGTATGTTTAGGTTTTCGTCACTTGTCAGACTGTCTACCTTTGTTTGTATCGCTTCGTTGTTAAACAATGTTTTTAAAGCAAAAGTGACTGGTCAGCAACAATATGCTGATCTTGTATGATGACCTAGTCAGTCTCTCGATCAGTGCTGTTTTATTTCCAAAAACCGGGAGTGCTCTCCCCTCGATTTTCTTGTATACTCAGATATAGACCCAGTGATCATCAAAGGTGACTGTGTGCAGATGGTGCAGACCTATAAATATCTGGGAGTGCAGCTGGATGATAAATTAGACTGGACTGCCAATACTGATGCGCTGTGCAAGAAAGGACAGAGCCGGTTATACTACCTTAGAAGGCTGGCGTCCTTCAACATCTGCAATAAGATGCTGCAGATGTTCTATCAGACAGTTGTGGCGAGCGCCCTCTTCTATGCAGTGGTGTGCTGGGGAGGCAGCATTAAGAGGAAAGACGCCTCACGTCTGGACAAACTGGTGAGGAAGGCAAGCTCTATTGTTGGCATGGAGCTGGACAGTTTAACATCTGTGGCAGAGCGAAGGGCGCTCAGCAGGCTCCTATCAATTATGGAGAATCCACTGCATCCACTTAATAGTATCATCTCCAGACAGAAGAGCAGCTTCAGCGACAGACTGCTGTCACTGTCCTGCTCCACTGACAGATTGAGGAGATCGTTCCTCCCCCAAACATGCAACTCTTTAATTCCATCCGGGGGGGGGGGGGGGTAAACGTTAACATTTAACATTATACATAGTTATTGTCTGTTTTTCACCTGCATTATTATCATTCTTTAATTTAATATTATTTATTGTATCAGTATGCTGCTGCTGAAGAATGTGAATTTCCCATTGGGATTAATAAAGTATCTATCTATCTATATGGGGATGGACATTTGAGGAGTAAACCGCAAGACAACGATTATATTTTTATATTATGTACATTAAGGAACCATCAACAACAAATCAAACTAATAATATATTGAACAATTATTATAAAAGTAAAGTGGAACAAATCGGACTCTGCAGCTGTATAAATAAAAAAAAAATCGAGTATGTGTTCAGGTAAAGTACCACTTCCGGGTGATGGATTTGGCCCAAAAGTTAATACAGATCTATAATTGTGGCGTAACAACCACATGCCGAATTTCATCCATCTATCTAGTTGCGTTTTTGAGTTATCGTGTTTATGCACAAACAGACACACACATGCATACACACGCGCGCGTATACACACACAATTCCAAAAAACAATATTGTTGGACACTGGTTAGTCTAAAACGTCAAGGTTCATCAAAATATCTTGGTCGAATTTTTTCACGATTACTATACTTTGTCTATACTTCGTATATGAGAAAAACGATTTCTGCAGTGCGAAGTGGCAGGTGAATTGCTATCAACAAAAACCAGACACATGAGAAATAAACTGTAACGTTACTCACTCGTGATTTTTCTGTTCATATAATAAATGTTTTGTTGACAAGCACATTCTGATTTCAGCCGTTTGAATTACATCTTGATATACAACAAGCACAAAGAAAGGCGGCACGCAAATCGCTTTCTATTTCTCACGCTTTACGCACCCGCACTCAGCTTGCTCTGTCACCGCAAATGCTGTGTGAACAGCCGCCCCTCCGTCACCAGCCGCCGTTCACTGGATGAATATATGCGGGCGGCTCGTGGTAGATGACTTTCTGTTTAAGAGTTAAAACTTACAAGGGTTAAAGACTAATGGCAAGAATATTCATTCAAAAACGAAAACTAAAAATATTTTAGTAAATTATTATTTTATTTCAGTTTACAAAAATGTTTTTTTAATAATAGTTTCAGTTTTGATTTTAGTTTTCGTTAACTATAATAACCTTGGTTGGGACAACAAAGGTTATACGTCTGAAAGCATTATCAGAGAGGAAACAAAATTGTACGTTTTAATACATCTGTTTAATCCTTCAGCTGCGATGTCATTTTGTTCAGTGGCCTCTGTTTAAAGCGCTGCTATGATACTCATCATACACTGTCGTAGTGACTGTACTACAGAGTCATGAGACAGCCATCTAGTGTCACTGGCCATTTTCAGCTTAATCTGGGGAATGTTAAGAATATTTTGAATTTCCATTAAACCAGCCATCCTAACTGAAGAATTTTGGAAGAAATAGAACAGCTACCCTAAGATGTCGTTCAGTTTTGTTAAATAAGGTACAGCAGCTGCTGCTTGGGCACTTGCAAGGTCCAATCAGTGGTTTACACAGTGGCAGTTGACCAAAAGTCCAGATGTTTTATCTTTAAGCATTTTTGACACACCTTTCTGTTTCCCAATCAAACAGCCGCTCCATCTGACCCTAGTCCAACCAGATTAGCAGTTTTCAAGCCTAAAGTGTCTATAATCTTACTCAGTGTGTTGGTTATAGTCTCTGCTTTGCCATCAATCATATTGCGATACAAAACTAATTCTGACCTCTTTAGTGACCTGGCAAACATATTTAAAGTAAATAATTGTTTTACAACTGAGATGTCTGTGGTTTCATCGCACAGAATACCGAAACATTTTTCACCGTGCATATTTTTCAGTATGTTAGACTTTATTTCTGATGCTAAGACATCCAGCAGCTCTTGCATTATTCTTTCAGAGGTGTAATGTGCATTTTTACCAACTGTAAAAAGGAACAACCCATTTCTTTACAGTGTTCCAACAGCTTTTCAAACAACGTTGTATGTGGCAACTCATTTTTTGCCAGCCAATGCATGGATTTTAAAGCTCCCACAAAGGAATCTCTCTGTAAGTTATTTAACACAGATCTTTCAAATTTGACTGATTACAGTTTGCTCTAGTACACGCTTTCCTAAAAGGTCAGCAGGAGACTCAGTGTGTGTTTTACTTTTTTCATGGTCCAGCAAGTTTTCTTTTCGAATTCTTGTGCATGGCACGTTTACCCAAGGTATCTCCCTCCTTGGTGTTTTTTTGTTTGAATATTTCAGGCACAATGAGCACCACATACCATTTTCTTTGACCATTAGCCAATCAAAATCTTTAAACCACTGTTTATGCCGGGTAAGCGGTGCTTAGATTTATCAATTGGCAGAGTGTGTGCTGAAGAGATTTCCCCTGATGGATCAGCCTCTGCAATGTCTTTGTCTGAAATTGCCATATCAGGAGTTGACGCCACACCTTCAATGGTTTGTGGCATCTCTTTTCTGAAATAACTGAGCAGTGTTGTTTTCTGAACACTTTTTTTGCTCATGTTGGTACCTATGAATAAGACTTTTGAGTGGGAAAGTGAGAGCCTGTTGGATATTCAATGCACACTTGCACTACGGCAGGGCAAGACATGAACAAAAAAGGAATGGCAAATGAGTCACTTTAACAAAACCCTCAGCAATTCAGTGACAAAGCTTTTGCTCAGGACAGTGTGCTGCAAAGGTTTCTGCACACTTTTTCCAATATGGACACAGGTCCAAATATGAGCAAATATAAGAATGGCAGATGGGGTCACTTTAACAAAACCCTCAGTATGAGCAAATACAAAAACAGCAGAGGGAGTCACTTTAATAGGAACCGCTGTGAGTGCTACAAGGATTTTTGCACACAGAACACACCTAATGCTTAAACAACTGTATATATATTGGTTTGCTATGTACTGAACAAGAAGAGAGCAGCTGTACGTTTATCAGCACTACACAGACTGCACTGACACTGAGAACAGGGACGTCACTTCCTGACACCCTTTCGCCGATATCCGACAGGCTGGTTCCACTAGTATTTTATCAGTCCTCCTCTCGCCCGCCCACCTTCACATCCTCTTTGCTTGTGAACTACTGCTTCGCTCCCGCTATTAGCATGTACAGACCCCTCTCGCCCGCCCACCTCTCCATACTCCTTGCTACTGTATTAAGCTGCTCCGCCCCCACTATTACCATGTACATCCCCCTCTCAAAAGCCCACCTCCTCATACTCTTTGCCGCTCCGCCTCATCCCCACTATTAGCTTTAGCATCGAGTGATCAGCAACATCCCGTCCCGCACCTTTATCCTCGCCACTTGCGATCCTGCTTCTAAAAAATTTGCCCACTCGCCCGCTCGTCCCTTGCCATCTCTGCAGATCATTAGATCTGCCTGTGCTTGTAGATCTGCGGCTGTCATCTCACAATTGCATGCAAGATGACAGCCGGAGGCTCAACTAAATCAAAAGACACTAGGGAGAACACTGAAGTAGATATGCAAGGATGTAAAGCAGATGCTCAAGCTAGGTATAATTTGTGAAGCCCGATTGTCTGGTCCCAAAATCGGATGGTTCAGTTTGGTTCTGTATAGATTTTAGACACTTGACTAAGATCTCCAAGTTTGATGCCTACCATTGCCACGTACTGATGACTTGTTGGAGAAACTTGAATAAGTATCATATATTTCCACCCTGGATCTCACAAAGGGGTACGGACAGGTACTCTTAGAGGAGTCCAGTTGCAAAATGACCGCTTTTGCCACTCCAGATGGGTTGTTTGTATTCACCAGGCTTCCTTTTGGTCTCCATGGTGTGCCACTGACTTTCCAGCAGATGATGGATCAGATTTTGCAACCCCATTCCGAGGATGCTACAGCGTATCTTGATTATGTGGTCAATTTTTTTTAATGATTGATGGTCGCATCTTGACTGCCTGCAAGCGATGTTTGACAGCTTGAGGCTGGCTGGGTTGACAGCTAACACTAAGAAGTATAAATTGGGTATGTCATAAACTAATGCAGGGAGGTATAACGGTTCATACTGAAAACTGTTTTTTTATTTTTGTTAGGATATGGATTTTTCTTATACCGCAACACCGGTTTAAATAGCCTAAACAACGTTCAGAATGTGGTGCAGCGGGAAACTGTTTAAGGGGGGACCTTTTTCACTGCTACACCGCAAAATACACATGCAATAGAGTACATGCATAGTGGAGGTATTGAACGGTGAAATTCTGATGTTTTTTCTCTCTCTCCCCCAAACTCTAACAAAATCATCAGCGGCATCTTTATCAGCACTGGCTCCCTTTCCATGCCTCACAACACTGTGAATGCCAGTCCTCTTCTTAAAATTATTAAACCAGCCATGGCTGGCTTTAAACACTTCACTTTCTTGGCTCGTTCCAGCCTTGTTTTTCAAAAGATCGGCATGCATCAGTTTTGCCTTTTCGCAAATCGCATTTTGCCTTCATGTCACCAAAATGATATCTAAACAAACTGTTAGTTATTTACACATTGCTTTCCTTTTGATGGGAAAATATCATTCAACATACTAAATAAAGAGATTTGTCAACAATTTTAGGTTCCTGAAAATCCATTTTCAATGCTTCGATTCAAAAATATCGAACCGACATGAAAGGATCACTAAAATTCACTATATCAATTTAATCCAAATGCATTAGTATTGATATGTCTTATTTAATGCCAACACCAGGTGTTATTTTTACAAATTAATAATGGTGCACATTATGGTATAGTAGGTGAATTTAAACCTCAAGTTGCTCCAAGAAAAAAAATAGAACAGACTCAAGGGAAATGCGAATTCAACTTTAATAAAGAAATAAGTGGCCTTTCCTCTTATATCCTTATAGAATAAGGTAAAAGGAACCTAAAGTGAATACATTACTAAAGCTACACCTTTAGAACATACGTCCTCTCGTAGCGTGGACTACCAACTTCCTCACTCCCACTCAAGGACTAATAATATTAGCAGGTAATTAGTTTAAAACAGAGAGGCTAAACTTTAGCAGCCCCACCATAATCACCCCGATATGACCACTACTTTAAGGTAACACCAACATTCAAGCAAAAAAAAAAAAAAAAGTAGATAAATCACACTCGAAAGGTAATGTAGTAGTAGGATGCTGTACGATATTGGCTATTTTAGATGTAATGGGAAGTCAAGCCGAATGGCAGCTTTTATTGGGTAACTGAACCGATAACAATATGCAAACTATATATTATATATATATATATATATATATATATATATATATATATATATAAAAATAAACACAGACACACAAAGTGGAATCCCACTGTAAAAAAACTCACTGGACCATAAATTATTTCGTTATAACAGAAATTTTGTTATAACGAATATGGGGAAAATACAAACACTATTGTGACTGGGGACTGGGGTCTCCAGCAATTCGCCATCTCTAAAATACACGCAGAGCGGCACTAATAAAAATAACTTAATTCCTGTTCCATATATCAATAACGCACATAGTATTCATCTCTGCTCCTCCGAAACATTGAATATGGCTCTATTAAATGTTAGAGCTTTAACTAACAAGACGTTTTTTATCAACGATCTTATTAGTGATAAAAAAATAGATTTTATTGCACTAAGTGAAACGTGGCTTAGCTCAGATGGCGCAGCTGTTTTAATCGAATCTGCGCCTCCGGATTACAGTTTTACTCGTGCTGATCGCCAAGGAAAGAGAGGTGGAGGACTAGCAAACATTTACTCAAGCAGGTTAAAATGTAAAAATATCAGTTTTGGTAAATTCAAGTCTTTTGAGTATCTCGCAATTATTATTCAGGGAGATTCTCACGTTCTAGTAGTATCCGTGTATAGACCTCCAAAATTCAACGCGTCTTTCTTTGAGGAATTCTCTGAATTGATGTCAATCTTAATTACGAACTATGACACACTCTTAATAGTCGGCGACTTTAATTTTCATATAGATAATCAATGTGACCAGAAAGTAAAAGAATTTATGAACCTCCTGGACTCTTTTGATTTGAGACAGCTCGTTAATCAGCCTACACATAAAGCAGGTCATACGTTAGACTTAGTAATTACTAAAGGACTAAAAGTTGATATAAAGCAGGTCATTGATATTGGTCTATCAGACCATTTTCTTCTACTCTTTAATATAGAAATAATGATAGAAAACACTCATGAGAAGCATATTGTTAAAAAACGCTTCTTTGACTCATCAGCAGCTTTAAAACTTTCAAACATTCTAACCAATCAGTCCGTTTATAGTGCCAACTATAATAGCGAGGAGAATGTAAATAGTAAGGTGGAAAGATTTAATACTAAAGTGAGGGCTGCTGTTGACTTAGTTGCACCTGAAAAGACAGTTAAAAAATCTTCTAGCATTGTTATACCATGGAAGACCCAAAGAGTGTCTGATTTAAAGAGAACATGCCGTAGAGCTGAGCGTAAATGGAGGAAAACTAAACTAACTATTGACTATGAAATATTAAAAGTTAAAATAACAGAATACAATAACACAGTCCGTCTTGAGAGGCGCTGCTATTTCTCTAAGATTATAAATAACAATGCTAGTAATCCCAGAGTCTTATTTTCAACAATTGATCATCTGTTAAACCCAGGTAACTCAAAGGAATGCCTCCTAAGTACTTCCAGTAAAACCTGTGAGGCTATCGCTGTATTTTTCAATCAAAAAATTAATGATATTAGAAATAACATAGTATATCTCCCCAACACTAAGGATCCTCCTAAACCCCAGTACTCCATAATAAACAAATTAAAGTCTTTCACTAGGATAGATTTACCTGATTTACATAAAATAATTTCTCAAATGAAACCCTCCACCTGTGCCCTTGACCCAATACCAACTAATTTTTTCAAAGAAGTATCGGGCGTGCTTATTGATAATGTTCTTGACATAGTAAATTCGTCATTAGATACGGGGGTCTTCCCAGACTGTCTTAAGACTGCGGTAGTTAAACCCCTACTTAAGAAAAATAATCTCGATCCCTCTGCTCTTGAAAATTATAGACCCATCTCTAACCTGCCTTTCTTAAGTAAAATTCTAGAGAAGGCAGTCATTATACAGTTAAATGAGCACCTCAATAAACATGCTATTCTTGATAAATTTCAGTCAGGTTTTAGAACAAATCACAGCACAGAAACTGCACTCGTTAAAGTAGTAAATGACTTGTGGGTAAATGCAGACAGAGGCCATTTATCTGTTCTCATCCTCTTAGATCTGAGTGCCGCATTTGACACCATTGATCATAATATTCTTAAGAATCGCCTTAGTCAATGGGTGGGCCTCTCTGGCAGTGTCTTAAATTGGTTTGAATCCTACCTGGCAGGGAGAAAATTCTTTGTTAGTTGTGGTAATTATAACTCAAAGACACATGATATTCTATATGGTGTTCCACAAGGCTCTATCCTGGGTCCACTGCTCTTCTCAATCTACATGCTTCCATTAGGTCAGATTATCTCAGGGCACAACGTGAGCTACCACAGCTATGCTGATGACACACAGCTGTATTTATCAATAGCACCTGATGACCCCAAATCTCTTGATTCGCTAACACAATGTCTAACTTGTATCTCAGAATGGATGAATAGTAACTTTTTCAAATTAAATAAAGAAAAAAACCGAAATCTTAGTGATTGGCAATAATGGATACAATGAGGCTATTAGAAATAAACTGGATGCATTAGGATTAAAAGTCAAATCGGAGGTAAAAAGCTTAGGGGTAACCGTTGATTGTAATCTGAATTTTAAATCGCATATTAATCAGATCACTAGGACAGCATTTTTTCACCTAAGAAACATAGCAAAAGTTAGACCTCTTATATCATCGAAAGATGCAGAGAAATTAGTTCATGCGTTTGTTTTCAGTCGGCTAGATTACTGTAACGCACTCCTCTCAGGACTACCCAAAAAAGACATCAATCGTTTGCAACTAGTGCAGAATGCAGCTGCTAGAATCCTTACCAGGAAAAGAAAATCCGAACACATTTCTCCAGTTTTGATGTCACTACACTGGTTACCTGTGTCATTCAGAATTAACTTTAAAATTCTGCTTATGGTTTATAAAGCTTTAAATAATCTCGCCCCGGCTTATATATCGGAATGTCTGACACCTTATATTCCAAATCGTAACCTCAGATCCTCAACTGAGTGTCTCCTTAGAATTCCAAGAGCAAAACTTAAAAGAAGTGGTGAGGCGGCCTTCTGCTGTTATGCACCTAAAATCTGGAATAGCCTGCCAGTAGGAATTCGCCAGGATAATACAGTGGAGCACTTTAAAAAACTACTGAAAACACATTATTTTAACATGGCCTTCTCATAACTTCACTGTAATTTAATCCTGATACTCTGTATATCTAATTCATTATAATAACTATTCATTCAAAATCTGTACTAACCCCTACTCTCTCTTCTGCTTCCTTTTCCGGTGTCCTGTTGGTGGTGGCGTGTGCCACCACCATCTACCCAAAGCACCATGATGTTCCAACAATGATGGATGGATTAAAAGCCAGAAGTCTGTATGACCATCAGCATCAAGTGACTCCGTGAAAAACCCGAACTACAAAGAGGACTATTTCATTTATGTTAGGTAGAATGCCCAAAGGGGACTGGGCGGTCTCGTGGCCTGCAACCCCTACAGATTTTATTTTTTTCTCCAGCCTTCTGGAATTTTTTTTTGTTTTTTCTGTCCACCCTGGCCATCGGACCTTACTCCTTTCTATGTTAATTAATGTTGTCTTATTTTAATTTCTTATTTTGTCTTTTATTTTTCTTCTCTTCATTATGTAAAGCACTTTGAGCTACTTTTTGTATGAAAATGTGCTATATAAATAAATGTTGTTGTTGTTGTTGTAACTGCAGTGGATGCAAGGACAGCTCCGTAGCTGCACTGCTGCATCTGGTAAGCAGTAAAACCAAGGGCAAAGTAATTGGTTGTGCTCTGCAGGATCAGGCTTACTACATAACATGCTTGCAGCATGATGTTGAACATTTAGCACCAGACTTTGACCTGCTCTTCCCAACACTCTCCTGGTCTGCCACAGCAGTGACTCCAAGCCACTTGTGTTCTTCTAATCTGAGGATGGGAGCTAAAGCAAGACCATTTCCCCCATGTCGTGGCTCCTATCTCATGTGCTTGAACACTGAAGTAAGAGCTCCCATTCTAAATGAAGTATTGAGTCTATACCTGCCTTCTCTATACAGTAATAAAGTACCTGTATCTTCCTTGGAAACCTGGACTCACCTTCCTGCCTCTGATGCAGCTGTCACCCAAGCTTGACAAGTCAAGTCAAGTTGGGGAGTATGCGTTGCCACACCCACTACACAATGAAACAACTCAGGATCCTGGTTTGCAACCCCCCAGGCAAACACGCGGTCCAGTCCCAACCTCCGGAAATGACCCTCTATCTGTTGCAGCCAGGTGTTAGGTGGGCAACCCCTTGGCCTGGTCCAGCCACTCGGGTCCCCAACAATAAGGATCTTACGATCCGGATCACTTGGCGAAAGTATAGGTGCAGCATTAAGTATTTTTTGCATTACATTATTATTTTCGGTGGCCATTTTTGGTCAAAAAAAGTTAGTTATACTGAAATGTACATTGTGTTAAAAATAATATTCATTAAACATGATGCTGAATGAACATTTGTCCAGTCCAAAAAAGTACTCATTATTCTGAAAATTGTTGCTTCAGTATTCACTATAACAGGATTTCACCTGTACATTATTTTTATATATTTACACACACACACTAATCTATATATATAATTCACTAAGCCGCCGACAAGTAGCCACCCATGGAAAGCACGCCGGAAGGGGCGTGGATTCACTAAACCACCGACAAGTAAGACGCCAATGGCGCACGCAGGAAGGAGCCATGCCCACCAACTCTAAGACCATTGGATACGACAAAAACTTGCAGAGCCACGCCCACCAACTCGGACGCGATGCCTCGGAAAACATGCCGTCATTTCTGTTTGTCTGTGCCACAGTCCACATGCAGCTCTGAGCCACGTTGACTTTTCATTAGTCAACCTCAGTGGAACCTTGGTTCACACAGAGGCAGCGCCAGAGAGAGAGCCGCGCGCACACACACAGGCAGCGCGAGAGAGAGAGCCACGCACACACACAGGCAGCACGAGAGAGAGAGCCATGCACACACACAGGCAGCGCCAAAGAGAGACAGAGACACACACACAGGCAGCGTGAGAGAGAGAGAGCCACGCACACACACACAGGCAGCGCCACAGAGAGACAGAGACACACACGCAGGCAGCGTGAGAGAGAGAGAGAGCCACGCACACACACACAGGCAGCGCCACAGAGAGACAGAGACACACACACAGGCAGCGCGAGAGAGAGCCGCGCAATCCTTTAAAACTGAGGTTAAAACACAATGAAGGAAGCAGTCTTTAAAAACCAATAAGCCCTGTGCCTCTTTTTTATTAGCATCTCACCTGCTTCACCGATGCAGGCCCTACAACAGTCGAGACGCTCTCTCAGCAACTAACCTTCTCTGTGCCTGACTCCAGTACTGTCAGTCGCCTGATTAAAAATGGCCTTTTGAAGGGGAGCTATGGACCCGCTATACCACAGGAACACATTGCCTTCGAGCCTGCTCTTGCTCACTCTAACGTACCGGCTTTCTCTCTCTCCTCACTCGCTCGCACACTGCACAGGGAAGAAATGCCCGCAGCTCGACTCCACCCGGAAACCGTTTCAGCCACACTTCCACGCCCCTCGCTACGCCGCCAGTGCGATGATTATTTAAAAATGGCCTTTTGAAGGGGAGCTGTGGACCCGCTATACCACAGGATCACCTATGACATTGCCTTCACATTGTTTTCCTTTTATTTATGATCCCGTCAAGCGGATCAGACACCCAGGCAAACAACACTGAATAATCAATAGCTGCAACCACTTTGCCCGCCCCAACTCCTCACCTGAGTCAGTTTCGTCTGTGTTCAGCAGTGTTTCCCAAACTCGGTCCTAGTTAACCCCTGTGGATGCAGGGTTTTGTTCCAACCAGATTCCTAATCATTAATGCCGGTGAAACTCATCAGGGATAAGTCGGTTTTTCAAATGCAGCCGTGTAGCAGATTAGTCTTGCAGGATGTAATAATCCGAGATGAATGCGTACCCCCACGCTGAGTGAAAAGCCAATGTATATTGAGTCTAGAAAACATGATCAGCAAGTCTTTGATAGGCTGCAACAAAATGATGAAAGAACGGGCGCATTTTTTTCTCACAAGCTGGGTGGGTGGGTGTTAGTTAATTAGTTACTCGAAGGATTTCAAGATTTAATATGCACAAGCGGTAACACTGCAAAAGCAGCACAAACCAGAAAAGACGGCTGGCAAAAAGTGGCCGACAAATTAAACGCGTGTGCATTGTACTTACTTAAAGCAGCGTTACGGATTTTGCAAATGTTCGTTTTCTCCCAGTGCTTAAAAACCATTAAAAAAGCGGCGTGGTTATACGGCATATACTACACCGCGGGTTGCTATGCAGCGTGTAAAACAGTTTGTTTGTCGTGGATAATTTGCGTTTTACTTTACCACGAAGACAATTTCCGGTTAGATTTGCGATGACAATTAATAAGGCACAGGGCCAAACTTTCAAAAAGATATGCATGTATCTGCCAAAACCAGTCACAGACAGTTGTATGTTGCTATCTCCAGAGTTCCATCTTTTCATTCACTTACTGGTATGCCTGCAGGAACAAGTGCAGGGGGTGGAATGGGCGTCCTTCCCCTCTCCTCCCGTTCCGCCCTCCGCGCCCGAGCACCTACCGATTTTTCAAATGTTCATTTTCTAACTGTGCTTAAAAATCATTAAAAAAGTGTCCTGATTATGCGGCGTATGGTACGCCGCGGGTTCGCTAGTATTATATATTTACTAATATAATTATATATGTACTAATATACCCCTCTGGGGTATATATACTAATATACACCTCTGCTATCCACTGATTAAAATTACATATCAAACAATTCAGACGCAACTAAAGTACATATTGCAGAAGAAATGACATTTCAGGGAACTATAAAACTTGGGACATAGGTATATTAAAGTAGTCATATTTAGTACTTGGTTGCATATCCTTTGCATACAATGGCTGCTTGAGGTCTGCAATTCTTAAGCATCACTGGTCACTTCTCTGGAGATGCTCTTCCAAGCCTTTAATGCAGCCATCTTCAGCTTCTGCCTGTTTTGGGAGCTTGTCTCTTACTTTTCTCTTCAGCATATGGAAGACAGGCACACTCGCATTTAAACTGGATGACTGGCTTGGCCATTCAAGAATTTTCAATTTTTTTACATTTGAAAAACACCTGTGTTACCTTAGCAATATGTTTGGAATCATCTTGTTGAAGGAAGAGGCACCATCCAATGAGTTTGGAGGTACGGTAATCCCTCGCTATATCGCACTTCGACTTTCGCGGCTTCACTCTATTGCGGATTTTATATGCAAGCATATTTAAATATATATCGCAGATTTTTTGCTTGTTCGCGGACTTCTGTGGACAATGGGTCTTTAAATTTCTGGTACATGCTTCCTCAGTTGGTTGGCCCTGTTGATTTCATACAAGGGACGCTATTGGCAGATGGCTGAGAAGCTACCCAACCAGAGGGCGTATTACGTATTAAATAAAACTTCTCAAATATATTATGAGCACGGGGGCTGTTCGCACCCCTAGAGGATACGGCTGCTCCTCAAAAAATGCTGAAAGATTACCTTCACTTTGCTGCCATCCTTGATGGGCTTACATGTGGCCGCTTTGTCAAGTGATATGCTTCCTGCACGGTGCTTTGCATACTTAAAAGATCAAACAGCACATATTGATTTTTGATTGTTTACTTTTCTCTCTCTCGCTCTGACATTCTCTGCTCCTGATGGAGGGGGTGTGAGCAGGGGGGTTGTTCGCACCCCTAGACAATACAGACGCTCATCTCTCACCTATCTCTCTCTCTTATTCTTCCTAGGGCACGAAGCGGAAGCGGAAGCAGAAACAGAAGCGGACAATGGCCGATAGTGAGGTGAATCGCGTTGAAATTGTAGTCGAGGAACTCCAGGCACTCGATGAACAGATTCAGAAACTTCTGTCCAGACGAAGATACCTCAGAGATCTGAAGGCTCGGCTGTTGGATAAACCGTCCTCGCCATCTGTTATCAGCGTAACATCAACCCCGCGTTGTGCCGCTCAAGTCAACTTCACCCCCGCGCCTCGTTGGAGCAACACCGATGATGACCTCGGTGTATTTCAGCTATGCAGGCGGGGGTTCAAGGCCAGAACACCTCCATCGGCACAGGCAAGCATCGTAACGCAGAACCGGTTTGACCCTCTAAGCGTCTCCAGTTCGCCTTCAGCTCCTGGTGATGTAATAGTGGTAGGTGATTCTATTGTTAGGAACCTCAATATCACTTGCCCTAATAGAAAAGCTTTTGTTTCTTGTTTTCCCGGCGCTCGTGTCCAAGATGTGACGAGACGTGCACCGGCGATCTACAAGAACAGGGCAGTTGGAGCCATTGTTATACATGCTGGCGTAAACGACATAAGGCACCGACAGTCCGAGATCCTCAAGGCAGACTTCACTGCATTCATTAAAGACACAAAGGAGAGGACCCCATCGGCAAAGATATTCATCTCGGGTCCACTCCCTCTCGTCAGACGATCAAACGAGTACTACAGTCGTCTGCTTGGTTTAAACAACTGGCTGTAGGGCTTCTGCAAGAATCAAGACATCGGGTTCATCAACAACTGGGACCTCTTTTGGGAAAGACCGCGTTTTTTCAAGCGAGATGGCCTGCATCCGAATAGCTTCGGCGCCCAGGTCCTCTCCGAAAACATATCCAAGGTAATTCGTTTATCTTGACTATCTATTTCTGCTTTTAACCCCTTCCGAAATGCCACTCCTGTGCTTGGTCATGATAATTGTTTAATAAAATCTTCCATAAAAGTGCACAACATAAATACTGTAATAACCAATCTTAATGCACATAGAAAATCTAGGCAATACGGCATAAACACCAATAATTTAATTAAAGTTACTACTTTAGATGAACAATGTATTAAAACTGTAAAAACAGATCATAGATTAAACAAAAAATACACACAGAGCGGCGCTAATAAAAATAACTTAATTCCTGTTCCATATATCAATAACGCACATAGTATTCATCTCTGCTCCTCCGAAACATTGAATATGGCACTATTAAATATTAGAGCTTTAACTAACAAGACGTTTTTTATCAACGATCTTATTAGTGATAAAAAAATAGATTTTATTGCACTAAGTGAAACGTGGCTTAGCTCAGATGGCGCAGCTGTTTTAATCGAATCTGCGCCTCCGGATTACAGTTTTACTCGTGCTGATCGCCAAGGAAAGAGAGGTGAAGGACTAGCAAACATTTACTCAAGCAGGTTAAAATGTAAAAATATCAGTTTTGGTAAATTCAAGTCTTTTGAGTATCTCGCCATTATTATTCAGGGAGATTCTCACGTTCTAGTATTATCCGTGTATAGACCTCCAAAATTCAACGCGTCTTTCTTTGAGGAATTCTCTGAATTGATGTCAATCTTAATTACGAACTATGACACACTCTTAATAGTCGGCGACTTTAATTTTCATATAGATAATCAATGTGACCAAAAAGTAAAAGAATTTATGAACCTCCTGGACTCTTTTGATTTGAGACAGCTCGTTAATCAACCTACACATAAAGCAGATACGTTAGACTTAGTAATTACTAAAGGACTAAAAGTTGATATAAAGCAGGTCATTGATATTGGTCTATCAGACCATTTTCTTCTACTTTTTAATATAGAAATAATGATAGAAAACACTCATGAGAAGCATTTTGTTAAAAAACGCTTCTTTGACTCATCAGCAGCTTTAAAACTTACAAACATTCTAACCAATCAGTCCGTTTATAGTGCCAACTATAATAGCGAGAAGAATGTAAATAGTAAGGTGGAAAGATTTAATACTAAAGTGAGGGCTGCTGTTGACTTAGTTGCACCTGAAAAGACAGTTAAAAAATCTTCTAGCATTGTTATACCATGGAAGACCCAAAGAGTGTCTGATTTAAAGAGAACATGCCGTAGAGCTGAGCGTAAATGGAGGAAAACTAAACTAACTATTGACTATGAAATATTAAAAGTTAAAATAACAGAATACAATAACACAGTCCGTCTTGAGAGGCGCTGCTATTTCTCTAAGATTATAAATAACAATGCTAGTAATCCCAGAGTCTTATTTTCAACAATTGATCATCTGTTAAACCCAGGTAACTCAAAGGAATGCCTCCTAAGTACTTCCAGTAAAACCTGTGAGGCTATCGCTGTATTTTTCAATCAAAAAATTAATGATATTAGAAATAACATAGTATATCTCCCCAACACTAAGGATCCTCCTAAACCCCAGTACTCCATAATAAACAAATTAAAGTCTTTCACTAGGATAGATTTACCTGATTTACATAAAATAATTTCTCAAATGAAACCCTCCACCTGTGCCCTTGACCCAATACCAACTAATTTTTTCAAAGAAGTATCGGGCGTGCTTATTGATAATGTTCTTGACATAGTAAATTCGTCATTAGATACGGGGGTCTTCCCAGACTGTCTTAAGACTGCGGTAGTTAAACCCCTACTTAAGAAAAATAATCTCGATCCCTCTGCTCTTGAAAATTATAGACCCATCTCTAACCTGCCTTTCTTAAGTAAAATTCTAGAGAAGGCAGTCATTATACAGTTAAATGAGCACCTCAATAAACATGCTATTCTTGATAAATTTCAGTCAGGTTTTAGAACAAATCACAGCACAGAAACTGCACTCGTTAAAGTAGTAAATGACTTGTGGGTAAATGCAGACAGAGGCCATTTATCTGTTCTCATCCTCTTAGATCTGAGTGCCGCATTTGACACCATTGATCATAATATTCTTAAGAATCGCCTTAGTCAATGGGTGGGCCTCTCTGGCAGTGTCTTAAATTGGTTTGAATCCTACCTGGCAGGGAGAAAATTCTTTGTTAGTTGTGGTAATTATAACTCAAAGACACATGATATTCTATATGGTGTTCCACAAGGCTCTATCCTGGGTCCACTGCTCTTCTCAATCTACATGCTTCCATTAGGTCAGATTATCTCAGGGCACAACGTGAGCTACCACAGCTATGCTGATGACACACAGCTGTATTTATCAATAGCACCTGATGACCCCAAATCTCTTGATTCGCTAACACAATGTCTAACTGTATCTCAGAATGGATGAATAGTAACTTTCTCAAATTAAATAAAGAAAAAACCGAAATCTTAGTGATTGGCAATAATGGATACAATGAGGCTATTAGAAATAAACTGGATGCATTAGGATTAAAAGTCAAATCGGAGGTAAAAAGATTAGGGGTAACCGTTGATTGTAATCTGAATTTTAAATCGCATATTAATCAGATCACTAGGACAGCATTTTTTCACCTAAGAAACATAGCAAAAGATAGACCTCTTATATCATCGAAAGATGCAGAGAAATTAGTTCATGCGTTTGTTTTCAGTCGGCTAGATTACTATAACGCACTCCTCTCAGGACTACCCAAAAAAGACATCAATCGTTTGCAACTAGTGCAGAATGCAGCTGCTAGAATCCTTACCAGGAAAAGAAAATCCGAACACATTTCTCCAGTTTTGATGTCACTACACTGGTTACCTGTGTCATTCAGAATTAACTTTAAAATTCTGCTTATGGTTTATAAAGCTTTAAATAAATAATCTCGCCCCGGCTTATATATCGGAATGTCTGACACCTTATATTCCAAATCGTAACCTCAGATCCTCAACTGAGTGTCTCCTTAGAATTCCAAGAGCAAAACTTAAAAGAAGTGGTGAGGCGGCCTTCTGCTGTTATGCACCTAAAATCTGGAATAGCCTGCCAGTAGGAATTCGCCAGGATAATACAGTGGAGAACTTTAAAAAACTACTGAAAACACATTATTTTAACATGGCCTTCTCATAACTTCACTGTAATTTAATCCTGATACTCTGTATATCCAATTCATTACAATAACTATTCATTCAAAATCTGTACTAACCCCTACTCTCTCTTCTGCTTCCTTTTCCGGTGTCCTGTTGGTGGTGGCGTGCGCCACCACCATCTACCCAAAGCACCATGATGTTCCAACAATGATGGATGGATTAAAAGCCAGAAGTCTGTATGACCATCAGCATCAAGTGACTCTGTGAAAAACCCGAACTACAAAGAGGACTATTTCATTTATGTTAGGTAGAATGCCCAGAGGGGACTGGGCGGTCTCGTGGCCTGGAACCCCTACAGATTTTATTTTTTTCTCCAGCCTCCTGGAGTTTTTTTTTGTTTTTTCTGTCTACCCTGGCCATCGGACCTTACTCCTTTCTATGTTAATTAATGTTGTCTTATTTTAATTTCTTATTTTGTCTTTTATTTTTCTTCTCTTCATTATGTAAAGCACTTTGAGCTACTTTTTGTATGAAAATGTGCTATATAAATAAATGTTGTTGTTGTTGTATCTAAAAATGCTGAAAGATTATCTTCACATTGCTCCCTTCCGGCTTTGTCAAGCGACATGCTTCCTGCACGGTGCTTCGCATACTTCAAAGCTTGAACGGCACGTATTGATTTTTGATTGTTTGTCTCTCTCACTCTCTCTGACATTCTCTGCTCCTGACGGAGGGGGTGTGAGCAGGGGGGCTGTTCGCACACTGGCCTAGAGGATATGGACGCTCCTCTAAAAAATGCTGAAAGAGTACTTTCACATTGCTCTCTTTCTTGCAGCTGCTTTATACGGCGGTGCTTCGCATAGTTAAAAGCCAAACAGCCCCCCTCGTGAACGCAGCTGAGATAATAAAACTGAATAATTAAAAAAAAAAAAAACCTAACATTTACAAGTATCATAAAATACACCGGCTGTTACAGACTGAAATCAAATGTGTGTTTATATTCTAAAATAGTAAGAATATGAGCAGCTCACTTCTCAAAACAGAGTAGTACGGGATCGAACTCGTGACATTTTGATTACCAGTCAGGAGTTGATACCGTTGCGCCACGGAGGTAGTTGTAGTAAACGCGTGTCAATAGCTAAGTTTCCATCCAGTTTTTTGCGACGTTTTGTTATCGACAAACAGAATATACGTAAAAAAAATGTGCGAAATTTGCTGTCTCCAGCCTGTTTCCATCCAACTGGCTTTTTATCGATAAAATGGTGTGCGTGATGACGTCATCCCCCCCCAAAACGAACTGTCGCATAACTTTTGTTGTATCGCGAAAAAAATCTACCCTTGAGCCGTTTCCATACATAATTTTGTGTATGTCGCAAATTATCTACCTTTTGTTTTCCACGTTACACCCCCTCCACTAAACAAAGAAACAAAGAAATGGAGAGATTATTCAGACAGTTTTTTGAAATTTGCCAGCTTACTGTTATTTCAGTTTCACAAATAATTGGAATTGTACATAATATCCGAAGACGACAGCAGAATGAAGCAGTTGCTTGTCTGATAGCCCTAGAGCTCGAAGAAAATACCCCAGTGCGACGAAACCCACGGGTATGGGAGAGACGACGGAATAAGACCTTCTGGGAGGAGGTGGTGGAGAGACACTTCACAGAAAATCTCTGGCTGCAACATTTTATAATGACACGGCCGACGTTTGAGATGTTGTGTGGATTCATCAGTCCTGATGTTGCGCCCATCACAGGTTGCCAACGACCACCGGTTCCAACCCAAAAGCGGATTGCCATCGCCCTTTACAAGCTGGCAACCTGCGCCGAGTATAGAGTAGTTGGAGAAACTTTCGGGGTTAGTAAAACTACCGTCCATCGATGTGTATATGCTGTGTGCACCGCTATTAAAGAAAAATTAATGCGGCGTTATATCAGACTTCCAACTGTAGCGGAGGCCAATGAAATCGCATACCGCAATTCCTTGGTGCATCTTGTGCCACAGATTTACGGTGCGCTGGATGGCACGCATGTGCCTATTCTTCCCCCGACGGAAGGCTACCGCGATTACATTAATCGCAAAGGGTGGCCATCTATTGTTCTCCAGGCCCTTGTTGATGACAGGTGCATGATACGAGACATTTGCGTTGGCACTCCTGGAAGTGCCCATGATGCAGCTGTGTTTGCAGCATCGGATCTGTACAGGTGAGCCTACCTTTCAACATCCCTTCACAGTGCGATAACAACTGAATTAACCTGCTTCCCTTAAGGTTTTTAATTAAAACTGAAATTTGAATTAATACAAAATAACGACGTTTAATCAAAAAAAAAAAACTCTCTTCATCAGACCATTCGAGCCGCTCCGCCATTCTCGTTTTGATTGCACGTGATGAAAATGTGACACATTTATTTGCGTTAAAGCCCTTTTTTCCGACAAAAACTGTTTCCAATGTAGTTTTTGCGACATCTGAAGTATCGACATGGAATTTATGCGCTAAAGTTAAACGGAAAAATATTATGTCGACGTGTACAACATTTTATCGATAATTAGCATTTCCATCAGCTATATCGGTAAAAAAATTTGAAGCGCTAAATATTTTTTCGCAAAAACTCCTTGGATGGAAACCTGGCTATTGTCGAATGCTAATGCGGCTTTTTTTTTTTCTGCAGTTATATTTTCGAACAGAAGCGCACTTGTTCTGTTATATTTGTACCTTTGGTGAAAGTGTTTCTTTGATATTTGGACTTCAGGCTTCATACATTATATAGTTTATGCCTACATTTTGTCATTTACTACTAGAATATGAAAAACGTTTCTGTTTTAAAAATGTGTTTACACAGATTACTGTTGAAACGGAGCACACATGAAATGCGTGTGTTCCAATTAACGATCTATTATTTCCACTCTAAAACTCCACTTCACTCCCAGATAATCAATCAAGGCATAAGCTGGGAGAAGTTCGTGCAGGTTCTAAGTTGGTGGGGGGATGGAATAGCCGACTGCTTGCAGCTTGTGTTTATCGGCACATTTAGAGGACAAAAGACGCTGGCGGAGAGGTGCAAACGGATTTAAGAAGCGATTTAAGGTGGGACAGATCTACGAGTTTTTTCGTAGGCTCTGGTAATTCTACTGTTAATAGATAAGGTGGTATGCTTCAAATTTTGATCAGTTCCTTTTTACCTCCACAATTTGCTCTTGCCATAACTCTGATAGAGGTTCATCTTTGTCTCATCTGTTCACAAGACCTTTATCCAGAATTCTGCAAGCTCTTTTAAGCATGTTTTCTGTAATCTGGCCATCCTGTTTTAGTGGCTAACAAGTGGTTTGCAACTTGCAGTTTGATCTCTGTATTTCTGTTGATGAAGTCTTCTACAGATAGTAGTCTCTGACTCATCCACATCTGCCTTCTGATCAGACAGGCTTTTTTTTTTTTTTTTTTTTTTACACCATAATGAGGATTCCTCTGTCATCAGAAGTGTAGGTCTTCCTTGGCCTACCAGTCCCTTTGCGATTACTGACTTCAATAGTGCATTCTTTTTTCTTAATGACACTATACACAGTTGATTTAGGTTATCCTATTGTTTTCCTAATACATCTAATGGTTTTATTCTTGTTTTTCAGCCTCATAATGGCTTCTTGAACTTTCCTTTGCATAGCTTTTGCCCTCATGTTGAACAAAGGCAACCACAGACACCAAAAGGGTAGAAGCAAGCCTAGGTATCCCTGAAATGGGGAGACCATGTGCAAAAAGTGTCATTCCAACATGGATTGACTGAAATGTATGCAAATACTGTTAATTTAAAGAGCAATGTACACTTTATTCACGTCTGAATTGTTTGATTTATAATTTTAAACTGGGTAGAGGGGTAAAATGAAAGAAAAATGTGTCTTTGTTCTTAACATTATGGAAGACACTGTAAATGTGTCTTTTTTCCTTCCGGGTACAAAAGAAAATAAATGTCACGTAGAACAGCAGTGTGTGGCTGAACAATAGTGACATGTCAAAAATAAGGAAAGATTTAAAGTGGAAATTAAAGAATGTACTGCTAGTTGCATGGTAATAAATATTCAAAAAACAAATTTCAGTAAAGTCTAGTGAAGCTGCTCAGTTACCAGGTTTTTTTGCAAGGTGATTAAAATGTGCAGAAACTGCTTCCTGTGATTACATCATCACATTGTTTCAACTACTGCCACTACCAAAACTGTACAACACTATGTCAGAATATAAAATAATCAATTTCCCAAAATGTGTTTGAAAAGACGCTTCTTAATTTATTAATATTAAATTCTAACAGAGAAATCGAAGTTTAATTAAGTTATTTGAGCAAAAATGAAACACAAAAATCTACTAAGAACAAATGTTAATATATACTGACAGAAGCACAGAACTCACTTAACAATCAGTATGGGAATTAGTTGCCTCATGTTGTGCAAACTGACGGAAGTGTTGTGGTGTGACATACAGGAGACTGAGGTTTTGAAGATACAGGCAGCCATGTTTTAAAACTAGAGCAATAACCTTTAGTTGCATAAAGACATCTCTACTAATAACAAAAATCAAAAAAGAAGCTCTACAAAAGTGCTATAATACAGTTACATAACTGGCCTGGTCTTGTAATGCTAGTTCTTTATATCAACATTTTGCAATAAATGAACCAGCTTTACTAAGGAGAAAAGCACTTTCAAAACACAAACACCTGCGACTTTCCTGTTTTAAATTCTGCTGAACATTTCCTGCTGTTGCATTCAGTTTGCCTGCAGAAGGTGTGCAAAATTAAATCTGAATATCCAAAAACAGTATTCAAAATGCCACTAACCATCAAAATGAATCTATGAAAAACATGATTCATCCATACAACTTCCTTTCATAGTAATAGTAACCTGATATACAGACAAAACATTCATGTTTTAAGATATTTTGCCCTGATGTAATAGATAAAATTCAAAATATCTTTATTACAAAATTTATTTATAACGCCAAACAATTAAATTTAGTAACTGTAGTAAAATCTCTTAAAACATTACGAAACAGCAAAGTCAGACTTTGCTAGTCCTTATTTCTAACCAATTATACAATTAAAAAGTAATACAACAAAATATGAAAAACACTATTTTGTGTGACTTGTAAGGTTCCCTATATACAGTAGCTTATAAACCTACAGTTTATTTTCAGTTTTCAACTTTAAATAAAAAATTCAAACCCCACCAAAAAAAGAACTGCTCTCATTTTCTTATCTGTAGATTATGTATAACTGACCAGTATTCGTATCAATCAATCTTTTGTCCTACCAAACTTGTACAGTGGTATTTTACAAACAGAACTTGTCTGACAACTATACAAACACAGCAGGAGTAATAGTTTATTGCACAATGACTGAATGAATTGCACAACAGTGTAAAATATATAGAATGTTATATATTATGCTTCATTTTTGTTATTTCAAGATTAAAAAAAAAGTTTAAAAGATGAAAATTTTCTTTTATTATTCTATCAAAGACAATATTATGCAGGGTTCCTACTGTTATCAGTAAAATCAGTGCAACTGTCTTAATTTTCAGTACTTTGTACAAAAAAATAAAATAAACAATTATTGGGCAGCCTTCTATTTAACATGGAACTCACTTAAGAAATGCAAAAGGCAGAAGTGCATTGCTGTATTTTGGAAACTATTATACGTCTAACTATTATGTATTTATAGAATTACTGTTTTTAGTACTATTCCTAAAAAGCACAGTTATCTTATATTTGCACAAAATACCATTTTAATATGTACAGTGTTGACATTTGATAAATACTTAAATTACCATCATTATATAAAAACATAAAATATTATCTACAAAGACAAAGATAATTTCAACAATATGTAATTCCAATACAATGTGTTAAACTGTCTAACGAAATACTACCCCCACCCAAGAAACTAACATTTGGAAGTGATTACACTGCAAATGAAACAACTGAGAAAGGAAATAACTGAAATGCCAACTGATATGTTATTGATATCATACCCTGATTAAAGGTGGTCTTGCTTTTTTATTTACAATATATAGTAATATATGTTCAAACAATACAAATAAATACAACCAAAAATTTTCAGTATCCTCTGGACCAATGACTGGGTTTGCCTTTTAACTTTCATCTAATATGGTCCTGCTATGTTGAGTAACAGCTAACCCTTAAGGTAAGCTTGCTAAATAACCAATTATTCAAAATACCACAGCATTAGCAGATGTGTAATTAATATTGCACATCTTAAATTGCTTATGAGGGAATTTAATTGTCTGTAAACACTCTTTCACAAAAGGATGGTATTTTCTCATGGTTTTCTTCAATACAAAAACAGTTTTAAAAAATGGACAGGAATCTTGTTTGTGCATCAGGCTCCATTTATAGAACTACACTTCTCTGAAGATGTTTTACTTTTTTGTTTTTGGGAAGTCAGTAACCACCTTTTTATTTCACTATTTCACTAATTGTACACGTACCAGCAGTTCTTTAGTTTTCCATTGTTTTTCCAGAAGCAAAAGAAAAAATGTGTAGATGTCTGAGGTGTGTATTTAATCTACATGACGTAAATATGTGTTTCAATTTTTCATATAACAATTTGGTAAGTGTAGATTTTCAACACCACTTGAAAAAAACAAATAATGTGGTCATAGTAGAAGTGACATTTCTTTTCTACATTTTTACATGCTTTATATGGCTAACAACTATACTCTGGAGCCCTACATACAGTAGTAGCTAATAAAATATTTTCCAGAACTTTCACCTTCAGCCCACTATATCCCCATTACTTTTGCTAACAATTACTTACACTTCACCTTCCCTTTATTACTGCAATACATGTGAACTTATCTTTCAGCAACAATGTTGCATGATACCAGACTAAATAAGCATAGGAATGATTTGACTTGCACTTACCATAATTTTATCAAGTCAGATCTTTTTTTTTTTTTAAATTTGCAGATATAAATGTTTATAAATGTATTGCTTATAGGAAATATATGCAATAGCAAGAATTTAACCCTTGAAATAATGTGGTGGCAGATTCTTTTGCAGCTTCTATATCAACAAATGGCTTTCAGTAATTATTGTTTATTATTTTACTATTTGTCCTTTTCTATGGACAACTTATGCCCATTATTTCTTACTAAAATACTTTGACTGTTCCAGATATGTTAGCAGTCTTGAAACACTATATACCTGCTAGACTGAGACACCATTTGAATCTGCCAAAGAAAAACATTAAGTTTCTTATTTTTCTTGTTGACTTGACAGATCTGTTATAGTGTGCTTGGACACCCATTTTTAGTTGAAATTCAAAGCAGAATTAGGGGCTAAGCTTAACTCCACTTCCTTGATGAAATGGCCCAGATACATGGCAAGGAAGGGGGGAAAAAACAACCCACACACAACAAATCCAAACTGTAAATCTCTTAATATCATGCATAATATCGCAGATAAATGTTTTCAAAATGTGTGCTTTTATGGTTTTACCAAAAATACAAATAACACTTATCCTCCAGTGCTTATCCAAAAATACCCAGTTTATATCTTTTAGCTTCAGTGTAAATCTAGGATTCATTGGGGCCCTTTAAAAACTTTTTTTTTTTGCTCATTGGGATAATTCTGAAGAATGACTACATCCAAGTACAAACCTCATTATCATAAATTTACTCCATTCATAGAACATTTTACTTTCTTTAGATTTATTCACTGCAAAATTGTCATTACGCTTTTATAACTTCCCCAAACGATAGAGTATCTGTGATGTACTTCCTGAAGCTGTTTGAGGTTTCTTTAGATTATGGCATGGTAATATTGTGCTAACCTTTATTAGTAAGGCCAAACAAACTAGGTTTCGGACCATTATACAGTGTTAGTCTTCCTGTGTTACTACATGAGCAATGGATATTCCCACCAATTACTTTTCCACTTGAACTAATTTTTACTCATTTTTTATCACATTCTTTATTTCTCTAAATAACACACAAAATTTTTGTTTAAAAATCGCTCCATTTTAGAAAAGGACTTTTGTAGTTTTGAGAAAGGAGGAACTATACAGTAAAAATGCCTATTTTAGAAAAAGACTACGGTAGTTTAAAGTAAGGGCTACCTAACAAATTAAACTCAAAGAGCACTGCATATAAATATATTTCTGCATTAATAAAACATCTCAGGATGTTATCAGCTATAGAAATAACCATATAAAATACTCCTCTTACTTTATTTTTGCATTTGTATCACAAGCACTATGTATGCACTTTACAACAACTTAATTCTAAATATTTGGATATAACTTACATCTGAAACAGTAAAGCACTCTTCAAAATCAACCACAAACAGGTGTTAAAATGTATTGAAATTTGTAAATAATGGTGACAACATACAGAAAAAAACAAAAATCGCTTTCATTACCAACTATATTATATATAAAAGAACATTAATTTAAATTAAAAAGCAATTCAGCCTAACCTGTGTGTCTGATTTATAAATAATGCGTGTTTTTTGTAATACGAATGAAAAAAGTAATTAAATAAGAAGCAATAAGCTCTACTGACTCGCTTGCATCCATCAAACCTCTTTAATTCAATTCAGTGTAGAAAAATTGGAGTGCATGCTATCTGCATCATGCAACATGTAGGAACCAACCCTAGACATGGCACCACTCCATCACAGGGCACACTAACTTCCTATTAATTGAATAAGAAAAAAAGATTTTAAGACCTCAATTAAGCTTTAAGAGTGTTCCCCAAATTTTCTATTACATAAGATCTGTAATTTCATGTAACATTGAACAACTGGCTCTTCCAAACCTTAAAGTGGGGAGTAAAAAGGTTGCAAAGAAAAGTTCATTTGATGATATGGACATGAAAAATATATATTTACCTGCTCATGTGTCACCAAAAGAAAAAGAGATACAGAGATACTGTAATTAAAATAAGTAAAATTGCAGAGATGAACGACTTATTCTAACACTATGACCAAATATTATCATTTAAAATCCTAGAATTAGGTGATTGCCAATTAAATATTCCTTATTAGTATAGTTATTTTTATGACAGTTCTAGGTCAAAAAGTGTCCTGGGACTGGAATGGAACCTTTAACCTAATACCATAACTATGTAAACTGTCTTCAAATATATCTGTATTCCAAATTACTGCAAACACGACACCACAGCAGGGCTGTCAATGCTGCAATACATACTAAAACTCACAAAGAAAACTTCAGAGTATTTTCAAACATCCAACCACCACCAGATTCATTGTCAATATCTTTGTGATCAAGCTAGTCTACTCATATGCCTTCTGACAACTTAAGCACTTCACCTGAAAACACATCAACTACCGATTGAAAATAACACAAAAAAAGTAAAAAGACAAAAATGACTACACATCTGGCCATACTGGAAACTTATCAGCCCATAAAACAAAATAAACAAGTGAAAGAAAAGATAGTGAGTGTCACAGAAGAAGGTTATGAATTTATTTTCTTCCAAAACAAATGATATTAATCTTGTCCTGAAATAATGACACGTACGCAATCAGAAAACAAGGAAGCCGGTAAAAAATTAGTCCATATTTTATAAACCATGTTACTCTGAAACATGATACAATGAGCAAGACATTATTCATATAGACCTATTAAGTTATACTAAGCAAATGAATTATGCCAAGTTAGCGCTTCAGGTGCAATATATAGTATATAGATTAAAAAGCACACAACAGTTTTATATGAACATGTAATGTCACTGTTATAATTAATATAAAAATAAACTTAACAATCATGCTAAATATTGTAACATTCAAAAGTGTTTCTGTGAATGGCAGAACTGAAAAGATGAACTGCACCTATTCGGAAACAATGATAGGCCTTGTTAAATAAAATGCTTAGGAGTTACACTTTATTAGGTGAGGAAGTAACAGGTTAAGAACATACATCATCTTTGAGTCAACCTCACAGAACCTGCCCTACTGAAATGAACTGAACTTCCCAAATTTTGTTGGTAGTTCTTTTTAACTTCAATTATTTCTCCTTAGTTTATATGTGCAGAGTGTAGATGAGCAAATGGTGTTACTTTGAAGATAATAAACATTTGGTTTTTACTTAATATACTTTAATACTAAATGAGAAAATAATTATACAGTATGTTAGCAGTTTTTCTCTTGGTAATATAAATACAACGCACTGTCTTTTTTGCTGAAAGTGAAGCCCTGTGTGATCCTTTATGAAAGGCGCTATATGGGGATCAATACAGAAATACATGTACTGTAGTCAGAAATAAAATGGAGGGTCTAAAAACCCCTTCTGTTTATATGTTATTACACATAAGAGGAAAAGGTTTTTTTCAAAATGAAAAAGGAGCATTTGTATAAAATAAAGCAGCCCGGGACAGCTGAAAGGGCGGTCAGGATGGGGAAATTAGGAAGACGGATGGGCTGTCTTGCATTGTTATGAGACATCTATGTATTCTGGTCAATACCATAACTAGTATCAAAACAGACTTTTAAGAAGCTGTTGGTATTTTCCAAAAAAAAAAAAAAAAAAAGAAGAAGAAAAAACCTTTATTTACAAAAAGTAAAATGGAACTATGCACCCGCCTAGCACAGATGCCAAGTATCGCTTAAGTGGGTGTGTTGAATGATGCCCAAATAATACATTTTCAGTGTTATGTTCACTACAACATCTATGGAAAAATACGATAATATTTAAAATTACTTTAATTCATATAAATACAGATATGCTAATCAGAAAACGTCGAAGCTTCCGTAGGTTCATGAGAATTCGCTACTTTAAAACCGTGGGTTTTTTCAAAGTAAACACTACAACTGTTCACTCATGCAGATACACATGCAAAAATAATATTCAAATTAGCTCAATGGAGACGAGGAAATGTACCGCCTGTTTTGTACAGTAAAAAGCAGTTTCAGACAGTAAAAAGAAACAAGAAAGCAAAGCGCCGCCACATAAAATAAAGCCTCTAACAACAGTACATCTGCACAGGAAATACCTTGTTCGTCCATTCTGGAGGGGAAATGTATTTTCACAATGTGTACAATATTCTGCAACGATTCGGGCCGAAAGCGTTACCGCGTCTTAAAATTCCAGCAAATGGCTAATTAACATCCGTCGCTCAGACTGGCAGGTTTAAAAATAATTACATAACAATTCCAGAGACTCACCCATGGTGCTACAGTCCCTAGCCGCTTCTCTTGACGATGTATCGCAAATCGACATTCCCCGTCTCGCTCTCGCGGCACTCCCCCTCCCACCTTAACTCTTACGCTCATTAGCTAGCGCAGACTGTACTCTTTTCTGTTGCAGAAGCTTTCGCTTCCGTCTCAGTATTCTTTGTAGAATAGCAAAAAGAACGCAGTCAAAGAAATCTCGCGAGGTTACATTCGGCCACGCCAGGAGACTTCATTCTTGTTGATCCAGTAAGCGTGCGGTCGTTCTTCTTCCGGAGCTGCTTTGCGAGTTGTCTGTCCGGTGCTATCACTGACACCTAATTACTAAAGGGAGTAACGTGATAGTAAAATGAATGATTGTACGCTCACAGTTAACTGGTAATTCAACTGAATTAGAGCTAGGCATTTTCTGTGTACTTTACAACAGAAAAAACATGTTAAAATACGTCTTGACAGTCTTAAAAGGTTGTGTCTGCTTAGACCAAGGAAGAAATGTCTAGGTGTGCATCTTTAATAAACACGTAAGTTCTATATGCCATTCCTACAGGAGCAATATCGCTAGAAATAGTACTTCCAAAGTACCGTTTAATTAAATTTGGAAAGGCCCCAGAGTGTTCACTAAAGATGTATTTTGTTGCAAATTCTGGTTATACTATTTCAAATTCTTAATACAAGTAAATTTTTAAAAATATTTTGTACATTGAAAACCATGGGCGGAATTTGACATTTAGGCTTGGGGGGCCCGACAAACCATGAAAATAATTACCTTTTTATAGTGTCAACTGTACTGCTAAATGTTTACATCACATCCCATGTCAAATATGATAGTTTGTAATACAAATTTACAATAAATGAGGCTCAATTAACATTAACATATTTAAAACTTCAAAAAGAAGAAAATGCACACAAATGACGTCGATATTTAAATCGTAGAAAACGATTCTTATTTATTTATTGAGGTCTGTGTACGTATTTTAGTTGTGGCAAAATCAGCACTTTCTTATTTTAACAATTTTGAAAATGTATGCATAGCCTAACATTCAGGTGTGACTAATTTTAAAGTTGGAGAGTTTTCTGTTATTTATTTCCTTATTTCTGTTATTTGCTTCATCAAAGAGACATATGCCACATTTTTGTGTTTTTAAATATTTTGTTGCAGGGTATGTGTGACATGTGGTGGTCATTTGCTGAGATCAACATACCGCTGTTTGTACAGGCAGGCATAGGCACCTGGCATGTGCACAAAATCAATTCAATCGCATGTGCTGATTATTGTAGATCTGTTTTGCCAACAGGAGTAGCTATTGGATGTGTAGTCAACTACTGAATACAAAATACACAATGTGAAATAACTTCTCTTATACTAAATCAGAAACAATAAACTAATTTGTAATTGAAGTTGTAGAATACAGCATATCTCTATTTTAAGGATAGGCGACATGCAAGAAATAATTGCTTTGGGAAGGACAGATCATTCATTGATCCATCCATCCTCTAAACCCACTTATCTAGGGCAGGGGGCAGGTGGAGCCAGTCTCAGCAAGGAATGGGCACAGGCAGGAACAGTCCCTGGAAAGGACGCCAGCACATGACGGTGAACACACACAAATGTCAGAAGACAATTTAGCATCACCAGTTCAACTAAACTACATTTTTTGGTTTCAGGAATCAAAAAACTGAGGAAACTCACTCAGACCCACATGCAAACACACACTGATCACCTAATGTGCCCACCTCCCAGCTACCCCTTAAACTTCACCCATGCCAAAAACCAGTATCACAACGTAGTCTTCTTTAAAGGATTATTTTAAATTATAACCAGATATCAGCCTAGCTAATTATTTTTTATTATTTTAATCATTTGGAGTTAGTAAGAAATTTAAAAAAAAACTCCACAGTATGTAAATAAGAAGATGAAAAAGAAACTGCAAAAGTCAAAACATCTGTGTAATGCATATTAGATTAACAACTCCAGTGCTAACTGCAGGGGCATATGAGAGCATGAGGTCCAACATTAAGAAACCAATTAGGGAAGCTAAAAGGCACGGAGGAATATTGCAGATAAGATGACCAAAAAAGTCATGCAATATTTTATTAAAAAAGAACAGTCAAAGGGGAGGAGAAGTGTATCACAAAGAGAAAAGGGGAGTTAAAAATACAAATAGTGAAATGGCAAAATCTCTAAACTTAAATTTTCCTGAAATTTTCACATGTGAGGAAGTGGATAACCTTCCAGCAGTTACAGAGACTGCTAAGGAGGTACAGAGTGAGTTGGAAATTGTGGAGGGAGAAGCACTTCTCATATTAAGTAGACTGAAATCTAACAAATCCATAGGACCAGATACCATTTATCCTTGAATGTTTTTATACATATACTGTATAAAACCTTGACTCATAAAAGTAACTTCATACTGGAGAAACACCTAAGAACTGGAAAATAGCAAATGTTATTCAATTATATAAAAAAAGTGATCAGAAAGATCTAACTAACTATAGCCCAGTACACTTAACATGCATCACTGGTAAATTAATGCCAGGAATTACTAATGAGAAGAATGAGCAGCACATAGTAAGAACAAGAGTTTTAGTGAAAAGTCAACATCGGTTCAAATCGGGAAGGTCCTCTTTTTAAAATGCACGAAATGGAGGGTTATGGTGTTAGAAACCTTATCAGAACTGGGTGATGTTAAGTGTATCCCTTAGGGGTCAGCAATAGGGCTGCTCCTATTTTTATTATACATAAATGATCTGGATAGCAATATAAATAACACACTGGTTAAGTTTGCAGATGATAACCAAGGGTAGGTGGATTGACTGATAATCTAGAATCTGTTGAATCATTACAGAGAGACTTGGACAGTATACAGGTCAAAACCTGGGTTGTTGCAGATGAAATTTAATGTAAGTAAATGTAAAATATTAAACATAGTAATTAAAAATGTTAGATTTAATTACACAATGGGAGGTCTGATACTTGAAAGTACCCATTATGAGAAGGACTTAGGAGTTGTGCTGGACTCCTCATCAACGCAGTGATGTTAGATTATATACAGTAGCACAATGTGCAGAATAGACGTCAAAGGAAGTTATGCTTAAGCTTGTTAACGCACCAGTGAGGCCTCAACTGGAGTATTTCATGCAGGTTTGGTCTCCAGGCTATAAAAAAAACATAGCAGCATTAGAAAAAGTCCACAAGAAAACAAACTAGACTGATTCCAGGACAGCAGGGCATGAGTTAAGAGAAAAGACTGAAGGAATTGAACCTTTTTAGTTTAAGCAAATGGAGATTAAGAGTTGACATGACTGATGTACCTGTATTTTAAATTATGAAGGAATTAGTACAGTGGATTGAGATTGTTGCTTTAGAAATAATTCAACAAGAACATAGCGTCATAGCTGGAAACTTAAGAGTAAATTTCATACAAACATTAGGATGTTTTTCTTCACAAAGAAATCTATAGATGCATCAAATAAGTTGCTAAGTAGCATGTCATACAGCATCTCTCTATCTGTACCCTTGATGATTAGCTACATTAGCTCAGAGCTCCTGGGATGTGGGTTCACTTTGTGACCTGGATAGTGGCTACTGTATGTGTGGTGTTTAAATGTTTTCTTGGTGTCTGTATAGGTAAAATAAAATAAACTTTTTGTTAGATTACTTTGTGTCTTCAAATTGGCCCAAGTTTGAGTGTGTGCATCGTTATGTGCATTCCTACAACCCCAATTCCAATGAAGTTGGGACGTTGTGTAAAACGTAAATAAAAACAGAATACAATGATTTGCAAATCCTTTTCAACCTATATTCAATTGAATACACTACAAAGACAAGATATCGAATGTTCAAACTGATAAACTTTTATTGTTGTTTTACGTTTTACACAACGTCCCAACTTCATTGGAATTGGGGTTGTACAATGGACTGGTGTCTTATCCAGTATTGGTTACTGCCTTGCTGTTAGAAGAGGTTCTGTTTCTCCACTACCACATCCTGGACTAAACTTGATGAAAAAATAAATGGATGGATGTTTATTTCCATAAAATAGTCATCTATTTTAGCAATCTTTTTTTCTGTTACAGTATCAGAAGAAGCTAGAGCTTTTCCCATTGATACCAGGGAACTGTAAGGGCAATTGGCACTCACACCAGTTGATTCTGGGATAGTTTCTACCCACAAGTCACAAGGTTGCTGAGCATTCAATCATAAAAACAGATATAACAACATAAAAAGTATAAATAAATAAAGCTTGCAAATACTTTACATACCATATATAAATTGTAGGGTTCAAATTCCCAACCATGGACTTGATAAACAGCAGTGCCACTCACTCAATGGTTATTCACATTCATAAATTCATTATGCTAACTTTCTTTTGTATGCAATAATTGTAATCCCGCTAGGATAGTGACCTTCAATTAGGTCGTGTACCTCAACAATCCTTAGAGCAACTTTTTCTGGAGGTACAGTATGTACTCATGATAGCCATAGCAAATTGATCTAAAGTGAGAGACCACACCAATAACAATAACATGATAGTTGTATTTAAATCTAAGAAAACATCTTCTGGAGTGATTTGCCAGGACCCAGGAGTAGGCACCTGATTGCCAGTAACTCATATATCCTGGTCAGGCTCAGCTCAAAAAAAGCTGCATTGAGCAGCCATGTCAGCTCTCCACATAGAAGGAAAATTTTGAAATGAAACAGACAAATGTTGGAAGGACCCAGAATTTTAGATTTTGACAATGTAAACTGAATCCCACCTGAGTAAGTTCCGGTGGAAAAGAGGGTTGCTTTAATGCAATTTCAAAGTGCAGGAAGAAAAACAGACTGTTGTTTGTTTGTTGATCAAAAACAACTATTCTGAATATTCAGGCTTAATAAAGACCTTGGATTCAGTGGTCTAAGATGTACCATCTACTGTAGTCCTGCAGGGAGACATTAGCACTCACATGGGGACTGATGGATATACTTGGAGGGACATGATTGGAATAAACCGATCTAAATATGAACAGAAAAGTTCACTAGATTTCTGTGTTAGTCATGGATTGTCTATAATGAACACCATGGTTGAACAGTAGTTTTCTCTTTAGTGTACTTGTTAATAGAATACATTGGGCCAAAGGTGAAAGTACAACTTTATAAGTGTGTTATATCTGAGGCCGTATATTCTACTTGGGTAAAAAGAGACCACTTAGTGGTGAGCTGGCTCAGATGGATGGAGCACCTTCTATGTAGACAAACTTTAAAGATCCAAGCTGGAACTGAGGGTGCTGGGAATGGCTGGCTGATGCCTCTTTTGAGAATGAGTTCATTTTCCACCTTCTGAGGAGCTTCTCCTGCATCTCTGGCAAGGATGAATGAGCTTTGGGGGAAGTTCAGTAATCCAGTCGTCTGTAAGGAAGTTATTGAAAAGGATGTTCTATCATGTTTTTCCAGGGGATTTGCCCTGGCCTTCTTGATTTCCCATCCTATGTTCATTTCTTTAATTTTATAACTGATGCAAACACACTACTGATTATTGTAGCTACCTGAGGCACAAAAAATAAACTGGCTTAGAGTTGTAATGAAGCATTATGTGAGGTATCTTGTCATCAGCTTAACTGTGACAGCACTACATTTTTATAACATCACTGCTATGGATCTGAAATAAGCTGCATCAGGCTACTGACTATATACACAACTGAATAATTTTATTTAACAATACAAATAATGCAGTAGGGTAGAAAATGACAAAAGACTGCAAAAGAACAAAACAGATATTAGGGCTTTGAATCTCTGTGGGAGGCAACTTTCCTGGATTTTCACCACAAATTTTCTAGAACATTGTTACCTTTCTCCCTTTACCATAAGGCTACACTTCCATCTCCCAGGAAACTATCATTTCCTGAATTTAGTTCACTGAAACATTTGAATTAGCACTCATGTTTATCTTGTTCTAGTTTTGACTCCTAGGGTAATGCCAGAATTCCTGTAATTATTTCAGGAGTCAATGACTATTCTATAAAGGCCAGAATCATCAATGATGTGTTTTATTTGGTCACTGGGGAATGCCTAAACCCTAAGTACGTAAAAAAAAAAAACAAGTTTTAAAATCTGTTATTTGTACAGTCGGCCTATTGGTGCTGGTCCATCGAACATTAGTACCTCTTTTGGAATATTGTCTATCCCCGATGATTTTCCATTCTTCAAACTACTTGTGCTTTCATAATACCCTGGTTAGTTTTTTCTCCAGTATTAATATCTATTTGGGCTCTTGGTTTCAATTCCAATAGGTTCTCTCAAAAAGCTTCTGAACCTGATATGGTCAACCTCAAACATATCTGCAAAATAGAAGAAGCATCTCTTTGCCAAACTTCCAAAAAAGTGACAACCTTTCACAATGTGATGAATGCAGGAACATCACAAAATGTTGTCTATCCTAAGTACAATTAACTCAAATCCTACTAGAAAACATGGAAGACTCCATGGACAACAAACTGTGTTTGAGCAAGCAGGGTTTAGAAAAGATTGCTCTTACACTGATCAGGCTGTCACACTTAGGATAATTATTGAACAGTCTATAAAATCGCAGTCCACACTTTATGTGATGTTTATACACTTTAAAAAAGCATCTGATAGTGTGGACATGCAGTCGATGTGGAACAAAACACGCCACTATGGTGCACTGGAAAAGATGGTAGACACTATTCTAGAACTATATAATGGTTTTACATGTCAAGGTACCCATGAAGGGAGACTGTCAGAATAGTTCCAGATAATAACGTGTCAGACAAGGTTAACGGCTGTGTAATCTGCTCTTTCCAGTTGTTCTTGGATCGATTACTCGATGGCAACAGATGGAAAGCCATTCAATGGACAATGCTGCAAACATTGGAAGACCTTAAATTTACAGATGATCTAACCTTACTAGCACATCTTTTGTAGTGCTTGCAAGAAAAATTGGATGCCCTAAGAAAATCAGTACACCAAGTAGGATTAAAAATAAGCTAAGGAAAAAACAAAACTTCTATAATATATAAAACCATTTTAAAGCCCCTTCCTTTTAAAGATCCCAGAGAACAGTGGGAAAAGGATGTCTTACTCAACATTTCAGAAACGGAGTGGAAGGCAGCCATGTACAGAATTCACCCCAGCTCCATATGTGCAAAGCATTCAATTATTCAACTTAAAATCTTTTATCGAGCATATCTATCTCGCTTAAAATTGTCCATAATGTTTCCATGGCAAGATCCATCCTGCAAATGTTGCAATCGAGCCTCACTGGGCCACATGTTTTTGGGTGTGTACCAAATTAACATCATTTTGGACAAAACTTTTTAAATGCCTATCAGACAGCCTAGGTGTCACAATCACTCCTAACCCATTAACAGCTGTGTTTCGTGTACTCCCAGATGGACTTAAAGTGGAGAAGGACAAACAAACTGTAATTGCCTTTACTTCACTACTAGCACATAGACTTATTTTGCTCAACTGGAAGAATCTTAACCCCCCTCTTCTAAATCAGTGGGTAACTGATGTTATATCCATCCATCCATCCATCCATCCATTTTCCAACCCGCTGAATCCGAACACAGGGTCATGGGGGTCTGCTGGAGCCAATCCCAGCCAACACAGGGCAGGAACCAATCCCGGGCAGGGTGCCAACCCACCGCAGGACACACACAAACACACCAAGCACACACTAGGGCTAATTTAGAATCGCCAATCCACCTAACCTGCATGTCTTTGGACTGTGGGAGGAAACCAGAGTGCCCGGAGGAAACCCACGCAGACACGGGGAGAACATGCAAACTCCACGCAGGGAGGACCCGGGAAGCGAACCCAGGTCCCCAGGTCTCCCAACTGTGAGGCAGCAGCGCTACCCACTGCGCCACCGTGCCACCCCTGATGTTATATACTATTTGAAAATGGAAAAAATCATATTGTCATTTAGAGGATCTGTTCAAAACTTTTTTAAAACCTTGCAGGACCTAATCAATAATATTTTAGAATAAGCATTTATATTGGGGGAAAAGACTCCTTTCTCTCTTTACTACTTTCAATAGTTTTACTCTGGCTATTGGCCTTCTTCTCTTTCTCATGGGTGGGGTTTCATTTGAATTTAGTCATGTTAAGTTTGACTTGATTGTATGGAATGTTATATGCTTTTAATAAATTCAATAAAAGATTAAAAAATTAAAATTAGAACCCTTTGATCAAGAGCACACTCTTATAAATGAAATGAATGGGCTATTCATACTTGACCTACGAACATTGACATTTCCACTGGTGCCTGACATTTGTCAATTGCAATCTTGAAGGAAATTGTTGATGAGCAATTATGGGAATAAAATTGTAAACTAGAAACAATGAAAAAGAAAACAGAGTGTTTGTTTGCCAAAAGCATAAGTCTGTGTGGTGTTTGCCTAGTCTGTCAGATTTTTTAAACATTAAAATCATCTGTGTTAAGTGTATTTATATATAGATGCAAACATCAGGATAGTGTGCGTTCCTGCGTTTCACCCAGTATTGCCTGTGGTTTTTATGACCTTTAATTGACTCAACAGAAATAGATGGATGGATACATGTTTACCCTAATTAGATCTATGAGAAATCAATACAAAAGCTCTTAAATACTTACAGTAGTTTTTCTGGCATTAGGATCTGTTTCAGTTGTACTAAATAAGTATGAAATTAAGATAACTATAGTACAAATTAGTATTAACATGAATTAACAAAAATAAATACATTTGAATTAGATAATGTTTGAAATGAAAGCCAGCAACTTTACTATCCCTTGTTTAGACCAAATAAGAGTCGGAAAGAATGCAATTTAGATTTTTTTAATATTAAGGTGGTCGGTCGGGGCTGCTACCACTTCAAAACACCTTCTCCAACTAAACCAGAAAGCACATATTTTAGATAGAAAAATTGTACCAAAAATCTTTTTTTAATAAATTTATACTTATGAAGAGCAAAGTACACAACAAACTTAATGAAAAGTTGTAAAGAAATGCAATGTTGTAAATGATTGCAATGACTGCTTGTACAGAGAGAGATCAAACAATATACAACTTAAATCAATCAGCAGCTGTTTAATAAACATAATACACCACACTATCTAAAATTCTAAAATTCACTAGGCATAGAAAAACTTTAAACCCTTCTGTGTCTTCATCGAGAAACATTATATTATAAACACGCAAGAAAGTTGTGGTTTTCCTTGTGATTGTCATGTGCTGTAGGACTGCCTTAGATATGTAAGCGTTGTCATGTCATTCACATTGATGAATACTTGCTTTTTGTTCATATTCTCAGCTGCCTTTCTTATTTAGCTTAAAAGAAATTAAAACAGAACAAATGTAAAAACAGCACATAAAAGACACAAATAGAAAATAGAAAAAGTCTTCTTAAAATATGCATTTCTGTTATCTTAGGGATGCTAAATCATGGCAGTAATGTCTGCACTACATTAGATGCTGCACTTATAAGTTTTGCAATTTTGTTTTTTGATGATTTTAAGTTACCACCATGATGATAAACAATATAATAATAATATCTACTGGTTTTAGTGCTTGAACCATTCCTGCACTAATTTATTTTACACGCTTTTTTGATTTTTCCTTTTGCTGAAAATATCCTTTCAATAAGTAAATGCACCATATTACATAGTTTTTTGCTTCCCTGTATTTTCATGAAATAAGAGTAGTAAAATACATTAAGTCCCACTTTTAGAATATGAATCCCCCCCACCACGCAATACTCCATTTTTAACTTTAAGAATGATATTCTATATAAAATAACATTGCTCACCTGTACTGGGTATGTGAGTTCTATGTCATCACGACTTGTGCCATATTTTATGGAGTGAGTAAGTGTTTTTTATGTCCTTGGCATTAAGCAGAGAGTGTTTATGTTTCCTATCTAAGCAGAAGATCACATAATGCTAGGTCTTGTTATAAGTGGGTGTGTTCCTACACCTTGTCCTGGGCACAGTCATCATCCATAGCTACACACAAGAGTGACAAGGAAGGCCTTCTCGTTCCTTGAGCCTAGCCGTTTATGCATCACCTGCTGTTGAATGGCAATGGCAATTACTCTTCAATCACTTTTAATAATAATAATACATTTCATTTATTTGTCGGTGCCTTTCAGACCAATACATAGGCATTATTGTCTGTGCATTTCAATGGTTTTCTCTCATTCAATGAGTGCTGCATCACTGAATCAATTTATGTTAGTGTTCTATAGTTCTATGCTTTTTTTCCTGTATGTTTGGATTTTCCCACAAGGATGTATCCTTTTTAGTCCATTTGTTGTTGTTCAATGATCTTTACATATTCTTACTCTTTTTGGCCTTTTTTCTGATGTTTATTGCTCCTTTTGGTTCCTTTTCCTCTCCATGTGGTACATTCTGACCTTGCATAGTCAATTCTGTCTCCTTGTCATCCTGCTGTCTGCCTTGTGTTCTCAATTCCAGAACCAAACAGTACCAAGAACCTGAATGACTAGAAAAAGGCAGGCACCTCAAAAACAAGTCCAGCTTTCTGGTTAAAAATTTTAGGGTACAAAATACTAAAGAAATACTGTGTTGTTGTCCAAATATAACTCATTTCTCAGCTAAGATTAGAGAGGGTTGAAATGCTTAGTTTCAGGTTCTTAGTGTTGCTTTGTGAAGATATTTTTGCCAGTGGTGACAGATTTTGAGAAGCTGAGGGATGAGCAGTGGTCAAGGTACATTTTTCTCTGCCCTGCTTTTGTCACATATATTATTATGTCTTTTTCTGTCAATAAATAACTGCTATGTCTGTTTCTGTATTGGTATTTGTGGGATGTGATACAGTTTCTGAACTATACATGCTGGTATGGTGTATAATAAAATGTGTCTTATCTCTAAGGGGGAAGTATTTAGCACATGGGTGCCTTGAGATTTGTGAATAGGCACAGGACATCTGAAACTTTGGTTATGGCTGCTTCGAAGAGGGCATGGCATAGAGGAGCCAGCAATCTTGGCAATGAGTAGCTTAGTGTGGGGAACAAAACATCACAGCCAGGTGCAGGATCAGTGGACCCTCTGGGAGTGCAGTATTTCATGTTTAGCAAACAGTTAGCAGCTGGATAAAGTGCCTCACACAGTGCAGTGCCTAACTGTGACTCATCAGGAATGAGGCTGGGAGACATTTGAGGGGGGATTGGGGGGTGGTACCGGGTTCAGTCACAGTATGATCATGATTAAAAAAAAAAGTAGGTGATATTTTTGTACCAATTGAAACGCATGGCTGGAGGTGAGGCACAGCTTTGTAGTGAAATGAAATATTGTGCTCAGCTTAAAATCAAGTGGAAATATGAAAGGGCTGGTGATATGGAAACACCTTAAAGAGGAGTGAGGTAAATGGGGTCAGAAAAGGGCTAATTATATTGTGGCAGAAAGCATACATTATAACTTAATTAGGGAGATCAATAGGAAGATTGAATAGTCTTGTAATCTATTTAGACTATAGGCTACATATGTATTTAACAATTGCGTAAGGATTCTGTGTAAACTTTTGCACAAATTCCTTTTATGCATGGGAAAAACTGTAACTGTTCACAACATAATCATAGGCTATTTTAAGAAAGTATTACATTGAAGTTACTGGCTTTCCTGTCTCACAGGACTTCTACGTACAGGGTACTAATATTGCATATTTCACACTAAGTGGGGGGAGTGGAGGGCTAGACGGTTGTGCTCCTGGAATATCGACCCTGTGACTGCCTGCACAGTAGCAGCTGACACATGGAAGAGAAGCAGAGAGGGGGTTCTCTGTGGCAAGAATGCTGCTGGCTGAGTGCCTGCATGCTTGATAGATAAAAGCCTAACAAGGCCCAGATGTTGGGTCAGTGGCAAATGTCTTTTTATTTGCTATGTTGTTTTTCTCAGCTGAGTCGAAATAGCCAAAGAAGGAAATCACAGTCTCTTTCGACTGACTTGAAATGATTTAAATCTGTGATTAATGCTTTAAGCAGGCAATCTAATTTAATAGACAGGACTGTACCCTGTAGTCAGTAAATTTGTGTGTACACTCTGCTGCAGATATGTACAATGGAGCACAATGTGACCACAGCCTCTCCCTTGGGATTTGTGAAATTGTGGTCAGTAATTTGATTTCAGTCATGTTTTAACTACAAATCTCTAATCATTTCCCAGTGTTGAGTCTGTTGCATTAAAGCATTTGCTAAACTTCAGTCTGGAGCCCAAAGTTTTCCAGTCCAAGCAAAGAAGTCATTGCATCTGTAAAGATATGGCAGCTGATAGTTTTCAGCTAAAAAGCATGCCATGGCTAATTAAGATGGCAGCTGAAATAGTCTTGTAGATGAAATGGATACCTAGCCATCTTAAAAAGTGAAAAATTTAAATACTTGAGGGGTGTACTGTACTTTTTCATTGTTTGGTGAAAATATCAGGAAATCCCTTTAAGGTATTATGGTTTGAAACTCTGTCAGCAAAAATAGAAATAATTCCAAAATCTTTCCAGGTAATTCTTAACAGGTTTTTATATATTGTAGCATCTTTCCAATTTGTTGAGAATTAACATGAATAAAACTGCATTTTAGAGACAGTAGAAAGACATGTGATACAGGAGGAATGGTGCAGCTCGAGGAGGGTGGTGTGTGTCCTTTGAGTAAGCACAACGCGGCAAACAAGCACCATACTGTCAACCATTGAAAAGTAACACGCACATTTACCCAGCAAACAGTGGGAGCATTTGCCAACTTCTTTCCTCCTCCACTGCCAGATCCTGACTGTATAGTGCTAATTAATGTCTCAAAGGACTCCAAACAATCATTCATACATTTGAAGGTCTTTCAGTGTGCCAATTGTGTAAACTTATAATAAACTGATCAGAATGGCATTCATGGAGTTTTTTTAGCACTATTGTAGACTTTATTATTCAGTGCTTGTTGTGTGAAAAATGTGAGTTGAAAACTGAAGTGAAAGACTAAACCAGAACATCAAAATACCTACAATCCATGCCAAAATGTTAACTAAACTCATAGTCAAAAATCCAAAAAAGGAATCAAAGAAGTAAAAACTTGTAACACACAAACATACTTTGCAATTCTCTTTGGAAAAATCTGCAGACTTGGAGAAGGTGACCTCATGGACTCAACTTCATACCTTTTGACTCTAAGGTCACCCCATTTGTGTTAACAACTAAGATTCTCAAGGCACAAAGTCCCAAAAAATCACATCTAAAAGTTCCCACTAAATGGGGAAAGAGAGAGAGATCTAAAGTCCAAACCTTAGCTAGATAAACAGGCAAACACAGAACCTTTATAAAAATAAATTAGAGCTCTGCAGGCCACAATGGCAAATGGAGTTACCTAAAACATATAAGGCAATCCAAACACAGAATTCTAAAGTACAGCAAAAAAACAGAACTCACCAAAATCTCCATAGCGCATTCAAATGAATCACCAGGAATAATAATTCTTTACGTTTATATAGCGCTCTCCATGCAGAGAGGACCATATTTATAGGGTAGAGGAAGTTCCTGACAGTGATTGGCCATCTCTTAAGGGACCAGCCACAAAACACAAGGAATATAGCACAGGCATTGGCAACATAGCAGATAATAAACAAGTAACATTACCATAACCATAGATAAATAGCACAAAAATTGACAAAAGAGACAAGAAACACAACTTTGAACCCCAGCCAGGTGAAAAACCCTAGCTGAAATGGGACAGTTTGTGGCCACTCATGTTGCGCTAGTACTGTACTTACATAGCAACAGCTAAACAAAACTACACAAAATGGTTCTTCCTGAGTGAAAACAAAATGCTGTTTGTTGAGGTAAATGGCAGTAAATAATAAGCACTCATTATGAAATAGACATCAAAAACAACTAACAAACCTCAAATAAGTATAAAGAGATGAAAATTCTGAAAAATCATAAGAAACAATCCATCTTGGCAATACTTATTTGAGCTATGACTTCTACATATTATGTAGCTGTATCTCAGAAAATACCAGCTACCAAATTTTTACGATGTTGTGCCTTTTTAAAATTTTCTCAAGCATGTTTAAACATTTTATCTTACATTCTCATTAAGGGTATTGTAAAACTGTGAGTCTGTTTCTGTGGTTATTGTGGGGATTTTGAAACATCCTGAGGGCTTATTGTTTTTTCACATCTTGACATGACATGGTCTTGTTTTGTGTACCATTGCATTCTTTGAACCATTATTTAACAAGTCTGCTCTGCGTCACATACCCGGGTGGCTCAGTAGACCCCCTGGACATCATATTTCCCAAACCAAGTCCATAGACCCTGAGCCAGTCCCAGTCCCAATTATTTATCCTGGGGATTTCCCAATTACTTCTAACAATACCTACCTTATCTGTGGACAGAAAGCACATCCATAGCTGCCCAAAAGGTGATGTGGGGTATGTTACCTAACTTATGCCCTACCATATGAGACTGTTTGTGATTCCTTACCTAAATCCCAGGTATTCTTACAGCATCCCCATTACAGAAGCAAAAGAGCAACACTTCCATTTCAAATTATTTCTAAGTGACTCAAACTGAATAAATGAACAGGCCCAGACAATCTTTCTGTATTTTTAATAAGTTAGATAATTACTTTTAATGTTGTTAGATATTCTTTGCATGGTTGGTACATTGGCTAAAAGAAAAAGATTCAGTTGTTCTGTACTTTATAAATACCACCACCCTAACTCTCTGACATTAGAGTGCTCTTGAACCTTTGCTTCTGTGTTGTCCAGTCCCAATTCATCCATAGCTCTCTTTGAACAGAAATTTCACGTTATAGTTTTCCTGTATGACTTTATATCAAATGCAAAAAGACATCATGGAAATAGATGTTGGCTCTACAGCTTCAGGTTTTCCTCCTTTCACACGATTTGGTATGTTTTCTCTGTGAATTATTTTGATTTTGTCATTTCCACATTTTCCTGTGAACTGTATCTATTAGTTGTAGTTTATCCTTGGTCTCACCCCCAGATTGTATTGTGTATTTCTTTAGTATTCTGGTTACTTTTTTCTAATTTGCTTTCCTTTTGTTATTTCTTTATTAACTGTTAAAACTATGCAGCTGTTACATGTCACCTCCTACCTGTCTCATTGTCCATGCTGCATTCCATGTGTTTTATCCTTGGCTCCTCTATGGCAGGCTACATATTGACATGGCTGTCTTTATTTTCAAACCTTTACTTCAACCCAGTTTACCATCAATGAAGGACTTAAGGGACTGCGGCTAGACAAGGAGTGGACATTTTGAACCTCTCACCAACACCAGTAGCAGTCAGACTGAGCTGGGGTTAAGGTTTATCCATTCCTGAAGAGTCACTTTTGCTTCCATGCATCCCCAGACTGGAATTCAAATTTTTAAGATGAGCGTCACCTTTGGTATTCACATTATACAGTTAGGAGCGCTGTGGAAGACCAAAGTAGGTTGTACTAATGTATTGTATTTCTGGGGTGGCAAAAATAGAATGCCCTTGAGTTCTGTGAAGAAGAATACTTGTGTTCTGTTTTGTATGTTGTATTTACTCCATTTTCTGATACCCATGGTATACCCAACCTGCCTGGAAGGGTCTCTCTCTCTCTCTTTCTTTCTCTCTCTCTGTATTGCCTTTCCCAAGAGTTCTTCCTTTTTTTATCCCTACAAGTTTTTTTTTTTGTTTTCCTGCAGAGTCAGGACTAGGGGGCTATCAAAAATCAGGGCCTGTTAAAGCCTATTGAGACATTCCTTGTGTGATATCGAGCTATACAAGAAATAAATTGTAAAAAATTCTTTACAAGCTCTTTAATTTTAATGAATTACTGGGTTTTAACTAATATCAACAGCTAGATAAGGAATGTTTTTTCAATTCCTTTTCTCCTTTCATAGGGTAAAATTAATAGTGATTGTGTGCTACTGTTTGTTATTTTGTGTCAATAGTTATCTTTTCATTTGTTAATTACTGGGTCCTACTCTATTGGGTATACTTACAAAAATGCTGGTTACGAAAATTACCATTAGTTACAAACCCTCCACCACTAACACGCATCACTCGATGCCATTTTTACATCAATTCTTCTATTTTTGAAAGCTTTTGAGTCACCACAAGCTCATTTGGCTAAGTTTTTAACTACATGACATAAAAAGTGCGTATTTGGTGTAGTCTGCTAACACATGTAATTGCATTCTGTTATTGCTGTTACTTTTGAATATGACTCACTGTTACAAATATATTTATCAAACCAAAATATAACTGACTTTTGGATGAAGTAGCTAAAAATTTGAAATGCTTCAACTTTCATATCAGTTAACCTAGGCACCAGTCACACCTGATTGTTATATACATTTTCTAACTTCTTCTTTCCTGTTTCCATTATTTTGGCCTGGTCTTTGAACCATGTTAGTGCCTGAGTGTCAGATCCAGCTTATTCATATTAAAGGGGTGAAGAAGAGCCTGGTGGATCACCCAGGCCTCCCCAGTGAGGCTTTGAGTGAGCTTTCTAGTGTAACACCTCGTGCTATTTGGCTTTCCTTGTCACTACAAGCAAACAAGGTGCAGCAAAACATAAGTTGTATTTTCAAACCTGTTTAATTCTATTTAGGGTCACAGAGGGCCAGAGCCTATCTGGCAACAGTGGGCACGATGCAGGAAACAGCCCTAAACAGGGGGCCAGCCCGTCACAATTAGAAGCAGCAATACAACTTTATTTTTTGTTTCCTGCTGGTTTTTGACAAATTGAAAATGAATCGGGCAAATGGACAGTGAATCCTGACAGAAGAGTGATCGAAGAAAATGTTCAGTATTCTAAAGTAGCCATGTCAGACATACAGAGAGAGCAGTGCACATAAGAAAATCCTCAAACATCACAGAGGTGAAGTCATTCTGGAAAGAAGACAGGACCACCAACCCATACAGGAAAATCTTGATTGAAAATATTGCTGCTGAAGGGGGTATAATCTTTAACTAAATCAAGGGAGCACTTCGTTTTCATATAAAGGCATTACATGTTAGCTAGTTTACTTTGCAAAATAAGTAGATGATAGACTTATTGTTTATTATGTCTTGAATGTGGTTAAATATTTTATATGTACTGTAAACAAGCAAATGTTTTAGATTTTTTTCAGCTATAAAACCTTAAGTGGTGCACCATTTTTCTCCTTGTAAGCACAGACAGCTATTCATTTTTCTTGTGTATCTTTTGTTAGCATGTTTTCCCAAAATGAAACAAATGGCAGAATTTCACAATAACTTAAAAACATCCACAGTAAACATAAGCAGCCATGTACCATGACCCACCCATCTATTTCTGTCACAGGCTTATCCAGAATGTAGGTCCCATACAGGATCAGTTTCTGCTTGTTAGCTATACATGAGACAAACATCATCCATGTTTAAGTTTCATTAATGAGTTATTTCCTCATCAAAACATTCATTTTCCAAACTGGCAGCTCTTCCAGAATGCAGCGGAATTAAAAACATAAACATGTTGCGGCTGAGCAGGGGATCAGCAGTAAAACATTATTCATTTTTAACCTTTTCTTTTAAAAAGCTAAATAGTCTTCACTTTTATATGTCTCTATGGCCCTGCTGTGTATTTAGTGGTCTGTATAATGTAATAATTCTATAACACAGGTCTTATACACAGCTCAGCTATAACTCAGTCAAGAATTATCAACCTTTAAGCCATTAACACATGACACGACTTCTCTGCTGATTTCAGTCGTGATCTTTATTTATGTAATATTAGTTGCAGCACAAGTCCATGTCTGCCAGGGATGTAGTATGACATCCCCAGCAACTCAGTCACAGTAGCCTGTAGCTCACCCAGACAAATGTTACTCCTAACACTAGAGGTGTGCACCCATTGTGTAGTCAGCTGGAAGTACAATGCATACAATGCAACAGAAAGGAAAGAAGAAAAAATAGGTGTTTTGGACTATACAAATAGAACATAAGCTTGTCTGTTTGATGCTTTGTGTTTGTTGTACCACAGAAGAACGGAAAAAGGAAAAAACAAAGACAGCCAAAGCTGTGGCTGAACTCACCAAAAACCTTCATGCAGTGTGTTAATTGCCTTTGAAAAACACAGCAACCTTACAATGCATTGGAAATCTTAAATTGCAGTGAAGTCATGATCGATTCATGTAATCTGTCATCTCCTGTGGGTATAATCTGACATTCTCAAGGTGATGAGATGCATCAGCTGTAATCGTTAAGTTAAACGTGATGTTCTTCTCAATATCACGTAATGACCCACCAGCCGTAGCTTGCATTTAGGGAGCACTAAGAAAACAGTTCTAGAAATCATTCCCATTTGGAGATCTTTAAGCAGCAACTTTATTGGTCATATACCAGATTTGAGCATGAGGAAGGTGCTATATACATAAAATATATTATTACAAGTGCTAGTCATAAAATTAGAATATCATGACAAAGTTGATTTATTTCAGTAAATCCATTCAAAAAGTGAAACTTGTATATTAGATTCATTCATTACACACAGACTGATGTATTTCAAATGTTTATTTCTTTTAATGTTGATGATTATAACTGACAACTAATGAAAGTCCCAAATTCAGTATCTCGGAAAATTAGAATATTGTGAAAAGGTTCAATATTGAAGATACCTGGTCTAATCAGCTAATTAACTCAAAACACCTGCAAAAGCCTTTAAATGGTCTCTCAGTCTAGTTCTGTAGGCTACACAATCATGGGGAAGACTGCTGACTTGACAGTTGTCCAAAAGACAACCATTGACACCTTGCACAAGGAGGGCAAGACACAAAAGGTCATTGCTAAAGAGGCTGGCTGTTCACAGAGCTCTGTGTCCAAGCACATTAATAGAGAGGTGAAGGGAAGGACAAGATGTGGTAGAAAAAAGTATACAAGCAATAGGGATAACCGCACCCTGGAGAGGATTGTGAAACAAAACCCATTCAAAAATGTGGGGGAGACTCACAAAGAGTGGACTGCAGCTGGAGTCAGTGCTTCAAGAACCACCACGCACAGACGTATGCAAGACATGGGTTTCAGCTGTCGCATTCCTTGTGTCAAGCCACTCTTGAACAAGAGACAGCGTCAGAAGCGTCTCGCCTGGGCTAAAGACAAAAAGGACTGGACTGCTGCTTTCTGATGAAAGTAAGTTTTGCATTTCCTTTGGAAATCAAGGTCCCAGAGTCTGGAGGAAGAGAGGAGAGGCACAGAATCCACGTTGCGTGAGGTCCAGTGTAAAGTTTCCACAGTCACTGATGGTTTGGGGTGCCATGTCATCTGCTGGTGTTGGTCCATTGTGTTTTCTGAGGTCCAAGGTCAACGCAGCCATCTACCAGGAAGTTTTAGAGCACTTCATGCTTCCTGCTGCTGACGAACTTTATGGAGATGCAGATTTAATCTTCCAGCAGGACCTGGCACCTGCACACAGTGCCAAAGCTACCAGTACCTGGTTTAAGGACCATGGTATCCCTGTTCTTGATTGGCCAGCAAATTCGCCTGACCTTAACCCCATAGAAAATCTATGGGGTATTGTGAAGAGGAAGATGCAATACGCCAGACCCAACAATTCAGAAGAGCTGAAGGCCACTATCAGAGCAACATGGGCTCTCATAACACCTGAGCAGTGCCATAGACTGATCGACTCCATGCCACGCCGCATTGCTGCAGTAATCCAGGCCAAAGGAGCCCCAACTAAATATTGAGTGCTGTACATGCTCATACTTTTCATGTTCATACCTTTCAGTTGGCCAACATTTCTAAAAATCCTTTTTTTGCATTGGTCTTAATTGATATTCTAATTTTCCGAGATACTGAATTTGGGACTTTCATTAGTTGTCAGTTATAATCATCAACATTAAAGAAATAAACATTTGAAATACATCAGTCTGTGTGTAATGAATGAATCTAATATACAAGTTTCACTTTTTGAATGGAATTACTGAAATAAATCAACTTTGTCATGATATTCTCATTTTATGACCAGCACCTGTATATATTGTTACTATTATGACAAATACATTTACAGAGGTGAATCAAACTTAACCCAACAGAAACAGATCTTTTTGAATTTACTAATACTGTCCAAATCTTACAGAATATTAGATTATATAACACAATGTGTGGAGTACAAGTCCAAGGAGGTTATGCTCAAGTTTTTTAACGCACTGGTGAGGCCTTATCTGGAGTACTGTGTGCAGTTTTGGTCTCCAGGCTACAAAAAGGACATAACAGCACTAGAAAATGTCCAGAGAAGAGCGACTTGGCTGATTCCAAGGCTACAGGGGATGAATTATGAGGAAAGATTAAAAGAGCTGAGCCTATACAGTTTAAGCAAAAGAAGATGAAGAGGTGACGTGATTAAAGTGTTTAATATTATGAAGAGAATTAGCACAGTGGATTGAGACTGGTATTTTAAAATGAGTTCATCAAGGGGACACAGTTGGAAACTTGTTAAGGGTAAATTTTTTACAAACATTAGGAGGTTTTTCTTTACACAGAGAACCACAGACACTAGGAATAAGCTACCAAGTAGTGTGGTAGGCAGTAGGAATTTCAAAACTCGACTTGATGTTATTTTAGTAGAATTAAGAATTAATGGCGAGCTTTGTTGGGCTGATTGGCCTAATCTCGTCTAGATGGTCTAATGTTCTAATGTACAGATCATTTTCCCCTGTTGCATTGTAGGTGCTGTGAAGATGACACTCCGTTGAACAGGCAAAGCAGCCATTTCTCTTTTCCTCAAACAGCTTTTTAATGACTCCAAATGGATTTTCTATGAATGCAGTCCACTTCCTGGCCTTCTCTTTTTCTCTTTTCCCTGTCTATGCAAGTCCGCCCTGTGCTGTGTTAGAGGCTTCCTGCTAAGGATATTGCTTAGAGCAGCACTCTTCTTGAATTGCGTGAACTGTGCAGTTTCTTCGGAAAACTACTGAATTAAAAGGATGCTTTGAAAATGTGTTGATAGCAGAAGAATTATTGTTAAATATGGGAATGTGGTGTACATGTTAGTGATCCACATGTCGACTACATACTTTAACTTCTATATCCATTTTGGGCTTGATAGATATTGCCTTTAATTTAAAACTAATAAAACATACAAACACATGGTCCTAAAATAAAGTGCATTACTTCTGGTGGCTTCTTTTGTTTGTGTGACACTCAGGAGATGTTGCTGCTCTTCCTTTTCTTTTTACACTGTCACTCGGTCCTCATTTAATAAAGCTTGATGTTCAATGAGCAATAAACACAATATGATGAATTCTGCAACGTATGTATCATGTCCAGGGGATTATCATTAGATGGGCTTTCAGGAAGCATGATTTTCTCTCTATTAAAATAAAAAAATGCTGGGACGAGACATGACTTTTTCAAAGAGATACTTTCATGTCCCGCGAGATGAGACTTTGTGCCAAGAGATTTAACCATGCCTGGGACCGGAAATAAAAGTGTTGGCGCAATACACATGCAGAGCAGGTTAGAGATGATGAAAGTACTCAAATTCAAAAGTCTCAAAAAAATGATAGTAAAGATCGCATTAGCGCAAAGAAACGGAAATTATTACTCTGTGAAATAACGGAACAGCGAAAACAGATTGAATATATCGTTCGGATTTAAACTTTAAGTCAGAGATTTGTAGATTGTCTAATTCGTGTTGCCATCAGGGAAAAACAAGTAGCGTTTCTTCCCAATGAAGAGGCGTATCCGTGAGAATTAAAAGATTTGTTGTTTGGTGAAAGTGAACTCCACATATGCGAGCAGCAGAGACGCAAAGAGGCTGGCACGTAGTGCAGGCTGGGGGGGTTGGCGAGCGAACTGAGCAGGGGGCAAAGCCCCCTAGCATTACAATAAACTTCTCTGCCCACCAGCAAAGTGGCCAACAGGTTGCCACAACCTATTTTTTTTTTTAATTTCCAGAACATATCAGACTATATTCAGGATTACTCCCTGCTTGTCTGTGTACACCAGTAATCTGTCTGCTTATTCTTTCTGGTTCTTTGTGACTTAATTGCCTTATGTGATGTACTTAACACTCAGCAAATGTTACTGCTCCTCTTTATGTTTGTTCTGATTAACACCATGATCAAGGTTCTAGCCCCAGTAGTTTTGCAGGTAATCATGTGACAGACAGATAAATCTTAGCATTTTCTATATGTAGAACAAGTCACTTTGCTAGCTAAAACATTTTGAATTTCCTCGACAGATCGAGTCATAAACTTTCAATTAAGACCAAGATCAAGGTTGCAGCCTCAGCAGTTCACAAGTGATTGTGTAACAGACACCATTTTAGATAGATAGATAGATAGATAGATAGATAGATAGATAGATAGATAGATAGATAGATAGATAGATAGATAGATAGATAGATAGATAGATAGATCTTCTGAATTTTAAGCAAGCCTTTGAATTAAAAATACATAATGCAGTTTTAAAATAATGAGGAGCAGTGCCATTAAGGGCATGTAGGGCTCTGCTCCAACATCTCTGTGCAGACAGTGCTGCTGTGCAAAACTTTAAAAAGTAGTAAACCTGTCTCAGTAACATAAGTTATTGCTAAATTGTTTATAGAAAACTCAACTTAGTTGTCAGAATCATTTTTTTTTTCAATTTTACATGAGCTGCTCAGTGCAATTTTCTATCTAGGAAAACATTTCTTTTTGACATTTCTTTTTTTTCCAGGTTACTGAGCAGATTGTAGTGTTCTTGGCATGCCTTGGCTTATGTGTCCACATGTGCAGCCTGTACTTCTGTATTTCGTCTTAAGGCTTGAAGGATAGGCTTGTTTAAGTGACCTGGTGGTGGGTTCTTTGTGACACATTTGAAAGGATGAGTAAACTTGATCATCACACTGTTTTGTAGTAGTCGTCTTCAAGTTCCGCTCTTTAATTGCTTGGTCATTTCTCTTTCTCATAAAATTTCACCATAAAACTTTGTCTTTTCTGGCACTCCACTGTGTGAACAATATGCTTTAGGTGCTTACAAACTTGCTAGGAATTTTATCAAGCATTACATGAAAGCAGATCTTCATGGCCCATTTTATTTGCCTTCAATTAACAATCAGATTTCATGTAGAAAATGTGGTTCTGGAATTTAGATTTACAGATGACCTATCCATGGATTGTTCTTGCCTTGTACTCTGCACTTGCTGGAATAGGCTCCAGCTGCCCCTGCAACCCTGCTCATGATAAAATGGTTTAGAAAATGGATGGATGGATGTATTTACAATTCATATACAATACACATATTGCTGCAAGCATACTTTGTCCATCTGAGCCCTTCTATCAAAAAGGACAGTGAGAAACATGAAATAAATTATAAATTTCATAGAGGGCAACAACTGACAGGTCACATTTCCAGTCCAAGAAATAACATGAGACACCTGCTGTCCTGGGAAGGATGGCCGTGCTGTTTGAAGCATCTAGCTGTAATCTTTGTTAACTCTATTTAGACTCCTGTGCTCTTGTTTGTATTGTTCATGTGTTAGTCCAGAGACAGTGTTTCAAATGAGTTACTTTTATAGCAGCCTTCTTGTAATCAGTCACACATTAAAATTATGTAGACTATTAGTTTTCCTTTTGCAAATTAAAAAGCACCAGAATTATTCAGAAGACCTCACACATAACAATCTATTCATTTAACATTAGCATTCATCTGTCCATTTCCAAAACTGCTTATCCTGAGCAGGGTTGTGGGAAAGCGGGAGCCAATCCCAACAGACTTTGGGCAGAAGGAACAATCACAGTCCATCACAGGGCATATCTATTTATTATATAGTGCCTTTCGTATCTATCTATCTATCTATCTATCTATCTATCTATCTATCTATCTATCTATCTATCTATCTATCTATCTATCTGACAACATAAAGCAAGCACTTTGCATATGTAACTAAAAAATTGTAAATACGGTACTTATATCTAGGCTGAAGAATTCCCAAGTCATTGTATTGTAAAGCGGATGACATGAGGGTAGTTTAATGTGCAATGTGAACTGCTTTCTGGGACCGTTTTCGATAAAGCTCAGTAATAAACTGTAATGTAAAATGACGTTAAATATGAATTAGGATGTGGGAGACAGCCTGATCACGTTTCTATGGCATTCCCTTGTCTTCGTGGATTTTGTCCAAGAGCCCAGGGTTCCATTTACACGTGAATGTTGGCGTTATTTGATCAGTGTAAGCGTGTGTGGGTGTGCACGAATGTGTTCAGAGAGGGAGTGGCGTTCCATCTTGGGTTTGTTCCTGCTTTAGGGCGACTTTGCCGTTGTTGGCTGGACAACGAAGTTTTAAAATAGCAAGCGTGCAGAAGCGGAAAGAATCTATGACGTAATGTACCTGCAAAACACCGAGATCTTAAGTATAAGAGAAAGAGATAGTGATTAGCAAATCAAGCAACTCAAAACCTGATGGTTTTATTACAGAGTCATTTGAACACTCAACGCTCATAACCAAACGAAGCGCATTTTGAATTTATATTTAACATTACGTGCAACTGACTTTCAGTTTGAGAAGGGCATCGGAACATCCATCCATCCATTTTCCAACCCGCAGAATCCGAACACAGGGCCACGGGGGTCTGCTGGAGCCAATCCCAGCCAACACAGGGCACAAGGCAGGAACCAATCCCGGGCAGGGTGCCAACCCACCGCGGGACACGGCATCGGAACATTAGGAGAAAATTCTCACCAATGCGTGTAGAACTTGTAAACGACGCGAAGATTGGGGATTCAGGAGGATTCGAACCTGCAGTCCCTGGAGCCTTGACGTATAATTATTAATCGCGACATTTATTTATGAATAATAAAAATAAAGTTGTGTTTGTCAAGTATGTATTACGTATCGCATTTCTTTTAAAACTTATTTAGCATCTTTCGTGAATTTATTAAGAAGGTAAAATATACGGCACACACACACGAAGTATCCACATTTGCTCCTGCCCCAGCGGATGCGTAAACATTTAGCAGAATGTTTTCACAAGTCTCTTGACAAACGAGACTGTAACGACCCGTAAGACATAATTCATAGTGTTTTCGAAATAATCCGGTTAATTAAAACATCCATAAACTAAGAAATAAATGTGGAAGTTAATTGTCTGCATTCACTGTGCAACACGTGCCTGATATCTCGGTTAATCCGGCAGACACTCTTCGCTGCGATCGTTCAGAACTTTTAGTAGGTGACGAAAAAATGACTTTGCTTTATTATGTATATTTTTGTCTTCCTTCCAGTCCTCTTACTCGTATTAATCAAAATTATGTATTAAGGGAGTACACTGCTTAGCAATTTTGTATTATGGGTAATGGCAATTAACAACTTCTGCATGACTGTTATAGCTACTACTACTTATAATAATAGAAATAATGTAGTCAATGCAATGCTCTTAAATGATTATCAAAGGACAAACTGCACTGTGTTTATCGAAAATGATAAAGTAGTTCTAAACGGTGTAGAATAAATAAACAGACAGGTTTTATTAATATGGTGCTTCTTTGCATTCTAAATGCCATGGAAACGGTACGGCGGCGTCAACGGTAACCATAGTAATCCAAGCCTCTGTATGTCGTCGAAGCGGATTGGTCGGAATCCAAACTTTCTGTTCAGAAGACACTTCCTCATTGGGGGAGAGATGACTGGGTGCGCGAGTGGGCGATTCATTACAAAATACTCCAATGAAGGTATTCTGAGGAATTTTGAGTTATAGAAATTAAAGTTTCGACAAGAACGTCATATGCATTTAATCTCAGAAAAAAACGTAATGATTTGGGTAGGTGTCTTTTTTAATCACTTTTTTTAGCCTGTTGCTTCTGTCTGCGTGCTCGTGTGGTTTAAGTGACCTGTGACCGAGTTTGGAACAGAAGTGTGACCTCGCTAGTCAATGCAGTCTATTAGCAAATTACAAAAATAGTTTGGTTATCTGTACAACGAGATATGAATTGTTAAGGTGAGAAGTTTGCACCACAAATAAAAACGTGTAGGCAAAAAGGTAGCGTGCACTCAGTTCGTTTTGTTTCATGCATTGTAGTCAAAACAGCTCCTTCATTCGTTTTATGGGCTTGTCAGTTCAATATTTGTCTAACACTATCTTTTATTTTTAAATATTCATTTAATATACCTTTATGTTTTTTTGAAACATACAACTCGTAAACAGGGGGCCACAGTTTGAAATATTTACACCTGTATATAATAGGATGGGCTGTATTTGTGCACACAGCAGGACCAAGGAGACGTTTGACAGTAACACAAAGTCTAAACAATCGTGCAGGTGAGAGGAGAGCATTCAGTGCATTAGGCTCGTTTACTCAACTAAGCTGTCTGAATATTATCTCATCCTCCAAACATGTTTTTAAAATGTCAGGCTTAGTGTTATTTTCATTTGGTGAAATCTCACCACTTATTGTGTAAAAATGGCTTATGAAAGAATACACGTATTGGCCTGTCTGCACTGCCCTGTGTACTTGGATTTGTGTTTGTTTTACAGTCCTAAACAGGGCACTTCAACAGAATGACTTGTTTTCTTTGGGTGGCTCGTTTTTCGTACACAGTGGCTCTCATTCTCTCTTCAGTTAAGAGAAAATAATGCCCCACCTTGCAATTAACATTTACTTGGGCAGTATTTATGGTAACTTTTTTCACATGCCTGATTAAATATGTTTTGTTTCAAGTGATACAATGGCTCAATTTTGGCCCACCAACTGATATTCCCAGTTTTTATCTGAATAGCTTATTGTGTACATCTGTAAGTGTTCGGTAGTACACAGTGGCACTCTGTGTCAGCTTCATTGTGAATGCCTTTTGTTCTGCTGTTTAAGTGCATCATTATAGAAATTCAATTGAAAGTAACCCCTCCGTCAAAAAACACTTTTTTGCTGCACTCATTATACTTATATTATGAGTAGCTGCGATTTTATATTTATGTATTTCATGCTGTTATCTAAAGTGACTTACAAGTCTCAATGAGCTCTGTTACATTTATTAATGCAAACTGGGATTAAATAACAAGTCAAAGGTGGGTTTAACTCCACAATCTTGTGTTGTACAGCACAAAGCATTCACACATAGGCCACACCACCAAGGCTAATATACTGTACTTCTGATGCATATTTGTGAGTATGGTTATACAAAATAGAGAACGTTTAATAGTTAAATATAACGAAAGAAAAGGAGACATTTAATTAAAAAAACCTTTTGATCATAATGTATGTGCATGAGATATGCTTGACATGCATCACAGATGTGCAAATTCATCTACCCCTTTCAGTTTCATAGTCATGTGTTTTGAAAATGACCTTGGGCATGGAAGTTATGTATGGCATGTGGGTAAATTAGCTAGTGGTATTGGCTCCAGGGCACTCTGTGTAAATCACAGCCTGACCACCATCTGTATGGATTTTGCCTGTTCACTCTTTGACTGTATGGAGTTTCCTCCTCAGTGCAGTAGGTGTTCCCTTTGTTAATGGTTTTCTTGAAACTGCCTCAGTGTAACAGAATGTGAGTATGTCCTGAGGTGGACTGGTAACCCTCCAAGGGTTGATTCCTGGCTTGAGCCATATGAAAGTACATCCAGAAAGCGCATCACTTTTTCCATCTTTTGTTATGTTACAGCCTTATTCCAAAATGGATTAAATTCATTTTTTTCCTCAGAATTCTACACAGAACACCGCATAATGACAATGTGAAAAACGTTTACTTGAGGTTTTTGCAAATGTATTAAAAATAAAAAGACTGAGAAATCCCATGTACATAAGTATTCACAGCCTTTGCTCAATACTTTGTCAATGCACCTTTGGCAGCAATTACAGCCTCAAGTCTTTTTGAATATGATGCCACAAGCTTGGCACACCTATCCTTGGCCAGTTTCGTGCATTCCTCTTTCCAGCACCTCTCAAGCTCCATCAGGTTGGATGGAGAGCGTCCGTGCACAGCCATTTTAAGATCTCTCCAGAGATGTTCAATCGGATTCAAGTCTGGGCACTGGCTGGGCCACTCAAGGACATTCACAGAGTTGTCCTGAAGCCACTCCTTTGATAGCTTGGCTGTGTGCTTAGGGTCGTTGTCCTGCTGAAAGATGAACCGTCGCCCCAGTCTGAGGTCAAGAGCGCTCTGGAGCGGGTTTTCATCCAGGATGTCTCTGTACATTGCTGCAGTCATCTTTCCCTTTATCCTGGCTAGTCTTCCAGTTCCTGCCGCTGAAAAACATCCCAACAGCATAATGCTGCCACCACCATGCTTCACTGTAGGGATGGTGCCAGGTTTCCTCCAAATGTGACGCCTGGCATTCACACCAAAGAGTTCAATCTTTGTCTCATCAGACCAGAGAATTTTCTTTCTCATGGTCTGAGAGTCCTTCAGGTGCCTTTTGGCAAACTCCAGGCGGGCTGCCATGTGCCTTTTACTAAGGAGTGGCTTCTGTCTGGCCACTCTACCATACAGGCCTGATTGGTGGATTGCTGCAGAGATGGTTGTCCTTCTGGAAGGTTCTCCTCTCTCCACAGAGGACCTCTGGAGCTCTGACAAAGTGACCATCGGGTTCTTGGTCACCTCCCTGACTAAGGCCCTTCTCCCCCGATCGCACAGTTTAGATGGCCGGCCAGCTCTAGGAAGAGTCCTGGTGGTTTCAGACTTCTTCCACTTACAGATGATGGAGGCCACTGTGCTCATTGGGACCTTCAAAGCAGCAGAAATTTTTCTGTAACCTTCCCCAGATAAGTGCCTCGAGACAATCCTGTCTCGGAGGTCTACAGACAATTCCTTTGACTTCATGCTTGGTTTGTGCTCTGACATGAACTGTCAACTGTGGGATCTTATATAGACAGGTGTGTGCCTTTCCAAATCATGTCCAATCAACTGAATTTACCACAGGTGGACTCCAATTAAGCTGCAGAAACATCTCAAGGATGATCAGAGGAAACAGGATGCACCTGAGCTCAATTTCGAGCTTCATGGCAAAGGCTGTGAATACTTATGTACATGTGCTTTCTCAATTTTTTTATTTTTAATAAATTTGCAAAAACCTCAAGTAAACTTTTTTCATGTTGTCATTATGGGGTGTTGTGTGTGTAGAATTCTGAGGAAAAAATGAATTTAATCCATTTTGGAATAAGGCTGTAACATAACAAAATGTGGAAAAAGTGATGTGCTGTGAATACTTTCCGGATGCACTGTATGCCAATAGCCCCCCCCCCAAATGTAAATTGAACACATATTTTACAGTATGTCTGTTTTAGCATTCAGCCGGAATAGAACAATTAGGGGGTACTGTAAATGTATTGAAAAGAAAAGGTACATTGCATATGTGAGCTTGCATTTTGGATTTGTGAACCTCTCTTGAATAGTTTCTCTGTATTTTAAATGTAATCAATATAGAAACAAACAGTAAATAAAGAATATCACTTAATAAAGTGAGAAGTCAAGCAAAATGACACTTTTTATTGGCTAACTAAAAAGATTACAATATGCAAGCTTTCGAGGCAACTCAGGTCCCTTCTTCAAAAAAATGCTACTTTAGATTTGTGCATCATTTTAGCCTAAAATCTAAAAAAACAGCAAATGTTTGTTGGGCTGCTGGTTCTTCATGCAGAATTTTTGCTCAGAATGCTATGGTTATTTGAATTGTCTGGCCAAAGTACCTGTTATAGACAACCTTTGCGTTTTGATGTGGGATGATTATATGAAGCATCCAAAAAGCTATTTAGAGTGAAGAATGGCAAATAGGGTGTGCGATCAAACTGAGCAAACCCACACAGGCAAAGTGTAAAATTCCACACAGGCAGAAACAGTTCCTTTATTTTTCTTGCCAAGTGTATTTACTTTACTTCAAAATGAGTTGTATCTGCTTGTTTTTCGTAGTTTAATTACTTAGCTGTAATTATCAATGTTCATCACTGACCAGAATAAACCCGAGCTTCAGCTTTTTTATAAGGTCACAAGGAGATGGGACTCATTCACTGGACAGGTTAAGAGCCTCAATTAGGATCACATAATGAGTAAGTGGTTAGAACTGAACTGGTAACCTTGTGACTTTATAGTTCAACACGTGAAGGTCATGTCATATAAGATGACTTTCCCAGCGATTTTCAGTTGTAGCCTTCATTTACTTAATCTTAGTGGGTTGGAGGCAGCCCCCGTGTAGACCAGTCGTCTAGTCTGACATATCCAGTGACTCACTCCAACTAGCCTCATTCTTTAGTCATAAGGAAAGGCTCTGTGAGCATGAGAGCTGACAACCAATGACTGCTCATCCGGAAGTACAATACATATAATGGAGTGACAAGGAATAAGAAACATGGGAGTCATAGACAGAAAGAAACTTGTCTGTCTAATGTCTCTTGTTTTACGTACCACAACATTATGGAAAAAAAGGAAGAAAAAAAAAAAAAAAAAAGGTTGAGCTTGTGGCTGAACTTGCCATACCAGTTAAACCTTCAAACCGCATCAGCTTCGATCAGGCAGCATGCTGTTAGCTGTCAGAAAAAGTTGCAAAATCAGAACACATTCACTAAATTTGACATGCCTAGCAATTATCCATTGTGAAGTTGACACGGCCCAGTGACGAGATCAGAAACGCAGTCGGCAAGTATGACATACCCAACGACTAGAAAGCACGTAATGCGACATTTGGTTTAGTCACTGAGCCACATTGTATTCAATACATTGCATAACATACTGGAAAATATCTGCCTATGGCTTCCTTTCACCTTTTTTGACTATTCATCAGCTCCTACAGTTAAAACCATTTCTTTAACTTTAACTTCCTTTATTTTGTTTAGTCTATCACTTGCTTATTTTATTTAACATCTCCAAACTTTGTTATTGATTCCTCCATGTGAAGTAGCAGCTACTTTTTTAAGGTGACGTAAAATAACACTTTTGTCTTCCAGATATCAAGTTCAAAACTTTCAGAGTACCACTGCAAGTCTGAACAAGTTCCAACACGAACACTTTGTGAGCATCTGTTTGTGAAAGCCACAAAAGTCAGCCACAATATTTTATAGTCACACCTCATACAACATACTGTATACACTCTGTGTGCGTTGTCAAGTGATATACTGTATAAAATACCACTGAAATAAATGCTTCTCAGGGATTTCAGTCGGAATACCCTGAGTCATCTGCAAAAAATGCAATATGATCTCAGAGGGATTAGAGGATAAAAGGAAGGCCGTGCTATTTGAAGCATCTAGTTGTGATGTTTGGGAGCTCAAATTTAGATTCTTGTGCTCCTGCTTGTATTGTTCACATGTGTTAATCCTTCTTGGTTTTACATTGCTCACATTAAACAAAGATAACATTTCAAAGGACTTACTTATATAAGCATTGTTCTTGCAATCTTTTACACTTGAGTACTTAAAGTTTATATAGATTATTTTCCTTTTGCAAGTTAAAGAGAACCAGAATTATTCAGGAGACCTTACCAGTAACAATCCATCCAACGGTGTCATGAGTATCTATCTATCTATCTATCTATCTATCTATCTATCTATCTATCTATCTATCTATCTATCTATCTATCTATCTATCTATCTATCTATCTATCTATCTATCTATCTATCTATCTATCTATCTATCTATCTATCTATCATAGTTAGAGAACTTCCCCTCACATTGTTGTTGCACTGCTTTAAGTCCTGACTGGGCTGCCATTTTTGTGGTATTTATTTCATTACAGTAATCCCTCACCTATCGCGGGGGTTATGTTCCAGAGCCCCCCGCGATAGGTGAAAATCCACGAAGTAGCGACCTATATTTATTTTATTATTTATACATATTTTAAGGCTTTATAAACCCTTCCCACACTCTTATAAACCTTTCTCACTCTCTTGTTAACCTTTCCCACGCTCTTATAAACACTTCCTATGCTCTTAAACACTTTCTACATTCTTAAACACCGCAGACCAACACTGCACACTGCACGCAGCGATCAGACGTCAATGTGTCTGCACTCACTTTGTGAAGGGGGGCAGCTGAACTCACTCTGAGCAGAAATGGACTTTGTGCTGCTTCTGCCAAAATGCCTGCTTGTCGCTCTGCGCGTTCGGAAGGAGGAGTGTGTGTGTGTGTGTGTGTGGGTGTGTGAGAGCTGAACGCACCTTCGCTCAAACCCCCCTCCCCGGAAATGCAGTACGCTCCTGCCACTTCGCATTGTCAAGGGGGTGGGGAGCTGAATGAACGCTAAGGAGAAGTGGACTTTGTGCTGGCTTTGTGTTGCTTGTCGCTCTGCGTGTCAATAATTTTAAGCCTGTACATCACCAATTGTCCTGTCTCACTGTCTTGTCTTGCGTGAAGTTAAAATGTTTTATAATAGTGAGATGTTACTCATATCCTTAGCCCCACATCCACATATCATATGTGTTAACAAAGTGTGTTTTATAAGTTTACATGTGTTTAAAGCATGTGGGATGGGTATTTTAAGGCTTAAACTATAAAAATGTTTATTTATATGGTCTTTCTATATCGCGGATTTTCTCCTGTTGCTGATGGGTCTGTAACATAACTTCCGCGATAGGCGGCCAATCACTTGTATTTAAAAACCCGCGAAGTCGTGAATCCGTGAAAAGTGAACCGCGAAGTAGCGAGGGATTACTGTAATTACTAAAACCTGGCTTGATATGAGTAAATGTGACTGTGTGTTTGAGAGCAATCCAATTCTGTGCAGTCTTTGACTGGTTTCTGTCTCTTGTCTGTTGTTTCTGCATTATATGTTGGCTGCCAGTAACAACTCATTGGAATAGTGTTTTTTTTTAAACTGAGCATAACAATGATTTTCATGTTAAGTAAACAAATAATGGATTATATCTTCTTCTATAATACGCTACCGTGTCTGTTCGTTTGTCTGTCCAGGATTTTAAATCACCTGTAGCTCGCAAACCGTTTCACCTATTGACTTGAAATTTGGTACACATATACTATGTGACATCTACTATCCGCTTTTGGGGTGATGATTTTATTACTCTTTTTATTTTTGTTTTATTTTATTGTAGAATCAACTCTCGGCAGCGCGCAGCAGGGCCGCCGTGCGGCACATGTGTACGGGCGCCGTTCTCATTCCATACCACTTTCGCTAATCATTCTTGAGGCAGATTGAAGATTTAAGTGCCAGATTAAGTGAAAAATTAAAGAAAACTTACTAAGTAATTGCAGCACAAAAACTAACTTAATCAGTTTTAACGCGAAAAGATGCTGATGAAACAAGAGAAGCAGCGGGCCGCTAGGGTGGAGTAAAGAAGAGCTGCTCAGGAAGCAGCAAGCACATCAACCTCTGAGCAAATGAATGCTAAACATACAAAGAAAGAGGATGTCAAGTCAAGTGCATTCACTGCGCGTTATTGTGCAGTGTGTCGTTACTGGTGTTATATAATAAAACACAACTCTATGTCTCTATGTGTGGGTGTGTGTCTGTGTCTGGTCCCTCCAAGCAATCTGATTGGTCAGTTTGGCTTTGGTGACACGATCGACAGAGTGTCAGACAAGAGACGTTAAGACACATGAGAAGGCGTAAAGGCATAGGAGGAACACTGAGAGTCGCCTTTAAAGACAGGAAGTGTTTGCAAGAATACAAATGATGTTTCCACAATGGTTAATGGGGGCCTGTCCAACATTTTGTAGTCAAAAAGCAGACAGGAGCCAAGCAGTGCATTCTGAGTCTGTGAAGCAGGCTTTAAGGGAATGCGCTCACAAGAGAGTGTGCACCAGGCAAGAGAGGTTCAGACACACAAGGATATTGAGGAAAGGCATAGGAGCAATGCGGAAGGTGCACATAGGGCAAGAGATATCAAATAAATATTTTACAATTTATTCTTTTATCTGTCTTTGATATTCAATGTGGCTAGTATTTCATAAAACCTTATGCAATAATTTCATTAGTGTTTATTGTGTGTTTACAGTGTTACATTTAGTGTTTTTGTGTGTTTCTGTTAAAGAGTTTTTGCATGGCGTATGTCGTTGACCAGTAGGAGAGGAGAGGAGAGGAATTCAGATGAAATGCTGGGGTGCCAACCAGGCCACTCTGTTTATTTAAAAAAGTTTTTTAACAAACATAAGAAGCACTCAATGGCAAAGAGACAAACAAAACGTAAACAGCCATTGGCTAGCGCAAGGTTTCTGTATTTAGCATTTATTTCAGAGCTCCATTGTGCATGGTTGCTTGTTTCCGAAATGAGACGCTACCTTCCATGAGCGCCCTGTTTTTATAGCTCCTGGACCGGAAGGAGCAGCGTCAGTTGATGTGGGTGGAATAGGAGACAAGCTGGTTAGCGATTGCACCCATTGGTGGCCTGGGGTGGTAATGCTTACGTCTGACAAGCCTGGAAGGTAACCCTCCAATGCACATGTGTGACAAGTGGCACTGCTACCTAGTGGATCCAGGGTCCTGGGTTTGAATCCAACACCTGATTGTTGTCTGTGTAAACGTTCTGTTTTCTCCTCCTGCCTGCATTATTTTGTTCTCTATGTACATTGGTTATGTCTACATCCACGAAGGTGTGCAGTAACAGTGGGTGCTGATTCTGTTTGCCAAATGTAGGCATATGTACTGTATATGTGAGTGAGCCGTATGAAAGAATGGCAACATTTCCAGTGCTATTTCCTATCTTACACCCCACATGACCCTGCTGGGTTTGACTCCTTCCCCTTGAGACCTTGAATCAGGTTAAAAGTTTTAAATGTTTAAATGTTAAGTGCTGTGTTATATTTTTTAGGGTGTTGTGAATAGATTTCGAGTCTGATGCACTATGTTATATTTATTTACATGAGCTCTGCCAGGTCAGATTCCATGCATCTGGTGTTGGTATGACACTGAAGTAAAGCACAGTATATCTATTCCAGTGTTTATCATTACATTGTCCAGAAAACTGAACATCTCATCAAATGGAAAAACGTACTTTGGTATAGGAAGACAAACTTGCTTAAAAATGTTATGTTTGAAATGTACACTACATGCCAGAGGTTTGGTGGCAGGAGAGATAAGTATAAGCAGAGCAGCATAATGGAAGTCTTGGCTAGAAATAACTCCCTGTGGGCCCACAGTTCTTGCAGAAATGAAATGTCCCACAGACATATTCAAGTCAGCTGCCAAATCCCTTCCTATCCATTGTAACAGTGCACAGACTAAACTGCCAAGGCAAGTGTCCAAGACTAAGGCAAGTGATGTGTGAGATGATGGAGCAGGTCCAACTTTGGGATCACATTGTAATGATTTGTTTCAAATCTACTGTACTGTGAGGCCCATTTCCGAGAGCCAGGAGAAGACAACTCACCAAAAGAGGCTGAGAAAAAAATGAAATGCAGTTAAAGTCACTATATTTGATAAATAACTTTATAATGATGAATGTGATCTGCAAAATGCAACAAAAAATAATGAATTTTGCACTGCTGCAGATTTAGCAGAGACTGCAAAATTAACTTAGTGGATCTTCCACTGAGACAGATGGTCTGCTCATTTGTGTGAGGGAGCAGATAATTCCAGAATTTAGGGATCCTGTAAACTGATGGCTCTACTGCATATCTTTTGGCCTAGTAGCTGATGTTTTAGACCATAAACCACAAAGATGTCGATTAACTCTGACCGCTGATTTACTGTGTAACTCTGAGCAAGCCGCAAAAGCTGTTACCATATTTATTATAGAAATGTGGAAACAATCATGTTATGCACTTGTGATCTATAGGATACATTGGATAGTGAAAGAGACCTCAGAATTTAAAGATTATAGATTCATTCAAATGACTTTATTAACACATAATTCCATCTAAAAGCAAGTTTTAGAAGAGAGGAGTGCATATTTTATATTAGCTAAGTGCTGGAGTGTGTTTCATGATAGGCTGATTTCCCATCCAGGGTTCATTTCCAGATAGGCCCTGCTCATCAGCCACCTTTGTTATGAGGCACAAGGTCTCGGTGAATTATTGTGAGTGAAGAAAGTGAAAATGATCCAGCACGGAAAACATGCACTATTGCATGCAGAAAAATGAAAGATTGTGTAACTAAAACCGAAGTACAGTAATTAGCAAAATACCAAAATCGAAGATCAAAAGCAAGTTCCATACTTGACTGTAGGGCTTACTTGAGAAGAAGTGGACTATCACTAACATTCCTTGAGAGATTGTACGTATATCCACCAAGGTATAGTGTGTTGTGACTGCTACCATATTTATATCATCACTTCTGGAAACGTCAGTGTTATGATACTTAGTTTCATCCAAGGTGAAATAGGCGTTGTCCTCCAAAAACAAGCTAGGGAGCAGGCTATAATCTTACCTTGCCTGCCCAGCAGAGAAAGGTAGCTGGAGCAGGCCCAAAAATAGGGAGCTGGCAAAATAACTGTAAATAACTCAAGAACAGGCCAAAAGCTCCACAAGAAGAAGGATGACCTTAAACATGTGACTTATATGACTGGGAAAGTAAATAATCTTTACAAATTAAGGATATATTTACAAAAATAGCAGAAATACAGAAACAAGGCTTGGCAGAGCAAAAAGAACTAAAAATGTTATCCTAAAGGAAAGTTTCAATACACAAACCAGAAGAAAAATTCAATAAGAAAGCAAAGATAATCAAAAAACCCAGAAAATCCAAACATAACTCAGTACTCCATTGGAATGAACGACCCCCATGCCTGAGGCTTTTTAGTCAGTTGAAATTGTCTGAGGGAGGTCTCAGGAATGGTGACGTCAGGGTGGCTCCACTCACAAAGAACATGGAACATTAGTACATTTAAAGAAACAGTAGACTTTTCTCACTAAAACCAACAAAAATAATATAGAGATGTGAGAGGTAATCATTCAAAGGTAACAGAAATCATCAATAAAACTTAAAATATACATAACTTTGGATAGATACATGACAGAAACATGACAAAATCTGTCACATGACACCCTGAAGAGTTGTGTAAACAGTAAAAATGAGATGTAAACTAAAATAAACCTTTTTAAAACAAGGTAAAACTCTAACCACAAAAAACATAAACTAAGTAAAATTATACATATAATATTTTAACAATAGTACAACCATTTGGTTAAATAAAAATCTAATACCATAAGGGGGTGGGATCTATGCAAATTAGTACAATATTGCATGATTTGTAAAATAAATGTAGGGAAAGTATAAATGATGACCTTTACTGAGACATCACTGACATTGTCAAAGGCAAAAGTAACAATGAGTGCATTTTCTTTCTTCTTGTGGTCATGTGATGAGTCTTGAGCCTGATGGAGCTCCTTTTAAAGGAGTGGCATGGAGTGGAGAGGCAGATGGTGTTAACTGGCGTTCACACACAGTTTGTGAAATGGTAATCAGGGGCTTCCATTAGCACTTGTTTGTTGGGTGAACACTGAAGTCTTACTTTGCTACTATGGCTGTCAAGGATGCTGTCATTTGGGGTATACATATGTTACGTGGAGAAGTTGAATCATACATGGATGCTCAAGCCTGCCACATAAAAGCCCTGCCACCTTGTACTTCTGACCAACATCATGCAGTCACTTTTTGTGACACTTGTTCATTTAGATAACTAGGGGTTTTGCCCCCTGCTCGCTTTGCTCGTCAACCCCCGTTTTTGTTTTTCTGGATACACACTTTTAAGATTTTTTTTTTGAATTGTTGCTATTTCATTAGTTTCACTTTTATTTCAGAACTTCTATAAAAACAATATTTGGAATCATTTGAGTCCCAATGTGCTGAATTTTTTTAATGAGGTCAGTGAGACGTGTTTAATGACTTTGCACCATAATGCAGGATTGGTTTCTTTTTTTGGAATTTCAGCACAGACAAAACGATCTACATCATCATCAGTTAATAATTTTTTTGCAAAGTAACCAATAAATGTATGTGAGGCAAAACACGTTTTTGAAATTCTCTTGACTTAAATTTCAAAGTCTTACAATATTTACATACTTCTGACATATCACCTATGTCCATATTTTCGATCTCTATTCGCCTTTTAGTTATTTCTCCGAGTAATAATTTCTCTTTGTTTGCGCTAATGCGAGGCTTACTTTCTTTGTTCTGACACTGTCATTTTTTTCTGCTTTCATATTCTGTATCTTGCTCTGTGTTTTTTTTTTGAGTCTTTTGAATTCCAGTTTTCATTATCTCTAACCTACTGTGCATGTGTTTGGCCCCCTTGTTTTTTAACCTTTTTATGACGTTTTATTTTGTTTTCTACTACCTCGCTTTATCTTGCTTTTTTTTATGACACCTGGTCCGTGGTGATTATTTTCCCTTTTTCGAGTAATAATTTCCGTTTGTTTGCACTCCTGTGATCTTTACTTTCTTTTCTTATACTTTCTAATTTTCCTACTTTCATATTCTTTAACTTTCTCCACATGTGTATCGCGCCAACTATTTTTTTTTTGAGCCTTTCAAATTCCACTGCTTTCATAATCTCTAACCTGCTCTGCATGTGTATAGCGCCAACGTCCAGATTGGACGTGCTTTTTTTTCAATTCCACTTGTTCCGTGCTAATAATTACTTTCCTTATTTTCTGAATTTGCACCTAGATTATTCTTTTTCTTTTTTGTCTCTCCAACGCTTTTGAGTCTCTTTTCTCCACGCTGCTTTCTTCTTCGCTTTGTCATCTACGTTTCATTTATAATGTATTTTCCTTATATATATGCTTTCTATGCGCTGAGAGCCCTGGATCTGCGTGTGCTCAAAGCTAAAACATGAGTGAGTGTTTTGCTGGCTGTCCAGGCTCGTATTTATTTGTAAGTAGGGCATGTCTTGCAAGAATCTCATGTTCTATGTCATCGCAAGATGGTCCTGGGTCAATCTCTTGGCACAAAGTCTCATGTTTAAGGTTCCCGCGAGACACACCGTGGCCAATCTCTTTAGTCTCACGGGTCTTTTAAGTGTCTTCCGTGATCTTAACGTGAAGATTACGTATCGTAGCCATACTGTTTCTCTACAGGATTTTTTTTAATAATAGAGAGATAATTTCATCATGTGGTAGTTGCAAGCCGTGCCGCCCTGCCATAGACCAGTGCCACAGCTCTAGTTATTTAAGAGTGCAGAAGCACATCTTTTTGATGTAAAGCAGGGTACAATGTTAACGTGGCTGGAACCAGCAATCCGTGACACTTTTTCTGCTTTTCTCCATCACACTCTTCAGCATCACTGAAACCAAGGCAAGCACATATGGCTGCATGGGGCACCTGTTTATACTTTTTTCTCTAAAAGCGTCTTACCTTTTCCTTTAATTTTCTCTGGACATGTCAGAGGATGCTGTAACTTTCCTTGCTGGAGGTGCTGCTGCCATGCATGTGGGCCTGTCCAGCTTGTGAAGTGTTCACAGGCAGCTGCCCTCCCACCATGCCTTTCATAGGTTTATGGGGTCATTACTGTGACATGTGCTGGGTACTAGGAGTGGGCGGTATGGCCAAAAATCCATATCATGATATAATTGAACATTCTGGCAAATTAGTTAAATACCAATACAATGTATTTATATACACTTATTAGACTGAAATGCATTTTCTATCAAATAGCAAATGTACTGTTGATTAACTGTGCACATTGGGGTGCCTCTTATCCATCAGATTTTTTGTAAACACTCTGCTGCTCAAATACATGTGACAGAACGTATTCACTTCTCATGATTGCCTCTGCCAAGCAAGCACAGCATGAGACGTGGCTTCTTCCTGGACCACCTTCCTGTTTGTATTGACTCATTAATCATGTTGAACCGTACAACACTTTAGGTAATATACAGTACTTAAAAGGGTGGGCTCACTTATTGTGCATAGTTCACATACATGGCCATACACAAAGACATTACATTTTAGACACTTTTATAAAGAGAGAAAATCACATTTCCCATTTCCTTTTACATATACAGATTTATACATTTTGTGTTGTACATTTAATTGTGCTATTTGTTTAACACAATTTAAACTTATTTTTTATCATGCCTGTAATTTTTAGCATACTGGGAAAATCAATTTTCTATGAAATCCATACTGGAAAAATAATTTCATCCAGGATACCCACTCCTACAGTGTGCAGTGAAGTTCTTATTTGCATATGCTAATCAACTTGCAACAAGTCACCATTCTTTGGTAACATGATTTGCGAGTGCCACAACCTTACCATGCATGCCAATGCCACACTATGCAACTTCTGGTTGTTGGATATTCCAGACTTACTGACTGCCATTGCTGATCTTGTTTCCAGACCATTTCAGTTTAAATGACTGAAAATTGATAGCCATGTCAGATTTACTGACTGAGTGCTGACTTTCCAGCACTGGCGTGTTCTTCCCTTTTTCTGACAATCCATAGCATGCTATTTGACATTATATGAAAGGTTAACAGCTACGGCAAGTTAAGCCACTATCTTTGCCCTCTTTTTTCTTTTTTATATTCTGTTGTGGTATGTAAATCACAAGGCATCAGATGGACAAGCTTCCCTTCTGTTTGTGAGGTCCCAGAGCACATACATTTCTTACTCCTTGTCGTTGCTTTATATGCATTGTACTTCCTGATGCGCATTCATTGGTTGTCTGCTCTCATGCACACAGAGGCTGCCCCATGACTAAAACCTGTTTGATTTTGTCTTAATGAGTCACAGACTAATTGGAGTGAGTTGTTAAACATTGCGTGACTGGCTTCAAGGGAGCATGCCACCGAATGCCTCTGACTCGGTAAAATTATATTATGTATAACACGATAATATGATTTTAAAATGTATTTTCAAGGATTCTGTTAAATTTAGATTTTTAATATTTCATAGGTTCCAAAGGGTTAATTTAGGCGATTCCAGACAAACCCCCCAAACCCCCCCCCCAAGAGACATGCCATACAATCACAGATCTTTATCCACATCAGCAACTTTGGAGCTGAAGTGGATAAAATACAAAAACGTGAATCCCCTGGCCTCTCCTACAGCCCTGTCTTGTGATTCCCTTTGCTTAGGCCGAGTGGGGGTCTGTGTGTATAATCACAAACCTTGACAATATTTAAAGTGGAAAAGAAGGTTCAGTCAGCCCTAAAATTCCAGAATTATAGTGGCAGTAACAGTAACAGTTTGATTTTGAACTAGAAAATTAAAAAAAACATCTTATATTTTTAAAAATCGGCCGTCGACTGTTTTAGCAACAGTGTCTTTGTACCTTTTACAGTCATTTGTTGCTTTACTTTAGAATGTTTGCAGCCAAGTTCAAAGCCATGAGTACAGAGGAACTTATGAGCCACTGTATTATTGAATGTAATAATAATAATACATTTTATTTGTATTGCACTTTATATTTTAGCAATCTCAAAGTGCTACAGAGTCAAAAAAAAAGTGTAATTTGTAAATTTGAATGTGTAATTTGAAAGCTGTGTAAAGGTGGATACAAATTTTGCTATTGTTTTTGACTTACAAGGCTGGACAGGCATGTGAGTGCAGCTAATCTTAGAATGTGAGATGTAGCATAGAATAACCAGCGTAAATCTTACAAATCCATTTTATCCTTAACAGGGTTGTGGGGAACCTGGAGCCTATCCCAGTTAGCACAGGGCACAAGGCAGGATCAGTCCCTGGGCAGGGTGCCAGTCCATCACAGAGTTAACAGACACACATATTAGGGCCAATTTAGCATCGCTAATCCTCCTAACCTGCATATCTTTGGACTGTGTCTGAGGAAACCAGAGCACCTGGAGGAAACCTACATGGACATGGAGAGAGCATGAAAACCCCACACAGGAAGGGGCCACCCGGTACGCGAACACTGGCTTCCTTGTTGTGAAACAGCTGTGTTATCACTGTGCCATCGAACCGCCCCTAACATGGAAGATCTTGATCAAAAAGTGCTCCCTACCTTCCCTTTTATTACACAGAATGTCGTGCACACATTCAACAGTAGGCGACTCTCCAGCCTGTAGAGACTGCATTACTTCAACTTCAAGGACATGAGAGATTTGTATGCTTTGATTATCATGGTCTGCATATAAGAAATCAACCCTAGGTGGAAACGCAAAGGCCAAAGATTTGGACAAACAGAGGCTGGTAATGGTGAACAAATTTGTAAAGAAGAGTAAAAGATGACTGAAGATCTGAGAAGCTTGGGAATAAAGTGTAAGTTGGAGGAGGAGCTGACAAAAGACACAAATTAGATAGTATGCCATATGAGGAGAATAGAGAACACCAAAATTGTTAGCTGGAAAAAGTAAAAAATTGGACAGGTTGGATGAACACTTCCATCCATCCATTTTCCAACCCGCTGAATCCGAACACAGGGTTGGATGAACACTTTTTTAAGAAGAATTATCAATAGACGCTTTTCCACTGCAGGAACTATGTTTTCAAGAACCAATTAATTCCTGCATGATGTAGGCCCTGGGTCACTCGCTTTTCCATTACAACTGTAACCTTTATGCAAAACTAGGGGGCTCTGCCCCCTTCTCACTTCGCTCACCAACCCCTGGGCGGGCGCTATGCGCTAGCCACTTCATGGCTCTGCTACTCGCGTATGGGGAAGTTATGGGGAAGTTATTTTCATGGGAATTGTTACATATGCATAATAGAACTAACTATTTTACATTACAGCGAGTTATTAACCATAGTAAAAAAAATAGTAAAACATAATAAATTGTAAGAAATTTATGTTTCATGTTGCTTTAGAGGTATTTGTTACGTTATACGTTTTTGTTCTGTTTGGCTTTGAAATTAACATGCAAATACTTTTACTGTAAAACTTAAGTAAAAACAATATTTGGAATTAACTTTTTGTCAATATCGCATTGAATTTTGATTTCGTGTTTGGAGTTACATCGTGACAACGCAATGTATAACTGCCATTGAGTGAATATCCTTTCTTTCTCTGTAATAAATAAACTGACTTTTTTGAATGTTTGTCCCTGTGATTTGTTAATTGTCTTTGCAAAAGCTATTCTAACGGGAAACTGTAAACGTTTTAATACGAATGGCATATCAAGATTTCCTTTGGTGTCTAATGTTTTTTGTGGAAGATGTACTACATTACCTTTATGTCGCCTGCTAAAATTTTACATGTCAGAATTGTTCGACCAAATTTGAATACAACTAATCTTGTCCTATTGCATAGCCCATCACTCAGACATAAATTATGCAGTAATATTATGATACATCCTTCTTTCAACAGTAATTCGGCTGGTGGAAGACTGGACATTGTTAACGTTTGTAGATATTCTACGGGATATTGTAAGTTGATGTTTTCACCTTCCACACAATCGTCACCAACTGTTTCAGCATAGTCTATTGATACGCATTTAACCAATTTGCTTTGTAACCGATCGACAATTTTTGCATTAATTTGTTTGACTTCATCGTTTCTCGGTGCTAGGATTGCCCATGTGGCAGGTGGCTATGAAGACTGATGCGGTGTGAAGTGCTGCGTTGTCTTCCCCAATAACTCTTAAAAGTCTAAAATACAAACAGATTTGTATGATGCCGCCAGTGTTTGCATCCAATCAGCACAATACATCGCCTGAGCCCAACCCACGATAGTTTCTGGTTGAATGAAAAGCACATACTCTGTAGTAGTAGCTAAAAAAAAGTCCCAAAAACTACAAATGACCCGAGTTCTTGTGGTGGGAATGCTACAAAAATTCCTGTGTTTCTAAAAAGTCCCTCGTTTCTGAAAATAGTTCCTGCGATGGGAAAGCACATATTGCGGTGGGACTGGATATTGATGTACTAACTTGTGACATATGAAAGAATATAGCAAATGGAAAAGGTTAGTTAAGGAACTAACTATTCTTCCCTGTTCCTTTAGAAGAGAAATGACATGATGATGACGATAATTATGACTAATGAAGATAGTAATGGGCTTAAACCAAAAAGCCAGGGTCGCTTAACCTTAAATGTATAAACTTCCTCACATTCTGTCAGATAAGGACTCATGTCTAGTCCACTGCTACTAAGTTGTAATGCCAGAATCCTAGAAAATGTATACACTACATGTATTTGTTTGGTTTATTCATAACATCCTCCTCCTCATCCTCCTCACAGTTTTAATGGCCATTTTCCAGGTTTATAGAGGCTACTGACCCCAAATCTTTTTACTTCACTCCTTACCATCCATTCCGGGCTCCTTTGGGGTGAGATCTATTCTTTTAGTATCCATCTTACACCAGATCATCTTCAGCCATGAATTCTTTGGTCTCCTTCTTGGCCTCAGGCTTTCCAACAGATATTTTTTTTCTTCGGTCAATACTTTTATTTTTTAACTGCTGCTGAGTTAGGGTTATGACCTCTGTGACCCTGAACCTGAACTATTTGGAGTCCACTAATTGATGGATGGATGGCTGCCTTCACCAAACAGTTAATCATTACTAGAAAAATGTTCATTTCTGATTGATAACCAGAATAATACCAATGTAGAAATAGCTAAGTGGGGAGCATAGTGACATAGCGAGTGATACTATTGCTTCAAAGCTCTAAGAGACAGGATGTGAATCTAGGTATGGACTGTGTTGAGCTGCCCAGTGGGGACTGGGTGGTCTCGTGGTCTCGGAACCCCCGCAGATTTTGTTTTTTTTTTTTTTTCTCCAGCCCTCTTTATTTTTTATTTTTTTGTTTTTTTCTGTCCTCCTGTCCATAGGACCTTACTTTACTCTTTGTTACTTAGTATCGCCTAATCTTATTTTTATATTTTTCTTTTTTCTCTTTCTTCATCTTGTAAAGCACTTTGAGCTACATCTATCTATCTATCTATCTATCTATCATTTGTATGAAAACATGCTATATAAATAAATGTTGTTGTTGTTGTTGTTAATATTCCCCATCTTTCTGCTGGGGGTTTTCTCTGGATACTCCAAGTATTTTCTCCTAGCTCAGAGGTATTCATGTTAGGTTTACTGGTAGAGCTACGTTGTCCATTGTGAGTCAGCTTGTGTGTGGTTAGCGTCCACATGCATGACCCCCAATTAAATTAACTGGCCTCAAGAATAGCTGGTTGGGTGGACTGGCATACTTTAGTTGTGTTAATGTGTAATTCAAAGACTGAACATAACATATAATAATATGCATAGCTGTCATGCATGTGCAGATTTATTAGCTGGTTTCCTGTTAATATTAATACCATAGATTTTGCTTCCTATGAAATCCAATTGACATCTGCTAAAACTGTGAATCTTTCCCTGTAGACACTGGATGGCCATTCCCAGCAATAATATATTCAAGTGGGGCCCGATTTCTGGTGAGGACAACATCCAAACTCTCATCATGCCGACCTAAAAAGTAGAACAAGGTAAGAGACCTGGGCTTGTACATTTGCTAAGCTACAAATAGCCCAAAATCTTAAAAAAAATTGCAAAAACCGCTTTGAATATTAACATCCAGTTCAACTGTCTTCAATTGTTTTCCTGCACAATCGTCATTTAGTTAGTTTTTCTCCAGAATTGACCGGGTCATGGGGGCTACAGCCTTAGCAGAGAGGCCTACATCTCCCTTTCTCCAGCCATACTTGCCAACTCATTCTGTGGGATCCCAAGGTATTCCTAGGGCATCTGGGAGTTATAATCCTCCCAGTGAGCTCTGGGTCTTCCCTAGGGTCTCCTCCCAGCTGGTTGTGCCCATAAAACCACCACAGGGAGGCATCCATGAGGCATCAGTATCAGATGCCTGAACCGTCTCCTCTTGATTCACAGGGTCAGCAGCTCCAGGTCTCTCCCGGGTGTCTTTACTTCTCACACTGTCTCTAAGGGAGAGCTCAGCCACCTTGAGGAGAAAGCTCATTTTGGATGCTTATGCCCACAATCTCATTCTTTCGGTCCTTAACCTAAGATAATGACCACAGGTGAGGGTAGGGACATAGATCGACTGATAAATCGAGAGCTTTGCCTTTTGGTTCAGTTCCTCCTTCATCACTACGGAACAGTAAAGTGACCACATAACTGTGGTATCTGTTTGTAGATCTTACCATTTTTTTTCCCTCTCTTCTGAACAAGACGCCGAAGTACTTAAACAGTAACTCACCTCCCACTCGAACAGTCCACCTTTTTTCTTCTGAGGACCATGGCCTCAGATTTGGAGGTGCTTATCCTCATCCCTGCTGCTCCAATGAGTGAAGCCAACAGGACCTTGCTGTCTGCAAAAAGCAGTAATGCAATTCTAAGGTCACTGAACCATAGTCAAAAACAGTATCCTGAAATTGTGAACATTTAATAGTCATTTATCTCTCTCTCTCTCTCTCTTTTATATATATATATATATATATATATATATATATATAAATAAAATCCAACGTCTGTATGTAAGAGAACTACTTAACAGATTTAGATTGGGATATTTTCTATAATTTGCTTGAACATTCCGGTTGATTTTGCGACTTCTCTCATTGCACTAAGTGTCATAGTTCGCTTGTAGGAGTGATTTATTCACGCTAATCTAAGGCAGAGGCTGCAGGCCGAGGGGAGGGGGAAGTGTGACGAGCCAGACGGGGCTCTCTTCACTCACGCGCCAGCCTCTGTTCGAGTCGGTCTACCTGTCACCACGGTTTGAAGCGTACCTTGCCTCCGCTTAGCTAGCGATACCTGTTTCCATCCATCCATTTTCCATCCCGCTGAATCCGAACACAGGGTCACAGGGGTCTACTGGAGCCAATCCCAGCCAACACAGGGCACAAGGCAGGAACCAATCCCGGGCAGGGTGCCAACCCACCGCAGGCGATACCTGATTGTTTATTGATTTTTAAAGTTTGTCCTGTTTCACTACTACGCGGGCGGAGCCATGGGGGATAGCTAGTTTTAAAATAAAGTACTGAGAGGACTATTGTAGTACATGACCCTTAATTAAGCGAGCATCTGATACGTTATTAGCATGTATGACATGGAGAACATAAAGACGAAACAAAAAAATGGAAACATTAAAAAAAAGTGATTTTTGTAACAAACAAAATGTTAAAAATTCTAAAAATGGTACAGTACATAATATATTTAACTTGCTGGAGAGAGCACATCAGCTCTGTTGCATCTCGAAAAAAGCATTTTGGTTTTGAATCCTGTGATTGGTTGCTCTTTGTGCTGGCAGCGTGCCACAGAAAAGGTGGGGGCTGACACAGAGGTGTCAGCTGACTTCACAATGAAACACAGCACTGACAGTGTTCAGAGACCGTTTCTGTGTGGCTACGAGGAGATCGCTTCTGAGCCAGATGATGCTGGTTTGAGGCTGCCAATCGCAGCTACCACAGTTCAAATATTTAAAGTGTACATCCTCAGCAATACACATCTGAAGGGGAGTTTGCACATTCTCCACATGTCCACGTGAATTTCTTTCCTGACATTCCTCCCAAATACCAAAGGCATGGATGATGGTTGATTTTAAATGGAGCCAGCAAGAGTATACTAGTGAATGTGCTTTACATTGGGGTGGCATCCTGTCCTTAGGGTCTTCCTATCTTGCGCCCAATGCTACTGTGCTAGAACAAACTCTGATCCTCCAGTGCTGAACTATGTTGAGCTCATTTAAGAATTTTATGTAATGTTATTACATTTCACATTTACTTGACCCTGAATATTTTCAGACAGCAGCAGTGACAGATTTGTTTCATATATAAAAGGAATTAAAAATGATTTATGTTCTTTTGAGGCTTAGGAAAGACTTAATAGTCTCACTCTGCTACGCGTTAAATCCGACTTGGCAAACACTTTGGACATCTTTAGTATATTTGAATGATTTGCAGCGGCAAAGACTCAAAGGAAGTCTTTCTGAGCATGATGAGTCGACTGAATGTCTGTTTAAGTCTGTCTTGTGTTTTATCCATACATAAAACTTTAGATAGGTCATTAACCTACCTTGGATTGGATGTCTGACCATTGCAGGGTTTAGGATGTAGGAAGAAATCCATAGCAGACCTGGGGAGTATGTGCAAACTCTTGTTCTAATATACTGTACATCACTTGATACACCCTAGACATATCCTCAGTAATGGAACCTAGGGTCATTGGGTGATTTGGGTCTTTAACCATGAGACTCCTTTACCTAGGCTACACGACTAGGGGTGATCAATCCTTGGCATATGTCCTATAAGCTTTGTGGGTCATGGATCACCTTTTCTGATCCAAAGCCATCTGGAAGCATTGTCTGCAGTCTCCATGATCCTCTTGATATCTTTCTTAATATGTAGGCCTGTGATGCCACAATGCATCCAAGGGGTCTAAGGATTGGCCAGTAAAGCCTCTGCATTTCACCTCAATTGGCCTACATTGAGCACACCAACCATTCCTTCTCCATTCATTGAGCAGATCCTCATACTTTTCCTTCTTCTTTTCATTTGCCTACTTCATTTGGTTCTCCTAGGGCATGGTCAGTTCCAGCATGACCACTTGCCTTATTTTTACGGACATCAGGACATTATCTGGCCTAAGGGTGGTTATTGTGACGGCAACTGGGAACCTGAGCCGCCCCCACCGGCTCAACTAGCAGCTGCCAGCCCTGAGCTGTGGTGAGTATCCCGTCTGGTTAGTTAGTGGTTCGGTCAGAATTTGAACCCAGTTTACCAGAGGTGTAAGACACCAATGCTACTTAATGTTCCACTTAGCCACTTTGTCATCTGATGGACTGTTTCAGATTTTCCTGGCTGGTTAAGTCAGTTAGGTTTAACTTAAATTTGACCACGAACCTCCTGTTATTGCACTTTAGTAGAATTAGATCTTCAGTCTTTATACCTAAGCAATAAAAATCACTATTGCTTTAGACATGTAGGACAACTGAAAATCTCTAAATGTTGAATTAAAAAAATCATTCGGATAGTTGAAAGCTGTGGTAACCTGAACAGCAAACTGAAAGTTAAAAGTTTTGCATTAACTATAAAATTCAATTTAGAGAGGAAGGAAAGCTAACTTCAGAAAAACTGTGGTGTAACATATGGAACTCTTTAGAAGCAGACACTGTGGCATGATGCATTCCTTTAAAAACAAAAAAAGCAGCTTGATTTTTTTTTTTTTTTTTTGAGACAAGACCTATAAAAATAAAATGAGAAAATATAACTTAGTCAGTGTGCCAAAAACAGGACAAAGTCCCTAAGTATATCATGGTGGGGAATCGAAACTTCTAGTTAAAGACCACTGGAAGTCTGGGAGAAAGCACACACTCTGCTACACATTTGTAATGTTTTGTCTTTTACTAGCTGCGGAAGTGCGTTAGGCGTTCAGTGAGGTTTTGGTGCCCTTCTGTCTCGAATCGGCCATTTCTCAGTTTCACGCCAGTCCTCCTTCCTGTAACTCATTGACTTCATCATCTGCATATTTTGTTTTCACCCCCCACTCTCTAAAATAAATCATCTATTAATCCTTTTTGCTTTATATATCCAAAAATATAAGCTGAGATTTACAAGGTCCCCAAGATGTCTGACAGCTGCACTGAACAGAAACCTTATTAAGTATATAGATATATTTTCAAACATTTCAGGTAAATGTACTATAAATTACATTCAATGCTCTTATTAAAATAAATGTTTCAAAGCAACAAGTTGCAGTCAAGGAGGCAAAGTGGTTAGCTTTGCTGCATCACCCCTCTTCAGTCTTGTTTTGAATCCCAACCCAGTCACTGTCTTTGTCGAGTTTACATATTCTCCTGGTATATGTGGTAACATGGAAACAGGTTGTTGAAGTCAGGAAAAGGTTACAAACCATTTCTAAGATCCTGGGACTCCATTATGCCCCAGTGAGAACAATTATCTCCAAATGGAGGATATTTGAAACAGTGGTGGATATTCCCAGAAGGGGCCAGTGACCACTCATTCAAGAAGTCACAGAGTATCGCAGAAGAACATCCAAACAACTGCGGGCCTCTTTAGCCTTAGCCATGGTCTGTGGTGGTGTCTCCATGATGAAAAAAAATAAAAATAGGAAACATATTAAAGAGCAGCAAGACAGAAACCTCTGCTATCCAAAAACATTAGAACAATCCAGACAAGAACAGGCCATTCAGCCCAACAAAGCTCACCAGTCCTATCCACTTAATTCTTTCAAAATAACCTCACATAACAGTAACACTGGAGAGTAACATCAGTGCTCGTCTTGCATTTGCAAAAAAGCAAATGATGATCCTGAAGCCCTTTGAAATATTGTGTAGTGGACAGAAACAGTCAAAAGTAGAACTCTTTGGATGAAGAATGTTAATGCAGCATTCAGCATTAAGAATATCATACAGTACCAACCATCAAAAACATGGGTTGTAGTGTGATGGTGTGTGATGCTTTTCTGACTCAGGACCTGGAAGACTTGTTATATTGAGGAAACCATGATTTTTGTACATTACTGGAATATTCTTGAGGAGAATGTCCAGTTATCTGTCCATGACTTCAAGCTGAAGTGTCATTGGATTGTGTAGCAGCTCAAAGACCCCAAACACAAAAGTGGCCTAGTCAAAGTCCTGACTTAAACCTAAGAGAGATGCTGTGGCAGGACCTGAAACAGGAAATTCACTCAGCCAAACTGACCAAGGTATGTGAATTACAGGAAATTCTCAAAGAAGTGTGTGTTAAACTTCCCTAGTAGTGATGTGAAAGTGTGGAAGCGTTGAATTGTGATGATTACTCCTGTAACTGTGCACTGAAACTATGGGAGCAATTTTTTTTTTCATATGGGTAGTAGTAGGGTTGAATAACTTCATGAAGCATGAAGGTAGCAAACATTCAGAAGGCTGGCTCCATGGTAGGAGAGAAACTGGATGGCTTGGAAACTGTGGCAAATCGGAGAACATTGTCAAGACTTCAGTCTATAATTGAAAATGTTAATCACCCACTGCACAGTGTTGTGGTTTGACAGAGAAGTGTTTTTAGCAGTAGACTGACTAGCATCAAGTGCTCCACTGAACGTCACGGGAAATCCTCCCTCCCCTTAGCCATCAGACTCTATAGTTCCTGTTCTAGTCACTCACCCACACAATAAGCCGTTCCCTCTCTCCATAATGGATCTCCCAGAACATTTTTCAACTACTTAGATGTGCAATAACTCATCTGTTGTTTCTCATGTGAATAACATTTAACATTTGTTTTCAAAATGTGCAATATTTCACCTATATGTGCAATATTATGATGGGAAATACTTCCTGCTCGGTGTTACTATTCTGTTTAGTAAACTAGGGAGTTGGTAAGAGACTCAGATGTATAGCATCAATTATATTCAATTCACTGTGTAAATGTACAGCATAGTAAATGAGGGTTTATTGTAGTTTATTTTGATATTTAAATTCTATTTTACTGCGGTGGGTTGGCACCCTGCCCAGGATTGTTTCCTGCCTTGTGCCCTGTGTTGGCTGGGATTGGCTCCAGCAGACCCCCGTGACCCTGTGTTCGGATTCAGCGGGTTGGAAAATGGATGGATGGAAATTCTATTTTACTTTATAGGCTTACGAGCTGTATATACCCGGCATTGCCCGGGGCAGAAGTAACCTAATCGGTCAAACACTTACATATATACCAAAGTAAACCTAATCGGTTAAACAGCTTCATATATACAGAAGCGAACCTAATTGGTCAAACAGTTATGAATGTGCAGAATGATTTTACAAACATTATGCGTGTTAACAATCATTAAAAAGAAAAGATTGAGGAACTGTTCTTCTATATGTGATGAAGCCACTAATAAGACAGATTTTTTTCAGGACCCAGCTGTTTCATAACTAAACTACTGCCACCCCAAAGTAATGCCTAATAGTGGTTTTTGGGGTAGCTGTGGAATAAAAAGGGTGTTTTTTAGTCAGTAAGAATCTTGACAGTACCCTTCAGTACGGGCTGAAGGGTGCCTATGTAAGGTTTTACATCCTTCCCGTATGGAAAAAAAAACATACTAAACTTTTTTTTCATCATTACAGATAATCTCAGTCAAATCGAAGTACGCATTCTCAATTTATTTTTATCTAATTTTTACTTTTTCACAAAGCCATCCCATGCCAATTTGTATGAATAAACTTTTGCTAGAGAGTTACCAAAAGTTTATTCATGCACATATTTTAATACGGATAATCTATCTCTAATCAAGGTTCTCATTTTCATTCTAATTTAAAATAGTAATAGATACTCATTTTTTTGTTCTGTTTTAGAAAAACCAATCTATGCCACCTACGTCTTCGTCAAGTCAGCTTCATCCAGCTTCATCACATATAGAAGAAGAGTTCCTCAATCTTTTCTTTTTAATGATTGTTAACACGCATAATCTTTGTAAAATTATTCTGCACATGCATAACTGTTTGACCAATTAGGTTCGCTTCTGTATATATGAAGCTGTTTCATCGATTAGGTTTGCTTTTGTATTTATGTAACTGTTTGACCAATTAGGTTTGCTTATGTATATAGATTAGCTGTTTGTCCGATTAGGTTCGCTTCTGTATATATGAAGCTGTTTAACCGATTAGGTTTACTTTGGTATATATGTAAGTGTTTGACCGATTAGGTTACTTCTGCCCTGGGCAACGCCGGGTATATACAGCTCGTATATATATATATATACATATACACACATACATGCAGTTTTAATAACACAGAAATCAATATAAACATTAACATCATTATCATATGAGAATATGAAGTAATATATAAGAAGCACATTTCATATAAATATAAATTATTAAACAGTAAAATCTTCTTCTGTAATTTGCTACCGTGGCAATTTGTGTGTCTGTCCAGGATTTTAAATGACCTGTAGCTCGCAAACCGTTGCACCTATACACTTGAAATGTGGTACACATATAGTACGTCACGTCTACTATCCGCTTTATGGGTGATGATTGTTTTAGTCTTTTTATCTTTATTTTATTTTATTGTACAATCAAGTCCTATCTGCGCACAGCAGGGCAGCCGTGGGCGGATGCGTATGGTGTATTCACTCGATGTTATCGTGCATTGTGCTGTCAGTGGTATTTTGATAAAAGAATTTGAACAACATATAAGAAGCGTATAAATTATTAAACAGTAAAACATTAACATTTAAGAAGTAAAGTTACATTAAGTACTACTGCTGTGCCTTCGGGTATACCTCATTTTTTGTTTGCCCATTACATGCTTAAATGTATAAATTTTTTGGTGCACCTACCCGAGAACACGCGACATATAACCGAGCGTGGGAGAAGCATGGATTTTAAAGACGCATTGAGTTGATGTGCTGGTCTCCCTCGTGAAATAACTGGTAATGTTTGACTAAAATCTACAGCGAGTAAAACGACATTAGCTCCTATTTTTTTTTTACGATCTCTGAGATGTTGCTTTTTTCGGTTCAAGGCTTCATAAGCTCTTTTATGTTGTATGGTGTACTTATCCCAAACCATCATCTTTGAATGTTGCAAGACTTTCGCCTTGTATGTAGATCGGGGTAATTACATTCATTGCATTCCTAGTCTGAATCACAATGTGATTGTATGGGTGGTTACCTGGCACTGTAGGGTTGCCACCCGTCCTTTAAAATACGGAATCGTGCCGCGTTTGAGAATGAAATTGCGCGTCCCGTTTTGAATCAATACTGGACGGGATTTATCCCGTATTTTTTTTATAATTTTTTTTTTAAAGCAGCGTCTCATGCAAATCACCCCACACGCATTTTATGAAGATGCCTCCTTTCCTACTTTTGATTGGGTAATACTTGATGTCATCGTTAGTTTGATTGGTGTTTTTAACTGTCCAGTGAGTAGGGCGTGTCTTTCAACCGTAAGCAGATTTTTTGCAGTGGTATCACTGACCTCGACGACGGCGACGTTATACGTCAAAAATAAATTACGATAAATGACGATTTTAGCGATACTTTATTACGACGGCGGCTACATAGACACGATCAAATAAAAACAAAAAAATCAAATAATCATTCTACATTTTCAAAACGTCGAAAAAACGACGGAATGAAAAAAAGGCCCACCCGACGACCCACCCATTCCATTTTTATATATATAGATTTTTTTATATTTGCTCTTCGTGTTCCTTGTGGCTTTGCCTACCTATACAGTTGTAATGTAAGTAATTTCCTTTGGAATTAATAAAGTGTTCTGATTCCGATCCTTTGTATTTGCATTAGCACAGCTGTAACCTGTTATTTTATTCAGATGGGCTACAAGGTAACTGATATTCCTTCAAAGCAGTAATAGCCCTTAGAAATACTAGTAATATCTTACCTGTATTTTAAAATTAATTTAACTGTAAAAAAAAAAGGTACCAATTTTTATCCAAAACATGACTGGTACTTTATGCAAAAACAGAGGGTATTAGGAAGCAGAAAAGCATAAGGAGTACCGGTACTTAAAAACTTCAAATCCACTAGAGAGTAATTGCATGAAAATTTTTTATTTCCTATGCATTGATTTCGATTAAAAATTTTGGTCATGTATTTTTCAAATGTGCCCTGAGGTAGCTTAGATTGTCTCATCGCCACTTATTTTTGGGGGCTTTCCCAGGCGTTCCTTGTCTAGTTGTGACATAAGGTGCAATCTCACATGTCCAACATGTAAGGTGGACTTTTATAAACCAATTAAACAAAGAATACAGATTACTCCTCCTCATATTTTATCATCATTATCGAAACCGCTTGTTAATGTTCATGGATAGTTGAAGGCATGGCAGGACAGGGCACCAGTCCATCACAAGGACCGCTCACAAACACAGCCCACATTCAAACTCACACAGGGCCAATTAACTAAACCAGCATGTCTTTGGGAGTGTGGCAGGGAAACCAACACAGTGGTGGAGAGAATGTGCAACGTCAAACATGGACAAGATCCGAATGAGGGCCCCCAAGACACTGGATCTGTGAAACAGAAGCATTAACTACAGTGTTAACTACACACTTAATGAATCTTCTATTTAAACAGTGTAACTAATAAAGTGGGATGATCTTAATGTAAGCTTTCTTTATCAATGTTTTAGGAATGAACTATAAACTCAGGCAGCCTGCCGTTCTACAATGCCTGATCAAGACAAAAAGGTGAAAAAAACTGACAAGACAAGTGAGAAGAAAGCAAAAGACAGCGTTGAAAGGTAAGATTGTGATAGCAGTGTAGAACAGACCTAAAATAAGAAGACTACACAGTCATTTGGTGGAGCAGTTAGCCAATGAATGTGAAGAGATGAGAAGCACTGCCTATGTCGAGTGTACTTCCAGTCATGTCAAGGAGGCTCTCTCTTTTAGTATGGGCAGATATCGAGTTGGTTTTTAGTCTCTTAGCCTGTCACTCTTCTGTTGGTCAATAATGAAATATGTCTAGAAATGGAGCCTTTTTTGCTGAGGACAGCTGATATGATTTGGATGTTGTTTCTCTCTTTGGTTACACTAATGACATTTTCTTTGAGCCCTTTCACCGTCTGTTAGTCTGGGATGTAATGATGGACATAGCTGCCAAGAGGCAGGGTTAACCACTGACCCTCAGAGATACCACCACATCCTGTGAGTGTGCTGCGCCTAGTCCCATAAGACGCTGATTTTAAACAACACAATATGAATCTTGAGGGGTGCAGAATTCTTGTAACGTTCCATTACTCTATGGAAGCGAGTCAACTGATTTATGGTGACCCAGTAATTTTTAGGTGGCCATGAACTGCAAGCACTGAGTGCTTGTTGATTTTTTTTCCCCCAGTGCTTACAGTTTGGTTAATAAACCATGACATTTAAACTTGCCATAAGAAAGCTTGTGTGTAATTATTGCATTCTGCTCATTCATCATGTGCAATGGCAAAGAGCAATTTCTTTATGTAGCTGTGCACCTATCAAACCATTCAGTCTGTCATTTCAAAGTGTTGTATATTTGATTTCTGAACCATGCATCACAGGTTATCATTTTATTCCATGTTGCACATTTTCATTGATCTTCTCTTAAGCCATTTTGTCCATCACAATGCAAACTTCATTAAATCAACCTGTAGATCTTCCATTTATCTTTTTTTAACACTTTATTGAATTTATTAAAAGCAAATAACATTCTATTCAATAAGCGAGTCAAACTTGACAAAGCTAAATTCAAATCGGCCCCCACCCATGAGAAGGAAAGCAAGGCCAACAGCCAGAGTAGAAAGAAAGGGAGAGAGTCATTTTCCACAATATAAATGCTTATTCTAAAATGTTATTGATTTACTCCTGCTAGGTATTAAAAAAGTTAAACAGATCCTTTGAGTGAGAATTAGATTTTTTTCCAATTTCAAATAATATGTAACATCAGTTTCCCACCAACTAAAGAGGTGGGCAACGATTCTTTCAGTTGACAAGATAAGTCAATGTGCCAATAGTGTAGTAAAGGCAATTACAGTTTGTTTGTCCTTCTCCACTTTAAGCCCATCTGGAGGTACACCAAACACAGCTGTTAATGGATTAGGAGAGATCGTCCATTTATCTGTTATCTCAATCTGTTTAATCTAATTTGCTCCTCAACAAGCTTTTAAAAAATCTTGGCATCTATTATGCGGTGGCATTAAAGAATGATTGGGGCAACAGCAGGTGACCCCGTTTAATGTCCATAATGAACTGTTGGAAACAGTAATGAAAAAGTAGGATATGTCAATGTTGATGTGTGTTTTGCTCTTCAGTGAATTCCATTCCTCACAAAGGTAAGGTCCAGATAGACGATGTTATAAATTGAAAAATCTTTCACTCTCTCTTAAAATTGATTTTTTAGAAAAATATTTTACCTGAATATTTTGGCTGCTTTTTCACTAGCACATTTAAATTTACTTATTCGGCTGACACCTTTACCTGAAGGAATTTACAACATTTATGATAGAATTGGTTCCATTTCTTTTCGGTTTTCCAATTGGTGCACAGGCTCATTGTCACACAGTGTCAGTAGTGGGATTGGAAGTCCACTACACCACACAGCCTTAGCACCATTCTGTGTGGTCCCCCCAACTACCTGGAAGGGGGTCTCTCTTTGAATTGCCTTTCCCTACAAGTTTTTGTCTTGTCTTCTTAGGGAGTCAGAAACCCATTGAGGCATTTCTTGTGTGATTTTGGGCTATGCAAGAAATAAATTGTTGTTGTTGCTTCCTTACAGTTACATGTTTCCTGAATGTAATGATTAATTTATTATTCATGGTACTGTGACATTATTTTCTTTTACAATCAGGTGCCATCATGTTGCTATTCCTATTAGTGCCATGGAAGTTGCATAGCACGATGAGGTGCCTTGCGTCATCAAGTATGACCCTTCAAATCCGGCCCAAAGAGTCTTTTGATATCCGTAATTAGGATAAGAACTCTACTAAGCGAAACGCGTATTCTTTTTCAACTTTCTGGTTTCCAATTCTGTGGTTTCTCTCTCTGACCTCTTTCTGGTTTATGATTAGGCTTTGGTGTACTAGGTTCTGATCCATTTTCCAATTGATAAATGTTCCACCTGTTTGTCCTCTGCATGTCATTGTGCAGAATAGATGAGGACTTCCTGGATCAGGTGGTTTATATAGTGGTGTGGAAGCAGAAGGGGTGGAGTGACTGTAATCCATGGCAGAAGAGATGTCCTGGTCCTCCAGATAGTTCTCCACCTTTCTAAAGCAAATAGATGTCGAGTTAGTGGCAGTATCACATCCAAATCCTTGTGTTGTTGGTTGACACATGGGACACGGACACGCTCAGAGTATAAATATGGTACATGCTGTAAGCTTGTGACTTGTACTGTAGTTTTTTATTTTATTCTGTTCTGTTTTTTAGCGATGTCCTGGAATGGCCACACAATATATTTAATGAATAACAGACATATTACAGTGCACTTAAGTAGTTTAAATAACAAGTAACAACAGTTTAATTTTAGAAATCATATTGAACCCATATGTTCTTATAGAAAATGTGAATAAATAACAGTCTAACTTGCCATTGGGACATTATTATCAGCTGAAGTTGGAGACTGACGTTAAAGCTGAAATGTGAATCTGTGCCTGAGGAGCACATCCAACTCAAAATACAGAACAGCCAAAATTAAAAAATAAACTTATATTTTGCTGTCCGAGCTGTTTTAAGATGATGCAGACTTTTTGGCCTGTCTCTTGTAACACATGACTTTATTTGTCTCTTCTAGGGCACTTTATAGTGGAACTTGGCGTAAGTGGTATGATATTAAGTAAAAATAGTTTATTATACTTTGCTCACAAATAAGCCAATTTAAAGAGTGATTTGAAATCATGGCTGAGCTGACTGTTCTGAAGCCATGACTGTATATATTTTGTCTGTTTCATTACGAGACATCTTCAGTAATGGCTGACATGTTTTTTTTTTCCTTCTTGAATATCTTTGAAATTAATTTCTTCTCCTTTTACAAACTCTTAAATGATCATTGCACATTTTACAGAGCTGCTGGTGTTTGTTGCTTTAAAATGAATTCAACAAGAACTTGGAGACATATTGGGAAACTTGTTAAGGGTACATTTTGCACAAATGTTATGAAGTTTTTCTTCACACAGAGAACCATAGACAGTTGGAATAAGTTACCAAGTAGTGTGGCAGACAGCAGGACTTTAGCAACCTTCACAACTCGATTTGATGTTATTTTGGAAGAATTAACTGAATGAGACTGGTGACATTTGTTGGGCATGTGTCCTGCCCTCGTGTAAATGTTCTTGGTAAACCAAACTTTTAATAGAAAATCTTCCATAAAACGTAGTGCTCACGAAGGCAGCCATATCAAGTTGGATGTTTGCCTTGCCCCTTCTCATTATTTTGCCAATGTTTAAGTTATCTCTTTATGGCCAAGCCTTTTGTGTGCTCCTTGTTCCTGTTTTCTCATTTGGCACACAGATATTATTTGTTCACCTGCTCAAGTCTCAGGCTCCAACCATCTGTCCCACTAACATTTACAAACTGTCATTTAAACAAAGTCAAATTTGTTTTCTTAAAGCAATGTCAGGGCCTTATTGCAGCTGAACACCATTTTCTGCTATTTTTGTCATTTGTTATTTTATTACTTTGTATGTATTCAGTACATTTATTTGCTTATGTTTAGTATTGGATGGCCTGGTGGCACAGTGGAAGTGCTGCTGCCTTGTAGTAAGGAATCTAGGATTGGTGTCCCAGGTCATCCCCGTGTGGAGTTTGCATGTTCTCCCAATGTCCACACGTGTTTCTTCAGGGTGCTCCGGTTTCCTGTCACACTCCAAAGACATGCAGGTTTGGTGAATTGGCGATGCTAAATTGGCCTTAATGTGTGTTGGGTGTGTGAGTGTGTTTGTTCGCACTGTGATGGGCTAGCGCACTATCCAGGGTTTGTCCCTAGGCTAGCTGGGATAGGCTCCTGCCATTTCCCTGGTCTAGATTAAGTAGGTTAAGAAATGACATGACACCTAGTATCTAGGGACATTGAAGTCATTCTGAAAGTTTTACCCGAATCTGATCTCTAAAGGGGCTCACTGTGATACTGAAGGGAAAAGTTCACGAAAGCCATATTATCATGGAAGTTTGTCTGTTATCCAGTTGACACTCGGAATGACCACCACAAGGCGAACTGGAGGTGACTACCAGCATTCTTTGTTTGACCACCACCGTGCCCCTGTTGCTTTTGAAATTAAATAGAGTTGGCCGGTTCCGAGCGTCAACTCGATGATAACATACATACAAGACCGCAAGACAAGCACATTGGTGAGTCTTTATTGTTTATTAATTTAGTTTTATTTTTAAAGTTCTGTGTTTTTTTAAATCATATTTTTCTCAAACAATTACAAAAAAAACCACTTTATTTTCCTCCTGGGCAACACCGGGTATTTCTGCTATGTTAGTTAGTAATCCATACAATCAAATCAAACTTAACAAAACCAAAAATTCAACCCCTAGTACCTAAACTAAAGTGTTACCAATAATCCATTTGCTTTTCTTTGAAAATCTTTTTTAAAGTTTAAAAGTGATCTGACCCCTCCTTTAACCGCCACCTTATCGTGGTGGAGGGGTTTGCTTTATGCCCCTGGTAGGGCCACCCAAGGCAAACTGGTCCTAGGTGAGGGATGAGACAAAGAGCGGTTAAACAAACCTCCTATGATGAAAAACAATTTTGGACGGCGTTTTCCCTTGCCCGGACGCGGGTCACCGGGGCCCCACTCTGGAGCCAGGCCTGGAGGTGGGGCTCGATGGCGAGCGCCTGGTGGCCGGGCCTGCACCCATGGGACTCGGCCGGGCACAGCCCGAAGAGGCAACGTGGGTCCCCCTTCCCATGGGCTCACCACCTATGGGAGGGGCCAAGGAGGTCGGGTGCAGTGTGAGTTGGGTGGTGGCCGAAGGCAGGGACCTTGGCGGTCCGATCCTCGGCTACAGAAGCTGGCTCTTGGGACGTGGAATGTCACCTCTCTGAGGGGGAAGGAGCCTGAGCTAGTGCGCGAAGTTGAGAGGTTCCAGCTAGATATAGTCGGACTCACCTCGACGCACAGCTTGGACTCTGGAACCAATCTCCTTGAAAGGGGCTGGACTCTGTACCACTCTGGAGTTGCCCCCGGTGAGAGGCGCCGAGTGGGTGTGGGTATACTTATTGCCCCCCGACTTGGAGCCTGTACATTGGGGTTTACCCCGGTGGACGAGAGGGTAGCCTCCCTTCGCCTTCGGGTGGGGGGATGGGTCCTAACTGTTGTTTGTGTGTATGCACCGAACAGCAGTTCGGAGTACCCACCCTTTTTGGAGTCCCTGGAGGGGGTGCTAGAGGGCATACCTTCTGGGGACTCCCTCGTTCTGCTGGGAGACTTCAATGCTCACGTGGGCAATGACAGTGAGACCTGGAAGGGAGTGATTGGGAGGAATGGCCCCCCCGATCTGAACCCGAGCTGTGTTTTGTTATTGGACTTCTGTGCTCGTCACGGATTGTCCATAACGAACACCATGTTCAAGCATAGGGGTGTTCATATGTGCACTTGGCACCAGGACACCCTAGGCCTCAGTTCGATGATCGACTTTGTGGTCGTGTCGTCGGACTTGCGGCCACATGTCTTGGACACTCGGGTGAAGAGAGGGGCGGAGCTGTCAACTGATCACCACCTGGTGGTGAGTTGGCTTCGATGGTGGGGGAGGATGCCTGTCAGGCGTGGTAGGCCCAAACGTGTTGTGAGGGTCTGCTGGGAATGTCTGGCAGAGCCCCCTGTCAGAAGTAGCTTCAACTCCCACCTCCGGCAGAACTTCGACCACATCCCGAGGGAGGTGGGGGACATTGAGTCCGAATGGGCCATGTTCCGTGCCTCTATTGTTGAGGCAGCTGACCGGAGCTGTGGCCGTAATGTGGTCGGTGCCTGTCGTGGCGGCAATCCCCGAACCCGTTGGTGGACACCGACGGTGAAGGATGCCGTCAAGCTGAAGAAGGAGTCCTACAGGACCCTTTTGTCCTGTGGGACCCTGGAGGCAGCTGATAGGTACCGGCAGGCCAAGCGGAATGCGGCTTTGGTGGTTGCTGAGGCAAAAACTCGGGTGTGGGAGGAGTTTGGGGAGGCCATGGAGAATGACTTTCGGATGGCTTCAAGGAGATTCTGGTCCACCATCCGGCGTCTCAGGAAGGGGAAGCAGTGCAGTGTCAACACTGTATATGGTGGGGATGGTGCGCTGCTGACCTCGACTCGGGACGTTGTGGGTCGGTGGGAGGAGTACTTCGAAGACCTCCTCAATCCCATTAACATGCCTTCCAATGAGGAAGCAGGTAGGCTCCCCCATCTCTGGGACTGAGGCCACCGAGGTGGTCAAAAAACTCCTTGGTGGCAGGGCCCGGGGGTGGATGAGATACGCCCGGAGTTCCTCAAGGCTCTGGATGTTGTAGGACTGTCTTGGTTGACACGCCTCTGCAACATCGCATGGACATCAGGGAGAGTGCCTCTGGATTGGCAGACCGGGGTGGTGGTCCCCCTCTTTAAGAAGGGGGATTGGAGGGTGTGTTCCAACTACAGAGGGATCACACTCCTCAGCCTCCCTGGAAAAGTCTATTCAGGTGTCCTGGAGAGGAGGGAGCCTCGGATTCAGGAGGAACAGTGTGGTTTTCGTCCTGGTCGCGGAACAGTGGACCAGCTCTATACCCTTAGTAGGGTCCTGGAGGGTGCATGGGAGTTTGCCCAACCAGTCTACATGTGTTTTGTGGACTTGGAAAAGGCATTCGACCGTGTCCCTCGGGGAATCCTGTGGGGGGTACTCCGAGAGTATGGGGTACCGGCTCCCCTGATAAGGACTGTTCGGTCCCTGTACGATCGGTGGCAGAGCTTGGTCCGCATTGCCGGCAGTAAGTCGAACCCATTTCCAGTGAGAGTTGGACTCCGCCAGGGCTGCCCTTTGTCACCGATTCTGTTCATAACTTTTATGGACAGAATTTCTAGGCGTAGCCAGGGCGTTGAGGGGGTCCGGTTTGGTGGGCTCAGGATTGGGTCACTGCTTTTTGCAGATGATGTTGTCCTGTTTGCTTCATCAGGCCGTGATCTTCAGCTCTCTCTGGATCGGTTCGCAGCCGAGTGTGAAGCGGCTGGGATGAGAATCAGCACCTCCAAATCCGAGACCATGGTCCTCAGCCGGAAAAGGGTGGAGTGCCCTCTCAGAGTTGGTAGCGAGATCCTGCCCCAAGTGGAGGAGTTCAAGTATCTCGGGGTCTTGTTCACGAGTGAGGGAAGAATGGAGCGTGAGATCGACAGGCAGATCGGTGTGGCGTCCGCAGTAATGCGGGCGCTGCATCAGTCTGTCGTGGTGAAACAGGAGCTGAGCCGGAAGGCGAAGCTCTCAATTTACCAGTCGATCTATGTTCCTACCCTCACCTATGGTCATGAGCTATGGGTAGTGACCGAAATAACGAGATCGCGAATACAAGCGGCTGAAATGAGTTTCCTCTGCAGGGTGTCTGGGCTTTCCCTTAAAGATAGGGTGAGAAGCTCAGTCATCCGGGAGGGGCTCAGAGTAGAGCCGCTGCTCCTCCGCATCGAGAGGAGTCAGATGAGGTGGCTTGGGCATCTAATCAGGATGCCTCCTGGACGCCTCCCTGGTGAGGTGTTCCGGGCACGTCTAACCGGGAGGAGGCCCAGGGGAAGACCCAGGACACACTGGAGGGACTATGTCTCTCGACTGGCCTGGGAACGCCTTGGGATTCTCCCGGAAGAGCTAGAAGAAGTGGCCGGGGAGAGGGAAGTCTGGGCTTCTCTCCTCAAGCTGCTGCCCCCACGACCCGACCTCGGATAAGCGGGAGACAATGGATGGATGGATGAGGTGATCTGACACAATATGTTTAATTGAAGCCTCTTTGACATATAAAATTCTGATGTTAATAAGAGTATGTAGACTTTTGTTCCTCACTGTATAATACACGCTGGAGTCGACATGAAGTGCTGCTATTTGAACACTTTGTTGAGTCGTTCTGAGAGCAAATGGGAGATGTTCAATTGTTAACTGGTATAATTCATAAGGTGCTAACTGTGGTATAGCAGGTCCACGGCTAGAAAAGAAGTGGCCCGTTTTAAATAAATAATCGTACCAAGAAAAGGTGCAAGCTTCAGTTGGGTGCAGGTGTGTGTGGGTGCGTTTCGCTTTGTGGTTAGTTGGAGAACTGGCTGGCCACGCTGTATACACATGTGGAGGCGGGCGGCTCAGTCAGACGCCTCAATGATGCTGCGGAGGGAATGGCTCCTTGCACCCATACCCAATTTGGCAGCATAGAATAAAGGAGACTGCAAGTGACACAAGGGGAAGAGTAAAAACAACAGAAAGAAGAGAGAACTGAGGTTAAAGAGAGGAGGGAGAGAAAGCGAGGGCTTTGGGAGCAGGGGTAGGAAGACGGGAGGGTGCCAGTGATAGTGAGCATGAGAGAGAAAGCAGACAGCCATGAGGAGAGCCCTCAAGAGAGTGTGTGGCCAATGCTCAGGGGCTGCTGAAGTGAGTCTCTCTGGCTGAGCTGTTGAGGGAACTGGAGTGATACGGTGCTGGATGGTGCAACTCGCCAAATAAGTCCGGGAACACAACAGGAGTTGGCGAGGCTCAGATGGGGAGACCTATTGGAACCATGGACAATAGGGACCTAAGGCTGGGTTCGGATTGGGAGCCCTGCTGGAGTCATGGGAGTGCAGGGACCCATACCCGTGAAAGGTCAGCTGTGCCTATTGGTTTGACATGTTTCCAGGCTGCAGGACCCAAGCTGGGTAAGCCGGAGAGACGCTAATTTTTAAAAGGGAAACTCTGGGGACTTGATTTTAAAGGACAGATTCCTGCCTCCTGTGAGATTTTAACCTTGCTTTTAATGGATTTATTATTTGGGATTTTTAACCTCCACTGGACATTTTTTATGGATATATTTATTTATGAAAGACTTTTGCACTGCACTTTTTGAACACGGTTTATTTGGAATGGCTTTTAATAAAAGCACTGAGCACCTTTTTACTCCTACTCCGTGTCTGGCTGTATGTGTCCTCATCTGCTAGGCTCATACCTTGATTACATTATAGACGATGGAGGGTTCAAGATGCTCCTGGACACAACAGAAACATCGAGCTAACCCATACTGTCACTCTCACTCCTTGTATGCAACAGTAAACAGTTATTATTCCTGTTAGGGACATTTTGTGTTTTGCTTTAAGAATGAAAAATTGAAAATGGTTATTTCAAAGAGGTTTTCTTTACAAAGACTACATAAAATAAAGGTTGTTTGTATTTATTTTTAAATTATCGCAGCTGTGACAAGGATAAGCCAATTAGCTGGTTTCACTTCAGAGAACAAAGCAGACACATACTGTATTTTCACATCTGATACACCATGTAGATAAGAAACCAAAAGAACAAAGGCACTCATGCAGATGAGAGTGCTCTTTACTGACATTTAGAAAGAAAAAAATGAATGTCTTCTTGAAGGAATGGAATTCTCACATTAACTGTACATTGGAATGCCAGCCATTTAAATAATCAAAATGTTTTAGAACAAGATGATGGTAACATTATGCACACTGCCTATCAGGTTATTGTAGACAGTTTGTGTTTTCAGCCCAGCAATTTACTTTGCTGCTTTGTTATTTAATTTTTTGACAGTATGAATTGTTGCTCATATCATTTATGTTCTATCATCCATCCATTCAGTATCCAAAAAAGAAAATCTCAATACAATTGAATATTCTAGGGACTTGTACGCCACTATTGAAACATTAAGTGTAAGGTAGGAATCACCCGGGATGGGAGCGAGGCCATCTCGGAATACACTCACATGTGTACACCCACCAGTTTACAGTTGCCAAGTAACCCAATAATATACAGAATCTTTATAGCAAAAATGCATTTAACTGTGGGATGGCATTTCCAAATCATTTTGTTAAACTTCCATTTCAGAATCAAGCCTTTACAACATTGGAATCATTTTGGTAACTGTAGTATTTTCAGTTGATACATGTTGACAACATAAAATCCCTCTTTCATTCCATATTGAGTGATCTGCCTACACTAGTTATTGCTGCTGTCTCATGCTTCAAGTGGCGGGCTGCAGGTCCTGGCCTGGACCCTGTTTATGTCAAGTTTGCGCATCTGCATGAATTTTTAAAAGATTTTTCTCCAGTCATATATATGTGCAGGAGATGGATTGGTGGCTGTACGGAGGCCTTGGTGTAACTGACCGTGTCCTGCAATACACTGATGCTTCATTCCTCTTTTTGTGACACAAAAATGTGTCCAAAAATCGGTAGAAAAATATTTTCTTGATTGTTATAGTGCAGGCAATCACATCTATCAGCTAGAACTACCCACACAGTCTATGCAGCAACACACTTAAAATGTAAAATGTAACGGATTTTTACATTTGTTGTAGATTTGATTATATTTATGTAGTTATATTAATGCATATTTATCATAAAATGTATGTGTGTATACATATATATATATATATATATATATATATATATATATATATATATATATATATATATATATGCATATATACACACATATATACATACAGATATATATATATAATACTGTATACAGTATATATTGTGACGGACGCCCCTGCTGCATATGTTCCAGGGGAGAAATAGGGGCAGTCTCCCTGGTCGACGGTGATACCTCAGCCTCCCGCAGGGCTCCATGGGAGATGGAATCTTCCACAGCCCGGTTGGGAGCAGGGGTGGCCACCAGGGGGTGCTGCATGGATTCCACAGCCCAGTTAGACAAATCATCAGCCCCACCCGGAAGTGCAATTGGAACCAGGTGGTCAAGCACCTGGAACACTTCTGGGTGGGCTATAAAAGGGGCCAGCCACCACCACTCAGTGGCCAAATTCGGGAGGAGAGGACAAAGCTTAAAGGGAGGAGTGGTGATGCTGGAAGGGCGTATTTTGTGGTGATTAGTAGTGCTTAATAGGGACTGTGTATTGCCTGTGGGTCACGGGGGAAGAAAAATAAACAGTTTGTGTTGTTTTATACGTGCCTCTGAGTGTAATCTGTGCTGGGTCAGGCGCTATATAGCACTATTGTTACACTGGCGTAGCCAGCAGGATTCCGGTCCGTCCATTTGGGCTGGGACCTGCATAAAAAAGTTGTGTAAGGACCCGCCACAGCAGTGTGAGGCACAGGCGCAGCACAGCCGCGTAGAAGACGTTACCCCGCGACAGCACGCTGAAGCGCGCACACGCGGCAGGGAGCCGCGGGCTTAACCACCAGGAAGCCTCAAAGGACACTGTACTGATGGGGAAGAGAAGGTCTGGGCGGACTCAAAGGTCGGCCGCCCAATGCCGCCATGCTGGCCGGCACATGGGTTGCAGCAGGAGGTAGGTGACAGGCCCTGTGGTATGGGGCCCAGAGAATGTTACTCTGCTTTTTTGTCTACCTGCCTCCTAGACGCCGAAGGGCAGGATACCCATTGGTGCCCGGAGGACGTGCATCCATGGTGTGTCGGCTGAGTGTGCTCTGGGGAGAGTGAAGCCGACCTGAGTATTTTCTTCGGCCTCGGACGCCCTTCAGAGGACGGAGGCCCGGACGATCTCCCCAGCACAGTGATTTTCCACGGAGGAGCAGGGAAGCCTCCCTTTGACTGGTAAGGGGATGGAAGATGTGTATCAATCCCACGTCGATACAAGCGCAGAGACGGAGACGCCGAATCTCCACCCCAATCCCGAGAGACACCCGGAGGGGGCGCTGGGAGGAATGCAGGGCTTGGGTGGCTCGCGGAGAAATTGACCTGTTTCGGGCTGCATGGGACTTAGAGGGCATCATCCTATCCCTGCAGTTCTTTTTCAGGGAAGGGCTAGAGAAGAAGCTCGGAGTGCCGATAGGAGCCATCCTGAAGTGGGCGAAGCGACGCAGGGCTGATTCCTCCAGCCTGACCGATGCGATGGTACAGGTAAACGAGGTCTGTGCCAGAGATGAAAGAGGAGAGCGGAGTGCAGCAGCGGTAGGAATCAGTATTGCTTGCCAGGCGGCCCCGCCTCCTACAAGAGACGCAGCTGCGATGACTGACAGTGTGCAGGGAGGCAGCGGATTGATATTGGCTACCAAACAACCTTGCCACGGCTGCTGGCATAAGTCTCATGGGCATCCAAAGGGGTGCAGACAGTAAGGGGTCCTACATCTCCCCATAAGGGGACCCAGACCGACAGCGCACCCCAAAGCAAGAGGAGATCCCAGAGAAAGAAACAGGATCCTCCTGACAGTACGCAGCGTGAGCCCGTCTGCTCAAAGGCAGTGGAGGGCTGCGCTGCGAAGGGGCGGAGACGCCGCGAGTCCTCAGCTGAGCAGACGTTGAGGCAGGAATTCCCGTCCTGCTTCCACACCTGCAGTGTTTGGAGTAAAGGGGAGCGACGTTGCTGCGAATATGGCCGCGAATATGGACACGGCTGGAGGGATTGTCCCTGGAGGACATCCAGACGAGGACGTCGGAACATCTCCTCCCAATTTTCCAGTTTTGTCTCCACAGGACAGGTCTGCGAGCAGGATGACGCCGTCTTCCCAACATGGAGAAGACCAGCCCTCGCAGGACGTGCCGCTGAGCCCTTCGGTACTCATCTGAGGGAAGGGCCCTGTGATGGATGGCCGGGACCCATGCCTGGCCGGGACACCCCTTCACCACATCTGCCAGGGGGACAAGAGTGGGAAGCCCAGTATCACGCCCTGGACGCTAGATGGCAGCCTCCCTGGGTTGCAGCAATGCCTTGGACTCCCCCAGGGCTTCATGGGGTTTGAAGTTGTGTGCAGCTCTGTGGGGTTCCGCAGGCGCCGCCAGAAGGTGCTGCAACAGGAGCGGCTGGCCCCTTTTGGGCACTGGTTTCGCCTTACCCAGAAGTGCAGCCGGATGTTGATAATCAACTACCTGGAGCACTTCCGGGTATCCAATAAAAGGGAGCCAGCAACCACCACTCAGCAGCCAGAGTCTGGTGGAGGAGGACAAGGTTGTTTGGGAGGAGTGGTGGTACCAGAGAGGAAAGAGAAATGCTTTGTTACTTGTGTGCTTGGGACTGTGTTGTGTCTGTGGGTACGGGGAAGGCGTAGCCCACAGATGAAGAAAAATATAAGTCTGTTTATTTTACACGTGCCTCCCGTGTCCAATCTGTGTCGAGTCGGTTGTTAAACAGCATCCATTCTTACAATATATATACTAGACATTAGGCCTGTTACAATAATGGGAGCTAGAATAGTAGTGCATAAACATTAGTAGGAACAGTCTATATTAAATGGCAAAGGACCGTCTATTTTCTGTTACAGTAATACTGGCTTGTATGTGGCTGTAATATGCATCACTGTATTGTGTGCCTTTAATTTTCTCTCACAGTAATACATCTCACCAGCAAGTATTTTAATCTGTGCTGGCGTGCAGCTGATTATTGTATGTATGGCGTCTCCCCAGCAACGGATTTTATGTGCGTGAAAATAAATCTACTTTTAAAAGTCATCCTATTGTAATATCATGAAAATTCGTATATTTAGGAAAACACTTTACACTTTACCGGGCCAAGTTTGTTAATCACAAATCTGACATCCTCAGAGTGAACACTTTCACAACAACAAACATTAATCCCACCTCTTTGGGGAAGCTGGTCTCTGCGTCTCAGTACCCGATTGGATTTTTCGTGCGTTATGTTTTAGGTCTCACCTCATTTACCGAAATCCGATTGGATCGGCCGCGTGATATTTTATAGGTCCCGCCCTCTCTGTCTTGTGTGACGCGTCAGGCGGCCTTTGAAGCATCGCACCATGCCCCGCGCATGCGCACTTCACCAGAAGACACACACACACGGACACATGGACACACACAGGGATTTTGTTAAAGAGGATAATATATATATAGTAAGGTTTCTAAACTATTTTGGGGCTCCCTCCAATAGGATGACACGCGATTGGCGTGTCTATGGAAGACAGTCTAGGTTGCCGGGGCAACCGCAGCCTCCCAGCCCTGGAGCAGCTGGCTGCAAAAAGAAATCCAAGTTGATTGAGGTTGCGCTTTGAGCACCTGCCGTTAATGGGTGATGCAAGGAATATTGTAAAGGCAGGGAACAGTATTATTTGGCTACTAACATGACCACAACCCTGTCTGACTGCTGTGTCTGTTTATAGGAGAATGGTAAATAACCGTGCTGTTCCTGTTTTAAACTGAATAAAGTTGGTTTTGCTAAAGTACTGAGACTCAGCCTCGTGTTTTGGGGTGCAAGACAGGGACTCACACGTTACAGTATGTATGTACAGTATATATGCATATTTATGTTAGTTTATTGAATTTTGAATATTTATTTTGGGTGGCACTATGGTTACCACTGTTGCCTCATGAATCCTGGTTCAAATCATGGTTGTTTTATTATCTGTGTAGAATTTGCACATTCTCTCTCTGTCCATGTTTACTTCCCTCTAACACAGGTTAGACTGCTTGATGATTCCCACTTTGCTGTTACCTTTTTTTTTTAGCTTCCCTGCAATCCTGAATTAGATAAAACAGTTTTGAGAATGTTATGTTATGTAATGTTAAGAGTATATGTGTCTATATTAATATAGATTTAATAGATATTTCATATTTACCTATTGTTTTGCTGACTTGCAAAAATAGGCATTTATGGAAGACCCTTTGCTATGGCACTATCAATTGTGCTCAGGTATAATCTTTTTGCTTTAATTATCCTTGAGATGTGTCTAGAACATGATTGGAGTCCATCTGTGTCAAACTGAATTTATCTGACATTGTTCAGAATGGCACATACCTGACATTTCATGCCTGGACAAAAACCAAGCCATGAAGTCCAGGAACTTTCTGTAGGCCTCTGTGATCAAATTGTGGTGAGGCATAGATCATAGCAAGGGATAAAACCATTTCTAAAGCTTTTACTTTATCCCAGGGGCATAGTGGCTTCAACACTTGTGAAGTGGAAGAAGTCTGAAAGCACCAGGACTCTTCCTAGAGTTGGCCATCCAGCCAAACTTAATAACTTAGCAAAATGGCCTTGGTAAGGCAGGAGACCAATAACCCAATGATCACTCTAATAGAATTTCAGATGTCCTTTGTTGAGATGGAAGGACCCATTAGAAGGATGACTATCTCAGCAGCACTCCATTAATCAGGGATTTATGGTAAAGTGGCTAGACGGTAGCCACTCTTGTGTAAAAGGCATATGACAGCTTGCTTGGAGTTTACCAGAGTGAATTTAAAGGACTCTAAGGGCACGGAGTATAAAGATTATCTGGTTTAATGAGAGAAAAATTAAGTCTTTGGGAAGACCTCCAAGTACTATGTCTGGTGAAACCAGACACTGCTCATCACCTGCCTAATACCATCCCTACGGTGAAGCATGGTGGTGGTAGCATTGTGCAACAGGGTGCTTCGCAGGTGTAGGGAGTGGGAGATTATTCAGAATTGAGGGAAGGATAAATGCAGCCAAATACAGAGTGGTCCTTGAAAAAACTTGTTCCAGACCACCTCATACTGGGGAAACATTTCACCTTTCAGCATGACAATGACCTAAATCGTACAGCCAAGACAACTCTGGAGTGGCTTCCAGATACATTTGAGTGGCCCAGCCAAAGCTGTGGAGAGACCTAAAGACGGTAGTTTACAGAACCCTTCCATCCAGTCTAATGGAATTTGAGAGGATCTGCCAGGAAGAATGGGGTAAACTGCCCAGATTCAGTGTGCAAAACTTGTAGAGTCTTACCTAAGAACTGAATATTTATATGAATGAAAGATTTTAGTTTTTTGATTTTTAATGAATTTGTAAACCTTTCTGAAAACAAAAGTTTCACTTTATGGGTTATTGAATTTAGATTGATTAGCATTATGGCAAATGTATTCATTGAAAATGAAATCTACAACAGAATAAAGTGTTTAAATACTTTATGAATTCCTTTTATATACTTTATGGTAGTTTTAATTTCTCTGGTGCTAATAATGTTCAGATTGTCATCACATTTTTTTCTCCCCCAAAATAACAGAGAGACTTCAGACCTTAGAAGACTCTTGGATCTTCTTAGTGCTCCAGCAAGCAAACAGCAGGTAACTGCTAATTTATCCACTGTATTCAAATGTTTAGTGATGAAATGCTGTCTTTAGAATTCATTTAACTTTCCACTATGTATTGTGTTATTAGATGTATTCTAACTGAGGCCTTGATTAACTCCATCAGTGAACTACATTATGAATATGAAGTCACCTCTTCACCCTGCATACTGAACTGTCTAACACAGTGCTATAAGACATGTGACAGTAATAAACCTATAAGGTGCTCACTAGCTAGAAGTCAAGACAAAAAATATGGCTGAAGTGACCTCTGCTTTTTTTCTCATTTTCAGTAAAATAATTATAGTAAAATGTTTTGCTTCTTTTTTCTCTAAATTTTTAAGCATATGTTTAGTTGCATATTGAACTTGCTGATGAAAAAGTAAAGTGAAGATAAAGAACTAACACAGCTTACTTACCAAAAGCAAAGTGAATGTGAATTGTGGTTCAGAGCTGAGCTTAATAAAACTTAGAAGCACTATTCTAATAAGAATACACACAGTATAAGAGAGTAAATGAATGTTATTTGAATTATTCTGGTAGTTCTTCTAATTCATTGCTTAATGTTCATTCATACTGATATATGGGTTTGCACTGCTGTGGGTTCAGGTTCTGTGGAGTTTGTATGTTCTTGTCATATTTGTGTGTACTCTGGATTTTCTCCCACACCCCAAAGACAATCATGTTAGGTTATTTAATGACTCTAAAATGTCCTGTAGAAGTATGTGTGGATGACAATTGACTGGCCTTCAGTCTAGAGTTGTTTCTTAACACCATATGCCATGGAGGTAGTCTGTAGTTTCTAAGGATGATATGATGAAAAAAGTGTTTAATATAACAGATTGATAGATTTTCATTTTGAAATATTCATAGGCAGTATTTATGGGGACTTACTCTCATATTCATGAAACTGTGGTTTTTTGTCACATCCAAGAATGGTTCCTCCTTTGTATCTGATCATCTATGCTTAATATTGTGCTCAGTGCTACCAGAGTTGACTCTAACTTTAGTATTGTATTGGAATAAACATGTTCTGAAAATAAATAGATTGTTTTCATTCATCAATTTTTCCTTTTATTTTGGAGGTTTACTCATGTTTTGTGTATCAAGCTTGTAAAGAAATCGCAAAAGCTACATCTGTAAACGGTTATATAGGTATTGTCAAGCTTGGGTCAGAGAGTTGCACAAGAGACAAGAAGGTGAGTCCAGGTTTCCAAGTAAGATACAGGTACTTTATTACTGTATAGAGATGGCAGGTACAGTCTCAAGACTTCATTCAAAATAGAAGCTGTTACTTAAGCACTCAATTTAGGAGCTGCAACAGCGTAATCGTCCTGCTTTAGCTCTGATCTTCATATTAGCATAATACCAGTGGCTCAAAATCACTGCTGTGGCAGACCAGGGGCCTCATGTATAACGGCGTGCGTAGAACTCACACTATAACATGGCGTAAGCACAAAAGCTGGAATGTGCGTACGCACAGAAAAATCCAGATGCAGGAATCTGTACGTACGCAAACTTTCACATTCTTCCACTACATAAATCCCGATCAGCGTGAAAAGTAACGCACGTGCACGCACCTTCTGTCCCGCCCCAACTCCTCCCAGAATTACGCCTCTTTGAATATGCAAATCAATATAAATAGCCTTCTGAGAAAAGACAATGGGAAAAGCACGGGGGAAAATATAAGAATTTCAGCGAATACCAAGTGGAGGCAAAGGAAAAACGAACTATTTGTTGGTTTAAACAGTGGTATAATCAACAAAAGGAAGTTGATCGAGTGACAGAGTGTCGGAGAAACTCGAAAGATCAAGTTCACAAAGTCGCACAGTGCCCGAAATAAAAAAGAAATCACATATCAAAGTCGCCGTGAAAAGGCAAGTCGTAGCCCACCGTCTGAGTGTCATATGAAAGCTTATTAGAGTACAGACAAAAAAATAGGCACACAGTGGGAAAAAAGCACGAAATGTCAACTTTAATCTCGAAATTTCCACTTTAATAACGTAGTTTATTTTGCCATTAAAGTAGAACATCATAAACTTCTTCTTAAAATCGTTTAATTTACTAGTTTCTCAAATCCCATTGTAACTAAAGTAGGACATTAAATGCTTTGTTCTGTATTTGATCTTCTTTGTGCTCTGTGTGTGAATCACTACCTGCTTCTTAAACGGGCTTTCTCTTTCTCCGACAGGACACATAATCCATTACATTCGTGATATTACAGCTCTCTGAATAATTAAAATACTGACATGTATACGTGATATCTTTTTCATGATGATAGGAATGAAAGCATGTTATTAAACATGGGAACATGGTGGCGCAGTGCTTGTTCATATCTCACGCAAGAGGCTTGCTGCGCCATGCGCGACCTTCAATGAAATAATTTATCACAACAGTACTGTCTCTTTCAAACGTACTGACCTCCAATTCCTGTCCTTATTTTTCTTTCTTCAAATACCCAATCGCCACACAATCAGCTATGTAATAGACGTGAAGCCATTTGTAAGCTTAGAACGCCGATTCTTTAAAACTTTTAAGGAACATTGAAATATCTTCGTAGTACATGTTTAATTATTCTATCCGTCTATCTTTCCAGTGTCGCGTCAGCACCAACAATAATACAGCACAAGGCAGGAGCTATCCGTGAACTAGCTAGCGCTGTGGCACCATGTCCTTACATGTTTAATTATTAACAATACAGATTATTTAAATGAAGTTAAAATTTTATCTGTATAATATAATCAACATATTTTGCTGCATTTCATCTTAAAAATGAATACCGTCATCATATGTAAATACGCGCTTTATAAAGTGGCGCAGGTTGTGCAATATTATACCTGTAGTGCAAGTTTACAGTGAGGTAATTGTACTTATAAGTAAACAGTTCTACAAGGAGCACTTGATGGACTGATTGAGTGAGTTTAGAGTTCTTGGGATGAAACCTTTTCTAAACTGCGAAGTCCGTACTGGAAAGTCTCTACAGCGTTTTGCTGTGGCTCAGGCAGCGTCTGCTTCATGCTGTATACCGATATTTCTCTTTCCGATCAGCTGCTGCTGTGATTCCCCACTCAGATACAGTGATATAATACTCCGAGTAGTGCAGTGAGAGTAATATGGAAAAAGATGATCTGCTGTGGCAAACCTTAACGGGAGCAGCTGAAAGAAGAAGAAGATGCGGTGAGCGTAACAATGCTAAAGCAGTTATGGTATCTGGAATACTATGGCTATTCCCTGGACCATTATATTGCTGCAGGTTAATTACAATCAGATGCATTACACTAATAAACAATATGCAGTTAGTTTCAGTGTATTTATAAAGCCGCGTCAGGAATGTGGAGCTAAGAAAGAAAGGGTAACCACACAGGAACAGTAGCACTGCTTTGACGCTGGGTGCCGCCAGTCTGCAAAACCGAGCGGAGAAATTGTGTACGCCAAGGTATGAGTTACCGTGGAAATGTGCGTGGCTTTACGCCAAGTTTAGGTTTTATACATCGCGATTTGAGCATGGAAACGGGAGTACGCAACATTTCTGTGCGTACGCACCGTTTATACATGATGCCCCAGGAGAGTGTGAGGAAGGGCATGTCAAAACCCTATGTTAAATGTTCTAAACATTGTGCGACAAGCATGTTATGTGGCAAGGCAGATCCTGCAAAGGGCAAGCAATTGCTTTGCCCTTGGTTTACTGTTTACCAGATACAGCAGAGGAGCTATGGAGCTGCCCTTGTGCTGCTTCTGTTAGACATATAATAGTATACATATTTTCCCCGTATTCTTTATAAAGAAATTTCCATTATAATGAAATATTTGTATGGTCCCATGAATTTAGCTACAACTGGATTCCAACTGTGTATGTTTTTTGTATGTGTATGTCCAGGAGCCCCCTGGGTGGCCATGGATCCCCACAGGGTTGAGCTTCCCAGCTCCGTATCCGTGACCCCTGAAGGGATCCAGGGAGGCTGCCGTCTTGCACCCAGGGGAGATATTGCCCCTCTCCCAGTCCGACCCTGCTCCAGGGGTACCGGTGGGGCAAGGTCCCTGGTTGTCTGCTACAATATATATATATATATATATATATATATATATATATATATATATATATATATATATATATATATATATATATATATATACACGTATATGTATATTTTCCCTCATTCAAGAACCACTCTTGACAGCAAAACAGCGAAACACCAGCAGTCCTGCATGTTGAAACAAGTACATATCACTGCAGGACACGAGATAAGGGTGTGGTCAGAAGTGGACGGGGTTGGATGATGGAGTATTATCATATGAGGAAGGTATGATGTTAGATGTGTTTTTATTTAGTCAATTCACTAACAACTGGTATTCTTTATGTATTCAGTACCATAGTCATGATATTCTATATTTATTCCTCACCTTCCCTTACTGTATCAGAATCATTGTATGCTAACAGCCTGGCTTCTGCGTCTGTCTCATTCCATGCTCGTACTCAATATTTCTCTTGCACTAAAACCGACCTCACAGCTATGTTATCTGAAGATTGTGATGATTTAATATTTTCTAACACTGTAATTTTTTTTGCCAAAGCCTCACACTTTTATCACATCTGGATGCAGCCAACAATTTTAGCTTGAGACTTCAGCACAGATTTTAAATCTATATCAGGTACATCTTTGAAAATTTTAAATTTAAGAAAATGAAACTACAATTAACCATAGACCCTTCACATCCAACAACAACTAACAATAGCATATGAATCTTGTCATTGTTTGAGTTAAATCTGCTGTCTATGAGAGCAACTGTATCCACAGTTTGTAAAGTGGTATCCAAAATATTTTATGTACACCACCAGTACATGTAAGTACACCATACTATCACTGTTATTTTTTAATTTGACTCATTCTTACGGAAATATGTAATAAACAAAGCTTGATAACAAACTCTTTAAAGAATTGACAAAAAATTTTAAAACGCTCCAACTTTCAAACCAGCTAAGCAAGTCTCGGAAAGCTCCTGAATGTCATGCCATTTTCTTACTTGTTCAAACTTGCTTATCCACTTTATAATTGTGGGTCCAACTAAAAACTCTACCAGATTTTAGGTTTAGGTTAGTAAGCTGATGTGCCACATTTACCTTTCAAAATCAAAAACCATTTTAAAAGTCATTATCTGAGTTTACCCCCATTATTGGGCTTACCACCTGATTTCTCATGGCCTTAGGAATCCCCATGGAAGAGACTCATGTTTTGTGTACTTTTGGCCTCCCTGTGTCACCATTGAGGAATTGCTCACGTCTTGCACTATTGTATTTTACATGCTGACATGGAGGAACTGAAAGAGAACAAATGGCCTTTAAGTCAGAAGTGAAAGCTTATCCAGCTTTGCTAAAGGGAATTTCCCTGGCTCAACTGACCAAACGAGTCCCTTGACGTCTACTGGAGGGTGTCATATTATACAACAAGAAGATCTCTCTCCTAGCCTTTTCTGCTCTGTCCACACACCCTGTTTGTCTGTATCTCAACATCAGTGTTGCATTTTTACTTAGTCACTACAAAACATTACTCCCAAGCACCAGTTACTCCCAAGCTCCATTGTAGATATGGGATGCTCTTACGATAAAGGTGTATGACGGTGTGAAATACAAAAAACACAAAACAGTGCAAACATTGCTTCGTAATAGTTTGGGTATTACCGTGTGATCACGTAGGCACAATACATTGAAAAAAGGCAGTGTGTTCCGTGGTTACTCTGCTGAGGTGGGCGTTAGCATATCATAATCTCTTGGACCAATAGTGTGAGTTTTCCGCATTCGACTTATACGACCGACATTATAAAATGGTTCCAGCACCAGTAGTCGAGCAGCACCAGCGGGCTGCCATTCTTTCCTAATTATTTCAATGGAGGAAGTTTGAATGGAGGCACCTCTTAGCTCAGATCTCCATCCATTTTCATTATGTCACCCGAGTAGAGGACCTTCACTTCTTTCTACAAACCTATCTCATTGATAACACTTGATCTCATCCACTCTTCATTTGAAATCAGCCATTTAGAAGTGAGATTTGCTATGTTCTACAATTTTTGAAGAATGTCACCACTCAAGTTATTATTTCAAGGGCATTCTGTGCATCTTTAGCATTTTTGTAGACAGCATTCTGAAATTGTTTTCTTTTTCTTCTGGTTTTGCTGAAAAACCTTAAATGAACTATTGTGGCCTTTTTAGGTGTTATTCTAATAATAAACATTCAGGCTGACCTCATCAGTGTCAAGACTGAGCAGTTCTGCGCAAAATGCACATACAGAAAAATAATTAAGGGCCTTACCACATCCTGAAATGAGAATCTGCTATTTTTATATAAATTCAAAGGACAGAAGATAAATGATGGCGAAGAAAACTACTGCTAAAGTATTTAGTAAAAAAAAATGTCTTTTTGAGCAAGGTTTTAGGTTGCAGTATAACATTTTAAATGAGAGTGTGCTGCTTTTGGTATTTTATAACAGTTCTTTAAGCTGCAATAGTGCAGTAACTTCTGCTTGACTATAAGAGAAGTGTCCTAAGCTGCCTTTAATACAGATAGTTTAAGAGAAAATAGAAGAAGCATAGGAATGTATGTTATCAGTGAACGAGACATTGCTTTGAGAACAAGTGGTAACAAAAAAAAAAAACTGTACTCCCCTTTTTACACTTGTTTAAAAATAACATTTGATTCTATAACTTAATTTAAAGTCTTGCTCATAAATAAGATAACACACATGGGTATAGAAGTAAATTACAGAAAGGGTTAGATGCTTATGTTGAAAATGTAAATGTTTTTCTCATCCAGCTCTGGTTTATCGGAATATATTGTTATTTTGGGTTTTTAACAATTTAACTGACCATTGCCAACACTCATTTTTTTAAGCTTTTCTGTTGAATGTAGCAAAGATTTTTCTATAAGGTTATTTGAGATGCTGCCTTCTTTTTCTTTTATAAGTGGTGGCTCTGTGGCTAAAGGTTCTGGGCTGGTGACTTGAAGTTGCCTGTTCAAATCCCAGCAGTGACAGAAGGAATGCTACTCCGTTGGGTCCTTGAGCAAGGCCCTTAACCTGCAATTGCTCAAGGGGCAAATAGATGACCCTATGCTCTGCTTCTAAAACTCTGAATAATTTGGGGTATGTAAAAAAGAGAATTTCTCCTTGGGGATTACAGTAATATAGTATACCAAAAAAAATAGTGCTCTTCATTGACTGTATAGCACTCTTCACTGAGAGAGCTGTGTACAATTCTCAGTAAAAATATAACTACAGATTATACTAACGATTAAATACAGAATTGTTGCACACATAAAGGCAGATTTGTTAAAACACATAAAGAAAAAGACTTGATTACTGTATATACTCACTTATAAGTCAGGTCATGAAATCTGAAAAATCGAACATAAACTCAGACCATGACTTTTTTTTTTTTTTTTTTACATCTTCTTGCTTCCTCCAATCTCGCACCAGTTTCTCAGATGCATCAAATTTTGTTACAACAGCACAGTTATCAATTTCTTTCACCAGTAAAACTTAATGTAAAGCCAGCTTCATATTTCCTTCTGATCGAACGCTCTATCGTGGATATGGGATGCTTTTACGATAAAGGTGTATGAGGGTGTGAAATACAAAAAACACAAAACAGTGCAAACATTGCTTCGGAATAGTTCGGGTATTACCGTGTGATCACGTAGGCACAATACATTGAAAAAAGGCAGTGTGCTCCGTGGTTACTCTGCTGAGGTGGGCGTTAGCATATCATAATCTCTTGGACCAATAGTGTGAGTTTTCTGCATTCGACTTATACGACCAATATTATAAAATACTGTAAATTATATGTGTAAAATCAAGCCCTGACTTATCTGCGGGAGAACTTAAACGCAAGTATATACGGTAAACACAAATCAAAACTAACATCTGTCTGTCCATTAATTGATTAACTATGGGCAGTTGACAATGGAAGAGGTTAAAGCTGTAAAAGAGAAAGTCAAACACAAAGTCATAGTCCTGCAGATGCTGGCCAACTGGCTGCCTACCTGCTCCTGTGTTTTCCACAATGGAGTCTGTGCTGAGCCATTCATTCTGATAAGAGAATCTTGTCATCCAATGATTCCAATGCTTCTTTATCCAAGGTGACTTTTCTATATGCATAATGCAGCCTGGCAGTGGAGCTGTATCATCAAGGGCCACATTATGATACCGAGAAAAGAAGCAAAGTAGTGGAGGGATAGTAACGGTTTATAAATATAAACAAATGACTACTAAACAGAAATGGAGTATGCACAGCTAATCAGTAGCTCTAGTCAGGGTACGCCAGACTATAAATCGTGAGTCCTTCAGCCTGGATTTCGAAGCTGAGACTGAAGGAGCATCTCTTCTATAAGCAGGCAAATCATTCCACAACTTTGGGGCCCTGTAACTAAAGGCTCAATTTCTCAGTTATTTTTATTGGAATCATATGAGCGCTGGAATCTTGAGAGCTCAATGTGCGCACTGGTTTGTAAGCAATAATAAGCTCAGATAAGTAAGCAGGGCCCTTGGCCATTTACGGCTTTATATACTAAAAGGAGGATTTTGAAATCAGCCTTAAGTTTAACTGGGAGCCAGTGTAAGGTCTGAGAACTGGAGTTGTGTCCATATTATCTGGGTCTTGTAATAATGCTTGCAGCAGCATTTTGAATTAACTGAAAGTTGTATATAAAGATGATTTGAATAGCCATTGAATAACACATTACAGTAGTCAATTCTATTAGAAATTAATGCATGAAATAATTTCTAAGTATCTTGCAATATTTAGAAAATGTCTTAATCAAGGAAGGAAGAAACATGTTTTGGATAGTTTTAAAAAGTATTTTTTAATGAAGTGCTACTGTCAAAAATAACACCTAAATTGTGTGCTGATTCAGTACAAGTAATGGTGATTCCAGCTGAGTTAGTGACAAAATGTTGTTGTGGTCAGCATCATTCCCTCTGATATTCCTCTACTGTATTATTATTAAAAACTAGTCATTTAGCCCGTTACAATAACGGGCGCTAGAACAGTAGTGCATAAACATTAGTAGGAACAGTCTATATTAAATGGCAAGGGACTTTGACCTCATTCTTTTGTTGGTCGTATTTTTCTTTCTTTCAGCCTTTCTTTTGTTGATGTTTACTTGCTGAGCTGACCGTTCTTCATGGGCTTCCGCCGTGTATTGTGTGTCTTTAATTTTCTGTGACAGTAATACTGTCTTGTACGGCTCTATTAAATAAGGGCGCGTAGATAATTTAGTTCAAATGGCTCTGGAATATGTGAAGAGCAACAGGTGCAGATCCTTTATTTACGCGCGCCTTTATTTGCTGCACCCAATTGAGGTCGTCCTTTTGAGGCTCGCCTTTTTGTGCGCGCCCTTATTGAAGGATACCGTCTTGTACGTCCGCTGCTTGTTCGTCCGGAATATACGTCCATCACGTCTGTAATATACCTTTAATTTTCTCTGGCGGTAATACAGGCGTGCGTGCGCGTCGGTAATATGCCTTTAATTTCCTCTGACAGTAATACTGGCTTGTATGTGGCTGTAATATGCGTCACTGTATTGTTGTACCTTTAATTTCCTCTCGCAGTAATACTGGTTTGTATTTCCGTAAAACGCCTCTAACTTTCTCTGACAGTAATATCGCGCATAGCACCGTGCCCCGCGCACGCTCACTTCACCAGAAGACACCCACACATGGACACCCTGGACGCACATAGGGATTTTATATATATAGATAATTTCAGAATACTGTTTGCGAAAACACCATCTACAGTGTTGAGACACCTTTATAGTCTTTAATAAGATTATTTTAATATAAAGAAATAATTTTATCTTTAGTAGATAGCAAAATTGTTCTCAAACCTGCTTAAATTCAGTTCAGTGTTGTACGCCTGTTCTGGTATTATCTGGATTAAGGCAGGAGTCCGGTTACACGCACATGCACTCCACAATGTTGGATTTAAAGCAGTGTTTCCCAGATTCCATCAGCACATTAAGAGTGCTACTATGGGTGCAAATACTGTGGACAAGGTCTACTCTAATATCAAACAGGGCTTCAGGGCTAAACCATTACTATCCCTGGGCCCAGTCTGACCACATGTCCCTGCTTTAAATTCTGACATATACCCACCTCAAGATAAGAGCCTCTTATCGCACGCTAAGACTGTTAAATTGTGGTCCAAAAGGACTTCTTAATAGCTGCAAGACTGCTTCAAGAGAATAAAATTGACGATAAATTTGAACATAAGGACCTGGAAGAGTACACCTACAACAGTTCTGGGCTATATTAGGTTCTGCATGGACACTGTTACTGTGTACAAGTGCATTTGGGTCTGTCCTAATCAGAAGCCCTGGATGACAAAAGAAATCCAGTGCCTACTCAGGGACAGAAACACCACTTTTAGGTCTGGTGATAGGGCACAATACAGCAATGCCAAAGCCAAACTGAAGAGTGGCATGAAAGAGGCTACGGTGAAGTCACGAGACAGCTACATCATATCCACCAGCTCACAACAGCCACAGCATCAGGTGAGGTATATGCTGATGGCGGTGAACCTGAAGAAGGCTGCTGGACTTGATGCTGTCTGGGGACGAGTGCTGTTGGACTGTGCAGATCAACTGGCTGGGGTCTTTACCAAGGTCTTCAACCAGTCCTTATCCCAGTCCACCATTCCACCCTGCCTGAAGTCCTCTGTCATAGTTCCACTGCCAAAAAAGACTACCATCAACAGTCTGAATGATTACCATCCAGTGGTACTTACTCCTGTGATCATGGAGTGCTTTGAAAAACTTGCCTGAACTCACATCATTTCAAGAATTTCACCAATGTTAGACACACTTTAGTATGTTTACAGGTCAAACAGGTGTACAGAAGATGCCATAGCCACAACTCTTCATACTGTCCTAACCCACCTAGAGCAGCAGGGGAGTTGCGCTAGGCTGCTCTTTTTGGATGTTATCTCTGCATTTAATACCATCCTCCCTCATAGTACTGGTGATCAAACTGGCAGAACATTGACTATCTGACTCCATCTACCTCTGGATTATGGACTTCTCTCTTATCGCTTACCAGGGTAAGGAGTAGGCCCCCATATCCTCTCAGCCCTCAACCTCAGCACTGGTTCACCACAGGGCAGTCGTGCTGATCTTCCTTCTCTTCACCCTCTACACCCACTCGACTGCACCTCCGCACACTCATCAATGGCATCTTCAAATTTACAGAAGACACTACTGTGGTGGGGCTCATCAGTGGGGGGAATGAGTCCGGTTATCGGGACAAGGTGAAACAGTTATCTCTGCAACCACCCAGACAAACAGTTTGGTTCTTAACACCACCAAAACCAAGGAGCTGATCATTAACTGTAGGACAAAGAAAGAAATATTCTGCCCCTCTTCATTGGCAGGGATTCTGCAGAGAGGGTCTCAAACTTCTGGTTGTTGGGTGTGCACATAGAGGAGGACCTGAACTGGAGTGCTAACACCACAGAGCTGTTAAAGAAAGCACAGCAGATACTTTACCTCCTCAGGAAGAACAGTTTTCATCCAAAAACTGTTCATGTCCTTCTACTGTTTATCCATAGAGAGCATAATTGACTTATTGCATCTGTGTGTGGTTTGCCAGCCTGCACAACCTCAGAGAGGAATGTGCTCCAGAGTGTTGTCACGACTGCCCCAGAAGATCATTGGATGCCCACTCCCATTCTTGGAAGATCTTTATAGTTCGCATTGCATAATTAAAGATTCATCCACCCCAGTCACTCTCTGTTTGAAACTGCTGCCCTCAGGCAGACACTTCAAGACAGTAAAAACACGGACAAATAGATTAAAAAATAGTTTTTACCCAAACGCTGTGACTGCACTAAACAATGCTCATACGGGTGTGTGGACTTGAAAAGGGAACAAAATTAGGAAATGAATACCAGCAGAATGTGAAAAATGTCTTGTTGTGTAGTATGATGTTTGTTTTGCTTTTCTACTTTTAGAATCTCTTTAATAAAACGTCATATTTGTCATGTTTCTGTAGTTTTATAATTTTCTTGCTGTTTTGCACTGATAGGATAGCATCCACTTTTGTGGTTCTTGTCCATTGACAATAAAGATATTCATTCATTTATTCATTCATTATTCATTCACTTATGTGAGACGAAGCGCTGCTATGTCTTTCTTGTACCATGGTGACCAGAACTGAACACGATACTCCAGATGTGGTCTAAGTAGTGCATTATATCATCTGAGTATAATTTTGATGTGATATGCTTTATTAATGTCTCCAGATTTATATTCGGCAGTTTTTATGATGTAACCTAATATTGTATTACCTTTATTTATCTTTTACGCATTACATATATGATAAAAATGTGTGAATATAAACTCCTAAATCCCTTTTTTATTTCAGCCGCCTTGCTGCAATAAATGGCACAAAAATAAGAGTAAAAAAGGTCCCTGCCAAAACACAAGGCACACACCCACATTTATACAGGGCCACTTTAGAATCTGCAAATTAACCAAGTTTACTTGTTTTTGGCATGAAGGTGTGAAGTACAGTCCAAGTCCACACACCTACAGTGACCAGACCATGATTCAAGTATGGCTTCCCAGAGGTGTGAACTAGTACAGCAACTCAATACACACTGATCATCCACAGCATTAAAACCTCCAGCCTACTATTGTGTAGGTCCCCCTCATGCCATGGACTCCAAAAGACCTTTGAGGGTGTCCTGAAGTACTGTATCTGGTTAACAGCAGAACCTTTCACTTCCTGAATGTTCAGAGGTGGGACCTTCATGGATCGGACTTGTTTTTCTAGCACATCCCACCGATACTCGATCAGACGAAGTTTGGAGAACTTGGAGCCCAAGTCAACACCTTGAAGTCTTTTCTATGAGTCAGAGTTCAATATCTTGCTAAAAGAGGCAACTGCCATCAGGAAATAGCATTGCAATGAAGGGGTATACATGGTCAACAAACATGTCAAAGTAACATCCCAATGCATGCCAGGGCCTAAGGTTTCCCAGCAGAACATTGCTCAGAACATCACACTGCCTCTGACAGCTTTCCATAGTGCATCCTGCTGCCATGTCTTCCGCAGGTAAATGATGTACATGCACCTGGCTGTCCACGTGGTCTTAAAGAAAATGTGATTCATCTAACGAAGCCACCATTTTTCATTGCTCCATGCTCCAGTTCTAATGCTAATGTGCAATTGGTAGGTGCTTTCAGTGATGGACATGGGTCAGCATGGATGCTCTGTGGCTATGCAGCCCAATACACAGCAGGCTGTTGTGCACTGTGTGTTCTGACACCTTTTTCTCATGGCGAGCATTACGTTTTTCAGCGGTTTGTGATACAGTAGCTCTTGTGGGATTGGACCAGACAGACTAGCCTTCACTCACCACGTGCATCAGTGAGCCTTAGGCACCCATGACCCTGTCGCTAGTTCACTGGTTGTCCTTCCTAGAACCTCTTTTAGTAGGTACTAACCACTGCATACCAGGAGCACCACACAGGACCTTCCATTTTGGAGATACTCTGTCTTGCCATGTCAGTTTTGGGCTAGTCAGAGTTTCTCAGATTGCCTATTTTGCTAATTTTCTCTGCTTCCAACACATCCCCTTCAAGAGCTGACTGTTCACTTACTGCCTAATATATCTTATCCCTTCACAGGGAGCACTGTAACATGATAATCAATTTTAGTCATTTCACCTGTCAGTGGTTTTAATGTTATGGCTGACTGAATACAAATTGCATTAACCAGCTGTTCAAAATGAACCAAATGAACATTGCCCGTCTGTTTGATATTGCTCGTCACTTATCCATTCACTGTGTGCAACCTACAAAATTTGAAAAACAATTAAAACAAGAGAAAAGAACCCTGAAAGAAAATATATTTTGAAAATATTTTGTGTGTTGAATTAACCTGACTCTTACGCAGAGTCCATGTTGTCTCAGTGGCCAATGGCTGAAGCCAGAGGCCATATTAATTTCAACTCTGCAGAGCTCCAATTGCGGTAAATAGTAATGATCGAGATTCATTTTTGAGTGGTCACCTTCCTCTGGGGATTTCAACCTGGAGTCCATTGAATGCTTGGAAATGACTGTTTCAATGTTGAAAATCACTTCTAGTTTAGAGATACACGAACAGACAAGTCATTCAATAAAAAAAAGAACCTGAAACATAAAAAACCACTAACCAAAAAAACAGCAGAGATCCTGCCATGCGAGGAGCATGAAAGCAGTCGCAGTTTACAGAGAACAGGAGTGACATTTGGAGGTTCTGCACCTATGAGGTTATTGAAAACCTTCATCTTTAGAGCAGCCAGCAGTGCTTTGAAACAGGCAGCCATGGCACAGAGCAGCATTAAAATCAAGGAAATCTTTTTATTAAATCATAGAGGGGTTTGTAGGAAGCTTTACATAATAAAAAATAAAGATGTGGCCCAAAGACTACAGTGCTATAAGTAGCAGTTAAAAAGAGAAGTAAAAAGATGACTGATGTTTAGTCTGACGATAGACTCCATGGAATTTCAGTATGCAGCCCAATTCATCAATAAAAAATGTTAACTAATAAGCGTAGCTCCTTTTAAGAGACCAACGAGAAGTTATTACAAGTACAATCAGCTATGATAGAAAAATGACTACAAGAAATTCAAATGTGAGTGCCAAACTAAAACCTAGTTAGTCCTAAATAAAATGCCAAATTTAAACTGAATAAGATAAAATGAGAATAAAGCTGAGTATATACAATCATATGAAAAAGTTTGGGAACCCCTTTCAGCCTGCATAATAATTTACTCTACTTTCAACAAAAAAGATAACAGTGGTATGTCTTTCATTTCCTAGGAACATCTGAGTACTGGGGTGTTTTCCGAACAAAGATTTTTAGTGAAGTAGTATTTAGTTGTATGAAGTTAAATCAAATGTGAAAAAACTGGCTGTGCAAAAATGTGGGTCCCCTTGTAATTTTGCTGATTTGAATGCCTGTCACTGCTCCAATGCTGATTACTTGCAACACCAAATTGGCTGATTAGCTCGTTTAGCCTTGAACTTCATAGACTGGTGTGTCCAATCATGAGAAAAGGTATTTAAGGTGGTCAATAGCAAGTTGTGCTTCCCTTTGACTCTCCTTTGAAGAGTGACAGCATGGATCCTCAAAGCAAACTCTCAAAAGATCTGAAAACAAAGATTGTTCAGTCTCATGGTTTAGGGGAAGGCAACAAAAAGCTACCTCAGAGGTTTAAACTGTCAGTTTTAACTGTAAGGAATGTAATCAGGAAATGGAGGCCCACAGGCACAGTTGCTGTTAAACCCAGCAGGTCTGGCAGGCCAAGAAAAATACAGGAGCGGCATATGCGCAGGATTGTGGAGAATGGTTACAGACAACCCAGAGATCACCTCCAAAGACCTGCAAGAACATCTTGCTGTAGATGGTGTATCTGTACATCGTTCTACAAGTCAGCGCAATTTGCACAAAGAAACATCTGTATGGCAGGGTGATGAGAAAGAAGCCTTTTCTGCACTCACGCCACAGAGTCGCTTGTTGTATGCAAAACACTCATTTAGACAAGTCACATTCATTTTGAAACAAAGTGCTTTGGACTGATGAGACAAAAATTGAGTTATTTGGTCATAAGAAAAAGCGCTTTGCATGGCGGAAGAAGAACACCGCATTCCAAGAAAAACACCTGCTACCTACTGTCAAATTTGGTGGAGGTTCCATCGTGCTGTGTGGCTAGTTCAGGTACTGGGGCCCTTGCTAAAGCTGAGGGTCGGATGAATTCAACCCAATATCAACAAATTCTTCAGGATAATGTTCAAGCATCAGTCACAAAGTTGAAGTTACGCAGGGGTTGGATATTCCAACAAGACAATGAAACAAAACACAGTTCGAAATCTACGAAGGCATTCATGCAGAGGGAGAAGTACAATGTTCTGGAATGGCCGTCAGTCCCCTGACTTGAATATCATCGAAAATCAATGGGATGATTTGAAGCAGGCTGTCCATGCTTGGCAGCCATCAAATTTAACTGAACTGGAGAGATTTTGTATGGAAGAATGGTCACAAATACCTCCATCCAGAATCCAGACACTCATCAAAGGCTATAGGAGGCGTCTAGAGGCTGTTATATTTACAAAAGGAGGCTCAACTAAGTATTGATGTAATTTCTCTGTTGGGGTGCCCAAATTTATACACCTGTCTAATTTTGTTATGATGCATATTGCGTTAATCCAATAAATTTAATGTCACTGCTGAAATACTACTGTTTCCATAAGGCATGTCATATATTAAAAGGAAGTTGCTACTTTGAAAGCTCAGCCAATGATAAACAAAAATCCAAAGAATTAAGAGGGGTTCCCAAACTTTTTTCATATGACTGTAGCATCTTAACATGAATCTCCATATATAGCATTTCATTCTGATCAAGGGGTTTTTCAACTGATTTTTAATTTTTATCACCTAGCTTATGGGTGTTTAAGAGAATTGAGGCTTTAAGTGATGCAAAGTATAGGTCATACGAATAAACATTGGCTTCATTTTATAATTTATGTTTTTTATTACAACAACAAAAAAACAGTTAATCCTCAACATTTGCTCATTTTAACTTTGCGACTTCATACATTCTCACAATTTTATTTGTAACCTCTTTTTTTGCTTTTGCGTTGGCAACCACACACATTTGTTGGATTTGTAGCAAAGCGCAGTAGAGAAAATAATTGAGGGGCATCATGCGTGCAACTTTGGGGAGCAACTAGTATCTTGACTCATTCATCCTACCATTGTAGAGTAAAAGAGCTCCCAGTGCATTTGTTGCATATTTTCCTTTGTTTTGCTTAAAGTTTGAATCTATGTGTTGCAATTATGCCTCCCAAAGGATAGTGCAGGTCCTTCAGGCGCTAAGCCCGAATCTGCAAAGTCAGTGATGTGGTGTTAGAAAAAGTTAATGCCCAGAATATCGGCCATGAGTTTGGTGTTAACAAATTGATCAGTGTCTAGAGACTTTGAGGCTGGCAATTCCATCAGCAATCGCAAGCCTCAAGGTTACACATCAACTCGCCCTCTGTTTGACTCCATACAGTTCTTTAAGGAACTCAAGCAGCGCATGAAGCAGACCATCACTGATGGACTGTTTCAAGCCACTGTGACCCTTCATGATCTCCAACACTATTCTCCAGCCGTGAAGGACTGAGTGTTAGAGGTAATGGTGAGACCTCGCCAGCCCTCTGTATCTTTCTGACAGCAGTGACTAAGGGTTTTTTTTTATTTAATTGAGATGTTAGCACGAAAGGTCACAGAAATCTAGTGAATGACTAGCGATAAAAAAAGATTTTTTTGCATGTTATCACTTTTATTTTGTGTTCTGCATTTTATGGGTTGTTTCATGGTTGCTGTGTTATGGTGGTGCATTTTGACCACAAGAGGGTGCCACTGAACCCCAATCCTCAGACAAAATTTCACCCAACACAATTCCAGATTCTGATAAAAGACTTTTATTTATCACCCCCACCTTCCAAGTGAACACAACCAATATTAGTAAATTAATTAAATGCTCCTTCTTTTTCTTTCTGCTCCTTCTGGTGACTGTTACTTGCTGCACCTCAACTCTGACTTCCTGAGATGAGTTGTGGGGGGTCCTTATAAGGCAGACCTGGGAATGCTTCTGGTGTTACGGTATTGCCTGTTGGGAGCCCTTCTGGGTCATATGAAAACAAGAGCTGTCCTACACCTGACAGCACCCAAGGACCCCTACTGGCCTGCGTGTCCCACACTCCCATGCAACCCTGCGGATGTCCCTACTGGGATCAGCCAGGAGGGAACACTGCCATCTTCCATGTGGGGGAATGATCCACTACTGCTCACCCATACCCCATACTTATACCCATGGGGATAAGGATCACAAGGCATCCTGGCCGGGTATGCCTCTCCATGCACGGCAGGATGTCCATCCTATCCTCCATGGCACTCGCAGCATATTATTAAAAATTGTGTTTTGTTTCTAAAGAATTATAAGCAGAAAAGTGTATTTGAGCAGTCTATAGTGAAAGATTACAGCTTTTGGTGGTTGAAGGAACCTGACCCCCTATTTCCCATAGGTTCAATGTATTAACATTACTGTCTTCGGCTTTCACTTTGTTTCATGAGAATGGGTACCCCCCAGCAAAAGTTGAGGATTGACTGTAATTTGGCAGCCTCCTTACTGTTGCCATCATTTATATCCATTGCCTGTATGCTACTTATGTCGATCGAGTGATCTGAAGATGGGCATTCAAAGCAGAAACAAACCCTGTGTGGGGCAGCCATGCTAATTTGAACTTGTCTAGTTAACGGTCACCCATTGACTTTAATCTTAATGTCTTTGATATCCCGAGAAAAAAACAGAGAGTGCCCGGAGAAGGTCTACAGCAACACATCGCAGACATAGTCCACACAAACCAGTCCCAAACAACTTCACCACTGTGAATCCCCTTTCCATTATTGTCATTACTGATTGCTTTTGTTTTCTGTATTGAAAAAAAAAAATTCACTATCAATCCACCCTTTTTGTTATTCTGTGGAAGCCATTTCCTTTGGGACAATCAGTATTAAACCTCACTCTAGCCTGGAAATGGTACGCGATTCCCTTTTTACTTTCTACGTATACGAAGTATAGGGAAAGTATTGGGAATCCTCCAAAAATTCAATTTCCGAGATTGTGGTGAATCTCGACGTTTTAGACCCTGAGTTTGAAAATTACCATTTTTGGAATTATGTGTGTGTGTGTAGGTGTGTGTGTGTGCTGAATGTAAACATGAAACTTGAGTACGCTTTGACTTAGGTCAACCAAATTTTGCATGCAAGTATTGGGTACAAACATGACTATATCTGCAACTTTTGAGCTATTTCCATTAACCGGAAGTGGTACTTTACCTTTTATTCATGCAGCTGCAGAGTCTGATTTATTCAACTTTACTTTTATAATAATTGTTCAATATATTATTAATTTGATTTGATTTGTTGTTAATGGTTCTTTAATGTACATAATATAAAAATATAGTCATTGTCTTGTGGTTTTCTCCTCAAATATCCATCCCCATATCTGAATATATGAGAAAGTCCAGGTGAGACCACTCCCAATTTTTTTATTCTCACGCTCCTGTCATTGTCAAAATTGTCCCTTTTTTATTTTTAACCCTTTTGAACTCTCCATGACGAGGATGAACAGTGTATCTGGGCCCCACACATTGACAAATGGACGGAAATGACATAACTAGTCCATGCATGGGTAGCCTCTGGTCTTCGCCGCTTCCTTAACTTACTATCTAAATGGCACCTTCTTGTTGAGGTTGCTGTGGTACACTCATCCCTCGTTGGTCTACACAGGCTCTTCTTTCAATGTCATCCAAGAACTTCATACTTTTCAGGGCTTGTTTGGGTTTATGGATAAGGGTTGGGAGAGGGCTCCAGTTGTTATTTAATTACATGTTAAAACTGACATTTCTTTCTTTAAGACGTATTTAAATTAGTAGCAGTCTGCTAGCAAAGAATTAAATGCAAGAAAAAATTAAATGTCCCTTAAATGAAGGTATTTTGGCATGGTGGTATAGCAAATAAAGTGGAAACTAAATACAAGACCTAACCTCAGTTTGTTGTGGCTGTGGAGTTTGCCTGCATATTCTCTCCATGTTCACACAATCTGTTTATTCCAAGATTCTGCATGTGTGGGTATGTTACTTTAGGCTTGCAGACAAATCTAGTTTGAGTGAGTGTATGATGTGTTTCTGTTTGCCCTCTCATGTGCCGCCATCCCTTCAGAGATGCTTTGGGTAGGTAGCCTTCTGCATCTACTAATGCCAATGTCAAATTCCTGTTGCTTTAATAACCTTGTGGGGAAATGGGTGTTCAAAGGATCCATTGTCCCTACCTACATTTCATAATTTTGAATTATTCAGATATTATGAAAGTCTACATTACCTAACTAACAGAAAGTTTCTTTTATTGTCTTTTTGTATTTCTGAATGTATTTACAGTTTCCCTTCAGTGAACTATGGAAAGACCCCGCACCAGTGTTACAAAATCATACCACCAAACCACTTTGTCAAGAAGTAGTGCCAGCCAAAAGCGAAATTTGAACAAACACTTCACAGAGGGAGAAGAGCTTGAAAACTTTAGGTACTTCATTATCTGCATGCATTTCTTGCACTGGCTTCTTTCTAATTTTATGGGTCCATTCACCCAAGCTGTGTCTGTTTATATCCAAATAGTGATTCCCATTTATACCTTTCCTTTAATGAAGTAATTTTATTTGCTTTTTTTTTGTTTTACTAAATGCGTAGTGCTTATATAGTAATGTCCTTCTGTTACTAATTAAACTGTAATATTTGTCTAACCATAATCATCATGCCATTCTGAATTTTGCTTTGGTACTTTCAGATGCATTGTTGTTCCCCTATTCATATCCATTACATTCTTTCTTGGTTTAATATACCACTCCTATTTCATTAATGTAGCATGTGTCAAAAATACTCCTATAGTGCTGTGTATAATAAAAGTTAACTGATAATTATGTCTTCCAGAATTGAAAAATTCTTAATCAAAAACAGAGGACAGCTTACATGCTTAAGATGAATGTCTTTTTAGGCATTTCTTTGTGCATCAAGAATCTAGGGAAATATGTCTATGTCTTTAATTAACACCTCTTGTGTGTCAAATGAAATTCAGAAAGCAAGCTGATTAACTGTTGTTGAACAGGAGAACTGCAAAATGGTTCATTCTCTCAAGTTATTGTCAAGAAAACATGATAGGAGATGAGGAACTTGCTTTTTCATTGTAGGCTGTGGAGTCACTCCAAGTCACCGGGATGTATTGCTCTCCAATGGCAACCACTGTTGTAGTTCCTTTTCTGTCGATCACTAGCATCCTACTGATGGTCATAAGCTAAGGTGATCGACAGGTTCTGCTTCAAGTCCTGTACATACATGGGCCCTGAAGTCATACGAATGTTTGGCTTAAGTAGGTCGTGCTGATGTAAGAGCCCAAACTCAGGAGCCTCCGAAACTCCTGTAGGTTACTGGGCCATGGACTTTCATGCATGATGGCAATCTTCTCAGGATCAGTGGCTACTCTTGTCGTGCTGACTACATTCCCCAAAAACAGGGCCTCACCCTGCTGCAGATGACCCTTCACTGGGTTCAGCTTTATCCCAGCGGCTCAGATGGCTGCGATCATTTCCCTCACATGGACAAGGGCCTCTTTGAAGTGAGGTGTGCACCAGCAGGTCATCTATGAAGATCACACAGCAGCTTGGTCTACTTGGATGACCTGTTATTATTTCACACCTTGACTGTGCTGCTGCTGCTCCTCCTCCTCCTCCCTGGTGCTGTTAGAATCCGAGCTGTTATAATACAGTTGAACTGTGTATTACAAACTTTTTCAGTATGTTAATTTAAATTGTTAAATATTTATCTTGCTCATATGAAAATACAGTAAGATGATGAAATAATTCAAGATCTTTTAATCTATGATGTTTGTCATGTGAAACTAATGTGTATAATGTTACATTCTTTTCTTTCAATATGTTGTAATAAAACTATTCTCTTATCTATTAAAGTGTGACTTACAGAAATGAAAGGAAATTTTCCAGTCATCCACAGCAAAAAACTGTTTCTGGAAATCTTCACAGCGCTGGTAAAGAACAGGCTAATTTGCAGGTAAAGTATAATTTTAAGCATTTAAACAAAGTTCTATATGTTTGGATAAGAAAGTCAAAAACAGTATAGACATGTCATTTTGGGCATATCTTAGTGTTTTCCATTTAAACCTTTGTAAAAGGCAAAGTGTAACAAATGTTTGCCTTTGTTCAGGGGCAACTGGGCGACAGACAACTGGGCAAAAAGACAAACTGGTGAAAAGACAACTCGGTGAAAAGATAACTCTGCGACATCCTTTACCAGTTAGGTAATAGGTTCAAAGAGATTTTTTTAATGATATTTATACGACAACATAGGGCACCGGAAAATCCACAGAATCACCTGCTTTATGAGAGTCCCAATACGTTGAGAGTGAAGATATTCCTTAAGCCGTACTCGCCGGTCACCTTTTGTATTCTAAATACCGTTATCATACGATTACAATCAATACAATTTATATAAAGGATTAGCAATTTTGGTTGCAGAAAAAAATGTAAGATAGTTTGTTCCATCTGCAGAATAAAGTTCGTTCATCAATTATATACATTTATTTTCAAACATTTTAAATCATGTTGTCAATTAAATATAATTAAAAAATCTCTTTGAACCTAACTATTACCTAACTGGTAAAGTATGTTGCCAGTTGTATTTCGCCAAGTTGTTTCTTCGCCGAATTGTCTTTCTCTGGGTTGTCGTTCACCGACCTGTCTTTTTGCCGGGTTTTCTTTCACCGAGTTGTCTTTTCGCTGAGTTGACTGTCGCCCCAGTTGCCACCGAACTGTTTGCCTTATCATTTTATAATCTTTTATTTGTTTGCTTGTTATGGTTTTTCTTATTCTATGTAATTCACAGACACATTTTCTATATGCAATATAAAAAAGGTATACCAATATTATTCAAAATAATATTTCGAGGATTACTACCTTGGATTTAACAATAGTTCTCATCTGTAAATGCACAATTCAGCTCCCATGCTAGAAATCCTTGGTTTTGAATTCATGCTCTCCTGAACATTACACAAACTACATCTGCTTTTGGAAAGAAAAGCATAGATAGATAGATAGATAGATAGATAGATAGATAGATAGATAGATAGATAGATAGATAGATAGATAGATAGATAGATAGATAGCATACTGATAAAAAAAATAATGTTAAATTAAAGAGTAATAAAAATGCAGGTATAACAGACAATAACTTTGAATAATGTTAACGTTTACCCCACCGGGTGGAATTGAAGAGTCGCATAGTTTGGGGGAGGAACAATCTCCTCAGTCTGTCAGTGGAGCAGGACAGTGACAGCAGTCTGTCGCTGAAGCTGCTCTTCTGTCTGGAGATGATACTGTTTAGTTGATGCCTTGGATTCTCCATAATTGATAGGAGCCTTTTGAGCACCCGGTCGCTCTGCCACGGATGTCAAACTGTCCAGCTCCGTGCCTACAATAGAGGCCTGCTTTTCTCACCAGGTTGTCCAGGCGTGAGGCGTCCTTCTTCTTAATGCTTGCCTCCCCTAGCACACCACCCGCGTAGAAGAGGGGCGCTCGCCACAACTGTCTGATAGAACATCTGCAGCATCTTATTGCAGATGTTGAACGACGCCAGTCTTCTAAGGAGAGTATAGCCAGCTCTGTCCTCTCTTGCACAGAGAATCAGTGTTGGCAGTCCAGTCCAATTTATCATCCAGCTGCACTCCAGGTATTTATAGGTCTGTACCCTCTGCACACAGTCACCTCTGATGATCACGGGGTCCAGGAGGGGTCTAGGCCTCCTAAAATCCACCACCAGATCCTTGGTTTTGCTGGTGTTCAAGTGTAGGTGGTTTGAGTCGCACCATTTAACAAAGTCTTTGATGAGGTTCCTATCTCCTCCTCCTGCCCCACCTCCTGATGCAGCCCACAATAGCAGTGTCGTCAGCGAACTTTTGCACTTGGCAGGACTCCAAGTTATATTGGAAGTCCGATGTATATAGGCTGAACAGGACCAGAGAAAGTACAGTCCCCTGTGGCGCTCCTGTGTTGCTGACACAATGTCAGACCTGCAGTTCCCGAGACACACATACAGAGGTCTGTGTTTAAGATAGTCCACGATCCATGCCACTAGGTATGAATATACTCCCATCTCTGTCAGCTTGTCCCTAGGAGCAGAGGTTGAATTGCCTACAATTACATGAAAGTATGTATATTTTAATTCTTTAGGTGTGGAATTATTAAAATATTATATGCAGCCATAAAAAGTCATGCCTACCAACTTAATTCATCAGGGGAATTATAAACATTGTGACCAGCAGGGGCTGTTGCAGCACCCCAAACACCAGACACAACCAACACGACACAAGTCCTGAGTTCAGACACAAGGTTTATTAACCACAATACCTGGAAAAAAGGCTTCCCACACGTTGTATAGACACAAGTGTTCTTTTTTCCCCCCTTGTTTATTCCTATACTCCTCCCAGGTGAGTGTTGTTCAGCTTCTCTCCCCGACTCCGACTTGATCTTGAGTGAGGCAGAGCCACTCTTCTAATACAAGATCTGGGAGTACTTCCTAGCATAGCATGACATTGTCCATAAGAACCCCCTTCGCTACTGTGGCTACAGGTTTTCCTTTTAACTGTTTTTTTAATTAGTGACTAGTTTTTGCTAGTCATTGTCCAACCGGCTATATCCTAACAAAGGGTCACAGGGGTCTGACAGAGCCAATCCCAGCCAACACAGGGCACAAGGCAGGAACAAACCCCGGGCAGAGTTCCTGCCCACCACAGGGCATACACACACCCACACACCAGGCACACACTAGGGACAATTTAGAATCGCCAATGCACCTAACCTGCATGTCTTTGGACTGTGGGAGGAACCCACACAGACACGGGAGAACATGCAAACTCCACGCAGGGAGGACCCGGAAGGCGAACTCGGTCTCCTTACTGCGAAGCAGCAGTGCTACCACTGCGCAACCGTGCCGCCCCGCTACTAATTAAACTTCATTTAATTTATTTGCTATTTAAGACTCAGACTCTTTAAATCACGGGCTGAGCAATGTCGGCTCCTGGAGGGCTGCAGTTGCTTCAGGTTTTTTCTTCCATCCCAATTGCTTTATGAAATACCATTCAATGCTGATGAAGCACTTATTACTCAAGTGCCATTTTTCTGCTTCCTTTTAGTTTTCTTGCTTGTAAAGATTTTGAACCCTTGATTGCTTATTTTACTCTTAAACAGTTCTATATCTATCTATCTATCTATCTATCTATCTATCTATCTATCTATCTATCTATCTATCTATCTATCTATCTATCTATCTATCTATCTATCTATCTATCTATCTATCTATCTATCTATCTATCTATCTATCTATCTATCTATCTATCTATCTATCTATCTATCTATTCATTGTTTTAACTGCTTCTTATTAGCAATAAGATGCAAATGACAAAGGAACCAGAGGTTCCCCATCTAGCTTGTCTCCATTTCCAATCTCCAATAATCATTCATTATTTGGTTTAATTAAGTGCTCAGAAGGAAACTGAAGAGGAAAGTGAAGAACTGAAATGACTCATCTATTTTAGGTTTCAATCACTTGGATGATACATGTATCATTAGAAAGGGAAACAAAATCTATGAGTTAAGAATGAACAGACATGGTAAAGTTGAAACACTCACAAGCCATGAAATGAAATAAGATCTGTTATTGGTGAGGATTAACTTCTAATAAAGCAACTGGGTTGTGAACAAAAACCTGCAGCCACTGTGGCTCTTCAGGATCAGAGTTGGCCACCCCTTTAATAATGAATTGAATTTTACTGCTATGCCATTTTGTTCTGAGGTCCGTCAGTTTACACTGTGTTCATCTGTTATCTTTATGGTAAGAGTGTTAGACACGATTGACATCATCAGAGCAACAGTATAAAGGTTGGCTCAAGTATTTCCGGGGTATCTGCGTTTGAGGATAAAAAAAAACTTCTTTTGTGACTTTTTTGTTTTTTGTCTCTGACCTGTTGATTTTTGGTTACGTTTTGGCTTAGTAGAAAGATTATTCTGACTCTCGGTTTTGACCTCGACTAGTTTATCCTCCTGGTCATTCTGCTACTCATACTGTCTCATCGAAGTCAGTAAAAGAAATGGACTAAGCACTAAGCATATTAAATTGATGAATGTTAAACAAGGTAAATGCCAGAAAGCCAGTGGACCTTTAGCACTTTGTTCATCCATCAATTCATTTAACTACATCTGTTGACCAGTCAGCACAAAAACGGTTCCATTATACTGAGCTCTATGGATGTATAAGACGTAAATGGGCAACACCAAAATTGCTTGCCCAGATAGTCTCAGTCCAGAAGCAGAATACAGGTATGAAAATGGATGCAGGGACTGTTGAAATTCCTAACAAAATTTCTTTTGTAAATTATACAAAGAGAAAAGACAAAATTTGTGAATACTATAAGCACAGTTTTAGAGTGAATTATAATTTAAAATTTCAACTTAGATTAGACTAAGGAACTTATGTTTGGTTTACCAGTACTATTTGTTTTCATCAATAAAAGTGTAAGTGCTGTTTATATGTTTGCTAGCAGCAGGTATTAAAGTGTAGACTAAAATGACTATAAGTACAGTAATCCCTCGCTATATCACGCTTCGACTTTAGCGGCTTCACTCTATCGCGGATTTTATATGTAAGCATATTAAAATATATATCACGGATTTTTTGCTGGTTCACAGATTTCTGCGGACAATGGGTCTTTTAATTTCTGGTACATGCTTCCTCAGTTGGTTTGCCCAGTTGATTTCGTACAAGGGATGCTATTGGCAGATGGCTGAGAAGCTACCCAACCAACGTATTACGTATTAAATAAACTCCTCAAATATATTGTGAGCACAGGGGCTGTCGCACCCCTAGAGGATACAGCCGCTCCTCAAAAAACATTGAAAGATTGCCTTCACATTGCTCTCTTCCTTGCTGGGCTTACATGTGGCTGCTTTGTCAAGCGATATGCTTCCTGCACGGTGCTTCGCATACTTAAAAGATCAAATAGCACGTATTGATTTTTGATTGTTTGCTTTTCTCTCTTTCTCTCTCGCTCTGACATTCTCTGCTCCTGACGGAGGGGGTGTGAGCAGGGGGGCTATTTGCACCCCTAGACGATACGGACGCTCATCTAAAAATGCTGAAAGATTATCTGCACATTGCTCCCTTCCGTACAGCTGCTTTGTCAAGCGACATGCTTCCCGCACGGTGCTTCGCATACTTAAAAGCATGGCACGTATTGATTTTTAATTGTTTGTTTTTCTCTGTCTCTCTCAATCTCTCTGACATTCTCTGCTCCTGATGGAGGGGGTGTGAGCAGAGGGGCTGTTTGCACACTGGCCTAGAGGATACGGACGCTCCTCTAAAAAATGCTGAAAGACTACCTTCACATTGCTCTCTTCCTTGCAGCTGCTTTGTCCGGCGGTGCTTCGCATACTTAAAAGCCAAACAGCCCTATTTATTTTTGATTGTTTGCTTTTTTCTCTCTCTCTCTCTCTGACATTCTCTGCTCCTGACGCACACATCCTTTGAAGAGGGAAGATATGTTTGCATTCTTTTAATTGTGAGACGGAACTGTCATCTCTGTCTTGTCATGGAGCACAGTTTAAACTTTTGAAAAAGAGACAAATGTTTGTTTGCAGTGTTTGAATAAAGTTCCTGTCTCTCTACAACCTCCTGTGTTTCTGTGCAAATCTGTGACCCAAGCATGACAATATAAAAATAACCATATAAACATATGGTTTCTACTTTGCGGATTTTCACCTTTCGCGGGGGGTTCTGGAACGCAACCCCCGCAATCGAGGAGGGATTACTGAAAATTGAGAAACTAAAATTACAATTAGCAATTATCAGATTGATACTGAAGATACAAGTTTATACTTTTACCCATGAGGATAAACATCTGTAATTTTATCACTCTGAAATTTTAAAGGGACTGGACTTATTTTATGCTTTGCTAGACTGATAGGCCAGATCAAGGATCCATTTACTTTCAAGGGTCCATTTACTTTTTTATTATTATTTGTAAGTTTTATTATTTATTTTTTTTATTTTCATAATGTTTTTGTCAGTTTGTAGCTTTGGATTTCAGACACACAAAAGGAATGGCTGTCAAAAGTTATGGCTGCCATGTAGAAATTAGGCAAATCAATTACCGAAAATGCTCACCATTTGTCTTAAATCGTGTATTCACAAACAAATGGGATTATTATTTATTCTAAAATTTGACAGTTTTTAATTTTTTTTTTTATTATTTACTTTTTATTTTAGAGAGTGGGTCAATCAAAGCCAACCAGACAACTTGCTCTGTGTGTTAATATGCCTGCGACTACTCATGAGAGAGCCTCTGTATCAGGTCAGTGTGATCGCTTTTATCATTTCCACATTACTGAACACTGCTTTGTTTCTTTTGTGAGACACAGCTGGAGTGAAATAAATGGTGATAAACAATAAACTTAAATAGCTTGGATTATCTGAAATTGCTGGCAAGATATTGCATGATTTGTATGTAATACTTGAAATTTGCAAACTTGTTTTACTAGAGCAAAATAAAAAATTAAAACACGATTCATTCACAATTACATCTAAGCAGTTAGTATAACAAATGTTCGTTATAAAAGATAATTAAAATTTCACCATCATAATCTCATGGCTATTTCAACATTTACTTTCTGTTTTTATACATAATATTATTATAATCTTATTTTATTTTTGTGACATTTCACTGACTTCAGCGGCCAATTAGTATTTAGCTTCAGATTGCATTGCTGTCATAGTGTGCATTTCTGCTTGGTGACGGCCATGTTTTTTGAAGTCACTTGCTAACATTGTGTGTTGTTTTTAAATTTTATCTTGCTTTCTGGAGAAGTTTCTGCACTAAAAACTATGACTATTATGGTTTTAGGGGTTGCTGAGTCTATTTCAAACTTTTTCCTGATTTGGTTTCATTAGTTTAAAAATATTTTTGTATTATCCCAACACCATCTTAGTTTTTGTTGACACTCCATTTTGTGGTGTTTTAGCCACCATGAGGGATTAGTGTGTTAATGTTTGATGTGTGACCTTATTATCAAGACAATATAAAAAGTCAACTTTGGGCATTTCCAAGTCTTCATCTAATATTGAATAATGTCAGTTTTTTTTTTTTTTTGGAAATGAGTACATTAGAGGGTCAGCTCAAGTTGGATGGTTGGGAGACAAAGTCAGCGAGGCGAGATTGTGTTGGTTTGGACATGTGCAGAGGAGAGAAGCTGGGTATATTGGGAGAAGGATATTAAGGATAGAGCTGCCAGGGAAGAGGAAAAGAGGAAGGCCTAAAAGAAGGTTTATGGATATGATGAGAGAGGACGTGCAGGTGATGGGTGTAACAGAAGAAGATGCAGAGGACAGAAAAATATGGAAGAAGATGATCCGCTGTGGCAAACCCTAATGGGAGCAGCTGAAAGAAAAAGAAGAAGTCAGTTTTTTAAAAAATTTTTTATAGTCATTCCTTGACCTCATTATGCTGTCATTTTGGGGAGTTCTGAGGCGAAGGAATTTAGTGGTTTAATTTATTATTTTTGTGCTGCATTTTTATGAATGTTTGTTTTTGAATTCTTTTTTTCGTGACACCATATTGTGTTTGTGTAAATGGTGCCATTGTTGTTGTGCAGTTGCTAGACTTAACAATTGGATGTGCGCAACACGTGACTTTATCGCCGCAATGGGATAAAGGTCATCATTGCGCATTTCTGAATAATCTTGAGTATTCAGGGTCACGTAACATTATTGCTGAGATAGGATAATGGTTGCCATTGCACATTTTTCGAATAATCTTGAGTATTCTGTGTCTCTTGATGTTATCATCACAACATGATAAAGATTGGCATCATGCATTGTGTATTCAGATGACTTCTAAATACTTGGTGTGCGTTTTTACTCGTTTTGGTTTCCTGACTTTGATTTTTGCCTCTCGTATTGGTTAATAAATAATACTCTACTTCCTGGTTCCTGACCCTCTCACTATGTCCTTTTTGACCCTGATTTTTGCTTCATGTTTTAAGCTCTGTTTATAATACTCTTGTTCTTACTTACTGGCATCGACCTTAGCCATTTTTTTTTGACTTTGTCTCCTGAACCTTAATCTAAAACCTTTAATGACTGTTTCTTCCTGTGTAGTCGTTATAGAAATTCACATTTTGTTTTTGGTTTCTTGGTACAATGACTATTCTGCTTTGACTCTCAACTATGATTTAGAGTATCATTTTTGGTTTCTTGAATGAATCTAATTGAATTTGTGGTTACAAACATGGCTTGTTTTTGACATTTACTCTCATGGTCCCTTTTCCAATCAATCTGTTCTGCAAAACTAAGTTCATTGCCATTCATGTCACGTGGTATGTTGCAGATCCTTGCCTAATAAGTTGGTGGTATGCCATTTTCGATATCCAAGCTTTGGATTAAAATACAAACTTTTGTTGTGAAGTATTGTGATTACTATAGCTAAGGAAAGCATCTTAGTTATGGTTAGGACCTCTCACTCTTGTTACTTGACTACACTTTCTGTCTCTCATTTTGCTTTTTTTGCTGACTTCTTTTGATATTCCCCATATCTTTGACTACCCTTTTATTTAAGCCCTTACTTCTGCAGTCATCATCTAGTATTATACCAAAAATTCTCCTTTAGGTGTTTAATACCAATAGAACACTTTTTTCCATAACGAAATGTGATTTGTTGGTAATGTTACCCCTTTATGTTCAATTTATATTATCTAAGTTTAAAGGTATGCCTAATCATGATTTGAAATCACTACACTGTCCTCTACTGACAGCCTTTGGCATTTCTTACTGCCTATGATTAAATTAGATTTGATTTAAAAGAACAGTCATTTGTAAAGAAAATTATTAATGAAAAAATTGTTAATACAAAAGGTATCCGCACCTACTTCTGCCAAATTTCAGACCTTGTAGACCCAAATACACAAGTCAAACAAGTGCACAAACAAGAGGATCAGCGCACTTCATGACCTCTTATTGGGCCCATCATCCTAATGTGTGACATAGCAAATCTCTAAACAAGAGTCTATCAAGTTTAAAAAATAAGAAACAATTATTACACAATCTGGTGTCTTTTGACTAGTTTCACAAAAGCCAAATGTGCCAAGGGAAGCGCTGCAGTGTAGTGGTTGGTACTCCACCCCAGGGAACAAGGTTTGCATTTTCTTGACTTATCTATCTGGACTTTCTCGTGGAAGTCCAGTTTCCTCACACTTGCTGAAGATCTTCTTTTGAGATGAATTGGCTGCTCTAACTGGGCCGGTATGTCTGAGTGTGTATGTGTGCACAAGTGTGTCCTGAAATGTATTGCTGTGCTCCCCAGAGTTGGTTTCTTCTTTGCTCCTGAAGCTTTCCAGATTGCATTTGGAGTCCTTTGTCCTTATAATTAAAAAGTTAATTGTTAAACAGATGACTGTTATAATAATTTTATTTAATTTTCTTTACAAAAACGTTTCTTTTCACTTTAGAAAGTGTTTCATGAACTTGAAGGAGTACATTGTCTTGCCCAGGTAAGAGATTTTAAGTTTTATTGATGAAGTGGAGTTTACAGTGAAAAACATGAAAATTATCAAATGAGTCCAGTTGAATGATATACAAGAACATTTTGAAGTATCATTGCTTTTATTTTCCTTCTCTTACGAATGTATTGAAACAGATGTTATAGTACTTTGATCTGCATTTAGGCATATTGCCTTTTCCCCTTCTGTTTAATAGCTTTGTAACATAATCCTCAATGATATATTAGCACCTATTCATTATATTGTGTCAACATATTTCATAACAAAATGAAATCAATACACGGCTGTCCTGTCCTTACATTTTTATATTGTACTAATAATTGCTTTGTGTTTTGTCTTCACTGTGGGTGATGCTATTTAAACCTCTACTTTTCTAAACATAATTTGGTATAAAAGCAGTCATATGGTGCCTTATTCCATATGTGTTGTTGAATGATGGATGTACTTTAAATGAAAGCATTACACAGTTCCTGGGAAAAATGAAAACCCTTGTCCTATCTATGACCCTTCATTTTACACATTTGAAGGCTGTTAGTACCAAGTGTCATTATTATATTATATTACTAGGGGGTTTTGCCTCTTTAATACCCCCCCCCCCCCCCACTGCCAGTGCTACACACCGTTTTGAAGAGGGGTGGTTGAACGCACCCCTAGGATACTCGAAACCCCCTCTTAAACGGTGATACAATGGGAAACAAATACAGTTTTTTTTTTTCTACCTCCTATTTGCTTGATCAGCTGCTGGTTTGCTGCTGCTGCTGCCGTGCTCTGCATCTCGTGCGGCTCTTCGAACGTTTAAAAGCCCGTAGAGCAGCTGTCCTTTTGTCTCACTGCCTTGTCTCTCTTCTCCCCCAGACATCCTCAAACACTATTCGATCTCTTTTCACTGTTCCATTATTTCACCGAGAAATATTTTCCATTTGTTTGCGCTAATGCGATCTTTACTATCATTTTTTTGAGATTTTTGAATTTTCCTACTTCCATTATCTCTAACCTGCTCTGCATGTGTATCACAGCAATGTTTTTGAATTCTTTACGACGTTCTACTTTGTCTTTTTCCGGCCCCCAGGCATGGTTAAATCTCTTGGCACAAACTCTAGTCTCGTGGGACAGGCTGATTATTACTTTCCTTATTGTCAGAATTTGCACATAGATTTTATTTATTTTTTTAATTAATTTTATTGTAATCATTCCGTACAAATAGATCAATTTTTACAAAAAATAGGATTGAAAACAAATCAAACCCCACCCCTGAGAAGGAGAGCATATTCTTTTTTGCATTCTTTTGTCCTCCAACGCTTTTGGGTCTGTTTTCGATGCGCCGCTCTTTCTTCTTCGCTTTGTCGTTGACGTGTCATCTAGAACTTATAAAATTTTTAAGAGCTGAGAGCACAGGAAGTGTGTCTGCCAAAAGCATTCCAACAACTCTGAGGTTAGATGACCGTGGTCTTGTTTGAAAATGGTTGTAAGTAGGGCGTGACTTGCAAAAGTCACCGTCTCATGGGACTTGCTTCCAAAGGTTGTAAGTATGACGTGACTTGACCGTCTCGCGGGATGTGAAAATGTCTCTCTGTCTCTCTTCAAAAGATCACGTCTCGTCACAGGAAAAAAAGGTCTTGTCTCATTCCAAGATTTTTTTTTATAATAGAGAGATTTACTTATTTAGCAGATGTCTTTATACAAGCAACTTACAAAGCAAGTTAAATGCATACAAGAATGAAGGGGCAAACATGAAAAGCAACAGAGAACAGGATAAAATGCGAGCACAAGTAAAATTAGAGCTACTTAATTATACCTTGAAGCTACAAGAGTACAAAATGCAGTATCCTAAACTCTTTGTCAGTGCAGCAGCAGCAGCTACCTTGTAGGAGGGAAACTCAGCTGTTCAAAAATAATTAATAAAAATGGTGTGTTTTCAAAAGATGCCAGTGTCTGACTAATATTTTTTGGCATGAACAAGAACAACTCTTCATGTGCTCCTTCAGTGGGGTTTCACTTGGAATACTGTTTTGTCCAAACATCAGAAACTCAGTTTTATGAGAAATTTCCATATTTTCTGTCCAGCCAAACTCTTTAAAAACCTTCAGTGTTCAGTTTTATACTGCATGTAATGTCACCTCCAATCCTGTGATAAATGGCTTAACGAAACAGTGAAACAAACAATGAAAAACTGCTCAAAATAAGCCCATAAATACAATTTTAGCCGTTTTGTTATTACCATTAACTGAATAATTGGGAAAGTATTCTTCTTATCCCATTGCCAAATTCTGCACACAGCATTCATTGTCTGGGTGCACCTAGCTTCTAGATAGGCCCGGATCAGGCTGTTTCTAAGGAGAAGCAGTACTCAGGGGGGTATATGCAGTAGGTTTAGGGGATCATTTTTGTCACAGATTCACAGTACAGTGAAATTTTCTGGAAAATAAATCTTCTCCCAAGGCACAGATTCCTAACATAGTGCATCAGGTTTTCCTCCAAGATTTCCCTGAATTTTGCTGTGTTCATTTTCCCTTGTAACCCTACAAGCCGTGCTGCAGAGAAGCATCCCCAGAACATGATGCTGTCTCCACCATGCTTCACAGTGGGGATGGTGTGTAATCCATGTTCAGTGTTTGGCTGACCTCAAACATGATGCTTATTCTGATGGCCAAACAGTTCAATTTTTGTCTCATTAGACCATAGGACCTCTTCCAGCTTATTTTGGTGTTTTCCATGTGCTGTCCATGGATTTTTTTTAAAAGTGTCTCTCTTTTGCCACTCTCCCATAAAGCCTCAACTGGTGAAATACCCGGGCAACAGTTGTTGTTTGCATAGTCTTTCAACTGTCGCTTGTAACTCTTTTAGAGTTCTTATAGGTCTCTTGGTGGCTGCTATGACTAGTCTTCTTACATGGTCATTTGGTGTTTGTAGACAGCCTTCTTTAGGCAGATTTACAGCTGTACCATACTCTTTCTATTTCTTAATGATTCTTTCAAGTGGACCCCAACATGTATTCATTTACATGGAATTTTCTTGTCTCCAATCCCTGATGTGTCATTTTCAAACACCTTTTTACAGTGTTGGTTGGAATGTTTTCTTGACTTTTTTGCCATTGTACTGACACACTCCAAGTTGGGCCATCTTGGTACAGGTGCATTTACAGATGTAACTTAAAAAAACGGCTGGTGTGACCAGTGACTGTTATGTGCTTGGCTAGCAAAAATGAGCCAATGGTGGTGCTGGAGATCATCATTCATTAGTAGATATAGTGATACAATTTCTTGTTTTAATCTCAATTGTACACATTTATATAATGTAATAAGGAATTTTACAGCTACTTGGTCACTTCCTATGGTTATTTTGCTAAATATTTTCAAGTGTACTGTACAGTACAGTCAACCCTTGACTACAGACAGGTGCTCTCCATTTAACTTATTCTATGACTACTAAAACCAAATGGCTGCACCAGGGTGTTTCATTTTAAAGGCAGTGAATGCGTATGTGATGAGTTATTTTGTGGTGTATATCTGTAATTAATTTAGGTCACTTTGAAGAAGTCTGTTTTCACTTTGACTTTAAAAACATTTTTCAATTTGACCAGAGTCAAAAAATGCAAATTAAATTCATTATGATTCAATGCTGCATAATCAATAAAATGTAAAACTTCCAAGGGGGTGAACACTTATAAAGGGACTGCATAATATAAGATAGGGCGGCACAGTGGCGCAGTGGGTAGCGCTGCTGCCTCGCAGTTGGGAGACCTGGGGACCTGGGTTCGCTTCCCAGGTCCTCCCTGCTTGGAGTTTACATGTTCTCCCCGTGTCTGCGTGGGTTTCCTCCGGGCGCTCCGGTTTCCTTCCACAGTCCAAAGACATGCAGGTTAGGTGGATTGGCGATTCTAAATTGGCCCTAGTGTGTGCTTGGTGTGTGGGTGTGTTTGTGTGTGTCCTGCGGTGGGTTGGCACCCTGCCCGGGATTGGTTCCTGCCTTGTGCCCTGTGTTGGCTTGGATTGGCTCCAGCAGACCCCCGTGACCCTGTGTTCGGATTCAGCGGGTTGGACAATGGATGGATGGATAATATAAGATAACCATAAGAGCATCATCTACATTTATATTTGCAGAAAACAAATTGGTGATTACCTTGCAAGGAGGTTAGTCTGTGTATTTAAAGTGTTTTTAATTGAATATTCAAAACAAGGTAGAAACAGAACAAAAGGAAATGACAATAACAATACGCTATGCTCCTTTTTGGCTTTCTGTATTCTTCAAAGCTAATTGTCGAAGTATAGAATGTAGTTCTCCTTCCTACCTCCCTCCTTTTCTCTTTCCCATCCTCATCCTCTTCCTCATTTGACCAGGCTAGCCCTTGCGACATCATAGTCAACCGCCTGAGGATGTGAAGGTCCTTATAATGCAGCTCCATAATGTACTTCCAAAGCCAGTCTTAGCTACCTTAAAACCTTCCCGTTTAGCTGGGCTCCTACTGAGATTCCTGGAAACACTACAATTCTCAGGAGCCTCTGTGGAAACCTAACTCTTGTAGCAGAATAATGCTGCTGCCTACTAGCAACCTGGGGAATTATTGCTTGCACAGAGCTCAACACCGAAAAGAAATATTTTGACATGGTGTTCCAGACAGGTAATGGCATTCCATCCAGAGTATATATATATATTTTTTTTGCTATTCCCTCTGTCCTCTTGTTCTCTCTTACAAGGACTTGGGTAGCAGTTATGCCAACATTCACTTTAAATATCCATAACCTGGTGTCTTAGAAGACCCAAAATACCATGCCTGATCCTGGAGGGTATTCAACCAACTTCAGCCGGAGATACAATGAATCTATAGGTGGGAGGAGGGTTTGTAATGAAGGCTCAGTAGAGGGTAGAAGAGGACAAGAAAAAGATATGGAGAGAAGACATGTGAGAAAGACAAGTTCTTGGGTGATACATGGGAGGTGGGTGAGAAGATAATTCACAACAGTTGATAGAAAAAGACCTCAGCCTTGTGGAACAAAGACACTAGAGTCAGTCGTTTGTTTGATATTATTGTTCTATTTAGCACTTTCCATGACATCCCCCTGTGTCTTTGAAGGTGAAATAAACATTTATATTTAGTAATTTGACAAACAAGAGGAGACCATTCAGTCTGTCATGCTTGTTTGTTTAGCAATTAGCTAAACACTCTCACCTCCAGATTAAAGTTTGACCAGGCTTCTACCTCAACTACATGTCTTGGTAGGTTGTTCCAGAATCCCACACATGTTTAAGTAAAGAAGTGCTTCCTGACTTCAGTTCTAAATGCATTTCTCCTGAATTTCCACTGATGTTCCTTGCATATATGAATTGCCATTTACTCAAAAGAATTCAGTTTGGATCTACTGTATCGATACCTTTGAGAATTTTGAAGATCTGAATCAGGTCCCCATGCAGTCTCCTAAACAGGTTTAATTCTCTGAGTCTGTCACAGTAGGACATGTCCTTAAGTGCTGGCATGGTTGTTCTCTGCATATCTTCAAGCACTGCTGTCTCTTTTTCATAGTGTGAAGTCCAGAACTGCACACAGTACTTGATGAGTGTGGTCTCACTAGTGCATCATATAGTCAAAGCCTAATGACCTGTTGATTTATATTGAACAGTTTTTACGATATAACCTTACATTTTATTTGCCTTTTTAGTAGCGTCTGCACATTGCTTAGACAATGAAAATGTTGTGTCAATGTAAACCCATACATCCTTTTCGGATGTTGCTTCCTGTAGGTCATTGTCTCCCATCTTGTATTTATAGTTGTCATTTCTTTTGCCCATGTGTAACATTTTGCACTTTTCTACACCTTTTTTATATGTTTCGATTCTTGACCTCATTCTAAGTGTTGAGGAACTGCACAAGGGCACTTTACTATTACAAAGGGAGGAATGTAACACTGCTGGATATGCAGCTTTATCATGGAGAAGTGATGTGTCTGTCAAAGGGCAATAATACTAGCCAAATATGCATTTTTATTTGTGATTTTATCCTTTATTCTGAAATGCCCAAGTCATATTTAACTATTTGGATTTAAAAATATGTAGTTGTTCAAAGGTGTAGTCTTAATTAAACTGATAGTCAGAAACTAATTATGGAAGGAAATCAGTCAGTCAGTCATCGTCTATCCCACTACATCCTGGAAGGAAATACTGTTTGAATTTTATTTAGCAGAAAAAGTAACATTGCTGCCATCAGCAGACATGAAAGAAACACCTTCTAGATGATTATCAGCTTTTTAGATGCAGGCTGTGGGGACCTAAGGGTAATTAGTTTAATCTGCTCAATGAACATAATCTGGAGACAGCTGTCCAGCAAACAGGTCATGTTGAATCTCCCGACCCGAGTGGGCTGATTTGGGTTAGGTTTACTAAAAGCAGTTTGATCAGCACTAAATAAAAAGGCCGCAGAGCATTAAGTAAAGTCATGCAAAGCCTTTTTTACAAAAAGCAAGGAAATGGCGCGTGTTGACACAGGTGTTTTATTACAGCTCATGTTAGCCACGAACCTTAAGATGAATGGAGCCAGTGAAGACAGTGTGTGTGTGTGCCCTGTGATGGAGTGGCAGCACATCCTCAACTGGCATCTGCTTAGTGTTAAATGCTGCAGGCACACTTGACAAAAGCAAATTCAGATTATGGGTGGACACCTTAGTCCAGGACTGTTAGTTATAGTGAAACTGTGAGGCGGGAGAACGCACGTTAAATTTCACTTATTACTTTTCATGCATCATGTCTAAGCTCACACATTTACAATGATAAGATAGTAACAGTAAATAGAAACCTATCTAAACACAAAAATGACCTTAAACAGACAGCAAAATAGAGCAGTTTCAGTGATTAACTTAAACAAGTCATGACAATATAAAGTTCATTAATATTATAATTGTGATATGGCTACAATGTTTTTTTTGGGTGGTGTTTTTTTCTCGTCTTCTTAGCAAGTCAAGGCTGGGGGGCTGCCAAGAAACAGGGCCCTTCGTCCAATCATCCCATTTACGCATTCCTTGTGTGATTTTGGGCTGTACAAAAATAAATTGTTGTTGTTGATACAGGAATTTGAAAATGGACAGACAGATTATCTTATTGACACTTAATGACTCTTTACTGTATATATGATCACACTCTATCACCCTCAAGCATTCTTTCTTTTCATACAGAACTATTGTTAATATTAAAAAGCTTCTTTGTTTGAAATACTTTAATTTTTTTTCCTTCTGGTGAAAAGAACCCCTAATTGCATACATAACTTCCACACTGAATGGCTTGTATTGAGCAGTAATGCTTGATAAAACAAATATTTAAATGTAATAGGTGGGAACTGAACCCACATTTTATGGTTGAGAAGCATCATATCTGTTAAGAGGAACACATTGTGCTTAAACATTAATTATTGTGAGAATCATAAAAGGAGCAGATGCTTTTTTTATACAGTTGTAGTTAGGAATAATGAATTGTCAAAACTAGGAGACTGAAATCAAGCAAGCAACCAAGAATTCAGAAGACAAAACATAAATCAGGAGTTGAAGTCTAAAAGAAGTCAGAAACCAGAAAAGAAATGTAAAGGTAGTGGCCTTCCAGAAATAACAAACTAACCATCACTAATGAGAATCAAAACATGTCGTATTCACCGAGAGATAACGTACTGGAAATTGGTTGCAACTTTATAGGATAAACTTTGTAACATCGACAACTCAGTGATCCGCGTCATGTTATGCATCCTGACGATGTTGCAAAAAACAAGATGGTAATCAAATTAAATCAATTAAAAATGAAAAATAAAGCACAAAAACTGTTTTCTTCAGATAAAAACACATGAAATGGATGAAAACACATGTAATAATAATAATAAATAATAATAATACATTTTATTTATATAGCGCCTTTCCCATGCTCAAGGCACTTACAGAATAAATAAAGAACGGCAGAATATACAGTATATAGCATTGTACAAACCAGATAAATAAACAAAGAAGATTAAGACAGTAAATTCTGAAAAAAAAAAAAAACAGACAACATAATTGATGGTATCGCACACACACACAGGTTACATGAGCATCTTGACAGAGAAGTAAACTGAGAGAAAGGTAATAAAGTCAAGTAGAGCTAAAAGCCTTCCTGAACAGATGAGTTTTGAGTTGTTTTTTAAAAGAATTCATGGAGTCAGCTGACCTGATTAATTTTGGTAGGTCATTCCAGAGTCTGGGCGCTATACAGCTGAAGGCCCTGTCACCCATGGAGTGTAGATTAGTGACGGGCACAACAAGATTACCAGAATCAGAGGACCTTAGTGGGCGGGCAGGCACATAGCGATGGAGAAGGTCACTGATGTAGTTTGGCGCGAGGTTATTTAAAGCTTTGTAGGTTATTAGTAGGATTTTATATTCGATTCTGTAGGACACAGGGAGCCAGTGAAGACGGAGCAGGATGGGTGTGATGTGCTCGCTGCTGCTGGCTCGAGTAAGGACTCTTGCAGCTGAGTTTTGAATAAGCTGGAGCTGTGATATAAGATTAGAAGGGGCACCTGCCAGTAGAGAATTACAATAATCGATGCGGGATGTGATAAAAGCATGGACAAGTTTCTCAACATTAGAGAAGGAGAGGAAGGAGCGAACACGGGATATGTTACGGAGGTGAAAGTAAGAAAGTTTCTTCATGTGATTTATGTGGGCGGAATAAGTGAGGGAGGAGTCAAAAATGACACCAAGATTTTTTTACAGTAGAGGCAGGTCTGATGAGATCACTGCCAAGATGGACTGGGAAGGAGCTCATTTTATTAAGTTGCATTTTAGTCCCAATTTGCAGGAGTTCAGTTTTATTGCAATTTAATTTTAAAGAGTTCTGCTCCATCCAGGTTTTAATTTCACTAAGGCAGGTTGTGAGCTGAGAAAGCTCTGATGAAGTTCCACTTTTAACATTGAAGTAGAGCTGAGTATCATCTGCATAAAAATGATAACCCAATCCATAACTACGGATAATATGGCCAAGGGGAAGCATATAAATACAGAAAAGCAGAGGACCGAGGACAGAGCCCTGAGGGACTCCTTGTGTGACTGGCGCTGAGCTGGATCTACTGTTGCCAAGACTAACAAACTCTTGCCTATCAGTCAGATAGGACTTGAACCACTGGAGGGCAGTGCCAGAGATACCCAGCATGTTCTCCATTCTGGACAGTAGGATGTCATGTCTAACAGTGTCAAATGCTGCACTGAGGTCTAACAGAATTAATATGCTAGTTTGTCCAGAGTCTGCTGCCATAAGCAAATCATTGGTTACCCGTAGCAGAGCAGTTTCACAGCTGTGCCGCGCCCTGAAACCAGACTGAAAGGGTTCCATCAAATTATTAGAGGTTAGGTAATTGGTGAGTTGGGAAGCTACAACACGCTCAAGAACTTTTGACAGGAAAGGTAAGTGGGAAATAGGCCGGAAATTGTTAAGATTGTCAGCATCAAGGCCAGACTTTTTTAACGTTGGGGTTACAGAAGCAATTTTAAAAGTGAGCGGCACAGAGCCAGTGTCAAGGGATGAGTTTATTATTGTTGTAACAGTCGGGATTATGGCATGAAGGCAGGATTTAAGTAGTGTGGTGGGGATGGGGTCCAGTACACAAGTAGTCGGCCTCATCTTATAAAGCAGGTCATTAACAAACGCAGATGTGACTGGTGAGAACTTAGAGAAGGAGCTGGATGGAGTGGGAAAACAGGGAGAGATATAAACAGATGATGTATTTATGTTGGTTGAATTATTTAGATCTTTAATTTTGTTACGGAAAAAGTGGAGGAATTCCTCATGTAAGAGGAGGAACCCAAAAATTCCCAGAACTGGTCAATAGTTATTGACTATGCCACTATGCATCATGTACCTACAGACTGGTTAATCAGTTTGCCAAGTAGCATTGTGCGGAGTTGATGATATATATTTTACAATCATGCTTGTGACTTCAGCTATTTTTTTTTTCTATCCAAGCCGAAAAAAGACCACCAGGTTATATCAACCATCAACACAGCAATGGTCGTGTTTTTGCAAATCAATGGACTTGTTTTCCTATGAAAAGGCCATTAATCAGCATGATCCTGGGGTACAGTGGGAAAAGGACCTTTCAAATAACATCTCAGAAAAGGAGTGGAAGGCGGCCATACATAGAATACACTCTAGCTCCATATGTGCAAAGCACTCAATAATTTAAATTAAATCTTTAATTGGTCACACATACATCTTTTAAAATTGTCCATAATGTATCCAGACCAAGATCCAGCCTGCAAGCTCCAGCCTCACTGGGACTCATGTTTTGGGAGTACACCAAATTGACCTCATTCTGGACTAAACTCTTTTAAGTTCTTCTGAGTCAGCCTTGGTCTCACAATCACCCCTAACCCGTTGACAGCTGTGTTTGGTGGACTCCCAGATGGGCATAAAGTGGTGAAGGACAAACTGATTGTAATTGCCTTTACTTCACTACTAGCATGGAGACTTATCTTGTTCAACTAGAAGAATCCTAGTCCACCTATTTTAAGTCAGCGGGTAACTGATGTTGTATACTATTTGAAATTGGAAAAAAAATCAAAATCTCCCTTAGAGGTTCTGTTCAAAACTTTTTTAAAACATTGCAAGATTTAATTAATAACATTTAAGAATAAGTTTTTATTTAGGGGAATTTTCCCTTTTTTTTCTTTTATTCTTTTATTTATTTTTCCTATGCTCTTGCCTCTCCTCTCTTTCACTTGGGTGAGGGTTTTTTGTTGTATACATTTTGCAAATTTTATTTGCTTGATTGTATACTTTCTTGAAATAAAATTATTAAAATAATCAGCAATATTACATTGAACTGCTGAGGAGTCTGTGGAAAGTTTCAGGAAAAAAATCATCTGGAGCAGTGGCCTCATGCAAAACTGCATTTGTAACTGGTCAGTGCACCTGCACACACTGCATTGGCAGTCAAGCAGAAAAACCAATACATCCCCAGAAAGTGTTTCCCACAGCACAGTCGCAGTACAAAGCACCAGCAATAAAGTACAATATTGCAACTCTTCTTCCTTTCTGTCTGACACTGGTCACTGTCTCCTCTTGTCCTCCTTGCAATCTTCGTCCACCTCCCTCCCCACTCTGGTTTACTGGAACTAAGGCAGTCCGTTTCTTTTATGGAGTAAAAAATTGACCCAGGATTACTTCTGGGTGAGATGGGAACCCAAGAAAGTCAGGTTCCCCAGTTCCCGCAGCACCCCCTGGTGGCACCTATGGAACCCAACAGGGCTGAGCTGAAGAACTCCATGTCACATGATGCCTTGTTGGAATCCAGGGCACTGCTGCAACCCAGGAGAGGCTGCCATCTAGTGTTCCTATTGAAGCACTGCCCTAAAGAAACTGCCATCCCCCATCCATCCATCTCATGGGCTTCCCAGCTGGGTAAGGGTGCCTGTTGTCCCTTACAAGACATACAATATAAGAAAACGGTAATCATGATTCTCTAAAAGCTCATAAACAACCTATTTAAGAAAGAAACACATTTAGGAGTATTCATTAGATTACTGTAGAGGACTCTTAAGGTCAGGCTGTTAAGTTCATGCCTCTCACAGCTTGTGATTAAGTGCGGTCATGAAATCTGTTAGTCCTGCTCTTGATTGACCTAAGCCGTATAGCAGATGGAAGGAGTATGAGCAGAGGGTGGGCGGGTTGTGAAAGCTCAGAAGAACACATCTGAGAAGCCAGGATGAATGAGTCAGTATCAATGAATGTGTTTACTGTATATACCTTATACATGTCAGAAGTACATTTTCTCCTTAATTCATGTCTCTGTCTCGGTTTTCTTTTACAGTACATGGAAACAGTTACAAACAGATACCTTGAAAGTGGAGAAGAACTCTTTCTTGTAGAAAGACTGGTCAATATTACATGTAGGTTTTTCAACAAAATTGTTTATTATTTTGTACATAACATATATTCATGTCTGCTAATCACCACATACAGTAATATCACCAGTAATACCACTTGCAATTTTTTATTCAGACATTTTCCAAAAGCTTGCAGCAGCTGAAGACCAGCGTGCATGGATCATTGAATCTGGAGCCCATAAGGTATAATTCCAATTTGTTTTTGAAATATTTGTAAGTTGCATTTAAAATTGAAAAGTGAAATGATATGAGTAAAATTTAATGTACAGCAAAACATAGAGTTTAACTTGACAAAACATTAAAAAAATGGTATTTTATCACACGTGAATTTCATGACCTTAACACATATTTGTTCATCTCATTTGCATGCCTTTTTCTCCATATGCAAAAATAGCAACAGTTATTTTGCTGCAAAGCATGTTAAGAGGGCACAGACAGAGAGCACTTACTTGCAAGCAATACCGAGGTGCTTCTCCACTGCTAAAGCTCATTGGCCTGGGTATCCGGAAAGGTCCTGGCTTGGATCAGCTTACAGAGTTGGGGGAGTGGTGTGCACAGTTGGGGTTACTGCTGACCTTGAATAAGCGGAGCGAAGTGTAACTGGCAGCATGTGGAGATAGAAAGTGCATCAGGACGCGTGGAGTCATGAAAAATTATGGGCAGTGTTGGAGGGTGGCTAAGGAAAATGACTACGGTTTCAATGGCGGAATGACTTTATGAACAATAAAAACAGAAAAAAACCCCCTGCAAAACCCTCTTTTTAGTGAGATGTTTCATAATAGCAGAATTACATTTCAAAAGAAATCATACTGTTTCACTTATCACTATTCACCATTTTATTAAGCTTCATATTTGTAATTTGAAATTAAAATCCTTACTTTAAAAATGTTGTTTTATAATCATTAAATGAATTTTTCACATCTATAAAAATGTAACTTTATGGTGAATGGGCCTTTTGTTACCTCCAAAAAGGTTCTGTGTCAATCTTAATAGACTTTTTAAAAATATAATATTTAGGGACATGGTGTGCTGGGGCCTTTCTCGTAGTTCTAAGTTCCCTGTATAGGGAGTTGGTCCATCCAATTTGGAATCTCTGATTTACATAACAATATGTCTGTTGGGATGTTGGAGGAAAAGAGCAGAGAACTTGAAGGAAGATTCAAAAAGTCTGGAGGAGAACATGCAAACTCCACATAGACAATACCTTGGTGCAGGATTTTTTTCCTAGAATACTGAATTTAGTAGATGGTACTGGTATGGTGGAATAACATAGAGTGCATACCAATGGTGCTACCTTTTTATACAGTAAGCAACAGTGCTCAGTTATATAGGCAATTACGGAATACAGGCTTTCCCCAAGTTCTCCGGAGCTAATCTGTTCCTGAAAACCCCCTTATAAGATGATTTTTTGTAAATGAAAGACCAAACTACCATTGATTTAAATGAAAGACATTCTTAAGCAGGCCCTAAAAATGACCCCCATAAATAAATGAAAATTGACAGAAATAGTTTAACAATAACATTAGTCATCAAAACAAACCCTAATAAGGCATTGCCTTTGTTGGTACCAGGATCCTTTCTGGCCCCATAACTCATACTGGTTTGATAATGGATACATGTACAAATGCAAGCAGGAACTCCAACATAGATAGATAGATAGAAGTGAAGCCTACTTAAAAAGAGTCAAGTCAAATTAAATGGAATTGATAATAGTGTGTTCTGTGCTGTATCTGTGCTATTTAGTTATACCATTTGTAGGCCCTGGTGTTTTCTCACACTTTTATTGTGTTGCTTTTCAGACGCTGATAAAACTCCTTGCAGCCACAGACAACAATGTACTCTTAGGTTCACTTTTAGCCCTCACCAGCCTGGCTGAAAGGTAATTTAGAAAATATATGTTTTACTCTTTAGATTTTACAAATATATTATTAATGGTAAAATAAAAATCTTTACATTATATATTACAATGTTGTTATATTAGAATTTATAATAATATACACTGAACATTAAAATCACTGACCGGTGAAGTAAATAACATTGATTAACTGGTAACAATGGCACCTGTCAAGGAATGGGATATATTAGGCAGCAAATGAACAGTCAGTTGATGAATGTGATTGGAGCAGGAAAAGTGGGCAAGTGGAAGGATCTGAGTGACTTTGAATAGGGCCAAATTGTGAAGGTTAGACAACTGGGTCAGAGCATCTCCGAAATGTCAGGTCTTGTGGGATGTTCTCAGTATGCAGTGGTTAGTACCTACCAAAAGTGGTCCTAAGAAGGACAATTGGTAAACCAGTGATCATGGATGCCCAAGGCTCATTGATGCACGTGGTGAGTGAAGGCTAGCCCATATGGTCTGATCTTATAGAAGAGCTACTGTAGCACAAATTGCTGAACAACGTAGTGCCGGCCATGAGAGAAAGGTGTCAGAACACACAATGCACAGCAGCCTGTTGCATCTGGGACTCATCAGAGTGCCCATGCTGACCCGTGTCCGCTGCCAAAAGTGCATACAATGGGCATGTGAACCTCAGGACTGGACTATAGTGCAATGAAGGAAGATGGCTAGGTCTGACCAATTACATTTTCTTTTAGATCATGTGGACAGCCAGGTTCATGTGTGTCCTTTACATGCAGAAGATGCTGAAGGATACACTATGGGAAAAGGGCAAGTGGGCAGAGGCAGTGTGATGATCTGGACAATGTTCTGCTGGAAAATCTTCTATCTCTGCATTCATGTGGATGTTATACTGACAAGTGTCACTAGCCTAAAGACTGTTGCAGACCATGAACACCTCTTCATGGCAATGGTATTTCCAAATGGCAGTGGCCTCATTCACCCAGCTAATAATAATAATAATAATAATAATAATTCTTTACATTTATATAATGCACCCTGTGACACTGCAAGCATTGTGAGGAACACAACAAAGAGTTGACATGGCCTCCAAATTCCTCAGAACTCAACCTAATTGAGCATATGTGGGATGCGCTGGAAAAATAAGTATGATCCATGGAGGGCCCTGACTTAAAGGATCTGCTGCTAACGTCTTGGTACCAGAAACCACAGGACACCTTTAGAGGTCTTGTGGAGTCCATGCATCAATGGGTCAGAGCTGTTTTGGCAACACAGTGGGAACCTACACAGATGGTTTTAGAGTTGTGGCTGATTGGTCTACATTCGTAATTGGTATACATATTATAATGACTTAATCACAATTCCACCTTAGCCCCAAAGCGGCAGAAGTAATAATGAAGGTAAGAAAAAGGAAGATGCTAGTACACAGTATTAAAAAACATACACAAACATTATTTCTCTGCTGTAATTAGCCTTGTTGTGTCTTTTTTACTGAACCAACATTAAAAGAACAGCCAAGCAAAATGCACTCTTTCTCACACACTATGGTGTCAAACACTAGCAAAGATATAATGAAGGTTTAATGGTGTTGATTCCTGCTTTTTCAGCATCTACCATCTACTCTTTTATCAAATATACCTTTATAGTTCCATATCAGTTCCAAAGCTACATCCATTTGCCAGTCAGTCTTTTGTTACAATGGTATACAGTAGCTCTAGTTTCTGGAAATGTCAAGAATTAGTGAATGTAGAACTTATGAATGTTTCTCTTCAAACCATTAAATTAAAAGCAGAGAAGCACAGATTAGTATTAATTTCTACAGTTCAAGTTCTTAATATAAGTCATTCCTTCTCATGATAGTCAAAATACCATTATGGTGGCGTGAAAAAGTCACTACACCCTATGGAAAGGTTAATGTTTTTTTAAACATGTATATCAAAAGTATATTTGATTGTTATTTCAACAGTACTGACATATGTGATCAAATTTTTTAATTAACATTGAAAAGAATATTTTTACAATCGTTTATATAGTTTAAATCAACAGAAATGCAATTTCACTGTGCTGGAAAACTCAGTACACCCCTGACTTTATCACAAAATATAAAACTAGGTGCATTTAAACGAGTGCAAAGGATAAGAACATTATTGGAAGGTTATCACTAGAACCCTACAGTGTGGTTTGGTCTTAACAACTGAGATGCCCAGCTGAACCACACGAAGATCAAAAACTCTCTGTAAGGCCTGATAAGGGTTTTAAAGCCCCTCCAAGTAATTTATTGAGAACCAGTCTCCTGTCCAAAAGATCTTGTACAAATACAGAAAATTTCTAACCACTGGTAATCTACCCAGTCCAGGTTGTCTCACCAAACCTCTCAGGAAGTCTCCAAGGACCCCAGGATAACACTAAGGGGTTTACAGGCAAGTCATGCCTCAGTCAGTGCCAAAGTGTGTGAATCAACCATTCAAAAGAAGCTGATCAGCTTTAGCTGATATGCAGGAATGAAGAAACCGATGTACTCTTAAAAGAATATAGATAGATCCATCCATCCATTTTCCAACCCGCTGAATCTAAACACAGGGTCACGGGGGTCTGCTGGAGCCAATCCCAGCCAACACAGGGCACAAGGCAGGAACCAATCCCGGGCAGGGTGCCAACCCACCGCAATATAGATAGATGACTGAAGTCAATGTCTAGATGAAATATCAGACTACTAGAGCAGTGTGCCCTGGACAGATGAGACAAAGGAAGTGGTGTCGGGACACAATGTCAGACTTTACGTCGGACAAAATAGTAAACAGTCTTCAGTCAAATAAAACCTCATACCAACTGTCATGGAAGCATTGTGGTTTGGGGCTGCTTTTCTGCCTCAGGGGCCTGGCTAGCTTTCCATTATACAGTAGAGTCAAACATGAATTCCACATTGTAGCAGAGTGTATTTGTGGAGAAAGTGAGGCCATCTGTCAAAAAGCTAAACTGTAAGCAGACCCTGGAAGCAGGGAGTGGCCCAAAATCCACAACGAATGGCCACCAAAAAAGAACTGGAGAGCTATGGGCTTGCCAAGTAAATGATAATGAGGTGGTGTTGGCTCTAAAGTGTGCAGTATATATAAGAAAGACCTCAAACTTCAAGGAGTTCTGTAAGAGGAGTGGGAAATCACAGGACTGATAGACAGATAGGAGAAAAGTCTGCAAGAAGTTAGTTATTTGTGCCAAAGTACCAGCGATAGAAGGCAGGAATTTGCTTACTTTTAATGCAGTTTTTACAAAACTGCATTTTTGACCTGTTTTGTTGAATAAAGTACTGCAATGAATTTTGTTGATGTTTGTCTATCAGTATTGTTGAAATGAAGATCAAATATCTTTACGTCTATAGATGTTCGTCTTGTAAAGACCCGGGTGTGCACAGCTCCCCAAACACTTGACACAACAGTCACAAGCACAAGTCTCTACAACACAGACATTTATTATTTATGTGGGGAAGCACTTTCCCTCTCTCTCCACTGCTGCCCAGTACAAACAGTACACAAGGGTAAGACACCAATATACAGTCCCTTTCTTCTCCTTGTCTCTTCTTTCTCTCTTCCATCTCCACTCCTCCCTCAAACTTTGTCCCCTTCCTCCCGACTCTGGCTCTCGGAGTAGTGATAGCTGGCTCCTTTTATAGGGCACCCAGAAGTGCTTCTAGGTATCCAGTGATCATCTTCCAGCGGCACTTCCGGGTATGGTGACAGTCCTGCTAAGAAAGGCTCAGCCCTCCTTCTTGCATCCCCTGGCGGTGGCCATGAACCCCGGCAGTGTTGAGCTTCCATGCTCCAACCCTGTGGCTCCATAGCAAGCCGGCATGGTAACGGTCGGGGGGCTGCCTTCTGTTGTTCTGGGGGAGGAATGCAATCTCCTTCCCTTAAGAAGGCGTCCCAGCCATGTAAGAGTTGCGGTTGTCCATCACAATCTATATACAATATATTTTCAAGAACACACACCTTTTCATGGGGTGTTTTCATTTTTTCACACTATTGTCCAATATTATTCCATAGGTATTTAATTTTTGATTGCTAATAAGACATTTCTTTTCTAGCCATGTTTGTAAAGAGAAGATTGGGGAGCTTGCTGTTGTAGAAAACCTTTTGATGATACTACAAGAGTATGATATGCTGTCCAAAAGGTCAGTGATTTTAAATAAACAAAAGTGTAAAGGAACAATTTGAGATCTCAAATACCAGACCACCAAAGTGCAAAATCATACAAAATAGAGGCTTGATTTAAACAAAATACAAGAGAGTCAAGAGCCTACTTTATTTAGCTAATTAATAACTAATTAATAATAATGTTACTAGTGACATGGTTTAGCCAGGGTTTTGTCCCTGGCACAAGTAAATTCTCATTTGTGTTTTTATTCGTTGAATATTATTTTATGGTATTAATTTTGTTTTTGACCTTTTGTGTTCTGAATATTGTTTTGTTTGTAATTATATTGTTTATTATGTATGTATTATGTTTTGTATCATTTTAATACGTTGGGTTGTGTCCCCTTAAGACAGAGTTTCAGGGGGCAGGGGCACCATGATGTTTGTTGCTTGGATTACCTTTTAGGCAAACTCTAATTTTGTTTGCTCTTGTCCTCTTTATAAAATCCCTGTGTGCGTCCAGGTGTCCGTGTGTGTGTGTCTTCTGGTGGTGTGCACATGCGCGGGGCACGGTGTGATGCGTGATATTACTGTCAGAGAAAGTTGCAAGCGTTTTGCGGAAATACAAACCAGTATTACTGCGAGAGGAAATTAAAGGTACACAATACAGTGACTCATATTACAGTCACATACAAGCCAGTATTACAGTCAGAGGAGATTAAAGGCATATTACCGACGCGCACGCCTGTATTACCGCCAGAGAAAATTAAAGGTATATTACGGACGTACAAGCCAGCGGACGTACAAGACTGTATTACTGTCACAGAAAATTAAAGACACACGATACACGGCGGCAGCCCACGAAGTACAGTCAGCTCAGCAAGTAAACATCAACAAAAGAAAGGCTGAAAGAAAGAAAAATACGACCAACAAAAAGAATGAGGTCAAAGTCCCTTGCCATTTAATATAGACTGTTCCTACTAATGTTTATGCACTACTGTTCTAGCGCCCGTTATTGTAACGGGCTAAATGACTAGTTTAATAATAATAATTTTGTTTAAATGGTGCTTTATCATACATTTACATACGACTCAAGGTGCCTCCCACAAATTATTCAACATAGACAAAGATACACCACATTTATTTGGATTATTAACATTAATTAATACTATGATAATTTCTAATAAATGTTAATTATACTAAATACAAAATCAACCAGGTATTGTTAAACAAAATTTAACCACTAAAGTATAAAACAAACCTTTACTGTTTAAAGATGTTTTCTTTTTGATAATAACTCTTATTTTCAAAGAGTCAGCATTTTTACATTTTTTCTGTCTGCCATTTTTAACATTTGCTACAGCAGAATACTAATGATTACTTCATTGCTGGCCTTTTCTCTTTTTTATGTCCATGCAGACCAAAGCCTATTTAACTTTTTAGAGAGAAGCCATTCTGAACTCTTGGCCTCGGCAAACCTGGGTCTAGATTTGGCAGTAGATTCTATCTGCAGACCTCCAGAGCCCCACTTCATTGAGGAGGTTGTTGCGATATGCCTGGTTACACTATGGTTAAGATTAGGGTTGGAGGATGGTTATCTGACTCGAGTCGAGTAAACCAGGTGACAACAACCTGCCATCCAATTGGCTGTCCAGTGGAGCTACTAAATCCTGGAGCTGCAAATATCAGCAGCTGGACCATCTCAGATTTTGGGAAGTTTGGCCTCATTTTGGCATATTGTGTAGGAAATCACAACAACTAGATGTGAAGCATGCAGCATTTCTGTAGCTTGCCATATAAACCTAAGATTTCTCTTTGAAAATACTTATCATGTGGATGCTTCTGCACGGTCAGTTCTCAGTCATACTGCTTTTATTATATTAATCTAAGTGTACTTGCCATTGTTTTGTTAACTGCCTTTCACTAGGATGGCAGCAGAATTACTTCGACTACTCTGCGCAGATCACCAAGTGAGGGAGCAGATAATGATTTATGAAGGAATCCCCATTCTGCTGAGTCTTCTTCACTCAGAACACCTCAAACTTGTGTGGAGTGTCGTATGGATCTTGGTGCAACTTTGTGAGGATCCTGAAAGCAGCACAGAGATAAGGATTTGGGGAGGCATCAAGCAGCTTCTTCACATTTTACAGGGGTAAGGCCTAAAAAGATAACTAAAGTCCTGATAAAAGTAATCACAGAATCAGCACATACAAACAAAATATAGTACATAGGAAATGTAAAATGAAAGGAATGTACTCTGTAACATAAACAAATGTGAAAGTATTCACCAGTCAGACTCGGCCCTGCCTCCTCTGTATCTTTCTTCAATTTCATACCACACTTTTGTCACAATAGCAGAAATTCTTTCTTTAATTTAGAACAGCTCTAGCTAGGGCTCCAATGCTGAACCAAATCTAGTGTTGTCTGTTCTCCTAATGGTTTGGAATTTTCATTGTATTGATTTTGGTGTTTGATTTTTTTCCTCTGTTTTGATAATATGTCTTCTTTTTTTTACCTTGCTTTCACTTGTTCCTTTTGTATTATTTATAATGTAAATGGCTCTTGGCCTTTTTGCCCATCTTGTCCTGTATGCATTCTCTATTTGTCCATATTGCAGTCATCCTAACAATATTTTCACTTGTCAGTCTTGCCTCTGCCCTGTTACCTTTATGCCCAGTGTGTGACTTTTTTTTTACTTTATTCATCCATCCATCTATTTTCCAACCCGCTGAATCCGAACACAGGGTCACGGGGGTCTGCTGGAGCCAATCCCAGCCAACACAGGGCACAAGGCAGGAACCAATCCCGGGCAGGGTGCCAACCCACCGCAGTACTTTATTCATTATCATCCTTATTATTGTGAATTTTAAACTTCTACTTTTAATATCTTTCTTGGTGAATTTGACTTCAATCCTTAGATTTATAATCAGGGTAACTGAATATTATGCATTTTAAGAATGATAATGATACAATTTATTAGTTAAACACAATTTTAGAATAACTGTTCAATGGAAATCCTAAACAATATCATTATCATTGTGATTTTCCATAAGAGTCTTGAGAGATAATGTCTATTAAATCAAATATCAGAGATTCAAATAAAGTAACTGTTCTGTGAACATGATATTAGATAGAAGACATGGGAGAAGAATGTTCTTCAGAAACTACCAGGGCGTTTTGCACTTTTAGCACATAAAATAGGAAAAAAGCAAAAAGCGGTCAATAGGCCTCCAAATACCTCCAGTCAGACCAGAGCTTCACTGAGTCTGACCTCAAAATAGGCCTCATCCCAGGCAGCCTGACCCCAAACTCAAAAGGCATGCTTCAGGACCCTACATGGGCCCAAAATGGGGCTCATGTTAAAAGGGAAAGAGATACTTTTTGGCATCCTGAAAGACACAAAAATGCTCTTCAAAGGACAGGAAAGCTTGATAATTCAAATAATTTATTAAATAATCAAAAATTAAAGAAAAGCAAGAAAAAAATCAAAAAATAGGAAAAAACAGACTGCCTAAAAAGGCAATCCAAGGAAACAAGTCACAATCTCTATGCTGAGACAAAATATAGAAACCAGAAGCAAAAAATGTATAAACCAGTAAAATCCAAAGAAAACAAACTCCACAGCAATCAGAATGAACCTCAGAGAGACTTAATCCCAAGCCTGAAATATAATGGTCTTGTCCACCAACATAAAACAATGAACATAACCCAGGGGTCCTCAATCACGGTCCTGGAGGGCTGCAGTGGCTGCAGGTTTTTTCTCCAACCCAATTGCTTAATAAGAAGCACTTATTGCTCAAGTAGATAGATAGATAGATAGATAGATAGATAGATAGATAGATAGATAGATAGATAGATAGATAGATAGATAGATAGATAGATAGATAGATAGATAGATAGATAGATAGATAGATAGATAGATAGATAGATAGATAGATACTTTATTAATCCCAATGGGAAATTCACATTCTTCAGCAGCAGCATACTGATATAATAAATAATATTAAATTAAAGAATGATAATAATGCAGGTGAAAAACAGACAATAACTATGTATAATGTTGAATGTTAACGTTTACCCCCCCGGGTGGAATTAAAGAGTCGCATAGTTTGGGTGAGAAATGATCTCCTCAATCTGTCAGTGGAGCAGGACAGTGACAGCAGTCTGTCGCTGAAGCTGCTCTTCTGTCTGGAGATGATACTATTAAGTGGATGCAGTGGATTCTCCATAATTGATAGGAGCCTGCTGAGCACCCTTCGCTCTGCCACAGATGTTAAACTGTCCAGCTCCATGCCAACAATAGAGCTTGCCTTCCTCACCAGTTGGTCCAGACGTGAGGCGTCTTTCCTCTTAATGCTGCCTCCCCAGCACACCACCGCGTAGAAGAGGGTGCTTGCCACAACTGTCTGATAGAACATCTGCAGCATCTTATTGCAGATGTTGAAGGACGCCAGCCTTCTAAGGTAGTATAACCGGCTCTGTCCTTTCTTGCACAGCGCATCAGTATTGGCAGTCCAGTCTAATTTATCATCCAGCTGCACTCCCAGATATTTATAGGTCTGCACACAGTCACCTTTGATGATCACTGGGTCTATGAGGGGTCTGGGCCTCCTAAAATCCACCACCAGCTCTTTGGTTTTGCTGGTGTTCAGGTGTAGGTGGTTTGAGTCGCACCATTTAACAAAGTCATTGATTAGGTCCCTATACTCCTCCTCCAGCCCATTCCTGATGCAGCCCACGATAGCAGTGTCATCAGCGAACTTTTGCACATGGCAGGACTCCGAGTTGTATTGGAAGTCCGATGTATATAGGCTGAACAGGACCGGAGAAAATACAGTCCCCTGTGGCGCTCCTGTGTTGCTGACCACAATATCAGACGCGCAGTTCCCAAGACGCACATACTGAGGTCTGTCTTTAAGATAGTCCACGATCCATGCCACTAGGTATGAATCTAATCCCATCTCTGTCAGCTTGTCCCTAAGGAGCAGAGGTTGGATTGTGTTGAAGACGCTAGAGAAGTCTAGAAACATAATTCTTACAGCACCACTACCTCTGTCCAAGTGAGAGAGGGATCAGTGTAGCATATAGATGATGGCATCCTCTGCTCCCACCTTCTCCTGATATGCAAACTGCAGAGGGTCAAGGGCGTGTTGAACCTGTGGCCTAAGGTGGTGAAGCAGCAGCCTCTCCATGGTCTTCATCACATGTGATGTCAGAGCAACAGGCCGAAAGTCATTCAGCTCACTAGGACGTGATACCTTTGGGACTGGGGTGATACAAGATGTTTTCCAAAGCCTCGGGACTCTCCACTGTTCCAGGCTCAGGTTGAAGATGCGCTGTAGAGGGCCCCCCAGCTCCGATGCACAGACCTTCAGCAGTCGTGGCGATACTCCATCTGGACCCGCTGCTTTGCTGGCACGAAGTCTCCTCAGCTCTCTGCTCACTTGCGCTGTTGTAATTATGGGTGGGGATGTCTTTCCTATGCTGGTATCAGCAGAACGATGTGTGGAGGGTGCAGTACTCTGAGGTGAGAGTGAGAGTGGGTTAGGGTGGGCAAACCTGTTAAAGAAGTTGTTCATTTGGTTTGCTCTCTTCATGTCTCTCTCGATGGTGGTACCCCGCTTCGAGCTGCAGCCAGTGATGATGTTCATCCCATCCCACACTTCCTTCATGCTGTTATTCTGCAACTTCTGCTCCAGCTTTCTCCTGTACTGCTCCTTCGCCGCCCTGAGCTGGACTCGGAGTTCCTTCTGCACACGCTTAAGCTCATGCTGATCACCGTCTTTAAAAGCCCTTTTCTTCTGGTTCAAAAGGCCCTTGATGTCACTTGTAATCCATGGCTTGTTGTTAGCATAGCAGCGTACAGTTCTTACTGGAACTACAATGTCCATACAGAAGTTGATGTAGTCAATAGTGCAGTCAACAACTTCCTCAATGTTCTCATTATGAGATCCCTGCAGGATCAAAAAACTGTGGACACTTTTTGTGACTGAAGACAGAGAAGAAAATTAAAATTAGTAAAAACCTTTTATTGATACATACCAGGCAAGGGTAAAATGACAGAGAAATACAGTCCTAGGACACCGCACTTCATCTGCCTCGAGCGCAGATATCCTTGTTCTTTTATAGCTTTTCTAGTCTCCTGATCGTTGACCACGTAAGCAATAAAAATAGCGTCCTGACTCATTTTGTATTATTCCAATTGGTAAAGTCTTTACCCTAAAGGTATATTTTCTTGTCACACACATCATTGAAAGAAAACTTACAGAAAGTATATATGCTTTTTGTCACGTATGCAAAACACAAACAAGTTTGATCATTCTGTCCTATTTTCTGTACTTACACACATACATTTTGTTCAATTACATCATTTTATGTTTTTACACTCCTCCCTTTTTGAACAAAATGATGTGGGCAGTAGAATTAAATTGAAATGGTTGATGAAGGGGAAGGGGGGGAAAAGGGGATGGGGAGGAGAAAATGGAAGAAGCTATACGAGACATGTGCTCCTCATGTAGCATATATGCCCTTTCCATAGAGGCGGTAAAGTACTTAGATATTATGTAGCGAAACAAAGGGATAATACAACAACCAACCAGGAGGAGGAGGCAAAATGCCACAACCAAAGAAATAAAAACAGATCTTATCCATTGTCCCCAGGATCCGAAGGAGGATGCAAACCACTGATCCCAGGGATTTGTAATGCCAGAATTAGTGGCAAGTTCATTAGAGAGAGCAGTGAGACCTGCCAATGCACGAGTTATTGATCCATCTGGCGCGGTATTATTAGGAATATATGTACAACAAGCATCGCCAAACATAGCACAGACGCCTCCCTTTTCCGCAAGTAACATGTCCAAGGCTAGACGATTTTGCCAAGTCATCAGAGAAGTACGGTCAAGCTGTTCATGTATGCCTTCAATAGCGTCTTTGGTGAAGTTAAGGAAACGTTGTTGGTTATAATAAAGGTAATTAATCCAGTCAACAGAAAAAAGTATTTTTAAGATAGCCATTTCTTGCAATGCGATGCGTGGATCCAGGCAGGCAGTCCTTCAACTTTCACGGCATGTGGTGTGGATAGATGAATTTGGAATGGTCCTCTCCACCTAGGCTGATGCCAGTGTTTCCTCCGAGTATCTCGAACCAGGATCCAGGTGCCCAATTATTTTAGTCTTAAACAGCTGTAGTCTTGGTTTTTAATTGCTCCTAATTAGCAGTAACATGCAAATGACAAAATAGACCAGCATTTCTCCATTTAGCTTGTTACCACTTACACCTGTGTGTATTTATCGTGCACTATTGGGTTTAATTAAATACTTGGAAGGAAAGTGAAGAGAAAAAAGTGAAGGACTTATTATTCATCCTTAGAAAGGGGAAGAAAATCTAGGATATGAGAATGACCTGACATAGCAGAATTAAAGCACTAACAAGCCATGACATTAAATTATTGGCAAGAATTGCTTTCTAATTAAGCAACCGGGTTGAAACAAAAACCAGCAGCCTCTGCGGCCCTCTAGGACTGTGATTGAGGACCCCTAACATAGGCAAACATAAATATACGATGCATAAATATAAAATAATAAACATAACAATGTTAACAAAAGTTGCATAGAAACAAAAACACATGAAAGAATAATTCAAAATAAACAGAAAAGGCAATAAAAATGACAACATACAGTATATAAATAAAAGAGAAAACTCTGGCTGAATAACAAAGGGTGAAAGCTGAAATCAAAACACTAAAATCTAAACAGGGCAAAGATCTTCACTGGTCTGTCCAGAAGAGCCTCAATTGAACTCCACCAGGCAAACAGGAATTTTGTAATTCAAGGATATATTTTTATAAAGGTGAAAAATACAAGGAGAAGCTCAATATAGCAAAAAGAGGCACAAGACGTTACCTAAAAAAGGCAATCCTAAGCAAACAAGTCCCAATATGAAAGCCAAAAATCAGAATCCTTAATCAGAAGCAAGAAAATAACAAAACCAGTAAATGCACACAGAAAGCAATACTTCCAGCACTTCGCAGAAAATAAATGATCTCCTGTTCCTGAGTGAGGGCTCAAGAGCAGTGATGTCAGAGTGGTCCCACCTCCTGGGGTTTCACCTACAAGGAACAGCAGAACATTTAAAGAGACACAACATAATTGTAGACACAGCAGAATTGTTACAATATAATAAATCAATAGAAATAAGTTAAATACATGAAAAACAATAACTTGGAATTAACAAAATCATCAACAAAACATTAAAAGCACATAACTTTGCACCAGTACATACCTGGAGGTCAGTTATTATTTTATTAATTGTGGTAATTTTGAATAGCCTTGTTTAGTGCACATACAAGTATAAGCAAACAATGATACACAATTGATTTTTTTTATATAAACTTTGCACTATTAATTTTAATCATATAAAGATAAACATGTTTTATTTACTTATTCTACCATTCAGTCATGCGCCAGTTTACGGGTGATGAAGTTGAGGCCATTTGATTTATGGCCAAGGGCCATAGGAAAACAAAAAGGTGATAATTTTCTAGAAATTACCAAGACCAGATGCAGTAATAAATCTTGTATAATTATTTTCATTATTTCAGAGGGTTCCATATGTTTTCTGAATCTTGGAGGGGCCTTTAGGGTTTGCTTTGATTGGCACTGCTCCACGTGGGTAATTTTTATGCATTCGGCCTACATCACCTTCCCTTACACCAGTTTCCCTCAATCTTTATGGTCCGGTGACCTACTTTTGCTTTTTAAATCCATTGATGTCCCACTAGCAAATATTCCAAACTGCCCCCATGGTGAAATGAGCGTGATCAGGGGACCACTTAGAAACAGGGAAGCATAACAAACATTGCTTTCAATCACTTAGGCGACCCACCACGACCCAATCGTAACCCACTCACAAACCAACGATGGCAAACTGAGATTCACTGGTGGCTTCCCACAATCTGACCCAGTAGTTGAGAAACACTGCCTTACACGAAAATCAATTTATGGTACTCCATACTGACAGTTACAGTATGTGTACCGGTGATGCCAACCAGACCCAAAGCGCCCAAGTTGCAGTGGCCTGTACAGTTTTGTGACCGACATGCAGCCAATTTGACATACAGCCAAACAGTTGAGCCCAATTGGTGCCGTAAGTCAGAGCATGAGTGTATGTATATTTATACGCTTTTCTTTTTTTTCACTTTCAGTGATCGAGATTTTGTGTCTGATCGATCTTCCATCAGCAGTTTGTCTAGTGCAAATGCTGCTGGAAGAATTCAACAGCAGCATATATCAGCAGAATTAACTCCTCAAGAAATACAGGAAAATACTGTGTCACTTCAAGCAGGTGAGTAGATACCCATTACTTTTAACACTAGAATCCCTGAAGTTGTCAATTTTTTTGTTGTCCTGGACCACCTTAATTTTCCTCACAACTCCCTATCATCACGCCAATTGCCCTGTGATAAGCGCTTTTGTTTTGCAAATGTATCAATTGGTAGAATGCAGAACGCACTCACCTATCCTCCATTCAGCCAGCTGAAGTCACCACACAGCTAAATTCTCACTTCTCAAGTCTGTATGAATGTTTTTATCTGGCAATGAGTTGTAGGGAGTTATATAGGTAGACGTTTGAATTCATGTGTGTGTTTCCATGTTTCACAGTGAAGACACGCCTGTCTCACAGATCCACTCAGGTGGTGCAGAGGTTGAGCTGCTGCTTTGCAGTGAAGATGTTCTTGGTCCGAATGCCAAGTCCTCCCTGCATTTAGCGCTTTGAGTAATGAGCTGCTATTACTATTACTATAAAAATATACATTTGATTTGAGTCTGTAACAGCTTGTGTAAATTTATGGTAGTTGTAAAAGTTAGCGTTGAAGGGATAAAAGCAGACACACAAACGCAGGTGAATCATTTCTGCTTTGTATCTTGTTGTCACTTGAACAATGTTTTTGTTTTTTTGTTCATTTATTTTCTGGAATAAAAACACACTTGTTTCATTGTGTCTTTGCAAAAGTGTTTATTTTGTACTCCAGTAACCACTTCAATCACATCAAATCTGTCTCTCACTCTCTCCTGTTCATGCACACACACATCCATGCATGAAAACCAAATTGAATGTTATTCAAAAGATACCCAAACTACAAAGCAAAGTTCCAAAGAAGTGAAAAAAGATAAATATTTCAAAAGATAAATAACAAAAGGGCAATTAAACAAAACACAAAGCCAGTCTACAAATCCAAAATCATTAACCTAAATTTAAAGCTAAAGTCAAAATTCCAATAGAAAACAAAGAATTCTAAAAAAAATCAGAAGAGTAGAAACCTGATAGAATAAATGAGGACAAAAGGGAGCAAAAAAGCATGGAGATATAAAGTGAGCAAATGCCACCAAAACATAGTTGTGGCAGCAGGCATCTTAAATAGGACTCCTAGGTAACTGCTGTTCAGTCAAGGTAACACCTGAATGTTATGCCTGACAAAACAAAGGCAAAGTTGGGATAATGGAGGTTACCATGAGGGGAAATGTCAGAAAGCCAGAAAAATAGTTAATGCCACAAAAGGGATCGGTAACACTGATGATGAGTATTGACAGTCACAATAAGAGATTTCCTTTTATTTTTCACAAATATGCAGCTGGGGTGAAAACATCAACAGCGCACACCTCCAAAGGTCATTGCATAGCAGCGTCATAACAAATAATGCTCAAAATGGCACCGCCCAAGAAAATAAAAAAAACAAAAGAAAATAACACAAAAAATATAAAACCATTAGAAAACTGTAACTAATTAAGGCCGTAATTGAGTTGATGACCTCAAAACGTATGTCTCTCTCTCTCTATATACAGTATATATATATACAGTGCATCCGGAAAGTATTCACAGTGCATCACTTTTTCCTTATTTTGTTATGTTACAGCCTTATTCCAAAATGGATTAAATTCATTTTTTTCCTCAGAATTCTACACAAAACACCCCATAATGACAACGTGAAAAAAGTTTACTTGAGGTTTTTGCAAATTTATTAAAAATAAAAAAACTGAGAAATCACATGTACATAAGTATTCACAGCCTTTGCTCAATACTTTGTTGATGCACCTTTGGCAGCAATTACAGCCTCAAGTCTTTTTGAATATGATGCCACAAGCTTGGCACACCTATCCTTCCATCTGGCCACTCTACCATACAGGCCTGATTGGTGGATTGCTGCAGAGATGGTTGTCCTTCTGGAAAGTTCTCCTCTCTCCACAGATGACCACTGGAGCTCTGACAGAGTGACCATCGGGTTCTTGGTCACCTCCCTGACTAAGGCCCTTCTCCCCCGATCGCTCAGTTTAGATGGCCGGCCAGCTCTAGGAAGAGTCCTGGTGGTTTTGAACTTCTTCCACTTACGGATGATGGAGGCCACTGTGCTCATTGGGACCTTCAAAGCAGCAGAAATGTTTCTGTAACTTCCACAGATTTGTGCCTCGAGACAATCCTGTCTCGGAGGTCTACAGACAATTCCTTTGACTTCATGCTTGGTTTGTGCTCTGACATGAACTGTCAACTGTGGGACCTTATATAGACAGGTGTGTGCCTTTCCAAATCATGTCCAATCAACTGAATTTACCACAGGTGGACTCCAATTAAGCTGCAGAAACATCTCAAGGATGATCAGAGGAAACAGGATGCACCTGAGCTCAGTTTCGAGCTTCATGGCAAAAGCTGTGAATACTTATGTACATGTGCTTTCTCAATTTTTTTATTTTTAATAAATTTGCAAAAATCTCAAGTAAACTTTTTTCACATTGTCATTATGGGGTGTTGTGTGTAGAATTCTGAGGAAAAAAATGAATTTAATCCATTTTGGAATAAGGCTGTAACATAATAAAATGTGGAAAATACTTTCCAGATGCACTGTACATAGTTTATGGTTATAACCAGAGCTCCAAGAGATAAGTAAATAATTTAAAACAAACATAGATCATTACACTCTGAACAAATCCAAATCATATTATGTGATGTCATCTACTGTTGAATTCTGCTCTGTACTTGTAGTATTTCTATTGCACTATTATATTGTATTGAAGATTACTTGTGTTCTGTTCTGTGTATTGTATTGTAATCCCCTACTTTTTGACACCCACTACACACCCAACCTACCTGGAAAGGGGTCTCTCTTTGAACTGCCTTTCCCAAGGTTTCTTCTATTTCTTCCCTACAAGGTTTTTTTGGGAGTTTTTCCTTGTCTTCTTAGAGAGTCAAGGCTGGGGGGCTTTCAAAAGGCAGGGCCTGTTAAAGCCCATTGTGGCACTTCTTGTGTGATTTTGGGCTATACAAAAATAAATTGTATTGTATTGTATTGTAGAGGCTTTAATGACCAGAACTGGGGTAAGGGAGTGAAAACAGAGTGGTAAAACAGGACAAAATTTAAACCAAGAGAAAACCAAAACTAACGAAAAACAAAAAGACATCAATGCTGACCCTTCCAGTGCACAAAACATCATTACATTAAGGGCCTAGCAGAGCTAGTAGGAAGCCATCTAAACACTGGTGCTTGTTTTCTAAGACTCTTGTAGATGTTCACATGTCATTAGGTAGTTAGCTTGATTTTGGAATCTTAATAGTCAGCTGGGTTCTGATAATTATTCTACTTAAACCAATTTGAGGTAGTTTTCAAGAACCGAATAATGCATACTATGGAATGGGAAATAGTGCTTTAAACAACCAGGGTCTCGTTAGAGGGCACTGTCAGGTAAAGACCTCCTTACTTTCTTTATGACCCAGAAGTGCTTCCTGGAAGACATGGAGTGATACCAGAAGCATTCCTAGGTCCAATATAAAAGAAGTCACATCAGGGAGTCAGAGTTGGGAGGCAGCAGGCAACACTCATTGGAGGTGGAGAAGGAGGAAGAACTGTTGGTTTATTGCTCATGTATTGTATACTTGTGGCACATTGTTGGAAGGAGGTCTGTAAAGATGCTTGGTGGAATAAATATCCTTTATTCTATTAATTGGGAGTGTATTGCTGTGTCTGTGGTTTGGGACTCTCTGGTGCCCCCTTGCGGTCACAAGTACTTTATTATTTTAACAAGTTAGGGCATAGCATAACTGTCAGGGGCAGCTTAGTAAACAGATGTGAAAGTTGGAGTATTTCCTGTTATTTATTTTCTTCATTAAAGTGACACCTATCACATTTTTGATTTTAATATTTCGTCACTGTGATAGATGTGACGTTTGATGAAGATTTGCTCAGACTACCACTTTGCCGTTTGTACAGGCAGGTACAAGTGCCAGGTATGTGCGCAGTACTGCGTCAGTTGCTTGTGCTGCCTACTGAGGATCTGTTTTGCCTGCTGGAGCAGCTATCAGACATGTAAAAGAGGAAAATACTGAATACAAAATTTACAAATTGGAATAACCTCCTAAGCAAATTTTAAACAGTAAACTAATCTGTAATTGAAGCTGTACTGAGTAATTCTATATTTGGACAGGATGGATTATAGGATTCTTTGGTAGGGCTCAGTTGGAGCAACAGGTACAGGCCGGAACAACCCTTGGTCAGGGTACCAGCCAATCACATGGTGAACACTCACACACAAACACACACACACACACATTGGGGGACGATGTAGTATCACCAGTTCACATAACCAACATGTCTTTGGACTGAGGGGAAACTCACGTGGATCCACACGTGAAGTCTTCATTCAGGGAGAACCCCGGAATGAGGCCTACAGACTCCATACTACCACTGTGTCACTGTGCACCTAATTTGTTGATTATTAACATATTTACATTAAGTGTGGCCTTAAAAAAATTAGGAAAAAATACTGTTTATTTGAGACCTATTTTAATAACATACTATATCCATTGGGAACTGTCAGTCCCCCGGTTATGCTTTAAACTCTACACACAGATGTTCAGTCGCTAATTATTTGTACAATAAAAGACAGCTAGGTTAATGACCCAGTTTGAGGGTCAAAGCAGTGGAGGACCAAATGTGGGATAGCACTTGAGAAGGAAGGAAAATACTGTATATGGAAATCTAAAAAATGGATAAACTGGAAAAGTGATTCAAAGCCTACTTAAGCACACAGTCACAGCAAGAACAATGGATTTTAAAATACAGGTTCTGCCTTTCTGTACTCTATTTGTAAGAAAAAATAAAAATATTCTCTAGCTGGATAGTATGGTAGCACTACGGAAGGCACTGCCTCTTCAGAAATCCTACATCCTGGATTTGAATCCCATGTTTGATTATTTCCTGTGAGGAGTCTGCACATTTTCCCCATGTAGGAGTGAATTTTCCACCACACACTCCTGTTTTGTTTTTGTTTTTTTTAACATCTTCACAATTGATGAGTCTGCTTTGGGCCCAGTGCTGCCAGGATAGGTTTGGGTCATCATGACCATGAATTGGATTAACCATGTTTGAGAATGTTGCATTATATTCTGTACTTCTGTATTTGTAAAGCTCATTCAGATGATGTTCACTTTTGAAAGATAATATTTAAAATGAAGACTGGTGAATTGAGCAGCTTATCTTTTTTATAATTAATTGTGCTTCTCATTCTCTTTTTTAGCTTGCTGTGCTGCGTTGACAGAGCTGGTGCTTAATGACACAAATGCACATCAGGTTGTTCAGGTAAATCTGCTAATAGCTAATAATCTAAAGGGATGAGCAATAAAATAATTAAAAACTCCACTTCTCTAATAGTTTGAATTATGGGAATTAATCCTGAAAGAACAACAATTTTAGGACTGATCTTTATAGTCAAAACTGGGGGCATTGTTCTGTAACTGCGGGTGTGTTCATTGTCACTTGATTGATGTAATGGAGTCCTTTACAACCTACTTGCTCTCTGACCAAAAAATATTTGTGAAGCTGCCAAATAGGCTAACAGCCCATTAGATTAAGTGAGGGGTCAGACGTGGTATCAGCCATGTAACAGGCAGATTTAGACACAGTAAGGAAGAGTTTTGGCTAGATATTGTTGAACCCACACACCACTGGTTGTTAAACAAGATGTCTGAGTTACACGATTTCTTTCTAATTCTAGAGTCTCTTCCATAGGTGCTTAGTTGATGTGGGCATATTCACATGTCCCTCTCTGTATGCTGCGCATTTGGTATTTGTACTGGTGGGTAGTAGAATTGCCTCAATGTGACTTTGTGAGACAGAGAGGGAAGAAAAAAACTTTTCTGTTTGCATGGGTGCACCTCTAAAGTATTTTGCTTATTCGACTTTCTTTAAGATGGTGAAGGTAGCACTCAAAAAGGTACCATTTCACATTCCGATGTGAAAATTTTGAGTTCATTGTGTTCACTGATCTGAAATTAATACGGGATTGACCAGGAGCAGGCTAATCATTCTAAAAAAAATGTCCAAAAAATGGACAGTTTAAGAAAAAACAAAACTTCTAATTCAAAACATCAAATTCAGAAATGTAAAGATCAAAATGATAAAAACAAATGGTCAAAACCAGGCTAACAAGATTGACCTAACCAAAGCAATTAAAATGCATAACCACAAAGGATTTAAGGTTTATTCAAATCTTGGACACTGCAGATGCCACCAAATTATCTTAAACAGAGGTTGTGTGATGACACCATAGGTTTCTGCTGGTCACTTACAAAGCTATAAAGCCCAGAGATCTAGAGACTATAATTTGTTTTTGCTTGCCTAGTATCACACAGTCTGACTCCCAAGATCTTCTTACCCCGTGACTCTCACTGTCCCACAGTCCATCAAGCAGCTGTCACTGAGTGCTGATCTAGTTTTGCCGCTTTTATTTTGTGCAGTTGTCTGCCCAGGTCATCTGCTAACATTCTATTGATCTTGCTATTCCAGTGTTTATTTTATCTTCTAATAAAAGATTGTTGTTTATAACTTTTGTAGGCTCTCCCCAGTGCACGTATTTGAGCAGTTATTGTACTTTGTATAGTACTTTGAATTGTTTACTTGTAAGCTTTGTAAGGCAGTTCACAAATATGTGGTTTTTGGAAAAGCTTTATTTATTAAGTGAATGATACTTGTTTGATTAACTGGATGCACAAAATGTTTTAATATTTATGTTGCAGGAAAATGGGATTTATATAATAGGAAAATTAATTCTGCCTCACAAGCAAAAATCTCTGCCAAAAGAAGAATTACTGCAGGTAATGAATTCATAATCCCACTATTTCCTATCCAAAAAAAAGCACATTAAAGTGGAAAGTGACTCAAACCTTCCTGCTTTCACCGTAGGTGAAAGAACCTACACACTAAGCAGGCATTCATTTTCTTGGCAGACACATTAGATCATTAAACTTTTTAACTTGGCAGTATCTAGTTAAAAATATAGCCATAGATAATCCAGTGGTTTGCTTCAGGTTGCCTGCAGAATCTTTAAAACATGGTGTGGATCTAATAAATGAGAATACTTACACATTTAACAATTTGGTCTGTTGTACAGTTGTTATATGACACATTAGAGATTTAAAAAATGTCTGTGTATGTATATATGTGTCTATATAAATTTCCCTCTGCGGACAAATAAAATTCTATCTATCTATCTATCTATCTATCTATCTATCTATCTATCTATCTATCTATCTATCTATCTATCTATCTATCTATCTATCTATCTATCTATCTATCTATCTATCTATCTATCTATCTATCTATCTATCTATCTATCTATCTATCTATCTATCTATCTATCTATCTATCTATCTATCTATCACAAAATAGACACACACATATGTAGGTATGTAGTATGTTATACATCCCTGTCTCTCCCAGGGAGACAGATCTTTAGACAATATTAGATGAGCGGAACCATAATAAACCTGTAACAATAGTAAACTGCTACTTGATATATTTAAGTAATGTAAAGTTATCCAAGACGTGCATTTCCAGTGTGAAAAGATGATTGCTCCCTTAGTTACTCTCTCAAACAACTGACCAAAGTCAACTGATAAATAGACTCAGCCGACTGAACACAGCCAAACCTGACTGCAGTCAGCCCTCTTGAGTCCACACCTCATCATATATTGACCTTTACCATAACAGTGATGTAGTCACCACAAGGGTTTTTGACAGACACTATGCCTGGATCAAAGAAGATCCCAGGAAAGATGAGGAAAAAAATGTTGAAACCTAACAACTGGGAAAGGGTTACAAAGCCATTTATAAAGCTTTGGGACACAATTGCACCACAGTGAGAATCATTATCACCAAATGGAGAACATTAGGAACAATGGTGAGTCTTCCTAGGAAAGCTTGAACTGCCATAATTACTCCAAGTTCACAGTGATGACTCAATCAAGAAGTCACAAATGAACCCAGAAGAACATCCAAAGAAATGCAGGCCTCTCTAGCTTCACCTAAGGTCAGTGTTAATGATTCCACGATGAGAAAGAGATGGATGGCAGAAACCTCTGCTATCTAAAAGTAACATCAGTGCTTGTCTCACTTCGTAAAGAAACACCTGGTTGATCCCCAGAACTTTTAGAATACTGTTTTACGGACAGACATATTGAAAATAGCACTCTGTGGACAACACAGGTGCCACTGTGTCTGATGTAAAGCTAATACGGCATTGGTTAGTAAGAACATCATACATACAATTAAACGTGAGGATATTTGGCTTCCTGAGGATGAGGAAGACTTGCAGTTATAGTTGAAATTCCTCGACTTAACTGGACATTTTCTTTAAGAATATTTTGATAATCTGTCCATGACCTGAAGCTAAAGTGCAATTGGTTTATGCAGCAGGACAATAACCAAAAACTTAAAACATAAAATAATACAATAGAAGAGCCAAGACTAAAATTTTGGTGTGGCTGACCTGAATGTAATTGAGATGCTATGACAGCGGGTCTGAATTAAAACAGTTCTACAAGGAAGGGTGGGCTAAACTTCTTCAACAAGGTATTGAAAGACAGATTTTAAATCATAGGGAGTGTTTAGTTGTGATTAGTGCTGTTAAAAACATCGTAACCAAGTATTGAAAACATGGGGGCAGTTCCTTTTTCACATGGGAGGTCAGGGTATTGGATAACATTGTTTCTTGGAAACAAATATGATAAAAACTGTATTGTGTGTTCAGTCAGGTTCCCTTTGTCTAATATGGCCTTTTGATTAAAGCTCTGAGGACATTTTTGTGTAAAATATGCAAAAGCAGAGGATATTAGGAAGGAGTAAGTGCTTTTTCATGGTGTTGATACTGTTGTATACAAATACTAGACACCTCAGCATGTGACTTTTTTTTTTACGGTAGCTAGAGTGCCAATCCTGTCACCAACCCCCATATATTAATTATATATATAATTTATACACAGTATAAATATATACATATTTATACTATATGTATATATATATATATATATATATATATATATATATATATATATATATATATATATATATATATATATATAATGTACATATGAATATTTATATATAAATGCACACACACGTATGTATATGAGAGACAGAGAGATTGCACAGTCCTAATGCTGCTCAGTGTTTTAGCTTTAATGTGTGACCAGAGGCAACTGAATAATTAACAAGGATAAGAAAACATCTATCAAAAGACCAGCATTTGTTTAAGAAAACACTTCTGCAGTCTTTGTGCAGAAAGATCACAAAGCTTCCTTTGGCATTCTTTGTAGATTATGCCGCTGTCTTTCTGCAGGCAGGAGCAGCTGATGATTTAATCATGATAGCATTTGTCATTCCTATGACATTTGAGTGAAGCTCTTTACCTTTCTGCAGTGATTCTGCTCATTTTCATTTTTCTACTCATAGTATCAAAATTATGAAATGTTTGCCTTCAACTGTTCAATTTTAGAAAGTGCTTCTACAGATGGAAGTTATTTCTGTTCTATTTTGTAGTGCTATGCATTCAGAGCTTTACGTTTCCTCTTTAGTATGGAAAGAAACCGACATCTGTTCAAAAGGTATCACCTTTGCCAATTTAATCTTATGATGCATGCTACTACTGTGCTCCTAATGAACATTTTACAATTTGATTTACTAAAATTCTTTGTAATTTTAGACTCTTTTCTACAGAAATGTTTGAGATGTTCATTGATATTGGGCATTATGTGCGGGATATCGCGGCCTATGAGAAACTAGTGGCTGCATTTCACAGTCTTTCAGTAAGTTGATGCTTATTTGATGATTATTTATAAATTTTTTATATTAATATAAAATGTGAAATGTTAGTTTCTTGTGCTTTTTTTTGAAGGATGATGAATTATATCAAATAAAAGAAAACATTGAAGCTGTCAACCAGAATAAAACTCCTACAAAAATAATAAATGGTTATGCAATTCTAGACCACCTTGGAAGTGGAGCCTTTGGCAGCGTTCATAAGGTATCCTGTTTTCAGGCCACATCATTTTGGATTCCATATCTGCCACCAACTGATACAGAAAAGAAAACATAGCAATAAAAATGGGATAAGGAAATGGGTGTTTGGTTGAATGGATGAATGGATATACAGTGGATTCAGAAAGTACTGAGACCCCTTCACTTTTTTCACATTTTGCTATGTTGTAGCCTTCTGCCAAAATCTTGTAAATTTATTTTTTTGCTACATCAAGCAACATTCAATAATCCAGAATTACAAAACTGAAACAGGATTTTAGAAGTTTTTGTCAATGCATTAAAAATAAAAAACTGAAATATCACCTTGACACAAGTATTGAGACTCGTTACTCAGTTCCTAGTTGAAGCCCCTTTGGCAGTGATTCCAGCCTGGAGTCTTCTTGGGTCTGGCGCAAAAGGCTGCACACACCTGGATTTGAGAATTTTCTGCCATTCTTCTCTGTAGGTCCTCTCAAGCTTTATCACATTGGATGAGTTGTTCAGTTGGGTTCAAGTCTGGGTGCTGGACTCAAGGACATTCCCAGAGTTGCCCTTAAGCCATTTCTGCGTTGTCTTTGCCTTGTGCTTAGGCTCATTGTCCTGTTGGAACGTGAACCTTTGGCTCAGTATGAGATCCAGAAGTGCTATTAAACAACAGGTTTTCATTAAGGATACCAGTATACTCTGCTCCATTAAAAATTCTCCTCAACCCTGCCTAGTCTCCCAGGCCCTGCCTCGAAAGAAATACCTCACAGTATGATGCTCCCAACAGTCTGAGAATTTTGTTTTTCACAGGCTGAGAGTCCCTAGGTGCCATTATTGTAGACTCTCAAGTGGTCTTCCATGTGTCTTTTACTCAGAAAGGTTTTTTGTGTGACTGCTCACCCATAAAGCCCTGATTAGTGCAATGTTGCAGTGATGGTTGTCCTTCTAGAAGTTTTTCCCATTTCCACACAGGTTCTCAGCCAGAATGACCATCGAGTTCCTGGTCACTTCTCTTACCATGGTCATTCTCCTATGAATGTTCAGTTTGACTTGGTGGCCAGCTAATAGATGGGTCATAGGTTTTTCCAAACTTCTTCAGTTTAAGAATTATGAAGGAAACTGTGCTCATGGGAATCTTCAAAGCTGGAGGAGATTTTGTAGCCTTCTCCAGGTCTGTGCCTTGACACAACCCTGTCTATAGGCTCTGCAAGCAACTCGTTCAACCTTATGGCTTGGTTTTTCTTCTTATTGCACATTGCCAGCTTTGGGACCTTCTGTAGACGGGTGTGTGCCTTTGATAATGAGGACCATTCAATTGAATTGACCACAGGTGGACTCTAAACAAGGTGTAGAAACGTCTCAGTGATGATCAATAGAGTGCACCTGAGACAAATGGCAATTGTCACAGCAAAGGGCCTTAATGCTCATGTCAATGTGATATTTTAGTTTTTTTTATTACATTTTTAAAAATAATTGTATATCAGCTCCTTTTTTGGCATCCTGTAGATAGGTAGGGAGGTTGATAGATAGAACTTTATTTGTGCCTAGTGGTCATGGGATCATGACTGGTGGGCAGTGTTAATTCATAAACACCCGAGAATGAATTCATGGACTGAAACAGTAATTAAAGGAACTCAAGAGAAATGGAGTATTGCTTCATCTGGGGTCTGTTTTTGCCTTGCACCAGATGCTTCTTATTTTTGTTCTTTATTTTGCCTTATACAAGTTCTTATATTAGGAATTTGTTTGTTTTCGCATGCCCCTTGGGTTCAGAGTGCAGGGTCAGCCATTGTACAGCACCCCTAGAGCAATTGCAGGTTAAGGGCCTTGCTGAAGGGCCCAGCAGACTAGGACCTCTTTTAGCAGTAATGGGGATTCGAGCCAGTAACCTTCCAGATACCAGCACAGATCCTTAGCCCCTGGATAGTTTTGAACCTTTGCAAGTGTATATTTAGATTAATTTCATTGGAAAATTAATGGATCGATTAAAGAATCAAATAAATAAATCAATAACACCCTTTCACATATCAATATTTAGACTCTGTTGTCTATTATTATGTCATCTGCTTTACATTTATAGGTGGCTAAGACAAAATGTCAGGCATGGGATTGTGTTATATTTAGTTTGAGAAAAATGACATGAAGATGCATCGTTGGCCCAATGGAAAGTTTTGCTCCAGTTCTTTTGAAAACAACACATAAGCTGTTATGTAAATACAGTGCCTTCTATCACCTCTCATTAAGAGACATTTTGCCGTGTAGTAGGTGATGTGTAGTGTAGACGTGAGCTCATCAGAGGAAGCCACAGAGCCTATTAGAGGTACACACTGTGGCCACATCCTCTGGTTTACAAAATGTTTGTGTATGAATGTGCATATTAATATGCTGACCGATCGAATACCAAAACAAAATGCTCTGTGAAACCTTAAAAACTTTCATCTTCTCTGAATTTTTTTATCAAAGCATGTCATTTGCTCTTAACATACTGCATGTCTTTTTGGATCTGTCAGGATGTGTGATAATGTCATTTTGAAACAGGTACGAAAACAAGGTGGACAGAATTTATTTGCCCTGAAAGAAGTTAATCTGCATAATCCCGCTTTTGGAAAAGACAAAAAGGACAGAGACAGCAGCGTGGAGAAGATTGTTTCTGAACTGACTATTATCAAAGAACAGGTACCTTTTTGGATTCACTTATTTTTAAAGAATACTCAATGTAAGATCCCTTTTTAAAAAAGTGGAAAAATTTGAACAGCCAGAATATAACCAGTACTGTATATAACAATTTACACAGTGCTAACTTCATCATTTTGTTAAAATGTTTCTTTTTATATTATCATTTTATATGTGTAAGTTGTATATCAATAAAAATGATTAACTGTAAATATGTATGCGGTGGGTTGGCGCCCTGCCTGGGATTGGTTCCCTGCCTTGCGCCATGTGTTGAATCCAAACACAGGGTCACGGGGGTCTGCTGGAGCCAATCCCAGCCAACACAGGGCACAAGGCAGGAACCAATCCCGGGCAGGGTGCCAACCCACCGCAGTACACACACACACACACACACACACACCCACACACCAAGCACACACTAGGGTCAATTTAGAATCGCCAATCCACCTAACCAGCATGTCTTTGGACTGTGGGATGAAACCAGAGTACCCGGAGGAAACCCACGCAGACATGGGGAGAACATGCAAGCTCCACGCAGGGAGGACCCGGGAAGTGACCCTGGGTCTCCTAACTGCGAGGCAGCAGCGCTACCACTGCGCCACCGTGCAGCCCCACGTAGTAAATGTGTACCAAATTTCTGGTCAATAGGTCAAATAGTTTGCGAGCTACAGGTGATTTAAAATCCTGGACAAATAAACAGACAGCCACGCTAGTGTATTATATATAAAAATAAAATTATTATCATTGTTATGTTTTGCCTTAATGTGTGTATTTCCCATACTATATTTGCAACTATTTAATTTAAAATAAATAAATAAAGCTAGGCTTACAGCTGGTAGTGAGCTTAATTTGAAGAAGGGACCAGCGTTCAATTTCTGACCTGCGGCCTAATGTATAAAACTTACTTATGTTCGGAAACAGGTGTACACCATTTCTTACACAAAAGTCGGGATTCATAAAACACGAACTTAGTGTGGAAATTGGCTTAAAGTTAAGGAAAGTTTTGAGCACCTGTTAAGTGCTACGCAAGCTTTTTTGATGTTGGAACTTTAGAGACTGCAGGCAGTAGGACAATGAAGTGTACAGAAAATTTGGTTTCGTTACGCATTTCAATGACACATCAGTTACATTCTGATGTCTGTCCAACCATATTTTCTGTTGTTCTGTTCATCTGTTCTTTTCATCAAAGAGACAAATAACACTTTTTTTTTTATATTTTGTAACGTGTGTGTGTGTGTGTGAAGTGTGATGGAGATTTGCTTAAACACCCAATGCCGCTGTTTGTACTGGTAGGCATAAGCAGTAGCCAGATTCACTACCATTATCAATTACTTGTACTGACTACCGAGGATCTGTTTGCCGACGGGAGCATCTCTTGAGTGTATAAAAGAGGCAAATATTATAGACAACATATTCAAGATGAAATGACCCCACTTAAGCTAAATCTGAAACAGTGAACTGTCCTTTAATTACAGTTGTTCCATGTACAGTATATCTCGAGCATGTTTTTAGGATTGGCAACATGCTAGTGAGAGTTGCTTGGGGCAGGTCAGATTATACTGCAGTTCACTGCTGGCCTTGCTGAGAATGTCAGGAGTCAGGCAGCTGAGAGATGAAGAGACATGTCTTGAATGAACTAACAACAGTAATCATATAGACAACAGCAGAAATTAAGAGACAGGTAACACTTAGTCAAAAAGCCATCAAGAAATTCAAAGCCCAAATCTGTGAATGAAGCCTTACTATGAACAAAGTAGAGAACAACTTGTGCAAATGTACAAAACCAAAGAGAGGAAACAAACAAAGCAGGAAAATATTTGAGACTGGAACTGACTCACTGAAGTATGGAGTGCCAAATTTTTCTAAAGTCATGAATCATGTTACCTGAAATGAGCATGAGGTGACCACTGAGTGAAGGGTATGTAAATAGTAGGAGAGCAGGCAGGAGGCACAGTGATGTGTAAATGGCCGATGAAAGGTGTGACTGGGGGCTATGCTGAGTATTGCGGAGAAAGACAAGAGGGTCTTTACATTACTGCAAAAATAAATCTTAAAAATTAAATTCTCTCGCAAAATGTACATTTATACAACATCCATCCAACCATTATCCAACCCGCTATATCCTAACTACAGGGTCACGGGGGTCTGCTGGAGCCAATCGCAGCCAATACAGGGCACAGGGCAGGAAACAAACCCCACGTAGGGCGCCAGCCCACCACAGGGCACACACACACACTAGGGAAAATTTAGAATCGCCAAAGCACCTAACCTGCACGTCTTTGGACTGTGGGAGGAAACCGGAGTACCCAGAGGAAACCCATGCAGACACGGGGAGAACGTGCAAACTCCATGCAGGGTGGACCCGGGAAGTGAACCCGGGTCTCCTAACTGCAAGGCAGCGGTGCTAACCACAGCGCCACCATGCCGCCCCATTTATACAACATGTCTTCATGAATTTAATTTAAAGAAGATCTTTAAACAACTCCTAAGCCTTAACTATTGTAATGGATGGCTGGGACCCTTACCTAGCCGGGACGCCTGGAGAAGGGAAGGACCGGGAGAGAAATAATATCTCCCTTGGGACATAAGAGGGCAGCCACCCTGGTTGGCGTCAGGGCCACAGGAACAGAGCTTGGAAGCTCAACCCTGTGGTGTCCATGACCACCTCCAGGGGGCGCCTGAACATTTATTAAACCCTGGACTGCAGCACTTCCGCCACACCAGGAATTCCTGCAGGAAAATCATCAGGGTGCACCTGGAGCACATCTAGGTGCAACATAAAAGGGACCACCTGACTCCATTTGAGGAGCTGGACTCGGGAGGTAGAGGACAGAGTTTGCGGGAGAGGAGTGGAGGCGGCAGAAGGAGAGAAGAAAAGAAGAAAAGAAGGAAAAGGACTTAGCTTATTGTTACTGGTTTGTGCACTGTGTGCTGAAAAAGGAATAAACGTGTGTGTTTTGGGACTTGTATCTCAGTGTCTGTCTATGTCCAGGCTGATCTCCACACTATGTATTAAGGTTAGGTTAAGGTTAGGTTAACTGTCAGATTTGGACACGTATCTTTTTCCAGTTTTCAATGTCTCTAATTATCTTATATATTTTGCTCTTACTCATGGTCATACTTTATGGTCCTGCTCTGCTTCCCAGTCTGTTACATTCTTTGCAAGGTGCTCAAGATACGAAGCCGAGTTCTTAAAATTTTACTGCTGTTTGACTAAAGGCTGTGTGAGGCATCCTGGCCAGGGAAGGACTTGATTTATACTGATGGAGAATGCTGCTTCTCCCACAATTTAAAACTTGATACAAAAGGTGCAAAGGTCAAATATAAACTTTTAAAATTCCTCCTTAAGTTCGGTTGGCTTGCTCTCTTCACATGAACAACACATAAGTAAAGAGTGAGCACAGACCACCTTGGCTACATCAAATGTATAAGACAGAAAGATTACACATGCAGCTGGCAACCCACAACGCTTTAACAGTTTTTGATTATTTTATGAATAAAGATCTTCTGAAAGGTTTGCCTCTTTTGATTAGGCGTTACAACAATAACTATCGTTTGTTTTGCCTTTTAAAGACTGTTATGATCTCTGCAGCTCCATATAAATCTGTCTAATATGACTGTTCTTGTATCCTATTTGAACATATCGAGACTGAAATGCATTGAACTGAAGTTCAGAAATTCACCAAATCAGAGTCAAACGTGAGCACCTGAAGCTGTTACATACCCGAGAAGCCTGCCTTACTCTACAATAATTATAATGTGCAATAATTGTATAGCAAGACTGGTTTAGACTAGGTGACTATTTTGTAAATAATGTCAACCCATCTTGAATGGAATGTTTTTTTAATTCATTAATTGTTATATTAATGTGTGCTCAGATATTTTGATTATATGTAATTGTTTTGGTCCAAATAGGCAAAACTTTGAAGAAATGTCTAATTTATCCTAAGAAAACCTCTTCCTCAAGTACATTATAAACTAATTAGTGTTTTTTCTTGTAGCTAAACCACCCAAATATTGTGCGGTATTACAAGACATTCTTAGAAAGTAAGTGTATTTAATTTGTGTTGTAAAGAAAAATTACACATATGCCAGTTGCAGATACATCCAGTAGTAAATTACTTTCTACACTTACTTCATTGCACAGATGACCGTCTGTTTATTGTTATGGAATTGATAGAAGGGACTCCCCTCGGAGAAAACTTTAATTCTCTAAAGGAAAAACAGCAGCAGTTTACAGAGGAGCGGATATGGAGCATATTTATACAGGTGAGTTAATGACCAGGTCAGGCTTCCCGAGTGACCAGAAGGGGATTTGACATTCAATGAAGTTATGGCTTTATGATACTCATCTTTGTCAGCAGGCCACACAGTCTACAAAGGTAAGTAGTGAAATCCCTGAATACATTTAACTAGAAAGTGTAATGTAAAATTATGAACAATTCACTTGAGTTATACAGTGTGGACAGTAGGGGGTGCCAGACATCACCAAACCCCAGACACATCCCCCCAGGCACAAGTCCCGTTTAGATAAACAACAGAAGCTCCAGATGTGTAATTAACACAAATCCTACCATGCTGTCTTATTCCCTTCTCCTCCTCTCCATCTCCCAGGCGAACTTTGTCCTCTTTTCCTCCCCAACTCTGACTCACCTAGATGAGGTTGAGTAGCTTCTTCTATTCCAGACCCAAGAGTACTTCTGGTGCTAAGGCATGGCCCAATGGAAGCACTTCAGGGTCTAACGGAAGCCCCATAAAGCATGGTTAAGGAATCCCAGCAGCACCCCCTGGTGACCCACACGGAACCCGACAGGGCTATTCTAGGGAACTACAATGTCCAGAGTGCCTGGCAGGTATCTGTAGTGGTAACATCACCCAAGGAAGTTGTCTCTTATTGTCTCGGGGGAGCCCATAGTCTGTCCTGCCGGCCAGGTATTGTTGCTGAGTCCAAACCAGCCAGGACGCCACTGTACCCATTCTAGTATTGGCATCTTCTACCTGTCTTCTGGGCAAGATAGGATGATCTTCACCCTGTTTCTTATGGTGGCATAGTGCAAGGAACCATACTCCTTCGCAGCCGGGTCAACCACCCATGTTTGTCGTCTATCACCACAGTTTATTATTACAGCAAAGTGAATGTTATGGAGTACTTCTCTATTAAAGGACTGTAAAGTCTTTTATTCGAATTGGTTTTCAAAAAAAAAAAATGCAGACTCAGTATTGTGCTAATGTTATGTATGTATTTTAGTATCCAGTTGAGCTTGTTAAGTTTTATATTTTTAATTTAAATGTTTGGTTGGTGATTAACATCATTCAGAAATTAAAATTTTTAAAATTCATTTCATGCCAGGAAAGTAACTATTTACAGTGTCTTCAAAAATATTCAGACCCCTTCACTTTTTACACATTTTGTTACGCTGCAGCCTTATACTAAAATCATTTAATTTTTCTCCTAATTAAACAACATTCAGTACCCCAAAATTACAAATCAAAAGCAGGATTTTATGGGGTTTTTTTTTTATTTAAAAATAAAAAATTGAAATATCACACTGGCACAAGTCTTCAGAATCTTTAATACTTGAAATATGACTCAGGTGCATCACATTCTGTTGATCATTATTGAGATGTTTCTATACCTTGTTTAGGGTCCACCAAGTGATTGGACAAGATTAGGAAAGGCACAAACCAGTCTACAGAAGGTCTCACAGCTGACATTGTGTATCAGAGCAAAAATCAAACCATGGGGTCAAAGATGCCCACAAAGTTTATGCAGGGCTGGCTGCCAGGCCAAAATGAGTAATGGGGAGAAAATGTTCTTGGTAAAAAAGGTGATAGTCACCTTTTCTGAATTTTAGAGAACTTGTGTGGAGAAACTCCCAGAAGATCTATCACCAGTGCAACACTCCACTAAGCTGGCCTTTATGGCAGAGTGGCCAGACGACACATGACAGTCCGTTACAGTTTGCACTTATAGACAGTGAGAAGCAAAACTCTCTGGTCTGATGAAACCAAGATTGAACTTGGTGTTAAACTTAGGACAACATCTACTGAAATTTTTAACATGTATGTTTATAGTATTTTTGTGAGACTGTGCTTCCAAAGCCTCTTCCTCTTCGTAAGTTCTGTGTAGGGCTCATGCACATAATAGGATTGAAAGTGTAGATTTGAAATGGTCTTAAATCCAATGTTTGTGCACTGCTGACAGCTGCATTATCTGTGATCTGATGGCATAAAATGATTGCCTGTTAATCCATAACAAGTGCTGCCTCCTTAGCGTGATTCTCCAGGATCCATGGATGATATTATGAGTAACAGTTCAGCAATCTACTATTAACACAATAACTTTTGGGTTGAATACCACCATCCGGGCACATATTCTGTTATCACAGATGCCATCTTTGCTCTGCAGCACCCAAAATCCAAATTAGTTGTAAATGTATATTATATACATGCATGTCACCTTCTAATGTAAAGCTAATATTTTCTTTATATGGTTACAATAGGTCCTCCTTGTGTGGAGTTTGCATGTTCTCCCTGTGTTTGCGTGGGTTTCCTCCCACAGTCCAAAGACATGCATGTTAGGTGGATTGGTGATCCTAAATTGTCCCTGGTGTGTGTGTGTGTGTGTGTGTGTGTGTGTGTGTCCTGCGATGGGCTGGCGCCCTGCCCGGGATTTGTTCCTGCCTTGTGCCCTGTGTTGGCTGGGATTGGCTCCAGCAGACCCCCGTGACCCTGTGTTAGGATATAGCGGGTTGAATGATGACTGACTGACTGATGACTGGTTACAATACATTCTTTCTGTATTTTAATGCTTGTAATGGACTATCTACAAAGCTCACTGAATTTAGTTATGTAACAATTGTGGAAACTAGATAAATATTTTAATATAATTATTTATTTTCATTATTAGTCATCAACATGCTTGGTAAGAATAAGAAAGATTTAGATTAATGTAAATGAATCAACATTCACGGCATTTTTAAAATTGCTCCTGTGTATCTGGTGAAATTGTCATTTGGCACTGCAATATACACCAGTTATTAAGATCTCATATGGTACAACTGAAATGAATTAACCATGTTCATTACAGTCTCTACACATACTCTGTGTTGTTATTGGTATTTTCAGATTTGTTTAGCACTGCGATATTTGCACAAAGAGAAACGAATTGTACACCGAGACCTCACGCCAAACAACATCATGCTGGGAGAGAGGGATAAAGTCACGATAAGTAAGTAGAACAACTCGGCTAAAACAACTTTACCTGTAAAAATCTATCTATCTATCTATCTATCTATCTATCTATCTATCTATCTATCTATCTATCTATCTATCTATCTATCTATCTATCTATCTATCTATCTATCTATCTATTTTTTACACAATTTTAACCAAATAAACATAAAGTGTAGATCTGATTGTTCCATTATTTCTACTGCATCTCTTATATATATTTCTCTTCTGGTTCATCCTGCCTCCTCTTCAAAACCGGTCCCGCCCACACGCAGCTGACACGGCATTTCTTGATTCCTATTCCTGCTCTTCCAAACCCTTCTCCATGCTGCCTGAGGCCTCCCATACACCCCCACGCCACTTTTCTCGATTCCCATTCCTTCTGCAACAAAACTTTTCAAACGCAAACCTCACTTGCTAAACACAAGAAAAGGCATTCTTCCCAACAAATATATGAGTGCCAAAAATGCAATAAGAAGTTCACTACACAGGATTGTCTGACTAAACACAACAAAACTCATTCACAACTCTTGCAATGCGACATCTGCAAAGCAACGTTTCCAAACCAACGCAGCCTCAGCAGACATACACACAATACTCTTCCCGTTACCACAGGTACTTCTTCACCTAATTCCTCTCTTCCCATCCAAGAGTACAACATCGGGACTCCAGACCAGCAGTGCAAACACTGTCATGCACTATACTGGCCTGCTGAGCATAATACATCCAACAAGTACTCGAGGTGCTGCCGCAACGGTAAAGTAGCTTTACCACCTTTGCGGGAGCCACCTGTGTCTTTACAACAGCTTCTTACACAGCAAACATCAGAAGCTAAAATTATCGTGAACACATTCGAGAATTCAACTCTTCTCTAGCGTTTGCTTCCATGGGTGCATAGATGACTCAACCTCCTGGCGATGGACCATACTGTTTTAAAATACATGGGCAAATTTATCACCAAATCTCTCCACTATATGCTAACACTTCTACCTCTCCAGGATATGGACAGATGTATGTTTTTGACACAGCGCAAGCTACTGAAGTACGCTTACAAAATAAAGCAAACTCTGCATGCAGCGAAAATTTACTTCTCCAGCTAGATTCCATGCTCAGAACCATCAACCCCTTCGCTAAATCATACAAACACATGCATGAAATCGCTCAGTCCAATCCAACAGCATCTGTACGAATGGTTTTCAAGGAAAACCCTAGGCAGGATTTACGACAATCCGACATGTCACACCGATGTTGCAACAATTTTCGTTGGAGAAGATGGCGAACCACCTGCCGAAAGGGACATTTGCTTCTATCCCATTGGCACTCCTGTAAACAGATTTTCACACTCAATATGAATTGCGATCCTATGGTTTACCCACTTTTATTCCCTTATGGAGACATTGGCTGGCACAAAGATTTACAACATATTCCTGATAAAAGAACCACCAAGCGAATAAGGCTTACTCAATGCCAGTTTTACGCGTACAGATTAGCAATGTAGTACTATGTAATACTAACATTTAGTATTTTGCACTCCAGCGGCAAACTATTCCAACAGTACGTCATAGATGTGTATGTTAAAACAGAGGGTGCGCGTCTCAACTATCTCAGATTACATCAACAAGATCTGCGCTTGGAACAATACAAAGGACTATCAAACGCACTGCAAGCAAACGCTGATTATCTGTCGTCTCCACCAAAACACATATTCAAAACTGCGTCTTTCAAGAAGTATTTATTTCTTCTTGATTTCTGAATTCCTTTCTCACCATTTTCCGTTCCTATTCTTACACCGCCGTATGCTGCGGCGGGGGTCGGCTAGTTATTATTATTATATAAGCTTCATGCTCTGGTTTGCTCTTTTATAAACACATTTAATTAGTATGTTCTTGTGCTTATTTTCTTTATTATATTACCTGTTTTCAATTATTATTTACCAAAAAGCCTTTTCAATACTGTAGAATACAAAACACTATTCAGTCACTCACTTTGCAAATGAATATAATGTGACTAAGTATACATTCTTAAATGTGTAATCAACTTGAATCATTTCTTTGATAAAGATACTACAAATGAAACAATGCCTCATCAGGAATTGCTAGGTTGTGCACACATTTTACTTTCTTTAACACTTGCAAACAATGAAACAATAGATGGCACTGTTAAATCAGATTTGATTATAAGTTTACTTAATTTACACAAAAGGGGAGAAATGATTTAAAGTGCGTTTGTATCTAGTGATTAGCGCCTTAGCTCAAAGTCGAATTAATCAAATATTTACTGTAATGCAAATATTTGGTTAAATTGGTGAACTTTTGTAATTTAACATTCATATTGAATACCAGAAGATTTGAATTCTGTCTTTGTTTTCATTTTTTTATTTAAATAACTTTTATAGTGTATTTAATATACAGGTTTAAATAAAAAAGTATTTACTTCCCTACCAGCAGTTACAGTTCAGTTAAAACATGAAGGGCTTTGGATGGTTCAATAGCGGTTTAGAGAGGAACGTGTAACTTTTCTATAATTCATTCATTTACTTATTTGGCTGCTGATTTTATCCTAGGTGATTTATGATATAATTGGTTGCATTTCTTTTGGTTTTCCAATTGGAGTACAGGCAGGTCAAGTGACTTGCTTATGGTCACCCAGTGTCAGTAGTGAGATTTGAAGACACAGCCTCAGGATTTGAAGTCCAAAGCCTTCACCACTACACCACACTGCCTTGCCGATGTATGATTATTGGTGATGTATGCTTGGGCAGTTAATCTGTGCATGGGAATTAAAGAGTATGAAAGAGAGATGTAGTCCAGTAGACCGTACAGTATGTGCATGTAGTGCTGTTATAGAGCAGCTGATGTTAGAGGAGAATAAATTCACAGTTTGTAACTGGAATTGATTACATAAACCACTGGGGTTTTAGGACTTTTTCTTCACTTTTGAGACTTTTTATTGAGTTGGTTATTTGCACCTACAGTATAGTGGTAAAATATCATAGACTTTAGTAATATCTGAAAGATTCCATCCTTATGAGGCAAGTTAAAATATACTACCTACATTGGAAAGAAAATGTTGAGCTTTTCTTGTAACACTTTTGAGTTTTCATTTGTTCAGGAGCCTGGAATATCAGAGCCTCATATAACACCCACACACAAACACACCTGAGGCTTGGCCACTAGTTCTATTAGGTGCTTCAATTTTATTTGCTTTGTAGCAAATATTAGCATAAATTTGTATTGCATGCTATAGCACTTAGAATGCTAAATGCTTTTAGACAGAAATACAATTTCACTCTTCAATGAGAAACTGCATCTATAAATAGTAATGAACTTGTTGCCTAGAGTTGTGCCTTTTCTTTCACACCTTGGGCCGTTTACATTCCAAAAGTTCATTTCATTTTTTTTATGAAAATGAAAAGTCTTAATAGCAGCTGTGAATTTTCAGAAAACAGTATATACATTTTAGCTAATGTACTTTACAAATGGAAACCATATTTCACAACACATGAACTAAAATGAGCACAACAAATTTCAGCTTTTGTCCAGAAGTCTCAGCAACCCTCAGGAAAGTTTGTGTTTCTCCATTAGTCCTCACTGACAATGTCAATTTATTTATATAGAACATTTAAAACAACATAGGAATGCTGAGGCCAAAGTGCACTGACGTCTACAGGTGCACAGTGGAGTCCAATCTTGCTGACTGCTTAAACATCCTGGTATGGCACTAGCTTACCTCAAAGGGTGGTGAAGCTGGCACAGAATGTTATTACCAGCACACAATTACCAGGACATACACAACACACATTGCCTTAACCAGGCAAGCTGCTAAATTAAAGCAGCAGTCACAGTCACCGTGAGATTTACTGTACAGTGTATTCAGAAAGTCTTTGTACTGTTCACATTTGGCTACGTTGCACCCTTATGCTATATCATTTAAACTCTTTTTTTCTTCAGCAAACAACACTCAATGCCCTAAAATGACAAAGCAAAAACAGGATTTTAGGAAATTTTGTAGATTTATTAGAAATAAAAAACTGAGATGTCCCATTGACAGAAGTATTTGGACCCTTTGCTATGCGACTGTCATTCTATTGGTCATCACTGAGATTTTTCTACACCTGACTTGGAGACCCCATGCGGTCAATTCATTTGATTGGACGCTATTAGTAAGGGCACACGCCTGTTTATAGAAGATCCCACTTTTGAGAATGTGTATCAGAGCTAAAACCAAGCTATGAGGTCAAAAGAATTGCTAGGATTGTGTTGAGGCACAGATTTGGGGAGGCTATAAAACTTTCTACAGCAGTGAAGGCTCCCAAGAGCACACTGACCTCCATAATTTTAAATGAAATAAGTCTGGAACAACTGTGACTCTTCCTGGAGCTGGCTGCCTGGCCAGTCCGAGCAATCAAGGGAGAAGGGCCTTGGTAAGCTTTTTTTATGTTTAATAAATTTGCCAAGATTTTTTTTATATCCTGGTTTTGCTTTGTCACTCTGGGGTATTGAGTATTGTTTGATGATGAAAAAAATGAATTTAAATGATTTTAGCATAAGGCTGCAATAAAACAAAATATGTAAAAGGTGAAGAGGTCTGAATACTTTCTGAAACCACTCTATGTAATGGTATAATCTATAAAACATTAGAATATTGACTTCCTAACCTCCTTGGTTTATGATTTATATAAAGAATGTTTGATCTTGTATTCTTTCGGACCTCCTGAATCCATCATAAACATCTTACCGCCTCAGTCAATGTACTGCCGTAGCCTTCTTTGCATGATTTTCAGGTTGATCTCGTTGGAGTGACAGATCACGTGGTAGTGTGAGTATTTCCTTTGATCACCTTCTCTGTGGTCTTTTATAAAGTGTTATTAAAATTATTACTAAATAATATTTACTTAAGTGACACTGTTGATTCCATGTTTTTCTCTTCAAAAAACGGATACTATGAATTTCACTTTGCAAGTATTCAGCTGTGGAGTTGATGGAGGGAATAGGGACCTGACCGAGTTTGTGAACTGGAAGACTAACCAGTGTTTTGCCAAATAACCAAAAAAAAAAACCCTAAAGCAAAGTTGAAGTTTGTGCCCAATTTGTCTAAAACAATTAACAACAAGAAAGCCAAAAAGCACACGTAAAGTTTTACACTTGTTATCCCCAATCTCACAAGACCTTTTATGGGCGATGTACGTATTATGCTAATTACAGAACAACGCTTAGCAACCGCACCACAAAATGGCAGTGCCTGCAAAAACCAAGATGGCATCAAGAAACAACATGTGGGATTTACAGCCACTAGAAAACAACTTCAAATCAAAAAATAGCATTGCAAATTAATTCAGCAATGCCAAAAACCACAATAACCTGTGTTTTTATATACAAAATTAATTCAAGAAAATAGAAATGAAAAACAAAACAGGATCATAACAGTAAGAAGCCTGGAAATGTTTGAAAGCTCTAAATTAATACTTTATATGTGCCAAGACTGAAAATAAGTCCAAATTAAACTGCATTGCATTTTGTTTCATATTTATTTTTCACTTGAATTTGCAACTGCATCTGCAAATGACCTCAATCTCCATCTCTCCTTTCATGTGCTGCCTACTACTAAACACACCAGTGACTCCGCCAAACAGCTGATTTAATCAGGCATCATGTGACTGGAAGTGGTGTTTATATTTATGCAGGCCAGACCCTTGTGTGTTTTCACTTGCACCTTTGTGAATAGCTGTTATGTGCCTCTTTTTAGTTCAGATTTTTGACTAAATGCCTTTTTACTTTCTGTGTTGTGTTTTTATTTCTTTAATTCTGCTTAGGTGTGCACATGACCTTTTTACATGGCTTCTGAACACATAAAATGTGATTGTCAATTTTTTTATCAGTTTATTTGATCTTTTCTGTGCTTTCAAGCATTATTTCCATTACGTTAAACATTTGTTGAATCTACACGTTATCCTTCCATTGCTTTGCTTTATATTTGAAGGACTGATTTTCTGCTCATCAGAAAGCTGCTTCTGGACTTTTTGATCGGGTAGAGTAGATTCTCACCAGTAGATAAGAACTAAGTTCTGAATTTAATGTTGTTAAAAAGATTACTGCTGTTGCAGGTGGTCTGTAAATGTTATGTAGCTTTCTTATTATTTGATTGACTTCATGTTGCCATTATTAAATTCTTTATGTGTTTGTATTTATTTTTGTAACTTTTCAAGTAGAGTTGTAGTTTTGGTTTGAAAACTAATATCTTTTTCTAAACACTGTGTTCCAATGAAAAATTTTCTGCAGATTACATTTTAACAAAAATGCACAATTTTTGGTGTAAAATAATGTCTGAGCTTTTCCCAGGTTGTAGATTATCTTTAAGAAGTGATATCTGTAATTAAGAACCTTACAATTTTCAAAAGAAAAAAAAATGTTTTCCAATTATCTAAATGGTATAGGCCTTACATGACATTGTTTGTTCTGCCTTATAAATATGTCACAGTGACATCTGATTTGTATTACAGCTGACTTTGGTCTTGCAAAGCAGAAGCAAGAAAACAGCAAGCTCATGTCTGTGGTTGGGACTATTCTGTATACCTGGTAAGTTACAACATTTACAGATTGTGATTGTGCTACATCTGAATCAAACTTCTTTATCCATGTGCTTTTCTTTGCAATACAAAACCTTACTTTATTACATACTAATTGTGCAATGCAAATAAATTACTACAGAACAGATCAGATACTGTGCATGCTTCTCAGGTGAAAATGGGGGGGCATGCACTGGTATAGCATGTTGCCACACCTACTGCACAACGAAACAACTTGGTATCCTGGTTTGCCACCCCCCACCCCCAGGCAGACATGTGGTCCAGTCCCAACCTCCAGAAATGACCATCTATCTCCCACAGCCAGGTGTTAAGTGGACATCCCCTTGGCCTGGTCCAGCTGCTCAGGTCCTGAATAATAAGAATCCTGTGAGTCGGATCACCCTCAGGGAATCACACCATTTGGCTGTAGTGCCGTAACTGCCACTCCCTCACAATGCAGGTAATGTGCTTCATTCGGGACTCCATGAGCAACCACTCATTCAACACAAAGTCATACCAACGGTACCCAGGGATTCTCTGAAGAGACACAGTACCAAAGGAGTCCAGTCTTCATCTCAGGTCACTGGATAATATCAATGTCTTGCAATCATATAGCCATATTGGGAGCACCACACACCCCTTTCCAATAACCTCATGACCCCCCCCCCCCAATGCTCTCCCAATCCATTTACTGACTTACTGGGCATGCAGGGCTCTGAATCGCCTTCCAGAGGACAGAGGAGTAAAAATGCAGTGCCGGGGTGGGTTGGATCTCTACAAATGTTCTTTGCTTTTTCTGCTGCAGCGGGTAGTGAAGATATCTTCCAGTGATGAGTGGTCAGTAATTCTCTGAGCCATTTTGATAATGATATGCTGGGGGGGATCTTCCTGTTCTCAGAAGTGCAGCCAGAGTACCATGTGATGACAGACTCTGTGGTGCATCTGTAGAAGTTAACCAGCTTTCCACCTATTAGTGTAAGGCACAGTCTGAGGAGAAAACCTAAGAAAGCACAAGGAGCAGGGTACAAGCAAGGCACCCACCGACAACATATGACCTTAGCTGGGAATCAGGTATAATGAGGCATGGAGAAACTCGGTGAACTGCTGCAACTAATTGTTGTTATAAATGAAATGTTATTGAATGTACAAGGTCATCTTCCAGATATTTATTATTATACCTTTTTTTGGTAAACCCATGCTGTTTTGGAGCATTTCCATTCAGGGTTTGGTTTCAATGAAATTTCATTTTACAGGGCACCATTAGCATTTTAATAGCTGTTTTGGTATTATGCATTTTTCAAAGGTATTTGATGAGTTATAAGTTCCTCAGTTCAGTAGGAATGCTTTAATTTCAGCATTAGCATAATTAGGCTGTCAAATATAAGAAGCAATTTAATTAAAGAACTCGGTCTTTGCCATAGCTTGAACAGTTATTACTGAGATTAGCCAATTTAGTCACAACAAGACCAAAAAAGCAATATGCAGTAATGTGGCTCCATTACCATGTAATTACCTTTTATAGAAGGTTATGTATAACTTGCCTCATATATATATATATATATATATATATATATTGTGATGTGTGACTGCCTCTCTTGCACCCCAAAACACGAGGCTGAGTCTCAGTACTTTAACAAAACCAACTTTATTCATTTATTCATCTTGAAGTAGGAACAGCACGGTTATCTATTGTAGCAGAATCTGTCACTCTCCTATACACAGAAACAGCAATCAGGCAGGGTTGTGACCAGGTTAGTGGCCAAGTAATCCTGTTCCCTGCATTTATAATGTTCCATGCATCACCCATTGACAATAGGCACTTATAGCACAAATGCAGTTTGCTTGGATCTGCTTTCGCTGCAAGCCACAACAACTCTGGGAGCCTGCGGTTACCCTGGAAATTGATAGGCTATCTTCCACAGACATGGCGATCGTGCTTCAGGAAGCTCCTCGGCATGTCGTTGTGTTGGGGGGAGTCCCAAAAGAGTTTAGAATCCTTACTACATATATATCTATCTATTATATAAAAAAATCTTGGGTTGAGACGTGATCATCTTGGAGAGACACTTTGAAGTCCCGCGAGACTACTTGCACGTCAGGCCCTACTTACAAGCAATTTCTCGGACACACTTTAACGTCCCACAAGACAAGGAAGTGAGACAAAAGGACAGCTGCTGTACAGGCTTTTAAATGATTGACGCACAGCACCACCTGCAAATCACGCAGCATGGTAGCAGCAGCTGCTGGCTTAAAGGACAGTGAAGTGAGTAGGGGGCAAATCCCCCTAGTAATATATATATATATATATAAAATCTAACATCTGTCTTTCTATATGTGTGTCTGCTTTTCACGAGAGAACTATTTCCCGGATTTAGAGCAAGTTTTTTTCTATAGTTTGTTTGAACATTCTGGTTGATTTTACGACTTCTCTCATTGCGCTATGTATCATAGTTCGCTTGCGGTACCGATTTATTTGCACAAATCTGAGAGACATGAGGTGGGGCGGGGACCTCCTCACTCACGCACCAGCCTCGGGGCATGTACCTTACCTCCACTTAGCTAGCAAACGAGAGAACAGCGATATATTCACGCTAATCTGTGACAGAGTCTGCGGGCCAAGAGGAGCTGGAAACGTGATGTCAGGAGTACGGAGCCGGTGGGGACGTCCTCACTGTCCTGTTTCTTTTCTATATGGGCGGAGCCATGAGGGACTGCTAGTAATATATATACTATAAACGTATATATTCAACACTGCTTTGGTCTGAACCAATTGTTGTTTTTTGCATTTTCCAGTTCATTGAAAGCTTCTGTATATTTCATAGTGCATACTGTATGTCATTCATTAAGATTTTTAACACCTGGGACGCTCTCCTTGCTGTTTGTGAGCTTTAGGACATGCTGGCATTTGGCTGCTATCTGGTTGTTGATTTTGGTGGCACAGTGTAATATAAACAGTGTCAGAAATCCTAGATCTTCATGCAAATGGCAGATCCGCTCCTGTATGGTATGTAGGAGTACATGGTTGTTTTGACACTGAAAACATAACACTGTCCAGTGGTGGCAATTTGATGCATTTTTCATAACAGATTCAATTATTTTTTAAACAATACTTTCATGTGTATTTAGCTTTGAAATAAACTAATCAATTAGGATGTTTATCTTTCTCTTAACAGAATTACTACGAAAATCTTAACTATTGTAACCACAAGGGAGCACCACAGAGCCCCAAACTACAGACGGTATAATGTCCGACACAATTCCAGGTTCAAATAAAGAAATGTTTTTGTCATCAACACGTTCTTCCAGAACACCAGGAAAAAAACACCACTACACAGTTCTCTCCTTCCACTTCCAAGAGAGTGTTGCTCACTCCCTCCCAACTCTGACTTGTTTAAGTGAGGCAGTGGGCTGTCTTTTAAATTTGACCCGGGGACTGCTTCCTGTCTCATGCCCATGTCCTCTGGGGCAGCTCTGGCTCATGCAGAAACCAGGGCAGTCCTCCTCCAATAGCGCCTTCTGGTGGCACCCAAAGACCCCAACAGGGCTGCTTTTCCAGACTCCAACTCCCATGCCACTCTACAGGTGTCATTTGTGAGTTTAGCACTGAGGACCACTGCCACCTATTGTTTGGGGGGATGAACTGCTCTCAACATGCCCATTCATTCAGTCCATCCATTATGCTTCCTGGCCAGGTATGAACACATCCTTTATCCCAGCCAGGATGCCTGTCCTTCCTCCTTGGCACTATTTATATTTTTGCTACATAAATTTCCATTCCATTCCTATGCTTCCCTGAGTATGGGGAGGAATGAAAGAGGAAATGAATGAACTCTTAGATTTATTGCATATTTTAGTTGTAATTATTCAATCTGATTTTTTTTTCTCCTCTCTTTTTAAACAGCTGTGATGGATTCATCTCTTTATCCGTCACTTTTCAATTATAGGGATTCAGAGAGCTGCAGGCAGACACATTTGCACGTTCACTCATACTAGACATTTTTGATTATTTTTGGAGTATGTGAAATATTTTTTTCATGGACCGTTTGCCATTTTATTTTTATTTAGATTTCCTAGTCTTTTTAGCATCTTCTAATGTTGGCATCAAGCTGGTTGCTATGGACACCACCCCTTGTTATAGCTGAGCTGGATAACAGCAAGTTTCAAAGACTTCATTTTGTTCTTGCTGTATAAATGGACTGGCAAGTGACAGACTTTCTTAAGTTTTAAATGAATAGAGCAGTCTTTGAGCCAAGCTGAAGTCAAAGAAATCAAGGTGGAAAATCAAAACAGCAATCAAAAAGATCCTAACACTATTCTTTCATCCTTTCCCTTACTACACTAAGAAATTGTTTGCTTTTATGAAGCAACACCAAAGCTTGGACGCACGTCTGCATGATGACATCCCATGTCAAGAAGATGATAAGTCTTGTGGCCAGCAATGGACATCATTGCCAACAGTAACCTGGGTGTTCAAATGAGATCACCAAGGAAAATGGCATCAACCCAAGAGAAGGTGGACAACAAAGTGGCGGTGTAAAAACGTTACAAAAAACAGTAGTAAAATAAATTAAAATCACAATAATAACATTAGAAAGTATACAAGAAAACAATGTAGCAAGATCCAAAGCACATGTGTGACACCCCTAACCTAGCAGTGCTCTTGTGTCAGTTTGTGCCACAGTAGAAACCAATAGATGCAACTGCAGGAATTTTTTTTAGAAACTCAGGATCTTTTTTTAGCAATGCTGGGAACTCGGGCCTTCTGTAGTTCCTGGTACATTTTTTAGCTCATACTCCAGGGTATGTACATTTTGTTCAATCAAGAACTATTGTGAGTGTGGCTCAAATCATGAATAAAACTGATAAGCTAACCTGAAGGAGTGGTTCCATCTTACAAATCTGTTAGTAATTGGTGAAGATAGAGCACTGCACTTTGTACCACTTCACTTTTCATACCTGCCCCCATGTTGCACTACACTGTGCACTGCATCAAAACAATAATCTCTCCAATCAAGTTGTGAATGCTTTGAAGCAATAAGGTGGGGTGGTCCTCCGTGAAGTCCCGATATTTTACATAAAGGTTACAGTTCCTGTTGAGTGGTGGGAACGCAAACCATGAAAGTGGCCAGGGACGACAAGTGCTCGGAGCCGACATCGTGCAGGAACTCATTGGTTCGTGAAAGCAAAATTCCTGCGGTGGAGAAACACCTAATGTTATTTAAGTGTCTTCTGATGGTGGACATGAACATTAACCAATGTGAGAGAGGCTTTTAGTTGCTTAGAAGTAACCCATGGTTCTTTTGTGACCTTGTGGACAATCACACACACTGCCCTTGGAGTGATCTTTGTTGGTCGACCACTCCTGGGGAGAGTAAAAATAGTCTTAAACCTCCTCCATTTGTACACAGTCTGTCTGACTGCGGACTGGTGCAGTCCAAACTCTTAAGAGATGGTCTTGTAGCCTTTCCCAGCACGATAAGCATCAACAATTCTTTTTCCGAGGTCCTCTATAATGTCCTTTGTCTGTGGCACGATACACTGATACTGTCCAAATGTGTTTGAAGATGAGGCCCTTGATAGACCCCCATTTTTTTAATATAGATAGGGTGCCCATTCATACCCAATTGTCATCACATTGATTGACACCACCTGACTCGAATCTCACTTTCAAATTACGTGCTAGGTTCACATACTTTAGTCACTCACAGATATGTCATACTGGGTGATTTTTCTCAATAAATAAATGACAAGTATATTTTTTTCTTGTTTGTTTAGGTGGGTTCTTCATATCTACTTTTAGGACATGTGTGAAAATCTGATGATTTTGTGCAGGGGTTCACAAACTTTCAAGCACCACTGTATGCTGTACTAGTGTACGTGAAAGAACAATATAATCCTCTTTAATAAAACCCCTGTGTGTGTCCATGTGTCCGTGTGTGTGTGTCTTCTGGTGAAGTGCACATGTGCGGGACACTCTTTAATAAAGGACATCATTGCTGGAGAGAGTGCTGATTGGGTAGTCGCGGCCAAGGCAGAAGTACAGGGAAGTACAGGGAAGGGTGGAATGAGTGGCAGAGCCACCGGCCTCTAGCAGATGCTTCAAAGGCCGCCTGACATGTCACACAAGACAGAGAGGGTGGGACCTATAAAATATCGTGTGGCCGATCCAATTGGATTTTGGTAAATGAGGTAAGCAACATCTCCTGGAAGAACGGTCAGCTCAGCAAGTAAACATCAACAAAAAGAAAGGCTGAAAGACAAAGAAAAATACGAGCAAATAGATCGATTTAAGAAAAAAAAGAAAATGAGCGTCAGAAAAACGCTAAAAGAGAAAGACTCCTCCTCCTTTAACCGCCACCTTATCGTGGTGGAGGGGTTTGCGTGTCCCAATGATCCTAGGAGCTCTGTTGTCCGGGGCTTTATGCCCCTGGTAGGGCCACCCAAGGCAAACTGGTCCTAGGTGAGGGATGAGACAAAGAGCGGTTAAACAAACCTCCTATGATGGAAAACAATTTTGGACGGCGTTTTCCCTTGCCCGGACGCGGGTCACCGGGGCCCCACTCTGGAGCCAGGCCTGGAGGTGGGGCTCGATGGCGAGCGCCTGGTGGCCGGGCCTGCACCCATGGGGCTCAGCCGGGCACAGCCCGAAGAGGCAACGTGGGTCCCCCTTCCCATGGGCTCACCACCTATGGGAGGGGCCAAGGAGGTCGGGTGCAGTGTCAGTTGGGTGGTGGCCGAAGGCGGGGACCTTGGCGGTCCAATCCTCGGCTACAGAAGCTGGCTCTTGGGACGTGGAATGTCACCTCTCTGAAGGGGAAGGAGCCTGAGCTAGTGCGCGAAGTTGAGAGGTTCCGGCTAGATATAGTCGGACTCACCTCGACGCACAGCTTGGACTCTGGAACCAATCTCCTTGAGAGGGGCTGGACTCTCTACCACTCTGGAGTTGCCCCCGGTGAGAGGCGCCGAGCGGGTGTGGGTATACTTATTGCCCCCCGACTTGGAGCCTGTACATTGGGGTTTACCCCGGTGGACGAGAGGGTAGCCTCCCTTCGCCTTTGGGTGGGGGGACGGGTCCTAACTGTTGTTTGTGCGTATGCACCAAACAGCAGTTCGGAGTACCCACCCTTTTTGGAGTGCCTGGAGGGGGTGCTAGAGGGCATACCTTCTGGGGACTCCCTCGTTCTGCTGGGAGACTTCAATGCTCACGTGGGCAATGACAGTGAGACCTGGAAGGGCGTGATTGGGAGGAATGGCCCCCCCGATCTGAACCCGAGCGGTGTTTTGTTATTGGACTTCTGTGCTCGTCACGGATTGTCCATAACGAACACCATGTTCAAGCATAGGGGTGTTCATATGTGCACTTGGCACCAGTACACCCTAGGCCTCAGTTCGATGATCGACTTTGTGGTCGTGTCGTCGGACTTGCGGCCACATGTCTTGGACACTCGGGTGAAGAGAGGGGCGGAGCTGTCAACTGATCACCACCTGGTGGTGAGTTGGCTTCGATGGTGGGGGAGGATGCCTGTCAGGCGTGGTAGGCCCAAACGTGTTGTGAGGGTCTGCTGGGAACGTCTGGCAGAGCCCCCTGTCAGAAGTAGCTTCAACTCCCACCTCCGGCAGAACTTCGACCACATCCCGAGGGAGGTGGGGGACATTGAGTCCGAATGGGCCATGTTCCGTGCCTCTATTGTTGAGGCAGCTGACCGGAGCTGTGGCCGTAAGGTGGTCAGTGCCTGTCGTGGCGGCAATCCCCGAACCCGTTGGTGGACACCGGCGGTGAAAGATGCCGTCAAGCAGAAGAAGGAGTCCTACAGGACCCTTTTGTCCTGTGGGACCCTGGAGGCAGCTGATAGGTACCGGCAGGCCAAGCGGAATGCGGCTTTGGTGGTTGCTGAGGCAAAAACTCGGGCGTGGGAGGAGTTTGGGGAGGCCATGGAGAACGACTTTCGGACAGCTTCGAGGAGATTCTGGTCCACCATCCAGCGTCTCAGGAGGGGGAAGCAGTGCAGTGTCAACACTGTATATGGTGGGGATGGTGCGCTGCTGACCTCGACTCGGGACGTTGTGGGTCGGTTGGGGGAGTACTTCGAAGACCTCCTCAATCCCACAAACATGCCTTCCAATGAGGAAGCAGAGCCTGGGGACTCAGAGGTGGGCTTCCCCATCTCTGGGACTGAGGTCACCGAGGTGGTCAAAAAACTCCTTGGTGGCAGGGCCCCGGGGGTGGATGAGATACGCCCGGAGTTCCTCAAGGCTCTGGATGTTGTAGGACTGTCTTGGTTGACACGCCTCTGCAACATCGCATGGACATCAGGGACAGTGCCTCTGGATTGGCAGACCGGGGTGGTGGTCCCCCTCTTTAAGAAGGGGGATCGGAGGGTGTGTTCCAACTATAGAGGGATCACACTCCTCAGCCTCCCTGGAAAAGTCTATTCAGCGGTCCTGGAGAGGAGGGTCCGTCGGATAGTCGAGCCTCGGATTCAGGAGGAACAGTGTGGTTTTCGTCCTGGTCGCGTAACAGTGGACCAGCTCTATACCCTTAGCTGGGTCCTGGAGGGTGCATGGGAGTTTGCCCAACCAGTCTACATGTGTTTTGTGGACTTGGAAAAGGCATTCAACCGTGTCCCTCGGGGAATCCTGTGGGGGGTACTCCAAGAGTATGGGGTACCGGCCCCCCTGATAAGGGCTGTTCAGTCCCTGTACGATCGGTGCCAGAGCTTGGTCCGCATTGCCGGCAGTAAGTCGAACCCGTTTCCAGTGAGAGTTGGACTCCGCCAGGGCTGCCCTTTGTCACTGATTCTGTTCATAACTTTTATGGACAGAATTTCTAGGCGCAGCCAGGGCATTGAGGGGGTCCGGTTTGGTGGGCTCAGGATTGGGTCACTGCTTTTTGCAGATGATGTTGTCCTGTTTGCTTCATCAGGCCGTGATCTTCAGCTCTCTCTGGATCGGTTCGCAGCCGAGTGTGAAGCGGCTGGGATGAGAATCAGCACCTCCAAATCCGAGACCATGGTCCTCAGCCGGAAAAGGGTGGAGTGCCCTCTTAGGGTTGGTAGCGAGATCCTGCCCCAAGTGGAGGAGTTCAAGTATCTCGGGGTCTTGTTCACGAGTGAGGGAAGAATGGAGCGTGAGATTGACAGGCGGATCGGTGTGGCATCCACAGTAATGCGGGCGCTGCATCGGTCTGTCGTGGTGAAAAAGGAGCTGAGCCGCAAGGCAAAGCTCTCAATTTACCAGTCGATCTATGTTCCTACCCTCACCTATGGTCATGAGCTATGGGTAGTGACTGAAATAACGAGATCGCGAATACAAGCGGCTGAAATGAGTTTCCTCCACAGGGTGTCTGGGCTTTCCCTTAAAGATAGGGTGAGAAGCTCAGTCACCCAGGAGGGGCTCAGAGTAGAGCCGCTGCTCCTCCGCATTGAGAGGAGTCAGATGAGGTGGCTCGGGCATCTGATCAGGATGCCTCCTGGACGCCTCCCTGGTGAGGTGTTCCGGGCACGTCTAACCGGGAGGAGGCCCCGGGGAAGACCCAGGACACGCTGGAGGGACTATGTCTCTCGACTGGCCTGGGAACGCCTTGGGATTCTCCCGGAAGAGCTAGAAGAAGTGGCCAGGGAGAGGGAAGTCTGGGCATCTCTGCTCAAGCTGCTGCCCCCGCGACCCGACCTTGGATAAGCGGGAGACAATGGATGGATGGATGGAGAAAGACTCAGAAGAGCAAATAGATCTATAGAAGAACAGGAAAATGAGCATAAAAAAATTCTCAGAGAAAGACAAAGACGAGCAAATAGATCTATTGAAGAAGAGGAAAATGAGCGTCAGAAAAATGCCAAAACACACAGAGCTAAAGCTAAAATAAATAGAGGCAGGATAAGAGATCTTCAAACAGACACAACACATCAATCAACAGCCACAGAGGAGAGGATAAATGTTATATTAATTATACTTACTGTATTGTCATATACATTTCCATTTTATTTTTATTATTATTTTACATTTAATATAGACTGTACCTACTAATGTTTGTGCACTACTGTTCTAGTGCCCGTTATTGTAATGGGCTTAATGTCTAGTAAACATATAATAGACGTTTTAGGCAAATATTAATTGCTGCCATCTTTTAAAACATTATGCAGAAAGGGTTTATTATTATTATTATTATTATTATGCACAGTTTAAAGATTAGGATGTGAAGTTTCAGGCCTAATGTTTGGGCCTAACGCCGACTCCTACGGACTGAGTAATATTAGAAATGGGACGACTTTACATCACCACTCCAAACCTCTACTGGGAATATTTCCAAACATGTGTTTTTTTCAGATTAACTGTATGTGCTAAGTGTTTTAGCCATGCCAGTCAATCTGACAATCCCATAAAAATTCACTTTACATAACAGGCATTAAAAGAAACAATAAATAAGGGGAAAAGCTTAAAAAGATTACCAAAATCAGCTGTCGAGGGGTACTTCAGGGAGAAAGGAAATATTTCTGAGGTTAGTAACTTTAGGAAAACATTTAAAAAGATTATGCAGTGGGAATTCAGCAGAAAAGACCTAACAGCATCAAGATGAAAAAAATGCCATTGAATGTGGCATGCCTTAATACCAGCAGAGTTCACTGCCCGCCGAGTAGCTGGGTATGTTCAGCATGGATTCATTCTCCCAAACAAGTCTTGTATTTGTACTTTATAAAGTACAAGGCAGCTATGCATACTGGATACTTTATGATTCTCATGAAGGGTACCGTTATTACAACATTAAGAGCATGCTATGCAACACAGTTGATAAAAATTGTGTTTTGTAACTGTTGAATGGTGAAAGAAGCAGAGAAAACACGTCACTTATAATATTGAGCATCGATTTAGTTCAAGGCCATACAAATTTATGGTAAAAACAAGTCAACTAATAGGCTACTGCCCTTACTCACAGCAATAGTTCATACAGCAGGTACACATGAGATCCTTGAAACTCCTTTGCTCTTCACTACTTCCAGGCTTAGGATCTCCTGGAGCTCAACTCTCCTGTAGTGATGTGCGAACCCCAGCGAAATCATAGAAATGTTTATAAACTTCGCCAAATTCTATGAAATGCATTGAAGTCAATTGGAAGGAGGAGCTGAACTAGTTTTGACTGGATTATAACGATTCAGTGGTCTTTTAAATGTCCATGAGGGCTGGGGTCAGTCTGTCAATTATGCTGGACTGATTATGGTGGCCAAATATATGATCTGAGCTGTAAGACAGCAGTGCTAACCACTGCACCACCGTGCCTCAAACAGCAGAAGACGTAAACGGAGCAATCACCACAAACAAAATGGGAATAAACAACTACACACTTGCTATAAGTAAATAAAATGTTGTCCATTGCGCTCATGGAGTTCCACTCTTGGGGCACACATTGGCTGTGCCACAAAGCCACAGCCTGGGATTGGCTTATTCCATTGTTTGACGCAATTGCAGTCACAGCTAGAACGTCTGTTTTGATGCTGACTTATTTGTGCAGATGCTTTCATTAAGAAGAAGACAGCCTTGCAAATAGTATTAAATCTATTATTTTTATTTTTTACATGACATATCCTATATTTGTTGATGAAGGTATGTAGGGCTCCTATAAGGCTTGTTTTGGGATGGTAGCTATGCAAATGGATAATATGCTTGCATAATTAGCCATGTGGTGTGCACAGGAATCAATGTTCTGTATCTTGTAATATTCTCATTATGGTCCGCTAATGTATCCCTCAAATGAAATACTGCAAGTTTATTTATTTATTTTTATAAATTAATGCAGGATAGAAATCAGGCAGTGATTCTCAACCTTTATGGCTGCATGACCCATTTTTGCTCTTTTAAGTTCACATTCAGCAATCGAAGGTGGTTTGAGGTTGAAACAACTGCAAGTGGTCTCCTTGGTGAAATGAGTGCCATTAGACAGGGGAAAATGTTGTGTAGGACTGTCAAACGTAATATGGTAATTTTGTTTTTCCTCATGTGCTTACGACACAGCAACAGCCACATTGGCAGCAATCTTACAGTAAGCATATGTGGAAGTTGCTCACAAAGCAGTATAGGACACTTGGAAAAACATGTTCATCTAATCCAGCTGCACGGCAGATTTCCAGGAAAATATTCAGTAAACAAGGTGACCAGCAAATGCAGTGTATCCACGATGAAAATCGCTTTGGTGAATTTCACTGATCAACACTAATCTTCTGCAATGGATATCCTTCTCCGTGTTGCCGCTTCCAGGAATTCACTTTGTCGTCCATTATAGCTGAACCTCATATTACCCATAAATAAAAGTGTTGCTACTCTTTGAATGGAACTTACTGTACAAGTTTTTCCAAGAAAGGTGACCTTCCTGGGTGGTATTGTTTTCTGTGAGCGCACAGTCCTCTATAATACAGCATAGCAAGCTCTGAGGCATCCCAACTTCTTTCTCAGATACACAGATTTTTACTGGACAGTATCACATCTCATAAACAGACAGAACGAGTGATGGCAGTTTGCATTACTGACTTGCACAGTCAAATCTCCTGTATTAATTTAGAGTAGGCAAATTTAAGTAGGCAAATTTAAGATTTTCATATTTTAATCCACCTTGTAAACCTGACAACGTTTATGAAGCACAAAACAGCTTTCTTTCAGGGTTAGTCATGCAATTCAGATGACATAAGTCTACGCTTGCACTTTTTCTCTGCCCATTAAAGGTTCTTCACTACTTGTTTATAATCAGCCAAGCAGCCAAACATGACAACTGACATTTAGTTTAACTGATGCATGGGGTGAAATGCAAGACATTTTCTATAAATATACCTGTACTTATATCTATACTAAAACAGTTTGTTTCATCCTCTGAAGTCAGATTCACAGTGTTCAAAAACAGTAACAGTAAAAGGAAATAAGCTCTGTGAGGGATGGCTGGGACACCTCCTTAATGGAAGGACCAGGGTAGCGGACATGCACAGAGCACTACCTCCTCTGCAGCGCTAGATGGCAGCCCCCTTGGGTTACAGTGTTGCCTCAAATTCAAACAGGCCTACAAGGGAGTTGGGGTTCAGCACAGCCCTGTTGGGTTCTGTGGGTGCTGCCAGGGGGTGCTGCAGGAGCGACAGAGCCCTACTACATCGGGCTTCCACCACTCTTTGGAGCACTTTCGATTTTGTGCTGATGGGCCACCTTAAGTGCTCCCAGGGGCAACATGAAGGAATCTCCCTCACTTAATTCATGGAGCCAGAGTTCAGAAGAGGAGGAGGAGAATGACACTTGCTGGAGGATGAGTGGAGGCGGAAGACAAAGTGTGGCGATGCGGGTTTGCTCCACGCTCCCATCTTCATTCTAGGAGCCCTTGAACCCGACACTGTCGGTAATGTCACCAATGAGCTAGGCAGTGAGGCACAACAATGAAGCAAGGGGATGGTGCAAAAAGTGCAAAGTGCTTTTATTTAAAAATCAACAAAACAAAACAGTGTTCAAATAAATTGTGCAGTGCATCAAAACCTTCAAATAAATAATAAAAACAAGGTGAAATCGTGGAGGTTAAAATCCAATAGAAAAAAAATCTTTTAAAACCCGAGGTTAAAACAATGGCTAGAAGTTGTCCTTTGACACAAAGCCCAGTACCTTTCTACTGGTGACTCCCCTGCTTCTCCCGTCCAGGCTATGCACCAGGGGAGCCACCCTACCTGCAGCTGACCTTCTCCCCGCGTTCTCCTGCTGGTTTGTTCGCCTCGCCGATCCCTGGCTCCGGTAGGCTTAACCAGACCAAAACTTTGTGACTTGGGCTCCCCAGCGATCAGAGCACTCATGCTGGGGCTTTCACATCCCAAGTCCCGACTCCCTCTGCCTTCTTGGTCATCCTCTTTCCGGTCACTCTTGCTCTTCACAAAATGCTCAGCGGGAGTGACCACAATTGACTGATCCTCGGGTGCTGGCCAAACACCCAGGCTCACTGCTCAGCTACCCACGAGCCTGTGCTCACTTGTTCTTCTCTCTCTCTTGCACCGGCTTTCCTCTTCCTGCCGCCTTCTTCTCCTGCAACCTCCATTTCTTTCTTTTCTTCCTTTTTTCTTCCTAGCCGCCTCGCACTTCTATTTATCACGGAGACATGGATCAGATGTGGCAATTACGGATGTGGACGACTCCTTACCTGTAAACTTAAGCGAGGATCGCCCGCATCACGAATTCCCCGGGAACTTATCCGCCACACTACAACGCCCCCTTTCTAAGCCGTGAAGGCAGTGATTATTTATTTAAAAAGTAGCCTTTTTGACGTAAGCTGTGGACCCGCTACACCACACAAAGAGACTGAGGAGAAAGAAGAAGAAATGTGTTGTTCTATTGTGCTTACTGTACTGCACTGTGGGAAACGATTGAAATCCGTTTCGCATTGAAATAAAAGCGCATCTGTTGTTCTTGTGAACTTGTGCCTGATGTCTGTCTGTGTCAGACTTGGTGGAGCTGGTGTGCCCCCCTGCAGGCCACAGCACACTCATTCATTTTGATGTACAGTAATAAGCCAACAAAAATTTCAGTATACTTTGTATAGACCAAATCAAGTTCAAGAGAATTGAAACCAATAAGATGCCACCATCTAATCCTACTTATTTTAATATAGGTTTAAGGGACATCTATCTCAGGAGCACTGATTGCAAGGCCAAAGTTAACACTAGTGATGCGTGAACCCAACTGAATTTGCTTTGCCTCGAGGTTGGCGAAATTGCAGACATTTTTGGTATCTTCACCAAACTCTACGAAATGGAATTTAATCAAAAAGGAAGCAGAAACTGAACTTGTTTTGAGCGAATTATAATGGTGTAATGTTTTTTTTAAGTGTACCTGATAGCTAGGGAAACATCTGGTAACTATGCTGGACTGATTATTTTGGCCAAAAATGTGACTTGAGCTGTAAGGGAGCAGTGCTAACTACTGCACCACCATGCTTCCCTGAAACTAATAAAATTAAATACCAGAATAGTAGTACTAGGGTGTTGTACCGTGTTAGCCATTATGGATGTAGTGAGAAATTGAGCAAAATTACACCTTTTATTGGCTAACATAAAAGATTACAATATGCAAGCTTTCGAGGCACTTCAGTCCCCTTCTTCAGGCAGTAAAATTTATGGCAGACAGTGCCAGACATGAAGCATGAATTCACAGATTTGGTAGCAGATACTCAACACTCTTGAACCAAAAAGTGCAGTTTTGTTATTTTTACACTGATGCTTTTGCTCGTTCACTGCTACTGCTATCAAATGCAGAATATGCATGTGAATTCTTCGCTCTCTTCTGTTTGCATCAACTGCACTGAACTCTGGGTAATACCATTAAGAGGGTAGGCTCACATATTACACACAGGTCACAAACAAGTCCATACTGAAAGAAGTTCATTTTAAGACAAGAATACAGTGACACAATTCCTGTTTCCTTCTGCATGTACATTTTGTGTTTCAAATTATTTGCAGGTTTTCCACTAATTTTCAGCCCACTTTAGGCACATTATATACCACTGGAGTTGTGGGAGGTTTGGTGTGGCTGACCCATTCAACACTGACTGCTCTCTGATAGCATGCTGGCCTCACAAAGCATAATGGGGCACTAGGAAAAACAAAGTTGCCTAAGCAGGCCGCACCATTAATATCCAGGAAAATATACAGAAAACAATGTATGAACACTAGGGGGCATAACAGTGCCCCAAAACCCAGATACAACCACAACGACACAAGTACCGGGTTCAAATAGAAGCGTTTATTTTCACAAATACCTTACAAAGGCTTCCAAAAGTGACACAACCCCAAGTATTCTCTCTTCTTCCTCTCCCTGCACTCCTCCGGGCGAGCTTTGTCCATCTTCACACAGCTTCAACTCACCTGGATGAGGTTGAGCGGCTTCTTTTATCTTAGACCCAGGAGTATTTCTGGTGCTAGAGCATAGCCCATTGGAAGAACTTCCAGGTCAAGTGGAAGTCCCTGAAAGTAGGAATCACAGATCCCTAAAGCACCCCCTGGCAGCACTCATGGAACCCAACAAGGCTGCTCCACAGCACTACAATTCCCAGCATGCTCTGCGGATGTCCATGTAAGTACCGAGGGCTAGGGTTGTTGTATCTAGCACAGGGGTTTTCGGTCTTGGTCCTGGGGACCACTGTAGCTGAGGTTTTTAGTGACAGTGACAACAAGTGGTAACACTGATCTCATTTAATTAGCTGGTATTTTTGGCCTCTTCTCTTATTCTACTTTCAGAAAAGCACAGCAGCATGATTTTTTCATTTTTAAGACAATTACAAATATTTCTAATTTTGCTATAGATTTAAATGCTGAACTCTCGTTTGTTGACTTCATTATATTTTGCGCTTTCTCTGTGCAGTTTTCCCCGTTGTATTCTATTAATAATAATTAAAAACAAGCAGAGCAGACACCCAAACAAACAACACTGAATAATGAAAGGCTGCAACTATTTTAGCGTCATACCCACTAATTAGTGAATAATGGATTCATTAAACATTATTCCCATATAACTGCTGTACAATTTAATTTTTTTTTTTTACCAAACTTATTTTTCTAATTTCTATATTATTCCCAAAAATGCAGAATCTGGGAAATAACAGTTTACTTAATTAGCCCAGGAGTCCAATTAAAAACAGAAGCTGGTTGGAACAAAAACCTGCAGTCACAGTGGGCCCCCAGGACCGAGTTTGAGAACCCCTGATCTAACATATTGGGGGACACCATAGCCATATCCCATTGTCCTTCCTTGTCCTTCCAAAGTACTGGCCTCCCGGGTTGATAACTGTCTTTGCTTCATGCCCACAGACATGCCAACACATTCTTCATAGTGTTGTCATTTTCAGTTAACATCTTGGAGAGATTATGAAATGTTCAGTTTTTCTTTCCTCCTGGCCTCTCAGGCAGGTAATGGACCAGTACCCATCTTGTATGTGGTCACCAGTGAACACTGCATGTTTCCTGCAAAAAAACACTTTGGTGAATCTCACTGATCAACAATAGTTAACACCAAATGGCATATTAGGACTTCTCAGGGCACATACGGTAGATGCACATATTCTGTCATATTGAGTGAATTTGGAGTTATCTTTTATCCTTTGGGATGTGTAAGGAAACTTAAAAACCCAAAGAGGAAAGAAGAAGCAACATCTGCTCAGTTGCTGACCTGGCCAGAGTGGCGCTGCCAAGCACTGTACCACCTGGTCACCTCTTTTTGAGTTATTCATTGGAGTGGTCCACAGACTGCCAGATGTTTTGCTAAAGATGTTATAATGCAATGCTAAACTTGAAATAATTATTCTAAAATACAGATAGTCCCCAGGTTATGGATATCCGACCTACTACATACGAACGGGGCCACAGCTGCGACGCATGCGCCTCAGTAACTGCCGCTCCATCATCTTCAGCCTGCGGACGCTGCAAGCGGTGGCTGGACGGAGGCTGGAGGGGGGCGATTTCATTGCTCACACAGTGTAGTGTCCCTCGGGTGGCTCCAAGCAGCAAGTGGTTTCACTGCCCGCCCACCACACACGGCTGCCCCGTTCGTTCTAGGTGTGTGGCTGGTAATGCTGCAAGCGGTGATCCGGTTGTGGCTGAACAGGGCGGCGGGGGATAGCATTGTAGTGTGCCTCGGATGGCTGTGTGTTGATTGGGGGTGGTGGTGTTGCGTACGCTGCAGGCAGCATACTGTAGTGGAGGTGACTGTGAGGTGGGCTGGTGATGAACCGCTCCTCGCTGCCCCCATTCTTTCTCAATAGCAAGCCTGCTTGTACTGTTACGCACATAGCAGGAAGTTGTCTCTTGTCAGTACAGGGTGGTCCAGATCTAATTATGCAGATCCAGATCGTCTGGATGACTTTGATTTATGCAGGGACGATTCCAGTTCGGTGCAAAGACGATTCTTCATGTTGTCAGTTTGCACACTTTTCGATGGTCCGGGATTTTTTGGGTGATTTTCTATGTAATAAACTGAATAAGTTATAGCGTAATGAAAATTGCATAATTAGATCTGGACCACCCTATACATCAGACGTGTTGACGACTGATGCCTTCCAGCTGTGATAACTGTACAGTGCTGTGCAGAAGAGCTCATCTTAAACTTTTGTCTTCACCCTTCAACAATGTCTCTGAAACACAAATCTGATGCAAGTGCTGGTGATACAGTAAAGAAGAGAAAAACCATCACCATTGAAAATCAAGTAGAAATAATAAAAAGGTCAGAAAGAGGTGAAACTTCATCATTCATTGGCAGAGCACTTGGTTACAGTCGGTCAACAATAGCATTTGTTAAAATAATGTACCTGTTCTGACTTACATACAAATTCAACTTAAGCACAAACCTATAGTCCCTATCTCGTTGTAACCCAGGGACTACCTGTATGCCTTTGCATTGCAGAGGTTTTCATCTGCCAAGTAGCCCTTCAGTCAGACAAAAAACTTACTGTACATGCACAAAGTCAATTAACCAAGGACTGCCAGAAAAATGTAATTGCCAGACCCAACAATCAATTTAGAATTGTGAGTTGCCTTTGTTTACAAAGATGTCTGGCCTCTTTTTTATTGTATCAAACAGCAGAGATCAAAATCTAAACCATCTAAACTATTAATAGCAACACAGCGGATGTAACAGATCTCCTGCTTTTCCTGCTGTTACCGCTGCCAACCTGGCTGGAGAATTTCTTCTCCTTTACCCACCTTCTAATGCTCCTTTCCCACAGAAACATCACCTTATGTCTCAATATTTGTCACAAAGCACCTCTCTTTCCCTCTTTCTCACACATCCGCGTCTTTCTCCAGATGCTCTGCAAACAGTTTTACTCCTCCAGGTCTGTAGGTAAGCACACTTGTTATGAATTAGGCGATATTATCATCTGTCTAGATTTACAGAGAGTGTTGCCAAGTGGAGGAGCAGTGGATTTGCAAGATCTGTTGCTTGTTGAAAAGGGAATTAAAAAAATAATTACCATAGTGTTTTCCTATCCTGATCATGATGATGAACTGGAGATCTTTTTTTGTTAAAACTAAATAACTAAATATTCAGATTGACTTGTTTTGGCCCCACTGCTTCATTTTTTCATTTTCTAAAACTATTTTTTCCAATAGTGGCAGAGCCTAACAGACAGCGTTGAACTATTGGAGGAAACCCACCCTAGAATGAGTGCCAGTTCATAGCATGGCATACTTGCCTGCAGAGTAGAAATATAGTGTCCACAATCAGTCTTACCTACATGAGGTTTGGATGTGGGAGTAAACTAACATACAAAATGGTAACATGTACAGAGATACAGGCAGGCCGTGCATACAGAGTCAATGCTTCAGCTGTAATATGAACCCAGGACTCTAGGGCAGCACTAAACTGTCATGTTTCAGCATAGATAGTTGTGATTAGAGTTATTTTATTATTTCCTGGATATATTTAAATGAGCTACACATCTAATTGCTTTTTTGGGTTATAGAATCCAAATATATCTTCACTTTTCCTTAAAGGAGCAATATTAAAAGTTTAGATTTACAGTATTATCGTTTCACCATAACGCCATCTTTAATTTACTATAGGTGCCGTTGTTTTGGAGGCTTTGTGTTGATTATTTCCTTGGTGATCCTTCCTGGAATTCTCTGGGAACCATGACATGAGTGGCATCTTTGATGTGACAATATTGAGGTTGGCACTGGCATTTCCGTATCCAAAATTGATAGATAAACCTTTAATTGTGTGTGATTAAACTCTTTGAATTCTTGTTTCCAGGTATTTTGAACTTAGCTTCTGTTTTTTGGTTAACGAATCTGGATAGCCATTTCTTTGTTGACAATCTGATTGATTGCTTTTCTGACTTTGACCTTGATTAATTTGACTACAATTTTTCTCCTGGTTCTTACTTTAAAACCTCACTGCCTCCTGCTGAGTCGGTAAACAGATGTCCCTCATTGTACGTTCAGTTTTTGTCAGTGTTGCAAATTGCAACCAGTTTTGTATCAAAAGCTTAAATTAGCGTAGTCTAACTTACCCTTCAGGTGCAATTAGTAATTAATCATCAGTCACCTGAAGGCTTCAAGTAAAAAAAAAAATTGGCTCTGCCTATGTGTTCTGATTCAGTGCACTCAAAACTGTGAAACAGCCCACAAAAATGACCCCCAAACCAAGCCAGCCAGGTGGTCCAGACTCTGCTGGCAGACTTCAGAGTGTCCAAGCCAAAAAATAGGGAAAAGGCTTTTAAAATTCAAAAATGTCCTAAATGTATCAGAATGCCCATGGAGGGAGAGGCCGGCATGATAACAAACACAAACATAGGAACTTTTTAAGGAAATATGCAGTATTTATTTATAATAAACAAAGGAGAACAAAGATGGCATAAAACATAAAATTGGCATAAAGGAATTGTCTAAAGAGACAATCCACAGCAAACAAGACCAGAGACAAAATTCAGGATTCATAAACCACAAACAGACACAAAATATCCAGAATGCAGAAAATCAATACTCATGAAAAACTCTTTCCAAACATTGATGAACCACTGAAGGCTCCACTCCTCAGCCTCAGAATGTATAGGCTAATGGTGGCCCTTCAGCTGTGATGTCAGAGTGGCCCCGCCTCCTGGGGGGTTCCACCCACAAAATATAAGGCACACAGGAGAATACACAATACATAAATAATAAATAAATACTGTAAATTGAATAATAGCAACAAAAATAGATAAATTAATTAACATCACAAAAGTCATGCTTTATAATAAACAAGACATTGAAAAGGAAAGTAAACATAAGCCAGGGAACACACGCTTTTTGAAACATGATAGTAAGGTGCTCTAGCATTGAGATAACTCCTGTTTATATTTTACTTTCTGTATGGCCACAGTCCAGTTTACATTTTTGGTCTTATGGCATTGGCCTTATTTAAGGTTACAGTTTTTGTTTTTGGTCAATAGATCTTGTTTTTATTGTAAATTTCCAGTTAAGAATTATGAGATGTGATGGGTTTTTTTTTGGATGTGTGATTTTTAAAAAAGTTTTGGTATTCAGATTTATTTTTAGTTAACTTTAATTTTTCTCTACGTTTAGTGCTCAGTTATAGTTTGTCCTTTGCTTCACAGTGTTTTTGTCCTGATGAATAAACCTTCACTCTATTTCCCTTAATCGTTTGTCAATTGCTTCTATGAGGGTTAGGCTGAGGTTGTCTCTGGTTCTGGCTTCCTTCCCATATTTCTTGAAGCCATTCCTGACATAGACACTGCCTCACTATGCTGGCTCTGCAATGGCTGTTATTAATTAACTTCATGTCTTTGAGGTAATGAAATCAATTTACCCATTGGACTGAATCTGTGCTTAGTGTCAAATTCCAGTGCTTGTATTGGTTTTAATTGAACAGAGACACCTTTGGTACTTGTGAATCCTAACTAAGTTCTTGGAGAGCTTCCACCTGCACAATTTCCTTGCAGGTTTCATTTTAGGGTAATGAATGAGTGTTTTGTTCTTAAGGCTGCGGCCCTCTACTTTGTTTTAAATAAGAGAATACTATAACACTCTGCGTTTAACCTTTTATTTTCTGTTAGTACTATTGCATGCCATATACTCAGAAGTGGCTACAAAATAGAGAATAAAAGAGTATCTTAAGCTGGCCTAACATCTACCTCTAACTAACTTGCCCATCTCCAATTCCCCTCCAAACTCAAGTTAACACTCAAATATATTTTAAGTGGACTAATGGTGTCTTCTGTCCACACTCCTGTTGAAATGTGCAACTATTTTTTAAATATAGTGCCTCAAGACCCTTTCCCCAACTGTAATCTTTAAACTGTCAGCTTTTTTCTAGGTGGGTGTCACAGGACCTCTTTCTTCTTTGCTCTCATTGTGTTATGCCTTATGTAGGAGGCAAGTCAAAAGGTGAAAATAATAGGTGATGGACTGGGAAAAGAATTTTTTTTATAAGATTACAAAACAAGGGGGAATGGTTAATACCTGTTGGTATTTTGACATTTATGTTGAGACAAAACAGCCCTGGAAAATACACAGACAGGGCACAGTCATCATGGAAAGTCATGTAGAAAGACTGGGTGTGTGTTTGAGCAAAAAGTAAGAGAGATAAAGTGTTAGATGATCAAGCACTTAAAGAGCAGCCCTTATGAGACTAGGGAATCCATTCCCGGACGGGTTTATCCATTCCTGGGAATTCGGGAAGCCCGCATTTCATTCCCAGGAATCCCGGGCTCCCGTGGATGACACAGTGCACGGGCATCTCACATGTGAACGGTTTTAGAATGACCGACACTTAATTTTAATAAAACTACTGCAATATGTTAACACAAATAAAAGACTAACCTTATCTACAAGCAGTTCATGCTGTCATAGAAGTACATGTATCTTTAGTTGTGGTAATAAGAGCATAGAAAGCACAACGTCCTCACAGGTGGCGCAGTGGTAGTGCTGCTGCTTTGCAGTAAGGAGACTGTGGAAGATTGTGGGTTCGCTTCCCGGTTCCTCCCTGTGTGGATAGCGCTTTGAGTACTGAGAAAAGCGCTATATAAATGTAATTTATTATTATTATTATTATTATTAATGTGTGCAGCGTGCGGTTGTCCATGCGAGAGTGCACCTTCGTGCAGAAGTATGCCAGCCGCTGAGAAAGTACTGTACGCTGTGCCTCCACTGAAGTAGGCAGCACAGTCATCAGATACTGATACACTTGTTCTAAACAACACCCACACTTGCCATTGTGCTGAAACACTGTCATTTCAGCTTTTACTGATGCATCCAGTTTCTTGTCATCATTCTGTGATGGCAAGTTTCTTGGCACAGATAATGCAGATGCAACAGACTGTGATGCATTGCAATTTCAAGTTGCTGTTCAAAGCTGTTGTCTGATGAAGTGCAAGCTGCAGTAATGGTGCCACCTTAATTATTTTCAACTATAACTCTGTTATTTCTTGATCGATTTTTACACTTTTACATGCTATATATGCGAGCTTGGCCATTCCCGTTTTCCCGGGAATTACAGCAGTTTCAAAGGTCAGGAATTCCTATTTTTAAAAAAAATACATCAGTTCATTACGAAAGGTATGAGGCAGAGCTGACAGTGTGAATGTGCAGGCTTTGGACAAATGGCAGAGCAAAGATGGCTGGAGTTACACGGAAAGAGGTCTGAAAGGTCAGAGAGGCAGTAGCAGCATTGGAGGACAGCCGAGGAAGGAGACAACCTCTGGAGACACTGCTTGTATTAGGCTACCAGCGATGATAAAATGTCAGCCGAATAATGGCAAAGAAAAAAAAATCACACAAAAAGAAGATCTATCAACATTTTATTTTGTCATTTACAGCATGAGTTAGCACCAGCTACAGTGTCAAAATGTTTTAACTAGGTTGGAAAAGTCTGGGTTTTAACCTGGATTGAAATGTTACCACATTAAGATTCAATGTGTAAGTCTTGCTTACATATTAATGACTGGGTCCAGCAGATTGCTAGATAACAGATTATGTGAAATCAAAGCTGACTTAAATCAATTTATCACTGCATTTTACTGCCAAGTGTGCCTAGTGATTTACACTTTACTATTGTGTTAAACATATCAAAATATGAACATTTAATAGACAAGTAATTCTTCTTGGTGGTCCTCTGAAACACTGAAGAAATATCATTAACCTTTGAAAAGACAGACTCGAAAAATGCCTACTACCAGTGTCACATTGATTAAACTAGCTGTCCATCTTTATTTAGCAACCTTAAACTAATTAAACTTTTTAAGGCCCTTTCTTGATTGTGAATGCATCTTGTGATGGGAGAGAGCCAATACAAGATAGTGAATTAAGTCCATGATTAAAATAAAGTTTTATGTAAGTAGCTACCTAGAAAATCAAGCAAGTAGAAAAAGGATATGATAGCAATGGCTCTATATGAATTAATCTATACATTAATACTATTTTGTTATGTTTCATTTAATTATCACAGCATAGCAGTATATTTAGTTTTGGGGAAAACATCTTTAGTTAAAGGATATTTCTTGAATTTTGCTATTTATGTGGAATGAACAACTTAAAGTAAGAGATGTTTTAAAGCTTCAAAGCATATGTGATTGGGGAAACTAATTGTTCTTACATGTTTTCTCTGTTATTATTATTATTATTATTAATAGTAGTAGAGATAGTACTAGTAGCAGTGGTATCACCAATGAACCAGTATATCCATTTTTTGAACCTGCATTTTCCATTACACCATCATGGGGTGCCAGTGTCTATCTCTGCAGTAGGAGCCAGTATTGGAAAAGAAGCCAAGCCACACACCCACATTCACAATGGGGTCTGTTTAGGGATGCCCATTACCCTGGCCCACTAGATTTTGGGGAGTGGGCCTACCTAGCCTACCTAGCCCCAGCCTACCTAGAAAAACCTCACACAAACATGAGTTGAATGTCACCAGGTTGCTGTATCCCTTTTATTTTTTGATCATTCATTTATTTTATTTATAAAGTCAAAAGAAATTTAAATTTTTCAAAATGTGATACAGTCAACATGTGAAATAAACCCACTCAGAGCCTCTCACCCATCTCATCCTAAGTCCTTTTTAAAATGACCTAACTTGTAACAACTGTGCTGTTCTGTATAATTGTTGTTATGTTGTAAAAGGAGACACAACAATACGAAAGGGTTGGGGCACAATATAATTAAAGTTTGGTGCAAAACTATAAAAGTTGTGGAAACATCTTTTCAGATGCAAGTTCAAAACAGGACTAACTCCAAGATGGCCGAACTGCAGGTCATGGTTTCCAGGGAGGATGGGGAGAGTCCAGGAGGGCAGACAATGAAAGTGGCATCAGAGGTGGAATGGCTGTCCGTGTTCTGTTCTGCAGAGGGAGGAAGAGAGAAGTCATTAGCAAACAGCGCCAACCCCTGGTTCTGGTGGTACCTAACATCACCTGAGCACTTAAGCTGTCTCCCAGGTGCACATCCGTCACAATGTTTAAGCAGGTTATAAATAATGGGGATCACCTTGGTGTGATACAATAACTCAAAATGATAATATATATGAAAAATGTTGGGTAACTGAACAAAACAACCCTAAAATGAATCATGATCATACACCAAACACAAAGTACCAAACAATACAGTACAACGTAGTACAACTTATTTTTTTAGTATAGCACTCTTCACTGTGCAGGCGCAGAACGCTGTGGACAATTCTCAGTTGAAATGCAAGTATTTATTATGCTAATTACTACATACAGAAATGGTACAAATATAAATGTAGATTTGCTAAAACACACCAAGAACAAGGTAGAAACCGAATAAACATAAATGGAAACCAACAATATCTGTCCATTAATTAACTGATGAACTAAGATTAGTTGACAATGGAAGAGATTAAAATCGTACAAGGGAAAGTCAAAAGTAAAGTCGCAGGCTTGGAGACCTCAGCCATCTGGCCACTGACCCACTTCTGAATTTTCTACAGTGGAATCAGTGCTGGCCGTCCAATCTAATAAGAGAATCTTTCCATCCGATGACTCCATTGCTTCACTCAAGTTGGATGGTTGGGAGACAAAGTCAGAGAGGCGAGATTGCGTTGGTTTGAACATGTGCAGAGGAGAGATGCTGGGTATATTGGGAGAAGGATGCTCTGTGTGGAGTTTGCATGTTCTCCCCGTGTCTGTGTGGGTTTCCTCCCGGTTTGCTCCCACAGTCCATGCAGGTTAGGTGCACTAGCTTCCTATTTTATAGCCTGCTCCAGCTGAAGCTAGCAAGGTAGTATTTGGGATCTGGTTGGTTTAAGATGTGCCTCTTTTTGGTAGGTTACTGAAAATTGTTACCTATATTTTTTGGACACCTCACACCAATTTTGCCTTCATGAAAGACTCCATTTTATAAAATTCAGCTGCTCGATAAATGGTTAATTATTTTTAAGCACCTACACTTTGCTCTATTACGTAGTGAGAACCAACAAAGCTGCCAGTGAGGATGGAGACAGTGGAACATGCTCTTGTTTCTTCAGAAGCTGTACTTAGACTAGAATGCTGACAGAGGCAACAAACAAGGGTTTCTCTAGCATGGAAGAGATGACTTTTTCATAACCAAGTGCCAAATCCAGATACTGAAAAAAGAAAACAGAATAGAGGAGGGTTAGTAATGGTTTAAAAATGTTGTATTACTTATGTTTCCATATAAATGTCTAGCAAACAGAAATGCAAAGTGCACAGCTAATCACCAGCTCTAGTCAGGTTATGCTTGACTAAAGTAGTGAGTGTTTTAAAAGCTAAGACTGAAGGGGCATCTCTTCTATTTGCAGGCAGATCATCCCACAGCTTCAGGGCCCTGTATCTAAAAACTCAACCAACCACCATGATTTTATTATTCTTTGGAATCTTAAGTAGGTCAGCATCTTGAAATCTCAGTGTGGACTCTGGTTTGTAAGTAATGATAAACTCAGATAAGTAAGCAGGGACAGGGTCATTTAAGGCTTTATATGTTAAAACAAAACAAACAGAAAGCTAAAGGGTCTGACCACACACAAGATGGCTCCTACACTATTTGGTGTGGTGAATCAGATCAAACACCAAAGCACATTCCTGAGTGCTTAAGGTACTGGAAAGCACAATATATATGATATATGATTTATTAGTTTCAGATCTCATGTCTGAGACCTTGTATACAGTAGTACAGGTATGGAGAAATTTGTTTTAAGCTGCCATCCTCTTTATCAGTGAAAACATTACATTTTCCCCATTTTCAACCATCTTCTTTACTCATAGTTTGCATTGCTTTTTTAGCCCAGAAATTGTGAAGAATGAGCCTTATGGAGAAAAAGCTGATGTCTGGGCCGTGGGTTGCATCCTTTATCAAATGGTTACTCTGAATCCACCTTTCTACAGTTCAAACATGCTTTCATTGGCAACCAAGGTAAGATTTCATTCAAAATGTGTTTATGTCAAGAACAAGATCAACAAGACTAAATAATGACAGCTTGCTTTACCAAATTATTATTTCAGTAATAAGTACGGTATGTATTTTCACTGAATCCTTTGCAAGTCAATGAATGAAAAGCAACAGTTGATAAATTGAAACACTGTGTTAATATTCATCAAGGAAAGGATATGTATTTTTTTTCTAGTGAAAGAAATGAAACATATATTGTCTAAAAAAAATTAAAGAACATGCAGTGCCTATGAAAACTATTCACTCCTTAGTGGTTTTCTCGTTTTATTTTGAAACAACATTGAATAACAGTGCATTTAATTTGGCTTTTTGACACTAACTGACAAAAATATCCTCTTTAATGTCAAAGGAAAAAACAGATTTCTGCAAAGTGATTCGAATGAATTATAAATATAAAACAGAAAGCAATTGATCATAAAGGTACTCACCCCATTTAATATGACACTCCTAAATCATCGCTGGTGCAGTCAGTTGGTTTTTGAAGTCACAGAATTAGTTCAATGGAAATCACCTGTCTGAAATCTGGGGTTTCGACTTATTACAGTATAAATCCTTATCTGGAAGGTCCAGTATGGTGACCTAATGTACACAATGAATATAAACGAACACTCCACACAACTCCATGAAAAGGTGATTAAAAAACCAAGTCAGGGGATGGAGACAAGAAAATGTCCAAATCACTTAATGTCCCTTGGAGTCCAGTTACCGTAAATACTCACGGATAAGTTCTCCCGTGGATAAGTCAGGACTTGATTTTACCGTATAATTTCTGGTATTTTATAATGTTGGTCATATAAGTCGAATGCGGAAAACTCCTGTTATTGGTACAAGGGATTATGAAACGCTAGCACCCACCTGAGAGTAACCACGGAGCACAAACAACATAGTCCATGGGGACTCCTGTCTAATCTTGTCTGTCAACCTGTCCATCACCATTGAAAATAAGAAAGGGCTCAGAGCCAATCCCTGATGTAATCCCACTACTCTTTCCCATACTTCATGCTGAGGCTCATCAATATTATTCCCCTGTAGTTACTGCAGTCCTGTACATCTCCCTTATTCTTAAATATTGGCACCAGTACACGTTTTCTCCACTCCTCAGGCATCCTCTCACTTTCCAAGATTCTATTAAACAATCTGGTTAAAAACTCCACTGCCATCTCTCCTAAACACCTCCATGCTTCCATAGGTATGTAATCTGGACCAATGGTCTTTCCATTTTTCATCCTCTACATAGCTGTCCTTACTTCCTCCTTGCTAATCCATTGCACTTCCTGATTCACTATCTCCACATCATCCACCCTCTTCTCTCTCTTGTTCTCTTCATTCATCAGCCTCTCAAAGTACTCTTTCCATCTGCTCAGCACACTCTCCTCGCTTGTGAGTACGTTTCCATCTTTATCCTTTATCACCCTAATCTGCTGCACATCTTTCCCAGCTTTGACCTTAATTTCCAGTTTTTCCAGGGGTTATTGCCATGCAGTCTATTGTTACTTTGGTAATTATAATTATAAGGATTATAAGGATAGATTAGAGATAGCTTGCTCTCTTTCCCCCCCCCCCCCCCCCCAACTCCCCTGTTTTGGCTCCCCACATAAGGCTGGACCCCACTTCACAAATAATAATAATAATAATACATTTTATTTATATAGCACCTTTTCCATGCTCAAGGCACTTAGAGAATATAATAAAGAACGGCAGCGTATACAGTATATAGCATTGTACAAACCAGATAAATAAATAAAGTAGATTAAGACAGTGAATTCTGAAAAAAAACAGACAACATAATTGATGGTCTAGCACACACACACAGGTTACATGAGCATCTTGACAAAGAAGTAAACTGAGAGAAAGGTAATAAAGTCAAGTAGAGCTAAAAGCCTTTCTGAACAGATAAGTTTTGAGTTGTTTTTTAAAACAATTCATGGAGTCAGCTGACCTGATTAATTTTGGTAGGTCATTCCAGAGTCTGGGCACTATACAGCTGAAGGCCCTGTCACTCATGGAGTGTAGATTAGTGTGGGGTACAACAAGATTGCCAGAATCAGAGGACCTTAGTGGACGGGCAGGCACATAGTGATGGAGTAGGTCACTGATGTAGTTTGGTGCGAGGTTATTTAAGGCTTTGTAGGTTATTAGTAGGATTTTATATTCGATTCTGTAGGACACAGGGAGCCAGTGAAGATGGAGCAGGATGGGTGTGATGTGCTTGCTGCTGCTGGTTCGAGTAAGGACTCTTGCAGCTGAGTTTTGAATAAGCTGGAGCTGTGATATAAGATTAGAAGGGGCACCTGCCAGTAGGGAATTACAATAATCGTTGCGGGATGTGATAAAAGCATGGACAAGTTTCTCAGCATTAGAGAAGGAGAGGAAGGAGCGAACACGGGATATGTTACGGAGGTGAAAGTAAGAAAGATTCTTAATGTGATTTATGTGGGCGGAATAAGAGAGGGAGGAATCAAAAATGACACCAAGATTCTTTACAGTAGAGGCAGGTCTGATGAGATCACTGCCAAGATGGACTGGGAAGGAGCTCATTTTATTAAGTTGCATTTTAGTCCCAATTTGCAGGAGTTCAGTTTTATTGCAATTTAATTTTAAAGATTTCTGCTCCATCCAGTCCTCTGACATACCTAGAGACAGAGCATGTCCAAAACAAAACAAGCCCTCCAGCAGCGGCGTATGATGATTAGAATTGAGATATCCATTGCTGATACAGTCTAAATACTATAAGCATAAAAAAAAACAATCTTCAACAGTCTTAAAATGTTAAGATAGTAAACCAAGGGAATGGTGTTAAAAAGTGCCCCTGGATAAGCATAGTAAACCTTATTACAATAATAACAACAACAATAAACCAAGGGTATGATGTTTAACAGTCTCCTTTAGAATAATAAAAAGAGGAAAAAAAAAGTTACTAATTTAATTTTTTCCACACATACATCCATCCATCCATTTTCCAACCCGCTGAATCCGAACACAGGGTCACGGGGGTCTGCTGGAGCCAATCCCAGCCAACACAGGGCACAAGGCAGGACACAATCCTGAGAAGGGTGCCAACCCACCGCAGGACACACACAAACACACCCACACACCAAGCACACACTAGGGCCAATTTAGAATCGCCAATCCACCTAACCTGCATGTCTTTGGAATGTGGGAGGAAACCGGAGCGCCCGGACGAAACCCACGCAGACACGGGGAGAACATGCAAACTCCACGCAGGGAGGACCCGGGAATCGAACCCAGGTCCCCAGATCTCCCAACTGCGAGGCAGCAGCGCTACCCACTGCGCCACCGTGCCGCCCTCCACACATACATAAGCGTGTATAATTGTAATTAAAACATAAAGAGATAGTGACCGAGAAGGGAAAAGGATGTATAATTACGGTACCAGTGTCACTGTAAGCGGATCAGACAGCCGGTGATATCTTCTTTACGATGCCATGACAGGGTGCGACTCACTATCGTATTTCAGGAAAGTGTCGGGATCAGCTTTCTTAACTCTTTATCTACTTCCTCCGTAGAGGTAAAGATGTAATGTTTGCCTTGAATATCCACTTTCAGTTTGGCAGGATACAAGAGGCTGTATCTGATATTGACTTTTCGTATGCGCTGTTTAATATCATAAAAAGAGACACATTTTGCAGCTGTCGAGGGTGAGAAATCAGGGAAAACACGAATGAGGTTATTTTCAAATACAATCCCTGGTTTCTGTCTGAGAAGTGACATTACATTTAATTTAGATTGTAACTTCTCGAAGCACACAACAAAAGTCCTAGGTTTAGATGTGTTCGTTTCCTGTATGCGATAAGCTGCCGCTATCTCGGTGTCTGATTTAAAGTCCTCTCCAATTATTTCACGATCTTTAGGTAGACCTTTGAATTCTAATATTATTCCTTCTGCATCCATCTTCCAGAGCGGCAAGTCTGTCTCTGAGTTTTTTGCATTCAGATTTCGCAGCTATTGCTTTACCATCATCGGTGGATGCTAAATTTTTGGCTGTTTCAATTCGAGTCGTGAATGTCTGCTTAACATCTTCTAGCTGATTGGCAAGTGCTCTCAATTTAAATGCATTTTCCTGAATGTTGTGAAACAGCGTCTGGAGTCGCAACTTCAAACATTGTAACAAGCCAGTCCCAACCTGCAACTTCATAGCACAGCCAATAAATGCCCTGAAGATTGGGATTGTGCCAGTGCAATGATTTTTTTTTAATTATTGCTATTTTGTGGCCATTTATTGTATTTTGTTTGTGGTTATCGATCTGTCTGTGTGTTTTGTTGTTTGAGGCACGGTGGCACAGTGGTTAGCACCACCACCTCACAGCTCAAGTCATCTTTTTGCCACAATTAAAAGACAAGCATTGATGGCAAACACTTTCATTGTCTTCAGGGACACTTAACAGTCCATTGCACCATTATAATCCACTCAAAACACCAAGTTCAGTGAAGATCCTAAACATTTCTACAATTTTGCTGAACTCATGGCGAGGCGGACTGCACCGGTTTTGCTCTTCACTAGTGACTGCAGTCTGGCCCACTGCGAGTGAATAAGGGTTTGTGCTTGAGTGTCATTGTGAAGGACTCTCATCCTAGGTTAGTTGCTGCCTTGTGTCCATTGCCACTTAAATAAGTAATGAGAAAAGAATTGCAAATGGATTTTTACTAAATATGTACAGTATGCCTGCCTTGCTTTCTATAGTCTGGCATGGGTATACTGTTATTCATATCACTAAAAGACTGAGCAATCATTTACATTTTTGTTTGTAAATGAAATGCTGTTGACTCTGGCTTCAGTTTTTTATGAAGTAGAGTAAATTAGAATAGGAGATATGTGCTTACTGCCCACTTTCTGCAGTACATAAGCAGAGGTTTTTGCTCCTGGCGCCCTCTCCAGAGATGGTTTTTGGCTTGAGCTCAATAATGCCAGGATTGGCAGTGAGATGGATGAGCATATTCAGAAACTGGATGGGTGGATGGCTATATATACATGCATATAATTTGAATTCTTATATCCAGTTCAAGGTCATGGTGGTTGGAGCTGAATCTGGGAAACTATGGCTCCAGTCCACAGCAGTGGATGGATATATACTGTAAATCATTATTTTAATGAACTTTACATTTTATTTGTGTCATCTTGTGAATTAGAAACACCTTTTCTAAAGCATATTTTATATCTTGGCCAGAGATGAAAATTGATTTTTCATTGTGTCTGTTTTTAATTTTTTTACAGATAGTGGAGGCTGTTTATGAACCAGTCCCTGAAGATGTCTACTCTAAAAAAGTGACAGATATCATTACGTGGTAAAGAAGAAGTCCAGTTTTCCTTTAGTCATCATTGCATCTACTGTACTCATTTTGTTTGAAGCGCAGTGCTTGGTTTAAATATAGCAATCTTTGAACTTACTTCAAAGGCTATGCTCATTCAGGATTCATTCTTGGTTCCACAGTTTCAGACCTTTGAAAAAAAATAATGAGCTGGAAAACAGAGCAATGCACTTGTTAAATGTTAACTGTTTGTTGAGTTGTTCCAGATTTAAACAATGAAGTGTTCATTAGTAACCTTGTTACAATATTTTTTAGTTTTTTATGTCAAATGCCTTTAATTATCCATCTTTAAATGTCAAAAATAATCTGAAAGCACTTTAAAAGGAGAATATTATTTTTACTTTGTTTTATTATGGGGCGGCACGGTGGCGCAGTGGGCAGCGCTGCTGCCTCGCAGTAAGGAGACCTGGGTTCGCTTCCTGGGTCCTCCCTGCATGGAGAGTGCATGTTCTCCCCGTGTCTGTGTGGGTTTCCTCCCACAGTCCAAAGACGTGCAGGTTAAGTGCATTGGCGATTCTAAATTGTCCCTAGTGTGTGCTTGGTGTGTGTGTGTGTGTGTGTGTGTGTGCGTCCTGCGGTGGGCTGGCGCCCTGCCCGAGGTTTGTTTCCTGCCTTGCGCCCTGTGTTGTCTGGGATTGGCTCCAGCAGACCCCCATGACCCTGTAGTTAGGATATAGCGGGTTGGATAATGGATGGATGGATGTTTTATTATGTTTGCAATTAGTCTGGCACAGTTTTTAGTACTGCCTTTTTCCACCTCCAGAGGCCTGGGTTCAAGTCCCAGCCTGGCTGCTATGTGTCAGGGTTCTCTCAGGGTGCTCTTCTATCCCCCTATTGAGGCGGAGGTCAGTTTGATTAGTATAATAATAATTGACCCATCTGAATGTTTGTAGGTGTGTGAGAATGTGCTCTGGGATTTAATGGTACCCCTTCTAGGATAGGCTCTGTCTTCTGTATCTTTGTATTAGTACAAAAAATGGATAAATTAATACTAAATTAAACAGCATAAACATGCCCACCCGCACACAACCACAAGTACAGTTAAGCACAATAGCATACAGCAATGCTTTGTCTTCTGTCTGTTTCTCACTCTGCCTTCTCAACTCCTTTCCACATACATTGTCCTCCATCCTCCCAACCCTGGCTCCCAGAGCAGTGGCAGGTAGCTCCTTTTAGATTATCCCCAGAAGTACTTCTGGTGTTACCAAAGCTCCGCCTGGTAGCACTTCTGGATAAAGCCAGAGCCCCATTAAGTAGGATGCCCCAGTCCTCGCAGCACCCCCTGGTGGCACCCACAGAACCCATCAAGGCTAAGTCAAAGAGCTCCAATTCCCATGGTGCTGCCATCTGGCAGTCCAGGGAAGATGAGGCTGAAGGTGTCCTGGCTGGGACAGGCTCTCGGCATCCCTCACAGCTCTTTTGAAGTTTTTCTACACAGTCGAAGAAGTCTATACTGGGAAAATGTAATATAGTCAGATGAGACAAAAAACAAACTTTTAGGCCACAACACAAATCGCAATGTTTGGAGGAGAAATATCTCTGCCTATGACCCTTAACACCCTAATACCATTCCTACAGTGAAGTTTGACGGTAGAAGCATCATGGTATGGGGCTGATTCTCTTCTTATGGTACTGGCAGATTCCAGATTGTCAAAAAGAAAGAAAGGAGTCATGTACTGGGAAATTCTTGAGAAGAATGTGTTACTCTCCACCAGGATGATGAGGATCAGACATGGGTGGACCTTCTAGCAGGACAACAGTCCTAAATATAATGCAGAAGATGCTCTTATTTGGTTCCAGAAGAAGAAATTAAAGGTGAATGGCCCCGTCAATCACCAGACAGAAACCTAAAAGAACATTTGAGGAAGAAACTGAAGATCCAGATTCACCAGTAGGTCCTCAGAATCTTCAAACTTTAAAGACTGTCAGTATAGAAAAATGGGCCAAAATCTCACAGGAACACTGAAAAATGTGTTTCTTCATATAGGAAGTGTCTCAAAGCTGTCATTGCAAAACAAGGCTTCACCACCAAGTATTAAATACATTTCAATGAGCGTGTTCAACACTTTTTTCCTGTGTCATTCACTTTATTGCACGTAACTTTTTTATGGATGAGATTGTTATGATTTCTTTGGCTGTGTTGTTTTGTTGAGTTAATACCAATGTCTGGTCTAAATTTCATGTCCATAGCTGCATTGGAAATATGATGAGAAAAATGTTAACGTGTTGTATACTAATTTTCCCCCACTGTTCATGTACTGATCAATATGCAAAGCATCACTATTTTGCATTGATTAGTGAGCATAACAGCCTTACCTTAAACATTCATTTTCTTTACCTGAAAATCTCAAAACACAGCTTACACCACTATTACCATTAGGAGACATATTAGGTTTCATTCAAATGCTGATGGCACGGAGCTGTATTTATCAATAAGACTGATTAATTACACTGCAGCCTGCTAAGGATGGCTGCAACATAAGCCTACCAATCAGCAGATTAGAGTAAATTGCAAGAGCATGTGACTGAATGTAATTCTCCATTTTGTTCTTCAGTAATGATAAGTGTTGCATGTCATTTGATCTAACAGTCTCGTGCTAACAGATATTACTGTATTACCACATGAGACAGATTTTAAATGCTTCCAAAATTAAATTTTCATGCAAATGAAAGAGAGAACATTTGTGAAAACCAGGACTTTAGAGTATCGCTCCAACATGTACAATCTTCAGAATTTGAAAATGTATGTGTAGGTTTCCACAAAAGCCATATGTCAGGCCAGAGGTGTAATCCATTTTTGTGTAAATACAATTTATCAGAGCTTTAGCAAAACCTAAGTAAAGGTAATTCAGTTGACACATCCTAAGTGTGAACCTAAGTAAGTGTCTGTATCCAGCAGGGAGCGCTAGCTCCCTTGTTGGAATGAGTTCTTTTTTAATTGCAGCATGTTACATAACCCGAAATTATATAGATATAATATAAAAAGGCAATTCCCCTCCCTTAGTGATACGGCGGTTGGAAATCACATAGGAGAAATAATAGCTTTCTTTAATGACGGTTTACGCTGCATAACAGATGAAGGAAGCCATGACAAGAGGATGGATGGATGGGAGATAATGTCATCTGATCCTGAAAATCCTTCCAACGCAGCAACAAAAATGGCAGACTCTATACATCGGGCCCCTGTATACATCAGTTATTTCTCCTATGTGATTTCTTACCGCCGTATCACTAAGGGAGGGGTAGCCACTTTTTATATTATGTCTATATAGCTTCGGGTTATGTAACACGCTGCAATTAAAAAAGAACTCATTCCAACAAGGGAGCTGGCGCCCCCGGCTGGATACAGTGTCATAGTGGGTTTTTAAAATGCGGCCTTTCAAGAAGTTCTTACATCTCATTCATGGTGACAGTCCTTCAGTGCCTACAGATGGAAGTCAAGGACATTAAGTTTTTTAAAAGGAGAGTTGCTTTGCTGGGTCATTCTCTATTAACGTCTTTCTCCCTTTCATTTCTTTCCAGTTGAAAATGTTGAATGAATGTTTTCAAAACTTATATAGACCTGACATGATGGATTGGCCTCTGTGTGACATATGTTCAATCTCAGGGTCCAAGACACTGCTCTCTGAAGTCATCGCCACAATTATCAGAAATTATTATACACAGTCAGTAAAAAGAGACCAATTCTTAGTGTTGCGACCTGATTCTGGTCATACCTGGTCAAGTGCTTGGGCTGCTGTACTCACTACGTACTCCACTGTTATCTGTCTGTAAGTAAACTTGAATAAGCACTTTTGATGTTCATTGGCCAAACTGATCCCAGTGCTTCCTGCAGGTGCTTAACCCCAGACCCCGACTTACGACCAGACATTGTTGAGGTTAGTGCCAGGATTTCGGATGTCATAATGAAGTACGTTGATGGACTGGGCTCAACGCAGATATCCATGGAGAGAAAACTGGAAAGGGAAAGGAAACGTACCCAGAAATATTTTTTAGAAGCTAAACGGAGTGCTTTGAGTTTTCGGCACCAGTTTTCCTTGTTTTCAGAGGTGAGGTCTATGAAAGTGCTACACTTCAAGAAATGTCCTGCTATGTTTGCAATTCTTTGATTAATATATTGGTAACAAAGAATATTACACAGTTTTGTAATGGAAAACATGAATTTACTTACCTTTAATCCTATATAATGGTTACTATTATACATGTTTAAACTGTTATATATACTGTATATGTAAATATATATATATATATATATATATATATATATATATATATATATATAAATTTTAAATAAGATAGTATATTACTCTGACATTATTAATTTAGCTCAACCTCACAACTTATTTATTTCTTCTGAAGGGTCAGTGTGATAACTCAAGCAGTCTGAATAAAAGTGGAGCCTCCAGTCTGAGGGTTGACTCAGAATCACATGAAGGGCCGTCATACATTTTTCAAAGTACCACAGTCAAAGATGGTGATGTTAAAGTGAATGAAAAAGATGTATCAGAAGATAACTGCTCTTTGGAGGTCACTGAAAAAGGTAAAGTTGTGCTTTTGAAAAGTTAATGCTCAGTTAATGCATATTTTACCACCTTTAGGGCACACAGTTTTCAAAACTCAGATATATAATGCCTATAAAAACTACTTATCCCTTAGAAGTTTTCACAATTTATTTTTATCCAATATTGAATCACAGTGGTATTAATTTGGCTTTTTTGAAAAGGCTGTTCACTCACAGTCCTTGTGGAATCTGACAGAGTTTGAGGAGTTTTTTAAAGAAGAATGGAGGAAAACTGCAGTGTCCAGATGTGCAAAGCTGATAGGGGCCAGTGCACACAGACATCATGAGAACATCATGGCTGCCAAAGTTGCATCTACTAAATACTGAAGGGTGAAGGGGTGAATACTTATGCTGCCAGTTATCTCTATTTTTTATTTGTAACTAGCTACTCTTGCCTGTCATGGATAGGTAATAGAATACATTTAAAAACAGCGCTCTTCTTCATATCTTTCCGTGCCCCAGCCTCTCTTGCAATATATGTACCCTCAGCGTTTCTCCTGTACCTCTTCTCAGTATCCTTGCTTGTCTCAACATCTCTTCTCTTATGTGTACCCTTTGTGTTGGTCCTTTGCCTTTCTTCTGTATTGTCTGTCTCATCCTGTTTTGCCTGTCACTGCCTTTCTCGATTTCATTCCAGGAAAGCATGCATCTCAGATTCTGTCATTTTGAGGCGCCTTGCTCTCCTCCTGTCCACTATTGACTACTACCAATTGTAGACGAGCCCCCATTATCTGCTGCAAATACACCAGTTATTTTGTTGTGAGTAGTTTTCATCTTTGAAGGTGACTCTGGTTGCCCCTTGTTAGTATTTAGTGATCTATGTCACTTGGTAAGTTATTTGCTTTGTTCTTGTTGAAATGCTCCATTTTAAATGCTTCATTAAAAAAGAAAAATTGCCCCAATCAGAAATTGAACTTTTTTCCCATAATGTTTCATGTCATCATTCCTGTCGCTAAGCAGCCATAGTGAAACTGACCTATCAAAGTAAAGCCAAACTGACCAATAATATGACTCAGAGGGACCAGACACACACAGAGTAGGATTTTATTATATAGTACATTCATTTAGACCACTTTGCAGAGATCTGGTTTCACTTTGACATCACAGATTCATTTTCTGTTGAACAGTGTCAAAAATCCACTGCAATTTACTGTTGTAATATGATGAAATGTGAAAGTTTCCAAGGGGGTGAACACTTCATATAGACACTCTATTCTACTGCACAATGCATTAATGGTCAGATTTATGTAACCATCAGAACATTGAATGAAAGACCATTCAGTGGCAAATACTTGCTATATTATCAAAGTGTCACAAAAGAATACAAAACACTAACAAGGGTAAAAAAATCATAGGAACCTTCATAAAAAAAAAGCACAAGAATAATACTTGAGGGAGGGAGAGAGAGAATGCTTAAATCTGAAGCATTACATTCTCAACAATATGAATTTTTTTCTTTTTACTTGTACTGTCTGTTTTCTTTATTTTTACCATAAACTTCAGACAAAGGCATCTCTATGAAACCTGCAACTAATTAGTGCCAGTACTTACCACAGCACTGCTACAGAGAAGCGTTTGTAGCAACCATTTGAAGACAACATTTGATGGTGTCATCAGTCCCCAAGCAAAAGAATGAGAAAAAATAATCAGAAATAAAATTTAAAATAAAGAGACATGTAGAGAAATTTCCAGACATACCCAACTAACCCAGTGTAAATCATAATACCCAGTGTGGCCACCAAGGGGCACACCAGCTCCCCAAACACAGGCTTATTTTATTCTGGTGTTCCGGAAGCACTTCCAGGGGAGGTGGAACCCCAACAAAGTAGGTCTCCACAGTACTTACAGCACCCCAGGGCGGTGCCTGAGGAACCCAACAGGGCTGTGCCAAACTCCAACTCCCATGGAGCCCTGTGGGAATGTGAGGCACTTCTGCAACCCAGGGCCCTGACATCTAGTGCTCCTGGGGAGATAATGCCCTGAGCACAGTCTCTTCCCCGGTCCATCCAATATTCAGGTATCCCAGTTGCCACACCAATTTCCTTGAACTTCTTTTTTTTCTGTTTACTGGAAACTTTTACTAGAAGTGACTAACAGAGATCCACGTACATATAATACATTATGAATAGAAGCCAGTATTATGAATGTTAACAGACAATCGGGCAAACAAAAACTTAGGAAGAATATAAGAAGATTGATAATATAGTCAGTGCCGAGAATAGACAACAACCTGTTAAAAAAGCAACAAAGGCTAACCAAATAAAATGAATAAAGAAGTCACAACAGAGTGAGGAATGCAGAGAAGTGGATATATTAAGCTCTCCCTGGGTCTTTTGTAAAGAAGTGTCTCTTCAACAAAAGCCCGACAGAAGACTGGGAGCCACCCAGGTAAACAGGATAAGTTCATACCATTGTACCATTGCAGCGGTCACGAGGACATTAAGATTCACACTGTCCAAAGATGGTAATTTGTTTATTTTATTACAGGGACCACAGGAACACACCACGCCTTGACCCAGCTCACACACTCATACACTGATAAATTGTTCAATAATAACGATAATGAAGTATATATTATTAAAATAATGAAGAAAAAAACAATATTAAACAAAAAAGCGTATGCAAAAGCCCTCCCCAATTCCCCGACAGCAATAATTATTTATATACACTGCATGTATGCCCCAGATGCAGATGATGGTGGTTTAAGGAATGGACAACCATGTGAATAGCCCTCTGAAGGAAATGTAAAGTTTTGTCCTACAAATCCAGCCAAGATAAATATTACTTAGGCAAGCAGGCACAGGACAGCACATCCAGATAGAAACTATAATCCACGGTGGTTGTAGTTGTAATCATATAGTGTGTGTAATGCATAGAAACAAATACAGATTATTGTGATTCCAGCTGCGTTTTTTTTTTTGGCTCCTTTTTAATTTTTAAAATTTTTTGAAAAATTATTCTTCTTCCCACCAACCCCTATTCCCTCTGAATCTACCCAATGGCATAATACTGCTGGGGCTGCTGGGAGTTTCAGGAATTTAAGTAGCCCTGCTACAACTTTATAATTCAGAAACACCATATGTGTTAACATCATCTGAACAAGGAAGGTACAATTATTAAGCAGAAAAATGGAGACTTCATTTAGGTGAAAATTGAGAATCCAAAAACTGGTAGAGGTGACTTTAAATCATGTCTTGGCAGCCTTGAGAGGCCAACGGAGATTAAAAACATCCAGGAGTATTGTGGATTACCTGGGGTCAAGTGACATCAGTTAAACAGCACCATTCTGGGCAACATTAAGAGGCTGGATGGCAATGACTTGGAATGCATCAGCATCATGTTACAGAAGTCCACTTTTAATTATGAATATGAAATATAGCTAAGAATTTTTTTTTACTTTATTTCAATTTATCAGTCATACAGAAATCATTCATTCAATGTAAAGGTGAATCACTCGTGCAAGGACATTGGCAGAAATTAAGGGTAAAAGCATTTAGGACTGAAACCAGCAAACACTTCTTTACCCAAAGTTGTGCGGACATGGAACAAACTACCGAGACATGAAGTTACAAACATTTAAGAAATATCTAGGTGAGATGTTAGGAGAGCTTAGCTTAGCTAGCTAAACAAACGCGCTTGAATGGTCTCCTCTCATTTGTCAGAATTCTTAGTGCATGTTCAAACTGTGTCAGGTAAACGTCTTATCTTTACAAGTGCTTGTTCATTTGGAAACAAGAAAGCCTTAATTTTCAGAGTAACACTACAGTTCTCTCATACATGACTATGTACTGCAGCAATAAAACCAAGATGACTATGATGTCATGTACAAGTATCAAAAGAAAAAAACTAACCAATGTAAGGTTGTAAAGAAATTTAAAAAAGCTCAAATCAAACAGAGAACAGCCTCTTCTGTGTTATGATTTTCTTTTTCATTTGTCCTGCATCCGATTCTAGCATAAACTAAAACACATGGCCATTAAAGTGAAATGAAGTATAATTTGTCAAACACTGAAGTAACATTTCACATAATTAAAAAGGGAATGGCATGAATCAACAGTAACAAATCTGAACATAAATCAGGCACGATAAGCAGAATGTGAGAGATACACTAAATGGATCAGATAAAGGTTAGCGTGGCCTTTAGCAGGATATTCAGACAGACAATTGTGGAGCAACTGCAAAGGGGCTAACTAGTGACTAATGGCTCCACTTTGCATAAATGTCATTATTTACTGTTAGCATTTGCTTTCACATTAATTTTGACTGTTAAAATGCTAACACTGTGTACCAAGCCTTTTATACTGCAGTTAAATAGCTTGTCATATTTTATGTAAGAAATTAATTTCACAATTATTGCAGAAAGGTTTCCTTGAATATAAAAACCTCAGCGGAAGATGCAATATAACAAATGTTGTTTAATAGTACACTGGTGTATAATAGTACTAAGAAACATGAAGTGTACTCAAGCATGATAAACTTTTGTCACCTACTGTACTGCTAAAGGAACAATGATGGCCAGCCAAGCTTGCCCTAGATGACAGGAAAAAGAAAAACCAAAGTGGCCATGAATGCTAATTCTTGGTGAATTGCCCCAGCAGCGTCAGTGGGCCAGCTGTCCAAGTGTACATACTGTATATCCTTATTGTCAAGGCAGAATATCAGTTTACATACAGTATATTTATATGTATATATATATATATATGTATATATATATATATATATATATATATATATATATATATATCATAAACAAGAAACATAGAGGAGGAGAACCATACAAGTATAAGAAACACAGTAATAGTGTAATGAATACAATGGATTCAGTATTCTAGGAACAGCATGACTCATAAGAGTGTTTAACTATATATCATTTTTATTTTCACAGGAAGATACAATTGCCTTTACAGTCAGCTGTTATCTTTGTGGATCAACTTCTCTCTCAGACTCTTAACATTTCTCAGTTTATTTTATAACAGTATAAAGGCTCACTCACTCTGTAATTTTTCTCCTTGATATCTTATTCAAATGCAATGAATGGTCTAAGAAAAATCTTTTATAATACAGGTAATTAGTCACCAGGTCTGCCTCAGCCACTTTGCTGGACTTTGTCTTAATAGTTTGGTTATTTATTAATTTCAGTTCTTTTTCCATTTTCTTTTGTTTTGCACATTTGCATTTTTTTTTTTTTTGTAATTTGTTTTGTATTTTGCATTTTGAAGTTCTAAATTTCTTAATTTTAATAAATTAAGCAATTAAAATACTGTGTGAGCAAAATGTTTTGGTGACTTTGACTTTACCCTTTTGGAAATAAATCATAACAATTCTGGTCTATTGGGAAAGGCTATAAAACACTCAAAATTGCAATTATATCCTTCAACACTTAATCTGAATGCTCCAGTTATAAAATTATAGATACTGTTGCTGTGTACCTGTGATTTTTAACAGACTTTGTAATAAGATGTCGACCAAATAAATCATGTACATTTTTTGTTTTTGAGAACACTATGGGATATGAAAGGTCAAAAGTATTATTTAGGGGAAATGTATGTAATTCTTTGGAGTATATACGGTATTGGATCTCAGTGTGCAGGAATGTAACTTGTGACATTAAAAACATGGGTTCTGTAAAAAATTTAAATCAAGCCAACTCAAAATTTGTGAATTTCTTGTGAAATTTTTGTGAATCACAAGACCAGGAGATACTTCTTTAGACGCACCCATAGTTTGAAATCGTAACAGGTCAAAGCCATTAGATCAAAACCAAACAAAAGGAAAATCAGGACTCAAAGTCAGATAAAAGTCAGAAACCAGAAAACAAACATAGTGCTGGGGCCTACTTGAAACAATGAACTAACTACCACTAATGACTGTTGAAACATAGAGCAGCTACTGATGGTTAATGCACTGTAAATTCATCATATCTTTAAAAGGGTAAAATCTGTGACATCAATAGTATGATGATCAGGGTCACTCTGTGTAAACAAGACAGTAATCAAAATAAAATTTGTCAAAATATGGATCCCAAAAACAGAATCCTTCAGTTAAACAACCATGTAATAGACAAAAACACACATATAAATAGTGTAGAATGATGTTCATGAGAACCAATAAGGAGATGACAACTCCACATCTATTGACGTTTTACACTCATTATGTTTTTTACAAATAAAAACAATAAGAATTTTTTAAAATGTTTGAGACATTAGTAATAAACAATATAACACTGATTTTTTTGTTTTACTTTCTAAATACCTTATTTAATTACTATAGGTAACCATAAAATTCAAAAAGTCTATTTCTATGTAGATAGAATGCTTAAATTCTGGCAATAAATCCTTCTTGGTAAAAGAAAGTAGGGGGGCTAAAATTTACTCCCAGAAATAGGACTGTCATTGGAAGGAGGACTAACTGCATAAATTGTAATGGATATGTAAAGATTTCAATAGGTTTATGTGTTTTGACGCAGAGAAGAAACGTTTACCAGATGGCTAGCCTAGGTCTAAACCTAAAGAAACTAATGCCAATGCCCAGTACCAAAGTTTGTTAGCGAATAAACAAAGCAAGTTCCTAGTTACCTGAAGATCAAATAAACTGGAAAGCAAGGGATACATTTAGACAGATTATCCAAAAACTTAGACAAGGAGGGAGACATGATATGACTTAAATAGTGTAATGCAAAGTGGCTCCTGAAACATGCCTCCTAAAAATGGGGTACCCACATCATAGCAATCAGAGCTTACATGGCAGGCCCCATAAAAAATACAAAAACAAACAAGAGGTCAATGCAGATTTTTCGAAACATAATGAATATATAAAATAATAATCCTAAATCAAGCTAAAAGTAGAAAATGAAAAGTTAAATTTAATTCTGCACATTTCAAAAATCATTAGAAAGAATAAAGAATAAATCCTAGGAAAAAAATTAAATGTTCCTGTGCACCAAGAATGCACTGCACCATATTTGACTCTCTGTCCATGGAGAAAATCTTAGTCTCAATCTCCTTAATATCTGAGTCTGCCATTATTATTATTACTTCCCTGTTTCTGGAGACTGGTCTTGAGGTGTCCCATTCGGGCTCCACATGTCTGCCTACTACCTCAGAATTATCAGGGTTTCTGCTCATCTCCTCAGGGTCCTAAAATTGGTTGGACACCTCTGACTCTGGGGTGTTATGTGCTGCTTCATGAATTATTTATTTTCTCATTATTTCTTTGCTTTTTAATAACTCTGTTGAACACTATTTAGTTTTTATTTTAAGGAACATTTTCTTGGCTTATTCTACTGTATATTTATTATTGACTAGGGGGCTTCGCTCGCCAACCCCCGTGTTTGGTTTTCTGGATGCACACTTTTAAGATTTTTTTTTCTGTGAATTGTTGCTATTTCATTAGTTTCACTTTTATTTCAGAACTTCTGCAAAAACAATTTTTGTAATCTTGCGAGTCCGAATATGCTGAATCTTTTTAATGAGTCCAGGATAGGTTTCTCTGTTTGGAATTTCAGCACAGACAAAACGGATCTTCATCATCAGCAGTTAATAATTTTTTTTTATAAAGTAAAAAAGTAAGTAGAGTTCTGCAATGGACTCCTGTCTGTAAAGTTGTGCTATTTTCCTCTCACAGTTCCAAAGGTACATTGGGTTACCAAGGTGATACCCCAGCTTTTGTCTAGGTTTTTGTACAAGGGCTAGACAGAAAGTTTTTGACTCCTGGGGTCAAAATTTAGCTTAAATTTAACTTTTCAAATAAGCAGACAGATAAATATATATACATGAACAAAGTAACCAATAAATGCATCTGCGGTAAACTCCATTTTTTGAAATTCTCAAGATTCTTTGTCACATACATAGTTATATAGGACTACACGCAGTGAAATGCATCCTGATCCGCTTATCAAAAACTGTGCAAAGTTAGAAGAATATCAGTTAGATTAACAAAAAGTCATAGATTAAAAGATAACAGTATAGTAGAACATAAATAAGTAAAATTATGTGAATAAAGTAGAATTAAGTGTTAAGGTGCAATAGTGTAGTGATTATTGTGCAAAACCAAAGTTAGACTGGTGCATAGTTAAATGAGGCAGTTTGTTTGTTTGCGCTACTGCAATCTTTTTTTATATTTTCTAATTTCTTTCATATCCTTTAACTTTCTCCACATGTGTATAGCGCCATTTTTTTTTGGTTTTTTTGAGCCTTTCTAATTTCCCTGGTTTCATAGTCTCTAACCTGCTCTGCATGTGTTTAGCGCCAACGTTTGTAAACGTCTTTATGAAGTCTTTGTCTTTTACTCACTGTCATTTAATTCTGAGCCGGATTGGACGTACTTTTTTTTCAATTCCACTTGTTCCGGGATGATAATTACTTTCCTTATTTTCTGAATTTGCACCTCGATTATTCTTTTTTGCTCTTTTTTCATTCCAAGCATTTGAGTCTCTTTTCTCTGTGGTGCTTTCTTCTTCGCTTAGATGTCGACATTTAATTTATAACGTACTGTCCTTATACGCTTTATATGCGCTGAGAGCCCTGGATCTGTGTGTGCTCAAATCCTTCACAAGAATGAATGTTTTGCTGTCTATTGTCCTATTTGATAGATTGTAAGTAGGGCGTGTCTTTGGTCTCTTGGGTCTTACAAGAAGATCACTTATCATAGACTTGCTTTTTGCTTTCCAGGACAGGATTTCTTTTTATAATAGATAGAAGTGTATGATTCTGAATGTTGTTTTGTGTTGTTTCTGTCACTATTTTGTTTTCTTACAGGTACAACCAATTTGCGTACCCAGGCTGCCCATCGTGCAATCACATAATAGGTCACCACCTACATATGACATCTATCTGAGATCAGATACTAAACATGAAACCCGTCTTCTGATTTTTCTGGTCTTTCAAAAATATATGTATATATTATCCCAAAAATGGGAGATCATGCTATAAACTTTTATTGCTAAATGAAAATAATGCATTTTTTGTTTTGTAGATGTTGGTTCTGATGAAGACTTGGACATGTCTGACACCTCTAATAGTTCCAGTAAAGACCAAACCCTCAGTAAGATATTATTGACATAACTGTTTTGATGTGGACTCAGTACTACCTCTGACCGAGTTCAACACTTATATTGATAACTGGCTGGGCACACAGGTTTAGAGTAGCTGACAAGTACAGATAACTTTTTTATTCAAACAGATTACATATAAATGTTTTTTTAATTCTTTTAGATTTTAAAACTGGACTACCATACAAAGAATGATGTGTGCAGTAGTGTATCAAGGCTGTCATTTCATTAACTACTATATGTTGTCATGTTGACACACATTTCCTTTTAACTAATATATAGTGAAATAAAGTGAGATTTTAATGGCAGATGTTTTTCGGCTTACTCCTAATGCAGGATATCTAAAATACCACAAGTGATTAAATGCCCAGTGTAGTCTCATCATCCTGTTTTTAGCACACATAAGTCGAAAGCAGCATGGTGTTCTTGTGATATAGCCCCTCCACTTCAAGTTCCAATGTGTTGTGTACTGTATTTAGAGATGCTCTTCTGCATAACTCTGTCACAGTTACGTCTTATGTGTCTATTTGTGACCTTTCTTTTACATTGAACAAACCTGGCCATTCTCTCTGTTTAAGAAGTTATTATTGGCAATACTCACTTGATGTTTTTTTCCTCTTTTTTTCTACATTCCTAGGGTAAACTTTAGAGAACAAAGTGCACAAAAATCCCAGGAGAGCAGCTATTTTAAGGGTGCTGGTATCATCAAATAAAAATCGCTTAGATCACATACAGTATCTTTCAGGGCCTAAAGACTGCTTGTAATACAACTAAATGTCCTACCTGTGTTTTCATATCTTACATATAACTTGAAACAACCTGATTAGATGTTTGTAGGAGCAGACTATTTGTAATAAGAAGTGGATATTTCTAATAATGTGGCCACAAAGTGTTTACGTACACTATAAAATACAGCCAATTTCCATATCCACTTGGACTGCTCAAAAATTGTAGTTCTGGAGGACAGTCTTGTTGGGGTCCTTTGGGGGTCACTAAACAAAGCTGCTGGAAGGAGGCTTCCCTGTCAGATGGAGGTTCTACTTGACCTGGAAGTGCTGTGTTGTAGCACCAGTGGTACCCCTGGGTCCAACATAAAAGATGTCGCTCTACCTCACCTGGGGAGTCAGAATTTGCATACTTTTAAATTTTCACACTGGAGGTTTAATGTCAGAAAATGCATTCCAAATGACACTCCTAATTCACATGTATAAAACTGCCAGAAAACTGGTTTGGAAAGTATCAAAAATATCTTACTTGAAGTTAATCTTAAAAATTCTTATAGATTGGAATAAGTTAGCAGCAAAGAAAAAGAACATCCTACAAATATTTGAAATCAACAATATTTGTATTTCTGATTAAGAGACTAAATAAATTTAAACCTTATTGGAGCACAAAACCTCACCAAGAGCTCCAAGTTTTGTATGTCTAAAAAGAGACGCATTTACAAAAGTGCAGATGTGTTGATGTGCACTTTCACCGTGTTAGTCAGTTGCAGTTTGGCAGCACTATCAGTAGTGACAGGACTTTCCTGCTGTGCAAATCCCAGGACATTACCTGACACATTTTAAGTCGTCTTTAGCAGTGTAGGTTGCATTTTAAGACAGGACAATCTCCCTTGATAAATTTCTACAACCATTAGATGTTCTTTTAACTCTGTCTGGCACTTCTAAGTTAAGCCACTTGCTGTGGCAGCTAGTAATAAACACACAGTGATTACTTCCAATCAGATTCATTTACTGCTGCACAAATGTATTTATTTTTTGCATTTGAATACATTTATGACCTGAATTCATGTAAAACTGGTTAAATAGGGTTAGTCACTTAAATAAAACAAAAAGCTGGTCAGCAGGTATAATTAAATCAGTGAATAATCCCAGTTTCCTAAAACTAGAAATCACACAGTTAAACAGTTTGTAACCAATAAATCAGTGGAAAAAAGCCAGATAATCCCAGGAAGTGCTGGCATCATATGAGTCTATGCAAATTTAATATAAAATGATTAAAAACATACACCATTCAGTGGTCCACATTATAAACAGATACATTAGTCATTCCAATGCAAATTGTTTTAAAGCCAATTATTTGAAGAATAATATTATTTAGGAAATGAACACAGTCTGTTTAAACTGCTGGTGAAGTTAGTCTGCTGTTTGTAGTTTAATATTTAAAGGTTTTTAGAGAATTTTTGTACACGTCATATTCAATTCTCAGAAGTTGAAATTACAAGTTTTGCTGAACTTTTTCTTTGTAAATATTTTGATATTAAATGTAAAATTTGTGCACTAAACACATTTTACTTTGTGTTAAATACAAGACAGTTCATTTGTTAATGAAGGGATGTGTCAATGGTGAAAAATTAAAACAATAAAACAGTCTCAGTTCCTTGAGCCCTCCTGTTATAATATATTTACTGTAGAGGCCATGTGCAGTCATTTAAAAAGTGAATTGTATTTTGAGATCATCCTTTTGAAGAATACTGCTCAATTCCTTAATCATTTTGCATAAGACTAATCATAACAGAAGACTATTTCATTTAGCTTAAGGTCAATTATTATATAGCAGCTAAAAATACACATTGATGAGGTATACTTGTGAATAAGCATTTCACTTCTCTTAGAAAAAAATTGTTTCATTTCTTTTTTAAGTTCCTAAAGACTTACATAAGATGTGTGACTTCAGATAAACCATGAATCCAAATCACAAATACAATTTGTAAATAGGTTTAAGTAAGGCCAGACACTGCACTGAATGTTACTAGCAATGTTACTGGAATGATATTTTATCGTGTGCTGCTCCCTGTTGACTAATTTTATTGTTGCCCTTTGTGATTAAGGCACATAACTGCTGCTGTTATTTCCTATGACTGTTCACTGTCATTTTCACAGTACTAGTGCATGTTAAGTTTTGATATGTGGAGGATGATTTATGAGAGGAATGAATATTCATAGCCGCCCCCAGACTCTGCGGGCTCTCTCTGGTTATCGCCCTAACCGTCTTAGTGATTATGAAATTGAGTGAGAGTATTTATCTTGGTAAAGTGGCATTGAATTCAGGTCAAGAGCCTGGCACACCCAAATCCTACTGATTTTGCCTGTATGCATGTGTTATTTTGATGAGGATTTGTAAATTTGATGTTTTTATTTGCAAACGTCATTCTACAAATCCTGCTTTTTTGTCATTTTATGGGTTGACGATGAGTGAAGTCATAAACAAAACTAAACTAAGGAAAACCGGAACCTGTAAGGCTTGTGTCTGTGTGAACAAAGGAGCTTGGGCTTTTTGCGGTTGGGGGATTGGGTTATGATTTAAAAAAAAATTAATAAATTATGTATGACTTGATGGGAATGTTTAAAGTTGCCTGTTTTTGTCTTGTTATGGCTATTAGATTAAAATCTGTAAATCTGAACTGATCAATATCCTAAGCTTGGCTTTCAGGTGAAGGATTGTGGGAGAGCAGAATCTCTTGTGGCAGCACTGGCAAAAGTCAGAGTGCTATGCCAGCCTAGAGAAGGGCACACTTATAAGCCTGGACATTTCAGACTGTTCTTTAGAATGTCTGAGGACGCCAGTGTTACTAAACTGCACAAAAAAAGAAAATCAAATGAATGAACTGTGCTGCATGCTTCTCAGTGTGCCATTTGTCATATCCATAGCCATTAATAATCAGTTTTTCTTTGATTAAATTTAGTGGTGTAAATTAACTTAGCCAGGAAGATTAATTCTGAGGAGTCATTTAAAATTCTGGATGTCTTGATTTTTATGTGCTTATAATTCCTAACTGTATGTCTATTGACCATGACACTTATTAATTACATTATTCATCATTATTTATTTACTTGTTGTATACATGTATGTATTAGTAACATAAAATACATTTGATTTTTTTTCTTTTTATTTTGTAAGATGTTATGGTTGCTGAAATTACATTAAGGTTAAAGAAAATGAATTTAGTGTATTGTGCTAATTTTAGAGAGCAAACCGTTTAAGAAATGTAGTGTGTATTTACTGCATTTTAAGGACATTTAGACAATGTGGCTTTTTTCAATGTTCTAAGATGTATGACACTAATATATGTTACAGGATCAATAAAAAGAAGCATTAGTGCCTCTGAAACAGAGACCCAGCGCTACACTAGGTAAGTAAAACCTGGCATCATATTACAATTTTAATGAAAGTAGGTTCTGATATTTTTACCTTAATCATTTACATTTACAGCACTTATTTGGCTGACTCCTTTATCCAAGATGACTTACAACATTTATAATATAATTGGTTACATTTCTTTTGGTCTTCCAATTGGAGCACAGGCAGGTCAGGTGACTTGCTCAGGGTCACACAGTGTCAGTAGCAGGATTTAAATCCACAGCCTCCACAACTGATCGTGACAGGTGAACTAAAAGTACCTTATATACAAGCTGGCCTATCATTAAGAAGGGGAAGAGCAAGAGGTGTAGCCCAAGCGCATTAAAGAGAGGTGTAAGTTGGGAGGAAGCAGGTAAATATATCACGAGGATGCTAGGAGGACCATCTTTGTAAAATGAGGGGCTACAGAGAGCTGGCAGGAGGGCAGAATACCTCCTGACTAATCAGATAAGAACAAAGATTGCCCCAGATTAACCCTCCAAAGCAGTAACCCCAGCTAGCTAGCATAAAAGTGTATTACATAGTTGACCAATGGCAATTTGGAGGTACCATATTCTCAGATGAAAGTAAGACAAGGTCATGTTGAACAATCAACAGAATGTACATGAGTGTTTCCTTTTCTTACTTGAAGAGAAACTAAAAGATCATTTTGTCATGAAGTAAAGGAAGCTTACAGAGCTCACTGAACAGTTGCGTTTGACAGTGAAGGAAAATGGTGATGCCGCTAGAATTCATAGAGAACTAAGGAGATCACCTCCTTACAGAGCCATACATCTCATTTGGGAAAAGGATGATGGTAGCTTGTGATTTATCTTATTTGAATCATGGGGTAAGAGAATGTAAAATATTCTCCTTGGATATGTGTCACCATTGGCGCTCAGAAAAGAATGAAACTTATTACAGTTGACTCTCTGTTAACAGGAACGCAAGCAACTGGCAAAACATCAAAGAAATAATTCTTAAAATAAAATAAAATAGATTTAGTGGAAATGTAAGTTTAAGCTTGGTGCACGGTGCACAGAGTGTGATAAGTCAGCGTCCGATTCAGCAATAATACACAAAATGTTGTCTACGGAGTATTTTGCTTTGCACATTCTCTTGCCAGATCCACCTTTAGTTCTGGTGGGCAGCCCTCAGAGAGTTCAACTGCTTTTAATTACTATGGACTACACTATTAGGCCTATTTTTAACAGTAACTCTCAAGCAATCAGAAACTACGCTACCAATCCCTGTAGGTACCAGTTAACTGAGAGTCTACTGTATTATTGACTAAAGGATAGCTTGAAAGCTTGGTTTTCACGCCTGAAGAAGGGTCCTAAGTTGCCTCGAAAGCTTGCATATTGAAATCGGTTCAGTTAGCCAATAAAAGGTGTCATCTTGGTTGACTTCTCATTGTATAAAATGGCCAGTAAAATGGAGAGATCCACTAGTTGTTAAATGCAATACTCCCCTTCACCACGTACTACTCTTTACTATGCACTATTTGAAGTCATATACTGTAACACATGTATATTATATGAGATCTTTGGTCCCTGCTTTCTGTGCAGTCTTAGGAGGAATGACTCTAGCCCTCTTAACTCTCAGTTGCACAAAGTGGGCAAAGAAACGGATGGATAGGCGCCTTCCTCCCTGTGTTCAGATGCCCGTGCACTCTTAATGATAAAACTTACTGAATTACATGGTTTGGTATTTTTAGGGAAACTGAAAATTTTCTGCATAAGGGAAGTTTGTAAAACATTTTCCAGCCATTCACAAAGCCAGCAGTGGCAATAAAAGATTCTAAAATGTTTCAGCCAGGATTTCTTCCCAGGCTGGGCCTCAAATTCTTGTCTACTGGCTTTCTTATTTTTAAGTCTTTTGTTTATGTTAATACAGTATTGTTGACCATTACATTTCTATGTGTTTTTGGATCTTGGGTTATGTAACGTGTTTTGTGGGTGATTCCCCAAGAGATGGGGCCACCTGCCCATCACCCGAGTGACTGCCCTCTGCCCTATAAAGGTGGGAGCAACCCACAGTCCCCTGGGGTTTATGTGAATGCACTTGGGAGTTTGGTGAGTGTTATTAGTATTTTTATTTGAATTATTGGCAATTTTGAACTTTTGGTCTATTTTTTGACCTCACGTTCTAGTTTCTGTATTGGGTTTTATTTGCTTGTATTGTCTTATCTTGTCTTCTCAGGCAACTCCATTTTGTGCTTTGTGCTCCAAAGAGGTTACTTTTGTTGAATAGCATTTTATTTTATTTTATAAAGATCCTGTTTTTGCTCTTGTTACTAGCTGGGGTGTGACAGTAATATCCCCCTCTAGGATAGCTAACAACAGCATGTAAGATTTACCTGTAGCAGAATATAGGAAAATAATCATTAGGACCATGCAGAAATAATTTGAAAAGCTAGCAAGTTATTCTGTATCGTACATTATGTTGTACATTATATTGTACATTATAGAAACACTTTCTTATTTATCCTGAATGTTTTTTTTATTCCATTTTTACTCTTTGATGTAATGCAATAAATCCTTTACCCAATATAACTAAATCCTGACACTAGCTGCTTTTTCAGCATGCTTGACACCCACTGTATAATTCCTTCCATTACAAGTACAGCATGAAATCTCTATTGCACGCCTCAGCTATCATAATTCTAATGAAAAGAAAATGTATATACAGTATCATAATTACACTTGGGCATCTGGAACATTTTTGTATGCTTTATTTTGTCTGCTTTTATTTTTAAATGTTATAAAAATTATGATTGGTATTGTCAATGCAACACCATTTTGTTTGGCTTTGTCATCACCCTTTTCTATTGTTTTGTTATGGGAGATGCTGCAGTGAATTTGGGAAGTATTATGACCTCTTCAACTTTCTGCACACTTTATTGTGTTGTTGGTTTAATTTTAAATGGATAAATTTGCCATTTCTGCTCATATAGTAAATCTGCATATAATAACCCATAATGACAAAGGGAAGACATGTTTTTTGAACAATTCATTTTTTTAAAATTAAAACACGGAAATCTAAAAGTTATGGAAGTAATCAGACCCTTTGCTGTGACACTCCAAATTGTGCTTAGGCGCATCTGTTTGCTCTAATTTTCCTTGAGATGTGTCCAAAACTCTATTGGAGTCAACCTGTGGCAAAACTGAATTGATTGGACATCATTTAGAAAGGCACACATTTGTGTTAATAGTGTCCCAAAGTTCATACTGCATGTCAGCACAAAACCCAAACCATGAAATCCAGGGAACTCTCTGTAGACCTCTGTGATCAAATTGTGGTGAGGCATAGATCAGGACGAAGGGATAAAACCATTTCTAAAGCTTTGAGTGTTCTCAGGAGCTCAGTGGCCTCAATCATTGTGAAATGTAAGAAGTTTGAAACCACCAGGATACTTCACAGAGTTGGTCATCCAGCCACACAGAGTAACAAGGCAAAAACGGTCTCAGTCAGGGACTTGACCAAGAACCCAATGGTCACTGTAACAGAGCTTCAGATGTCCTTAGCTTAGATTAGAGAATAGATTGTAAGAATGACCATTTTAGGAGCACTGCATCAATCAGGTGTGCATGGCTGAGTGGCAATCTCCCACTTGGAGTTTGCCAAATGGTATTTAAAGGACTCTGAGAGGATGAGGAAAGAGATTCTCTGGTCTGATGAGACAAATACCGAACTCTTTGGGCAGAACTTCAAGCACTATGCCTGGTGAAGGCAGGCATTGCTCATCACCTGCCTAATACCATCACTGTGGTGAAGTATGGTGGTGGCAGCATCTGTTCTAGAACTGTTCATGATTATCAAGGATCAAGGATCTTTACTGTCATTCTAACATCCATATGCAGAAAGAAAATTTGGTACTTGTGTCCCGGTAATTAAACAGTGCCCACGTTAACCCCCCTCAAAAAAAAAAATCATAGTAAAAAGTACCCTATAAGTAGCCCCTTAACCCCAAAAGCTTCATAGTGAAGGTATCAGAGTAAATACAATAAAATAGAATGAAATAACATTTATACATAAGTAATATTACTAAAGCTTAAAGAAATATTATTGCAATATGCCCTATAAGTAGCAGCAAGTAAAATACCGTATATACTCGCGTATAAGTCAGGTCTTCATAAACTCAGACCCTGACTTATACGCCTGTTCAAAAATACGACACTTGATTTTTTTTTTTTACATCTTTTCTTGCTTCCTCCAATCTCGCACCAGTTTCTCAAGACCCATTGAATTTTGTTGCAGCAGCACAGTTACCAGTTTCTTTCGCCATTTCAACAGCTTTAAATTTAAAACCAGCTTCATATTGTCTTCTGATCGAAAGCTCCATCATAGATAATGGATGCTCTTACGATACAGGTGTATGAGGGTGTGAGATACAAAAAACACAAATCAGTGCAAACGTCACTTCAGAATAGTTTGGGTGTTACCGTGTGGTCACGTAGGCACAATACATAGAAAAAAAAAGGCAGTGTGTTCCATGGTTACTCTCTCAGGTGGGCGTTAGCATATCATAATCTCTTGGACCAATAGCGTGAGTTTTCCACATTCGACTTACTGTATACGACCGACATTATAAAATACTGAAAGTTACACAGTAAAATCAAGTCCCAACTTATACGCAGAAGAACTTTACGCGAGTATATACAGTAGGTAGAAACAAGTAATTTAGGACCTGATGATCTGCTGTGCAGACTTAACCACCCGTTACAACAACAACAACAACATTTATTTATATAGCACATTTTCATACAAATAATGTAGCTCAAAGTGCTTTACATGATGAAGAAAGAGAAAAAAGACAAAGTAAGAATTAAAATAAGAGAACACTAATTAACATAGAATAAAAGTAAGGTCCGATGGCCAGGGAGCACAGAAAAAACAAAAAAAAAAAACTCCACAATTACAGTGCTCTCCAGTCTGCGGCCGAGCAGCTGCTGTAATAAACCGTAATACAGGAGGTGAGGATGCTCTCTACCACTCACTTGTAAAAGAAGGTCAGAATAGAGGGCTCAGACCAGCCTCTTCAAGAAGCAGAGGTGTTGGTGGGCTTGGTTTACCAGATAGGCCGTATTGTAGCTCCAAGAGAGTTTGTTTGTAATATGCACCTCCAGGTATTTGAAGCGGGTGACAATTTCAACCTGTAAAAGGGGAGAAGAGGGAGAGTACCAGTCCACCAAATGTCCACAATCACTTCCTTAGTTTTTTTGAGATTGATGCTAAGGTTTTTATCCTTACACCAAGCAGCATGATGTTATTCAGTTCATTAGATGGCTGCAGAATACTTTTGTGAGCATTATTCGGGCTTAAAAATGTAAAGCAGATCATTAAATATCACCGAGTTGCATAGTATTCCAAGTTCGAGTCATGCTTAGGGTTAATGCAAATGATTTTAAAAGAAATTCTTCCACAAGAAGGCAGAGACGTGGTTGGAAACTTCATAAATACAAATTTTGCACAAAAGTTATAAATTTGGTCTTTAAAGAAAGAACCATAGACACATGGAATAAATTACCAAGTAGTGTGGTGGAGAGTAGGACTTTAGGGTCCTTCACATATCAACTTGATGCTATTTTTCAGAATATAGCGTGAATACAGTTAGTGATCTAGTCAGGGTGAATGGCCTGTTCTAATCAAAATTGTTAGGTGTTCTTTAGCTGTCTTTAGTATCAGAGAAACGTCAAGGAGCATTCAACAGTTTAGTGATCAGCTGTGTTTTCTTGACTTCATTTTGTGCCTTGAGTATTTTTTTTTTTTATGGATTTCTTTCCGGACCCCTTGCATGTTTTTAATTCCTGCCTTGCCCCTTACTTTGATGGTATTTGTCCCTTGTCAATGCAGTATTTTCCTAGTAGTAGTATTTTTTTCTTTTTAAATCCTCTTTCACTTACTCAATTCTGAGCAATAGCATAACATCCTGCCTCTTTTGTTTATTTCATCTCTCAGTTTTTCCCTCCTTCTTATTATTCTTTGGAGCTCCATTTCACCACAGGCCTGTAACAGGATCACTATATTTAGGTTGGCTAAGTCTGCTGACAATATGGAATGGGGTTTGTTAAAAAAAAGAAAGACAAAAAAGGAGGCAAAGACCTTTACACTGTGTAATTAATTCACTTTCTGTGTTACACTGGTCCCGGTGAGTAGCAAGGCATCCTGGGGATCTATGATTTGAAAATGTGTGTCCTTGGATGATGAAGATGGAGGTCATCATTCATCACTTGTACTCTTATGCTGACATGGGACTCTTTGAAATTTCATCTGGCTATTCATAACTGGAGGGTGGGGATTATGCAGTTAGTTATGACTCCTTTTTACTTTTCCATTGTTTCCCTTCTAGAAGAGCTTAAGTGGCAATGCATAACTCTTACAGGCACTAAACACTTTATAATAACATTTCGAAGACTGTGCTATAGAAAATATTTAAATATATATAATGAAGCAAAAGATACAGTTGCTGTGAATAGTAATTTGGTAAAAAAGTTCAAATGAACTGTAAGAATTATTTAATAAGTGGGAAAAGAAAGTATTTGAAATGGGATATCCAAAAGAATACTGGGAGGGCTTTCCAAAGTCAAGCAATTTCTTTGGAAAAATCATGTAATCAAGATGAGAATGAGAACCAAACTCAAAGTCTTTAAACATAGACAAGTCAATCCCTAGAATCTTGGCCATCACACCTTTATGAGCTTGTTGGGCATCTCATTCCAAAACCACAGACATTAATATGGAGTTGGCCTGCCCTTGTGTCTATAACAGCCTCTGTTTTTCTGGGAATGCTTTCCACAAGATTTTGGAGTGTATATGTGGGAATTTGTACTCATTGCCAGTTCATCCCGAAGGTGTTCAATAGGGTTGAGGTTAGGGTTCTGCGCAGGACACTTGAGTTCCTCCATGTCTTTGTGGGCCAGGCTTTGTGCACTGTGGCACACTCATGCCTGAACACGAAAGGGCCTTCCCCTAACTTTATTGCCAGTTGTCTAAAATGACTTTGTATGCTGCAGTGTTAGCAGTACCCTGTCCCACACTCCGAACAAACACCCCCAGTCCGTTATCCCTCCTCCACCAATCTTTACTGTAGGGCAGCATGCTGTCCAGAAGATGGCATTCTCCTGGTATCTGCCAAGTAAAGATCTGTCTATCAGACTGCCAGATAGTGAAGTGTGATTTATCAGTCCAAAGAACACGTTTCTGAGACTCCAAAATTCCAATGGCTGCATGGTTTACACCACTCTTAGGCTTGTGTGCATGGAGACCTATTTCATGAAGCTACCAACGCAGAGTTTTTGTGCTGATGTTGCTTCCAGAGGCAGTTTGGAATTCTATTGTGAGTGATGCAACACAGGAGAGATGATTTTTACATGCTATGGAATTCAGCACTCAGGGGCACTGCTCTGGGAGAGTTTGTGTGGTCTGCCACTTCATGGCCGAGTTAGTGCTGCTCCTCATCACTTCCAATTCACAATGATGTCACTTACAGTTGACCAGGGCAGATCTAGCACAGCAGAAATTCCACATACTGACTTGTGTCAGAGGTGGCATCCTATGACAATGCCATGTTGAAAGTCACTGAACTCTTCAGTTACTGCTAGTGTCTGTCAATGGAATGCCTGTTAACAATGAAACACTGAGCTCAATAATTTGGAGGGGTGTCCGTGCAACTTTTGGCCATACTTTATATTATATTCTTTGTATTATAAAGGTGCTTTAGTTGAAACTAATGTTAGGGTTTCCTTGCAGTCACACCACATGCACTTCAGAACAGGTCATCCACCTGAAGCTAAGTTTGTTCAGGCAGGGCCTGTACTTGGATTAAAGACCATCTAGGAAAAGCTTGAGTTGCTGCTAGAAGAAGTGTTGGTGAGGCCAGCAGGGGGTGCCTACTCTGTGGTCTGAATGTGGATCCCAATGGCCCAGTGCAGTGATGGACACACTGTGCTATAAAAATGGTGCTGTCCTGTGGATGAGACGTAAAAACAAAGTTCTGACTCTCTATGGTCATTAAAGATCCCTGGGCGTCCTTCATGAAGAGTAGGGTGCATCCCAATGTCCTGACTAAATTGGCCACCACAGCCTAGTCATTTTGGCACCTTAATAATCCCCTGTCTCTAATTGGCTAACTATCTCTGTCACCACTTCACCATGTAACAGCTCATGTATGGTGAATGTACTGACACAAAAATGGCTGCCGTTGCATCATCTGTGTGGATGCTGCACATTAGTGGTCAATGAAGTGGCTTGTCACTCACTAAAGCATTTTGAGTAGTGAGAAAAGTGCAATATAAATTTTAAAAAATATTATTATTAAGTCTTTCCTTTGTTTATGAATCTATAAATCAAATGTCTTTAACGGGGGTCGATGCTGTGATGTTCTCTCAACTTGCTAGTCCTCATGGGCTCCTTTATACTTTTGTTGCCACTATTAATTTTAATGTAACGGGGCTTTTGGGTGGTAGGGTGGCAGGGTGGGATCTGAGTATGGGGTTTTATTTTATTGTAATTCCCATCAGAATGGCTTATTTTCCCCATTAAAGTGTTTTTTTTTATATATCAATAAAAATTTGATCACAAAAAAAAAAGTCACGTCAGTCCACCCACTGCCAGTTTTTGTAAAGGTGGCATGATGATGTCACCGTCACAATCTGCCAACATGGCGGCAACAGATGTCATTACTAATAACAAAAATATGATGACACCTTTGTGAATTAGACAGAAAATAACTCCCACTAAAGACATAAAAATAATAAAAAATGATGTACATCCAGTATATATTTTTTGTCTGTTATTTATATCCTGTTGTTAGTAGTTATGGCCAAGAATACTTTATAGTCTCATGTTTTCAAGGAGAATAAAGAACACAAAGTTTATGATACCAGTTCTGGCCAGTATTGAACAACAGCCAACAATATTAAAAAATTCATGTAAAAATCTCAAGTTACTTGTGTCACATAATTCTCATGTCAGCTTTATAGTTGTATGCTTTCAAAGTCCAAATTGCATGCATTCTTTGCTAAAATACTCTTAAATAAATTCTTCTGGAAAATCAGAGTTGTGCACGATTGTGAAGCTCATTTAAACAATATGGAAATTTTGGTCATTTAAACAATATGGAACTTTTGAAATGAAGACCCTCCTCCCGTCTCATACATTGATCGAGAGTTCTGTCTTTAATTCAAAAGCTCGAGTATTCCATGGTGGCACAATGACATCTCAGAAACAACAATAAAAATCAAAATGAAGAATAATAAGATTAATAACATGTCAAAAAGAAATACAATGACTTAAGGTGATATCAACAAGTCATTGCTAATTGTCTTTTTATATTGTGCAATTGGTAAGATTATGTGGAAATCTTAAATATTGTGTTTTATTGCTCTTCATTACAATACGATGATTCTGTCTCTTAACTGTTAAAATATATTACACTGTTGCCAAAGCTGAACTGAATTTCTCTACGTTTAATGTTGTCTGTTGTAGTTTCACAGATTAGTCAGCAGTTGTATAAGAACTTGAATTTCAGGAATATGTTTGCAGTACACAGCCTGTAACTTTTATTTGTATTTGATTGCAGGAAATGACCTAGGGACATTTTGAGGGCATCGAAAAGTTTCCAGCAGCTTTATATATAATTGATCATTCATAATAAGCTGAGGAAGCATTGTTCTTTGAACGCAGTCCTGTTATTGTGCAATGGCCAGAGGCAACAGTTAATGAGCAGACTAGAGGGCCTTTCCAAACAGGCACCTGTTATTAATAATTTACCTTGAAACACGTACTCTGTGCTTCTTGCCCCATCCAGGACTGGTTCCTGCATTTGTAGACTGTGGCTTTGAATGACCCTGAATTGGAATAATCCAATTCGAAAGTGGATTGATAGCCATATGCCCTTTTAACACTGCATGCATACTCATGACGTATTGTAAAGACTTACACTTCCAAAATATCCATTCCATTACAACCTGTAGTCCTTCCGACCAAGGTGTATCGTTTGTTCACTGGAGTCCAAACTGTCTTGTGCATTGTGGCAAGCGGCTGGGGGTGGCACCCAGCCGGGATGCCCAGAAGGACCGGAGGAGGGATTACACCTCCTCCAGACCACAAAAGGGGGCGACCGTCCTGATGGCTTTGGGGACCACGGGAACTGAGCTTGGAAGCTCAACCCTATAGGGGTCCGTGGTCACCGCCAGGGGGCGCCGCGATGCCTGGAGAGCCCTGGTCCTCAGCACTTCCACCACACCCGGAAGTGCTGGGGGGAAGATGACCAGGGACACCTGGAGTGCTTCCGGGTGTGTGGCCGGTACTTCCGCCACACTGGGGAGTGCCAGCGGAAGCTAATCGGGAGGCACCTGGAGCACGTCCGGGTGATTATAAAAGGGACCGCCTCCCTCCATTTGTTGGCTTGAGTCGGGAGCGGAGAAGGATAGAGCTCGGGAGGAAAGGAAAGGAGGCAGCCTGAAGAGAGAGAGGCATTGTGTGAGAGGCCTGAACTTTGGGGGAGTTTTGGGGTTGTCTGGCACTTTATTTGTAAATATGTTTAATAAACGTGTTGTGAGATATGGCCGGCCATTCATCCTGGCCAACACCCCCAGGCTGCCAGATGGAGCCCTCCTTGCAGCATGGAGATGCCCCGAATGCCAGCAGGGAATTATGGACAGTGAACTTTCAATGCACAGCCCTGCTGGATACCATGGGGGCCACCAGGAGTCGCTGCAGGGAGGCCCAGGGACTATTTTCCCTACACCCCAGAAGGTACGTCCCAGTCACATGGACAGAAGAAATGACGTGCTTCCGGGATGAAAAAGAAGAGTTTTTAATCTGACCCGGAAGTGCTAAGAAGTCACATGGACTGAGGGTTCAGAAGCACTTCCAGGTCACGGACTATATAAAGGACAGTGGGAGATCCCAGAGTTGAGCAGAGCTGGGTGGAAGGGTGGCAACGTGTCTGGGAGAGTGGAGGATTGATTGTTTATTGTGTATTGGTGGATTTATTGAGTATTGTGGAGTGTAGGTGCTTTGTGCACATTGTTATTATAAATAAAATAACATTTGGACTTTTATCTGGTGTCTGACGTGTGGTCTGAGGGTTCAAGGGGTCGACAGCGACCCTATCTGTCACAGTGTGTTGGTGTTTAAACCATTGGTGTCCGCCTGTCTGTGTCCGGGCCAGTGTCCACAGCATGCATCACTGAAAACAGCATGTTAAATCCAGAGTAAGAAAATGATGGAACTGGCTCACAGAAAAAATGGTGTCATTTCCTCTTCATGTACAGTTTCGGTTGCCTCGGTTCAAAGAAAACTCATCCAAATGAGTCTCACGTACAATATATTGGATTACATCACTGACCATCCTGCAGGATTAAGGATTATGTAAAGAATGAAAATGCTCTTGTTTATTCAAGTTTCTTCTGCATGAAAAAGCAGCCTAGTAGGGCTTGATAGAAGTTACTGAAGTTTCTCTAAGAGAAAATTGTTTTTTTTCTTTTTGAAATTACAGGGGCACTTCCGTATTTTGGGCTCACCCCTCCTGTTTCTGCCTTATGTAATTAATTCCCAACCTTTAATATTTTATCTTGCAGGACCAAAGACCTTTCAGTTTCAAACATAAAGCCGAGACCAGGTAAAGTATAATAACTTAACATAGTGCATTTTTTTATCACAGTGTTGTGCAGGTGGTTCAAATCTAAGTCAAAGAAAAATTAAAAATTTGGATTGTGTGGGTATTGAGGAGCACCCCTGAAAGAATCATTTATGAAATTTTGAAGGACTATCTGAAGTATTAAAATTTGACTATTTTGAGTATAATAAAGTTGAATTTAAAAATAACCCAAAAGCAAATACAGTTTTTTGCATGCTTCCACTACAGCAGTGGTTCTCAGGCGAAGTGTCCCAATCATCGAGTCATTTGCCCTTGTAATTAATGTCAATATTTAATTAAGAGTCTTCTCTTATCCTACACTCAGAAAAAGCTCAGTACTGTGAGATTTACATTTATAAGATATGTGGCAAGATTTATATTTTTGCCATAGCTATAACTTCTTAACTCTCTGTTGTCATTTTTCTTTTTTCTGTGACATTAGCTCCCTTAAGTTGGTGGCACATTATACAGGGGTGGGCAAAAATAGGTGTAACACTAGATGGCGCTTAACACGACACACAGAAACTGACAACATGTTATTAAAATACCAAGAAGCTGTTTAATGTGTTTTGTTTAAATAAATAGTGCCCAAAGCACCTCCACCACAATAAACAAATAAACACAATAATATTTAAATGTCCAAATCTCTCCTCCACACAAGCGAGCCGGAGTTGGGTGGTAGAGGACAGAGCTTGCTGGGTTCCCATCAGTCCTTTACATAGTCCTTGACCCTGAAGTACTTCCGTCCTTCCAACCACATGACTGACTGGCACTTCCGGGTCTAATGAAGAACTGACATTTTCTTCAGCCCGGAAGTACTTTGGGGCTTCCGTCCTCATGACTACCTCGTATTTCCGGGCTAAAGGAAAGCATGAATCCCCAGGTTCTTCAACAACTCCCCCTGGTGGCACCCACGGCACCCAACAGGGCTGAGAAACCGAACTCCAAGTCCCAGGATGCCCTGTGGGGATCCAGGGCACTGCTGCACTGCAGGAGAAATGCCACCTAGCGTTTTGGGGGAAGCAGTGTCGGCAAATAGGTGCCTTCCCTCATCCTTCCATTCCAGGGGCGTCCCAGTGGGGTTGAGCTGCTGGCCATCCATCACATAGGTTTACAGTTGCAAGCATTTTGAACACTTACAAGATTTTACCTAAGTGTACTGTGCCATTGTGACATTCTTTTTAGTTTATAAAGTTAATAAAGTATTTTGAGTAATTGAGTTAATAAAGCTATTATAATAATCATAAACTGCATGTCTTTTTCCATACTGTAAACCTACCTTTGCCCACCCCTGTACAACTCCTAGTTGGAGGGGATGTCAAAGTTGACAATTGCAGTTGCTGATCTCATTGCCTGATGTCAGATTACATGACTAGAAATCATAGGGCATGACAAATAACAGAAGTTCGTGGTGACTTTCCACCATAGCTTCATGTTTCCAAAGTATCGTGTGCTTTCCCTTTTTCCTGACGTCTAGTAATGTGCTGCCTGACAGAGCCAGTGCTGAACAAATGTTTTCCAGGCACAGTGAAAGCAATAACAGCCCTTCTTTATTTATTCCCATTTATCACGGTATGTAAAACACAAGACATCAGACAGGCGAGCTCGCCTCCTGTTGCTGAGGTCCAAAATACCCTGAGTTGTTGGGTACGTCAGACTAAACAGCTATCAACCACAGTGGTGCGCCATGACTGCCTGTTACTCCCCAAGATTATGTAAATGAAATCTGTGACTGACAGTCAACGGAAAAGTTGTTTAATGTGCCAGGGCCTTTAAATTGTGTCTTAATCATCACAGATAACAAGAAATGGAGTAGAAAACCCAGCAAACAACTGTCTTGAGAGAGGAGGGCAAATTGGATCTAAGCAGGATAGATAAAGAAGGGGAAGGCCCAGATGCTTAGCTGCATATGAGGATAAGAATGTGTAGAGTAAGAAACAAATGCCTTACAGGTCCTTAGTTGGCTTCTTCCTTGAATACACACCAAATACCCGTGTTTTCCGCAACAGAGAAAATATAACTTTAGGAAGCTGGCCATAATGTGCTTTTCCAGTTATCTTCTGACCAATGTCTGTATTCTTTTGCCCATTTTAACATTTTCTTTTCATTAGCCACTTTCAGGTGTGACTTTTTCTTTGAAACATTGCCTCTTTGGCCGGCATCCTGGAGTCGTCGTTTCACTGTTGCAGATAACAATGGTATTTGGCATGTATTTAATGAAGAATGTATGTTATGTTTTTGACCTCGTCATCGGAGCTAAACTCCTCCACATGCCCAGCATAGTTTGCAATCTGTATACATGCATCGATCAGCCACAACAGTAAAACCACCTGCCTAATATTGTGTAAGCCCCCCACGTGTCACCAAAACAACTCCACAAGACCTCTGAAGGTGTGCTATGGTATCTGGCACCAAGTCTTAAACAGCAGATCCTTTAAGTCCCGTAAGTTGCAAGGTAGGGCCTCCATTGATGGGACTTGTTTTTCCTGCACATCGCACAGATGCACACTTAGATTGAGATCTGGGGAATTTGGAGGCCAAGCCAACACCTTGAACTCTTTGTTATGTTCCTCAAACCATTCCTGAATATTTTTTTCAGTGTGGCAGAGCGTATTACCATGCTGAAAGAGGCCACTGCCATCAGGGAATACTGTTGCCATGAAGGGGTATACATGGTATGCAACAATCTTTAGATACGTGGTACATGTCAAAGTAACAGCCACATGCATGCCAGGACCCACCGTTTCCCAGTACAACATTTCCCAGAGCATCACACTGCCTCTGCTGGCTTGCCTCCTTCCCACAGTGTATCCTAATTCCATCTCTTCCCCAAGTAAACAACACACACACACCCCACCTTCCACATGATCTGAAAGAAAATGTCATTTATCAGACAAGAGCACCTCCTTATATTGCTCCTTGGTCCAGTTCTGATGCTCATGTGCCCATTGTAGGGGCTCTAGTCATTGGATAGAGGCTCAGCATGGGCACACAGACCAGTCTGCTGCCATGCAGCCCCATACGCAGCAAGCTGCAATCCATTGTGTCTTATCTCATGGCCAGCATTAAGTCTTTTAGCAATCTGTGGGATCAGACTATATGGGCTTGCCTTCACTCCCCGAACGCATCAGTGAACCTTGGATGCCAATGATCCTGCCACCGGTTGACCTTCCTTGGACTTCTTTTGGTAGGTACTAACCACTGCATACCAGAAACACCCCTACATTCCTGCCATTTTGGAGATGCTCAGACCCAGCCATCCCAATTTGCCCTTTCCAAAGTCTTTCAGATCCTGCTTCCATCATGTCACCTTCAAGGACTGACTGTTTACTTGCTGCCTAATATATCCCACCTCTTGTCAGGCGCCAGTGTAACAAGATAATCGGTGTTCGTCACTTCACCTGTCAGTGGTGTTAATGTTGTTTCTGATTGGTGCAAATAACAATTTAATTTAGTTGTGGTCCAGTTTATTAAATTATGATTGGAAACAAGAAGTTTAAAAAATGTACGCCTGCCATAACTTGCAGTGGGATTGTCACAACTCTAAAAGAATTAAAACAGAATTAAAATCATGACAGTATCTCTCACGTCATATCCCACATATTTTGTGCCAGATTGAGAGTTTAATTAGGTGCTCTCAAATTATTTTTAATCTTACTATCAGTACTTTCTTTGTATTTAATCTACATGCCTGTTTTACAATGCTATGTTCTGAATGGGGATCGTTTTACAAAGCTTCATTTTCAATGCATTGTCTTTTTCTTTTCATTAGCATCTGCTGGAATCTCGGTGTCCCAAAAGAAAGTGCGTCAGATAAGTGATCCTATTCAAATGATTCTCCTTCAGCTGCACAAAGTTATCTATATTACACAGGTTTGGACTCTATCTCTTTCATTCAATCATTTTAAATCTGATTTCTTTATCGGTTAATGCCAAGGTCACTGGTGATGCTACTTTAAGATTACTCAGCACATTTATAGACATTATTTTTTTTTTTTCTTAACAGAGGTTTGATATATCTTTATGGCCTTTACAAGTAATCAAATGCAAAGTATATTTTAATGTACATATGTACAAAAAAAAACTTTTTACCAACTTTAATTGGCAGAAATGAGTCATAACTGAATCGTGTGAAGGTTTTAGTACAGTAACATGCAGACTTCCATTTGTATCAGCCATGATTCAGGAAAGAGAGTTTTTCCCAGCAGTGTGTTTAAGAGGCTCCTTCTGGGAGTCGTTCCAGCTGAGACTGAAAATGCCAAAAGAGCTCATAAGAATAGCAAGAGTAATGTATTTATTAATCGTAATATACAAGAGTGGGATGATTAGAGGCAGCACACAAAAGAACAGGATAGTAAGTGAAATCCTACTGCCCCACAGGACCTGCTTCTCACAGATTAAGGGACTTATTTGTATGCTTTAGCACTTCTTAAATGACACAAATATTTCCCTCTTGCACAATCTTTTTCACTTTAAATGCCACCCAAAGATTTCCTCAATGCTCAAAGTCCTTCCCTGTGTAGGATTGCTGGTCATCAATGACCTCTAGTGGCTCCAGAAAGAAGACAGTCCTTGACCCCCCCTTTATAGATGAGGGCAAAAAGCCGCGCTTGCTTCCAGTCAGCTTGTCTTCATTTAAAGAACGCAGGAGCCAGTTGTTTATCTCAGTGCCCTGGCTGCTGGGCCTGCAGAAATCTTTAGGATTTTTCCCCAGTGTGCCAGGTCTTCCCTGTCATTCTGACTGTCCTGGAGAATTATTTACAGGTTGCACTGCTATCTGGTGCTCCATGTCTTCCATTTATTGAAGCATACCAATTGCTAGTGCATTGCCTATAAAACGCTTTCAGCCCCTAGGAAGTTTTCACATTTTATTGTTGCATAACACTGAATCACTGTGAATTAAATGTGGTATCTTTGACACTGATCATCAGAGAAAGATTAATGTCAAAGTGAAAACAGATCTGTGCAAAGTGGCCTAAATTAATTCAAATATAAACCAGAAAATAGCTGATCAGATAAGTATTCACTTCTTCAAGTCAGTATTTAGTAGATGCACCTTTGGCAGCCATGCCAGCCTTGATTCTGTGTGCACAGGCCTCTGTCAGCTTTGAATGCCTGCACACTGTACTTTTCCCCATTCTTCTTCTTTGCTTAAAATCTGTCTGGTTGCATGGAGATTGTGAGCAAACTGCTTTTTTCAAGTCCAGCCAAAATTGTCAGTTAAATTGAGATCTGGACACTACTCAGCCATCAGGACATTTACATTGTTGGTATAAAGCCATTCTTGTGTGGCTGTGGCTTTATGTTTGGGATCTCTGTCTTGCTGGAAGAGAAATCTTCTCCAGTGGGACAAGTTTCTTACATACTGCTGCAGGTTTTCCTCCAGTATTTCCTTGAATTTTGATGCCTTTATTTACCCCTATTTACTGATCAAGTTTTAGAACACCTCAGTTTTTCCAGTTTTTCTTTAAATTTAATCATTTAAAATGCAGTGAATGATCTAAAATGATCAAAAGGTAAGCAGCAAACTGCCAGAGATTTAAATTTAACATTTTGGTTAGCAAAAATTGAAAAAAAAAAGAAATTTCAGAATATTAAAAATGGGCCTTCTTCAGGGAACAACTAATAGGTTACAACCTGCAGATATTTTGCAGCATTTAAAGTAAATTAAGCCTTACTAGTTGAAACCAACAATTTGCACAAGTGTCCCAACTTCTTTTGATTACTTAAAAACCCTCTGTCTGTCTTAAAGCAGAGTTGGAGCAGACTGTGTTACCGCACCTTCTGAAGTATTACTTGGACAATATTACACTGTATAACTTTTGACCAGTAGTGTATACTCTCACAAGTCTTCCAGGGCCTACTACAGAGAAGTATCCCCAAAATAAGGTACTGCCACCATTGTACTTCACAGTGAAGATGGTTAGTTTTTGATAAGGTGCAGTGTTTAGCATAAGACCTTCTGCCATGTGTCATATAACCACCTCTAGCCAAGATGTCATGGCCCTGTTTTCCTGTGTGACTCACCCATAAACCTGTGACTGGTGTAGCACCCGGGCATCAGTTGTTGTCTGTTGTCTGTCTAACCTGAGCCACTGTAGCTTGTAACTCCTTCAGAGTTTCTACATACTTCCCTCACTAGATTTCTTCTTGCACAATTGCTCAATTTTTGTGTGGATGGCACATTTACATCTGTACCATACTCTATTTTTTATAGATTGATTTAACTAGACTTTAAGGGATATTCAGCAACTTGGACATTTTCTTTTCCCCATCCCCTGACTTGTGCTTTTCAGTCACCTTTTCACAGAGTTGCTTAGGGTGTTCTGTTGTCTTCATTGTCTAGGTTAGGCCACAATAATGACTCACCACAAGTTGAACCTCCCAGATAAGGTGCATTTAGACAACAATCAATTGAAACCCCACACAGGTGGTCTCCTTTGAACTAATGATGGGACTTCTAGCAGCACCAGTGGTGATTTAGATGTGTCATATTAAAGGGGGTGAATACTTACACAATCAGTTATTTTGTGTTTCATATTTGTAATTTATTTGAACCATTATGCATTGAACTGTTTTCACTTTAAAATTAAAAAGTCTTTTTCTGTTGATCAATGTCAAAAAAGACATATTAAATTCATTGTGATTCAACATTGTATAAAAATAAAATGTGAAAACCTCCAAGAGGTGAATGAATATACTTTATAGCCACTGTAGATTTTCTTTATTTTGCCTTGTCAGGCCATCCTGATATACTCCTAATGACAATGGCACTAGTTGTCTGTTCAATCTCCACTTGTCCCTTAATAAATCACATAACCATCCTATTCTTTATTTATAAAGAATGCACTTTAGATGTATCTAAACAATTGCAATGTATATTGACTTTGTAATTTGCCCAGAGCTAAAAGACCCAGACCACACTACTGTATACATTACTCTTCGTTTCACCTTTCATCCACACTACCCCAGGAGAGTGGATATTTCTGGAAATGCTCTCCAGAGCTGTATGCTTTTAGCATCTGTGTTTCAGTGTGGATGGATGAAAACAAAGACTTCTGAAAATGCAGACTGCAATCGCACTCAGATTACTTCATGCTTATTACGTGGCCCTTACTTACGTGGGTCCTGTTCATTACAACATCTCATTATGCGATTGGTCATCCTTCACAGAAAAAAAACACCTATTCCAACATAGTGGCCAGAGAACAGTTGCTTTCCATGGTGCTTGTTGTATTGCATTTCGTGTAGTCTGACTGCTGCAAACATGCACAAAAGACATATAACTTACTAGTCACTACAGTTTTTCAATAAATCTTATGGCCAGCTGAGTTATACCCCTTTGAGGATTTTTCTACCGATGCATGCATCACAAGAGTAGATTAACAGCTACGTCATAAGGGCTTTCAGTCACCTTAGTGCGGACTGAGCTTCGTTTGTAAATGATATAAAAACACTATCCGAAACAGAAATCCTTTTGTTTTAACAACACCATTTTTAAATGAAATGGTAGTAGTGAGAACATATTCCAATTCTTTAGGTGTTTCCTTATCAGTTTTAATCTGGGTGCTATCTATCCAGAAAGATGTAGTAGGTTGTTGTGTGCTTTTTAAATGTCTGAGCAGTTTGTTATACAGTGCCTACTGTATAACAAATAAACATATTTGTATTTTACATCCTGTTTTGGAAACAAGACCTGCAAATTTTTAGAAATACAATAAATGACCACTTTATTTTGAATGTAACTAATTAACATTTAAGAAACAAGAAAATTGACAAACAAGAGGTGACAATTCAATCTATCAAGCCCATTTGTTTAGCTAATAGCTAAGCTGTTCCAATAGCTCATCCAGATGTACCTGTATATTACATTCCATTCCATTTATTTATTTGGCTGACGCCTTTATCTTAGGCGACTTACAACATTTATGATACAGTTGATTTATAGCTTCATATACTCATAGCTTCAGCAGTCTGGGCACTATCAGTGTAAAGTTTGCATATTTTTCCAGAACCTGTACAGTAATCTATTTTTCCTCCTACACCCCAAAAACATTTAAGTTAGGGTAACTGGCAACTCAAAATATGCCCAATGCATATGAATGTGTCCTGCCAAGGACTGTGTTGCCATTGAGGATTAGTTTTTGTGCCTTATGCCGTCAGAATGGCCTCCAGTCCCACAGTCCCAGAACCGGTTTACTGAAAGGATAGATAGAGGTTTACATACAGTAGCACTGTGCGGGAGTCACTTTTTCAGGCATGAAGAACAATATTAATTTTATTTAAATCTTTTGTGGTATTATGCCACACTTCTATCATTTATTTCACACTGATTCATAAGTGCTATTACAGATTATAACATATAAATAGGTTGATCCACTCACAGATTAGTGGAAGAAGGACTGTGGAAAGGGCCTTGAGAGACAGGAAACTTCATAGACACTCCAACCTGGGCACCGAGAAATTGGAGGCAGCACCATTTGCTTTTCGCACAGTGGAGATGGCCACAAACTGTCTGATATCAGACTAGTTAAGGTAGCTGAAGACCCCGGACCCTATAGAATGGGATAACAGTTCAAAGCAGCACTCACTAAAAATAAACCAGTCTTGCACTGGACTGATGGACCCACACATTTTCAGTTTCTCTGGCATTGGATGTTGATTTCAGTGACATGGATAGAAAACAATAAATAAGAGGCAACTCATAGCTTACTTGAAATAAAAATAAAATGTATGATGGTTTCGGCCCTTATAAATTCAACTTCAGTACAAACCTAAATGTTGCTCATCTATAATAATTCTAGCATCTGCTTGTGTAACTGTGCCAAATTCTCCACACAATGCACTAAGATAAATTAGGATGCTTATAAAAGCGCTTCTGAGGGGTGCCATTCACACCATTGTGCTGGGTAAAATGTCAAGAAGCAGATTTCAGATAGCAGCATGCTCAGAGCTGGGGACTTCTATTTATAAAGCACAAAATGTACCTACCTCAGTAGATTGGTCACTCTAGGAAATCTGTCTGCTTAATTACTGACATTAATGGTTTAAATTAAGAGAGTTATCCAAAAAATGGCAAAACCTAAAGTGTGGATATTTTCCATGTATTTTGTCTTTAATATCAGTGTTTTAGTCAATGAGTTTCGTTGCAGTGTAGCTTAGTTCCATTTTTCATCGAGAAAATCCATTTTGTTTTGTGTATCATGACAGATGAAATAAGGATTGCCATTAAAAATTAATTCTGCAGTTGAATTGGAGATATTGATGTGCTTTTTGTTTTATTTAAAGCAATCCCTTGGAGTGACAAATATTTTGATAATAAAGCAATCAAACACGCCCCTGTATTCAATAAGCAATAAAAGCTAAAAATGTAATGAAAAGAGAAATCACTGCACTGCTGTCATACACTGCACTTCATACAGAATAAATCAGCAAGCGTGCTGCGGCATGAAATATAATGGCAGAAATGATTCTGTATTTCTTCTGCAGCTGCCACCAGCGTTACATCAAGACTTCAGAAGGAGGGCCATTGAAAGGTACAAAAAGCTGCTGTTCTGTCCACAGAGCAATCCATACCAGTTGAAAGTGGAAATGAAAAAGGTGGGTGAATGTATGTTCTGTGGTTAACCAAATGCGCTGACTAAATAGATAAATATAGTTTAACTTCACCTATTTATCATTCCTCCTCCACAGTGCCAAACATGCATGTATGGTTGATTGACAATTGCAAATATGGCAAGAAAAGTCGACTTTAATACATTTTATCAGGAGCAAAACCTCAGTTTAGAATTCATAATGAAACAACAATTACATACAAACTACTCAATAACAAAGAAAGAAAGAAAAGAAAGTCCTAAAATCAAATAGGAGGACCTAAATCAGATGTACACCTCAGATAACATTCGTGAATACATAAATAGTATTAAGTAGATGTAAATTTTGTCATATTTCCTCATAAGTAATACAAAGCATCATTTCATATCCATGATTATAATAATTTATTTCCTTTAAACTCAAAACATCCTCATAGTCTACACGCATTAACAAAATGGTGTATGGGTACCCTGCCAAAACACTGTAAAAACCAAAGGTAGGTCACCCATAAGTATATGAATCAGAATATGAATTGGCTTTGTACCAGCCTCCCCTACTCCTGAGTGTTATTAGTTTAGGTGCATTTCTGAATTTTGGACATGATTTAGATAAGTGCTAGTTATTTTCGCTGAAGCCAGACATATAATATATACATCTGGAGACAACCATGAGTGAATTTTGAATCAAACTGGATGAGAACAATTAGAAGTCTCACTGAGTGTCACATTTCTAAAGCAGTCCAACACCTTGTGAATGCGGCGCTCTGAGTAAGGGCAGTGATTTTGAACTGCAAAGATCAGAGGTGCTCTCGTTAACCTTGTCTGACAGAGAGCAAGATGAACTGTCTACAGTTGAAAAGTCTCCAAAAAACACTATTAAAAAAAGAAAAGTTTCCAAAAAAATACTATGATATATGATTGCAGGTGCTGTGTGTGCTCTCTGATGTTCATGTTATGACAATGGTGCAGGACTTAATGTAAGCTTCAAAGAAATGCTAGCTATATTCATGAAAACATAAACTGCAAAATATGCATTTGAAGTAAATGATGTGTCACACCTCATGAAAAGGATGTTGTTAAGAGAGCCCCAGGAGATGTAGATTTCAGTACTCAACACACCCAAATCAACCGATCCACCTGATGACACCAGCAGATGCACAGATGAGGCTGCACAACGTTCACCCTCTGAATACCCGTCTAAATGAGTAACTAAAAAAAGTTAACATTACTGTCTAAATAGAAATGCAAACATACCCTGCCAGAATATAGCCGCAGTGTTTTACTTTGTGGTACAATACATAGACCACAATGCTTATCTAAGCTCTATTTGCTGTTGTGATGTGATAGTCAAAGTGACAGAAAGAGATCATAATAGACAGAAGCAGTTCTCAAGTAGCTGCAGTGGCGTGTGTGCACGTGTCTCCTCTGTTGCAGCAATCATTACAATGTACAAATGATTCATTAAGCATTAATTACCTTGAGCTACTGAGCTCCTGAGTGGATAACAGCAATTTGAGCTTTTTATTTTCTCTCTGCGTCAGGTCTTTTGTTCAGTTTCTTTTTGCTCTCTCCCTGAAACCCCAGCAGTTTAAAATGCAAGGACTGGAGGGACTGGGGTGGGTGTTTTAGGAAGAAATCCCGTGTGCGAAGCCTTTGCAGTGACAGATTTTGCTACTGCTAACTTTTAGAACATCCCCAGACGTGTATTTTCATTTGAGTATCCCATCCGTCAATGTGACTTTTAGATGGTTTTCTTTCTTTTATGTTATTAAGTAGTTTGTACATAACTTCATTTATAAATATGTCTCGTTTGAGTGTGTGTATATGTGTGAGTGGCTGAGCTTAAACATATAAATAGATAAAAAAATAACACCCTTTTAAGTATTTGCTTTTTACATTTGCATATCTCTCAGAATTTTTTAAATCTTATTTGCATGCATCCCAGAATTCTTTTTCTTGAAAAACACATTACCATTCCAATAGATAAATAAATAACACCCTTTTAAGTGTTTGCTTTTACATTTGCATGCATGCATCCCAGAATTCTTTTTCTTGAAAAACACCTTGCCCTTCCTATGAGTTATTGTCATACTTACCTTCGCTCCAAAAGTCAATCCACATTTTTAAAAACAATGATAGCTTTATTCATTTAAAACTTACATCTTATCTAAATAGCCCTATAATGATCTGAAAATAAACTGACACAAGTTAAATACTATTAGTTTTGTACTGTAAAAAGCACAACTTTTTTCCCACCCATTACAGCATGGCAGAACCCATATAGACACAAGAAAGTCCAACAGTGACAAAGATAATCACTGAACCACTGTGATGCACTTATAACAATATACAGTAAAACCTGTAATAAACTCAGTCTTTCTCTTTTTCAAAGATTTTGCAGGGTTCTCCTGAGTTGATTGAACCCATCTTCTTAAATACAGATTATCGTTTTCTATGTCAGTCTATAGGAGGAAACTCAGTAATCCCAGAGGACAGGACAGGTAAGAAAACCAAATGTTACTGTTGATAAAAAAATCTTCTCATATTTAAACTGCAGTTTGGTGGTCATGTTGTGTAATGGTAAACGAGGCTACCTTATAATACCAGGATGTACAACTTAGAACTAAAGAATGACATAAGAAATTTGACAAATGAGGGGATACCATTCAGTCCACCATCTTGTTTGTTCAGCAGATAGCTAAGCGATACTTTTTAAAAATTGTCAAAGTTTATTTAAGTTTATTCAAAATGTTTAGTCACATTATGTCCTGTGGTATTGTATATTGGTCTTCAAAGACTGTCCTCACCTTTACAGTATGGCTGGGACTTTAAGGGGGTACACTCGACTTTGTATTAAGCTGACCCCCTTCTTGTTAACTTTCTCAATCAGTTTCGGATCTGTAAATGTTCTTGCTCCAATTCCGGAAGTCCCAGTCGTTACTGGCTATCACAGCTCTCACTTTGGCCACCATTCTCCGTTTTTTCTTTTTGTTTTTATCCTTTTTCTTCTGCCCCTAATTTTTGCATTGGCTGCCCTGCATACTGATACCTTACCCTTTTATTTGTCTTAGCATTAGTCAAACCTTTCACCTATTATTTAAATAATCAACTTCAAGCTTATGCAGTGGCTGCAGGTTTTTGTTCCAACCAAGTTGCTTAATTAGAAAACAATCCTTGCCAATAATTTAATTTCATGGCTTGTTAGTGCTTTAACTCTGCCATGTCAGGTCATTCTCATATCCTAGATTTGTTTTCCTTTCTAAGGATATCATCCAAATGATTTGAAGTCTTAAACAGATGAGTAATTCTCAGTCCTTCACTTTTTTCTCTTCATTTTCCTTCCAGGTATTTAATGAAACCAAATAGTGCACGATAAATACACACAGGTGACAATGGAAATAAACTAAATGGAGAAAGTCTGCTTTCTTTTGGCATTTGCATCTTATTGCTAATAAGGAGCCATTAAAAACCGAGAGTACAGATGTTTAAGACTAAAATAAGCAGTAAGGGTTCCAAATCTTAACTAGCGAGACAACTAAAATGAAGCAGAATTGTTACTCAAGCAATAAGTGCTTCTTATTAAGCAATTGGGTTGGAACAAAAACCTGCAGCCACTGCGGCCCTCCAGGACTGACTTTGTCCACCGCTGATCTAGCCTCCTGCAGCTATAACCGTTTTAAGATGATCTTCATCCTCATTCCAGGTGGCACATTTCTTAGCTATAGAACCTCCCCTGATGCAGACTCAGAGCAACATTTGTCATTCCCAGATGTAAAAGAAAAAGACCCTCTCTGTAAGTCATTGTCTGGTTTACATTGCTAACACATGGCCATCCAGTGAGTGCTGAGTCATGTATTTTAAGTAAACTTTTGAACACTCAGTAAATAATTAATATACACATACACCATTCAAGTGATTGAAACTTTTGTCAAATAGAAAAACAAACAATCAATTGTTAAACCTTAACCAAACTAAGCTATTCCAGTAATGTCAGTCCAATATCTCAGTCTCTATGCCAAAGTCCATGTAATCCCTCCTGTGGGTGCACTTTGGTTATCAAAATGGCACAGATTGTAAAACTTTTGTGAATTTTCATCCACATATCAGGTCTCCCGCACAGTCTCCTCTGAGCCTGTCAAAATAAGACATGTCCTTAAGTCCTGGGATGCCCTTGTCTGCTCTTCTCTGCACAGCTTCAAGTGCCATCCTTCCCAGTCAATGTTTATTTGGAGATTAAATATTTTCTCCTTCTTTGCATGTTTTTTTCTGCCAGGTTATCCATGGACTCTTGTTTAGTCCAAAGTGAATAAATGTTTGTTTGTGCATAAGTATGTCCTGAACCCAGAAAGAGCTGCTTATGTCTTTCTACTAATACAGCAAGAACAGACTCCGGTGTCCTCATGATCTTGTGATTCAAAAAATGAATGAACTAATTATTCTGTGTTAGGAATTACTGTTGGGGATTTTTGTTCCTGCAATGGTTCCAATGGTCATCCTTTATTTGACAGATCTGAGGGAGCATGTCATATGAACAGTCTGAGTTCACAATAGCAAATGCTGACATATATACCAATGCGTGATCTTATAAAGGTTGAGATAATTTGCATAGCATAGATCTAAAATGTGTCTTTCTCCACCAGTCAAAATTAAAAGAATAGTTTAGTTCATCTCACATCCTGTGCCATGTATGGATATTGAAGGTTACCAGAGTATCTGATTACATTAAAAATATTTGGCAAAACATTTTATCATTGAATAGGCCAACTTATTGATGAAAAGAATTAAATATCATAGGATCTCATCATCTCTATGGTGAATATCCTGGAAGTGTTGAGCATAACAAATCTTCATTGCACAGAAGAGCACACAGGAGATTTGCCCTACAATTATCGTAATTCTGTATTTCTCTTCTGTGATTCCTTTACATGCGTTTCTGGCATTGCCTATGACGTGCTGTTAAAGGAAGAGCAACCCTTAATATCTTCAATCCAAATAAAGCAAACTAAAGTGAAATAGCAGGCATAACAGGCCTGGGAAATTGAGACAATTAAATGGAAGAGTTCACTACTTGATTTCCTTCAAGCATGTGCCACAATAACAGCAAATATAAAGAACCCAACAGCAAACTCCGATTGGCAGTGTGATTATGTGATTAAAACAAAGAGGAAAAAGCAGCGAGAGCAAGTTCTGCAGAGAAAGTTAAAAATGAACTCTGAACCTGCAATGTCTCTACATGCACATTTAGCACCTCATTTCATTACTTTCGTTATTTGATGCATGTGCGTAGTATTTATTAAGTATATTACGCAATCCAATTTCATTTTCTTATTTGTATTTTTATGAAATGCAATGCAAACTACAATACTAGTAAATGAAAACTATAAAGATGAAAGATGTAAATCAGCTCCTAAAACTCATAAAAATGTTTGAGATTCCATTATGTTTATCTGTTTGTAGTCAACAAAGAATATAATGGGTCCTCTCCAGTGTTTTTCAGACTGATTTAAAATAGTAGAGGTTAATGCAGTATGATAAGAAATTGCTATTATACACCATCAGTTTGACATTTTATACTTTGAAACCCAGATAAACAAATTGGATATCAGGTAAAGCGCCTGTTCTTGCAGGTATGTAATCAATGAAATGTCAGAAAGAATTTTATAATCTTTCAGATATCTGAGGAGAAGAGCTAATGAATAAACACTATCCAGGCACAACTCCAAGCAAGCCATCAGGCTGCCGGTATTGTGCCAGTTACTGGCAAGGAAACTGAGAGTAGACATCACTACACACATTGAACACAGGGTAGGAATTTGTAAGACTCCTGTCATGGCTTTGTAGTCTGAAACCTTTCTCCTTCTTTCAGGTGGCTGCACTGGGGTGGATTATCAGGAAGGAGTCACATATGAACAGATGCAGGTTGGTGTGCAACATAAAAAACATGAAATAGGTTGAGATGTTGAGGAGTTGCTATGTCACCAATGTTTAACCTGACATCATTTGCTGATTCACATCAGATAAAATTACATTTTTGTTTTGTCTGGACGTTTTCAGTCACTGACAATGTATACAGTGAATTCAGAAAGTATTCAGACCCCTTCACATTCTGTGTTGTAGATTTAATTTTAAATGGATGAGTTTGCCATTTTTGCCAATCAATCTGCTCTCTAGACCCTCCCAGAGGTTGTAGTGAAGAACAGAATTAAAACAAAACTGAGTGCCAACAGAAGTGCGTCAAGAAACGCTATGGGGGCTCCTTAATTCCAACAATAATTCATTTCCATAATGCTTTACTGGGACTGGGACTGCTAAATAAGACCATAAAATGTGTGTATATATGTTTATTTATCTATCTATTTATGTATTTACAGAGCTTTTGTAAAATGCTAAATTCCCTGTAGGGACAAATAAAGTTCTATCTATCTATCTATCTATCTATCTATCTATCTATCTATCTATCTATCTATCTATCTATCTATCTATCTATCTATCTATCTATCTATCTATCGTGGACCACCAGACTGGCACAGCGCTGCCCAAACCCGACACAGACACATGCAGAGGCACAAGTACAAGCACCCGCTTTTATTTTTCTTCTTTTTTCCCTTGTGGGAAACGCCTTCCCCCATTTCCCACAACCACAGCACAGTTCACAAACAGCACAACACAATACTCTTCTTCTCTCTCTTTTCTTCTCTCCACTCTTTCAGGCCAGCTTCATTGACCTCCTCTAGACTCTGGTTCCCTGAACAGAGTGAGGCAGCCTCTGGTTTATAGTGCAACCAGAAGTGCTCTAGGTGCTCTCTGATCCTCTACCGTCAGCACTACCGGGTATGGCAGAAGTGTTGCAGTCCAGGGCCTCGGAGCTGTCCAGTAAAAATGTGTTTCAGAAAGATTAGCATATTTATTAAAAATCAAAAACTGAAATCTGCAAAAAGTGTAGAGATCTGAATACTTCTGAATTCACTGTATATGAATATGATTGAATACATGTAAAATGCACTTGATCTTCTTCTTCTTTCGGCTGCTCCCGTTAGGGGTTGCCACAGTGGATCATCTTCTTCCATATCTTTCTGTCCTCTGCATCTTGTTCTGTTACACCCATCACCTGTATGTCTCTCTCACCACATCCATAAACCTTCGCTTAGGCCTTCCTCTTTTCTGCTTCCCTGGCATTCTACCAATATACCCAGCATCTCTCCTCTGCACATGTCCAAACCAATGCAATCTCACCTCTCTGACTTTGTCTCCCAACCGTCCAACTTGAGCTGACTCTCTAATGTACTCATTTCTAATCCTGTCCATCCTAGTCACACCCAGTGCAAATCTTAGCTTCTTTAACTCTGCCACCTCCAGCTGTGCCTCCTGCTTTGTGGTCAGTGCCACCGTCTCCAACCCATATAACATAGCTGGTCTCACTACCGTCCTGTAGACCTTCCCTTTCACTCTTGCTGATACCCGTCTGTCACAAATCACTCCTGACACTCTTCTCCACCCATTCCACCCTGCCTGCACTCTCTTTTTCAGGTCCTTTTCTCCCTCCTTAGTGTCCAACCTCTCATACAACTCATCTTTTTCTTTAGCCTTCGCCACCTCTCTCTTCACCTTGTGCCTTATCTCCTTGTACTCTTGTCTACTTTGTGCATCTCTCTGACCATTCCACTTCTTCTTTGCCATCCTCTTCCTCTGTTGAATCTCCTGTATTTCCTCATTCCACCACCAGGTTTCCTTTTCCTCCTTCCTCTTTCCAGATGTCACGCCAAGCACCCTTCTTGCTGTCACCCTTACTACATCTGCTGTAGTTTCCAAGCTGTCTGGTAACTCTTCACTGCCACCCAGTGCCTGTCTCACCTCCTCCCTAAACTCAACCTTGGAGTCTTCCTTTTTCAACTTCCACCATTTTATCCTTGGCTCTGCCCTCACTCTCTTCCTCTTCTTGATCTTCAACGTCATCCTTCAGACCACCCTCCTATGCTGCTTAACTACACTTTCCCTTGCCACCACTTTGCAGTCTTCAATTTCCTTCAGATTGACACTTCTTCATAGGATATAATCTACCTGTGTGCATCTTCCTCCACTCTTGTACATCTCTTGTACATCCTCCCTCTTCTTAAAATAAGTATTCACCACAGCCATGCCCATCCTTTTGGCAAAATCCACTATCCTCTGACCTTCTTCATTCCTCTCCTTGGCACCATACCTACCCATCACCTCCTCATCTCCACTGTTCCCTTCACCAACATGCCCATTGAAATCCGCTCCAATCACCATTTTCTGTCCCTTGGGTACACTGTTCATCACGTCATCCAACTCACTCCAAAAATCTTCTTTCTCACCCATTGCACACCCAACTTGCGGTCCATATACACTAACAACATTCATCATCACACCTACAATTTCCAGCTTCATAATCATTACTCTGCCTGACACTCTTTTCACCTCCAGAACACTCTTGACATACTGTTCCTTCAGAATAACTCCTACCCCATTTCTCCTCCCATCCACACCATGATAGAACAATTTGAATCCAACTCCGAACCACTTGGCTTTACTCCCCTTCCATTTAGTCTCTTGTACGCACAATATATCAACCTTCCTTCTCTCCATCATATCGGCCAACTCTCTCCCCTTACCAGTCATACTGCCAACATTCAAAGTTCCTACCCTCAGTTCCACTCCCTTTACTTTCCTCCTCTCCTCCTGCCTCTGGACACGTCTCCCCCCTCTTCTTTTCCTTCTTCTTCTTCGGCCAACAGTAGCCCAACTTCCGCCAGCACCCTGTTGGCTAACAGTACTGGTGGCGGTCGTTGTTAACCCGGGGCTCGACCGATCCGGTATGGAAATTTGCATTGTTGTCCTTCTACATCCCAGTCACTACATTAAAATAGTGCTAGATGTTCAATAAGGTTAATGAAAAGCTAAACTAGCATTTCAGGCAGAAACTGGTATGCCAGCCACACTTTTTGGTCTTAAATGACACCATGTTGTTTGCATTGGGAATTTATATTTCCTGGAGACTGGAATGACTGGAGCTAGAAGAAGGCTAGAGACAGGCTTTGGACTCCTCATCCAGGTTAGCTTGGAAAAAGTCAAGTATGTGAGCCATTGTGCATCCTCTGAATCCTTCCAACATGTAAATATATCCTTGTAAGATTTCAGAACGTTCAAACGTGCGACAAAGGGATTTGAATATTCCTGTCTTGTACTAAGTTCCAACACAATCACTGTGAAATGCCTGGCTGCTGCTTCATTTTGTTAAATAAAAAACCTGTTAAAAGTCTTTTCCAGTTATAGGACTTATCTCATTTCACAGTATCACATTTCACAATATATTCCTTTTTATAGCCTTCACTTTCGGTGCAATGAAAATTTAAAAAATAAAGAAAACAGCGAAGAGCTGATGACCAGTAAACCTGTTTAATGCAAATAACCGACAATGAAACCAAATAGTATAAAGAAATGGATGTCTCATGTCTCGTTTCTTTTCCATCGAGAAAAATGTCTTTTCCATCATGGACTCTCATTCACTATGCAAGCCAGGTCTTTAAATAGCTCTTTAAATAGCTCCCTAGGAAAAAAAGCAGGGAAATCCGGGGCTAAACAGGAAGTGATGTCACAACCTGTCCTGCAGAAGAGAGGATGGTCATTAGTGTTTGCTTTCACCCTGACAGTGCGGGTAGTTGTCTTGCCTCATCATTAGCCATCAATGCGCTCCCCTGGCACTCACGGACAAAAGCAGACATTTATTAGTTTAAATGTTATATCTCTAGAAGAGCCCATGGTTGTTGAGTGTTACGCACCGTTTGAAGAGTCAAAGAACTGATTAAGCTCTAGAACTGTCATCAGCAAAACAGTTCCTAATGACTGTTATCAACTCGACTAATAGCTGACAAGCGAAGCCAGACCAGACTAAAGGGATAAGGGTTGGGAAACCTTACAACTGAAAGGGTGTCCACACTTTTGTGTTTGCTATATTTATCTTTTTATAAATATATAATATATATATATAAATTGTAACTGCACATTAACATTTTCATAATAATGGTATTGTTTCATGTCAACAAAATCTTGAGTTTGTCCAGGCATATCCAAAATTTTACATTGAACTATAAGCTAGCAATACTCCTTTTCATACTTTAATATAAGTAATAAAATCACATTATTCTGTAATTTGATCATAAGTGCTATTGGAAATTAATTTATTTGGTAGTGCAGAAACATTTTTAAATAGCTTAGTATAAAAGTTTAGCCTTTGCTTGTTTGTTCCAAAGTTAACTGGATTTAAAGCATAATCTTGTGACAGGAGATTTGTATACATTACTTTATTGGAAACTTTACAAAGAAGGATTTATTATATAAAGAAAAAGTTGTCTGTATGAAATACACTTATTGTTGCTATTGAAGGATAAAAGAAATCTGGAACTCAGAGAGCCAAGGGATATTTTAAGCTATTACCAGTTGCTGATGCGTAAAGTAGCTTATGTCTTGTCTACTCACTTCTCCGCTGCTTTCCTGCTCTAATTTCCTCTAGTTGATTAACAGTCTGTATTAAAGGGGTTTTAAAGCACAATCTGCCCAATGTCATTCCTGCCTGTCGATGGTACCACTTTTTAAAAGTTTTACAGAAAATCTTTGTTTGTTACTCTTTTTCCTTATGTAACTTAAATGTTTTCAACCATTCTGTAATCTTCTAAAAAGAGGGCTTGAGTGTTCTCATGGTCAAAATATCTTGCTTTCAGGCTGTAGCCTGCTATTTCTGGGTGTCAGTCCCCTCCGTTCTCCTCCAGGAGGTGCTCTGTTTTAGCCACATGCCCATTCCAACACAGTCTGCTAAGAAGTGCATCTGGGGGTCTTTTCTGCCCATTGCTGTCAGGCAATTCAGTGCTTCCACCTAATGTACTTGTTACATTTATTTGTATTTATTTATTTATCGATTGATTGATTGGCTTATCTGTCCTGTGAGCCTGTATTCTTGATTTTTATGTTTCTACTGCTGTATGCACATGAATTTCCCCATGAGATTTATAAAGTTTATCTAATCTGATTTAGAGCTTTATTGTCTACAGCTTAACTGGTTACCAGTTATTCCTCAGTATTTGGGCAAACTTCTTCAGTTTTTATAGCTAAGATGGTGATAGCACAAAAAAACGTTCCCAGGTGTCCCTTTACTTTCCCACATCATTGGACTGAAATTGTGAGCAGCATTATACATTTAAATTAATAAATAAGTAATCAAATCAGATTAAGGGTATTTATTAAATAGCCTGCTTTTGTACTTTAGACCATGATTGAAGAGGTTCTCCAAGCGAATGGCTACTACAATGCAATGTCATGCAGGTAAGTCTATCTTTTTATAGTCTTGTAAAAAGTCAATCCCTAACATCCAGAAAGTGGCAGAAAATAGAATGATGGCAAATTAGAGGCCATCGCTACTACTGCCATCAATTCTCTGCAGGAGGAGTCACTCTTCAGCTCATTCCATCACAATCTACTAAGAGGAGGATAAGATCTATCTATCTATCTATCTATCTATCTATCTATCTATCTATCTATCTATCTATCTATCTATCTATCTATCTATCTATCTATCTATCTATCTATCTATCTATCTATCTCTCTCTCTCTCTCTCTCTCTCTCTCTCTCTCTCTCTCTCTCTCTCTCTCTGTCTGTCTGTCTGTCTGTCTGTCTGTCTGTCTGTCTGTCTAAATGGTAACTCATAATTTCCAATGAATCTTGAAATAAACTAATTGACTCCCAAAAACTGACTTTATTTTGTTTATGATTGTATGTGCTGGTGCAGATATCTTTTATTGGTAAAAACAGTGATTGGGAGAAGCTGATTAGAACTGTAAAGCTTGAACTGCATAGTGATAAAATTTTATGTTTGAAGTGACATCCTTCACATCTTCTATAACTCTGTAATGGCCAGTGCAGTTTTTTACATGGTAGTGTCTATTAAAATCACTTCAAGAGAGGCCCACCATATCGACAAGCTAATTAAAAAGCGGGCTCAGTTATGGGATGCAGTCTTGACCCACTGGAGGACGTAGCAAAGGAGAGAATTAAAATAAAACACAGTGCCATTATGAACAATGCTGCCCATCCTCTCTGTGACACACTAACATCGAGAACTGTCAGCCAATGAGTTATTCAGCAGAAGTGTGATAAGAAACACTACTGGGGCTCCTTTATACCAGCAGCAGTACGTCTGTTTGTTTCGTGTTAATTTTCATTCTTTTTAGTCATTCTGTTGTGTGTTCAGATCAAAGTATATGTGTATATTTATTTATTTATTCTCATTATTATTTGTAGAACTTATGTAAAAAGCCAAAATTCACCCTGAGGACAAATAAAGTAAATCTCTATCTATCTATCTATCTATCTATCTATCTATCTATCTATCTATCTATCTATCTATCTATCTATCTATCTATCTATCTATCTATCTATCTATCTATCTATCTATCTATCTATCTATCTATCTATCTATCTATCTATCTATCTATCTATCTATCTATCTATCTATCTACAGTACATGGTATTGTGGGGGCCTAGAGGCTGAGTAGAATATACAACTTTGCAGTATTTTAAAATCTACGTGGCTTTGCAAAACATGTTCATTTTACAAGTAGAAAAACAGTTGAGAAATGTGCAAGTAAGAAATCGTGCCTACCACACAGTACCAGCTCTGTCTTCAGTAATGATAGCACTGCTATATCGTATGTTACTTTATTGCCGTATCTCTACAAGGTTAAATTAAGAAATCGGTAACTCTGCCATTTGGACCATACACAGTAAATCTTTTTTCCAGTGTCTATTCTGACTTCTACACAACATGTTTGTCTTCAAACCAGAATAACTAAATTCCTGTATTGCACTAATTCTTTTCGTTTGTATTTATCACAGGAATCTTTCCAGTCCATGGGGAAGCCGGGGTCTTCCTGCTACAAAGAGATAAATATGTTCCATCAAGTCTTTTGACGATGTTTAAAGCTAAAGTTATACTGCCAGTACCTCACTGAAATGAATTGTACTTGCCAATTATTCCATTTGTAATTAGAGAGCCACCGTGTATGAGATAATCACTAATCACCCATTTGCAGTGGTCTTTAATTAAGTTTTTGTCACAGTGCTTTAGTTTTAATATCCTTATAATACACAGCAGTATCTCCTGTAATCTAAAGCAAATCTTCACTTTAAGAATGTAAGTGCCCCCTAAATGAATCCTGGAGGTTATCAACGCCACTTAGGATGTGCTATTTCATGCATTTTTGCAGCATATCTATATTATAATATTTTTTTAATACTCTAATAATTATTAATGACACTACATTCTATTTAATCTTTCTTTATGGAAGGAAATAACATTATAGCAGTACACTTAGAAATAAGCTTTTTATAATGTGTGCCTCTCAGGGTGGTGCTGTGATAAGTTTGACAGCAAAACTGTCCTTTAGTTTTTCTAAGAAATATTTTTCTGTGCAATATTCTTTCTAAAAGTACTCTTTAAGCATTTTTTTTTGGTGTGAAGTTGCAAATTCAGATGATAGTTCTAGCAATTCAGGCATCATATTTCTGAGTGTAAAATTCAACCTGTTGTGCAAATGGCTGTCCTGAATTCTAAGCAATCATGCTAAATGTTTCTGCATGGTAAAAGGAACACTGCCTTGTGCTGTAGTGTGTGTATCATTGGCCATTTCAACCAGAATGAAGTCCCTTTTTGTCCCGTAGAGTAGTGGTGGCATACTGTACAATGGATACTGTGGTCCTGTTCATATCCCCATAAACAGTTCAGTCAGCTTTAGGTTCGCCATTGTGTGACTACAGAGTGATGCAGCATATACACCACGGTATTCCCTGATCTCAAAGAAAAAATGTATTTTGTAATTGAAATTTGATCTATATTGGTTTGGGTATTTAATTTTTACTATTAATGGTGGCTTAAGTATGATTAATTATTGATGCAAGCTCTGTATAATACTTTCACCTATTCGGAATGATTGCTAGATTGTATTTACAGCCATTCTTAAGCACTACATATTTTACCTTCTTGCAGAATATCAAAAGGGGAAAAGAAAAATGGCAAAATATATAATCATATATAATCAATGAAGAACTGCAGTTACTTTAAAGGGAAAACTTGAATGTGCTATTCAAATCTAAAAAGGGAAAAATAGATCTAGATTTAAATGCAGGAGAGGGATGTGTTTTCTATGCACATTTTACTAATTTAATTTCCAAATCTTTAAATTAATTTTTCACTATAAACTGATGAAATAAGAATTGTGTTAATAATTTGGTTTGCACGTGTGTCACTTTATAAAACTAATTTAATGTCGACTGGAAATATGTTAGAAACAACAAATGAAATTTAGCTGTGCGCGTTGTCATGCGGAAGTTGGAAGCAAAGTTCAATAACGGGACTTGAAATATGGGGGGGGGGGGGGGTCACCTAACTTTATGGTGATCCACAGAAAATTAAAAAAAAATGCATTTTGTTTGATAAATTTCTGCTTAGTTCATAACAAGAGTATATAGACAACATATTAATTCATGTAAGCTATCAGTTCAACTCTATAGTTCTCATTTTCTACTTATTTTTAATATTTTGTTACATTTTTTTCCTTAACGGGTTTAACATTATTATTCAAGTCACTAAAACTTGAAAGGGGGTCTTTTCTTATAGACTGAAAATTGAAAGTTCATTTGTCCAGTCATAAAGTGGGGTTAGATACTATATATGGATCATTTTCTGTGTATTATAAAATATGAAATGTTTGTTAATGGGTGTATAATCTGACTTTATTATAAGATAAATCTTACTGTACAGATTTACCTAACACGGATTATTATGTAGAGATTTTTTGTGCACTTTTTTTTTTTTTTAACAAAGATGGCAGTTAATTCTAAAGATATTACATTGATTAGTGTTCTTTGTTTAGATTTGGCCTATTTCATCTTTATAAAGAAGGTGAAAACTGGTTAATGTAGTACACTGTCTCCTATACTTAAACACATGCTCATGATGAACTGATACTACATTAAGTATCTAAAAAACATTTCTCTGCGAGTAAAGTAACAAATGGTTAGACTTGCCAGTATGTGAATTAGGTAGAAACTTAATTTTCAATTCTGTTATTAATTGAACAAAATTTCTGAAGATATTCATTGGCTTATGGAATAAGCATACTTTACCGAACGCTGTCTGAACCCCATGCTGCCTTACAGCTCTTTGGAAATAACACATTTCCAGCCTTAGCCAGCAGAAATAATTGGGGCATAAGAGCTTCCTCATTTATCAAACATGAAGACTATAGCAGTGCAATAAATAATTAAATTGGACATTCTCTAATGTCCTTTAAGCATTCTCAGGTAAAAATGTCATATGTTATTGATGTAGAGGAAGACCTGGTCTTTGCGGTTACAGAATTTCTTTGTAATAAACTCAGATGAGCCTTCTTTGCCTAATAAGACTTTTTCTTGCTCTGGTGGTGTGTTGTTCATTGTAATGAAGAATAATCCCATATAGTTTTTATTATTTTAGTATTGTCAGAGAATCTTAGATGACAGGACTAAATGATTAGAACATTAAAACAATTGTGACAAAAACAGGCATTCAGCCCAACAAGCTCGTCCATCCGATTCACCTAGATAGTACTAAATAGCATTAAGTTGAAATCTGAAGGTGCCTAAAGTCCTGCTCTCCCGCACACTATGTATAAATTTATTCCAAACATCCATGGCTCTTTGCATGAAGAAAAACTTTAAAACATTTATAAGAGTGACCTGAACAAGTTTCTAGCCCTGTCCCACATTCTTGTAGTAGATTTTATTTTAAGCTAACAACTGTAATAGTTCCTTTCATAATTTTAAACTCTTTGATCATGTCACCTCTTAATTTCCATTTGCTTAAACTAAAACGGTTCAACACCTTCACTCTGTCCTCATACCTCCTACCCCTCAGTCCAAGAATCAGCCTAGTCACTCTCTTCTGGACTTTCTCTAATGCTGCTATGTCTTTTTGCAACATGGAGACCAGAACTATACACAAGTAAGGCCTTACTAGTGTGTTATACTTAAGCACAACCTCCCTTGAGTTTTACTCTGCACATTGTGATATTTAACCCAACATCCTAACAGCCTTCTTGATCGCTTCTCTATGATGTGATGGTTAAATCTCATTGACTTGTTGATTTTGAGCACCCTGTCCATTGAGTAACAGCTAATTCTTCATCACTCATGCCTTTGTCTTTAGTTGTCATTCTTCACTTTTTAATCTTCAATCACACATTTTTATTCCAGTGTATGTTCATGGGAACCCAAGTCTGTCCCATGGGTATCTCTCATACCCATTCACTCTCATGTGGAGTCAGTTTAGAGCTTCCAGTCATCCAAACCCACACTTCTTTGAGGTACCCAGGTCAGGCTAGAACTCAATCCTAGGACTCCAAAGGTGCTAGCCACTTATTTATTTTACCCTTTATTTCTACTCTATATTGCTATTCCCATGCTCAAATCACTACTGCAACACCATGATTTTTCTTTCTTATCCACCATTTTAATAAAGTAAAAGCAGATCCAGTTTGGAAGGAAAAGAGGATAAAACACGAAGTACAATTAGGCAAGGAGGTCAATTCTAGAAGTTCATTACTGAAGAGGAAAACACGGAGCCAACTGAGATATCCAAAAACTGTTGCAAACCCCACAGTGCACTGTAATTATCCCTTTTGTGACCATAACGTTTGCACAGTTCTAATGATTAGATGGACATATTTTCTTTATTAGAAGTTGCTTTCTGTCTTGAGGTTTTCTGCATTGAACTGATCATCTTCTCAGCATATGGGTGGTCAGCTAGATGTGAGTTGGGGGCTGCCTTACCTCTTCATTCAGTAAGAACAGTTGCAAAGAGGATTACTGAAGTTGGGATGCAAGAGAAATTTGTAATGTTATGATAAAAGTTTGTGAGGGCTTTTGTAAATGATAATTTATATTTTTAACATAACAGTAAAAAAAATACTTTCATGTACTTTATGAAACATTCTGCACTTTACAAGTTGTCTTTTCAATGTATTATATCAGCTCATCTTAGTCATTAAATGCCAATACGCTTTAAAATGAATCAGTCTGCAGTCTATAAGCTATCTTTTATGGTATATACTGTTATTAAGCACTTATAAAACTGAAGCGGTGCAAAAAGAAAAGCTGCACAAAGCATTTCGTTCATGAAGGCGAATATTTAACCAAATCTCATGTGATGAATAAACTACTTTTTAAATTTAACACACCAAATGCATTTCAGCATCAGCACAAACAGAAGGTTTTTAAAATTTTAACCAAAAACTTAAATCTTCACAAGAGGGCTGATGGTGAGGTTACTTTAATGGTTGCACTGTAACAGGATTGCCGATGACTGTGCAGATATAAGAGGCCTGATAGACCCTTGGATGAAAGTGCTTGCCAATCGTAACACGCAGTATGGTTTTCTGGGTTCGTGGCCACTGCTATAGCCCACCACACTAACAATCACTGGACTACAAAATGTGAACATTCAGGGGAAGAGAAATATTCAGTAGTTACGGTAATCAGTTCACTGTAATTTCATTGTAAGAAGTTTTCGCAAGGAGCCAGAAAGTCAGACACACACGTCTTGAAATTAAATTGTTTGCAGTTATTTATTACTGTGTGTTAGCACCAGGGAATACCTATTGTACATTAGAGGACAAAACACTTAACAATAAATGCTAATTACGTTTTGGAAAAATGTTCCATTATTGCTCAGGGTGATTTCTCAATGCAAAATTAATCATAAGATCCTTTACAGGAGCTGCGCTCTAATATCTTAAGAAAAGCTTTATAAGTATAAATAAGTCTACGCAAAATTAATAATATATTGAAATAATTCAAATTAGAAATTCATGCTTTCTTTACTGTCAAAGGGTCTATAAATCCGATGTCAACAGCAGTGATGTTAAAGCTTACACTTCAGTGCTTGTTTGTCTCTTCGCAGAGCTAAAGGTTGTCACTTTGTTCTCCTAACTATAATGTTAACACTGTGTGAAAATAATAGACTGTTGGTTTCTCTGGGGAATGATGTGTAAAGCTTTTGAAACAACATGTCTAGCCAGTGAAAATTACTTTGAGTAGCCAAGGTAGTGTGAATCCAATTAAGAACATGCAGTGGTGCCTGCTGCATCTATGCCATGAGCTGGGAATATTATTGACAGCCTGCTGTCTGCTTTAACATGCTTAGGTGATGTCCCCCTTGTTTATAGGAAGATTTTTTAAAAGTGATGTGCTGAAGTATAGAATTATGAAATGTAAAAAATATTTATTTTTATTAACGAGTATATCCTAAATCATTGAAAAAGAACTCTGGGATTTTGGCGATTAAAAGATGTGTACATCTGAAACACATAACCATGGTTGTGTATTGGAAAATTGAAATTGAAAAATGTCAAAGTTTGTAACTACTACTTTATGCCAGTGCTAATGTCAATGCAATTTTAATGCACAATGGGATCCACGTCATGTATCTGCCCCCAACTAGAAACACCCGGAGATTTGCCGAACACATGCATTGACTACCTCCCAGAATGAGCTGCGTGAGAGTTTAAAATAGAACTGGTGATCTCTGCCAACACTGCGGTACCCTGCATCACTTCCGTCAGTTCTCTACACCAATCAAAAAGTGGGACAGTTTTTATTTAGGGTTATGTCAGAAATATTGTTGGTGATGAAGTTGGGCTCAAATATGCTTGAACAACACACAGAAACACGCACAGCCTGAGAGACTCAAAAGCCACCCGGGAAACTGGGCAAAGCAAACAGCAGAGTGGGGCAAGGGCATGATAAAGGCACTTGGGGGTCATTGTACTAGGACTGCCCGAGAGCCTGGCATGTTGCTATTAATGTATGAACCTAACTTTGGGATGTTTCTACACATTTTTAAGACAACTGAGTTTGGGTTTCTATTTGGTAAAGACATATATATAAAACTTTTAAATCACAGAGATCTTTTTCAGTGACCCTGATGTATAGCTGGATTTTTTATTCATTATAAAATGAGGATTTTTTAATGGATTATATTTTTGTGTTATCTGTGTATAATGAACAGTGCAAGACTGAATAAAATATCAAGCTCAATTAACAAAGTGTTGTCCTTTTATTGAATTGTGCTAATTATTTAAAAAATTACAATCTAATGTAACTTTCTGTGGGGATTCTGCATTTAGGGCTGTTATTAATAATTAGTAAGTTCAAATCAATCCAGCGCCATGCGGAGCATCATCCAGGGGATCAGTCCCCATTCTGGAACTGCTGCCGATCGACGTTCATCCCCCTTGCAGACTTGTCAACAATTGTCGTTTTGTTGGTTCCCCTTTGAGATTTGTCGCTGATCGTCATCCGGGGTGGAGGATTGTTTTCCCCTTAACCGTTTCTCATTCAGTACTATTGTAATTCATGAATCAGTGTGACCCATAGTTTAACAAACGCTGCTTTAACATACTGTTAAAATGTTTATAGCAAACTCAACTTAGTCATCACAATAACATTTTTCCAATTTTCTGTGATATGCTCAATGCAGTTTCTTATTAGAACATTAGAAAGATATAGACAAGAACAGGCCATTCAGCCCAACAAACTTTGCAAGTCCTAGCCGCCGAATTCCTCCAAAATAATATTAAGTCGAGTTTTGAAGGTCCCTAAACTCCTACTGTCTATCACACCACTTGTCGTTTGTTCCAAGTGTCTGTGGTACTCTGTGTGAAGAAAAACCTCCTAATGTTTGTGCGAAATTTACCAATGTCCTTTTTGTAGCCTGGAGGCCAAAACTGCATGAAGAACTCAAGATGAGGCCTCACCAGTGGGGTATAAAGCTTCAGCATAACCTCCTCGTGCTATGTAACCTAACATTTTGTCAGCTTCATTAATGGCCTCTGAACACTGTCTAGCAGTTGATAGTCTCAAGTCCACTATAACTTCTAAATCATTCTCATAAGGTATACTTTCAATTTTCAGACTTGGATGCAATGCCATCTACATTCACTTCCTCCAACTCTGTGAGTTGATCCCAGCCAGGACCCTACCTGAGACTCATAGTCATGTATCCGGGCAGCTGCTCTTTCTAGTCTAATTAAACTAGTTTCTCTGTTTTTCTAAACTTGGAACATACACATTCTTTTATGTCTGACAAAGGTCACGAAGCACAGATTACAATATTGAGGACTGAACTTAATGTCCTTTTAAAACAATGTGTTGAATTTCAAGCTCATCATGTTCCTGCTTATTATTGATGTTAGTCTTGCATCTTCAAAGGACAGAGCCCTTTACCTTCGCTCATAGTGTTAACACCAAGTAATTTGTGTTACATAGTAAAACAATTCAGAAGTTTGCAATTTTTATTTAAAGCTATTCTCTGATAACTTTGTTCTAGTTGCACCTGTTATTGAAGAGTTTTTTTGTGGTAAGATGAAGCTTGCTAAGCTTCCTGATGAAGATGTTGAAATGTTAGACACTCCAGTTATGGTTAAGATGGCTGTCACATATTTGAACTCTGGTAAGACTCATGGACATGATGGAATACCTATTAAATATCACTCTGCTTTATGGGATCAGCTATTAAATGAATTGCTATATTTAAATATAAATGTACTTTTTCTGTTACTTAAATAAGGTAAAGACCCACATCTTTGTTGAATTACTGTCCTTCACCCTAATTAACAAATACATCATATTACTGCCTAAAGTTCTTGCTCTTGATCAGCTGTCATTTCAAAATCAATTCACTCAAATCAAATCTAATCCCATTTTGCCTCTGACGATGCCTGTTCTGCTTCTTCATGTTCATTGCCAGCCGCAGTATTATTAGTGGATGCTGAAAAAGCATTTATTGATTTATAACTTTGGGGTTAAAAATATTGTTGGGTTTTGGCTTGGGGTTCACTGTATTGGGTCAGCAGTAGGCCTGCAGCATAGTGATATTCTTTCATTCTTAATGATTAGCAGAGATAGTAGATAGGATTGTCCATTATCTCCACTTTTAATTGCTCTTTCATTGGAGTCTCTTGCTCATAGCAACTCAAAAGTTTGTACTTTTTTCCATTATTGTTATTAATAATTACTAACATCATACATAATTACATGCAAATGATGTTCTTTTATATCTTGATATGTTGCATTCTGATTTAACAGGGTATCTTGAAACTTTTTGTTCATTTTGAGAGGATGTGCCACTCTAAAATTAATTTGGCCAAATCTGTTCTTTTAAATCATTGCTGTCAGTCACCCACTTTCCCTCCTGTGATAGCTGTTACCAATGTGTTCAAATACCTTGGGGTTGAGAATGGTTTCACCTGTGACCTGATTGACAATCTAAATTTCTGTTGTATACCAGTGGACTAGGCAGGCCCCTAGTATACATAAACAATGCTGATTCTACAGTCAAGAATTACCCGGAATGAGGGACATGGACACAAAATCAGTGGAGTTGTTTAGTTTATAAATTCATTGTTGTGGTAATTACTGTTGTCTACTGACTGACTCTTATGCTCATTGCCAACAGTAGCCAAACTGACCAAATGTTAAAAACATTTTCAGCGCTGATGTTCATTTCATATTATAAAGGAGTTCATTTTTTAAAATTACTTTAGCATTTTTCTTTAAGTTCTTATACTTATTTTTAGAGTTGTGGTGGTTCCTATTTCTGAATCTGACGTTATTTTTTGACCAGAAGTCATCACTTGATGTTGTTAATTTATTTGGTCTGTTATTCGTTGCCATTTTATTTATTTACAATCGGTGCCATTTTGGCTTCTCGTCATTTGTATTCGAAGTTGTTAGGGATGTGTCCTTTAGCTAACGATGTGACAGGATTAAAAGGTCACAAAAAAGAACACTTTCTATCCCTGTTTGCAGATACAAAACTCTTTGTTTTAAACATCCTTTTGCTTATCCAATCTTTGATTTTACTTGTGTGTGTATTTCTGACTTTGGCTTCTATTTTGGCTTTGATAACGGTTCGATAGAAGTCCTGGCCCCAGCTTTTTTATTCAGCTTTATGTCTATGTCTTTTTTCCCTATTACTCTTAAAATTTTTGGGTAGTCTAGCTCGCATAGCATTTCTGCACACGAAAATGTATAATGCATTTCTTCATACAGAGCTCACTGTACATGAACACATACATTGATGCATGATAAAACATTAAGTGTGAATAATGTACACCAAGCAGCAATAACCTAGAGAGTAAAGTGAAAGTAACATCTGATTGATATGGAAGTACCAGCACCCCAAACCCGACACAGAGACACTCACAGAGACCCGACACTCATGTTCCAGAGAAGACGCAGACACAAGTTCTTTCACACACACAGCTTGTATTTTGCTGTGGGAAATGCTTCTCAGGTTTCCCACACAGTGAGCACAGTACAAATAGCACACAGTAATGCCTTTTTCTTCTCTTAGTCTCTGTCTCTCTCCTTCTGCCTCCACTCCTCCTGCAGCAAACTTCGTCCCTCTTCCTCCCAACTCTGGCTCTTGTAGCAGTGGCAGCAGGCTCCTTTTATCCTGCATGCGGTAATACTTCTGGTGGCCTATTAGCAAGGTCTGGAAGCACTTCCAGGTGAGGCAGAAGACTGAAAAAATAGGGCTATGCAATCCCTGCAGCATCCCCTGGTGGCACCCACAGAACCCAACAGGGCTGTGCCGAACTTAAACACCATGAAGCCCGTTGGGAATATGAGGCTCCACTGCAACCGGGGGGGTTGGGGCTGCTGTCTAGCACTCCAGGGGAGGTAGTGCCATGTGCATGTTCTCTCCCCCTGGACTTTGCACCATAACACATATTTACCAGCTCTCATGTAAAGGAGTAGATTCTTGTTTTTACTTATTTTTAGCTCATAGGCAACATTCTAGTTTGTATCAATAGCACCCTGTAGGGCCCTCAACTGGTGTATGTGGTGCCAGACAAACTTAACTTTCCTACTGTAACGCATGCATGTTTGAGGGACCCCTGACAAGCTTCACTGAGGTAAGCACTACCAGTTTGGGTTGAGAGGGGATGCTGTTCCTCAAGTCAGAGAAGGCGCCCACTGTGGGCACTCATACCCGGTTGTATTGTCTGGAGCAAGCCTTAACGTCACTTCACCTTTAAATAGCAGTGACCCACAAAGGTGGCTTCTCATTGCCGATGAGGACCCAAGTCTAATAACAGCTGCAAAGCGAAGAATGACAAAAGTACTACTGGCTGATTTAGAGTCCATGTCTTTTCTGTTGTGCCTCTCACCCATTTTGCTTTATCTGTTTTCTCTGCGCCCGACTGCCTCATTGTCCTGTGGCACTATCCTATAAAGCAATACTACTGGATGTGAAGAAATCCCTGAGAGTGTGCTGTAAGGTTAGATATAGCCTTTCAATCACATTTAGCAATTAAAATTAATACGGTGCGTATAGTACATTTTTTCCATTTTGACCTGCTGTTTATTCTCTTTTATGTAGCTTTTTCTATTAGCTCCTTTCTCTGTGTAACATTTCTGCTAGCGATCTTCACTCATGTTCCTTGGTTGGTTCTTCAAATGCAGTCTTTAGCAGTACTGAACTTTGTTCTAGAATGCCACACTGTCAATTCACTTAGTTTCAGTTTGATCATAAGTTTTATTTTTACTGTTTTGCTTTGCTGGTGGCACTTTTATGTATGTGTTTTGATTTTGTGTTCCAATTTATTCCTTTTGGTCTGTTGGTTGTTATTTGCTCCTTGTGTTTTTACAGTGGAATTTCCCCCCATTCCCAGTTATCTTTTTATTTTTGTTAGATGCAACTTCATTTATGTTGTCTTCTTTTTAAGATAAAGTTTATGAATTAAAAACAATGGCACCTGATTTGTTGTTAACTACCGTGTGGAAATCCCCTGCTCTGATCACCCCCACTACTAGATGACTGTTTTTTATAATAGTATTTATTCAGAGCTGTCAGTGGTGTGTATTAATAAAGGCAATGCTAGATTTTCTAGATAATGCCTGATGATTTGTGATAGTGATTTGTTTTCAGACCTGTTCTATTTTAACTTGCAGGATGGTGGGGTAGGCTGGGTTAATTGAACTGCATAACATTCATTTTCGATAGTTTTAGAATTTGGAGGTGGGCTGGAGAACTATTTGAACTGTCAGCTTTCAGGTAAACGAGTGAGGCCTGATAGAACATTAGACCAACCTAGATGAGAACAGGCCAACAAAACTCGCCAGTCCTATCCATTTAATTCTTCTATGTCTAGTTTTGAAAGTTCCTAAAGACTTACTGTGTAGCATGCTACTTGGTAGCTTATTCCATGTGTCTATGGTTCTCTGTGTAAAGAAAAACCTCCTAATGTTTGTGTGAAATTTACCCTTAGCAAGTTTCCAACTGTGCCCTTGTGTTCTTGATGAACTCATTTTAACACTAGAATTAGTTTATGCCTACATTTTGTCATTTACTACTAAAATATGAAAAACGTTTCTGTTTTAAAAATGTGTTTACATAGATTATTGTAGAAACGGAACACACATGATATGCATGTGTTCCAAATAACGATCTATTATTTCCACTCTAAAACTCCAGCACTTCACTCCCAGATAATCAATCAAGGCATGAGCTGGGAGAAGTTTGTGCATATTCTAAGTCGGTGGGGGATGGAATAGCAGGCTGCTTGCTGCTTATCTTTATCGGCACATTTACAGGACAAAAGACGTTGGTGGAGAGCTGCGAACGGATTTAAGGTGGGCTGGATCTGCGAGTTTTTTCGTAGGCTCTGGTAATTCTAGTGTTAAAATAACAGTCTTGATCTTCTGGACTAATTCCCTTCATAACTTTAGTCATGTCGCCTCTTAACCTTCATTTGCTTAAACTAAAAAGGATCAGATCTTTAAACCTTTTCTCATAATTCATCCCCTGTAGCCCTGGAATCAGCCTAGTTGCTCTTCTCTGGACCTTTTCATGTATTGCTATGTCCTTTTTGTAGCCTGGAGACCAAAACTGCACACAGTACTCCAGATGACCTCTCACCAGTGCATTATAAAGCTTCAGCATAACCTCCTTGGACTTGTACTCCACACATTAGGGCACTATATAACCTCACTTTCTGTTAGCCTCCTTAATGGCTTCTGAACACTGCTGGGAAGTTGATAGAGTTGTGTCCACTACGACACCTAAATCCTTCTCATAATGTGTACTCTTGACTTTCAGACCTCCCATTGTGTATTCAAACCTAACATTTTTACTTCCTATGTGTAATACTTTACATTTACTGACATTAAACTTTATCTACCACAAATCTGCCCAAGCCTGTATGCTGTCCATTTCTTTCTGTAACGATATAACAGATTCCAAGTTTTCTGCTAATCCACCTATCTTGGTATCATCTGCAAACTTAACCAGCTTTTTACTTACATTATAAAGTATCTATCTATCTATCTATCTATCTATCTATCTATCTATCTATCTATCTATCTATCTATCTATCTATCTATCTATCTATCTATCTATCTATCTATCTATCTATCTATCTATCTATCTATCTATCTATCTATCTATCTATCTATCTATCTATCTATCTATCTAAATCATTTATATATATTAAAAATAGCAGCGGCTCTAGGACTGACTCATGTGGAACACCACTCTTAACATCAGCCAGTTCTGATGAGGCTCCTCGCACCATCACCCTCTGCTTCCTGTGTCTGAGCCAATTCTGCACCCATCTACAAACATCACCCTGAACTTCCACTTCTTTTAATTTGATGCCCAACCTCTCATATGGCACCTTATCAAATGCTTTCTGAAAATTAAGATAAAAAATATTATATGCTCCACTTTGATCATATTATTTTGTTGCTTCCTTATAGAATTCCACCATGTTAATAAAACACAACCTCCTTCTTCTGAACCCATGCTGACTGTTCAGAAAAACTCCTATATTTGCTATGTGCTGCTCAACCTTATCCTTATTAACTCCTTCCATTAATTTTCCTGTGACGCACGTTAAGCTTACTGGTCTATGGTTGCTTGGATCTGCCTGGTCACCCTTTTTTAGAATTGTCAAGCTGACCAGGAGTGAAGTGTATCCTGGGAAAGCTGAAAGGCAAAGCAGGAGCTTAAAATGTTTTGTATGGCCAGTCTGTTTGAAGCATAGTGCAGCTTTTGACTTCCATGAAAAAGTAACTGTGACTGTGGTAATGTCTTAGTAACATTCCAGCGTTTTGAGAAGCTGCCTGCTCTTCTAGTAAAAGAAAACCAGGTGCTCTCTTTGGGCGAGAAGCAGGGAGACAGTGGTTGACTTTTGTTAGGACTTTCTTCAAAAGGACTCTCAGTTCAGCTTTTAGTTTAGTTTTAGTACAGTTGGTGTTTTGTTGCCATCCTGACACTTTGTGACACACTACGGACATTTAAATGGAGCTTGCTTGCTGCTTAGCTGGTGGACACTTTCCAAAGAGCTCTGTCTCTGGCAAGAAATCTTTCTTTTCACTTTTTCATTAAGGATATATAATCTGTAACTAAGGAACTGCCATCTGGGACTGCGTGAAGACTGCATGAGCCCACCCTGGTTGTATAATTCTTTGCATTACTTACATTTGCTGTTGTTGGTTATTATGCAAATAAATATAGTTTTCAGGTAAAAGAACTGAATGTCCAATTATTGATTTGCTAGAGTACTGGATTATGGTCTCTTAAGGGCATGAAGCACGCTTTGTGAAGTCCTCTATTGGTGGAAACCTGGGCTGAAGTAAAGGAGTAAAAATAAAAGAGAGTCCCTTTCAGCAAAGTAGCCTGTCATTGGAGGTCCCTAGGGGTGAATATGCGAGGTACAATACGGACAGTGAGGCAGAAAAGAGGTCACACGATAAAACAGTGGGAGAATTTGACTCCCTTGTGTTAAGTCTTGTGTCTTGGTATTAGAGTTGGGACAGAGGTCAGATTTTAATTTTTATTATTCTTCCTGCTCTTGTGTTTGGCTAAATTGTAATGTCATTCACTTATTTCCTTTTTTTGCAATAGAAAATGGATAAAAAAAATTAAGAAAAAACTACTACAGTTTGCTACAAGCCTTTTCTAATTTCATGTCACAACAATGGACTTTACTTTGGTTTGCTTTTTTTTTTTAACATTCTCAAGCAATTTGGACTGATCACAGTTTAACTGCACATATATCAATCTACATCACTCAAGAGAAAACGTACATATCTGTTGATTGATGATGGACAACTTGACCTTTGTTTAATCTTGTGCGTCCTTGAGAAAATTAGCATGCCTTCTTGCACAATTCATAATAATTCATGGGTAACTGTCATTGGAGACCTGAAAATGACAGATGTAATATTTAAACAATCTGGCAGATACGTGTAACAATATGTCATGCACAAAACCGCAAATTAATCTTTTGGTTTATTGGTTACATTTTTACATTTGTAGAAATATGCTGTAAATAAATAAAGTACATGCTTGTGTATCTTTATAAAACAGAAATACACACTTCCAGAATCACCTCTATGTTATTGTATGAATAACAGGGTCAAATAGCTAAGTGGCAAATGTGATCGCAGAAGTCAAGAGTAGAGGTCAACTGTCCAAATGTATGGCATTGACTTTACATATCTGATCTATACTAAAAGTGTCAACATAAGTTTTACTTTCTCTAGTGAAAAAGAGAAATTACTAAATTGGTCAAAATACGAAATGTCCTCACATATACAGTACTGTACCTTTAAGTCTTGGATGAGGCCAGGCTGGTAAGACTCTTTGATGTATGTAAGGTGAATTCATTGTACGCTTGCAGCTCCTGATGGTAAAAGGCAGCAGGAGCTCAGAATGCAATGTGCATGCCAATTACATTCAACCTGATAACTCAATGGGCGTACAAAGTGACAACCCAACTAATATGAACTCTACTGGGGTGATACATGGTGCTACGCTGATTTCTTCACATGAGAATGCATTAAACTAGTAACGTATATGAACAAAACATTATTGTAAGTGTCCTGGCCTCCACAAAGACTATGTGCTTTGACAGGCAGATAAACACCTTTCTTTTTTTTCTCGATTTTATTAAAATCAAATAACATTCCATACAAATAAGACAAGTTTTACAAGACTTGGTTCGAAACCATTCAACTCACAACCATGTGAAAGAGAGCTAGGCCAGCACAGTACCACTTTAAGCTAAGAAAAATAAGTAAATAGATAAATTAATAAATGAGTAAAAATAAATAAAGTAAAAAAAAAAAAATATGGGCGAGAATCTTCTTCCTCAATTAAAATGCTTATTCTAAAATGTTATTGATTACCGTAGATACTCGCGTATTAGTCGATCTCGCAGATAAGTCGAGTGTATTGTTTAAGCCGAAAATTATGAAATTTGTTATGACCCGCGTATAAGTCAAGGGTAAAACTTGACAGCTATCAGAGATAGAGGGCGATAATCAGCTGTTAATGGCGACAAAACTCACTGTCACATCACAGGCATTCCCTCTGTGCTTGGAGGAATGCTAGACTCGTTGACTCGGCAACTAATCCTTGAGTGTGCGTGAGTTGCGAAATGTAAACAAAGGCAAGATGGCGTCGATATGTCACAAGGGAGCGAAGCGAGTGCAGAAAAGAAAACACTTGGCAGACGATGTTTTGCACATTATCGCTGAGTCGGACTCTGATTTTTCAGAATCGGATTTTATTGACAGTGATCCAGCTAAACGCATTCGCGCAGCCGATGCAGCTACGGCAAGGTTCGTGTGGGAGGAATACCCAGACATTGATCCGTGGGAGCCGAACTGACTACTGGACTTCACAAGACAGCATGGCTTGCTGTTGGACACGACAGATCACCCGCTGCTGGACTACTTCAGGCTGCTTTTCAGCTACTGTCAGATGAGACAAACAGGTAGGCAGAGAAATTTTTGAATCGCGGGCTGCGCTTGCATCGCATTGATACCGTGCGTTGCCTTGGTTCTTTTGATTCCAAATCTGGTTGCATGTGGCAGCTAATGGTATGTTTGTTATCCAAAACCTGCAAAAGCTAATGCTCAAATTCAAGTATTTCACAGTTTAAAGAATTATTTAATGAAATTAGAAAAAAACTAGCTAATTAGCAATAGTATTGCTGGCTTATAATTATTTCAAAGACCATGGGAAACGGCAGATGACCGGTGACTTAACACCGTGAAGCGTTGAGTGTACAATGTCATTACCCAAATTCTATGGACAATTGTTGTTTTGCCTGTTTTTTTGAATGAATTTTAAGGCATACATTTTTCGACTTATACGCAAGTATCTACGGTAGATCATGCCAGGTTTTGTACAGTTTTGTAAATATCCTCTAAGTGAGAATTTGATTTTTTCCAGTTTCAAATAGTATATAACATCAGTTACCCACTGACTTAAAAGAAGAGAGTTAGGATTCTTGCAGTTTAGCAAGATAAGTCTACGTGCCAATAGTGTAGTAAAGGCAATCACAGTTTGTTTGTCCTTCTCCACTTTAAGCCCATCTGGGAGTACACCAAACACACCTGTTAATGGGTTAGGAGGGATTGTGACACCAAGGTTGTCTGATCGGCATTTAAAGATTTTGGTCCAGAATGATGTTAATTTGGTGCAGGCCCAAAACATGTGGCCCAGTGAGGCGGAAACTTGAATGCAGCATTCACAGGTTGGATCCTGCCCTGGAAACATTTTGCACAAATTTAAACAAGACAGATGTGCTCGATAGATGATTTTAAGTTGAATAATTGAATGCTTTGCGCATATGGAGCTCAAGTGAATTCTCCGCATCACTGCCTTCCACTCCTTTTCTGAAATGTTGAGTGAGAGATCCTTTTCCAAATGTACTCTGGGATCTTTGAAAGGAAGGGACTTTAAAATGTTTTGTATGCTACAGAAATGCAATATTTTTTCCAGCATAGAGGAAGGTGGGAGGTGAGAAAAATTGGGCAGATTTTATTTAACAAAGTTTCGAATTTGGTAGTGAAAGAAATGTGTTGCTAGAAAGTTAAATTTGGAGTGTATCGTTCATAGGATGCAAAGACGTTGTCTATGTGCATATCTCTAAGTGATTTAATCCCAAATGTTTTCCATACATTAAAATCTGCATATGTTTGAGAGGGTGGAAAAAAGTGGTTCTTGTGCAGAGGTGCCACTGATAAAAGCTTCTCTGTCTTAAAATGCTTCCTACATTGGTTCCATATTCTGATTGAGTGAAGCACAATTGGGTTGTTAGTATATTGGCGATAACTTGTATTTATTGGGGTAGATAAACATCTTTATTTATCCAAAACTTTATAGACTGTTTTAAATTATAAGGGTGAAACTAAAACAGAGAAAAAGATACAAAGCACTAAGTAGCTTTATATTAACAACAAACTTAAATGACTGTGCCATTATACACAAATTAGCTACTAAAGGAGTTACTTCCAAATATATATAAATGGAAAGATAACGTTAAAATAAAATAATGCATACGGAGGTTGCTATCACAAGCACGAAGATAAGGGCAGATGACAGCGGACTGTGACTGGTGCGCTTCCAAGCACATGACAGCAGCCTTCCTGATTCTAAAACTAACTTCCTGATTACCTGACAGGAAGCAGGAACAGGGAGGGAAATTACCAGCTGTACCCACTAGATGGAGTTAAACTGCAAATCTTAGTAAAATGAACATTGTTAACAAGTTGTAACAGAACAGTAAAAATGTGGAAAAGCTGATGTATGACTAGAGACCCAACAGAACAGTTACAAGACCGTAACAAACACTAACGTTTGGGACGTTACAAATTTGCAATCTTTTACTTCAGCTTTACAAAAATGTTACCGAACCATGAAAGTGCAATTTTTCATTTCATTGTTAATGTTATTATCAACATTTTGCTCTGACTTCTTTATGAGATGGACTTGCCTGCCACTTTTGTTCTTTGGAAACTTTCAAAATGAGGGTCTGTTTTATAACGTATAAAAACTTTGTAGTTCTCTAAAAGATTATGTGCATCAATAAAGGATGATTTAATTAATATGTTATTAGATTTGTTCATTGTGTGACAAGATGGTGGACTGGCAAGGGCTGTTGAAGTGAAAAGAGGTTGGAGATTAACAGGATATGAACCAGGGTGGTCCCTGTGTTACTTATGAACTGTGAATATACAGCCATTAGGGCTTTCTGTGCTATTCAAGTTCATTAATAGGGGAACCAACATAAGATCAATAGAGTCAGAGGAGATTATGAAATATCCTTTAAGTCATTATTCTGAGGACATTAGGCTCTTCATCAGAAGAGAAGAATCCAGGGAGACTTCCCCATAACCACCAGGCGGTAGTACACAGCCCCTGTGTGTTAGAGGTGGAAATCTATTCCTTGTAATGGGTACAGAAATCTCCTTTAACTTCTGTTGTATTAAAATATAATGTCACCTTAAAGACGGTAGAGGACAGGGGTGCTTATTTAACTGTACAAGTGGCCTCCGAAACACAGAGTCATCTGGGGCCATCAGCTGGGGCTCTGAGGAAAAAGCGTTAAGTCCTTCAGTAGACCCTAAAAAGTTCCAAGGACTGCCCTGTAAGTAACTCTGTGTGGGGTGATCTTTAAAAGCCAGCATTGCATTGAGTTAAAAGTTCAAAACCTGGAATAGAAAAACTGGCAAAGAGCAGGAAATCATAATACACATCGTAATCTCTCCTTTATGAGTGTGTGTGTGTGTGTGTGTTTTAAAATAAATTATTATTTTATTATGGAATATATTTTGTCACTTTATTGCAGATTATGGTGGCACATTGAAATGTCCCTCTCAAATTCATAACACAATTTATATATAACCATTAAATAGAGTTTATGAATATATGCATTCATATTTAGGTTTATAAGGTCATTATTTTTACACAACTTTAAAAAAATATACATACTTGTAACTATTACAAATACTCAACTCTGGAGAAAGGGAGCCGTCTACCAAATGCACCACACAAAGAAATGTGAAAAAATGTGCAGCATTTTTAAAGGAAATATATGAAGACTAAGCCTGTTCTTGGTAAATAGTTTCAATATGGTTTTGTGGAACAAACAAAAGAAGTACAAGAATTAGAGTGTGGTTTAGTGTCATCTGCTTCTCTGTATCAACTCCTATATACTGTATCAAGTAAAAGCACTGTTTTGTAGACAAAATTGCTCAGATTGTGTTTAATAGAAAAAAAAATTCAAATTAAAGAGGTGGAGGATTGGGGCACTTGTAAGAATTGAAATTATAATTGTGGTAAGTCTTCTGTAATTAGTTTGTTATAATAAATACATAACTTTATATGTTAATGTTAATGCAGCTCAAAATGGGAGACAAGTAATCTCAGTGACCATTTCAGTGCTTTATTAGGTGTGTGGCATGTAAGGTACAAAGCATCTCTTGTGATTGCCATGTCCGTCTGTCTGTCAGTCTGCAAACTGGATCACTTCTGTGGAAATGTGCCATGCATATTCTTCAAGAAAGTTCAATTTCCATTAAGATATCTTGAGCAGATTGAGCTGTACAAAGTTTTAAAATTTCAACATCTCCCTTTGAAAAGCATTGGCGGATTTGCAAACTTGCCTATCATAAAATGAAGCAATGTTCTGTGCAACTTCAGCTATGAATTTGTCATGTTTCAGCCAGCATGTCTCCCCTTGTTGGGGTTCAGAGTGGAGTTTCTTGTTTGTTTTGTTTTATTTCATATGCCATTTGTTTGTATTAATGTTTATTTTGTTTATTATGGACATTTTGGACATATGGACATTTATGATTGTGGCCTTGGTTATGTCCCTTGTGTTTTTAGGTGGCTCCCCAAGGGACAGGGCCACCTGCCCATCACTGCCAGGGACGACTCTCCACCCTATTTAAGCGAGGGTCTCCCATAGTTCCTGTCTGCTCATTTTGAACATACTAGGGAGTGGAGTGTTATTGTGAGTTCCTGTAATTTTGCTATTTTCCTTTTGATTTTCTGGATTTCAAACTTCTGCTGTTTCTTGACTTCATCTTTGGATTTTGTATTGGGCCTGTGTTTACTGATTTTTTTTCAATGTCTGCTCTGTTTTACGACCATGATTTTCGCCATACAATACAATTTATTTTTGTATACCCCAAAATCACACAAGAAGTGCCGCTATGGGCCTTTTGACAGACACTGACCCAACCCCCCATACCCCCCTCCCCCCCCCCCCCCCCCCCCCCCCCAGCCTTGACTCTCTAGGAAGACAAGGAAAAAACTCCCAAAAAAAAAAACCCTTGTAGTGAAAACAATGGAAGAAACCTTGGGAAAGGCAGTTCAAAGAGAGACCCCTTTCCAGGTAGGTTGGGCGTGCAGTGGATGTCAAACAAAAGGGGTCAATACAATACAATACAGAGAATAGAACACAAGTACAGCGCAGAATTTAACAGTAGATGATATAACATAATACGATTTGGATTTGTTCAGAGTCTTGGGGCCTCATGTATAACACCGTGCATAGAACTCACACTATAACATGGCGTAAGCACAAAAGCGGGAATGTGCGTACGCACAGAAAAATCCAGATGCAGGAATCTGTACGTACGCAAACTTTCATGTTCTTCCACTACATAAATCCCGATCAGCGTGAAAAGTAACGCACGTGCACGTGCCTTCTGTCCCGCCCCAACTCCTCCCAGAATTATGCCTCTTTGAATATGCCAATCAATATAAATAGCCTTCTGTGAAAAGACAATGGGAAAAGCACGGGGGGAAATATTAGAATTTCAGCGAATACCAAGTGGAGGCAAAGGAAAAACGTACTATTTGTTGGTTTAAACAGTGGTATAATCAACAAAAGGGAGTTGATCGAGTGACAGAGTGTCGGAGAAACTCGAAGGTTCAAGTTCACAAAGTCGTACAGTGCCTGAAATAAAAAAGAAATCACATATCGAAGTCGCCATGAAAAGGCGAGTCGTAGCCCACCGTCTGAGTGTCATATGAAAGCTTATTAGGGTACATACAAAAAAATAGGCACACAGTGGGAAAAAAGCACGAAATGTCAACTTTAATCTCGAAATTTCCACTTTAATCATGTAGTTTATTTTGCCATTAAAGTAGAACATCATAAACTTCATCTTAAAATCATTTATTTTACTAGTTTCTCAAATCCCATTGTAACTAAAGTGGCACATTAAATGCTTTGTTCTGTATTTGATCTTCTATGTGCTCTACATGTGTGAATCACTACCTGCTTCTTAAACGGGCTTTCTCTTTCTCCGACAGGACACATAATCCATTACATTTGTGATATTATAGCTCTCTGAATAATTAAAATACTGAGATGTATACGTGATATCTTTTTCATGATGATAGGAATGAAAGCATGTTATTAAACATGGGGACACGGTGGCGCAGTGCTTGTTCATGTCTCACGCAAGAGGCTTGCTGCGCCATGCGCGACCTTCGATGAAATAATTTATCACAGCAGTACTGTCTCTTTCAAACGTACTAACCTCCAATTCCTGTCCTTACTTTTCTTTCTCCAAAAACCCAATCGCCACACAATCAGCTATATAGACGTGAAGCCATCTGTAAGCTTAAAATGCCAATTCTTCAAAACTTTTAAGGAACATTGAAATATCTTCGTAGTACATGTTTAATTATTCTATCCGTCTAGCATTCCAGTGTCGCGTCAGCACCAGCAAGAATACAACGCAATGCAGGAACAATCCCTGAACTAGCTAGTGCTGCGGCACCATGTCCTCACATGTTTAATTAATAACAATACAGATTATTTAAATAAAGTTAAAGTTTTATCTGTATAATATAATCAACATATTTTGCTGCATTTCATCTTAAAAATGAATACCGTCATCATATGTAAATACGCGCTTTATAAAGTGGCGCAGGTTGTGCAATATTACAACTGTAGTGCAAGTTTACAGTGAGGTAATTGTACTTATAAGTAAACAGTTCTGCAAGGAGCACTTGATGGACTGATTTAGTGCGTTTAGAGTTCTTGGGATGAAACCTTTTCTAAACCACAAAGTCTGTACTGGGAAGTCTCTAAAGCGTTTTGCCGTGGCTGAGTCAGCGTCTGCTTCATGCTGTATACCGATATTTCTCTTTCCGATCAGCTGCTGCTGTGATTCCTCACTCAGATACAGTGATATAAATACTCCGAGTGGTACAGTGAGAGTAATATGGAAAAAGATGATCTGCTGTGGCAACCCTTAACGGGAGCAGCTGAAAGAAGAAGAAGATGCAGTGAGAGTTACAACGCTAAAGCAGGTATGGTATTTGGAATACTATGGCTATTCCTGGACCATTATATTACTGCAGGTTAATTACAATCAGATGCATTACACTAATAAACAATATGCAGTTAGTTTCAGTGTATTTATAAAGCCGCGTCAGGAATGTGGAGCTAAGAAAGAAAGGGTGACCACGCAGGAACAGTAGCACTACTATGACGCTGGGTGCCGCCAGTCTGCAAAACCGAGCGGAGAAATTGCGTACGCCAAGGTATGAGTTACCGTGGAAACGTGCGTGGCTTTATGCCAAGTTTAGGTTTTATACATCGCAATTTGAGCGTGGAAACCTTCGTACGCACCGTTTATACATGAGGCCGCTGGAGACCTCGGCCTTCAAGCTGTCTCCCCCTATTGGCCATTCCACAGCTGAGTCAATGTTGGGCCAGCCAATCCGATGAAAGGACCCACTACCCAATGATTCCTGTGATCCTCCATCAGAGACGGCTTTACCTTAGACAGGCAAAACAATTTGGCAGGTGGGCTGTGGCACCAAGTGCCACATTTGAGTACCGAGAAGAGAAACAGAATAGGTTAGGGTTAGTAACAAAATCAATTAGTAAGCCATCTGTTTTGGAACTTGTTCACTGTGGATTGCTTTACCTGTTCAAGCAATTCCTTGTGCTCTCCAGAGCTTTGTATATTGCAGAACCTTTTGAAAAATAAACCTTTTATTTCTATAAAGATTTCTTCTCAGCCCTTTGGTTATGTAGTCAGGGATTTTGATAATGTTTTCCTCCACTAGTGGACAACTCTGAAAAGTGTGTTTGAACTTGTTCATGTTTTCACAACATAATTAGTTTACTGTTTCAATTTTACCTTGGCAGTGATTACACCAACTTGTATATTTTCTACCCTTTCCTCTTTTTCACCTACAGCAAACAGATCCCCAATGCAAGTTAATGAAAAACCAGCAGCCTATATGCACAGGATAGGAAGTCGCTCTCACTTGCTTGCAAACACACAGGATAGGAACCCTTTATTGTCACATACAGAAATGTACACATACATCCACCTCTAAAGTCTAAATAAAATGATCTTACTAACTGTAAAAAACTATAAAACGCAAGTAAGGAAAACCAGTGGTCCTCTATATATGAATGAAGTACCCTGTGGGGTGTGTAAGGCACTGTGGACAAAGCAGATAAATGTTTAGTTGTACTGTTTACCTTACACTAAACCAAGCTCACAACTCCATTATCTGCACATTTTACTGATTTATTATTTCACTGTCAGTATAATTTACTACGATGGCCAGACCTCCAGATGATAGGGACAGTCCTGATTTCAGGCTATGTGTCCCTATAAATAAATGAAGAATATCAAAATGTTCCTGCTTTAAAAGGCTGCCTATCTAATCAGAATAGCTCCACCAAAACAAACATCATCATAATGTATATTTAGTACAGCATATATGAAACTCCAAGGGGTATCCCCTCATTCTAGTTCAGTGAAATATAGTGTCTATCTAATACAATGGTTAGAACTCTGACTGGGAAAGCTTGATTAAGAACAGCATCTCAAGGACAACCAAGAAGCAGACAAATGAAGTTTCAATTTCTTTGTTTCTTCTTCAAGCATGGTGTGGAATCATATTTGTTGATTTGTGAACAACTGATGATCAGTTTAATGCGTGGGCATGCATGCCACCCAAGTGTCCAGGTATAGGACTTCAAAATTCTGGTGACCCTGTAATTTAGTGCCACATTCATCTGATATCCACAATGGTCTGTCGCTGTAATAAAGTTTGCCTTTCACTTCTGTTATTTCCTAACATTTTTCATAACTGAATAGTCTTATTTCTTAAAAATATCTACAGCCAGGTATGCTTAAGCAAAAATGGAATTAATCATAAAAGTTTTTTTTTTTTTTTGTTTTTTGGTTAATTGTGAATTGTAACCTGTCACCGTGTATGAATATGGGTGTGTATGTGTGTGTGAGTCTTCTCCAGGCCTGTTTTCGGCCTTTTGCCCAGTCCTACTTAGATAGTCTTTGGCCCCCACAATCCTGAAATGGACTGAGAAGGTTCTAGAACCCACCTACTGAACTCAGTCCATCGAGGGCCACAGTGCTTGCACAGCCCTTAAACACATCTTAATGTTATGCCATTCATTTGCTTAACCAATTGTTTCCAAGGGTGCAGAATGAGCAGTAAAAATTCCCTTTTGGGGGAAATTCAGCATCAGTGACGACATAAAGATGATTTTTTTTAATCACATTTATTCCGTAACAAGTTGCTTTGCTCATGTGAATGAATGTATTTGACTCTAATGTGCAGTGTCTTCTGAGTGCTTATTGAAGAAGGAACTAAAAACGAGAAAACAACATTTGTATCTTTATCAAATTAAAGTCTGAAATTGATCTGAAGCAGCGTAATTTTGCAAAACAAAAGTTTTAATTGATATTGGAACATGCCACATTCCCTTTTTCTTGTTCTCTTTTTCAAGATTTGGATATGCCAAACCCTGTATAATCTTTACTTAATTAAAATTTAATAAAGAAAATTGAAGGCCAACAATGTGATGTAAAATCATAGCCTCCAGGCTCTCTCCACTACAATAGGGCTAATTAACCATCCATAACCGGTGATTTATGCTAATATCTGCCTTGATTGCATCCTGCAGCAAAGGTTCCAGTGCCAGATGAGGCAAATTATAAAATTTATATTTCAATATGACATAATAAATGGAGGAAAGCTTAAAGGTGTTGATTGGTGGCACTTTGCAAAGGCATTAAGTAATGATTATTCCCATTGCTTTATAATTACCACTTTTAAAGGACGGACTTACGTAAATGACAAAATCAGTGTTTCCAGTTAAACCAAGATTAATTATCACAGTCCCATTGCATCATGCGGCCCATCATGAAATTAAAGGTGACATGGAAGGGCGAGTCACACAGGCAAACGTCGAGAACTCATTTTCCTACTATGAAGGACCTTTTTGTAACAAGGTAGTGTAGCACATAAGTTATGCATACAATAGACACATTTGCTGAATGATAAAGAAATGAAGGGCTGCCCCTTTACACAATCACCTTGTTACATTGGTCTGGTAAGCGGGTTTCTACACAAGAGGTTCTGATAAATTAGTCAAAATAAAAAGTTAGCAACTGAATTTGTTATTCAGTGCAATTTAGCTCCTTTCAATCCCCATCACTTGACTCTTACAACACTGTCATAGATGTATGTTTGGAAAACATAAATTGTGCAAACAACATACAGGTCAAATTCCGTTACAACGAAGTGCCAGGGACCTAAAAAATATTTCATTGTAATGAAAATTTCATAGTAATGAGATTCTGTATTTGTCACTATAGTGCTTTCTTTAACTTGCGTCTAGGCATTTGCAATCATTTCAAGAGCTTCTTTCATGTTAATTTTCATTTTCCTCCTGTCTGCAAGTTATGCTGACAAGAATTTTTCTCAGTATTTCCTTTGCGATAATACATTTTCAGAGTGTGAATGATGCCGAAATCCAACGGCTGAAGCACTGCTGTGTAATTGGGTGGGAGGAATTCAACACAAACATTTATCTAAATGTCGAAGCATGCTGTGGGCAGCACAGTTATCGATTGAAAGCCGAATCATCCTTTTCTTCTTCTTCATATTGTGAGGTTTCTGAACTCTTTTGGGACATACCCCCTCCCCTCACTATATCGCACTTCGACTTTTGCGGCTTCACTCTATCACGGATTTTATATGTAAGCATATCTAAATATATAACGTGGGTTTCTGCGGACAATGGGTCTTTTTACTTCTGGTACATGCTTCCTCAGTTGGTTTGCCCAGTTGATTTCATACAAGGGACGCTATTGGCGGATGGCTGAGAAGCTACCCAATCAGAGCACACAGTTAAGTTCCTGTGTGCTGATTGGCTCAGCGACGGTGCGCCGAATTCAATTCCGCTGTGTTAACCAGGAAGTCTCGTCTCGCTCATTCAGCATCAACATGTTTCGCTGTGTAAAGAGTTAACTTTTGTGCTCTTTTGTGTTTATCTTTGTGCATAGTCAAGCCCTTCGTTATGGCTCCAAAACGATCTGCTCCAAGTGCCAACGGAAGACGCTAGCGATTGCCGAAAAGGTAAAAGGTTTGGAAATGTTTTATTTAAAAAGGAGGAAAAGAATATAAGATCTACGGCCGCAGTGTCCTTTAACCAGGGCGCAAAATGAGTTGTAAGTGGACGTAATAAGGCAGTAAGGTTTATAAGAGTGTGGGAAGGGTTTATAAAGCCTTAAAATATATATAAATAATAAAATAAATATAAGGTCGCTACTTCGTGGATTTTCAACTATCGCGGAGGGCTCTGGAATGTAACCCCCGCGATAGGTGAGGGATGGCTGTATTTCAAATTTTTTTCTAATATGAACTGTTGTTGTTTTTTCATGTCTGTCAATTCTATAGGAGGGTGACAATGAGTTAAATTTCAATGGATGTTTTTCAAATGTTGACAAACAGTAAGCAAAAGGTATCACTGAAAACCACAGAAAACAAACACAACAAAAAAAAACACTACGAGGAAAGTTCGAAGAAAGAGAAAAATTTATATGTTTCTGTTCAGGGATCATTGTGCACAACTGAGCTAGGACCACAGAACTAACTGCTCTGTGGATGATTCATTCAGGCATTTCAAGGTCTTTTGGGCACTTCGTTGTAATGAAGTATCTGCTGAATGTACTTCGTAGTAACGACATTTGTATAGACTCTATCTTATGGGGAAACTGTGGGAACCATAAAAATACTTCTTTGTAATGCAAAGTTTGCTGTAACGATATTCATTGTAATGGAATTTGACCTGTATAATACAAGTGAATAGGACAATGACAGACGCTCACAGTGCACCCCAGGACTCCCTTCACACTCCGTATTAATGAGTCTTTGCCTAACATTAGAAATTATGAACACATAAATGCTGACCTTTTCTACTCTCCTAATTGCTACGCATGTAAAAGGTCACCAGATTCGTCACCAATCCTGGTTAGTCTATGTGAGGCGTGGTGATCAGTGACCCCTGCGGAGTTCACTTTGTCGTGAGATTGTTGAAATCACAGAAGTGTTCGGGAACTTCTCTAAACTCTGCAAAATGCATTGAAGTCAATAGGGTAGGAGTAACTCAACTAATTGTGAGTAGCTTATAATGGTAAAATGGTGTTTTAAGTATCCATGTAGGCTAGGGAAGCATCTGCCAGCTGTACTGGACTCATTAATGTGGCCAAAACTGTGACCTGAGTTGTGAGGCAGCCGTGCTAAACCACTGCACCACCATGCCTTAAACACCAAAAGACACAGACAGAATGATAACCGCGCCAGTACAAAGTGGCATGTATTTGCTCATTCCATTGTTTGAAGTTGTGGCTTCTGGCTCAGCTAGAATGTCTTTATTGTTTCCAATCGCTGTACAAATGATTTGCACTTTGTCTTCCATGAGGAAGATTGAAACACCTTATCGAAAGTAATAAATCTTTTGTTATTATTTTTATTATTTTACAGGGCCAAATTTGTTTCCTTTCTTGAGGAGGGGGAGTGGGAGAACTCCTTTAAGACTTGTTTTGGATCTAAGCTGGGCACCTGGCTAATTATGTATGTAAAATCCAGGGATTAGTACAATAGAATGTATCTGGTGGCAGTACTCTTACTATTTCATAAAGGTCAGCTAATTTAACATACAAATGAAAACACATGAAGGCTGGAAGGCTAGTGTACTGACTGGGTCCTGACATCAGCAGGTCAACAAGTATCTTACAGTACGTATACATGAAAGTTCTGTATGTGGCAAGGAACTTCTCTGCATGGCTGCTACAACTCTGTGATGGCAGGCTGGCATCAGAGAGCATAATGGAGTGCTGGGAAAAGCATGTTCATCTGAGCCGGCCCCAAGATGAATTTACAGGAAAATATTTAACAAACTCACTGGCATATACACCATATTTGCTTCAAGAAACCCTTTGGCAAATTTTGACAACACTAGTAGGGGCATACAGACTCCTGTGCATCCTGTCACTCATTTTTTGTCAAGAGAAACACCATATTGTTTTCAGCTGTTCCCTAATACACCAGGAGTTTGTTTGTAATCCACAAATGAGGCTGGCAATTTATTAAACAAAGTGCCCTAGACAGTGGGAATCTCCAGCCAAACTACGAACCCCATTTTCTGCCAAGGGTTAAGCAGAAGTCATCAATGGAAGTAGACTGAGACCACAGTGGCAGGATGGGCTATCCTGTCACTTCACCATTAATTTTTACACAGTAGTAATATAGAAACCACACAGACATACACAAAAACAAACTGTTATGATTTTAATCCCAAACAGGAAAACTATTTAACCCAATCAAACTTAAAGAAGCCACCTAAACCAATTGTTAATAACTGTATTAGTGTAATGCCATAAGGGCAAAAGGGAGGGCCGGGAGATAAACAGGAGTCAAAACCAAGCTAAACATTAACAGGGGGTCCGGAGATCAAAGCGTCAGAACCCAAAGCAGAACTCAAACTTGTATTCAGATGTCAAAGAAGAAAATAAGATATCAGAGAACCAGAAAACCAGAGCAAACTTTGAAAATGCTTTTGTTTTGTTTTGCTTTTAGAAATCCGCAAAATGTCTGATAATTAAGTGACCTCAGGAAGCTCACTTTATATACCATGACCCCATATGTTACTAGTCCTTGACCACTGATGACTACGCTAGCAACTGCATTGCAATCAGTAAACAGAATTTCACAAAAATAGCGATTCATGTATAAAAACAAATTGGTTTCACAGGAAGATGCAAATTAACTGTAACTCCAAATCGCTAAAACAAACATCAAGAATAGTTTTCTACAGTCAGTAGCAAATGCAAATAATTAATTTTTCAACAAAAAAAGAAGGGAAATCATAAAAGTTAGATAATTAAATAAAGAATAGAAAAAGCAACTCAATTAATGGACCAAATCACAAATATAAAGTCATACAATACAAAATAAAACTAAATAAAATTAAATTTAAATTTGACCAAAAGTACAATAAACAAAATGGTAACTTTAAAGAATAACTTAGAGTCCAGAAAACCAAAACAAAATGTCTCCACAGAGTTTCACTGTTTTGATCACCATTTCTCCTTCAATTTATTTTGTGCTTCTCTGGAGTTTTTTAGAAAAAGTATGCGACTATTCTAGTGTTTTTTGATCCAAGGAATCCAAATCTTAAATTTGTTTTAAATCTATTTTAAATCTATCCACTTGAGACATTTGAAATATTTTGTGTTATCCCAAGACGACTTCATTACTTACTGTAAGTGCTGCCATTTTGTTTGCTGTTGCCATGGCGAAGTTACCCAAAGGGGATGGAGAAGCCCAGCATGTGACGCCTCCAGAGCGACCATATACATAAAGGTAGGTGCATTCATTTCTCAATGATCTAAAGTTATAGATAAAACTCTGGTGAAGGATCTTAGCATTTTAAATATACTGACTTTGACTCCTGGGCAGTGTATTGGGCTTGATGACAGATTAATCTGACCTTCTATTAAGAAACTTTGACTCACATCTTGCCTTCTGGTCCTGTCTCATTAAAATACCAACTCTCCGCTTGTGTACCGACCGCACAGGGCAGCAGCACTTGATAATTAATTGGAATCAGGAGATAAAAAGTAAATCGACATACATGGTCAATAGTGAGGAAAAGGTCAAAGCCAGGAAATCAATAAAATAAAGCAAACAAAATCAAAAGGGCAAAGACTGAAACGAGAAGCAGAGCCGAGATCAAAGCCAAAGATGCCTAATGGCAGAGCCTACTTGAATTTGAAGCAAACTAAGAGTTAAAATTGCTTGAAATACCCACAAAGCAGGAAGTCCATGGGATTGACCTTTAAACCCCATAACCTGTGATGTCATACCATCTATGACCCCTGATGTCACCCGTAACAACTGCATAACAACCACCAGCACTAAAATCCCAAAATGTCGGTGCCCATAACATGAACAAGATAGAGAAGGCAAAAAAATTAATAACATAAGTAAAGATGCATTTAAACGAAAAACAAATGTGACTGTTGGATTCCTGGGTCCCACAAACCCCCAAAACAATGTACTGTATAAATTATTTTTGGAAACCTGGGAAATGTTAAAAAAAGAAGTGACGTCACCGGGCTCATGACTGGAAGTGGTGTCGTCCGGACTAGAAGTGCCATCATTAGGCTTGTGACCGGAAAGGATGTCATGGAGGCCAGGTGGAATATCACGTAAAGGGTCTGCAGTGGAGAGATAAAAAGGATTAGTGCACCTCGCCACCCCCTGGTCTGACATGGAATTACCTTCCTTCGAGCCCTTTAGCTGTCTCTGAAGCATGTGTGTGTGACAGCAAATACTTTATAAAAGTTGTCAGGGTTTCTGCTTTAACGGAAAGACTCAGTAGCTTGTTCCAAATTCTCACGACACTTCGTGTTATCTGGCGTCCGTTGTAAACACATGTCCCCTTAATTTCTACCTATGTTTTCCAAACAAAGCACCAAATAATTAGTGCTACTTAGGGAAAAAAACTTCAAGTTCATGAGAGGACCTGTTGCAATGTTTCTAGACTCATATTTTTGTTTATGTGTGTTGACTTTGACAATTTTGTTAGCCTTTTCTATTAACTAAGCCCTTGCATGTTTCATTCTATCTTTTACGCCTGTCTGTTGTGGAACTTGACTCGGACACAGACAGACAGACACGTTAGTATTACCCCACACACGTTTATGAGGCGTTCCATGTTTACAAATCAGTACTCACAGACCCCCAATACCCCACAGTCCAGGCCAACACAATGCCTTCTCTCTCTCTGTCTTCAGACCGCCTCCTTCTCTCCTCCAGAAACCTTGTCCACTCTTCCACCCGACTCAAGTCCATCTCTGAAGGGAGGCGGCCCCTTTAAATAAGCACCTGGATGTGCTCCAGGTGTGTTCCTGGCAATCTCCCACCGACACGCCCCAGTGTGGTGGAAGTGCCGACTGTCTCCCCAGAAGCACTCTGGGTGTCCCTGTTCCTCTTCCCCCCCAGCACGTCCTGGTGTGGCGGAAGTGCTGAGGTCCAGGGTCCTCCAGGTATTGGGGTCCTCCTGGCGGTGACCACGGGCCCCTACAGGGTCGAGCTTTCCAGCTCTGTACCCGCGGCCCCCAGCGCGGTCACCTCCTCGAGGTCTGGAGGAGGCACAAGCCCTCCACCAATCTTCTCGGGTGTCCCGGCTGGGTACCAACCCCATCCGGGTACCACACTGTTTAGCCCTCATTCATTTTCTGGTCATTTACTTTGTTGTTCAAAACACTTCTGACCACTCGCTTTCCACTCAGTGATCATAAAATCCTTGACACAAGCAGCAGTCATTTTTCCAGTAGAAGCCACAGCAGAGGCAATGCCGAGCTTTGTTGTTGTCTTGCTCTTGAACCCAATTAAACAGGCAGTGATTCTGAGCTTCTTCTTTAATGAGAATAACTTGTGCCAAAATTTACTAGTGTGGCATCAGCAAGGAGGTGTTCCTGAAAACCCAAAGACAAAGTTAGTCATTAATTAAAATCCACGCTTCATTTCCCAGTAGTCATTTGATGAGTGATTGATGTTCAGCAGCTAAAGTACTGCACAGTATACATTTAAAAACAGACTTTAGAGTAAATAGTCATCTATCCACTCATCCATTTTGTCAGATGCATTTAATGCATTACAAGGTCACTGAAAGACAAAGACTTTTTCCTGAAGCCACAACGACAACCATTATATTCTGTCGAGATGGATTTTCCATGCCAGAGAGATGAAAAGGTTCATTTTCTTGATATTTTTGAGTTGAAAATTGAAGAAGCAGATGCGTTGCAACTGTTATGATCTTGAATGTTGTTTGATATGTTTTCAGTCATTTCCTTGACCTCTACAGATAATGTAGACATCGTTCAGGGTGTTTTAGATTTAGAAAATTTTGAAGATCTTAGTTTTGAATACAGTACATCTTCCCATGGTTTGGTTTGTTTTTCATTGGGTTTTCTGCCATTATACACGTTTTAATTCTCTTCTCTTCTTCTTATACTGCTGTGGCACTTGGTGCCAGTGCTCTGCTTCCAAGCTATTTTCCTGCCCGTGGAAAGACACCTGAGATACTGGGAGCCCTTAGGAGTAACAGAGAGTAAGTTTGTCATCAGGTCAGACAGCCCAGCATCCACTGTACTGTAGAATGCCCAGGACTGGGTGGGCCGCCAGCTGGCAGTGGTTTCCAGGACTCTGATTGTGTCTGACTTTGTCTTTCCTAATATATAATTGACTGTGGACCCTTAAGAGGTTTATTTTCTTCAGACATGCAAGATGACTTAAGTTTTTGTTTTATTCTCCTCTGTTGTCATCTTGCTCCATTTACATTAATCAGTTTCAAACTACTTTGGGTTTTTATATGATCATTATGCAATTAGTAAATTTTGTATTTGCATTTTACCTGAGAACTCTGAGCCAGCAATCAGTGAAGAACGCTGTACAAATATAAACTGCTGCTCACATCCTTACCAGAAACACAGTCCTTGAGTCTCACAAACCAAGGTGTACCTGACAATCCATTATCCAGGACACCATAGGCTCATCCACCTGCATATCTCAAAGTTTACCCCTTAACAAGGATGGCTGGGTGGTATTGAAGGCAATGTAGAAATCAAAAAACAGAGTCCTAATGTCCTGCCAGCTTTGTCCAGGTGAGAATTAGCCTTGTTTGACAGATGAGAGAAGACCATTCAGCCCATCAGGTTCATCAGTTTGACTAACAGCTAAGATGTCCCAATATTTCATTCAGATATTTCTTACAGGTCATCAAGGTTTCTTTTTCACCTATTTAAAAAAAACAATTTAAAAACCATTTAAACTTATGGTCTTACTTGGCGTTTCTAAGGTGTTTTTGCACTATATAAAAATGTGGTCATTACCTTTATTAGCATTTCTCTTGTGCCATTCAATCATTTTTCTAATCTGCCTTTATAATCATCAGACCTAAAGTAGTTAACAATGGCCAACATCTCTACATAAACAGTGGGACCCTAGTAAAAAAAAAAATTGAGCGTTTAGATATATCATACCAGGAACGGCGCACTGCATGATAACGTGCAGTGAATACACATGACTTGAGTATTCCTAGTTTTCATCCTCTTTCTCTGTACATTTAGCATTCATTTGCTCAGAGGTTGATGTGCTTGCTCCTTCCTGTCTTCTTTTCTCCATCCTAGCGGCCCGCTTCTTCTCTTCCTTCGTCAGCATCTTTTCGTGTTAAAACTGATCAAGTCAGTGTTTGTGTTGCAATTACTTAGTACGTTTTCTTTAATTTTTCACTTAAGCTGGCACTTAAGTCTTCAATCTGCCTCAAGAATGATTTAATGATGCAGAAGTAAGGGAAATGACGGCAAAGGTGGTAGGGATGAGAACGGCGCCTGTACACATGCGCCACCCTGCTGGCCACTGCCCGGAGTTGTATTCTACAATAAAATAAAATAAAAATAAAAAGAGGAATAACTTTGGAGGTCAATCATCACCCCGAAAGCGGATAGTAGACGTCACGTAGTATATGTGTACCACATTTCAGGTCAATAGATCAAAAGGTTTGCGAGCTACAGGTGATTTAAAATCCTGGACAGACCAACGGACAGCCACGGTAGCGTATTATATAAGAAGAATGATAACAACGACACAGTCATCCCAGTTTTTTTGTCTGTGGTGACAACACAGCATGGTACACAGTATTAAGATAATAAAAGCTACAAAGCTTTTCTCCCCACCCTTGTAAAATATTTTTATAATTATGCATCTCTTTAAGAAGGATTTTTTTACATTTTTTTGATTAAAAAAGGACCTGGCCTGAGGGAGATGCTATAATGTTCAAAGGTTCAAAATCCACTTAATGTACATAAAAACATAATACCAATAATCACTAGAACTCACCAAAGCCACCAAGTGCATTCAATGAACCACAAGGGACTGTTGGTTCCTTCAGCCTTTATAAGGCTGAGAGGAGTCCTTCAATGGTGAGTACTCTCTGTCTACAGAATCTCCGTGACTTAGACAGCATAAAATATGTAGAGTAAAAGAAAAATTGTATGCACAGAAGTAAACTCCCAAATCACACCAGAAATTGTAACTATTTATTTCTGTCTTTCACCTTTTCTCCTAATTTTGAAACCATGTGTTATGTTTCAGCCAGTGTCAAAGGCTCATATTGTTTTGTCATTTTTGTTAATTTTTGAGTCATTTGTTTATGTTAGTGTTACTTTTGCTAAATATTTGAATTATTCCTTTAATTTTGAGTTATCTTATTTTTGTGTATCCATGCTTACTGTATGTTCTGATCCATGTGATTTGTGGGTGGATCACCCCAGTAGTCAGGGCCACCTGGCAATCACCACCAGGAACTGCACTGAACCCTATAAATCTGGTGGGTCTTCCACAGTTCCTGGCGGTTCATTTGAAAACACTAGGGAATTGTAAGTTACTGTAGGCATTCTTTATTGGGATCTTGGTTGCATTGGATTGTCTTATTGTTTTGGTGAAATTCTATTGCATCGTGCTTCATTGTTATTAAAGAGCATTTTGTGAAGGAATAAATGTTTTATTTTTTAAAGATTCATTGTGGGTTTTTGTATCTAGCCAGGGTTTTTAACAAATTTCCCCTCTAGTCATAACAGGTGAACTTTGTGTCAGACCTCCCATTGTGTATTCAAATCTAACATTTCCTCTTCCTGCCTGTAAATGCCATACATTTTCTTACAATAAATTTTATTTTTGTCAAGTCTGCCCAAGCCTGTATGTCTGTAATGACACTTTTTTGTACTTCAGCATTCTGACTTTCACAATATTTATTTGTGAATTCTGCTATAATTCTCACTTGAATGCAATATTTATAACTCCTGCAGAAGTAAATTCAGTTAAATCAATAAATATGGAAAATAAGCCAAGAAGCAAAAGATGAGTGTCAGGAGGATTGGACTGTTATTTCACCATTGCTTGTTCAAGAAAATAAACAGAGAGCAAGTGGAGTTGCAATTCCTTAGAGTGTTATCTGTACATATTGGCTGTTTTCTCTCCTAAAATATCATTAATTATTACCATAAGAGTTTAGTAAGAGAAAATCTACAAATTTAGGGGTTTTATATTTTAATACAAATCAGCACTGAAGATAATAAAACTCTGTATTTATTATATTATATACCAAATTCTCTTGATAAAGTTGCAAAGCCAGAAATGTTATAGTGGCCCAGGTTGAATATTTAATGCAGTAATAAACCTCAAATGAAACATAAAGGCAAAACATACTTTAGCTGGGCAAATATGTCTGCATGCATCTAAGTGCCCAAAACCACCTGAAAGGCTGAAGCAGGTGAATGCCAGCCCAATCCCAGGAAATGCAGTGCCATCTTAATGAGAACATCACCGTGACCTAAACTGACAGCAAACAAGCACCTTGACTAAACCGATAAATCTGTGTTTAATTAGGTAATTAGGAATAAAGGCTTTAACAAATAAAGAAAAATTAAGAAAACACAAACAAATAATGCCAATAAATGTAACACTTGTCATGGTGTTGCCAGGGTTGCATCCATGACTCGTGTCTTTTATTTTTTATTAATATTTATAATCCTTTGTGTATTTTTTCATGATTTCTGTTTTTGAATAATTGTATTGTTATTTAATATTGAGGTTTGTCTTATTTATAAATTATTTCATGTCATTATCTTGTGTCAGTTCTGTATTTATTAATTGAGCTTGTTCTTTCTCCAGTGTACTGTATGTTGAGCCCGATGTGGGCCCTCATGCTGCAGTTATGGGACCCTCTTCAGCCTTAGTTCTTTGCTGAGACATTAGATAGCTTACCACCTTGTGCTGTGTGATTCCCATTTTTAGATTTTCTGGTTTTTGAAATTTTGCTTATTCTTTTCATTTCTTATTCACTGTTTTTTGAATTGCAGGCTTGCTTTTGTATCTATTGGTTATCCTCATTTTGTCTATTTTTTGCTCCCTTTTTTGCTTTGTTTATTTTTTGGATCTTTTGTTAATAAACCTGATTATAAGATTAGTGTTTTTGTTTTTTTGGTCCAGGGGCTTTTTAGTTCCTCTCTCCCTTTCTAGTAATATAAGCTTTGGCTTCTTTTGGCCTTTATAGGCTGCTTCTAGAGTTTGGGGTCCAGGCTTACTTTGTGATTTTGAAGGCCCGCTTCATGTTTCCAGACCTCACTTGAGCTGTGAGGCCTAGTTTTGAAAGTATAGTGTGTTTTTGAGCTTGTGGAGCCCAGCATTCACAATTGCTATAAATTAATAGATAATTTTATAATTATCAGAGCTAAATCTTGGTTTTGGTAAATATAAATGAGAAAAATATCCAAAAAGATATTTTGCACAAATGATTTCTCTTTTGCCCCACTGATTAGAATCCATTCCTTGGTGACTTGATTGGAAGGATAAGGAAAATAAAAAGAGATTGTAGCTTCTAATCTGTTGTTTAGCTTTTGTAGTGTTGTCCTTGTGAATGCCCTGTACTTGAGAATTTGCTTTACAATTTGTAGATGCTCCAGAGGAAAGTTGGGCATCCCACCCAAGATGGAGGTGGAGTCCTTACCCGGCCGGGAGATGGAAGAATGGAATGCCTGTCCTGGGTGGGATGCCTGAAGAGTACAGGAGCTGGCAGGAGAGCACAGCAGGAAGCAGTTCATCCTCCACGTTAATAGGTGGCAGTGTCCATCATAGAGAGTTCCAATTTGGAGTCTGGAGGAGCAGTCCTGTGGGGATTGTTGGCAGACGATAGCGGGCGCTGCCGGTGGTGGATCTCCCTGGCTTTTTTATAACCCGGAAGTGCTTCCAACTGGCTGCATCACGTCACCAGAAGTACTCTTTGGATCTGGCTCCTTTTTAATTTTCTCTGAGGACCTCCTAGATAGATGTGATGTCATATCTGAAAAAGGCCTGCGAGGGCAGTATTTTGTATCATTTTGTCCCAGTTACCTTGTGCCTCTTTCCTTGGGTTTTTGGTCCACCCATGCAAGAAAGAAGAATAGGCTTTGCTACATCCAGAGTCCTTCTCTGTTACTGCAGAAAGAGACAGAGCATATATACATATATATATACATACATATCTACATACACATATATATATATATACATATCTACATATACATATATACATATATATATACATATACACATCCACATATATATACATATATATATATATACACATATCAACATATACACACATACATACACACACACATACATACATATATACATATACACATACATACACATACATATATATATGCACACATACATACATACATACATACACACACACACACATATATATATATATATATATATATATATATATATACACATACAGACACATATATATATATATACATATACATATTTACATATCTACATATATATATATACATATCTACATATATATACATATCTACAACCTTTTGTAGGTCTATGAACTTAATTTAAACTTTAGGTTTACACGGTGCTTTGTTTCCGAAGTACCTGCACTCATGAATATGTCTGTATGCGTCAGTCGCTCAAATCCACGGGTTCTCCGCTGTTTTTTTTGTTCGTTTATTACGATTGTTATAGTTCTGTTTGTATACCACGTTGTCAGTTCAGCACTCCGGTTGTAATATGACCAAGCCGTGCAAGCTTACTGTTGCGAATGCAACGTATAGTTGTACAGGAGAAAAGCAATCTTGCCTCAAAGTTCAGTCAGTTCACGTGAGCCGCTCTCTTGTGTGATGTTGCGATGTCCACGGCTTAATTTAATGTTAGCTAAGACCCGGCACTTAAAAGTTTCTCACTACAGCAATTTTAACTCCGTTACAAAGTGATCCAAAGTCTCGTTTATACCTCGTGTCTTCACATTAAACTTGTATGTCGCGAATATGGTATTGCAAACGGTAGCGGGAGCGTTTCTATAAACATAATTTAAACTTACAGTTTACACCGTGCTTTGTTTCCTCAGTAGCTGCACTTATGAATATGCTTGTATGCGTCACTCGCTCGCTTCTTATTGTTTCGCTGCCTTTTCAATTGTGTAATGAATGTTTTCTTCAGCGCTCTTTGGGGCTCTTCCTTGTTTTGTACGTACTGCGTTCATAGTCAGTTCACGTGATTACGTGGGTGGCGTGATGACGCGATACGCAAGTCCGCCTCCCACGGCCAGCGAGCTGCAGTCCATTACAGTATATGGACAAAAAAAGAGGTTCCAGTTATGACCGTTATGCTTTGAATTTCGAAATGAAACCTACCTAACTTTTGTAAGTAAGCTGTAAGGAATGAGCCTGCCAAATTTCAGCCTTCCACCTACACGGGACGTTGGAGAATTAGTGATGAGTCAGTCAGTCAGTCAGTGAGGGCTTTGCCTTTTATTAGTCTAGATATACTAGCTGCGCTACCGGTTAAAGATGGGTTGAAACCTAAGCAATCAACATAGATCTTATGTGTTTTATTTGACATGGGTAGTCCATTTGGTGGTTGGCTGGTATAATAATACAATTATCAACAACAATTTATTTTTTGTATAGCCCAAAATCACACAAGGAGTGCTGCAATGGTCTTTAACAGGCCCTGTTTTTTTTGACAGCCCCCCTAGACTTGATTCCCTAACAAGACAAGAAAAATAAGAAAAAATGGAAGAAGTCTTGGGAAAGGCAATTCAGAAAGAAACCCCTTTCCAGGTAGGTTGGACATGTCAAAAAATGGGGTAAATACAATACACAAAACAGAACACAAGTAATCCTCTTCACTGATCTAGATGATCAATTTATTTTTGCCACCAAAAGAATAAAATACAATAGTGCAATAGTAATAGTTCAAGCTACAAAGCAAAATGAGGACTCAGATTTGTTCAGAGTCCTGGAGACTGCAGTCAACAAGCTGCCTCTCCCCTTCTGGCCATTCCACAGCTAAGTCAGTGCTGGGCTGGATTATCTGATGAAAGGACCCTTCTACCCGATAATTCCAGTGCTCCTGTATCAGAGATGACTTTTCCATAGGCAGACAAACAACTTGGCACTAGAGCAGTGGCACCAAGTGCCACATTTGAGTACAGTGAAGAGAAACAGAATAGGTGAGTTTTAGTAACAAGACTATCATATTACTTATGTTTTCAAACTAATCTATATATATAAAATCCCTATGTGCGTCCAGGTGTCCGTGTGTGGGTGTTTTCTGATGAAGTGCGCATGCGCGGGGCATGGTGCGATGCGCGATATTACTGTCAGAGAAAGTTAGAGGCGTTTTACGGAAATACAAACCAGTATTACTGCGAGAGGAAATTAAAGGTACACAATACAGTGACACATATTACAGCCACATACAAGCCAGTGTTACTGTCAGAGGAGATTAAAGGCTTATTACCGACACACACTCCTGTATTACCGCCAGAGAAAATTAAAGGTATATTACAGACGTACAAGCCAGCGGATGTACAAGACGGTATCCTTCAATAAGGGCGCGCACAAAAAAGCGAGCCTCAAAAGGGCGACCTTAATTGGGCGCAGAGAATAAAGGCGCGTGTAAATAAAGATCTGCACCTTTGTTGCTTTTCACATATTCCAGAGCCATTTGAACTAAATTATCTACGAACGCCTTTATTCGCCGCGCTCAATTGAGGTCGCCCTTTTGAAGCTCGCCTTTTTGTGCGCGCCCTTATTGAATAGAGACATACAAGATGGTATTACTGTCAGAGTAAATTAAAGACACACAATACACGGCGGCAGCCCATGAAGAACGGTCAGCTCAGCAAGTAAACATCAACAAAAGAAAGGCTGAAAGAAAGAGAAATATGACCAACAAAAAGAATGAGGTCAAAGTCTCTTGCCATTTAATATAGACTGTTCCTACTAATGTTTATGCACTACTGTTCTAGCGCCCGTTATTGTAACGGGCTAAATGACTAGTGGCTAATAAAAGAGATGCAATATTCACAGTTAATCAGCAGCTCTAGTCAGGGTATCCTAAACTGAAGCTCTACAGCTATAAACTTCACGTTGTCTGAACAGGTACAAGAAAGTTGCTACCACATTGCTGTTGCCTTCATACAATGTTGGACAACAAAATAGGCTGATAAGACCAATTTTTTATTTTTGCCACATGATATTTGTTTTATCATATTTTGATTTTTCTGACACATCTTCTACATGTTTTGCCGATTTACTTCTTTTTTTCCCTAGCAACCCAACAGACACACAGACACTTATTCTTTCATTAACGTGGATGAAAATTAGCACGCAAATTGGTCAAGAGAAGAGTTGGTGCTTCAAATTGCAGATTAATGCTTTTTTATGTTGGAAAAATAAAGAATATTTTGAACAGAAATGTTGATTTATCACCTTCTAGTGAGCTATGGATGGAAGTAAAGAAAAACAGGGAGTACACAATCTCACACAGCGATAGACAGATATAGGTATATATAGATAAACGGTATATACAGATATTTATATATAGACACCCACAAACATATATTTCAACAACAACTTTACTCTTCTTTACCCATTTAAATGTTTCAGAGATCAAAATAAAGCTTAATTTTAATGATTATAAAGACCAAGTCTGAAATGATTTTCAATTGAGCACCGCTAGAACTAACACCCAATCATCTTTACAGACATTCCAAGTGCACCACATCACCGCAGTCTGAAGAATGCAGCAGAGTATGATGCTTGGGTTGCAGCCATATGGTAGTCAAATGCAATCACAGTCTTGGTCATTCTCACAGCTAAATTCAGCTAATCTGCCAGATTCTTGCTCCTGTGTCCTTTTGCGTTATTTCAAGCTTCATGGCCCAAAAAAAAGTTTTTGAAAGAGGTGGAAAGGGCCAAGAAAGATTAAAAAGTAAAGAACCTTATTAAACAGTGTTTGATTAGGGGTTAATGACTTATCACGGTTTGTTTTGGTGAATAATATTCATTCGTTATGCCAATTTTCATATATTTTAGTGTTATTTGAGTTAAAATTGAGGTCACTTTTTGGACAAGGAAATGTTTTAAATTTTCCATCCAAGGCTATGTTAAGTTTTTTGTTTTCTGCGTCTTTCTCTTCCATCTGTCGTGAACAAGGAGTCCCAAGTAATAAAGACTTCCAAGCACTTCCTCTAATGCCCACTAGTGGGGAATATCGCCATCAAACCCCGGCTAGTAATAAGGCCAAGCATCAAATGTTTAGGAAAGAAAACATTTATTCTTCACTAAAAGGTACTCCAATCACAATGATGCTCTGTGGAGCATAAAGGCAAAATGGAAATTGCATGTAATACAAAGGCAATCCAAATCAAACAAGTCCTAGTACAGATTCCAAAAGCAAGGTTAAAAAACAAAGCCGAAATTCAAAAAAATCAAAGATCCAATAATTCACCAAACTCACAATAAACACAATTACACTTCCTAACGTATTCAGAATGAACCAACAGGAACTGTGGAAGACCCTCCGGATTTATAAGGTGGAGGGGAGTTCCTGGCGGTGATTGGCAGATGGTCTTGTCTCTTGGGGGGCCACCCACAAAACACATGGAATATAAAAAGAGCAGATTATATACATAGACAAAATCAAAAATAAAGAAAGATGCACATAATTAAGATGAATAAAAGAATCAAAAATGAACAAAACAGACATAAAACATGAATTTGAACCAGACGTGACATCATCATATTGAAGGTAATTGATAGCACTCATCCTGACAAGTATGCTTTGGTCCATTGATGTCTGAGGGCATTTATTTACGAGAAGCTCTGTTAAGGTCCTACCACAGCATCTCAACCAAGATACTCCATTTTCTAAGTCAGAGGTGATGTATAGTAGCAGTAACATCACTGAATTTAGTTTATGGCTTCAGAGGAAGACTGGAAATTGCACGGGTGTGAAGTCAAGTCCTATGAGGTAATGACACAGAGTGGGTACAACACGAGCCTGCTGTATTAGTGTGAAGAGTGGCAAGTTGAAAGTTTTATCTTTCTATAAAACAAAGCTGTTTTTTTCATTATTGGCTGGCTGATCAGACGGTGATGCTCCAGCATCAGCTCATCTCTACCTCTTGTTTTTCTCTACGAAACTGTAAAATGGAAAGAATGTTCAGGCATCAATCAGAGCCTGCTAGACATGGAGTGTCCTCTTTTACTCAATTAGGCACGAGAAATGTGGGCATCAAGTGGCATCTTATTAGTGCCCTCAGCTCACACCATGTTTGCATGTGATGTTTTCTGACCTGGTTACTCCCTGGCATGAAGTTATTAGTTGTCGTGCAAGTGGCACGACAATAAAGCTTTAAATAAAACCATTGTTGCAGTTCTAAATGGTTGAGTGAATGCATGCCATGATTACCAATGTGCGCCTTCTCAATTGATCAAACATAAAAGTAAAAAGTTGATTTCAGCATCCAAAAATGAAGTTTTATTTTCAGTAATTTAAGACAGAATGACTCCAAGCTACATTTTTTGAACTAATAGTCCAGGACAGACAGACAGTTTAGTTGTCAAGTCATACTTACAAAATAAAATATAATGTATAAGTGTGTCTTTCATCAAATAAGCATAAAGTATTTTACTATTCAGTCTTCTTCACTTGCACACTTGCATGACTGAACTAATTTCTTGGACACAAAGCCAAAAATTAAGTCAAACAAATGACCATGAAATTAAATTTAGCAGGCAGCTCATTCAGTCCCTCTCAGGGGTTCACCAAGTTACATTTTCTTTGTGAAAATGGGTGGGCAGATGGGTTAATATGAGGTTTTGCAGATTATCAAATATGAAATGATTCCTTGCAAGCTGGCATTCCAATATTCAATACACAAAAAAAGAAACCGATAAGATACTTTACCACACTACATTCAGCGACTCTTTCCAAATATCTGTTTTTATCCATTCTTTCAACGTTTGTTTTATAAGAAATCACCATCAAAGGCTCATTACATGTCACATAGCAGCACAATGCAGGACAAGAAAAACAGATCTGGAGTCTCAGTGTTTGACATTCTCAGAGGGATGAAGGAAACATCAGGATAACATGAAGGTGTTTTCAAGCATTCCTGCTTCCTGAAGCTGTGCACTCTGTCACAGTGAAGTTGCTACAAACAGGGTGCGTTGGCAGATGTCTTGTCACAAAGGAGATCTGTTTTTTTTTTTTGTTTTTTTTCACAGCAGTTCATCCCCATCTGCCAGATAAATGGATTGCTACAGCCTTGTGCTGTTTGGTGTGATGTGAAGGCCTGGGCACGCAATGACCCATTTTGAGTGGGGAAAGAATTCACAGTTTGAGGTTTTATATGACACGTTTGCTAGTTTTGTCTAATTGAGGCTAATCTTCCAACACAGTAAAGTTTAGCCAGCCTTTGCCAATAGAGTCTGGCCGCATAAGTCCGGCGGCAGAACCCTCTGTGTCTGCCCTTTCCACAGGACCCTGTGACGTCATTCAGGTGTGAGGTGTGAAGTGGAGGGTCTCAGCCCACGGCCATTCACTGGGTAGACAGGACTGAAACATCGGTTTGGTGGACAAACATATGTGTACATGTAAAGGCAGATATGAATATTAGACATCCATATTACTAACCGAGAATGCTAAACCGGATGGACGCAGGGACATCCGGCCGTGGGCCGTAGCCGCAAAAAGACGTACTGTGCAGGCGCCCCAAGAAATGAGGCGTCGCGAGAGGTGGCCGCGACCACAGAAAAGCCGCGACCACAGAAAAAAGGAGTGAGCACAGAAAAAAGGAGTCAAACGCAGGCGACACACACAGCGCTGCACGAAAGCCATTGCACACGAAACTAGCACACACAAAAAAAGAAGCCGCTCGTGCCACACGAATCCCACACCCACCTCCAAGCACCCACCCCCCCCCCCCCCCCCCTACAAGCAACGGACGGGACACACACAAAGAGGACGATTCAACAAGCCCCTGGCACACAAAAAAAAGAACCCGCAACCCCCCCCCCCACAAGCAACGGACGGGACACACACAAAGAGCAGGATTCAACAAGCCCCTGGCACACAAAAAGAAAGAAGACGCTCGCGACCCACCAATCCCACCCCCCCCTCCAAGCAACATGCCCCCCCCCCCACCCCCCCACAGACACAGGCAAAGCACACAGTGCCTCACGAATCCCATTGCACACAAACGGGACGCACACAAAGAGGAGGATTCAACAAGCTCCTACCACACCAAAAAAAGAAGCCGCACACGAAACGTTCACAACAACGACGATTCAGACCCACAAACACACTAACATCAATAAGAAGTGACACCCAAAGCCCCATTTCTAAAGGAACCGTCCGCAGACACCTGCTAAACGATTGCGCCACTTAGCTGACAACGCGTTCGATAATGAGTCCACTATTGAGGAAAATTCATTGGGATTAATGAATGTCATTTGCAATCATTGTCATTCACTTAACTTCCCTGAAGAAACAACTGGCAATACAAGTAATGAATTTACACGTTGTTGTCAAAAGGGTCAAATTAGACTGCCTCCTTTACATTCATATCCTGAATATCTACAGAAGCTTCTAACTAACGATGTGCCTGAAACTAAAAACTTTATGAACTGCATTAGATCCTACAATAGTTCATTTGCTTTTGCATCTACCGGAGTAAATATAAGGCCACCAAAAGGCAATGGCCCATACTGCTTTCGCATATGTGCACAAATATTACATTGCATTGGAACAGTACACCCTGAAACAAATCAACAACGCAAATATGCACAAATCTACACACAAAGCCCCATTTCTAAATGAACCGTCCGTATTAAACAGACGTCATCTCAACACGTTCACACTATGCAGCATAGGTGGATCTCCTTACAATAAAGCACTATTAACCGTTCAACCGCAGAAAAGGCTCCATATTAACAGTGAGTGCGATCCTCCTTATTACTTATCCATATTTATCACGCTCAAGAACAAACAAGTCATAAATTCACGATCACGGGTACAAATCGATACGGCTCGGATAACGGAACCAAACACAATTCACACTATGCAGCATAGGTGGATCTCATTACAATGAGGCACTATTAACCGTTCAACCGCAGAAAAGGCTCCATATTAACAGTGAGTGCGATCCTCCTTATTACTTATCCATATTTCTAACGCTGAAGAACAAACAATTCATGAATTCACGATCACGGGTACAAACCGATACGGCTCGAGTAACGGGACCAAACACACGAACCCGCATGAAAAAAAAACAATACACGTCAGCTCCAACGCGCTTCTGAAACTCTGGAAGAAAAAATGTCTCGGCTCCAAAAACGCAAAGCTCAACTAACACAGTTACAGAAACGAACCCAAATGGACAGACACACTGAACGTGGACGCATGCAGCGCGCGTCTCACAGTACTGCATCGAAACAGGCACGACTTCAAAACGAAACACCTCCCGTCTCAGACATACAGAAATGGCAGCGAGAGAACATCAACGACAGACACCTGCTAAACGATTGCGCCAGTTAGCTGACAACGCGTTCAATAATGAGTCCACTATTCAGGAAAATTCATTGAGATTAATGAATGTCATTTGCAATCATTGTCATTCACTTAACTTCCCTGAAGAAACAACTGGCAATACATGTCATGAATTTACACGTTGTTATCAAAACGGTCAAATTAGACTGCCTCCTTTACATTCATATCCTGAATATCTACAGAAGCTTCTAACTAACGATGTACCTGAAAGTGAAATCTTTATGAACTGCATTAGATCCTACAAATCGGTATCCACTATGAACATTAACAGTGGCACTGCACATGACATCCGTCTTGCAAAACTGTTAATTATTGATGAATGTACAATGGCATCCACTCATTTACTCCACACCATTCATAAACTTCTACAAACGTTTATGAATAATGATCTTCCCTTTGAAGGAAAGGTACTTTTATTACGAGGAGATTTTAGACAGTGCGTAGCTATTGTTCCACATTCCATGCGCTCAGCTATTGTTCAGTGCACCTTAAAATACGCAGACAATTGGCATTGCTTTCAAAAGATACAGTTAGTACATAACATGCGATGTCCACATCCAGATCATAACAATTGGTTATTACAACTGGGAGATGGTACACTCACCAATACAGATAGACTTCACCCAGATATTATTACAATTCCTCAAGCCTTTATCTGCGCCGACTTAGTTACAGACAGATTTGGAACAGCAATCTCATTTGACCAAATGCCCCTTTTAACACAACGCACTATATTATGTCCAAAAAATATTAATGTGAAAAACATAAATACCCAAGTCATTGCATTACTGCATCATCTACACCTTCACACTATTCTATATCTCATTCATATATCACGCTCTTTCTCATTCCCAACACCAGGGGTTGGCGAGCGAGCGAGCAGGGGGCGGAGCCCCCTAGTAAATAAATAAATAGGTGTAGCTGCATTTCACTAATAAATCCTTATTTTATAAACGAGTGAGTGTACAACTTCAATAATAAAAGATAATTGCCTACATTTGTACCATAATGGAAATCTCCTTAAAAGTTCTTACATTGCATGTACATTTAATCAGGTAATATCTAAAAGTGCTCTCAGGTTAAATATAGCATAATATTTATATGAAACAATGTCACAATTTAATATTTAAAAATATTCCTATGTTGAATATACTGTGATTATTTCAGTGAGATGATGCCACAATTTAATATATATATTACTAGCTATCCCCCTTGGCTCCAGCTGTGTAGTAGTGAAACACCATGTTTTGTCTTGGTAGAGTAATATTTTACTCTACTTTCCCCTTTTGTATTATTAATATGTAGCCTTTGTCAGAATGCCTCAAATCTCGCAGACTTTCCACCGTTTATAAAGTATTGTACCATATAGCTTCCCCCCACCTTCCCTTCCACATTTATAACCTCAGGCAATTAGGTGTAGTAAAAGACAAGCAGGAGTTAAGTTACAATTTAAATAATATTGATAATATTCATAAATAACAACAATAAGCAAAGTACAAGTAAATATTAGCCAGTAAATACTGATAAATGGTGATGTGTAGTTTCAGGCGGCACACAGACTTGTTAGTTACTTAAAATGTCTCTAGTTAAGTCCTCATTTGTGGTCAGCTTTCTTCAGAACAGGACTCATGCCTGTCTCAATATGGCTGCCAAGCTGTGCTCTTCATTGTGTTGTCGTTTTCAGTTCATGGTGTTACAGAGAGATGCTTCTTCATTGATGTTTGTAAGAGAAACAGAGAGGTAAAGCAAGCAAATTTATAGGTTTTCTGTCCAACCCCTAGAGCCAATAGGGCGTCATGGTACTTAAGGGCTTCTGATACAAGCCAATTCCAAACAGCCATACTTCAGACCAATGGGGGGACAGAATACCTTTACACCTGCCATCCCCCAAAACCATGTTTTAAGGTGAAGCTTGGCAGTTAGGCAGACTGGCTTTCCTGAGGGGGTTTACTGAGAGCCCAGCAGAGAAATATTGGTCAAATGTGTTTGAGACACTTACCCCAACCCTGTTGTAAAATTCACTATCCTGACTTAGTCCTAGGGGGGTAAACGTGAATGCTTCTCACTAATGTAACACTAATATTACATTGCTTTGCCTAAGTTACAAATAAAGACATACAAAATATTTATCAACTTGTATGCAAAATTTCACACCACAACACAAGACAAACTTTAAAAATCAATAAAAAAAACAGGTATCGCTAGGGGTGGCACGGTGGCGCAGTGGGTAGCGCTGCTGCCTCGCAGTTGGGTGATCTGAGGACCTGGGTTCACTTCCCAGGTCCTCCCTGCGTGGAGTTTGCATGTTCTCCCCGTGTCTGCGTGGGTTTCCTCCGGGTGCTCCGGTTTCCTCCCACAGTCCAAAGACATGCAGGTTAGGTGGATTGGCGATTCTAAATTGGCCCTAGTGTGTGCTTGGTGTGTGGGTGTGTTTGTGTGTGTCCTGCGGTGGGTTGGCACCCTGCCCAGGATTGTTTCCTGCCTTGTGCCCTGTGTTGGCTGGGATTGGGTCCAGCAGACCCCCGTGACCCTGTGTTCGGATTCAGCGGGTTGGAAAATGGATGGATGGATGGGTATCGCTAGCTAAGCGGAGGCAAGATACACTCCAAAATGTGGCCAGAAGCAGAGCGATGCGAGCGGAGGCTGGCGCGTGAGTGAGGAGGGCCCTGTTCAGCTCTCTACTCCTGATGTCACGCTTCCCCCTCCCCTCAGCCCGCAGCCTCTGTCTCGGATTAGTGTGAATAAATCGCTCCTGCAAGCGAACTATGATACTTACCGTGATGACAGAGGTTGCAAAATCAACCGGAATGTTCAAGCAAATTATAGAAAAATACCAGATCTAAATCTGTTAAGTAGTTCCCTCGTGAAAAGCAGACAGACATTGGATTTTATATATAGAGAGATAATAGGGGTCTGTCATTCAAAAGCCGTTCCCAAGATTTCTTCTATTTTTTTTCTGATTTTTAGTGAGTATTTTCTTGTCTTTGTAGAAAGTTGGGTTGTCAAACAGGGTCTGTTCAAGACCATTGAGGCATTTCATATCTGATTTAGGACTACATAAAAATACATTGTTCTTGCTGTATATTTATTATATTTGTCTATTGTCTATTTTCTAGCTGTGAAGCACTCTCCCTTTACAAATGTTGTTGTTATAGTATATCCATGTGAAAATGTTACACTTTCCTAGTTAAGTTTGGCAACTTAATATTTTCAGGAGACACACTAAAGAAAAAACTGAGAAATGCTGCTGTGAAAACTTAATAACAAGAAAAAAAAAAAATCAATAGGTTCTGGCTGCAGATGTACAATGGCAGGGCCCTCTATGGCTGCTCCACTGGAGGTCTGCAGTGAGATCATTCTCAGACTTTGTGACATTACTTACATCAAGGTTTGACAGCAGTTGTACCCCAATTCACATGTTACCCACAAGCCTACCACCAGATATCAGGCAGACTAACGTAGTGCACTCATTCACCACCAGCCATCTGAAGGAAAGGTCAAGCTGCTGATCCACACTGCAGCACGCCATCCAAGTTAATTCTACTGCCAGTCTAGATAAGCTGACATGAAAGTAGGAGTTACAACAGGGTGTTGATTTTAGTAGTTTCCTGAAGTGAATGATCAAAAGCAGAAAGAAAATCATTTACAAGCATTCAGACAGATTCAGCAATAGATCAAGAAAAGGCAAAGATACAAACACAATCTAAGAAACAGGAAGAAGGTGAATAATTGTGATGCTAATTGTAATACTAATGAATAATAATCTGGGGCGGAGTGGTGGCTCTGAGGCTAAGGATCTGTGCTGGTATCCAGAAGGTTGCCGGTTCAAATCCCTGTCACTGCCAAAAGAGATCCTACTCTGCTGGGCCCTTGAGCTAGACCCTTAACCTGTAATTGCTCCAGGGGTGCTGTACAATGGCTGACCCTGCGCTCTCACCCCAAGGGGTACGTGAAACTAACAAATTCCTAATACAAGGAATTGTATAAGGTGAAATAAAGAATAAAAAAAAATTGTAGATCATAACAAAAAACAGAACAAAAGAAGAAAAAAGCCAAAGTGGAAATGAGAAGACATGAAAATGCTCCAAATTACTAGCTATTAGAGTTGTAAATGGTGGCAAATGCAGAGGAAAGCTAATACAATCCTGAAGCAACAACACTGTATTGTTATATCACCAGTAAACAGGTGCAAAAAGGACCAGGAAGTGAACCGAGATATACTCACAACAGAGAGTCACACGAGTATGCAAAGGGGACAGCTAAAGTGCCCTAGTGACTGCAATTCTACCAACACTCCAGGGGCTGGCACTGCATCCTAATGCCCCCCTCTCTTTCTCCTACTATAAACCAGCTGATTGACCGTTACTTCTGGTGTCTGACCACCTGGACCCACATCTTCCTGTCTGAAGGGCCCAAAACTGGAAGCTCTGCCATCTTGGAACAGTTTTATTGAACTCATGTCTGTAGAGATGACTTTGCAATATTTTGCATGTTTTTTTTAATCTCACTGCCTCCAAACATGTTGGGTGGCTGTCTTGCTACCCCAATTCTTTATCATTGTCCTTTCTTTCTGTTAGAGGAGAAACAAAGGAAAGTTTAATCAAGCTAACAGAGTTAAAGGGAGAAGACAACTCATAGTAAAGGAACATGCAAATAGCAATATACACAAAATATTCTTTTGTTTATCCAGGAAGTTCAAAATGGCGAGGATTGATAGTGTCATGAAGATGACAACAATAATTATGACTTTCAGAGCAATGCCCCTTGAAACATGGGGCTGTGCATAGCAGTTAAGCCACAACTTAGAGCCACCCATTCAAAACAAAGATAGTGCTGCGGTAAATTAAAATTACAAGATAATAAATTTTATAATTTCAAACACAACTTCCTTTGCATGAATAAAGCATGCATTACATTCACCATGCCAGGAAATGTCCGTAGAAAAATGTATAACTTTCATGAAAAAATGTAATTACTTCAGGCAGAATATAGGCAGAAGAAGGACTAAATGCAAAGCGTGAATCCAAAATATTGTTCTGCCACCAAAAGAAGAGGAGCAGAAGAAAGTAAAAATTGAATGGACCAAGAAATTAAGTGAATACCAAAAGCTAAGCAAGGGTCAAAACCAGAAAATCAAGTCTATCTTCTGTAAAGCCAAAGCAGAAATGAAAACTCAGAGTTAGAATTCAAGAGCCCAATGTTGATTGCCAAAAAAACAAACTATAAGAAAAATGAGGAAGACTTTAAGAAAGTATCCACAAACTTGACAATGGGTTACCTGTGTTGTGCACCGATGACGACACTCAACATTACTACCACACAGCATTGCTCAAAATGAAGGCAAAAAGCAAAATTGCATCATGATAATTATTCACAGCTAACAGTAAATAATTTTAACTAGCAAGGTTCTATTAAGAACGTAACATAATATTTAAAATCCTTGATATATAATAGCTGTGTAAGCCCATGCTGTAAAAAGGCTGGGCTCCTAGAAACCATGGATTCTGGCACTTCAATCAATCAATCGCATTGGTTGTCTGTCAGCGGCTAAGAGAGTTTCTCTGTTCTCCGAGGTTTCATTTTGCCGATGTGCTGGCCTCTCTTGTGTATTAGCGGCTAAGTGAGTTTCTCTTTTCTTGCCGTTTTCATGACAGAGTCGATTTCTTTGAGCTCCATGCTGTAAGCCTCACACGTCCGGGCTGGACAGACAGACACACACTTCCACCATTTATATAAAATATGTAAAAAGCCTGGGCTCCTGGAAACCATGGAGTCTGGCACTTACATCAATCAAACACATCAGTTGAGTATAAGCGGCTCCTCCTCAGTTTCGTTTTGCCAACATGCTCGTCTCTGTTGTCTGTCAGCAGCTAAGAGAGTTTTTGTCTCCTCTGAGATTTTGTTTTGCTGATGTGCTCGCCTCGCTTGTGTATTACCGGCGGTGGTTTCACATTGGCAACAGAGTCGCTTTCTTTGAGCTTCATGCTGTTGCCTCACACTTCTAGTCTGTCTCACACTTCCAGGCCGGACAGACAGACAGACACACTTCTACGCATAGGCATTTATATATAAGATAAGAAAAAAAACAAATCTAATAGAAAAAATCATTAGAAAATTAAAGAAGGGACAAATTCACAACGGATATGAATGACACTTTGGTGTTTGGAAAGCTGACCCAGGACCATTTTAATCTTGGGGTAGATGGATGTGATCACAAACAAAGTTGAAATAGGTTTTGAAACAGTAGTGTAGATAAAAAAAGACTCATTTTCTTGAAGTAAGTAAGTATTAATTTCTGTCATGGCATAGACAGGTTTGTAGCTCTGATTCAGGGTTATTATTTGTTTATTTTGGTTGTGTTTCAAATAGTATCTGCCTTTTTGTGATGTTTTTATGTTTGTTTTTATCTTTTTATAATTTATGTAATGTCATGATTTTGTGTATATTGTGCTATTTACTCATTATTCAGTGTTTGAATATTATGTAAATACTTTCAGTTTTCATTTCATATGTCTTGTGGGTGGGTCCCCCAAGTTGTGGTGTCACCATGATGTCCCAGGACACCCTGAGGTTTTATATTTTAGGCTGTGGAGCAGCTCCTTCAATTGAGCGCCGAATAAATGTGCGCGCAAATAAAGGAGCGCTTCAAAAAGATGACCTTCGGAGCGAATTAAATTAATTGTCCTTGATTATGCTAATAGACCGCATCTCGAATATCTACGTGGCATTGCACATAATCTACAGCTTCAAGTGTAACTTGCTTTCACCTTTTTATACATTCAGTCATTGCCTTAATCTAATTTTCTGTAATTTTGAAAACAACGAAATATAGAGAGCTTTAGAAATAGTTCGTTAGAAGTAGTTCGTTAGAAGTTCATGCATTAATTAATTGGATGTTTTAATATTCTTGCTTTCACCTTTTTATACGTTCAATCATTGCCTTTAACTAATAAATTTTCTGTAATAATTTTGTTGCGTTTGCCTTTATTCGCTGCGCCCAATTGACGTCACCCTTTTGAAGCACTCCTTTATTTATGCGCGCAGTTATTCGGCGCTCAATTGAGGTCGTCCTTTTGAAGCTCGCCTTTGTTTACACGCGCCTTTATTCAGCGCTCAATTGAGGTCGCCCTTTTGAAGATCGCTTTTATTTATGTGCGCTTTTATTCGCCGCGCCCAATTGAGGTCGCCCTTTTGAAGGTCGCCTTTATGTGCGCGCCCTTATTGACGGATACCGGGTCTTTGCACACTCTTTTCCCAGTGCTGGCTTGTAATGTAGACTGGGGTGACACTACAATAAATCTGTTCCTCTACTAAGAAAATGCAATCACTAGGCATATTGTACTCTACCAGGCAGAGCCAGTCAAGTTTGATTTACAACAGAGGCAGGCCAGGATTTAAACTTAAATGTTTTCTTTATGGAATACATAAGAGTGAGCTCACAATTAAATGTCAGTGTTTCAAGTGTGGACTCCTGTTTTCATTAATTAATCATTACAAGAAAGCACCAGATGGATACAAGTGTACACTTTTGGGACATATAGAACCATTCAATAATAATGCTCCAAAGGTATTATATTTACCATGTTGGCCCATTCCAGTGTTGGACTTGGTTTATCCCCATTGCTACTAAGAATGTCTCATGCTCAATGGCCCAAAACCATGTGGGGACCTAAACCTAATCTAGGGCTTCAAATTTCTCTGAGGAACTGATAAAGTATCCAGCACAATTCCATCCATCCATCCATTTTCCAACCCGCTGAATCCGAACACAGGGTCACGGGGGTCTGCAGGAGCCAATCCCAGCCAACACAGGGCGCAAGGCAGGAACCAATACTGGGCAGGGTGCCAACCCACCGCAGGACACACACAAACACACCCACACACCAAGCACACACTAGGGCCAATTTAGAATCGCCAATCCACCTAACCAGCATGTCTTTGGACTGTGGGAGGAAACCGGAGCGCCCGGAGGAAACCCACGCAGACACGGGGAGAACATGCAAACTCCACGCAGGGAGGACCCTAGCACAATTCTTTCAACTTAATGGTAAATCATGTACTTGTGTACATCACTGGAAATTAAAGGAAAGTGCATTTATGATTGAAGCCAGGTAGCACTTCTTTACTCAAAGAGTTATGGGAATCTGGGACAGACTACATGTAGTTGAAGCAGAATCCTTGACATCCTTCAGGACATACCAGGATGAGATACTGGGACAGTTTAGCTATTAGCTGAACAAACAAGCCTGATGGACTGAATGGTCTCCTCTCGTTTGTCAAATTTGTTTTGTTCTAAACAGAACTGAGCATATTCAGAAATGGATGGATATTTCCTGTAATAACTGACTTTCTTTTTAATGCCTTGGCAATAACACTTTAGACAGCTCTAGTGTAGGGTAGCAGAAACCTGAAAATTATTTAATTAAAAACAACAGTCTTACAGTTAATGCTGATTTGAATTTTCACCATTGTTTCAATTTAAACTTTGATCTTTATTATCTTTCTGCATCCCTCTAAAAAGTTACAGAATAACTGAATTATTGTGTGTCTTAGAGCCATACTCTAATTACACCATCTGTTAGTGCTTTAGTGAAGCATCATTACATGACACTCGCTGAGACAATATGTGCGTCAATACAGAAGCATTGTGGGGAGTGTGCCAAGAATGAAAAGCAACTTTCGCACATTTATTTCCTATTTTCCCTACAGATAATATGCATGAAATCTAAATTTCAAAAATTAAATTCTGCCCAGAAGTGAAAAATAAATGTTACTGATGAAATGCATGGATAGTTCTGCCCCCAGGTTCATTATTTATCTTGTCACAAGAAACCACTGATGCAGTGTCAGTCATGTTACATATCAAATGCCTGCACTCTAATTGCCACATAATAACTCTGGCAGAGGGGAAGCTATTTTTTTTTTTCCTGGGCTTAGGAAAGTTTTAGCATACAATGAAGAATTTTAAATAGTTTTGATGAAATTACCAAAGAAATGGCCCAAATAGATAAATAAAAGACATTAAAAAATCATAATATTAAAATGATCACTCTACACAAAAATGAATACCGGATACCAGAAACAGCAGCAAGGGATTTGAAGTAAAATTAAAAGACAAACTGAAAAAAATTAAAGCAAATACAAACAGCAGACAATTCTTTCAGTATCACTCCAATAAGCGTAAATGAGCATTTAAGTAGTTTTGGAGACGCACAAGGAAAACGGTTTGAAATAAGCAGTAAAATAACAAATGAACAAAATAAATACTTCATCCGCATATTCATAAAAGAGTAAACAACTGGTTTTCCTCAAGCATAAATAAAAACAAGCTAAGAAATTACAAATGTTAAAACAGAGGAAACGGATGTGCCTTTAGAGTCTCAGTGCAATGAAAAGCTAATAAAATCCTAGGCTTCTTGGAATTTTATCAGTGTATTGAAAGAAATGAAAGACATCATTCAGGAAGCCTTACTAAGAATATTCCAGTAATCACTTTTGATAAAGACGACCCTGCTGAATGGAAGGTTGCAAATGATGATCCATTCCACAACAAAGGCGGATAGAGTGGATTCCAGTGAGTGTAGGCCAATAACCCTTTCTTATGTCATGTGCAGCATTTTAGAAGTAAAACTAGAAATAAGGAGTAGAGCTCCTGTGTGAAAGCATCTCATGTATAAACGTCTACACGTGGAAGCGCGTGTGTCTGTCTGTCCGGCCCAGAAGTGCGAGGCTACAGCATGAAGCTCAAAGAGCCGGCAAGGCGGCCCCAAGTTAACGAGTCTGAAGAAGAAAGAAGCACGAGGCTACAGCATGAAGCTGAAAGAAAGCGACTCCATCGCCAAAGTGAAACTCGCTTAGCCGCTGATAGACAATGGGGGCGAGCATGTCCGCAAAACCAAACTGCCGACTCTGCATTTCAATTTTTTTCGGATGATTTCAATAGTTTCTAGGAGCCCGGGCTTACACGGCTAATACACTAAATAAATGTCAGCGCCATGTCAAACCAATCTGTTAGAAATTCCTGAACATGCAACCGGAGTACTAGACAAAAGCAAAGCACACAACATATATAATTTATTTAGAAAAAAAAATGATAATTTCTTACCAAAGATTTCTTGTAAAAGTAGAACTGACTTGCTTTAGAGATAAGCTATAAAATTGAATGAGTGTTGAAATTGGATGACAATGAGGTAATCAATAGAGTCCATCGAGGGTCTCTATTGGACCGCTAGTCTTTTAAACACATACTGTAATGTTTTCATAAATCTGCATTGTTGTACTACCAGATGGTCAATATTTCAACACCAGAGGCAATATAGACTGGCTGATGGAAGGGGCATTAGGCAGGTAATGGCATCTAGAATGTACAATTAGCAGAACACTCCTGTGGTAAAGTGAGGTCCACGGCTGTTGGCGTTTTAAATAAATAATCGCTGCATTCGTGTCTTTTGTGGGGGGGCTGTTGTAGCATGGTGAGCAGTTCACTTGTGTGATAGGCCCTGGCCCTGAGGGAGCCAGGCTGTAGCCATGAGACAGCAGGGACCCGGACCTGCGGAAGTCCAGATGCGTGTGTCAGTAGGGCGACTCCTCTGCTCCAAGGCCCATATGGGATAAGCAGAAGAACCGCCAGTGAGGAAGGAGGCACCGGGCTTTTTAGTTAAGACAGTTTTCTGACAGTTGATTTCAACCTCGTTTTTAATGGACTTATTTATTCTGATTTTAACCTCCACAGATGCCCCTTTTTATGGATTATTTATTTATTTCAAACTATTTTAGAAGCACTGCACTTTTTGAACACTTGGTTTCTTTTTAATAAAATCACTGTTACACCATCCCCTTGCTTCATGTATGTTTTGTCCTCATCAGCCTTTCTCATCAGGTTACGTTGTCAGGTTCAAGAGGCTCCCATAATAGAACAGGGAGCCAGGAGCTGATCCACACCGTCACAACTCCCTGTAAAATGGCTTACAAAGGGCTGAGCAGTGTGACGTAGGCTTACTCCAAGATGCCCATTATCTCCATTATATTATATTTTCAGATGTTTGTGAATAAATCTTCAGTTTTAAAAAGATTTTTGTGGACTTGTCTCTACCCCCTGCAGGGACACAGAGTATGTTGATTCACCCGGTGCGACATACCTTGAACTTTTTGAGACTCTGCTGTTATTTTTACATTAAAAGCCTTTTCAATATAATGGGGCCTAGTTTGGCCTGAAGCCTCCCATTCACCTAGGGTCAGGCTTGCCTAGGTGAGGCCTATAGAGGGCTGGCAAGTACAGGTGTCTGGCCTGTTTTTTGGGGGTGTTTTTGAAGGCTTCATTTGTTTTTGTTATTTTGTGGTGCTGGAATCAAAACACTTTCAATATTTTGGAGGAATTGGCTTTTGTTTATTTCTGATTATTTTCTCATTTCTTCTTCTTCTTATTTCTTCTTTCTTCACTTGGTTCACTTTGCCTCCAGTGATTTAATCCTTTTGGAATTGGATTTACCTTCATCCTCTAGCCATCCTATTAGTGCCTCCTTGAGGTAATTACCATCGGGAAATCACAATCCATGTAGATATTTCTTCAAGATTCTTCAAAAAAGAGAAAATAATCACAATTTTAAGATGAAGTTTATGGAATTCTGCTTTAATAACAAAATAAACTATGTGATTAAAGTGGAAATTTCGACCTTTTCTTCCACTGTTCCCCTGTTTTTTTCCTTTTCCCTTTATCCCAATACGCTTCCATATGACACTCAGACAGTGGGCAACGATTCTCCTTTTCATGGCGACTCTGATATCTGACCATTTCTTTTTTATTTTGGGCACTGTGTGACTTTCTGAACTTGAACTTTTGAGTTTCTCCCCACTCTGTATCACTGAATTGACTTCCTTTTATTGTTTATACCACTGCTTAAGCCAACAAATAGTATGTTTTTCCTTGCCTCAACTTTGCATTTGCTGAAATTCTTTTTTTCATGCGCTTTTTCCATTATCTTTTAATCAAACACTGAACAGAAAGGGCTATTTATATTGATTTGCATATTAAAATAGGCAAAATTCTGGGAGGAGTCAGAGTGGGGCAGCAGGCGCGTGCATGAGCGTTACATTTTACGCTGACTGGGATTTATGTAGCGGAAGTATGTGGAAGTTGGCTTACACACGGTTTTCTGCATCTGAATTTTTTTGTGTGTACGCACATTTCCACTTTTGTCTGTATGCCATGTTTAGTGTGAATTCTATGCGCAGCATTATGCATGAGGCCCCAGGTCTGGAGTGTATGGTGGATGGTTAAGCTCTATGAAGCCATATTCCTTGATAACAACCTTTGATTTTTGGTATTTGTGAGATGGTGTGTTGTTGTGAAGCAGCAACATGCCAGCTGACAGTTTCCCACTATGTTTCTGCTTGATGGCCTCATGTAAAGACTTCATTGTGGAAACATAGGTATCTACAGTGATAGTAGACTTGTGTGGCTGAAATTCCAACAGCAGAACACCTTTTGTGTCTTAGAAAACTGTTTTCATGACTTTCCTGGTGGACTGCTGCATATAAAGTTACTTGGGGGTTGGGAGTCCCTTATGTTTCCATTATATGGATTCTTGTTTCATTTCAGGGTCATGGCCACATTTCATCCCCAGTAACAATCCAGGAGAAAAGGTCAGTGGAATTTTCTCTAAGAATGTCCTTGTGACTGAATTTCTGATGACATCCTTTGGAGAACCCATCAGGAACTGACCTCTGATATCATCAAATGAGTATCAATGATTGTGAAAACTGTGCCAGCTGACATGCCTAGTTCATGGGCTATAACATTAACCTTAACACAACACTCTTCCAGGATCATCCACGTTTTGGCATATTTATTGTGAAGAAGCCTCCATGGGAAGCCTTGTGTGGGGGTCATCTTCAGTCGATTCCTGACCCCATTTAAATTGCTCGGGCCAAAAATTCACCTGTACACATCATTGAACCTCTCATTGGCTTTTTTCCTCCATTTTTAAGGAATTCAATGACAGAAAAATGCCCCCAATCTGTCAGTTTCTTTGTAGACTTGCAGGAAGATATGTTTGTCATCCTCTCTTTTTGAGTGCTTGCTATGAAATGACCTCACACTGCATGTGTGGTAGGCCAAGACGTGTCCTGATCTCTAATGACAACTTCATATCTGTAGCATAAATACATGATACTCAGGTAGATAAATTATTGAACACCCATACTGTACAACCAAAAACAAATACCTTGTTATGCTGTTTACTGTCATTTCTGCCCACCATTTACTGTCATAATGGAAGAAATACCTTAAGTGTATACTGATGGCATTTTTATCTGCCTCAGCTTCTTAAGTCTACCTTAATAAAAAGTGATGATGGGTCATTGCCTAAGGTTAGCCCTAATCTTGTGCCCAGTGCTACTAGTGCATCTTTTGACAACTCTTTCTGACACTTCTGTTTTGACCACTCTTTCCTAAGCTGTGATTGTACAGTATATTACTGAAAGCTGCTTGACACTCATTCACGCACAAGTGAAATTGAGCCAACTGACCTAGTACTGATAACTAATCCAAGAGAAAAAGGCTCTGAACGGAACATTGAGTTCACCTAACAGCGTCAGTGCACTCCTTGCTGCCAACGTTCAATCACCCTTTGGGCCTCACTCCCAGTGCCACAATATGTGGACCCTCATTATATCATGTAAATTGGGGTTACATATCAAAAGAATAATCTTTATGAATATTGTCAGTGTAGCTACACATCACTGGCAATTGAGTGTTCATATGACAGCATTCAGATTTTCTCTTTCAAATTATTTACACATTGCGACATTAGTCTACTTTTGTGTCATGCGCATAAACTAAATAATCTGCCTTTTGAAAACACAGCCCCCAGTGTTTGTGCTCCATTTTTGGAAGAATCTCAAAGCAAAGGTGACCAATTATATGGGCACAGAACACAAACATTTTAAAAACTGTATATATGATGAGTGGTTTTAATTTTTTTATTAGGCTGTCACTGTTTTGTGCTGGGAGATCTACTGTTGCTCTGTAAAAATGAAACACTTCTCTGTTTAATTAAGTTTCAAGCTGCATTTGACTTTTGTGAGCTTTAGACTTGGAAGAAAGGAGGCAAGAATTTGATGCAAGAGTCTTTTTGTTCCCTCTCAGGTTATTCCTGGATGGCATTATAAAGATCAGGGATATGAAAGGTGTCGTATACGCACACTTGTGAATTTCCCCCTGGGATTAATAAAGTATCTATCTATCTATCTATCTATCTATCTATCTATCTATCTATCTATCTATCTATCTATCTATCTATCTATCTATCTATCTATCTATCTATCTATCTATCTATCTATCACTTGGAGAGCATCTTCAAGGTTCTGAAAGGTAAGCAGTACACCTCAGAGAAGAGTTGGGGCTGCTCTCACTAACATCATCCCCTTTTCCATCCACAATTCAGATGCTTGCTAGCCAGATGCCGAATGAAGCCTCAAAAAACAGGTGTTCACCTGAGGACTGAATCTAGGGTGGAAGGATCAATCCCTTACCTTTTTTAATTTGTCTGGCTTGATGACAATTGTTTTTGCACCCTCTTATGTATTCTTCTTTGCTCCTTTTTTTTACCTTTTTAATGGGATTAGCAGCTGGTACCTGTTATGGCTGAGCGAAACTAGTGAAAAGAGGAAGGTATTCAGGACAAGGAAATGAGTGTTAAAACAGGTAGGGCACAGGGATCAGTAGGTAAAGCCAAAAACGTTAAGGAAACTTGAAATCAAAAGAACACGCAAATAAGTCAAAACCACAGAATCAAACTAATGAAGCGCAATATGAAGCAAGGATAGTGAATTCTTTATGCAAACATGGATAATGAGCTGAGCGTCACGCCAGTATTTAATGTGTTGCACCAATGATGCCACACACCGCAATGTGTGAAGGGACTCCCCTAGAAACCAACAGTACCTTAAAGACTGACAATTAATGGTGCAGTGTGCATAACATAACAAAACAGCAAGAGAAACTGACCAACAAAACAGAAAAAAAATGTAGCAATGCTACAAATGACTCAAATTTACAACAGTAATCCAACACCTTTTACATTTTGTGATCTGTTTTTTAGATTAAAAAAAGAAAGATAAACGTAAACACTCCAAACTGTGTGCCGGCTGCCTAAATTTGCCAGGGCAGTGCTAGATGATTTCGGCAGTTTTTTGTTGCAGAAGTCACCAATCAATCAGGTTAAATGAAATTAATAATTGTGAGCAAGCTTAATGGTACTTTCATCTCAGTAATCTTAAAGGAAGACATTCTGCTCTTTTGTAATCCTGGCTGCTCTTCATATCTACTATATAATAAAATGCTAAGGTCTGTGTGTGTCCAGTCCTCCAGTCCTGAATCTGATTGGTCAGTTTGACTTTGATGTGATTGGTCAGTTTGGTTCTGGTGATGTGACGGAAAAAAGAAGTGCGAGAGTCAGGCACACAAGAAAGAAAAGGCATAGCGGCACACTGAGAAAGTCGCCTTCAAAGATGGCAAAGTATAAAACCGTACAGAAAGTGAAAAAGTTGACTTGAAATAATGACAGAATCTGAGAAGAAGGCTTTATGGGGACATTCTCGAGAGAAGGTTAAGAGATGTTCAGACACATGCGGATTCCAAGGAAAGGTGCTGAAGGTACACATAGGGCAAGAGGTGGCAAATATTTTAAAATTATTCTATTGGCTAAGTATAAGAATAAAGTCTAAGCTGGCAATAAAATGCAAATGCAGATGACAATCCTTTTTGTTGTTCCATTAAATGTAAACTGTTATATTAGTGACTTTGCTTTGTAAATAACAATACAGTATCTCAGCTAGAGGCAGAGTTCATGTAGAACATCCTCAAATTCTGGCTTCACTTAATATACCTTTGTTTTATAGTCAGGATAGTGAAGTGCTAAAATATCATGTCCTTTGCTTTATTTATTTATTTAGTGGTTGTTTGAGTGTTTGGGGACAGGTTTGCCATTAACCTAAAAAGATCCTAATGAGTTAAAACATGGTTATTTTATTCAAAGAAGAAAGTCCGTCCATCCATCCATTATCCAATCCGCTGTATCCTAACACAGGGTCACGGGGGTCTGCTGGAGCCAATCCCAGCCAACACAGGGCACAAGGCAGGAACAAATCCCTGTGCAAAAATATTTTAAAGAAGGCAGAGAATTAAACAAAATAAAATCCATTAATCCAAACGCCGCTATTAACTGTAATAAATGATTCATAACGAATAATTAATAATTAATGATTGGTGAAGCACAATCAGGATAAATACATATGGAGATGTGCATAATCTATCTATATAATTATAATAAAAATATATATTTTTTTCTTTCTACCTTCTTTATATTTTAGCATTACTCCTGTTTATGTGTCCTATTCTTGACAATTTCAATGAATTTATTTTTGTTTTAGGATGGTAATATTAGTCATACAGCCATCTGCTCTTCTGGCTATTAGCGGATCCCATTCTCCAGTGAGCCCTCAGCTCTCATCGGCTCTCCAAATCTGTTATCCAGTCAGGAATCATCCATTTTTATATTTATACATGTTGTGGATGCAGGACCTGGACCGCAGGTAAAAGACTGTAGTATAGGACAAGAGATGGTCCAAAACATGTCTTAATAGAATTGTTTCTGATAACAGTTATAGGTGCAGCTCTTCTGATAATGACAGCCTCTGACTAACAGGAGGAGGTAATACCAATATTGAAGTGAAATACTTCCAGGCTAACATTAAAAGGAACAATAGTGAGAAACATTGGCTACTAGAGCAGCAGTTCTCAGTTAAAGATGTACACTATGTTGTACATGGTTCCCTGCTACTTCTGATAATGGACAGGATGGCCTGGTGTTGCCCAACCCCTTTAATGAAGTAATGGCATTTGGAATTGCAAAGACACCTGGGGCCACTAAGAAGAGTTCAAAAGGGATCCATAGATGATCTAAATCCTCCCCTGATCCCTGTAATTATCTCCCAAATATTTCCAGAAGTATTCCCTAGGCCAGGTTTTTAAAAGCCTCTTCAGGTTAAACACTAGTTGAGTTTGGAGTTGGGTGGTGAGTAGGACAAGGGTTCGACTGATGGAAGTTAAACAAACCCAAGGGTTGTGTGAGATAGATAAATTACATTAAGTTAGGCTTCCATCGTGTTTTGGTTAAACAATTCCATGAGGCGCCCAGATGGATGGGTTGAAAACTTTGTAGTAGCCAGGTCCATTATGGTAAGAGGTTTTTCTTTGACTGTTTATTTGATACTTTAATTGTCTTTCTCTTCACTCTTTCTAGATATTATTATGATTTTTTGTGCATTTTGGCCTCCCTAGCATTCATTTTGTATTTTTGGGGTAGGTGTAAGCATATCTGTTATTATTCATAGTATGTATATTTTATCAACATGATGTGCATTTATTATAGTATATAATAATAATACATTTAATGTATATAGCGCCTTTTCCAAGTATTTCCTATTTTAAAATGAAGTAATTGTACAGGGTGGCGCAAGGAAACAGAAAATTTTGGAACTAGGTGTTGGCGACCCTGGGGCGTCAGCAGTTGTTTGGACCAATGCGACCTCGTTTAGAACCCCTTGCCATTAGCTATAATGAAGCAGTGTTCACTGTGAAAGCCTTTTATAAGAATGGTGATAGTGTGACTGCTTTGCAAAGAGAATTTCGGCATCATTACCAGTTAGGATGTCATGATTGTGTCCTGTCTGCTCATGCGATTACAACACGGGTGCGTAATTTCGAAGAAACAGGTTCAGCCTTAAAAAAAGAAGTCCCCAGGTGGAGCCACTTCGCTTACTGCCCAACAAATCAATGGCAGCGATTCAATGATAGTTTGGAAGGCGCGTCATTTCATGCAATGGTGAAATTCCATGGCCTCCGAGATCCCCAGATCTCACTGTTTGTGATTTTTTTTTCTGTGGGGACATCTTAAAAGCCAAGTGTACCGCAGACGTCTTGCAACCACTGCTCAACTAAAAAGGAGGACTGAAGAGGAAATTTCCGGCATTCCTCTTCACCTGTTATGTTGAGCAATACAGAAATTTCACAACAGGCTGTCAGAATGTGTATGGAGAAATGTTTCATAATGTTTTCTTCAAAACATAAAATGAATATTGAATGAATATTGATTACCATCATTAATTGCATATCCTGTACAATACATTTCATCATGAAATGTACTTTGTAATGTGTTTGTGCAATGAACGTCAATTGAAAATGTCCTGTTTCCCTGCACCACCCTGTATTTAGTGGGAATTGAAGTGCAGGTTTTAACCCACGGCAGTAAACGGCATTCCAACATCCAGCCCTTATTTGAAAACACAGTTGATATTTCCAGACAGATGTTTACAACCATCCCAGCATTGCCTTTAGACTTGTTTTCTCAAACAACATCTACCATAACAAGCAAATCTAAAAAATATACTGACAGAGTATGTCTTGTTCGGAATCAACAAAACATTACTACAGGATTTCAAAACTTACATTTTGACACTAGCAGTTAATGGAAAATTATTCAGTGTGACATCAACAAACCACCCCAGCTCAACAAAGCCTGACACAAGCCAATGATCTTAGTGGGATGGCAAATGTATTCAATGTTAACTATTAATATAATTTCAGTGCAGTAACCGAAATGACATTTTCAATATGGTAATTATATTTAAATTCAGCATAATTCTACTAAAACCCAAACCATACTGTAGCATTACATTCTCACGCCTGCATAATCCAATTCATTGTCACAGGAGAATATTGCTTGTTCTGGCAGGACTGGGCACAAGGCAAGAAGCAACAATGGATAGGGTGCCAGTCCATTGCAGGTGCAATAACACAAATTTGGTATTATAAAATTCACCAAACATACTTCTTCTTGGGGATGTGGGAGGGAATCCAGAATATAACCAAAGCAAATATGGGGGAAAAGGGCAAGCTCCACACACACTGGATTTGAACCCAGGATGATGGGTCCATAAGTGCACTACCCACTGTACAGCTATGTGACACTGAAGCTTTCTTAAATATTTAAAGAAGCCGTTAGCCTAAAATAATTCTGAAATGTTGCTACACTATATTCGTCTCACAGCTTTGTCTGGACCACTTCCATGACCACTTCTTTTTCGTATTTTTTGAGTTTTACCTCACAAATATTGTAGTAAAACTTTGAATGGGTTGATCAACCATGATGTCATGTGTTGACCTTTTAGGGATATTTATTTTTTTTGTTATCTTGGCTCTGTATGATCGTCATTGTCCCGGTGTGCATTAGCACTACCAATTACTAAGCATCTACTTGTATGGGTTCTGTGTAATAAAAAGACAGCAATGCCTTGAACCACATTGTCTGGTGAGCTCTGTCTTGTTTTATGGGGGGTTCCTATTTTGAAAAAGTAACAGTTTGACTTATAAACCTGCTTGGCAGATGTCTTGGTTTTGGTCTTGCTTGGGATCTTCAGAGCATTACCTGTTCACGTTTGCAAATTAGGTTTAAGTTAAGTTGTTCCTATAGATGTTCTGATTCATAGTGTTATTCAACATATCTTTGGATAAACCTCTTTAAAAACCTTAATTCATCTGTTGCTTTAGTTAGAACTAAAAGATTAGCTTGGTTATGTTATGATTTTACCAGAACTATGTTCCTGGTCCCTGTTTCCTTTTATTAGCAGAATACTCAACCCAAAGATGATTTTTAAAATGTTATTTATACCATGTAGTTTGTAGTAATGGGTGATATATGGAGAACGGACAAAATAATTTTTGTGATAGAATATAAGCCTACGGCTGTAAACAATATCAAAAACATCCATGATAAAATCTTATTGTCAGGTCTTACAGTTGTATGCGCACAACATGCTAAACACTTGTAGTTTTTGCTAAAATATTGGTAAATAAATGAAAATGAAAGTAGTGCACAAACAGGAAGCCCATTCACACAGGACTGCACTTTATATTAAACACAGGACTTTTGACCAATGAACCAGAAGGAGAAGCGGGTCTTCAATTCAAAGCATGATCGGAAATGTTGTTATGTCCATTCTCTAATGAAAACATGAGATTAAAAATGTTTTCTCAGCCATCACTACAAACTATAAGGGGTAAGTAACATATAAGAAAATAAGTTTTCTGTTTTTTTAAGTTGATGATTTTTGTTTTTTATGTGCTGTTATTTTTATTACCTCCTGCTATCTGTTATTTTCATATAATGTGTTTTTGTATTGTATTATTGTTATACATGCTGATTCTGCTGTTTTTCTTGTCCTTTTTATATTGAACCCAAGGGGACGGGGCCCCTTTACCTAAGTATACAGCCCTTTTACCTTGTAGTAATCAAAGCTTGTGATGTTATTTAACAACAACAACAACAACATTTATTTATATAGAACATTTTCATACAAAAAGTAGCTCAAAGTGCTTTACATAATGAAGAAAAGAAAAATAAAAGACATCCATCCATCCATCCATTTTCCAACCCGCTGAATCCAAACACAGGGTCACGGGGGTCTGCTGGAGCCAATCCCAGCCAACACAGGGCACAAGGCAGGGAACCCATCCTGGGCAGGGTGCCAACCCACCGCAGGACACACACCAACACACCCACACACCAACCACACACTAGGGCCAATTTAGAATCACCAGTCCACCTAACCTGCATGTCTTTGGACTGTGGGAGGAAACCGGAGCGCCCGGAGGAAACCCACGCAGACACGGGGAGAACATGCAAACTCACACAGGGAGGACCCGGGAAGCGAACCTGGGTCTCCTTACTGCGAGGCAGCAGCGCTACCACTGCGCCACCGTGCCGCCCAAAATAAAAGACAAAATAAGAAATTAAAATAAGACAACTTTAGTTAACATAGAAAAGGAGTAAGGTCCGATGGCCAGGGTAGACAGAAAAAACAAAAAAAAAACTCCAGAAAGCTGCAGAAAAAAATAAAATCTGTAGGGGTTCCAGGCCACGGGACCACCCAGTCCCCTCTGGGCATTCTATCTAACATAAATGAAATAGTCCTCTTTGTAGTTAGGGTTCTCACGGAGTCACTTGATGGTCATACAGACTTCTGGCTTTTAATCCATCCATCATTTTTGGAACATCATGGTACTTAGAGTAGATGGTGGTGGCGCAAGCCACCACCAAAAGGACACCGGAAAAGGAAACAGAAGAGAGAGTAGGGGTTAGTACAGATTTTAGAGGCACCATGAATGGTTATTATAATGAACTGGATATACAGAGTATCAGGACTAAATTACAGTGAAGTTATGAGAAGGCCATGTTAAAGTAATGTGTTTTCAGCAGTTTTTTAAAGTGCTCCACTGTATTAGCCTGGCAAATTCCTATTGGTAGGCTATTCCAGATTTTAGGTGCATAACAGCAGAAGGCCGCCTCACCACTTCTTTTAAGTTTTGCTCTTGGAATTCTAAGGAGACACTCAGTTGAGGATCTGAGGTTGCGATTTGGAATTTAAGACGTCAGACATTCCGATATATCATCATTTACATCATTATGGGTAGCATATTAATTATAAATGACTTTGTCTCAAGCGTAATTGACTGTTATAATACTTTATAGACAGTAGTGATGTACAAAATGATTCTTTTTAGTGATTAGATTCATTTCGTTCAGTTCACCAAAATGATTTGAATCGTTCAATCACTGATTCATTCACTTCAAACAAACTATATTCTAGTTTAAAATCTAGAACAGTATCATAACAGTGTAACAACTTTAACCAACAAACAATACAAAGTTCTACGTGCTTCTAATATGCTGTTAGTGTGTGCCACAGTTAAAACTTAAGCTAACAAAGTTGTATTGTTCATATTATAATTGTATGTTTATTAATGTAGCTCCATAAAAATATCATCAGTTTCCAATAGGTGGCCCTCTAATGCATCCTCCATCCAATCAGTGATCTGAGATTGAATGTACTGTGTGACAGTGAACTAATTCAGTGTACAGTACTGGAGTGAGTGTGAGTCTCTTGTTTGCAGTTTATGAACAGACTTGCAGTGGTACACCAGATCAGTAGGGGTCTACTGGTTCATTCAGTCAGTCCTGAGACAGTCATGGTCACTTAGTTAGAGTGAGCTGATCAATGGAAGGTGTTTGATGTCGTCAACCAAGTCAGTCATTGGCTAGCTGTAATCATGACCGCTTTGCTGAAACTGTTTACTGATAGGCTATTTCCTGAAGACAACATTTAAGTTAAGAGGATAGCTCTGGACTGTCATGGAATGCAACATAAAACATAACACACACTGTGCATGCCTTCAAAAGATTCATTCCTTAATGTCATTGGACCAGTAAATTCATTCAGAGACCAAGACAAGTACAAAAGAACTAGTTTGTCCATTCATTGCACATCACTAATAGACAGGCTATTCAAATTAGATCACGTACTGCTCCTTCTTAAAGAGTCTTGGCAGGTATTCAGGATCCCTGCTCCTGAGGGACATATAAACATGAATGACATATATTCCATTGACTCATTAAAAAGCACAACAGTCAAAGGGGCTCTAAGTATATAAATTAATGTTAACTTTCACTGTAGATTCTGCCCAAAGAATGGCTATGAAGCATTCAAGAGCAGAGTTCAAAGCAAAAACAGAAGAAGTGGGCTTTAAGCTTGTTCAAATATAGCAGAAAGCACAGGCAAATGTTGAGATACAAGAAAGAGCCTTGGCCTAAAGCTAAAAGACGAAACACGAAAGTGTGAATATCATTCACAATAAGGTCATCCTGGGGTGTTTCTGTGTTTACTCTCAGCAGAATTTCTTACAGGAAATGAATAAGAGAAGGTACAGTATGTTCAAATGGGGCTTATCTCAGAATACTTAAAGAGTCAGTGTAAAGTAAAAGGCTTTCAAAATGTGAAAATAAATAAAATTGTATGCAGTATTTTTTTCACAGTGCTATTACCAGTGGCAGTTTGTAATGTGGGGTGCCGCTTAATACCCCCCACCCAAATATTTGAAAACACTACTTAAATTAATCAGTTACTGCTAAATAATCATGAAATAAATTTGTTTATTTACACAATGTGCCTGGTGTCAGTACTTGTCAACAGCCATTAAAAACTGGTTTTGATTTGTATTTGTTTAATTTCTGTGTGAATACCTACCGTATATTCCCTCAGTGAAGTGAGCCAGCCAAATGAGAGTGTATGAAAGTCCTTAAGCTTTTGGCAAACAGGTGACCTGAGGCTGCCTTTTAATTGGTTGCTTTCAGATTTTTCTAGAGATGCAGCTCTCTGCACCCTGGACACTCCCACATTTATTGGCAACGAATTAGTATTGTTTTAGTTTTTTTTTTAATCTAATGTGATTGGACAACTTTATGTTCATGTCAATGGTTCACATTTCACACCCGACATTAACGTAACTACAGATGTGGAAGCGTGATTTTAGGGAGATGGCAACTTCAAGTGGAACTTCACAAATCAAAGAAAAAAATTCAGTTATTTCTTAAACACTAGAATTACCAAAACCTATGAAAAAATTTGTAAACCTGGCCCACCTTAAATCCCTTCGCACCTCTCCATCAGCGTCTTTTGTCTTGTAAATGTGTCGAAAAAGACAAGCAGCAAGCAGCCTGCTATACCATCCCCCACCGCTGCAGAAACGGCAAGAAATTCTCCCAGTTCAAGCCTTGATTATCGTGGAGTGAACTACCTAGAGTTGTATAGAGTAAATAATTTCATGTGTGTTCTGTGTCTACAACAATCTGTGTAAACACATCGTTAAAACAGAAACGTTTTTCATGTTTTAGTAATAAAGGACAAAATGTCAACATGAACTATATAATGTGTGAAGCCTGAAGTCCAAATGTCAAATAAACACTTTCACAAAAGGTACAAGTGCAATACGACAGCTTCTGTGATGCAACGGTAAGAATTTCTGACTTGCAATCCAGAAATCCCGAGTTCAAAACCAGTTCCCTTGCAAATTTACCATTTTGAGTAGTGAGCTGCTCTTATTATTAATATTATACAATAAAAACAAATATTTGATTTGTTTTGGAGCACAGTAGAAATGGGAAAGCGGTCATCAGATTGGCAGCATGGTGGAAAGATTATAATGGTCTGGTACTGGACAGGTCAAGATGTGCATTGACACTATGATGAGGACCATGAGAGCATGTGAAATGACCAGATAGATAGAAATGAAGGCACTGTATAATGGATAGATGTGAAAGGCACTGTTTAATAGATAAGTGCTGCTTCAGTTTGTCCCCCCAAAAACTGTGCCCTCGCCCACTTTTTTTGACCAGTCACTACTGGCTATTGCTCTATTAGGTAACACATTTCAATATGGTGAATCCTTCCACTTATAATTCTATAAGGCCCATTTGACTTACAGAAGAGTCAACGTCAATTCTGCCTAAGTCAGGATCAGGGGCTGCTTAAAACATTTTTGCATTATTGTCCCAAAGTTCAGTTACATTTTGTTCTTAACTTAGTAAAGATGTGATGAAAGGAACACTGGATCACTTTCACCTAAAGTATGAATTTCACAGGGATCATTTCAATGTGGTTGAGAGACAAGGACGTGGTTGTGTTTGAGATAATAAATAAGCAGTATTAAAACTCCTTGGGGTTGTGCACTTTTGCTCGAGCTAACAACCAGGGCCCTGTGGGTCTACAGGGCACGTGAAATGTATTAACCTGTATGAGAATGTATTTATTCTTTGTTTCTAAAAATACTGTAAGTAACCCTGTCTATAGACTGGCTGATCATTTCCCTTTAAACTTTATTACTGTTGTTTCTTGGAGATAACTCGTCCACCGCTAGTGACTCTCATGCGCAACACCTTCCCCAAGTTTACTCGTCTTCGATAAACTGCAGCTCCTAACGTAGCGCTTATGGTGTCAGGATGTGTGAAATACATGTGTGAAGAAAGAAGTGGTTTGTTGCGTTAATGACAGTTCTTTCAAAATGGCCAGTGACTGTCTGGTACAGCACATTCTAGTTGTAGTGTTCATGAAGCACACAAACAGGGCGGAGTGGTGGCTTTGAGGCTCAGGATCTGTGGAGGCCAAAAGAGATCCTACTCTGTTGGGCCCTTGAGTAAGGCTCTTAACCTGCAGATGCTCCAGGGATGCTGTATAATGGCTGACCCTGTGTTCTGACCCCAAGGGGTATGCAAAAACTAACAAATTCCTAATATAAGAAACTGTATAAGGCAAAATAAAGAACAAAAAAAAATGTAAACTCTGATGCCACTTCTGAATATGATGATTTTGATGATTGTTTTTTAAATAACTAGTAGCCTAACAAGCATCAAGTGTAGTACTGTATATTATCACATAATTTATCCTGTTACTTTGTGCATGTACTGCGCTGCTGGCGGGACTTTGGGTTCTGTCTGCACTGAGCGGCATACACTGAAAGCAAAATTCAGGAGGCTTATAAGGGCTTATAAGGCTCATGACGTGCTGCTGGCTTTCTTTGCACTCAGTGTATATAATTCAGAAGGCTAAGGTTGAGATGTGCTAGTCAACAAAACCATCATTTGACATGCGTCTAGGTCAGCAGATCACGACTGAAAAACATGTCCGGTGTTTGCATTTTGTTACTCTTTTGAAAGTAATGCTGTTACTTGACACATTGATAGAGAGAATCAATAAAAATGACATATGTAAACATAATATGTTATGCATTGTACTAATGTTCCTAACTTGTTATGGTTCAGATGCAAGGACTGCTGGGTATGTGGGTGTGGTTTTTCCTTAAAGTAAAATGGGCTATGAAACAACAATGAAACGTTACGCAGACTCTGACTTAGTAATTGAACGGGGTCTTGGATGTTATTAATCTGTATCTAATAACTTTATGTAATATAGCTCTTCGAGAAGCTCCTACAGTATTTGTTCACTTCCTTCAATTACAAGGTACTACAAATATTGTTGATGACAAAGCATTTATGATCTGGAGAGGCCGTTTAGCAATGAAACGACACAAACCCAGAGCAGTTACTAAGATGCACTACGTCTACACTAGTGTACAAGAGATAAAATTTATTTGAGGGTTGACAAAAGATTCATGTAAACATGTAAAGATGAAGCCTGTTGTGTTGTTTTTTTTTAATTTATTAAATTTTTAAAGTAAATAAATAAATTAAACAGTGGCCATTGCTGCAGTGGTGCTCATTTCTCAAGCATGTACTGGGTGCAGGTCATTTTGGCCGATGTGGATTATGTATACTGTATAGCCTTAGTAGCCTGCAGTGCTCTTTACCAAAATTGTTCCTGTGGCCCTGTTGGGAGGATAGTAAAAGAAAACAATTAAAAACTATTATAAGGAGAATGCATGGGTGAATGCATCCATGCTGAATTCAAAACTGAAGCCTCGACAGGTGGACAGTCATAGAGTGTTAGAATTACCTTGGAAACTAGAAAGTCATCAGAAGGTAAATGGAAATCCAGTAGAGTGTGAAGCTCTTTTCTAACCCCTCAGATCAAAAACAAGCTAATAAAGTGAGAAGATCTTAGGTTTGTTAACTGCGCCCCCCCCCACCCCCAAATTTCTTTCTTTGTCTTGAGCATCCTCTGGGTTCAGATCCATTACTTATACATCATCCACCACTAATCTAAGTGTTCAGAGGTCTCCTTTTGGCCTTAGCCTCTCTATCTTCGTCACAGTGCACTATTTCAACCATTGTTTCTGCATCATCTCTCTAGAGCACCTTAACAACCTTAGCCTGTTAACCCTCACTCCCTGACCCATACCCCTTCATGTTTATTCTTTCCCTCTATTCTGCACTGGTCTTTCCCTCCATTATTGATACACCCTACATCTATTTGACCATTCCCATCTTCGTTCTTCCTGACTTTGCTTTATGTACCATATCAGCTGCCCATATGCCATACTGCTCCTCATTCTATCATTAACTATCATAAACATTTCCCTTTAATAGCAAACAAACTCCTTTGGAAATTGAAATTTGGAGTAACTTCTAGAACTCGTTCTATCTACAGTACATTCTTAGTTAATGACTGAATTAAAGAAACAAATTTAATGAAGGCAGAGAACAGAATCTCACAGTTACCTGTATTCTAGATTATGTGATTAACAAGATTAATTTAACTGCAGTGCATTCATTTTAGAATTAATAACCTGTGTCATTCCATAGTGAAATAAGTGAAATCAGAAAATGGTTGACTAAGTTATGCTCCCTTGCTTCTTAGAATTGTATTTTATTTTTTTCAAGGTACATGGAAACTGTAAACCTGTTTGTAACCAATGAGGATCTTTTTCTTTGCACCTTATACTTAACATTTTGTAAAGTTGCCCTTCTAACTCTTCCAGTATAGTTATTGCTTAATATTAAATGTTTAATTGGCAACCCAGCATCTTATGTGGAGTAAACAGGCACAGTGTCTTGCTAATTAAACATTTGAGCAGCGTAACACAGCACCCAATGCCAATATTAATTCACAGAACTCATCAGGGAATACCATGTGAAACTAACCTGAAATCTGCATTTGAATCTAATGAGTTTTCATTCAGAAGCAAAAAAAATGGCAAAATCATTCTGAGATAAAGTGAGTAAGTTGAAGAAAACATGCATGTCATTACAAAAACAAACTCCAAAATGAAGGAGTAAAACCAAAAGACTTGAATAAAGCTTGAAACTTAAATCATACAAGTGTAAAACCTTTAGTACAGTAATATCCAGCATTCCACAATTTCCACAAATGTCCAACTGCAGAACGAACTCATGTAAAGCCTTATTCTCCGGCCATCCATCCATCCACCCATCACTTTATTTTCTAACCTGCTCACTCAGATTTAAAATTTAAGAGGCAGCATCCAAACCCTGCAACACTGAAGACAAGGCAGGAACCGATTCACGACAATCTGCAGTGCAGTATAATCATCACCATCATCATAATCACAGTCACCGGTGAAATAAAGTGTGCATCTTTGACATATTGGAGGTTAAAAGCCAAAGTACCAAGATGGGCACATGCAGTCTCAATGCACAAAGGGATCAGACTGGCACTCAAATCCAGTCTCAGGTAGCTGTGTCTGGCTGGGTCACATGCTATTAATAATAATTTCCATGGATTTCTCTCTGTGTGTCTCTTCTGTAGACATAAGAATTTTGTAAAATGATAAGGGAACCAAAAAGCAGTATTACATTTAAAAATCTTGGTAGGGTACTGTAACATGTCAATAATAAATATACTGAACACAGTGATATTTATTGCTCATTTATTAGTAGAGTCACTGTATAATTTCTGGCATATTGGATTTTTTTGTAGTAGGCTGTGTGAAGATATCAGAAGAGAAAGACAAAAATAAAGAGTTGGGGAAACGTCCCCGTATAATGTCCGGCTGACGGTTAGTCAAAAAGGACTGTTTTAGGGTCGTTCTGTAAAAAATACATTAGACAATCGAATATAGTACAACAGTTCTTTTTATATGATGGAGGCAGAAGGAAATCTGATCATTGGAAGGAGCCAGAAGTGATGTCATCAGAGTGGGACTGGAAGTGACATCATCGGAAGGAGTTGGAAGTGATGTTATTGGGAAGGGACTGAAGTGGAAAACAGTGGTTATTCTTCTGCTGGTCTGTTGGAAGAGAAAGAAAGGTATTAGTACTGTGTTCCAAACCCCCCATTTCTTGATATTTCACTTATGATTGGACCCTTTGGCTGCCCCCTAAGTGCACGTGTGTGACAGCTGATATATCAGTTCTTTATGTACCTATATTGAAACAATAATCTGCAGGTATTCTAGCCCACATTTTACTGAATGCCAGATTTATAAACCTATTAAAACTGAGTAAAAAGCTCAATGTGGTCCCTTCAGTATAAATAAGATTTATAAATTGATGCATTTTCTCGTGAACACTACAATGCTACACAAAAACTACATTACAACTTATTCTCAAGAGTTCAAATGTTAAATGACTTGCATGGGGTCAAAGATTGAGACAGGAGTGAGATTTAAATTTCAGCTTTTAAGTACATTGTGTTACTTATCAGACTACTCGGTTATCTGATGTGATTAGGAGCCCCAAACATAACAAAATGGATGTGAGGCATCCTAGAAGGACCATAAAGGGAGGGCCGTAACCTAAACAGCCTGCGCAATGACACTCACTCCAAAGCCAGCCAGATTCAAAACTGCTACCTGCATGCAGCTGAAAAAAATAATTAAAAAGTCCCAAAATATATAAAAATCCTCACAAGTAGAAGGATGGCCATGAACACTCAGTTTGTGTATAAATGGGCAAACAAAAAGTCTTTATTTTAAAGGATATATTAACAAGGGCGGCATGGTGGCGTAGTGGTAGCGCTGCTGCCTCGCAGTTAGGAGACCCAGGTTCGCTTCCCAGGTCCTCCCTGCGTGGAGTTTGCATGTTCTCCCCGTGTCTGCGTGGGTTTCCTCCGGGCTCTCCGGTTTCCTCCCACAGTCAAAAGACATGCAGGTTAGGTGGATTGGCGATTCTAAATTGGCCCTAGTGTGTGCTTGGTGTGTGGGTGTGTTTGTGTGTGTCCTGCGGTGGGTTGGCACCTGCCTGGGATTGGTTCCTGCCTTGTGCCCTGTGTTGGCTGGGATTGGCTCCAGCAGATCCCCGTGACCCTGTGTTCGGATTCAGCGGGTTGGAAAATGGATGGATGGATGGATATATTAACAAAAAATAGAAGGAGAAGGCTCAAAAGGTCAAAAATAGACAATGGGAGTTGCCTAAAAGGCAATCAGAGGGCAAACAAGTCCAAATCACAATCTAGAAGACATAATCCTTAAATAGAAGCAAGTCACATTAAACAGCTAATCCATTAAAGGTAGCAATACTTACTAATACTCCTCACATAAGTGCAGGGATTTCCTGACCTGTGCTTGCTCTGCTTTCACCTTAAATAGTCAGAAGAGTGATGTCAGGGTGGCCCCACCTCCTCAGGTTCCACCCACAAAACACAAGGAATGGAAGCCCAGTTAAAGGGACAATACACAATTATCAACATAACAGAACATGCATACAACTATGAAAAATAATAATTTAAAAAAGACAAAATATAAAATACTCATTATTTCACTTACATATCACTGTCATTTTTTTAAGTACACTAAAAGGCCCAGTGCAGCTTCACATTCAAGAAATAAAAAATATCCGCAATGTCATCATTGCAGTATGCTGCACCTTATGAATTCCTCAACAAAGTTTGTTGCCCATGGGTTGTTGTTAGCAAAGGTCAGCATTAATTTTTTCACTGTCAACACAGCATTCCCACCTTGTTGTACATTGACATCTTGTTTCTTCTTGGCTAGGTATTTTGGATGGCTTGTCTCCCAGACCTTGAGGCAACAGCTTTTACAAGCCTGTGCCCCTTACTTGGTTCTTCAGTATACTGTAGTTCAGCCCTCTGTTTCTTTAAGATGGATAAATGACATAAAATGTCATAGCCCCATTTAGTGCAGACTTAAAAACAGAAAAATTCAGGCTTGTAGATTTAGATGCCCCAAAATTTCTGTATTTTAATTAAGTCAATTGCTATGATGATTGTGCCTATTTGTAGCTCCCTTAGAAATTGCTATAGATTTAACTTTATTTCATTTTAACCTTTACTGTAAGAAAATACATTTTTTGTTTTGACCGATTATAGTCTCTACTTATTCTAGTTTTTGTAAATGCAATACCTTGTTATTGTTAGATTTAGAGGTCTGCATGGAATGGCTTGTTTGAAGTTCAATAGCAGCCATTTTCTGAAAGATTTTATCCTGCTTCCATCCTCTTCCACAAAGAAAATACTGTGGAGCTGCTGCCTGCCGCACAAGTCATGTCCTATTATCATCTGCAAATTTTAAATATTATGCAGTGCCTGTCTGTGGTTGATAAGCTCTGTCCTGCTTTTCATATTATTGAGCAAAAAAAAGTTTTAGTAGATTGCTTTAGGGATTTTTTTCATTTATATGTTGAGTGTAGTGTCTGCAATGAGATACCTGTTATGCTCGGCAGTTTTTATTCATTTGTTCCAAGTAGAGTATGCATCTTTTTTAGAGCTCCAGCATACAATAATTGTGAAAATAACATGTATTTCTTCTTGCCAAGAATTTTGAGTAAGTACAAAATTTTATAGCATTATGCTGAGATGCCGTCTCAAGTGCCATTGTTGAGACACGGCTTCCAGTTGCTAAGGTGGTTGAGGAGGTTGCAACATCAGATGTTAATGCAACAGGTTTAAGGGTCAGAACCTGTGGCCATTTTATCTTATGGGTTTTCTGCTAATCCCTGTCTTAGTGTGCGAGTCTTGGTGGTAATTAGATCTTACAGAAGAAATAACCCATCCATCAATATTAAGATTTGAGGTTCCAGCCAGATCCCAATTTATTGTTATGGTTAACAGAAGGAAGACAATCCCCTTTTGCTCTTCCTCACCATCTTTGAATGTTTATCACACTCTTTCTGTCTCTCCCTGACGTTTCCCTCACTGTCCTGGTCAATCTGTCCATTCTACCACCTGACTGCCATTGTTGTAACGGAAAGGGTTTTGAAGGACAAACCCAAACAGGAGTTTATAGAGGACCTGTTCTTTCTTCTCTGGGGTGGCAAGAAAGAGAATGCTGCTCTCTGTATTCCTTCCAATATACATAGAGTTAGTGATTGTAAACTGGTTAGTTCACTTTTAAATCGAAATGGCTAGTTGTTAATGCCTAATCACCACATGGAGACCATTTCAATACTAAGGTAAAATTGGAACCTGGTTTTATGTTTTGTCAAGAAGCAAACATCTTTAATGAAATTTATACTCTGCTCCCCACCAGAAAGTAATTGTTTCAAAGTGAGGAGATAAATTAAATGAAGGATCACTGGCATGGAATAGCCAAAACTGAAATAAATAAGAAGAAAGGGTAGCAGGTGAGAGGGAGAGTGTCTTTATGGCATAAGGAAGATGGAAAAGTAGGAGGAGAAACCTCAACTAGTGGACCGAGTCAAAGAAGCCCGTAGAGTTAGTCCCAGTAGGTGTTCAGGGTTTTGTATTCCAACAGCCATTACTACATTAGATCATTTGTGTTTCATGTATGTGCATTCTTCCCTGTTTTTGTCAGTAGTAAAATGTTTTTTGAAACTATTTAAACCCTTTTGGCATTTTAATCTGGATTGTATCAAGCAACACTTGCTCTCTCATTTTAAGATTTTTTTTGGTATCCACTCCCTAATACTCATTTCCGTCTTTTATACATTCATGTGGCTCAGTCACTCTCAAGATTCAATTCCAGACTGAAGGCTCACCATTTCTCTTTTGTGTTTATCTGACATGCTTGTCATTTTCTGGATATAATTTACTTTTACTTAAATAGGTCTTTGTATTTTTTGATTTACTTTTACCTTTTGTATAATTTCACCTCACATTTCCATTGTCCAATCTGTCGTTGTACTTTCTTTTGCTTTGTAAGATTATGCTTTTTTTTTTGACCTCAGAGCTAAAAGTGTTTTCATGTAGCATTTCAATTTTTCCCCCTCTTGTCTATTGTGACAGCTGCATATAATCAGTTTATACTTGACTAATAAAAGCTGACAGTGTATTTTGATATGAACTGTTAAAGAGTAGGCAAGTGTGAGGGGGCTTGTTGATACTGTCATTCTCTAGCTATCAAATTAAAAAGCCAATCCAAAGAATATAAAACACATATTTCTGAAAGGCTGATATTGTTGCTCAGTGGTTAGAGCTGCTGTATCACAACGCCTGAGAAATGACGTTTAATTTTGATATAGTCACTGTCTGTGTGGAATTTACATGTCCTCCTTATATTTATATGAATTTTACTGCCATATCTCAAAGGCACGCTGGCTATACTGTATATTGATGGAACACAGTAGACTAACCCAACGTGAATGAGTGTTTTTGTGTGTGAGAGTGCAGTAGTAAGCAGTGCTGTTGTTTTTTTATATCTGCACGTTTAGATTTAGATCTAGATTGGTGGAGCTGAAGAGCGAAATAGTTGCAGATTTTCTGAACCGCATGGACATATAATGTTAAAAGGTATAAAAAAAACCTTGTTTTATGGCGCACAGTGAATACTATTCTAGATTAATAAACAAGAACAGAAATAATCCACATGTATTGTTTAGAACAACTGCTAATCTAACAAATGGAAATTCTGAACTGCAATGCAAATTACCGACATACATTCTCAGTGCATACTTTCTGAACTTCTTCAGTGACAAAACTGACAATTATAAAATCCCAGATTTCAGCATCACCTCACACTAAATATTATATTGTCAAACCCTGTCTCTAATTAAACACACCACTTTAGTAATTTTAACTTGATAACTGAAAGTAAGTCATAACTTTAATTTCAAACATGAAACCTACTACCTGTTTCTTAGATCCAGTCCCAACAAAACTAATAAGAAGCTCAATAGATGTTCTAGCAGCACTCATTCTTAACATTATCAATAGTTAATTACTGAGTGGCACAGTTTGTGATGCACCAAAAGTATCAGTTATCAGACTGTTACTGAAAAAATCTAAGCTAGTGTGATAAGTCAACTACTCCAGACATCATAAAGGTTTGGGGTAGCCACCCGTATATTATAACCCAGCTGCAAAACTTTAAGTATTTGAACAAAGATGTTCACAAGATCGAGTCCAAATCAGAACTGCCAGACTGGAGGTAAGCTGGCGGCTTTAAAGGCCTACAGAGGAAGTGACGTCATCGGGCCGGAACTGGAAGTGATGTCATCTCTGTTGCCGGAAGCTGGTGGGATTTCCCGGGACTGACCTGCAAGGAACTGAGAAAGACAGTCAGTACACCCTGCCGCCCCCTGGTCTGGTGTAGTATTAGAATTACTCAAGCCCTTTAGCTGCCTCCTATTCACACGTGTGTGACACTAGAGTTTGTTTAACAGTTATACACCAATTTCAAATCTACCCATTCTTTCCAAGATACTTGCAAAAGTAGTAGCTACGCAGCTTAAGTCATACCTTATACATACTAATTGGTTTGAGAAATTCCTGTCTGGCTACCACGCTGGTTATATTATAACCTGGAGTTGTAACCAACATTCACTGTAATTTCACTGTAATTATGTTGTTAGATTTAACCATAGCCTTTGACACTATTGACCACTCTATTCTATTTTATAAACTGAAAAATTACACTGGGGTTTCAGGCACTGTTCCTGCATGGTTAAGTTCATATTTATAAAATCAATCAATTACATTATGTATAGAAATGTGCCAACAGTATGCCATCAATATACTTAGAAGTTCAAAATGGCTTCCCACAGGGTTCGGTAGTTGGGCCTTAACTGTTTTTATTTACATGCATCCATTAGGAACTATCATTAAAAAACACCATTCATTTTCACTCATATGCAAACAATACTCCGCTTTACCCGAGTGTCAAACTCCAATCCTGAAGAGTTGCAGTGTCTGCAGGATTTCATTCCAACCACTTTGTTCATTTGTAGCCAATTACTGCTGCTAATAGAATGGATGTATTTTACATTAACCTTTAATTGATTTCCTTTTCAAGATTCTGAACCCTTAATTGTTTCTTCCTTCCTTAGCAAGTCACCAAACAACAAAGAGATACAAAATGTGCAAACAGAAAGGCAGCTAAATCAGTTCACAGACTCAGTTTATTCAGGGCCACCATTTTCTCAATTAGAGATTAATTCTTGTCATTAACAAAACATGGCTGCTTAGTGCTCTCATAGCAGACACTTCTGGTTTATTCCTTTTTTCTAAGAGCACTATTAAAATGTTATGAGGACTAGAGAAGATCATATTTTCTTTTAAGGAAGATGATATTAGCATTTTTGAATCCTTAAGAGCCTACTCATTTAAAATGAAGATAAAATAAGCATGCTCCATTGACAGCAGTAACTGGTTACTCATTAAGATGGTGTCTGAAATGAAAATGAAAACCTGCAGTTGCTGCAACCTTCCACGATCAGAGATTGACATCAGAGTTTGGTTTTAGACCAAATGCTGTTTCTCAAATGCTGTTCTTAATTAATTGTGTCAGTGAGTCAAAGGGGAGGATGGATGAGAACTGCTTATCTCTGAGTACAGAAAAAACAAAAATGGGGATTTTTTGGGAGAAATTATACTGATTGTAATGATGTTCTGTGACATTTTAACTCAGTTGGAATCACCATTAGTTTTGCTAAATCAGCTTGCAATTTAGCCATTTTTTGACACTAGAATGCTGCTTAAAATTCACATTACAAAGCTATCCAAAACATATTTTCTCCATTTTTAAAATTTATGGAGGATTCTGAAATTAATTTGTGCATCCATTTCTAGTAGGACTGACTACTGCAATGCAATGTTTACTGTCTGTAAATTGTTCTTTATGCAGCTTTCAGTTCATTCAAATTGCTGCTACAAGAGTTATTATAAGAACCAGAAAGTACGAACACATAATTCTGGTTCTCAAAGGCCGTACACTGGCTCTCTGCTAAGCATAAGGCTGATTTCAGAATCCTCCCTTTAACTTGTAAAGCCCTAAATGGCTGAGGCCCTGCTTACTTATCTGAACTCATAATTGCTTACAACCAAGAGGGCACATTAAGATCTCAAGATGTCGGCCTACTTAAAATTCCAAGGATTAATAAAATAACAATGGGTGGTTGAGCTTCTATATACAGGGCCCCGAAGCTGTAGAATGATGATGCCCCTAAGTCTGAACTTTTAAATCCTGACTGAACACTCATTACTTTAGTCAAGCATACCCTGACTAGAGCTGCTGATTAGCTATGCATGTTTCATCTCTGTTTCTTACTGATTTGTACAAAAATATACGCATTACAGCTGCGGTGGGTTGGCACCCTGCCCGGGATTGGTTCCTGCCTTGTGCCCTGTGTTGGCTGGGATTGGCTCCAGCAGACCCCTGTGACCCTGTGTTCGGATTCAGCGGGTTGGAAAATGGGTGGGTGGGGGTATACGCATTACAGTAATTATGAACTGTTACAAACCGTCCACTATTCTGTTTCTCTTCCAGGTTTCTGCTCTGGCACTTCGTGCCACTGGTCTACTGCCAAGCTGTTTTCCTACCCACGGAAAAGACAACTGTGATATTAAGTGCCTTGGAATCAATGGATAGAAAGATTCTGTTGTCAGGTTAGACAGCCTAGCATCAAGTCTGTTCTGAAATGACCAAGAGGTCATGGGCAGCCAGTTGGCTGAGGTCTCCAGCACTGACTATGTCTGACTTTGTTTTTGACGTTTTCTCTTACAATGGACTGTGGTCCATCCAAAGGTTTATTTTCTACAGGGATGCTGCTGACTGGAGATTTTTGTTTTCCTATCCTCCATTGTCAACTGCCACAGTTTGAAAATTACCTAGTTGAAACATATTTCTGAGATCCAATTATTTCAATCAGGTTCAAACTATTTTATTTTACTGTCTGTTTAAACATGTGTATTTATTATATAATTAGTAATCCACAAAGTTTTATATTTCCATTTTACCTGAGAACTTTTCACAGCGCTCTGTGTCTGCAGTTTGCCAAGAGCACAATATAAAAATGGTCTTAAAGTGGGGAATGACAAACAAACTGTCATTGTCTTTACTTCACTATCAGCTTGTAGACTTATCTTGCTGAACTGGAAGAAACCTAACCCCTCTACTGAGTCAGTGAGTAACTGATGTTATATACTATTTGAAACTGGAAAAAATCTAATTCTTACTTGGAGGATCTGTGCAAAACTTTTTTTTTAAACCTGGCAGGACCTAATCTATAATAATAAAAGGCAAAGCCCTCACTGACTGACTGACTGACTCACTGACTCACTCATCACTAATTCTCCAACTTCCCGTGTAGGTGGAAGGCTGAAATTTGGCAGGCTCATTCCTTACAGCTTACTTACAAAAGTTAGGCAGGTTTAATTTCGAAATTCAAAGCGTAATGGTCATAACTGGAACATATTTTTTGTCCATACACTGTAATGGAGGAGGCGGAGTCACGTATCGCGTCATCACGCCTCCTACGTAATCACGTGAACTGAAAACAAGGAAGACATTTACAGCACGAGTCACACGCGGGAACGAAGGTAAATGACGTTAATTTTTGACTGTCTTTTAATACTGTGTAAGCATACATATTAACACATGTGCAATTAAACGTGTGCATTTACGGGGTGATTTCTCAGGCTTAAAAGCTCACCTTTTATCAAACGCGGGAACAAAGGTAACTGACGTTGTTCACTGTCTTTTAATACTGTGTAACCATACATATTAACACATGTCCAATTAAACGTGTGCATTTACGGGGTGATTTGTCAGGCTTAAAAGCTCGCCTTTTACTAAAAAGGTAAATGCAAAACTATTTTCAATCAGTTTATTGAAACGCTCCCGTTAAGGATTGCAATAACATATTCGCGAGATAAAAGAACGAAGTAGGGGGAAATGGAGGAACAGCCGCAAACAGCGAACAGCAAAAAATTAATTAAACAATTGAGAACGGAGCGAGTTAAGCGTACAAGCATGTTCATAAGGGAAACAAAGCACGGTGTAAAACGTAAGTTTCAATTAAGTTTATAGAAACGCTCCCGCTGCGGATTGCAATAACATATTCGCGAGATAAAAGTTTAATGAGAAGACACGAGGTATAAACGAACCACACGCCGTGGTGCAACGTTAGGGGCAACAGTTTCAACCATTCTATGATCTGCTTCTCGCAACTGAAAGACGGCACATGGCGGATGTTAGCCGACTTGCTGACTGCAACGTTAGGGGCTTCAACTATGGCGCTGACGCCACATCTCAGTGCCAACACTTTGCAGACTGTACTTAAAAGACACGCCCTCCTCACTGGACAGTTAAAAACACCAATCAAACTAACGATGACATCAAGTATTACCCAATCCAAAGTAGGAAAGGAGGCATCTTCATAAAATGCGTGTGGGATGATTTGCATGAGACGCTGCTTTAAAAAAAAAAATGATAAAAAAAATACGGGATAAATCCCGTCCAGTATTGATTCAAAACGGGACGCGCAATTTCATTCTCAAACGTGGCACGATTCCATATTTTAAAGGACGGGTGGCAACCCTACAGTGCCAGGTAACCACCCATACAATCAGATTGTGATTCAGACTAGGAATGCAATGAATGTAATTACCCCGATCTACATACAAGGCGAAAGTCTTGCAACATTCAAAGATGATGGTTTGGGATAAGTACACCATACAACATAAAAGAGCTTATGAAGCCTTGAACCGAAAAAAGCAAGATCTCAGAGATCGTAAAAAAAAAAATAGGAGGTAATGTCGTTTTACTCGCTGTAGATTTTAGTCAAACATTACCAGTTATTCCACGAGGGAGACCAGCAGATGAACTCAACGCGTGTTTAAAATCCATGCTTCTCCCACGCTCGGTTATATGTCGCGTGTTCTCGGGTAGGTGCACCAAAAAATGTATACATTTAAGCATGTAATGGGCAAACAAAAAATGAGGTATACCCGAAGGCACTGCAGTAGTACTTCATGTAACTTTACTTCTTAAATGTTAATGTTTTACTGTTTAATAATTTATACGCTTCTTATATGTTGTTCAAATTCTTTTATCAAAATACCACTGACAGCGCAATGCACGATAACATGGAGTGAATACACCATACGCATCCGCCCACGGCTGCCCTGCTGTGCGCAGATAGGAGTTGATTCTACAATAAAATAAAATAAAGATAAAAAGAGTAAAACAATCATCACCCATAAAGCGTGTGTGTGTGTATATATGTGTATATATATATGTTGATATGTGGATGTGTATATGTATATATATATATATATATATATATATATATATATATATATATATATATATATATGTAGATATGTATATATATGTGTATATGTATATGTATATATATGTTTATATGTGTGTGTGTGTATTTTATATATATAAAACACAGCAACACTCATAACAATGACAACACAATTACATTGACAATCATGTTACGTTATTTTTAAAATGTTTCCTTTTTTTTTCATAACCTCTTTAACACACTACTTCTCCGCTGCGAAGCGCGGGTATTTTGCTAGTCTATATATATAAAAGTCAATGTATGTGTGTATGTGTTAGGGAATCCATTCCCGGGAATTCAGGAAGCCCGCATTTCATTCCCGGGAATCCTGGGCTCCCGGGGATGACACAGTGCACGGGCATCTCACAGGTGAATGGTTTTAGAATGACCAACACTTATTTTTAATAAAACTACTGCAATATGTCAACACAAATTAAAGACTAACCTTATCTACAAGCAGTTCATGTTGTCATATAAGTACATGTATCTTTAATTGCGGTAATAAGAGCATAGAAAGCACAACGTGTCCAGCGTGCGGTCATCCAGACAAGAGCACACCTTCGTGCAGAAGTACACCAGCCGCTGAGAAAGCACACTCTGCCTCCACTGAAGTAGGCGGCACAATCATCAGATACTGATAGACTTGTTCTAAACAACACCCGCGCTTGCCATTGCTCTGAAACACCGCAATTTCAGATTTTACTGATGCATCCAGTTTCTTGTCATCATTCTGTGATGGCAAGTTTCTTGGCACAGATAATGCGGATGCAACAGACTGACGCACTGCAATTTCAAGTTGCTGTTCAAAGCTGTTGTCTGATGAAGTGCAAGCTGCAGCAATGACACCACCTTAATTATTTTCAACTATAACTCTGTTATTTCTTGATCGATTTTTACACTTTTACACGCTATATATGCGAGCTTGGCCATTCCCGTTTTCCCGGGAATTACAGCAGTTTCACTCCTGGGAATGCGGGAATGAAAAATGTCCGGGAATCCTGGGCTCCCGATTACCGGGATTCCCTAGTATGTATGTATGTATGTATGTTCCAGCATCACTTCCGAACGGCTGGAGCGATTTTCATTAAACTTGGTACACGTGTTTCTCATTAGTCGACTAAAAATACTGCAGGGTGAAATCAACCCTAACCCACCCCCTTCTGGGTAGGGTTGGGGGTGATCTTGCGGTTTTGTATGCATGTTATCATCCAGTTAACACTCGAAACGACCACCAGAGGGCGAACTGGAGGTGACTGCCAGCATTCTTTATGTTTGAGCTCCACCGCGCCCCTGTTGCTTTTCAAATTAAATGGAGTTGGCCGGTTCTGAGTGTCAGCTGGATGGTAACATACATACAAGACCGCAAGACAATCATATTAGTAAGTCTTCATTGTTTGTTAATTTATTTTTATTTTTAAAGTTGTGGGTTTTTTTTTAATTATATTTTTTCTCAAACAATAAAAAAAAACACTTTATTTTCCTCCTGGGCAATGCCGGGTATATCAGCTAATCAGTAATATTTTAGAATAAGCATTTATATTGGGGAAAAACACTCCTTTCTCTCTTTACTACTCTCAATAGTTTTACTCTGTCTGTTGGCCTTCCTCTCTTTCTCATGGTTTGGGGATCATTTGAATTTTGTTTTGTTAAAATTTGGCTTGATTGTATGGAATATTATATGCTTTTAATAAATTCAATAAAAGATCAAAAAAGAGCACTATATAAAAATAAACAAAATTGAATTGAATCTAAAACACTGCAGGGCCAATACAGCCAGCCCCGTCACCTGGAGGTAGGGTTCTAGCACATGGCATGAAAACATGTCACATGGTACAAAAAATATTTTTCTAGATAAGAAATATTGAGCATAGGAAAGAACTGGAAAATAAATAGCTTAAGAAGACAAAATCTAGATTTGCTATAAATATTTCATAGTAACTTGCACCACTGGACTCTAATGCAGAAACTGAACTGTAGAGGACCAACCTAAAATTTACCCAACACTATATGAGCGTCAAAAACCACATAAAACCTAAACAAAACAATACCTAAGAGAAACAAAATGTAACCCTCTTTACAAGAAGGGGGTGCAAAGCAAATGCCGCAGCATAGAGCTCAGGCAACAACAAATCTTTTTATCTCCACTCTGCAGACTGCGGCTCTATTAGTTGCTACACTTCTGCATTGCTTGTTTATTTCACTCCCGCAGCCCAAGAACTTCCATTGAGGCTTAGAGACCGGACCTAAAAGAAGACGTCTTTGAAAGTAACAGAGACAACTGTGAAGTGACTTCTAGGGCAGATACTGTGTCTGTGGGAGAGGAAGGGTGTGCTTACTAGACTCTTCTCAAGGTTATAACATTCACTGACCTGAAATACTCATTAACAGCTTTGTTCAGCAGTATTTTAATAGCAAAGACCCTTTATCTTTATGATCTGCAAGCCATCTCATCACACTGTGTTGAGGTTACTGGATCCTATAATTGTCCACATATTGAGATTTTTATTAATATTATTGAGATATGCTGTGCTAAACATACTCCCTCTCATAAATTCTGATTTCTGTAATCTCCTATCCAATGTATACTTGGCTTGGCCTTTCATAGTGTAATAAATTTGTTCAGGAGGTCTGCAATATGTCATTTTTTTCTTCTTGTTTTTACCTACCTGTGTTAACTCAGTCATAATGTTTTCTGATTTTAACAATAAGGCTTCCTCTGTACTGTATAGCTGATAAATATCTTATGTACAGTACATTGATACAGTATACCTAAGAGATGCTCAAGCTGTGTGCCACATCCTGATGTTTTTACACTGGGGAAAGCTGTAGTGTTTTTACACATCCATAGTTCAATATCATATTACACATTGTACTTGGAAATTTAGTCAACAATTTAAAACATTTTAAGAAAATTTTGTTTGTCTTCTTTAACCATTATATTAGTCTCTTCATCCCCAGCACAGAGACTCAGAATTGAACACCACAGTGAGATACAGTATTTACATTGACTATAAATTCATTCAGCATGGAGCCGCAGGGTGGTACAGTGGTTAGAACTGCTGCTTAAACAGAATCCAGGTTTGATAATAACTGACCGACTCACTACCTGTGTGGAGTTTACTTATTCCCCTTGCGACTTATGTGGGTTTTTCCTCCATGCACTTCGGTGTTCCCCCAACATTCCAAACCCATTCATGGCCTCTGCTGGACTGACAAAGGGTCACTTGCTCTCTTGCACCCAGTGCTGCATAGTTTCCAGCTCCCCTCGATACTGAACTCAATTATGTGGGTTTGACAAAGGTTTTGATCACTTTGTTAAATAGTAACTCCATTCTCAAAAGTTATTCACTTAGAGACCTGGAAAACTAGATGGAATGGAGCTTTAGAATTCTATTGATCAATAATACCCTATTCTATGAGACCACCTTGAACACAATTAGTGATATTCAGAGCAAAGTCTGGGCACAGGAGGTGAAGGCTGAACACATTCTTGCTGTGCATTGATTCCTATTGGAGGTTAGAAATGCTATTAGTTTCCATCTTTAGCTGTATCTTGTTACTGCAATTTAGTATGAAGTTGAACTGCACTGCCATTGCAAAAGTTCAACGGTAAAGTCAAGGCAGGCAAGATGACACATACTGCATATAGCAAGCTTAAGTTTTATGAATACTTGAAGTAATCATGTAGTGAACGCAGGCTAGAAAGATGAGAAATAATGATTTACATTAGAAGATTGTGAAGGTTTATTTTGCTACACCACTGGATTTTAAAATGACAGGAGGCTGACACCACAGGGCCCTGAATCTGCTCCAAGTGCTGTGGAATACACAGTAATGCTTAATATTATGTAGGCTAACAAGCAGTACTGAGTATTCCCTTGTGAAGTTTCTATTGTAAATTGATTTGGTTACGCATTCTTAGTGGTAGAGGTCTATAGTAAAAAATGAAATATAGTAGTGTGTTGGCCGATTCGTATTTACGGTATGAAATGAGCTGACATTGCTTACAAAATGGGTGTGCTGAACACTTTTACCTCCAAATAGGAAACGTAAGCCAAAACACCAGAACATCCATCCATCCATCCATTTTCCAACCCGCTGAATCCGAACACAGGGTCACGGGGGTCTGCTGGAGCCAATCCCAGCCAACACAGGGCACAAGGCAGGAACCAATCCCAGGCAGGGTGCCAACCCACCGCAAACACCAGAACATTTGTTTAAGTATCCACATCATTAAAAAACAATTATAACATGATATGCTTTGTTTATAAAGTCGTAGGAAATATTCTGAATGTAAGAGGAATACATGTCTTTGGTAATCAGAGGTTACTCATTTTTTGAATACCTGTTTATAGTTACATTTATTTGTTACATTTATTGCTGATTTGGTGATGTCATCCCATTGTCATTCCAATCAAGTCAAAGTTAATTTGTCACATACAATTATACACACCGTTTGAACAGAGCTGGGAGAATTGCGACTGTACCCAACAATGCCATCCTGAAGTGCACTTGTTTTTATGGGTACCATCATTTTGAAGGTTTGGATGTTTTGTGTAGTTGGCCATGTAATGCACACAGTACTTTATGCATAACAGTCACACTATAGAAGAAGAACAAGTGTCAGAGGGGGGCACTTTTACATTTTTTTGTGCGCTGGGTGGTTCCATTAGGCACCCACTGTTGGGACTGGGGGGTGAGACGTTAAAAGGCTGTCTGTACTTATTAATGGTATTTGCTGTCTTGCAAGGTAGTCACTGCTTTGAAGTCTGGCCTTGGAGGATGTCTGTATTTACCTGGCTTGGAAATATTGGTTTCTAATCAGCATATCTGTACTTATTAATGTTTGGTAACCATACATTTTGTTAACTTGTGTTTTCATTGATTGTTAAACCCAGGCAATTTAGATGTGCCATTGATTAAACTGTTTGTCCAGGACTGACAACAGCAGGGACTGAAGTAAATATAAACTCCTGGGCAGCAGAAGGCAGGAGGGACAGTCCACAGGAAACGCTGCCAAGACACTCGGACAGGGCACAGGGGCTCGCAGGCAGACAAGGGTACCTGGCTGGCATGACATAAGGCACAAGGATGGCAACACTTCCAGGGAGGAAGAGACAGCTCCACAAAGAGACGCTGGATGTGGGTTCAGCGAGAGAGGGAATCTGCATGAAAGGACCCAGCAAAGCTGACAGACGAGAAATGAGGCGTGCCTAGGTCCCAGCAACACAAGGAGCCCAGAGTGGAAGAAAAAGGAACAACGAAGAGACGCTGACAGGGAGTCAACAATTTGACACAACTTCTGTAGGGGAACGAGTGTCCGGGGAACAGAGTGCATCCATGGACAGTTGAACGATTAAGTGTTGGGGTAACACAGTGAGCAACTTGGACTCTGCACCACTAAAGGTTGTATCCTATGATTCTTGTTTTTAATGGACTTTTGGAGTGTGGACTGTGTATTTTCCTTTTAAAAAAAAAAAGGAAATTAATTCCTGATATGTTTAGATTTGGTTATATTCGTTTATTTTTTTAATGTACCTTATATTGTCTTGTGTAATAGAACTTACTGTCGTTTTTTTTCTGAAATTACTGTTGTGTCTTTCATTGTTTGTTTACTCACCGCCCAATTTAAAGAAACCTGTGTGCTATTATTGGTAAATTTCAGGAGTTCCCAGTCTCTTAATAAAACTGGGTGGCGTAGTTGGATATTTTAATGGTGTCTAAGTTAGATTACCTATAAGTGTGACCAGACACCTGTGAGACAAGCATATTTATCTGTGTCCAATATCTAGTAAATTAAAGAAATGACTCATTGAGACTCTTGTCCAGAAGAAGGCAAACAATTTAGTTTTGATTAAGATTAGGATTAGTATTCCGGTTTTGGTTTACTGCTTTACTTTGAGTTTGATAAAAAATGTAATGTCCCCTACACTAATCTCAGTGATCACAACTTTGCTTTTTTCTCTTGAAAAGTTCTAAAGAAAGACCTTACTTGATCTCTGGCACCATAATATACAAACCGTCCCAGAGGATTGGCTTCTTGGTTTTCTTCAGACATGACAGTGTGCTGTCTAATGAATCTAAGAAGCATATGGTGGTCCTCTGTTAGCTCTCAACACTTGAGTTGTGTGATAGGCCATATCTCTGTGCTGAAGGAGTTTTCATGCCCTCCCTGTGTTTATTTGTTTTAACTTAATTGGCATCTCTCAAATGTTACATTGTGGCAACTTTTCCAAACTTGGCTCCCTCCTTGCATCCATTGCTGGCTCCTCCTGACTCAATACTAGATACAAAAAAGTAGATGGACTGAACTCTTTACACATGAATAAAAATAACTTCTTTTAAAATGTTCCTCTCTGTTCGACTTAAGCTTTCTTTTGTTCTTTAATGTTTGCAGAGTCCATTGTCTTTTAAAAGTACTTACTGGAAAATATACATGAAGAGTACTTGAAAAAGATAATTTCAAAGCAGTTCTTCTGGAAAAAGATACACGTTTGTTTACATTTAATCCATAGCTTCAGGAAAATCTGAAATGTAAGATGAAACTTATTTACAATCAAAAGCATGCTTGAATATCTATTCTGGACTGTTCAGTGTTTTGTTGAATAAGTCTGAAAAAACTTTTATGAACAGGTAACTGTTCAGCCACTCATTTATTCAACTGAACTTGGATAATCTGGTTCAGGTTCTTGGGTTCACTGCCTGCACCAGCTGTATCAAGTTTTTCATCATGAAGAGGTTTTGGGGTGAGACTATCCTAAAATACAAATTATTTTATTCCTGAGCCCAAGTTCTTTGTTTTGTAGACCCCCAACACCAACTCCAACTCTTGTTCTCTTATCCCTGTACTCACCTGGCCTGGAAGGAGACAGCATTGGATTCATTGCTGTATCACATAGCATGGAACTTCTTGGTGGCTGTGGTCTTCCTACTTCACCTTCTGAAAGTAGAAACTATGTTCACATTGTAACATTTGGGTTGCACTTCGTTAATTCATTTGAAAGCAGGAGCATTTGCTGTTATGTATTTGCATAATCAAAGAGACAGATATCACATTTATGTTTTTAAAAATATTTTACAACAAGTGTATGTGGTACATGTAATGGAGATTTGCTTAAAGCAATGCACTGGGCAGGCATAATCAGTGGGCCCAATTGCTTGGCCATTTGTTTTGCTTGGACTGACTACTGATGAGCTGTTTGCTGATAGGAGTGTGTAAAAGAGGAAAATACTGTATGCAAGTTATTCAAATTAAAATGACCTTTCTCAAGTTAAATCTGAAACAGTGAAATATTATGTATTTGGAATTGTACAAAGAATTTCTCTATTTGTTTTAAGGGCTGGAGACATAGAATTATGTGTTGCTTTGGGACAACCCCTGGACAAGTTGCCAGCATATCACAGAGTGAACACACATGACACATATACTGTACATATACACGTCCATATACACTAGAGGAAGATTTAGCATTGCCAGTTTACCTTGTCTGTGGGAGGAAAGGGGAACAAACCCATACGGGCCCACATGCAGGCTACATGCACAGAACACCTGGGACACGAGCTCCAAACTCTTTACCACAGAGCAGCAACTCTACCACTGCATCACAATTGGATTCATTTTGTTGATTAACATATTTACCTTAACTGTGGCTTTAAAAATCAAGGTAAAAAACACCCATTAATTGAGACTTATTTTAGTAACACAGTCCTTAAGCATGAGGGCAGCGGGCCCCGGACCACTCTTTAAACTCTACCAAATACAGTATGCACAGTAACTCAAGTTTACATGCATTAAAGTTTCAATGGCTCCTTTTTCCCATTATTTAAAAGGCACAATGTTACTCGGGAGCATGGCCAAATTATTATGGTGATTAGGTCATGAATATTCAAAATGGGTGTTTCTAAGGCCACACATGTTTACTGGTGGGAGGTGACAGGGAGTAGCTAAAAGCGCATATACGGGCACATAGTTTTAAGAATGTTATAAATGAACTTGGTATAGGACTTGGCATACATGCAGTTTTATAAATCAGATTTTTTTGGTGTATATGTCGTTTTATGCCTTAATTGTGTAAACAAATTTTAGGATGGAATTTAAGAAAGGTTTTATATATGAGGCCCCAGGTGGTGGAGTTGGGGGCAAATCAAGTCAACAATATAATAGTCTTACTTGTAATCTCATGAACTGTAGGTCTTTGTCCTTGCTTGAGTCCATTTCGTGTCTTCTGGCTTAAGATGACTACTAAGGGTCCTCTGGAGAGATGTCAGTGCAACTCTGATTTACCCCTTTGTTATCAGCTGAAGTTCAGGCACACCCTGGAACAAGCTGGACTTCAGTCACTTAGTTGGGAATGCAAATGAAGGAAGGTGCAGATGGATGCCTGCCTCCCTGTTAAATCCGATTTCTTAACACACCTGGTGTGCCACTAAAGCCTACCAGAATGAGCAATGGCCACTTTGTCCTGTATTGTGTATAGTGCTTTTAACACTTTAAAGCACATGACTAATATAATCAAATCAGATTCTCCTACACACGTGCATTAAGGGTAACTGGGGTGCGGTCAATATTGGAGCAAACTAATCACAGCCACACTTACTCACACTGGGTCTGTTTAGAAATGACAATTGTGGAAACTCAGCCCCCGTGCCCAGACAGACAGACACCAGATGTCCAAAAACACACACGTTTAATAATTCCTTTCAGCACACAACACCGCACAATGTCCAAATCTGACAAATACTCAGTCCCATCTTTCTCCTTCTGCCGCCTCACACAAGCTCCGTCCTCTTCCACACGACTCCGGCCTCTTTCATGCTCTCTGATCACCTTCCGGCAGCACTTCCAGATGTGGCGGAAGTGCTGCATGGGAATCCAACTCCTCTCCTGGCAGCACTACCGGGTGTGGCGGAAGTGCTGCATGCCAAGGCTCTGAAGCTGTCCAGGCTGCCTTCTCATGTCCCGGGGTAGGAATTACACCTCTCCCGGTCTCCTGTGTCTCCAGGCCTCCTGGTAGGGCATGGTCCCCAGCCGTCTATCACACAATTAATCTAACTTGCATGTCTGTAGTACGTAGTATCTGAAGGAAAAAAATACATGGCTTGGACATGGGGAGGGGTGCGAGTGCCCCTCGGGCAGTGCCTTAGAGGGTTTTGAACCCAGGACTCTAGAGCTGTGAGGGAGCAGCGTCTACACCTTCTACATACATTACAGCATTTCTTTATTTAAATGGAAGTCACACCATGTACTGTACCTCATGCCCTGCTCAGATTTCATTCTTCAGATTTTTTGTTATTTTTTCAGTATTTCAGATTAATGGCATTGCAAAAATAAGCCATGGAAATATCAGTGTGAATTTAAAATCTTTTTTATTTTTGTAATTGGTTTACTATCCTTTTAGCCTGTGCTTCAGACTTTCTCCTAAGCAGATACTAATCTAATTCTCATTGTACTCTGACATTCTAATTGAAATTTAGTTTTCAGGTTTCCTTAGAACACCACTGCTTTGGGCAAATTTATTTCTGATTTCAAATGTAATGCTTGATCTCAGAGTGGAAAAAAAAAAACTAAACTAAACTAAAAATGAAAACCTTGAAGATTTGCTCTGTTCTAATAGGTTTAGAGTTTGTATTAACACTGCTTTTCCAGTATAATATATCTGATGAAGAAAAAAACTTTATAGGGTCAAAGGGAGGAAACGGGTCTTTGATGTCTTATTGTGGCAAAGGGTTAGGAAAACAGTCAGAGGAGCTGTAAAGTTATTTCAGGGCTATGAAATTGTTCATCCTACAGTATGTTTTGAAAGAAGATGGGGCCTTCTTTGAAGTTTTTATTTTTCTTATTATTATCAGTATCACACAACCTTCGCTCACTTTTTTTCTCCTTTGCACCTTGCCAGAGGAAGCCTCCAGTCAGTACCCTGTAGCTAATGAATCAGTGCCTGGCTGGTCATGGCAGGCTTATTATGTTCTTTTATGCATCAGCAGTATGTACTGGAGCTGTGCACCCTGCCTAGTAAAAAGGCCTTGGCAGATTCCATCATAGCTTTTTAGCGAAACCCACATTAAATATACAGTGCATGGCATAAAGCAAGGAGATAAACCAGGGTCTGTATTCATAGAACTTGTAAGCATAAAAATGTGGTTCCAAATATGTAAAAATTCTGAGTTTAAGGATTAAGAGTAAATGCTATGATTAAAGTTTCTTTAAGACTAAAGATTTCACATTTGCTGGATATTTAAGAGAAGTAAATCAATAACAAACTTCCACCAGATGGCTGAGGAGATGGGGCACCAATTTTGAAAGCAAAGAAACATTTACAAAAGATTAAGCCATGATGAGATAATAAAAAAGAAGCTGAAACAGTAGTCTCTTAATTACATATGTCTTAAAAGATGTCCTTAAATGTTTACACCAAAGACTACCACAATCTCTGTCAACATTCAAATTCTTATTACATTGTGTTTTCTGACTGCAAGCTGCCTACCATCAAAATCATAACCACCTTGGTACTCCCAGGATATTTGCTCAAGTAGGAAGACATTAAAAATGTACTCTTACTCCTGATAAAAAGGGTGACGTGTGGCTTACCTCTGAAAAATGGCTGTATAGTAGCAGAGAATATTAGAACACCAGTAACGGCGCACTGCATGATAACGTGCAGTGAATACACTTGACTTGAGTATTCCTACTTTTCATCCTCTTTCTCTGTACTTTTAGCATTTGTTTGCTCAGAGCTTGATGCGCTTGCTGCTTCCTGAGTAGCTCTTCTTTTCTCCACCCTAGCGGCCATCTTCTTCTCTTCCGTCAGCATCTTTTCGCGTTAAAACTGATTAAGTCAGTGTTTGTGTTGCAATTACTTAGTACATTTTTCTTAATTTTTCACTTAAGCTGGCACTTAAGTGTTCAATCTGCCTCAAGAATGATTTAAGATATGAAGAGGTAGGGGAAGTAACGGCAAAGGTGGGAGGGATGACAATGGCGCCCATACGCATGTGCCGCACGCCCGCCCTACTGGCCGCTGCTGGGAGTTGATCCTACAATAAAATAAAAATTTAAAAAGAGGAATAAAAATCATCTCCCCAAAAGCGGACAGTAGACGTCACATAGTTTATGTGTACCAAATTTCAGATCAATAGGACAAACGGTTTACGAGCTACAGGTGATTTAAGATCCTGGGCAGACAAACGAACAGCTACAGTAGCGTATTATATAAGAAGATAAGAAATTTGACAAACAAGAAGAGATTATTCAGTCCATCAAACTTGTTTGTTTAGCTAATAGCTAAGCTGTTCTAATATTTTATCCAGGAACTCTTGAAAGATTTCAGCTTGTCCTATCAGCCCATTCTGATTCTCTGCTTCAAGTTGAGATCAACGACAAGATTATCTGACCACAGTGGTTGTAAATTAAATGCATGTGAAACACGTCCATTTTCACAGCCAATTCATTAACCATCTAGTCTGATATATTAGTAATTAATTCTCTGTAAATTAGCCCAATTTTGCTTTGTTAGCTAAAATGTTAATACAATTGGTTATGACCCTCATTTGTGTATATTTCATATAGTTTATTACTATATCTCAACTCTTGTCATTGTAAAACACATTGTAATGTTTTCACTTTATCCCCCATTGGTAAAAAAAAGCATCAAACATGATTTGGTTTGGCTTTTTTTAATGAGCATTTCTTGACTAAACTCTGCCACTACCCTTGATTTGTAGGATGTCTTATACACTTCAGTGTCTTCTTGTAGCACAGCTCTGAAATGTGCTTTATAATGGTGTGTCCAGTTCACATTCAATACATTATGAAAACTGATTAAAACACAAAGTAAACCAATCTGTTTTCACAATTATAACAACCATCCAAATAAAAAAGAACATCAAACTTTGTTTACTCGTCACATGTATTCATTTAGTACTCAGATAATGGCATAAAAGATTTTAATATACCTTATTAGTAAGAGAGCTAAAAGATTACAATAAATATATTTTATCTAATAAAGTTTGGTCAAGATAGAAGGAAGAATTTCACATTGTTTTTAATTAATTTGAGATCTGAAATTAAGTGGGCATGCTTTCACCCATCCTGTTTAACTTGGCACTGAAGAAAATCTTGAGCTAAGTGATAGCAGACATCCCAGCGTTAACTACTTTCAATAGAATGTACCAGGGTTTGGCTTACTCACATAGTATAGAAATATTTATAAGTATAACAGAGGCCTATAATAATGATTCGTAAATTTAGAAGAAGCAGAAAGAAGCATGACATTAGAAGGGAATTCAGAAAAAAACAAACTAAAGGCTTGGTTATGTGTAGAAAGCAAGAGGGGATGAGAAGGTAAGATAAGACTAGGAGAAAAGGAATTTGAAAGAGCTAGGATGTTTAAGCACTTGCGTACATTGATCACAGATCTAGAAAACTGTATCAGTGATAACACTAAAGCATGGATAGCATCACAATGGTATTTTGCACTCAAGCATATTCTTAAATCTCAAGCAAAAGGTAAGACAAGGAAAGTTAGAATTTATTAAACCGTTTGTAACATATGGGTTTGAAGCTTGGACTTGAACTGCCAGAGAAGAAAACCTTCTACAGAGATGGGAAAGAACCATTTTGAGGAAGATAAATAGATAAGGCACTATATAATAGATAGATAGATAAATAGATAGATAGATAGATAGATAGATAGATAGATAGATAGATAGATAGATAGATAGATAGATAGATAGATAGATAGATAGATAGATAGATAGATAGATGAGGCACTATATAATAGATGAATAGATAGATAGATGGATAATACGGTGGGCCAGCACCCTGCCCGTGGTTTGTTTCCTGCTTTGCGCCCCATGTTGGCTGGGATTGGCTCCAGCAGACCCCTGTGACCCTGTAGTTAGGATATAGCGGGTTGGATAATGGATGGATGGATAGATGGATAGATAGATAAGGCACTATTTAATAGACAGATTGATAGATAGATAGAGAGACTATGGTCTGAAGACACACCAGAATGACTTAAATGGAAGAAAATTAATAAGAAAGAAAACTGACTTGGCAGTCACCGTCACAGTTAGGCCTTATTCAGGTATATTGCTGTTGGTACAAAGGAGCCCCAGCTGCATTTCTTGACACACTTTTGCTGAATAATTTGTTGGCTGGAAGTCCTCAGTGTTAGTGTGTCAAAAAGAGGATGGGCAGCATTGTTCATAATGGCACTCAGTTGTATTTTAGTTCTCTCCTTTTGGGTCCATTGTGTGTCTCATAACTGAGCCTGCTCTTTTAATTAAATTATTGATTCAGAGCTTCCTTGAAGTGATGTTACCAACACAGCACACCACCATTTAGAAAATCACACTGAGTTGTAAAAGATGTGAAGGATGTCATCACCCACATTAATAGAATTCATTCTCCTAAGATAAAACAGCCAGCTCTGCCATTTCCTATATAATTCCCCTGTGTTATGAGGCCAGTTCAAATGGTCATTGTTGTAGACCCCCAGGTCCTTCTAGGAATACATCCCTTCTACATCCACTCCCCAAATAGTGACTGGGCATAGAGGCTCTTAGATGTGGTGAAAGTCAATAAGCCGTTACTTGGTTCTGCTGATGTTGTGTTGCAGATAATTATTTCTTCACCAAGAAATAAGGTTCCCCACAGTGTAGACAATAAGAACAAATGAAGAACTGGAGAAGCTGTATGTAGAACCTGAAATACTGGCAGAAATACAAAGACGAAGATTACATTGGGCAGGACACATACAAAGAATATTTTTCAGGGCACACCAGTAAGAAGACAATATAGAGGAAGACCAGGGAAAAGATGGTTTGGTTTGATGATGTGGAGGATGATCTAAAAAGAATGAAGTGCAGTGGAGAGAGAGAGCGGACAACAAAAGATTAGAGAAGTGTTGTTGTAGAGGCCGGGGTCCCACATGAACTATAGTGCCAAGGATGATGATGATGATGATGATGATTACTGAGACATATATACTGTATGAGGCATTCTGCCTTGGTACCACTGCCAATGATGTTGGTTTTAACTGATGTAATTCAACACCAGGTCTGGTCTGTTAAATCACATTTAGTAAGAAACAGACAACAAAAAGGTTAAAAAAGTTAAAAGTCATGACTGAAACTAATGTAGAAACTACACCAACAAAAGCAATCAGTGCTGAGGAAAAGAAGTTAAGGAAGTTGCTTTGACCTTTCTCCCAACTTTTTGAGTTGATTTTAAAAGGACAAAACAATGTAACACTCCTAGCAAACCTATGCCCTGCCGTGAGTGTGAACACAACGATCACCACGAGGGCATCATGGCAGCCTGAGCATCTGCAAGAAAGAAATAAACACAAAATACAAAGCAACTCAAAAAGCATGTTTGACCAGCTGTGAAACCAGACATGTGTTTATGCTAACGTAATGACATGAAATTCTCAAAGCCGCTTAATCCAATTCCTGGTTGTGAGAAGCCACAGTGTATTCCAACAATATTGGGCAAAAGGCACAAACCAGCCCTGGATGTGGCACCATTCTTTTCCAGGGCACACTCATGCATACACTCAAACAGGGCTACATTAGAATTATCACTTACAGTAAATAAAAACTGTTTATATTATTTCTCTTTAATTCTATTGTAATAAACCAAAGAATTAAAAACAATGGAAAGACACATTAGTAACAGCATGAATGACAAGCACTGTATAAATGTCCATTTTAGGAATTGTACATTTCAGAGGAAAGGACGTTCACTTCCAGCTTCAATAAAACTTGCACAATATCTGAGTGCAGCAAAATATTTCCTTATAATTTTTAAAGTACTTACTTGTATTTTTCCTCCAAATCCACTTTTTTCATTTTAATGAGTTCTTTTAAGGCAGCAGGCAATGTTCAACTAGATTTACCTTTTTGTCAAAGAGGGCTTTTCAAGCACTAACAATCAGTTCTGTGTTTGCTTTTTATTATTCACAAGGACAGTTTCATGGTAAGCTTTAGTGTACGGTTAGAAATGGTGGGAAAGCAAATGTCCTTGAGATGACTTCCTTTTGTCCTCAAATGCAGGTTATAACTTAAGTACAGCAGGGTGCCATGAGTTCTTTCATGGGTAGTAAAAGAGAGAATACATTTAAAAAATAATTACCAAGCATCACAGGAAGCTTACAATAAAAGCATGACTCTTGCATAGGTTGGCTGCACAATGCTGTGTAGGCATCCATCAGACAGTTGTGATATGTCAGCGACCACAAAGCGTATAACTTTGGACTTCCCCTCTTTTCTATCCCTTCATTGGTTTCTAAATCAATATAATACAGTGGGGGTACATCCCTCACAAGCTGTGTTCTCAGGCACCAGACCTCACAATGCATGCCAGCGTACCTGGAAAGTGATTGATTGCCACATTAAAGAAGGTCAAAATTCTTTGCTGAAGTGTTTTTTTAAGTTTTATTTTACAATACACCTTTGCAATGTATTTATTCAAAATGTAGACACATTCTTTGGACTGAAACCACTTTTACAGAAGTTTAAACTGTGACATTGTAAATCTCAGAAAACAATTAAGCATGGTGTAGCAGATGTCAAGAGTCTGGTGTCATCGCTTATTTGCAATCATTTTAGCACAGCCAAACCAAGCTCTTTAATTTTTCTGTCTAAATATTAAATTGACACTCAAGGAGAGTAGTAGAAGACAGGGAAAGAAGCAAATAAGATAAGTGTTAAACAGTTTTGATTATTTAAAAATAAAAAAAAGAGTGCCTAGACCAGACCTCCGAGTTCATCCATCCATCCATCCATCCATTTTCCAACCCGCTGAATCCGAACACAGGGTCACGGGGGTCTGCCCTCCGAGTTCATACACAACAAATTGTGATTCAAGTGATGTATGAAAGGCATCGATTGATGTGTGTTAGTGGTGGAAGATCTGTGATTAATCATTGTTCAATTTTCTTCAATACAACATTTTTGAAAGTAATAATAATAATAATTCTTTGCATTTATATAGAGCTTTTCTCACTACTCAAAGTGCTCAGCAATTACAGGTTAAGGGCCTTGCTCAAGGGCCCAACAGAGCAGAGTCCCTATTGGCATTTTACGGGAATCGAACTGGCAACCTTCCGATTGCCAGTGCAGATCCCTAGCCTCAGAGCCACCACTCCGCCTAAGTATATCCATTAGAGTAGTATATAATAATTAGTAATTGAAAAATATCTATTATTACAAAATTAACAATACTAGAATAAAATCAATATCGATATTAATAATAATAAACATATTAATAAATAACCCATGAAAGGAGAAAAGGAACTGAAATACTATAGGTTCCCTGTTTAGCTATTAATATTATTTAAAACACAGTAATCTGTTAAGATTACATAAATAAGTAAGACTTGGAAAGGAACTGATTGAATGTATAACAGGAATACAAACGGTACACGATGGGCAAGAAGATCAGGGGTTTGCTGCAAATGTTTGTGTTTATCTAGGACTGAAAGATCAGAGGCTTTAGCCACTGCTGACCCGCCACTGTCCCCACGCCACTGTCCAGTTTTAATCCCAGCCTATGTTTATATCAGTTAGCACAGCTGTGCCTTTCCCGCGTTATTAATTACTTCAAACACCATTTATCTACAGGTTGATGAGTTCTGTACAATAGTAATCTGCAGGTAATATTAGTTCAATCAATTCAGTCATATATGCTTACATCATTGCCTTCCCATTCTGTTTATTTTAACTTACCTAAAGCAGCAGGAGAAGGCCCTGCTGTGGGAGCTGTTTGTGCGCTCGCACGTGCACACGTTCTGCCCGGCATTTGACTCACTTGCATTGGGTATCCGAGCAGCTGTCAGACGAGTAAAAATGAACAATATACAAAATACACAAGTCCAGTCTTAAGGTAAAATTGAAACAGTAAACTAATTCCTAGCTAAAGTCTCATAAAATGTTTCAACATTTTAACATGTAAGGTTGTAAAATTTTCAATGGGAAATTTTGAAATTTTAAAACTTTGTACAGCGCAATCTGTTTGAGAAATCTGAACAAAAGTGGAAGTGTCTCAACAAATTTCTTTGGAGAATAAGTGAGCCACATCTGAACAAAACTAGTCCACGGGGTGGCGAGTTGTTTCATGTGGATAGGCAGACGGACAAACAAACAGACATGGGCTTTTGCAATAGGAGCTCTCTTCATTATATTCAAACATACCTAAAAATTAGTTCCATGTAAATCTCTAATTGCCGTAACAGCATGTCCTCCCGTCCAAAGAAAGAAGTCTGTAATACTTCATCCCTGTTTGTTAGTCATTTCTAGAGAAATATACAATATTTATAAGCAGCTACTAACCCTCCTATATTCTGTCTCTTGTGTTATTATCCTGATGTGGCACTTGGTGCCACTGCTCTACTGCCAAGTTGTTCTCTTGCCTATGGAAAAATCATCTCAGATAAAGAAGTGCTAAAGTCGTAGAAGGGTTTTTTTTTTGTCAGATTTGGCGGCCCAGCACCGACTCTGCTGTAGAATGTCAGGAGGAAGTAGGCAGCTAGTTGGCCGAGGTCTCCAGCATTCTGACTGTGTCTGACTTTGTCTTTAACTCTCTGTCGTCTTACAGTTTCATCTTCTCCATTGTCAATTGGCCATAGTCCTACGGTTAATTGGTAGACAGATATTGTTGGTTTCCATTTGTGTTGATCAGTTTCGATTTCAACTTTGTATCTTATGTGTGCTAGTTCTGTATTTAGTGACTGCATTTTGCCTTAAGAGGTGTCGTGGTGCACTGTGTCTGCATTTGGTGAGGAGTGCCGTGCAAGAACAAATAATATTGAATTATTGTATTTTATTTCTGAGGTGGCAGTGATGATCGACCATTGTAACAAGGTGCTATATAGGCGCCTGACCCGACACAGATGGACACAGAGACACGTATAAAACTAATAAAGGCTTTTATTTTCTTCACCTGTGGGCGCACGTCTTCCCCGTGACCCACAAGCAATACACAGTCCATAAAACACTACAACACCAACAAAACACTCTTTTCTTCCTTTACCACCACTCCTCCTCAAGCTTCATCTCCTTCCTCCCAACTCTGGCTTCCTGAGTGGTGGTGGCTGGCCCTTTTTATAGCCCACCCGGAAGCATTCCAGGTGCTTGACCACCTGGTCCTAATTGCACTTCTGGGTGGGGCTGAGGATTCGTCCAGCCGGGCTGCTGACTCCATGCAGCTCCCCCTAGCAGCCATCCGAGCCCCCAACCAGGCTGTGGAGGATTCCATCTCCCATGGAGCCATGCGACAGGTTGGGGGATCACTGTCCGCCAGGGAGGCTGCCACCATGCATCCTGGGGAAGGTATTGAGCTACCCATGGTTGCTCCCCCGGAACAGATGCAGAAGGGGCATCTCTGCCGGGCATGGGACCCAGCTGTCCGCCACACCATCTAGCTCTGAGACGAGGACTACTTCTATTCTGCTTTACAGTATGTGTTTTATTTGCCCTATTTTTTACACCCTCTTTGTATTGCCCTTCCTAAGATTTCTTCCTTTTTTCCTGCATTGGTTTTTCTGTTTTTTTTCTTCTTGTCTTTTTGGAGCCTCCAGGCTTGGGGGGGGGGGGGGGGGGGGGGGGGGTGTGATGGGCTGTCAATTAAACCAGGCCTGTTAAAGCACGTTGAGATAGATAGATAGATAGATAGATAGATAGATAGATAGATAGATAGATAGATAGATACTTTATTAATCCCAGGAGGAAATTCACATTTAATCCCAGGCATTCTTTGTGTGTTTTTGGGCTATGCAGAAATAAATTGTTGCTGTTGTTGTTGTAATATTAGATGGCTACACATGTGCTTATGGCTGTAAGTGCAAAAGAATTATGCAAAAATTGATAACTTGTATGATTACATGTTTCTGAGTAACATGTATCCTTAAGAGCTTCTTGTATTATATACTTTTACGTTTACATAACTCCTTATTGAATTAAATGACATATTTAAGCAGAATATACTTCTAATACATAATATTTTAGTAAATATTCTTCCTTCATTGGGAATTGTTTTTCCTTGCTTTTCTATATCAAGAACTTTTACTTTAACTTTTGATCTTGAGGTTACTATTCCAAGCAAAATATGCTTAACTAAGTGTAAAAAATAAATACCAAAGACATCTAAAGTCTGCTGAATGATGGAGATGAAGGAAATGGCACGCTTGCATGCCAAACTGTAATATGAAAATGAGTGCAATATTACATCCATCCATCCATTATCCAACCCGCTATATCCTAACTACAGGGTCACGGAGGTCTGCTGGAGCCAATCCCAGCCAACACAGGGCGCAAGGCATGAAACAAACCCCAGGCAGGTCACATACACACACACACACACACACACACACCAAGCACACACTAGGGACAATTTAGAATCGCCAATGCACCTAACCTGCATGTCTTTGGACTGTGGGAGGAAACCCACGCAGACACGGGGAGAACATGCAAACTCCATGCAGGGAGGACCCGGGAAGCAAACCCAGGTCCCCTAACTGCGAGACAGCAGCGCTACCCACTACGCCACCCTGCCGCCCCAAATGCAATATCACGATATGTAAAAAAAAAAAAAAAAAACTAGAGGGAAACAGAAAAAGGGTTGGGGTTCCAGTGGACATCCCATTTAATATTTGATTGAAAAAATCGTATCTTAGATGTAACATTTTAAGTGAATAGTGATACAGCATCAACAGCTGTTGAAAAGCTTTGGATCACAGTAGTTCTGTATTCTCCTGAAGCCGATCCCCAGATGAAGAGGGACTGCCGGTGAGTCTCTTGGTTATATAGGAGAGGAGGATTAGGAGGCGGGGCTACTGAGGACAGGACCAGCGATGATGTCATAATCGTCTGACACGTCCTCCTCCACTCTAAATGAAGCGAAAACTGGGTTAGTGCTTGTGTCACAGTCAATATCTTCTCCTTATGTTTCCTCACACCAATACCCATGAGACACTTGGTTATAAACACACATATCTGCATAAGCCTTAAAATCTCTATTCTTTACACGGGTTGTCCAAATTGGTGTTTCTGGTGTGTGTTTATTATTATATACATATTCACTGCATTCATTTCTGCATTTCTGATATTACATAACTTTATGCTATACACTACTTGTGAATATACATGCAAGATTCAAATCTGTGAGATCTAAACTTTAATCCATTAGAATAGTTACTGTATAAGGATTCTCAGGTTTAAGAGTGGACCGTGGTGATGGGAGGATAATACTTTTAGTGTGTGGGAAGCAGCAGGACAAAACATTTGGTGTGGAGGTAGCAATGGAAAGGACTGAGACTGCTTCAGTGAACAGGCGGGTGGCTGCCCAGGATAAAAGCACGCTGAAGCAAGTGAGACTCACAAACTGACTTCAGTGAATATCTTTGATCCGCAGAATCAAAACTGAATGTGGAAACCCACACAAATATTAGAAACACACAGACATTTCTGTCAGGATGCTCTCTAGCCCAGAACCAAACCTAGGACTCTGTAAGTGCTAAGTCATTAAACAAGATGGCTCTCCATCAGTTCAGTCTGGCTGCTATTTAAACTTTAACATGAATATTTTTCCCCCTTTTTGTTACTGTTAAGCAGATGCTCTCCAAATGTTAAGCTCATTCTACTGATGCTCTGAGATTTGAAGCAGCATCACCCTCTGTTTCTTTTGGCTTTTCGCCTGCTCTCTTCAAGTAAGCTGCCAACAGAGCTTCTAGTATCACAAAAAATAGAGCAAAGTGAGAGGACATTCAGGGATGGGCTAGAATGTTGTTTTCATTGCAGGAAAGAAAGGAAACAAGGGAGAAAAGAGCTCATCTTTTTCCATTTCTGGAAAATGGGGACTGAGAATAAATACTTTCAGAGATGAAATTTTCAAAAAGAGTAATAATAGAAAAACAAGCGTTTATATATGATGGGCATTTCAAGAAACAAGAGGTTTAGATATTGGCACCTTGGCTTACGTTTGAAGAACAAGACACAGTTTATGTATATTGATCAGAATCAGAATCAGAATCAGCTTTATTGGCCAAGTATATGTACACATACAAGGAATTGGACTCCGGTTTTACCTAGTATTGTCCCTGATGCTGTGAGATTGACTTAAGTGTTCATGAGAGTGATGGCCTGAGGAAAGAAACTGTTCACATGTCTGGTAGTTTTGGCGTACAGTGCTCTGTAGCGCCTACCAGAGGGAAGAAGTTGAAAAATGTTGTAACCAGGGTGTGATGGGTCTGCAATGATGTTATCTGCCCATTTCCTGACTCGAGATCTGTATAAGTCTTGAATGGAGGGCAGATCAATACCAATGATTTTTTCTGCAATCCTGACTGTCCGTTGAAGTCTGTTCCTGTCCTGTTTTGTGGCTAAGCCAAACCAGACTGTGATAGATGAACAGAGAACAGACTGGATTACTGCAGAGTAAAATTGGATGAGCAGCTCCTGAGGCAGGTTGAACTTCTTGAGCTGGCGCAGGAAGTACAACCTCTGCTGGGCCTTTTTAACAATTGTGTTTATGTTTAGTTCCCACTTTAGGTCCTGGGAAATTGTGGATCCCAGAAACCTAAAGTTTTCCACAGCAGACACAATGCTGTTGAGTAGTGTGAGAGGGGGCAGCACTGGGGGGCTCCTCCTGAAGTCCACTGTCATCTCCACAGTTTTAAGCTTGTTCAGCTCCAGGTTGTTTTGACCGCACCAGAGGGCCAGCTGTTCGACCTCTCGTCTGTATACAGACTCGTCACTGTCCTTCATGAGGCCAATGACTGTCATATCATCTGCGAACTTCAGGATTTTAACAGACGAGTCTCTTGAGGTGCAGTCATTTGTGTAGAGGGAGAAGAGCAGAGGAGAGAGGACACATCCCTGGGGGGCGCCAGTGCTGACTGTTCGTGTGCTGGATGTGATTTTTCCCAGTCTCACTTGCTGCTTCCTATCTGTCAGGAAGTTTTTGATCCACTGGGAGATGGGACCTGGTACAGTGAGCCAAGTGAGTTTGGTGTGGAGGACTTCTGGAATGATAGTGTTGAACGCCGAGCTGAAGTCCACAAACAGGATCCTAGCATATGTCCCTGGAGAGTAGAGATGTTGCAGGATGTAGTGCCATTGGGTTTAATAAAGTATCTATCTATCTATCTATCTATCTATCTATCTATCTATCTATCTATCTATCTATCTATCTATCTATCTATCTATCTATCTATCTATCTATCTATCTATCTATCTATCTATCTATCTATCTATCTATCTATCTATCTATCTATCTATCTATCATCCACTGACCTGTTTGCTCGGTAAGCAAACTGTAGGGGGTCAAGCAGGGGGTCTGTAATGTCCTTCAGGTAGGTCAACACCAGTCTTTCAAAGGATTTCATGACCACAGACGTCAGGGCGACTGGCCTGTAGTCATTTAACCCTGCAATGGAGGTTTTCTTTGGAACCGGGATAATTGTGGAACGCTTAAGGCAGGAGGGAACTTCACATAGCTCCAGGGATCTGTTGAAGATCTGTGTAAATATGGGGGCCAGCTGATCAGCACAGACTTTAAGACAGGAGGGTGACACACCATCTGGACCTGGTGCCTTCCTGATCTTCTGTCTCCTGAAGAGCTGACTCACGTCCCCTTCACAGATCCTGAGTGCAGGTATGGTGTCAGTGGGGAGGGGCAGGGGCTTGGTAGTGAGTGCTGGGAGTGTATTTTGATTGGCGTGGGTGAGAGGTGTGAAAGAGGGATTATCAAACCTGCAGTAGAACAAATTCAGCTCGTTGGCCAGTTGATGGTTCTCTTCAGTATGGGGGATGGTTTCCTGTAGTTGGTGATGTCTTTCAAACCTCTCCACCATGATGCAGGGTCATTGGCTGTAAACCTATTTTCCAGCTTTTCAGTGTAGCACCTCTTTGCTACTCTGATCTCCTTTGTCAATGTGTTTCTGGCTTGATTATACAGGATTCTGTCCCCACTTCTGTAGGCCTTCTCCTTAGCCTGACGAAGCTGCCTGAGTTTTGTAGTAAACCAGGGTTTGTTGTTGTTGTATGTGCGAAAAGTTTTCATGGGCACACACATATCCTCACAAAAACTGACGTAGGATTTCACAGTGTCAGTAAGCTCATCCAGGTCTGTCGCTGCAGACTCAAAAACACTCCAATAAGTACAGTCAAAGCAGGCTTGTAGTTCCAGCTTTGCCTTGTTGGTCCATCTCTTCACCGTTTTCACCACAGGCTTTGCAGATCTTAAGTTCTTCCTGTAAGTCGATGTCCATGTGAAAAGCAGGACCTGTAACAGAGCACAGATTCAGACAAACTCAACTTAAGTGGCATGCTTGGCATGCAGTTGTAATGCCATCTGGTTTATTTTCAGAATGGGGTGCATTCTATGTGCGGCTTGCATCATGGTGGTTTACGGGTGTCCTCTGATTTCTTCTAAAAATCTACAAACATGTTGTTAGCAGATCCACCCATCATATCTTCTTTAAGATGAGTTTTATATTTTTCAGGTCAAAGTTGCTTCTTCACTATCATGGTAGGTATTCATCTGCTGCATAAAGTTGTGTTGTAGAGTGAAGCATTTTGTTTAATGATTTTTAAAAACATACCTAGCCTGGTTTAAAATGGAAGTGAAGGGGCATGTGTCCAAAGGTGAAAACAAAAAACCTTAAAACTTACTGAATACGTTCACTTTGAAGAAGTGGGTGTTTTGATTTAATAAAACATGCGTTCTGTGTAACTGAGGCCTGTTTGTAACAACAAAAGTGAACCGGAAGTAATACATTTTCTCCTAGATTCTTGGTACAGTGGAACCTCGAGATACGAGCACCTCTGTATACGAGAAATTCAAAATACGAGGAAAGTATGAGCGAAAAATTCAGCTCTAAATACGAGCATTGGTTCGCGTAACGAGCCACGAGCCAGGCTGTGGGTATAGCTCGCGGCTTAGCAAGGGGGCGTGGTAGCAGTTGCGAGCCGCAATCTGCGGTGTCTGCGTTTCTCACTTAAGTGCACAGGTGGGAAACTGCCCACATCCATGATTGTTCCTGTGGCTGATGGGCTGCAGCTGCCATGTCCTCCCCGCATATATAGAGAAGCGCGAGCAGGTTAAGGGGGAGAAAAAGTAAAAGAGAGAGAGAGAGAGAGAGAGAGAGAGAGAGAGAGAGAGAGGGAGAGGGAGAGGGAGAGGGCAGGCAGGCAGGCAGGCAAGTGCAGGCTCGCGCAGGCTCGCGTGTAGCTGAACAGGCGAGCCAAACAGCTGAAGCAGGACGGTGTAGAGAAGGTCAGCTGCATTAAGAGTGTCTCGCCTGTTGCAGAGCCCGCAGGTGAGACGCTAACAGAGAAGAAGCACCGGGGATTGTCATCTGTTTTTAAAGACTGCTTCCTGTTGACGTTTTAACCTCGTGTTAAAGGATTGTTATTCTTGTGTATTTTAAACCTCCACTTCACAACTGTTTTAAGGATTATTTATTTAAAGATTTATTGAATGCTCTACTGCACTTTGGACACCTGTTTTGATTCTTTTAATAATCAGTTATATTATTTACCAGTGTTATTTATTAAAGGTAGACTACAGTATATATAATTTATCAGTGTTATTTATTAGGAAAATTGATTTTTATGTTAATATATTTGGGGTGCAGAACGGATTAACTGGATTTCCATTATTTTCAATGGGGAAGTTTGTTCTAGATACGAGAAATTCGCTATACAAGCTCAGTTCTGGAACGAATTAAACTCGTATCTAGAGGTTCCACTGTACTAATTTCTTGAGGTAAGGAACTGTTTGTGGTTCACTTGCCTGCTCACCATTAGGACTCGTTTATACTTCACGCTCAGAACACGTATGTGCCTGCATCATGGCTGTCACGCATTCCCAGCATTCATTTGACGCATCCTCTGAGCAGATCCTCAGAAATTAACGCAACGCGTGCACGAGTTTCAGGACCAACAAAAAGTAGGGGCGAACAGTGTGATAAAAGTTGGAACATGACGTCAGAGTCTCTGTTTACTATCTACATGTGACAGAAAGCCACTATGTAGATCCTACGGGATCGATGTGCGTGCTTCGATGTTTGATGAATGGTTCGATGTGGTGAAGCAAAATGCCGATATACAGATGTATTCGTGGTGCTTTTATATTCAAGCGTCACATATTCCCGATCGTAATGACACGATACATTTTAAAAGTCTCACATACCATCTTTTGTGCTGTCTTTTTTTCTGCGGCTTCCTCCTGACCTGACAGCAGCGGCAAACAGCAATAGATCATCACACAGAACACATTAAATGTATGATATTCCAACTCTCTGCACATTTAGAATCCTTAGATTTATTCTTGATTTCACTTTCATGATGAAATGCACTAAAGTATGTATGTTACATTTTACAGATAAATCGTTAATTTTGTTTAAATAATGAATACTGCTAATAATTACACACATGGGTGTGACACGGTGGCAGAGCGTCACGTCATGACGGTCACGTCGCTGGTATTCCCTGTCTGAAGTTTGCATGTTTTCCTGCTGGGTTTCCACAGTGTGCTCTGGTTTCCTTCCAAAGATATGCAGATTTGGTGACACTAAAATGACGCTAGTGTGTGTGTGTGCTTGTGTTCACCTTGCGATGAGCTGATGCCCCCATCCCTGGACTGATGGATTTAATTATTAAACATCCTTTTCAGAGATATTGCGGTAAGGTGTCATCAAAATTTAATGGATGTTCCAGGCAATTCACAACACAGCGAAGCCGAACCTGTTCTCACCGTGATGATATCTCGCACTGCCACCTTATGGATTCTTCCAGATTTACGTAAAATACGCGCGCAAGTATAAACAGTAAAATGCTTGCATAGCAGGAGCGTCCGCTGGAGCATGCATTGCGTCAAGTATAAACCTGGCCTTATGGGTGCAGTTTTGGTATTTTCCACAGGTACATCCCCAAATTGCCAAATTTCCATTGCTTCAGGTTGCATGTTATCCTACTTTGGTCTCTGCAGTTTTGTTCCTTCAATGATTTTATTCGGCCATGGCTTGTATCAAATGATACTCCACACAAAAGTGGGTGGCAGAGCTGTCAGTATGCCCTGAAATCATCTGATTCAATATACGCATCTGCCATAATTCAAAATGTGCACCACCACCAGCAGCACGTGCATCTTTATGTTCTTTTGCCTTGTGTACTCAGATCATATGTTTTTTCATAGGCAGTGCTTGCAAGTCATATCATGTAATATCATCTACTGCTGAATTCTGCTGTGTTCTGGAAATATTTCTATTGCACTGTTATATAGTATTGAGGATTGCTTGTGTTCTGTTCTATGTATTGTATTGACCCCTTGTTTTTGACACCCACTGCAAGGCCAAACCTACCTGGTAAGGGGTCTCTCTTTGAACTGCCTTTCCCACAGTTTCTTCCATTTTTTTCCCCTATAAGGGATTTTCGTCTTAGAAAGTTAAGGCTCGGGAGCTATCAAAAGGCAAGGCCTGTTAAAGCCCATTGTGGCACTCCTTTGTGATTTTGGGCTATATAAAAATAAATTGTATTGTATTGCACACATAGTGAATCATGTGCAGACACAGTTGTTTAACGACGGATATGCACTCAAATCATAGGATCATTATGTTCATAAGGGCACTTTTTGACAATTGCATTCTGTGTTGTTATTTTACATAGTGTGTAGTGTGTGGCCACATGGTACATGTTGGTGAAGCGTACACATAAGAGTTTCCTTGTGCTTTGTACTCATTGCAAAAAAATTCCTAATGAAATGATTAAACTGCTTGCATTTATTACAAAATCCTTAGATTTTTGAAACAGCCAGAATGTTCATAACGGCAATCAACACTTAGGATTACACACTTTCTGTGACATGTCATGTACACACACAATAAAAAAATACTGAGAGAATGAAAAGGCAGATTGTGCAATGGAGTCAAATTAAAATAAAACAGATTGAAACAATACAAACCAATACGTTTTTGAATGTAATGCAATTAGTAAATGTTACTGTTTCTTCCTGGTAGACATTTGCTGAATCCCATAATATGAGAAGTTCGTTTAGTGTTGTGATTCTTAGCAATTTTAAATAAAAGTAAGCGATAGACTGTTGGTGATTGTGAAGGGTTATCCTCTTGCTGTCTACAGAACAGAAAGAACAATTCACATCACCACATCAGTAACTGCACTTTTAGACGACTTCTTGATGTGAATCCACAACCTGGGGCTGGTCTCCTTTTAAAATGGCTGAATCTCAAAAAAAGTTTTGCATTTTGTTTTTTTATCTTCATAAAACCACACATAAAGCATGTTTTTCAATATGTGTGCAATCTCAAGATCCATCCAGTGTGAAATAGTGCGGCCCGGACACAGACAGGCAGACACGTTTAAAGCCATCACCACATGTTTATTTACACTAATATATACAATAAGTCTATAAGTGCACCGCCACACAAACCCCAACAGTCTCCCAAAGTCCAGGCTTCTCAAATAGCCGTCTCTCTTTCTCTCTCTTTCTCTCTCCAGGCCTCTCCTTGCCACCTCCTCTCCGACCTCGTCCTTCTCCTCACCCGACTCCAGCCTTGATTGAAGGGAGGCGGTCCCTTAAATAGGCAGGCGGCTGATGACCACACCCGGCCACCTGCCACACCAGCCATCCATTATTCAACCTGCTATATCCTAACTACAGGGTCACGGGGGTCTGCTGGAGCCAATCCCAGCCAACACAGGGTGCAAGGCAGGAAAGAAACCCCGGGCAGGGTGCCAGCCCACCACAGGGCACTCACACAAACACACCCACACACCAAGCACGCACTAGGGACAATTTAGATGCACCTAACCTGCATGTCTTTGGACTGTGGGAGGAAACCGGAGCACCCAGAGGAAACCCACACAGACACGGGGAGAACATGCAAACTCCATGCAGGGAGGACCCGGGAAGTGAACTCGGGTCTCCTAACTGCGAGGCAGCAGCGCTACCCACTGCACCACCATGCCACCCCTCAATCTCAAGATGTGGATCAATATTTGATAACACTCTTGGCTTGAAAAATTGATGTATTTGGTAAGTTCCAACCAATGCCTTTGTTTTCACATGTGGACACTGGGCCCTTCACCTTCCTTTTAAAATGCAAGGGCAGGCTAAGTATTTTCTTAAAATTTATTAAACAAATGTTTCACTTTAGAATACAATTTCATGTGGCCTATTAATATACACCATGAGTGTGAAGAAATAACTTTAACTTATCCTTTAACCCACAGTTTCTAAAACCATTTTTGGTCACAGTTTGGCCCCATTAGGTCACATAGTGTTGTGACTCACCCTTGCATTTAATGAGAATGGGTCATGTACAGTTGATGAAGTGTATGAAGTGTCTTGTGATAGGTTGCTGTGGGTTGTTTAAACAATCAACATTGCTCTGCTATGACTGTTGGCAGCGATTCTCCAAGGGGACCCCCCTACCCACCTCCATCTGACAGTCATCCTCATTGAAAAAAGTATAACATTGATGTTGTTCATTCAACGTAAATTTTCTCTTTCAAGCAACTTAAGATTAGTCATTTAGTGTGGTAGCTTGAAATATTTGGTTTCAGATCTCAATCAAAGTAAAAAAAATTGTTTGTACCAAAGTAAGTTATGGTGGAGGGAATAAACGTAAAAATCCTATTTCAGTTAACTTAATATTTAGGTTGTTCATGTGCTGTGTTTGAGGGGCCGTTTGTATATTCTTTCAGTCGAACTTTCCAGTGTGATGGCTTTCCAACTGCCAAAAAAGAAGAACAACTTAAAAAATAGATTTACTTTAGTATAAAACAAGTGAATTGCATCCAATCACTCTAAATGATTTGCCTCAACTTAAAAATTGTGGGATCAATAAGCTAAAAAGAATTATATTGCTTCAGATTGAAAATATTAAGTGTGAATCATCAACTTATTTTTTTTAGTGTGGACTGGGTCTCAAAGACAGTTAGAACAGGCCATGAGAAATCACAGCTTTTACCTCTTGAGGAGAGAGCCAAGTTGGAATCAACAATAGGTGCCACAAACTCTGATGGACACAAAACAGGTTGCCACACCAAAAAAATGCTACCAGGGAGCTAGTTAATAACCCAAAAGTGACTAACCCAAAAGAATGAATTCAGGAGTCAGATCAATGGCTCAACTAGGAAGTACTGACAGACTACTGAGGAAAGACATGAAGGAGATGGCAGAGAGAGGGAGTGTTTTACAAAGGTAGGACGAGGACCAGCCGCTCCACCTACAGTAATGCACAGAGTAACAGAACTGTCTAGGGAGGCCTAGAGGATATCAGATTTACATTTTTCAGCTTGTGTCTCTTTCTGTTTGTCCATGTGTGCTTTAATTTCCCATTTTCTATAACTCTGAACTCTTCAGCTGTTACTCTGGGTTCATAGACAGCTCAAGAGCACCCTTCTTGTTCACACCGTGTGGACTATAGGGGCACTCTTGCATCATCCCTGAACACAAATGAGGACTAAAAGAACAAAATAACAAAATAAAAGTGTTGTATTAACAAAGCAAATATTCAATAATCTTATAGGGGTAAAAATAACAAAACCTTAGCTTTCTGGCCTTCCTGTTTCCCCCATATTTAGTTCATATCTGGTCTTATTACCTGTTAAGGCAATTAGCAATGGCTTCCTTCAAACCCCAGGCACACTGCATTCTTACTGCAGAGGCCTTTTAAGCCTGAATCAGGAAAACCCTTCCAAGTAAGCATTACAAGTACTTCCAGGTTACACTCCTAGCACTCAAGGGTCTGCAAGTACCCCTGAGGAGGCCCCCATAGCGATACTAGATTGCTCTGCAGACTTCCCATACACCAGAGTGTGACTGGGGAGGCCTAGACTGTCTTTCCTCCAAATTACTCCTATGAATCTAACCCCTAGTGTGCTCTAGTGGCCTAGGGGACATAACGAATTTGTTGTTACCTGTCTCACTTTCACAGCTGTTTAATGACATTTCAAGGACACTGGATACTAGAACCTACAATGATAGCAGTGGTTATAAGTAAAAATAATCTCTAGATGGCAAGTTAGCGCCGTTATGTGATAGATGACTACAAATTGCTACAAAGTGCATGTGTATGTATCCTGAAGGGCGCGCCGAGATGGTTTGGCACCCCACTCTGGTCTTGGTGTTTTTTTCTCTGGCTGTTTGAAATCCTAATTAGGTAAAAGGCATACAAGAAATGGAATTAAGGATGACCCACCCTATAAGAAGGCAGGCAGTGTGGCGCAGTGGTTAAGGCTTTGGACATCAAACTTATCCCAGCACTGACACTGTGTGACTCTGAGCAAGACATTTCACCCGCCTGCGCTCCAATTTGAAAAAACAAAAGAAATGGAATCAATTGTATCTCAAATATTATAAGTCACTTTGGATAAAAGTGTTGCCAGATAAATAAATGTAAGAACTATTGTTCATTTTCTTTTGGTGAACACTAAAATGCAAGGATGGAGGAGGCATATTTAAAAGTAACTTTACAAAGGTTGATGTCTTCATAGTTACAGGATAATGGACTATTAAATACATTACATGCTCTAGTAGTTTAGCATCTCCCAAAAAATCTGATAGGTCTGAGATGAATCAAGTATAACTACATTCCAAAAATATGCCTTTAATAAGATATCCTTTTGTTTTTTTAAAGGTCATGGATCTAAGAACTTTGATAGATAATACAATTTGTTACTTATTGTAGAAGTTCAATTATCCCCTATTACAGTATGCTGTGGTTTTATGAAGCTCCCCAGACAAAAAGGTCTCTCATACTCTTCTGCTTTTTAGAATTTCTCTAGTAAACCCAATGTGTTTGTTGAAAGTGGAGAAAATAAATTGGCTTTGGTAGGAGTGACATACAGTACAGTGACGCCAAACAAAACAGGTTTTGGGACAGATTTATCCATATCACTAAACAAAATGACATTGGCATGTATACAGTCTTTCTGACACACAGATGGCGGTTCTTCACACACAAGCACTCAAGGGCATCACCAGAAAACTGGCACAATGCAAGACATTTTCTGTTTATTAAATTGTGTTATTTGCAAAGTCTTTTATTAGACCCTCGCCTGTATTGTTTTTCAGCTGAAATCCTTTAGACCCACTTAACAGTATGAGGTAAACCCTCCTTCATGAGAATTTGCACATTTTTTATAATAAAAAATAAATCTGCTTTAACATTAAAACGCCTCTCAATACAGAAAACATTCAAAACAGTTCCAGTATGGAGGATGATCACTGAAGTGCATCAAGAAAAGGCTTAAATTTGTGATCTCTTTACTTTTCTATGCGAGTTTACTGTAACAGAGTATATCTGACTTTCCTAATGTGTGTGACTGACTAATTAGACACATGCTGTTTGTTTGTGTTTGGTTTTTTATTCTTTTAAATCTATTTTTTTTTTCATGTTGATGGGTTATCCTCAGCAGGTCATTTAGTTAAAAACCTCATTACAGACCAAATGTTGCAACCCAGGTGTCTCCTTCATTTAGGGAAGACTACAATTTTTAACTAAAGCATACGCTAATAAGCAAGAGGCAAAGGAAACATAGGAATTTAGTGTACTACCTATTGTGTCTCTAATGTGCAGTAGAATGGATAAGGCTTGACACTGAAAAAGTGTTGTGTGGTCAATGGGTATTTTGTATGGGAGAATATTTTGGGCAAAAATAAAATAAATAAATAAATAAAAGTGCAAATTAATAAAATAATAAAAAATAAATGTGTAAAGAAATATGACCATAAATAAATAAATGTGTCACGAAATATGTTTTTGTTGCTTATATCCATCCATCCATTGTCCAACCCGCCACTGTGCCGCCTGCTTATTTATATATTTTTTAAATTTATTTTGTTTATAATATTCTTTCAAACGCATCATGAAATACATCTTGAAATAAAACTGTCACTTTCACTTGTCAAAATTGAGAGGGTGGGCTCTAGTGCATACTGTGTTTGGATTGGTGAATCATCTTCTGTTGATTGCTCATGCCTAATTCAATTCATCAGTACGGGAGATGGAGATAAATGAGATAGCACAAGAATTAATTAGAAAAATGTTTACTACTGCCGATAAAATGGATTCTGCCAAAGTTATCACATATTTCAGAGAGAAAATTGAAGATTTATCAGAAGAAATTACAATGTTGGCATGACTATGATATCGATTAAACAATTTTTGAAAATATTGAAGAACTGATGCAATGGATGAGGCAACACGCCGGTTTAGGTGATGAAGTTACCCGCCCTGGACGGCCGTCCTTTGACATTCCAGCTGAGACAATAGAAGGCTTTCTTTAATGCGGTTTAAAAATACAACAGATTGCAGGTCTGTATGGTGTATCAGAGAAGACGATCATAAGACGAATGAAATCTATGTAAATAATCTCCTATACTACTGTAAAATTTGTCACAAAGCAAGAAAACCTGCAGTCCCACTGGACCTTCCCGCACACATTCTTTACCCTAAATGAGTGGATGGCTGGCAGCCACAATGTCCCACAAAGCTGTCTCTGCCTCTGTCTGTCTTTTTCAGCCTCTGTTTCTTTTCTTTCGACCAGTGAACCTCCTCCAAAATTTACCTCCTAACACTACACTCCTTCTGGCATGAAGTGACATTTAGTGTAGTAGTTTTAATAGCAGTAGTGGCAGTAGCAGTTGTAAGAGCAGGATTGTCAAATGTAGAGAGTCCAGTGAAATTCTTATTTGTGCGTCTGACCTACACTCAACATGTCGTCTTTCTCCAGTGCCCTGAAAAATCAACATTGTGTTCAAATACATAATTCCACTTATTTTAATAAAAACAAAAATCAGCCTACATGATGTACTCTTTACCCCTGTTTTCGTACCTCTTCTCTGTTGAATCTCTTAGAACCTTTAAATCTCATCCTAGAATTAGTGTGATAAAACCATATAAACATACCTTACTGTCTTAAAGGGAGAGACACTTTATTTATTTATTTTTTATGAGAGGAAACTGGGAGACTGGGAAATAAGAGTAGCCTAACAACAGGAAAAAGTTGTAACAAGAAGTCTACAATTACTGAAGGTTAAACACTAACAAAAAATTGAACTCTTAAAGCTAGAAAGAAATGTCAGAAAGCTATTAAATCTTAACTAGAATTGCTACCAAAATACAGAAAATTCCGAGATATGCATACCAGCGTGTACACAGTCACTCTGTTGACGTCACCCATAGCACTTCCTGGAGTCCTTCTGATAAAAGTTTCCACGGAAATAACCAAGGTGAAAATGCACAAAATGACAGCACCCAGAACAAAACAAAATAACGATGTAAAACTAAATACAATTTCAAGTCTTAACAGATACTTTCTAGAACAAATAAATGTTCCCATTAAATTCCTTGGGTACATACCTTTCATAAGATAATTTCAGAATAATTATTAAAAAGTAAAAGAAATAATCAGCCCAACACAATAACATTGTATCAGACAGAACTATGCAATGCTGGTAATTAAAATATTAATATATGTATTGGCAAATAATTTTTGAAGTGGGGCACGGATGACATCCATTTACTACCTATTTAGAATTGTTTTTCCCATCCATATATTGATCTTCTCTAAACTGATTAAGTGCATTTTATGGTCACAAAGACTATTCCAGAAACATTTAGTGTATAGCAAGTTCCATCCCAACACTTCATTAGTAAAATGAATGTGAATCATAATAGATTCATACACAAAATCAGGATCGTATTGTGTAAAAGGGTAAGTGTTTAAACATAGCCTGATTCTGAGACACTCCATGGCCTGCCTCCCTTATTGCTACCTGGTCGGTTGTGTCCTTGTACTCAGCTTTCTCTTTCCGTCCTTTATACTGACGGTCTGTTGTATCTAAACTTAGAGGCTCCTTCTTTTCAGAGCTTTATTAATTGATATATACTCACATCACAAACAAGTAGACGAATCTTGCCAGACTACATACACTTCTGCAAATGTGAGAGATATGAATCATAAAGTGTGGGATTCATTTAAACTACATGGTGGGGCAGAATTAATATTACAAGCTTTATTAAGAGGAAACACATATATGAAATGAATGTAGCCCATTTCTACAGCAGCATTTGAAAAACAGTATTCAAAGTGTTGCTGCATTTCACTGAGAAACATATTTAATTAAATATATTCTAACAGTTGACTACATTCTTGCAGGTTTAAAAATTCATGTTGTTAGCACCCATGATTTATATCAGTAAAAACATTGCCCTGCAGCTACTGATCTGTATTTCATTCTGGATTGTGCTTGAGTTACAGAGAACACACACACATGTTAATAGAGTACAATAGTTCATGGAAGGAGTTCAGCTGAAGAGTGCGGCTTAGATGTGGAATTAGACAAACTAGCAAAAAGCTCTAAGGCAAGTGCTCTTTACACCCAGAATGTGTATTAAATATCATATATTTGAAAATGCAATGAAAAAAATCTGGAAGAAATATTCCACCAACATACAGCATTTTAAGTGTGTTATAATTTCCTTGGATTAAGAATGAGATTACTCCATCCATCCATCCATCCATCCATCCATTATCCAACCCACTGAATCCGAACAGAGGGTCACGGGGGTCTGCTGGAGCCAATCCCAGCCAACACAGGGCACAAGGCAGGAACCAATCCCGGGCAGGGTGCCAACCCACCGCAGTCCATTCATCATTCACTTTTTAAAACCTTGTTAGATTTGTCATAAAACCAGAGTCTGCTACAGGGCAGAGTCAGGCAGCTGAGATTTGTAATAATTACAGTCTGTTCAATAAAGACATGAGGATGTTGTGCTTGTTCAATAATATTTTTCTAAATTGCTATTAGGAAGTATGTTAATCAAAATGTCTATTTATCTCAATACGAGAATACACATAATTTTAAAACATTCCCAAAATGTTATTTTTATTTTCTCCTCCCACATTAACAAAGATACATATAAAGTTAATTTGGTGATTCTAAGTTAGCCCTGGTAAGTAGGCACTACAATAGGCTGTTGCTCCATGCAGGGTTGGTTTGTCACTCACACCTGATGCTTCTGGTAAAGGCTCCGGCCTCCCACAACCCTGAAATGGATTAACTGGGTCTGAGATTGGGATGTTATTTTATTGTGAATTGGCATCAGGGTAAGAAGAGGTTTCCAGAGACAACTGCACTAAAATGGCAAGGACACGTGGATGTATGATATAAAACTTCTGAAAGAAAGAAAGAAAGAAAGAAAGAAAGAAAGAAAGAAAGAAAGAAAGAAAGAAAGAAAGAAAGAAAGAAAGAAAGATTCACACAAGCAAGGTAATATGACAAACAAACCTAAGAGAGTAACAGACCCCATCATTTAAAAAAAATACAGGGGATGATTAAAATGAGATTACTCCAGGACACTAAAGGGCAGGGGACTCTGCAAATGCTGGATTGCTCAATCCTCTATGTAAACACAGAAGAGTTGTTTATATGGGGCTAACAACAAATCATGAGTCTTCCAAGCTGACAAATGGTAGGATGTGGTCCCTAGTTGGGGTTGAAGGCAGAGATTATTAGGGTTCAATATGGCCTGACATTGATGAGTGGGGCAGTGTGTGTAATTTTGACAGAGTAGCATTGGATTCCTGACCCTTTAAGTACCATGGAGGTGCATGGATAACAGAGACCATTAAAGGGAGCTCCTACTTAGAGTTCCAGTAGTTAAAGGAAGGACCGTACCCCTCCAGACATTGACCAAACGGTTCAACTCTTTGAGAACTAAATTAAGTTCTGGCTAAGCCTCACAGGTAGAAGATAGATAGATAGATAGATAGATAGATAGATAGATAGATAGATAGATAGATAGATAGATAGATAGATAGATAGATACTTGTGTATAAGTCGGGTCTTGAAACCCGAAAAATCGATCATAAAATCAGACCCCGACTTATACGCCAGTTCAAAAATATGACACTTAATTTTTTTTTTTTACATCTTCTTGCTTCATCCAATCTCACTCCAGTTTTTCAGACACATTGAATTTTGTTGCAGCAGCACAGTTGCCAGTTTCTTTTGTTTCTTTTTAATTTAAAATCTGCGTCATATTTTCTTCTAATTGAATGCTCCATCGTAGATAAGGGATGCTCTTACGATAAAGGTGTATGAGGGTGTGAGATACAAAAAACACTAAACAGTGCAAACGTTGCTTCATAATACTTTGGGTATTACGGTGTGGTCACGTAGGGACAATACAAAGAAAAAAACGTCTGTGTGCTCCATGGTTACTCTCTGAGGTGGGCGCTAGCAGATCGGAATCTCTTGGACCGATAGCTTGAGTTTTCCACATTTGATTTACAACAACAACAACAACATTTATTTATATGACACATTTTCATACAAAAAGTAGCTCAAAGTGCTTTACATAATGAAGAAAAGGAAAATAAAAGACAAAATAAAAAATTAAAATAAGACTACATTAGCTAACATAGAAAAGGAGTAAGGTCCGATGGCCAGGGTGGACAGAAAAAATAAAAAAAAAAAAACTCCAGAAAGCTGGAGAAATAAATAAAACCTGTAGGGGTTCCAGTGCCATGAGACCACCCAGTCCCCTCTGGGCATTCTACCTAGATTTATACGACCAACAGTATAAAATACTGGAAATTATACGGTAAAACCAAGCCCTGACTTATCCGCAGGAGAACTTATATGCGAGTATATGTGGTAGATAGATAGAACGTGAATAGGGAGAGTCCTTTGACAGCTGAGGTGGGTAAGCTGTTAGATACGGTATGTGCTCAAAAGCTGTGACAAAAGGTTTAGTGGGGCAGTTGGATTTTTGCTTTACTTTGCCTGGTGCTGCAGGTGGTAAGGAGTTTTATTAGCAAAGCGGTAATCCAGAGGTCTTTCCCAGCAGAACAGAAATCACTTCAGAAGTAATCTCACATCAAGGTTTATAAAACCCTCCTTTATCCTCAGTCAACGGAGTTTGAATTTGGAAGCAGAGCAGAAGCAAGGGCTCATCTGATTGAGAGGCAGAGGGGGCCGGAGTATCAGGAAATGTGTGTTGGGAGGTAGGAAAGAACCATTTAATACTTATTATACTTGTGTAGTGGCTGAGCCAGAAGGCATTTGAAAGGCCCAGAATACTTTGGTCATTTGGTATTTTTATTGTATACATTTTTTTCTTCCAGTCACTCCTTCCATGTAATCCTATTTTATATATTCTGAGTTTTGTGGTACGATGCAAGATCAAGAGTGGCAGGGCTATGATTTCGTTACTAGTGAGCTCTATCGGCAAAGTCAGTTTTAGTTACAGTGCTTTTAGAAGTGCAAGACTCTTTGACGGAAATGGCAGATATAAGTGGGAGGATTGTAACATTATTTGGCACATGAACATTTTATTATAACTATAGCAGAACCATAACTTCCTCAGTTTTCACATACATGTAACTACGTGACTGTATACTAGACAAAGTAGGATAAGAAAATGGATGGCTAGAAGTATTAATAAATGCTGCCTAATTACAATAACACAAAATAATATTTTTGAGCAGTCGTAGAGGTCTTCCCTGATTTAGTATAATTTATGTGTAATAAGGTAGCCCTTTAATTTGCTGGCAGAATTTTTAATTTATAGATTGTGTTTATTATTGAAATATTTCCAAGTAATTCCCCAATTTGTAAAAATTATGGATCGCATATTAATTTCTTTTCGTGAACTTTCAGCACTCAACTCTGACATTTTCATTGACCCTGCCTGGAAGCTTTCATGTCTTCATGTATCTTAATGCTTGTTCATGATTATTTGGTAGCCATTCTGAACCAAAGTGAACAAAAGTTTAAAAATTTGAATGAACACCAGTGAGCACAGTGGTCACAGCTGCCTTAGCGTTCTAAGTGAGCTGGTTGGTTTTAGGCCTGACTACGGTCTGCATGAAGGTACCTGATCCCCTTATGTCTATGAAGATTTTAGACAAGTCAGTAATCCAAAATTGATGGTCGTTTAGGTTATTATGTATTATAGGCAAAAACATGTAACTGAAGGAAGTGGCTTCCAATATAAGACTAATTCTGGTGTTGTATTGCTGATAGTGTTGATTGGCAAAATTCACCAAGCATTTTGAATTTGCTGGGTTTGCAGTAGGTTTTGTTTGCCAAATATTTTACTGGAAATTTGCAGTGTGGCAAGCTTAGACAAACTTTTTTTCCCAGTGCCTTGAGAGGCCAGCTTGACATCACAAAGCTGTAGCAGCCAATGTTTGATGGGACAGCCTGTCTCCAGTATATAACGCTGATCCTGGCAGTGGATGGGATCAACCTCTGTACTCTACAAATTTCATCTTCTGGTATGGTATTAATGGTATTCTGGTATTTAATGTTATTCTAAAAATTAGTGGAAAACTGAGAATACATTTAAACGCAAAACACGCAGCAGATGGAAACCAGAAATGTTTTGGTGCAATGTTTTTTTAATTGATTTGTTTGTGGCCTGTGTGAAATATGTGAGCCTACTGTGAGCAGTTGATATAAACAGGAAGGAGTGAACAATCCATGACCTTTAGTGTTGTGCTTATTTGGAAGCAGTGGCAGTGAGCAAGCAAGCATGTCAAGGAAAAAACAGCAAAACAAATCTAGTTTTTGGTTTGAGAGGGGTGAGTACCTGCTGTGGAATCGGTGAGGGCCAAGCCTCATTGAATTCATGCTCCCCGCTCCAGTTGCCACTGCCTACAAGAAATGCTACTGTTTTGTTATTTAACTTTATTACCGTATATACTCCTGTATAAGTCGGGTCTTGAAACCCGAAAAATTGATCATAAAAATAGACACCGACTTATACAACCGTTCAAAAAAGCAACCCTTAAATGTTTTTTTTAACATCTTTTTGCCTTCTCCAATATCACACCAGTTTCTCAGATGCATCGAATTTTGTTGCAGCAACAGTGCAAACATCGGTTTGGAATAGTTCGGATATTACCGTGTGGTCACATAGACAAAATAGAGAGACAAAGAGAAAGAGAGGTTAGGAGCACCCGCTGAAACAGCGCACTGCTGCACCCACATAGAAAAAAAGGCAGTGTGCTCCATGGTTACTCTCTCAGGTGGGCTAATCTCTTGTACCAATAGCGTGAGTTTTCCTCATTCGACTTATATGACTGACATTATAAAATACCAGAAATTATACAGTAAAATCAAGTCCCGACTCATCCACGGGAGAACTTTTCTGCGAGTATATTTGTTAATTTTTATATCTGAGATGCACCATGGTACAGTGGTTAGCACTGTTGCCTCACAGGTCCAATCACCTATTTGCCGCAATAATCAGTCCAGCATTGTTGGCAGATACTTCCCTAGCCCACAGGAACACTTAAAAGACAATTCCATCATTATAATCCACTTGTAACAAGTTTACTTTACCCTTCTATATTGACCACAATACATTTCACAAAGTTTGATGAAGTTCCTCAGAATTTCTTCAGTTTTGTTGAACTTGAGGAGAAGTGAATTCAACAGGCTTCACTCATCATTATTTGTAAGTAAAAAGACCAAAAAAGCATGATTAAAAACCTGATGTAGGGTGAAATGCGGTAGAAAGTTAAGGATTAAAATGGATTTAAGTTAAAAAAGACAAACCATATTTGAAAAAAAGTGACATGCATATTCAAAATTAATATTAAATTTGACTTGATACATTTCTTGATAAGACTTATGTCAGGTTTTATACTAAGTAGTGTAAGGCGCTTTAAACCCAACAGACAGACGCTCTGGACACAGGTTAAAAGCAACCAGAAGATCTTTTAATTCTTTTCTTCCTATAATAGTGCCCTTAAGCACCTCCACCACAAAAAACAGGCAATTCAATAATAATCACAATAATAATAAACACAAATCTCTCCTCCACTCCCCCCAGCAAGCTCTGTCCTACTCCTCCCGACTCCGGCTCCTCTGCTGAGCTCACAGCAGTCCTTGACCTGGAAGTGCTTCTGTCCTTCCTTACCCGTGACTTGATACCACTTTTGGGTTGGATGGAGAACTGACTTTTCCTTCAGCCGGAACTACTTCGGAGCTTCTGTCTTTGTGAGTTGTGAGTACTTCCGGGCTATGGATGAGGCATGGTTCCTCCGGTCCTTTCACAGTTCCTCCTGGTGGCACCCAAGGTATCCAACAGGGCTGAGAAACCGAACTCCAAGTCCCAGGGTGCCCTGCGGGAATCTAGGGCACTGCTACACGCCAGGGAAGCTGCCATCTAAAAGTAGCTGCCTCCTCCCATCCATCCATCCTCAGGATGTCCTGGCCAGGTTGAGCTCTGTCACAGTAGTTACTTTATTAGGTATGCACCTAATCTATCTAGGAGTAGGCTGATCCCTTATTTGCCTTCATAACAGCCTGAAAATTCCAGGAAATGTACTCAATCAACAAAAATATATGAGATATTTACTACTGTGAGTTGTTCAGTGCTTTCTTTCATATTCCCTTACCATGATCTTCTGAAACAATGAAAATAAGTTGAAGTGTCTTGAATAAAATAAGTCACTTGCTAAATTGTGACAGTAAGATTAACTCATTTATTTTAACAATTTTTCAAACCAGTATTTATCCACTGCAGAACTGAGTTGGGTCAAATCGAATACTATGCAAGGATTAACTTTGCAGAACACACACAACTCACAACAGACAAATGTAGAGATAGTGATGAAGCTACAGTTAAAAGGAATTTCCAGAGAAAAGCTTGTGGGCACAGGGAGCTGCACAAATTTCAAACATAAAGTGACTTAGGAAGGAATCAAACTCCTGGTCATGGATTGATGAGACCACCAAACTAACCATCTTATGGTTTGCACTACAGTATGCTGTTTTGTACTGCTCTGTAAAATGTTAACACTGAATGGAAGAATAAACATTTAAAAGTCTCATTTATAAGCTAAAAAGCAATTTCACATAAATCTATGGTTAGGGATTTATAAATATAAGAGTCAACATTAGTGGCAGCATAACAGCAAACAAATAAAATTTTTAAATGTTAAGCTGTTGCATCTGTTATGAGTTAGTCTTATTTTTCTGTTATATCAGAAGACATTTCCTGGCAAAAAATATAGTCATTAAATACGTTTGCCTTAGGAATGAAGAAAAGCGTGTACGGAAATATTAAAAGCAAAATAAAGCAGCAGACGACCTGAAGCACTTTGGCGAATGCTGATTTATAAAGACGAAATGAGGACAAAGGACGCCACAGCTTTCATCTTTACCCAAATTAAAATGGATTGTGTTAATGCTATTCAAAAGACAAATGAAAAAAAGTGTCTGCTGAAAATTGGATTGGGAAAAGGAAAAATAGAAGACTTTATTAAAAAAGAAAACAAATTCGCCATTTAAGTCAAAGTCGCCTCAGGTCTTCTCGCAGTTGAAGTGTTAGTGATATTGCAGAGTGAATTAGACTGTGATTTCCTTAAAATGATTGTTTTCCTGGTGATGTAATGTTGATCTTGTGGTGAGGTGGCAAACAAGGTGGAAAGTTAGATACCTCTTTGGATTTCAGGTGTAAACCATTGTTACAGAAGGATAACGCACACAGTTATGGTTCCCGTTTAAAGTGATTTGTAGCAACATCTCTTTGAAATGTGTGGTGCAATATAAAGTTTGTTTATTTCTAATGTTTAAACAAATAAATAATGAAATGTGTCACTTTCATTTTGACCAGCCACACTGTTGATGTACTGTATGTTGTCTACACTGTGCAGCACCAGTTAGTGGTCTCCCACTGTACCAAAGCGCAGTCTCTTATACGTACAGTTAAATTCTGCACAGATGTCAGTGCAAAGCACGCCTGCTGTCAGCTACCATAACACATTTATATTTGTTTCAATCAGTGCATCAGTGGCTACACTTGATGAGATTCTACCAATGGAAGAAGAGTTGTGCCTGTTATTAGTGCATGCTGCAGTGAGGACCCTACATGGAATTTTTCCTGTGTGAGAAAGTTCTCGATGTGGAATGTGGAATGGGGCATGCCTAAATCCGGGCAGGTTAAACGATTAACACCAACTGTAATTTATAGACATCATGTGTTTGGGTCCTGCTAAGCTCTGTGCTAGACGGGAAAGACATGACATGCATACTATTCACGAAATGTGTACTTTTATGTAACTTGGTTTACTTGAAAGTTATCATGTTTTGAGTCAGATAACCCTCCCAAAACCCTAATCTTAACCATAGTGTCACCAAGTCACTGCTCTTACAGTCACTGTAGCCAGACAACTGTCATTACCAGTGGTCAGAATGGGTTAGTTAAACTTTGAACTCAGTCCATGTTTAGCTAAGCCTCATTTTGCAAGCTAAACAAGGGGTTCTTGGACTATGGTGCCATGTATGCAAAATATCGAATTTCGAGGAGTGGCTGGTGGCAGATGAGATCCTGCCAGGCTTAAATGGGTGCCATAATTATGAACGAAGAGCTGAGTATGATGCAACAGGTCATTCAAGCATAAGAAGGACAAGCAAACCTATTTGAAGTGTATCTTTTCTTTAGGTACATCACCCATTCACAAGACTATCATATTTGCCCACCATTCAAAGCTTTTGGTTAATGGATCTGACACTCCACCCTATCCTATATTGTAATAAATCCACAATAACAGGCACTGTCACTACCCAATCTGCACTACCTGCTTGCTACGGTCGATATCTTCTGCTGAACAATCATGTATACAATTCATTTACTCTGCTGTGAAATTGTAAAGTATGCGACATTGACCAAACACTGTCTACTAGTGACTAGAAGGATATCAACATGCTGAATGAACTGGCCAGAGCAAGTATAAATGTGTTTTGGCCACTCTGGGCATGTGTGTTTGTGTTGAAATTATGTAACTAACCTGGGCTATAGTTGTATTGATATATTTTTAATTATTCTGATGAACACTCTTCTTGTTTTCCAAATCAGGTTAAAATATATAATATGATATATGATAAACAATCATGTTAATTAAAAAACACACTAACTACATTCTATAATGATATTGTAGGGCCACACTGGCAGGGTACTCCAAGTGCCCCAAGTGCCAATGGACTCTTTGCTCTTTACATCTCTCTTTTAGATAGCTTGTTATCCTTAAAAGAGCTGTTCACTGTTGCTGCACTAGTTGAAATTATATGTGACTTTGAGAGCATTGCTGTTTTTATAGGCTCCCCTGTGGCTAGCGCTAAAGCAGTTCATTTACTGTACATGCTGGAATGCCAGCTCATACTGGTGGTGACTAACCCCTAAGGTGATGCATCCTGTCACTGCCATTAAAGAGTCCTCCCTTAAAAGTTGCTGTCTCAAACATCCACTTCCAGTCACTTCATTATTAGGTGATAGAGCAGGGATGTTGAGTTCTGCACTGTCAGGTGGAGCAGTAGGGGTGTTTCTATGCAGTGATCTGTCCATCATATGTGGGCAGGCCAATGTTCCTGTGTGGATGTGCAGGTCTTTTGGCTATCTTCCTTCAATATCCTGCTGTTTAAATAAGAACCTTGAGTATGAGAAAGGTGCTATATAAATAAAATGTATTATCATTATTATTATTATTAAAGATCCAACACTACAAATGGTGCTCCAGGTCCAGATCTCAGCTTTTAGGCTCCTAATGGATACTCTGTAATGCCTTGACAATCTGCTTCATTCGTTGCCTGTGCAGTTTTGCCGCTGGCCCTATATCACACTGCTCACCTGGAATTAGTAGCAACTCAATCTGACACACTTTTTCCCAGCTCTATGAGCCTGGAGCTTTACACACCCAAGTCAATTGACCTTAACAGGTTTGAAAATGGTTGCATAAATCACTTTTACTTATGTTTGGCAGCTTTATGACTGATATTAAACTCTATTGTTTATTACTTTAGCCATTTCAGCAACAGGTACTTGCTGTCAGTATCTTTCCCAGATTAATAACCTCAGATTCAGGAAAATGAACAAGTTATTTTTATCCATACAGTATTTGTATTCATTATACACTGCTTCAGGGGCACACTAGGAAAACACCTACTGGCGATCACTTCTGAGCGCAATATGAGGTTGCTTACATTCTGTTTCAGAACTTTGGCTAGAGTTTTAAAATCTAGGAAACTTATCAAACAATTCTAAAAATGACTGCTTTCTCAAATTACCTCAATTTACATATAATTAGCCTAAAAAATGATTTTACTCAAACTATAATTGCAAGCTGTGTTTTTCCTTATCATTTGCTGCAATGAAATAATGGTGACATAAAACAGGAGCTGCATGGCTCAAATTGGCTATGGTCACTCATGCTGTTTATTTATAAAGAGTGGTGATTAATACTAGCATCTGGGTATAAAAATAGAGAAAAGCCAAGCAAAATGACACCTTTTATTGGCTAACTATGTTAATGTTTATATACACACTCTAGGACAAGAAACAACATTGGTAAATATTTAAATGAGAAATTTTAAATGTAAAAAATTAATAGATTCATTCAGGCTACGGTTAATTTAACAAGAGAGAAAAGAACAATGTATTGTCAAGATCTCTGGATAAGATAACTGTCCAACAAAGTCTTTTGAAGTTTGTAATGAGTTATGACAATACATTGTTCTTTTCTCTCTTGTTAAATTAACCCATTTTCCAGATAGTAGCAGAACGTTGCTACCTGTCAGCCAGATGGTCTGGTGGTCTCTTGCCTGACCACCTGTCTCTAAATGGTGCAGGTTAGGCACTGCTGTTATCTGTTGGTTCACCTGCCCTCTAGAATATGATGGATAGATTACACCCAGGTCACCACTCTGTTTTTCTTTTTCTGCTCCATCTGAATGTTGCACTTCTGATGCACCCAACATAAATAAAAGGTTGATAACTGTAGACTTTTCTTTGGCACACAAGATAGTAGAAAGGGTATGCAGACCTCCAAATATTACCATCCAGACCAGGACTTTGGTGATCATGCCCCCAAAATAAGCCTCGCCCCAGGTAGCCTGACTCCAAACTCAAAAAGCAGGCTTCAAAGGCCTTCACAGGCCCAAATTGAGCCATGGGGTTTCAAAAGTTCAAACTCAAGGGGAGGATAAATGTCTGTATTGGGAAAACAAGGTCAACAAAAGCTCTTTGTAAATGAAGATTTGATTTATATAAACAAAAAAGCATAAAAATGGCTAAACAAGGAAAACGACAAAAAGGGTATTCCTAAAAGGGCAAATCAAGGCAAACATGACTAATTTACTACGTAGATTATCAAATATAAAAAACAATCAAAAATCCACAATTGCCAGAAAATTAGAAATAATGCTTACCAATGATTATGTTGACTCTCCAACAATCAGTGAACCTTTGAGGGGCTCATCTCCTTCAACAGTATATCGAGGTAGAGGGTGGTCTCTCAGCAGTCACATCATTGTGGCCCCAACTATTGGGGTTCCACCCAAAAACCACAAAAAATGTATCCTTGAGGCTTATATAAACATCACATAACAATTAAACAGTACATATGTAAAAATATTAACAAGATTTGCGTAAAAATGAAAAACATATAAACAATTCAAATACAATACTTTTGCCTTTCAACCTTAGGTACTCCATCAGAGCCATAATAAAATATGGAGGAATGACAACTGGAGGAGAAAGGTTAAGTCAAGTGCTTTATAAAAGGAAATTCTGAACATATTCATTTTAAGCAAAGTGTGCATCAGCATTCAAGCAGTCATTGTTTAGGACTAAAATCATAATTCAGCAGAGCCACAACTGTTTTAGGTAAAGACCGTTGTTTGCTTTAGTAACACATCTAAGTGAGTTTAGCAGGCACTGGGCAATATGGGTGTGGGTACCATATCCGAAAGGCTGAATCAGAAATAATGTGCTTTTCAGCTTTAACTTTTACAGATGCTTCTGTTGCTAAACTAATTTCAGAGTCCCGGTGGAACCCTGCAAATTGATATTTGGCACTATTGTGATTTCTCTGACTGGCTGTGTTGCCTGCAGCTGCTCCCAAGTGTGTGTTTAATACAAAAGCTATTTTCTTTCCCTTTCTTATATAAATACCATTCACACAGTTACTATAAATGTAACAGTGTTGTTAGAAATTAAAATGACCAGCAGCCTGGGGGTGCTGTGTTAAATTATGTGCCAGACAAATTTTAAAAGAAGCACGCAGGGATAAAATAAACAATTAAAAAATGGTGTCATTTCACTTCTTTTTCCCCTGGAGGCTTTTTAAAAAAATACATTGATTTTTTATCAATAAAATGAAAGTCCCATACCAAGGTTGATATGTGTCCTGACATTAAAGTATTACACCTTCATTTCCACTGGAATTGTGTTACATTTTAAATAAATGTAAAGTTGAAATGATTATTTATGTATGTCCCTGTGTAACACCGACTGGTCTTTATATTACGACTGTTTCTCTTGGGCTTGTTTTTCACATTGTATTTTTTCCTGTAGTTTCTTGTCTTACTTTTGTTTTGTTTAAAGATTTTATATTTTGTTTTGGTGATACGTTTTCTTTCTTCCCTACCACTGTGTTGGACACTGCCTTTTTGAAATTAAGACGTATCCTCCCGTTGATAGGTTCATGCTTCCTGACGTACTGTCCTAGTTCGTGGATTTAATTCTAATCAACTTTTGTTTATTGTGGTTAAAGCCTTTATAGTCAGATTCTTTTAACTTTGAGTAAATTTTGGGGATTGGTTTCAAAATCATTTATCTTTCTGGCTTTTCCACCCTTGCTATTTTCAGGTAGTTTTCTTTTGCCTTGGTAAATTACCAAGTTTTCTACATTCTAACAGTTCAATAAAGTGTTGTGGATTACATGAAATCCTAGCAGATACAAAAAAAAATGCTAATAGAGAGCAAATGAAGATGACTTCTATATCACATATAGTTATTCATGTCTTCAACTCCTTATCATGTAAGTCACTAAGAACAGTTGTTCAGTAGCTCTGGCCTAGAAGTATAGAAAATACGCCTTGACTGATAGAGAGGACACTGTACTTAGCTCTGTTGTCTCATACTTGTTTACCCAGGAATCCAGATTCAGTTTCTCTCTTGGTTGCTGTGTTTAGTTTGCTCCTTCTTCCCATGTCCATGTGGTTTTCTGTAAGTGCTTTGTTTTCTTCCCACATCCAAGCAGTGTGTGGATTCGTTTTTATAAGTCCTCTAAATTGACTCATTTTAAGTATGCGTGTGTGTACTTAACATTGGTGTGGCATTTCATCAAAGTTTTATTTGTGTCATGCTGCATTGATAGGTACCAGTTGCCAGTGATGAAAAATGTCAGTCATAAAATGGGTGGTCAGAAGTAAACCTGACCATAAATGTTAATTGTATGTTAAATACATACATCGGACTTCCAATACAACTCGGAGTCCTGCCACGTGTAAAAGTTCACTGACGTCACTGCTATCATAGGCTGCATCAGGAGTGGGCAGGAGGAGGAGTATAGAAACCTCATCAAGGACTTTGTTAAATGGTGCGACTCAAACCACCTACAATTGAACACCAGCAAAACCAAGGAGCCGGTGGTGGATTTTAGGAGGACCAGGCCCCTCATGGACCCTGTGATCATCAGAGGTGACTGTGTGCAGGTGCAGACCTATAAATACCTGGGAGTGCAGCTGGATGATAAATTGGACTGGACTGCCAATACTGATGCTCTGTGTAAGAAAGGACAGAGCTGACTATACTTCCTTAGAAGGCTGGTGTCCTTCAACATCTGCAATAAGATGCTGCAGATGTTCTATCAGATGGTTGTGGCGAGTGCCCTCTTCTACTCAGTGGTGTTCTGGGGAGGCAGCATAAAGAAAAGGGACGCCTCACGCCTGGACAAACTGGTGAGGAAGGCAGGCTTTATTGTAGGCATGGAGCTGGACAGTTTGACATCTGTGGCAGAGCGACGGGCGCTCAGCAGGCTCCTGTCAATCATGGAGAATCCACTGCATGCACTAAACAGTGTCATCTCCAGACAGAGGAGCAGCTTCAGCGACAGACTGCTGTCACTGTCCTGCTCCACTGACAGACTGAGGAGATCGTTCCTCCCCCACACTATGCGCCTCTTCAATTCCACCCTAAACGTTAACATTATTCAAAGTTACTGTCTGTTATACCTGCATTGTTATCACTCTTTAATTTAATGTTGTTTTTTTTTGTTTTTTTTTAATCAGTATGCTGCTGTTGGAGTATGTGAATTTCCCCTTGGGATTAATAAAGTATCTATCTATCTATCTATCTATCTATCTATCTATCTATCTATCTATCTATCTATCTATCTATCTATCTATCTATCTATCTATCTATCTATCTATCTATCTATCTATCTAAAATCATTTTTTTGTGGCTTATAAACAAAATCTTCTTTATGGCTACAGTTATAAAACAATCCCTGTTACTTTGGTTCAATATTACATTTCAAGAACCATAATCCTTAACTTTCCAATTAGTGTGCAAATAATTATAAATAAATAACTACATTTGAGGCAGATGGAAAATGTCCAATAACAGTTATGTTGACAACCACAGTAACAAAATGAAATTATACTATTAGAACCCTTTAGAAGGGTAATGTTCTTGACCAGACAAGGGTGCCCAGGCTTTCCAATATAGATCTAAACTTGATGTACTGTGGAAATAAAATCATCTTCAATGTGAAAGAGAATGTCCACTTTCCTACGCCAAGCTCCATTCTATTTTTAGGAATCTCTATAGAGAGATTGTAGATCATCCATTGGTCCTTGTTCTGATCAGCCCCTTCAATATCCATGTTGTTTATCTCCCTGTCATCTGGAGACTCATTGTAATCATTTATTTAATCTATATTCTGTATACAGTATCTTCATCATCTTATGAACTTTTTCACTCTTTTCATCGTCTTCATTATCATCTTCCTCTTCATCATCATAATGCTCTGAGGCTGGTTTTCCAAGAGGTACCAAATTGGTGTCTTTTTCAGCAATGCTTTGTAGCCAGCATTGATGTTGCCGCTCCTGTTGTTGAAGTTCATTCTTATCCACACATAATTGATCCAAGGTAAACCAGTGGGTTTCAGTCATTTCAGGGAACGAAGAAGGAAGGAATTCCTACAGAAAACATCAGCTCCGCTATTTAAACATCAACTGTCCCATTGTGCTCATTGTTAGCATTTAGAAGAGTTGCTTTGGCCAATTCCAGTTTCAACATGCTGGTCATTCATTATCATTTTTTTACTTTGAATGTCCATATAATCCTATCTTTGACCATCTACTCCTTTTAGGAGTTCAACCTTAAATACATTATGACATGCACACACACACACACACACACACACAACAAACTTTGTCCTCTCCTTATTCTTTAGTAACATGAGATAGACGTAGGGTCCAGTGGTAATATACTTGCTAATTTCCAAGTACAGGCATTAGTGTGGGCACTGCCATGAGTTGAGTAGTCTGTAATTTTGTAAACATCAGTGACGTTTAAGTCAAAGTTCATCCATCCACCATTCCATTGATTTCCCATACCCTTTTTGTCCAATTCAGAGTTGCAGGGTGATGGTGTCTGTTCTGGTAGCAACAGAATTCCTGTTGCAAAAGAACAGATGAAAAGACATCATAAAGTTTTGGGGCACCAAAGTGATCCCCATATATTAAGATGAAGATGTAAAAATAAAAAATGACAAGTATGACTGTCCCAAGATACGAGTCTTAAAGGAAGAGGCGGGTTTGGTAAGTTGGAAACTGCAAGTGACATCATTGGTGGTCCCATCCATTAATCATTCTTTCTGCTGAGAGATGTAGAAGAGAGGCATTAGCTGTCGGTGCCAAGCCCTTGCTTGAAGGTAATTACTACCACCTGAGCCCTGAGGTTGTCTCCCAATTGCGTGTGCGTGACACTGTATTTATATATCTTGATATTTGTGCTTATTTGTGTGTGTGCTCCTCTAAATGACAAAAGTTAGATATTAGATGTCAGTACATCATTCTGGAAATATGAGAACTTGATAGTTAAATATAATAGAAAACAGTGCTGCTTTGGAATCCAGAATGTACATTCTTTTGGAGCCACTAGCACCTTTGGAGTTATATAGAGCACTGAAGACCCTGGAATGGACTCCAGAGTGGCTCCCCAGAAGTACCTCGGTAGCTACAGTTAATGAAAGGCGAGTGAGAAGCTGTTGAGCATTGCCTGGACCTAACCTAAGCTGTTTTGGCCTCCAGATTGTACTTCTTATGGGTGCTACTAGCAGCTTTTGGAGTGATATAGAGTAGTGGTTCTCAAATGTAGTCCTGGACTCCCCCTGTGGCTGCAAGGTTTCGTTCCAAACAGTTTCATAACCAGTGAGTTACATTTATCTTTAATTGATCTCATTGTTTTTTAGCTGACCCATTTTATCCCTTTTATTTTCCATTTAGAAAAGTACTTTTGTGTTTGATTTACATTTATAAGCAATCAAGACACATTTAAACAGTGTGCATTTTATGTGTCTTTAAATGCTTTGTTTTGCCAGTGTTTCAAATTCACTTTTTCTGTGGAGTTTGCTTTCTTAGTGGTGTCCAGTGTCATAAGAACAATCTAAAGACATCAAAAAGGTTTGGGGCAGTCACCCGTATATTATGCGTTGGCTGCAAATGGGTAATTTTTTGAGAGTTGTTCACAGGTCAGAGTCCAAAACAGAACTGACTTTTGGCTGTTAAAGATGGTGGCTTTAAAGGCCGAGACAGGAAGTGATGTCATCTGGACCAAAAGTGACATCATCATATGTACCAAAACCAGAAGTGACGTCATTGGGACCAGAAGTGATGTCATTATATGTGGAAGATCGGGAAGTTACGTCATCATAGGTGGTGGAACCAGAAGTGGCGTCATTGTAGGTGCAGGAAACAGAAGTTACATCATAATTGTCACCAGAACCATGCAGTATTTCCCATGGATGGTCTGCAAAGGATTGAGAGAGAAAGTCAGTGCACCTCGCTACCCCCTGGTCTGGCATGGAATTACTATTATTCAGGCCCTTTAGCTGCTTCCCAATCGCACATGTGTAACACCAGATACTGAAAACTAATGATAAGCAGAGCAGACACCAGTGAAAATGACTCTGACTAACTCTAAAAGAAGCAGCTACATCAGTGTTACCCACTTGTGTGCTTACTAGAAAATGTCTAAATAGCCAGAGTATTAAAAAATAATACATGGAAAAAAGAATGAATTATTACCCATCTAATACATAAATTCCTGCTTCATTCAGTCAACATTTAGCATAACCAGTTTGGAATTTCTGGATGGACATAAACACCATAAAAACTGGTAAATAATGGCTGAAGTAATTAAGGTAGGAGTCAAATTAAAAGGAAAAATAGGTGGGAAAGAACACCTGCAGCCACAGGAGACCTCCAAGATGGAACTTGAGAGCATTCAAGACCCTGGAATGAAGTCCAGAGCTGGTCCTCAAAAGTAAGCCTGTGTTGAAAGATTAAAGAACATCAGCAGCTCTTGAAACAAAGAGTGAGTTTAGAGTCAAGAGGTGTCTTGGGTCACGGTCCACTTGCAGGAGAACGACAATCCATAAGTCTGGAGGGACATGATGAAAGAATCAGGTCCAGTGAGATGAGGAAGTGGGGGCAAAGGCATGATATCAGATTGTCAAAAAAAGCAAATCTACTTTATTAAGAAAGACTAGGGGGATTGCCCCCTGCTCGCTTCATGAAAAGCACCCCCCTCCCCCCACCTCCCCGGCGCTACATGCCAACCACTTCGCATCTCTGCCACTCATGTTGTGAACAGGGGGGCTGAACGCACTCCAAGGAGATGTGATCGTTCCTCTGACACCCTCTCTTAAACGGTGATACAATGGGAAAATCATAGTTTTTTTTTTTTACCTCCTCTTTGTTCGATCAGCTGTTGGCTTGCTGCTGCCGTCGTGCCTCGTGATCTGCATTTCATGTGGTGCACTTCTGTCATATCACCTATGTCCATATATTCGATCTCTTTTCGCTTTTACCTTTTCATCAATATCACATTGAATTTTGATTCCGTGTTTGGAATTACATCATCACAACGCAACGTATAACTGCCTGTGAGTGAATATCGTTTCTTTCTCTCTCCAAGAAATGTGTCTGACATAACCATGCAGGACTTTTCCAAATCTCTTTGCATAAGCTCTTGTCTTGTGGGGCTTCCGGCCCCAGGCGTGGTTATATCGCTTGGCACAAAGACTTTTCTTGTGGGACGTGAAAGTGTCTCTTAGACCATCACGTCTCATCTCCTTCCAAGATTTTTTTTTTATAATAGAGAGACATGGAGGAGCAATATGTTTGGATTAATTTTGGGCTCTAAATTCTTACTCTGTGGCCATCCCAGCCTTTTATATTTATTAAGTTATTATTCAGAGATGCCATAATAAAACTGAACTAAAAATGTTATGTGACAAGAACAGTAAAACCTTTGGAGAAGCAGAAGGCATAAAATTAGTATAGCACTAGCAATATGGAAGCTACTGATTTTATTTATGGTCTGTCTTTAACCAGAAGTAAATCAGAAAAAACAGAAATGAGTTGGGTAATAAATTAAGCATTGGCCAGATGTTCCTTCCTTTAAACGCTTACCTGTATTATGACTGTTTGCTGTCCATTCACAAGGTTGTAGTCATCTATTTTGCTTCAGTTTTTTCTCTGTTAATGTTTTAGTCTTGATTTTATCACCGTATATTCCAAAGCATCTTCACAGAGAAGTTACTTGTTTTGAATACAATAAATATAATACATGAGTTTAGAGCCCCTGCCATACTGTATGTACAGCATCTAGTAGCATTTTAGTCACTTATCTTAGTATTTAACTTAGTAGACTAAAGTACTTTAAGGTATTCTTTTTTATTTTGTAGTGTATGCATTGCCATAAAGCTTACTGGCTTCTTAACAGAGGTGCCCAAAAGTAAACAAGCTCCAGGTTGGTAAAGTTTGGGAAACTGTCAGAGAAGAACAGTATTGCAAGGGTGGACTAGAAGGTACCAATGATTTATAATACTGTACATATTTCTAAATTAATTTATGGTGGTCTTAGATTATAGGAAATAGCATGATGCCACACTTAGTCATATTACTTTAAAGTATGAAGAGTCAGGATCAAAAGTGTTACGTATTTCAAGTCTGCCTTATGGTAATGTAGTGTCTCAATAAGAAAATGAGTTGTTTTTAATGACAATGGACTGTGACATGAAACATTAATCAAAAGCCTGTCCAAGTTCATTAACAAAAGCCAGTCTGATCGTCAGGCCTAATACAAAATCCAGAAATCAAAATCGAAGAATTAACAGAAATTAAGAATTTCCAGTGAACCATTAACCAAACATATACTCGCCAAGATTGAACTTTCTGTAAACTCAGGTAATGAGCTTTAAAATTTGTTTAAATATTTATGTGCTTATTCTCCATCATTTTAATAAGATCATAATAACCAGGACGTATTAAGAGGTGACCTTTATACCTATTCAATGATGATGTCACAGGTTGCAACCTCTGAAACTGTCCCAGTTAGCAACAGGTCACTGCATTACGACAACAAAACCACAAAATGGTGGTGTCAGTGGGAGGGAGGGCCTCGGGGAAAGTGTAAAATATTACAATGCCTCAAAATAATTTTTTTGGAAAAAACAATTATCAAAGTCAAGTTCTGCATTCATCAAAACTGTCCAGAAAAAGTGTCTAAATAATGAAAACAAATAGGAATAGGATATAAACAACCACCATCTACCAGGCATTATTCAATGAAGAGTAGATAAGCAGAGGATGATGTAGGACATCAGTCCATCACAGAGTACCATTTACAGCCAAAAGCCCACCTGAGCTACACATCTTTAGGATTTGAGAAGAATGCTGGAATACCCAGAGAAAAGCCCACACAAATATGGCGAGAACATTCATTCTGTTCAGACAGCAATAGGCCTGAGATTTGAACCCAGATCTTGGGAGCAGTGATAAAGCAGTGCTAAACATTATACCACTGTACCCCTTCTCATTTACACATATACTAGTTAAAATCAAATACAAAGTAACATGCCTTAAAAAAGCCTCAGTCACCTACTGTAGATTCAGCTTCATGTTGCAAGAGATGTGCAGGTCAGGATAACTGAAAGTCCTAAAGTAGGTCAATGTGAGTGTGTCTGGTTGGGTTTGTGTCAGTGTGCCCTGCAGTGGACAGGCATCGAGTCTGAGCTTCAGGGCGAGTGTTGTCAGGACACATTTAACTCCTTACAGCCGTATACACTTGTAAGCAGATTAAGAGAATGAATGAGTTTTTAAGGCTACTTATACTCCTGTCCTTCTGATCTTGCAGTTAGAATAAAGTTGTCAGCTTGGGCTAGCAGCTCTCTGACACATTGTACATTGCACCACGAAATGTCCTAAGGCAGAGATTCAAATTATGTCATATAGCACAGAAGATAATACTATATTTAGTAATAACTTATCAATGGTGTTAACTTTTTATCTTTTTTGAAAAAAAAAAAAAGTTACTTGAGATTCACTGCTTTCAAAAGACGGAGTTCAATCTGAAAAGCAAATTAAAGAAAATGACTATAAAAGATCTCAGCTGAGCGAGCTTTATTGCAAATAACATCTGCCCCTCGCCACCGCATGAGAGCTAAATGTCTCCCTACTGTAGCTGTTATATAGCACTTGAACCTCATATTAGTTTACATTTGTCCTCATTTAACCTCCTTTAGTGTATGAGAGACCTGTTGTGACAATAAACTCTGCAGATTAATTTACTACTTGGCTTTGCAAAAATCAAAATATCTTTTTATAAAATATCTTTATAATTAATTTATTTTGTTGATTCTTAATTGCAGCATTTAAGATTAATGATGCTGAAAAATTGGAAGTATTAGTGTGCGTGTCCGAAAAATTTGTTGTTTGAGTGAGTGAAGGTTGACTCTTAGGTGGTGAGTTTCTATGTTAAAATAAAGATTAATGCCTGTGGAATCAAAAGGCAGATAAAATCTAATGAAACAAAGCAAAGTGTTATGGGTTAATTCAATTTAACCCAAATTATTTCATTATAATTAGACATTAAACAGGAACGTTCACAAAGAGAAAGATAAAGAGAAAAGCCTTCACTCGCCTCAGAGTTATTTGTAGTTTATGTTGAACACACCTTCTAGGGAGCAACAGAAAGCAAGGTGACAGCTGAGAATGTTGATAGATAGATAGATAGATAGATAGATAGATAGATAGATAGATAGATAGATAGATAGATAGATAGATAGATAGATAGATAGATAGATAGATAGATAGATAGATAGATAGATAGATAGATAAAATCATTTGTTGGCTCAAAGTCTTCAGTATTAGTGTGTCAAAGAGAAGATGTGCAGCATTGCTCATAATGGCACTCAGTTTTGTTTGAATTCTCTATTCTGTTACTATTTCCAGCGGGTCAAGACTAAATCCCATAGCTGCGCCTGCCCTCTTAAATAGCTTATTGATTTTGTGGGCCTGTCTTAAAGTGATGTTAACAGATGTAGAAAACCATGTGGAAAATTGCCCTGGACATCACAGAGTTGTAGACGATGTGAAGTATGTCATGACTCACATTAAAGGATTGCAGTATCCTAACAAAAAAGAGCCTTCTCGTCCCTTTCGTATATAGTTCCTCTGTGTTACAATATTAGTCTGACCTATCATGGATATGGACATCCAAGTACTTATAGAAGTGCACCACCTCTACCTCCACTCCCTGAATAATGACCAGACACAGATGCTCTTTGGTGCGGCAAAAAGTCAAAAAACAGTTTCTTGGCTTTGTTGATGTTAAGTTGCAAACAATTCTCTCTGCACCAATAAACAACGTTTTCCACCTATCATCTATATTCTGTCTCATCCCACTTGTCTATACATCCCATTAGTGCAGAATTATCTAAGAATTTCTATAAGTGGCATGACCTAGTGTTATGTTTGTAGTCTGAGGAGTACAGAGAGAAGAGGAAAATATACTGAGCAAAAGGAAAAAAAGACAAGAGAAAGGTCTGATGTTGTAATTTTTATGACCAAGGTCTGAGACTTGACGTCTTTTAATAAAAACAAGACACATACTCTTATGTTGACTGACGCAATATTTTTTTGGTGCCTTGGTGTATCATTGGCCTTTCTCAGCCTTTATCACTAATATCCACTGGAACAAGCAGCTTCTTTAGCCATATTGATTCATTCTAATATTGTTTATCAACAACTACTGAAAATCACTTGGAATAACGCTATGCATTTTCTAAAATGTTAATGGAATCGGCAGTCAGACTTTGAGCTATGTTTGGTTCCCGTTCATTATGTTTTGTCCTAAATTCCTTTAATAAGGCTGTGGTGCCATTATGTTTGTTGGTTGGTTGTTAGCCTGTCTTAATCTGCATTTGTGACAGGGTTTAAATTCATGAAAAATAGCTATAAAATGTTTAAACATTTTATATATAATTTAGGCAGTTACGTAATAATTTAATAATGTGTGAAAATTATCTCATATTTAGGGAAAAATGCCATTATCTAAAAAAATTGCTGAAAGCTTGTGTGCGAGGTATTTTTTGATTGCAGGGCTTTACGTCCAGCCATTTAGCCTATCAGATGAGATCCCTGTAAGGACACGCTTCGGAAAGTTGACCCTGTGTGCCTCATTCAACATAAAGCTACTGATGAGGAAACAGCCGTCGATTGAATGATTTATTGATTAACCCCCTTTAAGGTAAAAGAAAAAAAATAAGATAGTTATTGAGTTAAATGCCATATATAATCTGTTTAAAGAGCGACTAGTCTGACACCCCACATAACTAGCGCAAGCAGCACTTAAAAAACTGTAATGTTATGTTCCTTCCTACTCCAACAAATAATAATTACAGACAGAGAGAATAACTCAACATGCTGTTTTGCTCAATTATGGACTTTAGATACAAACACTTCCTTTTTCCCACAATGCAATGCACAGATCATTTATTTATGTAAATTGGGGTATTCAAATTGGTGCTTCACACCGAACATACTCCTCCTCCCTTAAAAGAAAAGTGCACATTTTGTTTAGCACAAGAACAATAAATCCAAGCTTAACCCATTTTTTGTCAGCTACCTCAGCTCTACTGTAGACTCCACCAAGAGCATTATTCTGTCCCGTTCTTGTGGGTGAGTCTTTATAAATCTAGACATGTAGGAGGTTGTCTATGTCAAGCAGTATAACGACTTTCAGTGCAAGTGTCTGTTGAAAGTAAAATAATTGAGGGAGAAGTCATAGATTTTCTAGCTGACTCTTCCTTATTTAAAAGTGGGGATGATGGAGTTTCTGACACATCCATAGATGGTTTACCTCAATAACAGGACACTGATTTTTGCTGCTGTCAGAATTCAATCCTGGACAGTCCACCTCTGATGACTTGGTTGATGGTGATGATCACTGCAACAGTTGATCCACATGTCTTTGCCAAACAGTACCATCAACAGTGCAGGCAGTGTAAGAAACAGGTCCACTCTGACTGATTATGGTAGCAAGAACTCATTTGGAATTGCTGTTGAAAACTCAAGCCAATACGGTATCATCAAGATGAAACACTCTGTCTTTTGCTTTCTTGTCTCGATGTTCAGCTTGTTTTTGTTGATGATGATGTACCACTTGTTCTGTTTTTGGTGGCTTTAGCAAGTCAAATGTTGTACAAAGTTGCCCCTTCATCATTAGGATGGCAGGTGAAGCTTTAGTGGTGGTGTGCTCAGAATTCCAAAAAGATAGTAAAAACTGGTTCAAATGTGTATGAAGAGAACCTTTGCCTTGCAATGCTTTCAGAGCATGCTTCATTGTCTGCATGAACCTCTCTGCTAACCCGTTTGTGGAAGGGTGGTGTGGTGCAGTGAGAATATGCTCAACTCCATTGACTTGTAGGAAAGTAGAAAATTCCTGTGTCAAAAACTGAGGACTGTTATCACTGTTATCAAGTTGTTTTTGGGAGCCATAACGACAGAATTATTCCTCTAATGTTTCAATTGTTTTGACAGCAGTTGTTCAGGGCATAATAAAAACCTCTGGCCACTTGCTATAGGCATCCACAACCACCAAGAACTTCTTTTCTTCATAGGGGCCTGCAAAATCCACATGGATACACTGACAAACCTTTTCAGGCCAGTCCCATGGGTGAAGCGGCGCTAACTGTGGGCATTTCTAATCTTCTGACAATAAGAACATGCCTTGGCCCTCTCCTCAATATGCTGATCTAATCCTGGCCACCAAAAATGACTCCTCGCAACCTCCTTCATGCGGACAATACCAACATGACTTGCATGAAGCTGCTGTCATGGTGGTGAGAATATGGCGAACCCAAAGAAGACAACCTGCCTGCATAGACAGTTCATTTTTTTAGTTGCGCTGCTGTGCTAGGACTTTTACCAGCAAGAACATGTCCATTACTTTAGTCAGCATTGGATCATTCCAGGTGAATCGGTTCACATGACTTGAGGTCACAGGTGTCTCATTTAGATGCGTAAAACAAAATACAGGGTGGCGCAGGGAAATGGGAAATTTTCAATTGACATGCAATCCATGAATAAACACATTACAAAATACATTTAATGATGAAATGTATTGTACAGGATATGCAGTTAATGATGGTAATCATATTCATTCAATATTCATTTTATGTTTTGACGAAAACATAATGAAGCTGTTGTCCATTTCTCCGTACACATTCTGACAGCTTGTTGTGGAAATTCTGCATTGCTCGACATAACATGTCAAGAGGAATGCTGGAGATTTCTTCTTCAATCCTCCTTTTTTGTTCAGCAATGGTTGCAGGATGTGTGCGGTACACTTGGCTTTTAAGATGTCCCCACAGAACAAACCACAAACAGTGAAGTCTGGGGATCTTGGAGGCCATGGAATGTCACCATTGTGTGAAATGACGCGCCTTCCAAACAATCATCGAATCGCTGCCATCGATTGTCAGGCAATATGCGAAGTGGCTCCACCTGGGGACTTCTTTTTTAAGGTTTAACCCATTTCTTCAAAATTACTCACCCATGTTGTAATCGCATGAGCAGACGGGACATGATCATGACGTCCTAACTGGTAATGACGGTGAAATTCCCTTTGCGCACACTATCACCATTCTTATAAAAGGCTTTCATAACGAACACTTGTTGCGCACCACTCCACTGCTTCATTATAACTAATGGCAAGGGTTCTAAATGAGGTCACATTGGTCCCAACAACTGCCGACACCCCAGGGTTGCCAACACCTAGTTCCAAAATTTCCCGTTTCCCTACACCACCCTGTATATCCATCTGTGTGCTCTTAGAACGGATAACTGGCAAGGGTAAACGTTAGAGTCCATCTGCTGTGGAATGCAACTCAGACTTGCATCATTTAATATCATAGGTATGTGCTGATAAAAACAATGCTCATCTTTGCATTCAGCTAGCTGCAAGAGATGGTATATCAGTATGAGGTACAAATATGGTAGTAAGGAGTCAATGTTCGACAAGTGGGGTAAATTATCTCCCAAATAGGTACTAATGAAATTTGTGAATTCCAAAAATTATTCCCAGTGCCTCTCTCTCAATTTGTGCGTAATTTCATTTAGCTTTAGACAATGTATTTGAAGCAAAAGCAATTGGTTTCTCCACCCCGGAGGGAATAATATGCAAAAGCACTATGCCAGCTCCATATGGAGAAGCATGACAGGCAAGCTGCAGTGGCAGTGTTGGATCAAAACGTGTGAGGACATCAGATTTTACAAGAGCATCCTTAGCTTTGGTAAAAAAAAATTTTACATTCTTCTATCCACTTCCAAGCCTTGTTTTGATATAACAATTGATGCAATAACTTCAAAAAAGTTGACACATTTGGAATGAATTCTCCAAAATAGTTGAGGAGTCTCAGGAATGAACATAACTGGCTTATATTCTGAGGAAGAGACGCATCAACAATTGGGTTAACTTTTGAGGGCACCTTGCGCAGTCCCCAAGTGTCTGTATTCTATAGAGGAATGGAAAAACTCACATTTATTTTTACAAACCTTCAGGCCATATTCTTTTAAGAGCTGACGAGTGGCAGGAAAGAGTCGAAGGTGTTCTTCTTCATTTCTTCCAGTCACAAGGATGTCATTTACACAACACTGAACCCCTGGGAGTCCACTTTTGAACAGAGCTGGAGCTGAGATGATTCCAAATGGTAGGCAGCAGTAGCAGAAGTGGCCCTTAGGAGTCACAATAGTTGACAATTCTCTGTACTTTGGCTCAACATGCCTTTGGAGATGCTGTATGTCTGAGACAGGTCTATTTTGCTGAATTTGTCCTCCAGCAAGGCCTGCAATCAGATCATCTATATGTGGAAGTGGGTATTGTTCTACAAACAACACGGGGTTGATGGCCACCTGAAAGTTCCTGTATATATGAACTGTGTTACGAGCTACTCTAGATCTTTTTGTTAAACTCTGCTTGTTTAATTTGGTGATGATGACTTAATTGAGTCCTGCCCTAATTACCCACCTATTGAGTTGCCCATTGTTAAGAAATCACCTGGGTTGTGGGTGGGCTGTAGATTATAAAAGAAGCTTGTTCCCAGTTTAGGGTAGAGAGTGTGTGTGTGAGGAGAAGGATTTGGGTTTCACAGAATAAGGTATGGAGAGTTAGAGTTGGATGGCCTGGCTTTGGGTTTTTGTTTCTTATTGCTTATTAAAGAAATGTAATTGTTGTAAGCTAGCCATCTACAGTATGTGGTAAATGTGACAGTGTGTATCTAGCTGTGTAAACTTTGTTTAGCTAGATAAGAGAAAAGCCAAGCAAAATGACACCTTTTATTGGCTAACTAAAAAGATTACAATATGCAAGCTTTCGAGGCAACACAGGCCTCTTCTTCAGGCAAGATGTAATCAACATCTTGCCTGAAGAAGAGGCCTGTGTTGCCTCGAAAGCTTGCATATTGTAATCTTTTTAGTTAGCCAATAAAAGGTGTCATTTTGTTTAGCTAGATAACTAACTTAGAGCTGTCCTCCTGTCTTTTTTTTTAGTTAGCTGGTTTAGTTTTTATGTGTGTTTTCTCTCTCTCTTTTGGCCGATTTATATACCTTTTGGCAGGCCCTGGCAGTTTGCTCCCTTAACCCAAAAACCTAACCCTAACCTTTTTTATCACATGTACAGTTCCAGAACACCATGCTTAACTAAGGAATCCAGTTCAGCTTTATCCTTTGGTCAAATAGCATAAGGAATTTTAAATTGAGTTAATCAAGAACACGTGGACACAGTTGGAAACTTGTTAAGGGTAAATTTTGCAGAAACATTAGGAAGTTTTTCTTTACACAAAGAATACACTTGGAATAAGACACCAAGTAGTGTGGTAGACAGTAAGATTTTAGGGACTTTCAAAACTCAACTTGATGTTTTTTTGGAAGAAATGAGTGGATCGGACTGGCAAGCTTTGTTGGACTGAATGGCCTGTTCTTGTCTAGAGTGTTCTAATGTCTTGTCTTTGGTGTTTTTGAAAATGTGAAAAACAGCCAAAACAATGCAAAAGAGGGTGTACTATTCATACAGGCTGTGCCCAATCAGGCACCACATTATAAATGAGCTTTTGTCTGTACAAGGATGAGAATTAGAAAAGAGTGACCTAAGCACATTTTACTTGCACAATTATTCTCAAATTGAGTATTAATGTGTATTAATTGTGGATTTTGTATGAGTACCCATGTTCCTGAAACATATTTAAGCAGTCACACTTAAGAAAAAAAGGTAACCAAAAAATAAGTGTCTTAACAAAATATTTCTTCTTGTATGATACTTATGAAACATTTAAAAATAGTTTTAATAATGTTTGAATTGTTTCACCTTATTATATACTTAAAATGTGGCAAAGGGGCTTGATGTAAACAGCTGAAAAACTTAACTAATACCTTGCGTTTGTTTTTTTTTGTTTTTTTGTTGCTAAAAGAGGTTTGACAGTTGTCAGTGAGGTATGGGAGCTAGTGGGAAAAATGGCTAATTGGAGATGTATCTGGGGACTGCTGTGGTACCAGCTGTTTCTTTTTAATTAAAGTCTGACTGGGTCATCAGGTTATATGGCAGGGCTAAGTCTACTGCTGTGGGTTCTTTGGGGTTTCATTAGCAGCAGAGTAAGCAGGCAGTGTCAAGCTGTACTGAATCACCCAAGTTACCTGACATTAGTATCTTAAGAGTTTTAGATGATTCCCCATAGCATAGACAGGACCTTAAGCTCCCCTCAGTACATTCAGTGACTGCCACTCTACTTTAACCATTGAGTATTCTTGTCAATAATTTCCACAATGCATTGAAGAAGCACGTTGGCTTTGCTACCTCAACCTGTTATTTAATGATGCTGTTCTGTTTTCTATCTTGGCCTTTTTTTACAAAGAAAACAAAACTTAAAAAAACAAAATTGTACTAAAGACAACATAGGTGCCACCATAGGCTTGTCATAGGATGTTATGAGTCAGTGGATCATTGTTGAACTTTCAAGCACAGCATTGCAGTTTCACTATCTGCATTTGACACATTTCCATGAGCAAGTCACTTACTATGAAAGGGCATAGTGTGTAGGTGGGCACAAAATTGGCTTAAACACCAGTACCAATGGGTTATGGTGAGAGAAACGTTTCAGAATTATGTAATGGTAAAAACTGAGTCCCAATGGGATCAGTGCTGGGGCTACAAAACGTGCAGTAAATATGTGTAGAGAATTACAAATGGGAAGTAAAAATTGTAGTTTTGGGTACACAATGGGGCATTTGAAACCTTACGTACACCTAATGTGAAGGACCTAGGAGTCATGGTGGACTCTTCACTTTCTACATATGGGCAGTGTACAGAAGAATGGAGGAGCTGAACGATTTCAATTTAAACAAACAGAGATTAGGATATGAGAACTGAAGTGTTTAAAGTTATGAAGGGAATTAGTACTTTGGAGCTCAGATTTTGCTTTAATTTAAATTTTTTTACAAGAACATATGAACACATTTGATAACTTATGATGGACAAAATTCTCACAAAAATGTAAACATTTTTCTTCTCATAAAGAACCATAGAGGCATGGGTTAAACTACAAGTATGTGCAATAGACTAGACCAGGGGTAGGCAACGTCAGTCCTGGAGAGCCGCAGTGGTTGCAGGTTTTTGTTCCAACCCAGTTTCTTAATGAGCAATCAATTATTGCTGATGAAACACTTATTGCTTAAGTGATAGTTTGATGCTTCATTTTAGTGGTCTCCCTTGTTAAGTCTCCTCGCCCTTAATTGCTTATTTCAATCTTAAACCGCTGCATTCAGTGTGTTAATGGCTCCTTATTTAGTAATAAGATGTAAAAGACAAAGCAGCCAGAAGTTCTCCATCTAGCTGCTAGATGGAGAACTTCTGGCTGCTTTGTCTTTTACATCTTATTACTAAATAAGGAGCCATTAACACACTGAATGCAGCTGTTTCAGATTGAAATAAGCAATTAAGGGTGGGGAGACTTAACAAGCGAGACCACTAAAATGAAGCATCAAACTATCACTTAAGCAATAAGTTTCATCAGCAATAATTGATTGCTCATTAAGAAACTGGGTTGGAACAAAAACCTGCAACCACTGCGGCTCTCCAGGACTGATGTTGCCTACCCCTGGACTAGACTGTAGGACCTTAGACATTGTAGATAGGCAGATTGTACTTTATTTGGTAGTTTACAGAAGCTCTAAATAATCAATATTTTTATATCATGATAAACTAACCCTTCTCAAATACACACCAGTATGGCTAAAAAGAAAGAAAAACTTTTGACTTTGTCACTCATGGTAACAGTGAGACATTATACAGGTCTATTGCCGTTGGTTGTGTTACTTGACACACTTCTGCTGAATAATTCATTGGCTGAAAGTCCTCTGTGTTTGTCAAAGACAGGATGTGCAGCATTGTTCATAATGGCACTCAGTTTTGTATTCATTCTCTCCTCCACTACTACCTGTAGAGCAGGGGTCCCCAACTCCAGTCCTGGAGGGCCACAGTGGCTGCAGGTTTTCATTCTAACCCTTTACTTAATGAGTGACCTGTTTTTGTTGCTAATTAACTTCTGTTGAATTAATTTTAATTGACTTGCTCTTGAAGACTCAGACCCCTTAATTGTATCTTTTTCCTTAATTAGCTGCCAAACAATAATGAGACATGAAATGAACCAAAAAAGACCAGCAAACTGTGTCCATATCTGAAAATAAAGAAAAGTGAAGGTCTCAATGATGTTGATCTGCTCAGGTCCCCCACACATTTTGACACTTCTTAGAAAAGAGAAAATTGACAATTTCAGAAATGTATATTATTGCACGATGAGTGCAGCAACAAGCCATGGAATTAAAGAATGGGTTTAATTAACAACAAGAATCAGAGCCTAATTAAGCAACTGGCTGGTTGGAGTTTGAGGCCCTGACTTAGTTGGTCTTCTGTTGGCTCCCTCACTTCACATTTCATTTCTGTTTGGGTGCCATTTAAGGAAGGAAATGAAGCAATTCAGAGGAACGATGAAGAAATTCAGCAAAAAAGCAAATCAATTAAAATTAATTCAAAAGAAGTTCATTAGCAGTGAAAATAGGTCACTAATTAAGAAAAGGGTTAGAATGAAAACCTGTCGCCACTGGGGCCCTCCAGGACCATAGTTGGGGACCCCTGCTCTAGTGGGTAAAGTTCATCCAGTAAGCCTTTTTAATTAACTTGTTGATTCAGTTGGCCTTTTTTGAGGTGATGTTACTGACTCAGCACACCACAGTATAGAAAATCGCACTGGCCATCCCAGAGTTGTATACAATATGCGCTGTAAAAGATGTCTCTGCCCACATATTAAAGAAGCACAGTTTCCTAAGGATTTTCAAATCTTAGCCTGATATTATTTCTGTGAAATTTAATGTTAAATGGTGTGTTCCTGACAAAATTGTTCCAGTGTTGTAAAGTTCATTCATGTTCTCTGATGGTAGTACTAGGGTGTTGTACCATGTTAGCCATTACAGGTGCAATGAGGAGTCAAGCAAAATGACACCTTTTATTGGCAAAATAGACTACAATATGCAAGCTTTTGAGGCAGCTCAGGCCCCTTCAGGCAGGATGTTTGTGCAAACAATTCGAATCTATACCGATCTTTTAAGTTGCTATGGATATATTAATCTGCCAGTGGTATTTGCTCTTCTTCTCACGAGTTTTGTGACAGAGTTAAGACTTGTTTGGTTTGCTGTCAGAATTTAAACCTGTTATGCCCCACGTGCATTTCTTTTCCATGATCATTGATTGTCTGTTCAGTAATTTAAATATACTGTCATAAATATTGAGTCTTGGTGCTGTGAATTGCTATTTACATAACAAGTTACGTCTGCCAGCAATGCATTAATGTTTAATACTTGTTTGTTTGCATTTGAATATAAAATACACCCGATGATAAACAGGAATAAATAAAAATATAAACTCCATGAGTGGATGGTTGCTTCCACATATTAAAAATCCTATTCAATCCTGAAGAAGGTAAACTGCTTAAATTTATATAAAAGTTATCACTCAATACAGAGAAACTCTTGCTGGGTATTATACTGTATATAGATATAAATGTTCTTTTCTATGAGTAATTTTATAGTATTTATTTTTCTTTTATCTGAATTTGTGCTGGTTGCTTTTTACTGGTTAACTCACTGGGTTGCTTAAGTCTTATTGCCCGATGGTGAGAACTTCATGAAGTATGTAGGCAGTTCTGAGGAGGACCATCTTCTGCACACTCACTTTACTTGGCAGTGCATTAAGACATTTTTGGAGACCTAGTCGAGCAGTTCCAAGTGCTCCAGTTATGACTATAATGGCACAAGCTTTTGTGTTCCACATGCACAAAATCTCAAAGTATTTGTTTGTATTTTCTTCCCCTGACTGAGATGTTCCCGTCATCGGGAGTGGCTGTGTCGATGAGTAGAAATCACTTCTTGGCTAATGGTGACTGATGAATTGGCTCTAATGATACAATCGGTGTTCGCAGCCATGTCACACATAATGGTGGTGTTCTCTCTCTTGACGACCTTTTCAGGCTGGTCATCATACCAATGATCAGTCCCTGGGAGGACAGACTCCGAGTGTTGACCAGTGCAGGTACCTAGCTGTCCAGTTGTGTCATTGAGTGTGTTCTTTTGGCATTAAGCACTGAACAGCCAGAAACAATATGGCTGATGTGCTCTTCTTGTTGCTGGCATATACTGCACTTGCAATAAATATCCATCTTGATAATATTCTTCTGATAGCAGCATGTCTGAAGTGCCTGATCCTGACCTGCCATAAAGAGAATCTCTGTTTAACCCTTCAGTCCAGAGATTCACAAACTAAGCAATTAAAACATATATTAATCTATTGTCAATGGGTGGACGCTAAGGGTCACTGTTGCCCCTTGAAACCCAACAGACAGACGTTCAGGACACACTTGTAAAAGCACCAAGTAAAATGTAATTATTTTCTTAAAGTGCACAAAGCGCCACAATTCTCCAAAACAATAATCACAAATACACAATCCTCCACTCCGAGCAGCTCCATTACACACCTTCCCAACTCTGGCTCAGCTTGCTGGGTCTCTACCAGTCCTTTATATAGTTCTTGACCCGGAAGTGCTCCTGTTCTTCTGTCCATGTGATTCCATAGCACTTCTGGGTCAGATGAAGACTTGTATTTTTCTTCAGCCCAGAAGTACTTCTGTTCCTCCGTCCCTGTGACTTGGGAGTACTTCTGGGCTATACGGGAAACAAAAATCCCCTCGTCTCCCTGCAGCGTCACACAGTGGTCCCCAGGGTACCCAGCAGGGTTGTGAAGCAAAACTCCATCTTTCATGAAGCCCTGCGGGAATCTGGGGCACCTCTAGGCTGCAGGGAAGACGCCATCTAGCGTCCTGGATGTGTCGGCTGGGATGAGTTGCCGGCCGTCCATCACAGTTCCCCACCCTTAGCTGAGCACAGTGGGGAGCAGCGTCCAGTCCCACCAGAGTTGTCCTCCTTCAGAAGGTGCCATAAGCTGTGGCCGGTCCGTGGCTTTTTCCTGAAAAATAATCACAGGAGAACCGTGGGGAGACACTACATAAATGCTGTCTTTTAACCACCTCCCGCGGACAATTCCTCCAAAGATGGCCCGGCTGGCGGCAATCATAACACCGCCACGTCCCTCTGGATATTCTGGCCCTGCAAGACTGAAAGCAGGATGGCACTACCGGCTCCACCCCTCTGTCAGCAGAGGTTGTATTGACTCTCTGCCTTCGCGGATGGCGTCCTTCACATACACCTGAGCTCGCAGCTCCATGCTCTGTACTATCAGGAGGTCCCTGCTTTTCTCCCGGGACCTCCTTTTTAATCTGGGGTTTACTTATAGTCTGGGTCCCTCTATGTATAAGAGAGAGATCCTTTGCTGTTTGCACCCCTCTAGTTATATGGCTGACCGGTGCCGATGTCTCAAGGGTCGAAATAACCTGGAAGTGAGCACTAACCAGCTGCTCCGACTTATACGACCCTTCCACCGACCACTCGGTCATCACCCCTTTATCATCTGTAGGACGCAAAGTTACTTGGCAGCCGATATGAGTCGATCGGACTGCTCCTGCACTCTGTATCCTGTATGGTACCGGTAGAACTCGCCTGTACCGCCAAATCAACCATCGCAGGAAGCTCCTGACTTAATCGCCACAGGTATTCCTCCACCCGTCTCAAAGGCGCTTCAGCCGTTGCTCCCAATTCCTCCACCAGTTTCTTCATGGTTGATAGGACCTGGAAGAAACTTTGTACGGGCTGGATCAGCTTTTCCAGCTCGCATACATCAATGTTGTTGTTTAAATCGGCTGGAAGTGGGCTTGGGCCATCATCAGCCCCACCTCTCGGCTGTGAGCCAATGAGCATGCCCGTCTCTGGCGCATGCTCCTTTGGGACTCCCACAGGCTCTTGGGAATTGGAGCTTCAAACGACAGAGGTCTGGGGTATCATCAAAGGCTGACTGCAATCCGCCTTTTCTAATTTAGCGGCAGACCGTTCAGTCATACCCTGTTCCTCTTTACCTTCATATGTGGCGGGCGCCTCCTCCTTCCCCTTCTCGGAGTTCGGGTCCATCGGGGAAACGACGACTTCACCAACAGGATGACATTGACCTTCTCCTTCCCACAATCCTTCGGGACCAGTCACGTGTCCCACTTCGACAAACTGAATGAAACACTCGTGGTCAGGTGACTTTTTGTCGTCATCTGGTCTTCCCCAGCCTGCTCCGGGATAGTCTACGTGACTGCTCTGGTTGAATAGGATCCGAAGGTTCAGACTCCTAGTTCGGCAACACACTCCGTCATCACCGCCATCTTTCTCCGGTGGGAAGTATGTTTCCAACTCATCGTTAGTTTCAAGGAGATGGGCTTCTGCAAAATAACTAAAATAAGGTCCCGGCGAATCGGACACTTTCGGCACATACCTCAGGATTCCGACCGGGGTATCCCAGTAAGTAAAGGTTGTCCTTTGTGTCCGACATCCGACGGCCATCCCGCTATCGTAACGCTCTTGGCATCAATCGCTGCCTTGTCTTCCTTGCTTCCCACCAGGTATGCCCATAGATGCACGCCGTCATCTAGAGTCTGCTCCTTGTGGGCTTTCCCATTCTTCTTTGCGGATTCTTCATTATGGACCGAAGTACAGTGAAGCTTTCTTGTGTTGCAGTGCTGCCTGTTGGGTTTGCGTCCGTGTTAATTTTAAAGATTTTCTGACCCAAACTGACGGTCAGAATCCTGCCGACTACACCAATGTCAATGGGTGAACGCTAGGGGTCACTGTTGCCCCTTGAAACCCAACAGACAGACGTTCAGGACACACTTGTAAAAGCACCAAGTCTAATTTAATTATTTTCCTAAATAAAGTGCACAAAGCACCGCAATCGCCACAATTTTCCAAAACAATAATCAATAATCCCAATTACACAATCCTCCACTCCCAGCAGCTCTGTTTCACAGCCTTCCAAATCCAACTTAGCTTGCTGGGTCTCTACCAGTCCTTCATATAGTTCTTGACTCGGAAGTGCTCCTGTCCTTCTGTCCATGTGATTCAATAGCACTTCTGGGTCAGATGAAGACTTGTATTTTTCTTCAGCCTGGAAGTACTTCTTTTCCTCCATCCCTGTGACTTTGGAGTACTTCTGGGCTATACGGGAAACAAAAATCCCTTCGTCTCCCTGCAGCATCACACAGTGTTCCCCAGGGTACCCAGCAGGGTTGTGATGCAAAACTCCATCTTCCATGATGCCCTGCGGGAACCCGGGGCACCTCTAGGCTTCTACAACTTTTCTAACAATAACTCACTACATATAGCACAAAATCATGAATTTCAATGAATTCCCAACATATAAAAAACAGGTAACTTTTCAAAATAATGAAACTAGCACAGAGAGAGATGACACTAAAAAATGAACAAAATGTGGTCATAAAAATATCCAAATGTAACAAATGCTTGAAAATATATGTTGTATATAATTTTATATATTGTGTATTTTACATGCTATATATTCCGTATTTTACAAGCTATGTATACGTTTTTGCATTGTGTGTATGTGTCTGCTGGTATTGTTATCGTCAGCTGTTATGAGCAGATATGCAAGTACAAATGTCATTCTACTATGAAAATATGACAGTAAACCTAAACTTGAACTTAATGGCCTTGAGCTCTTAATGAATGACCAGAAAAAGGTGGAGAAAAGGATTTTATAGATCAGGGGTAGGCAACGTCGGTCCTGGAGTGCCACAGTATGTGCAGGTTTTTGTTCCAACCCAGTTCCTTAACGAGAACTCAATTATTGCTGATGAAGCACATATTGCTTAAGTGACATTTTAATGCTTCATTTTAGTGGTCTCGCTTGTTAAGGTTCTCCAACCTTAATTGCTTATTTCAATCTTAAACTGCTGCATTCAGTGTTTTAATTGCTCCTTATTAGCAATAAGATGTAAAAGACAAAGCAGCCAGCAGTTCTCCAGCTAGCTTTTTTCCAATTACATCTGTGTGTGTTCATCATGCACGGTTTGATTTAATAAAACACTTAATAGAAAAATGTGACAGACTGAAAATGATCTGTTTTAGGCTTCAAATCATTTGGATGATATCCTTGGAAAGGAAAAAAATCTACGATATAAAAGCCTTACATTGCACAGACTAACAAGCCATAAAATTAAATAAGGTCTGAGATTGGCAATGATTGGTTTCTAATTAAGCAGTTGGGTTGGAATGAAAACCTGTAGCCACTGCGGCTCACCAGGACCGACATTGCCTACCCCTGTTTTACATCTTATTGCTAATAAGGAGCAATTAAAACACTGAATGCAGCAGTTTAAGATTGAAATAAGCAATTAAGGTTGGAGAACCTTAACAAGCGAGACCACTAAAATGAAGCATTAAAATGTCACTTAAGCAATATGTGCTTCATCAGCAATAATTGAGTTCTCGTTAAGGAACTGGGTTGGAACAAAAACCTGCACATACTGTGGCACTCCAGGACCGACGTTGCCTACCCCTGGTATAGATGATATAATAATAGAAATGTTACATCAATATTTCAGATTTTGATTCTTGGTTTACCCTGACTAAGTGATATTTCAGTTTCTAACCAGCTTAAGCATTTCTGCTGTAGCGTTCAACAATGTACTGTATACTCAAATAAAGAATAAAAATAAGTGGCAAGAAAAATTAAAACACAATGTGCATGTATATGTTAAGGTATTGGTGCATTCCTTCAGAGAAAATTACAAATATAGTAACATTTTTTGCAGCCTTCCGACAGTTTAGCTTTAAACATCGCAAAGATCTGCATAATACCATTAAAAATATATTTAAAACCTTACTAATACTGCTAGTGACAACTACGTGATGCAAATGACAAAAATGTTTTTGATGTCAGCTCCTACAATTCTAGCCATTTTGTGTCCTGAGAATAGGGGACTCCAAACAAGTTCCGCTCGAAACTTAAACTAATGCCTAGGGGGAAGCAGCTAATAGGCACTTGCCTAGCATGGAGGAACTGTATTTGCTCCCAGAAGTATTTCACTTTTCCTGTCCTATTAGTTTAGTTGTTTGTAAGTTTCTCTATTTAACTTTATCCATTTTCAAATGTCAATGCAAGGTAGGTACCGTATTAAATAAAATTCTAATTTAATAAATTATTTACTTCTATTTTGATGTAGTCGATGTCAAACTCAATCAAGTCAAGCCTTTCAAGGTATGATCTTGGAGTGGGCTATACATGCTATGTTCAATGTAACAATTTTACGCACTTAATTCATAATTTCACTAATAGGAACTGTAGGGCTATGAGCATAATGAGTGGCATTTGATTCAAAGCAGGAAGTGAAATATTTTGATTTTAATTTTTTATGTGCTTTTCTAATTTTTTTTGTATGTTTCTTTTAGTGTAAATTTCTGTTTGAGGTCTTGGAAAACAGTGGTAACATTTATTTTTAGGTATGAAGTGTTTTTCACCATGTTAAAAACAGATTACTTTTCACTCTGTACCATTTTATTTTGTTAGTGATTGTTATTTCTGTATCTGTTTTGTGTATTTTCATATCTGTATAACTTTGTTATTTTTTGTCTTTAAATATGACTCCATTTAAGTACACTTTGTGGATGGCGCCCAAGGAGACAGGGCCACTCTGACATCACTGCTGCTGGCTCCTTGCTCTGCCTTTATCTGGAGACTAAAGTGAGAGACCCAGACAGTGGATCACTACGAGTTGTTTGTTGGAGATTTGTCATTATTATTTTATTTTGATATTTACTGGATTTGGATTTTCATTTCTGTTTTTAGATTTCACTTGTGGTTATCATACTGGGACTTGTTAAGCTTTGATTGCCTTTTGTAGGTAAATTCTTTTTACTTTTTTTGTTCTGTTGAACATAATTTTTACATTTAATTTTTTTTGCAATAAATGTTTTCCTTTATAAATATTCTTTATGGGACTTGTCTCTTCTAGTCAGAATTTTCAAGGTTTCTCTCCCTAGTAAGCCATTTTTGTATATTCTGGAACTTTTATAGTCTCTTTGAAGTTTCAAAGCCAGAGTCAAATTTTGTGTCCTGCTTGGCTGGAAACTAGAAGGTAGTTGTCAGGGCCAAGCTGGTCTGAAGTAAGCATCTCCTTTGTCTTGCTTTATGATCTACCTGGAGGCCTCAAACCCCTTTCTGCTATGTTTGTGTCTCCACTTCAGAACAGATGCCTTCATTTTGTACTCTTTGTTGTTAGGCAGTTGCCAGGTAAGGACAAGTGTGTGATATCACGGGGTTGTAGGTACAAAGGTCACCATCAAACATTTCCTGCTTTGTCCATGTTTGTGAATATTGTAACTTCTCTTTTTGCTTAACCTACCTGTTTTCTTGGCTGACATTGTTATATTCTGTTCCTTGGCTTTTTTGAATATCTTTTCTTTGATATGATCGATTATTTTTTTTTTGTTGTTGTTTTAATACCTGACCCTTCCCTTTTCGTCCTTTTTTCAAAGATGTCAGGACAGAGCTACAGCAGAAAGGATTTAATTTATCTTGTTTGAAATATTATTTCAAACAAACATAATTCAGTTCAGATTCATTAGGATCTGAGCTTAATTGCCCATTAGAATTGTAATTACCTGGTATTTTTGCATTGTAAATCCTTAATCTTTTATTAAGTCTCCTTGGAGCCTCTGAGACACTTTCAGTCTTTCCATTGTCACAAATAACAGACACAAGAGTCATAAAAAGGTTTGGGGCAGCCACCCTTATAATATTTCCTGGCTGCAAAAGGATAAATTTGTTCACACTGATGTGCTCAGTACGGAGTCCAAAACAAAACTGATGAGTTAGGGTAAATATGGCGGCTTTAAAGGCCAGCAAAGCAAGTGAGGTCATTCAGGGTGGAAGTGGAAGGGTTCTCTTCCATAGGCTCAGACCTGGAAGGCTCTTCGTTCATAGGTTCCACACCGAAAGTGACGTCATCGACAAAGGGCCGGAACCCGAATTGATGTCATCAGGGCCAGGTGGAATTTCCCATGAGTGGTCTGCAGGAAAGTGAGAAAAAAAGGTCAGCGCACTGCACCATCCCCTGTTCTGGCATGGAATCACTCTCATTTAGACCCTTTAGCTGCCTCCCATGTGCACGTGTGTGACACCATACAAAATGCTGTTGGCTTGGATCTCATTGTCCTCCTTGACCTTTCTATTTAACTTTGCCTAAGTCTCTTGTGTCCTTTGTCTCCATACCCAGTGTCCCCTTTCTGCCACCCATTGTAGTTGACGGAAGTCTATGGTGCAAGGTTCAAAAGGTCATCAGCTCTTGTTGAATTTGAAATCAGATACATTAACCCAATCATTGGTGGGAATATGGATCTGAGAAATTACTTTAGACTGTTGCAATTAACTTTCATGTGACATGCCTTTCCTGGGAAAGCAAACTAAATTTAGTAAATGACAAAATTCAAAGCACATATCTTGCATAGATGTAGTCATACTTTAAGCTAGCTAATGTAATAAATTGCTAAATAATAGCCTATTGTCATGCCACTTGCAATACTGTACTCTGTATAAAGGAAATATTTTGGCAGGTGCCAGTCTTTAGATTGCTGTGCTTTTCAGTCTTTATTGTCTTATATTAATTTCTTTGTTTTTCTATGACAATTATAAAGTAGTCCTGCAGAACCTGTCAAGTTTACTAAACCCTTCAATATCTTGTGGAAGATTAGTTTTAGGGTAATATAGCATTCATCTTAAAGAACTAACATAATGGGTTAATAAATGTCAGAAACCTTTTCAGGCATATCAGGAAACCAGATAAAGATCAAGTGAATAACAAAATTTACTGAAAGATGACTAACAGAGTCTGGGTTGGGAGTCTGTGCTGATGACACTTTGCCGCACCCTCCACACAACAAACCACATGGATTAGGGACCCCAGTGGTGTGGATGACACCTCGGCACCACAGATGACTAAAGTCGGTGGATGTCCTGTAAACAACCAGAATGGACAGTTGTTATATGCACGGAAATATCAAGAGTGGTGGTTCAACTCAAAGGTATAAGAAGAACTAGAAGAATATAATATAATAGACTTTTATTTTATATAAAGCAACTAATCAACCAGAGTAAAATGCATGTATTGATCAACACTGTATGTAAATTCAATAGTTTTATAAAATTAACCTCTATTCTTTGTTTCTCTAATCATTCTGACCAGGCTGTAACAGATTGCTTTTGAAGAATGCTCCCTCTAAGGCATTTTGCTGAGAAGTAATTAAGACACAATGAACACCTTTTCTCCTGCCTGATTACTGATTTGTCCTGTTAAAGAATCAGTTGCTTTCTTTAATTAAGATTTTGATTTCTACCACAATCTCCATGATTTTTTTATATTGAATTTGTCTTCACTTTTGATACAAAAACAGCAACGCACTGCTGAATTGATCTAAGACCATAATCTTATCTTTAGCATCTGAGAGGTTAGTTAAATGTTTCCCAGAAGCATGGCACCAAAAGCTACAATTTCCCCTCTAGCCCTGAACTATTCAATTTTAACTGCATTGTTTCTCTTTTTAAATTGGCAGCTTTTGTAACCACTCTCTCTGTTTTCTTCCATTTTCTGTTTATAGCCCCTTCTTCAGCTCCAAATGTTCTGTTCATTCACTACACCAGTATACACAACTACCTGATGAAGTCTAAATACCGTAAAATACCGCGAATAAGTTGGGTTTTGAAACCTGAAAAATCAATCATAAAATCAGACTCTGACTTATACACCCGTTCAAAAATACGACACTTATTATTTTATTTTTTTTACATCTTCTTGCTTTCTCCAATCTCACACCAGTTTCTCAGACACATCGAATTTTGCTGCAGCAGCGCAGTTTCCAATTTCTTTTGTCAATTCAATGACTTTTTATTTAAAACCAGCTTCATATTTTCTTCTGATGGAACGCTCCATCGTAGATAAGGGATGCTCTTACGATAAAGGTGTATGAGGGTGTTAGATACAAAAAACACAAAACAGTGCAAACGATGCTTCATAATAATCCGGGTATTACCGTGTGGTCACGTAGTCACAATACATACAAAAAAAGGCTGTGTGCTCTCTGGTTAGCATATCATAATCTCTTGGACCATAGTATGAGTTTTCTGCATTCGACTTATACAACCAACATTATAAAACACTGGAAATTATATGGTAAAATCAAGTCCCGATTTATCCGCAAGTATATATGGTAGTTGAAATAATAAAATTTACTTTTTATTTTTTATCAATTATCTTTCATTTTTCTTTTAGCCAACAAACATTAAATTAGTTCCTCTCTAGCTAGTTATAAGTTGGATTTAATAATTAAAGCACACTAGCTGGCTTAAATAATGATATTGGGTCTGTGAGAGCCAGATGGGCAGAAGAGGTCCACAGACCAGCATTATTAGAATTGTATTCATGTTGCTGTGAGTACTGGTTAATTTTTTTACTTTGTAATGCTATCTTTTTCAATATCCTGTCATGCTACATTCTCCCATTTCCTTTAGACTAATTGGCATATTTGCAATAGACTGATAATTTCCCAAATGTATAATTATAAACAAGCTCTATAAAGCTTGTTATTTCTGTACAGCACGCTTAAAATTCCAAGAAAAAACACTGCATACCCTTTTTGATTGCTTTATTTTATACTCAAATAGACAGGGAAATCCTTGGCATGTTATCATTCTGGCCTTACCCTATTTTTTCATGAAAATGTGAGCAGTTACTCTGACTAATTTTATAGCATTATTATTAAAATGTCTGATTAGTAATGCAAACCGCAGAGTAATGTTAAGCACATCAAGTTTTTTCAGATAAATTAGCTAATGCTGTGTATTCTGGAAGGGGCACACTGTGAGTAATGGTCATCAGCTGAAGACCATGCCATCTTCCAGATTCAGAGACAACATGAAGCTATTACTACAGAGCTAAATTATTCTTAAGTTGAATTTGAATTGAAATGAATAGCTGCAGAAGATAAAGAAAGTATCAGAATAAGACTGGCGATTTTGGTGAAGGCAGAATTTCACAGGCCCTCCTACTAATTACAGGTGGCTTGACTTTGAAAGAGTCCATGCAGTTTACATTTCATTTGATTCCCTTTTGAATCTTGCTTATGTTCAATGTCAATTAGATTACTTTTTCAAATTTAACTTCAGAGACATCACTAAAAGTTGAATATTTTGTATTTTCTCCTCTTTCACTTGTCTGACCGCTGCTTCTGACTTGTGTGCACTAGCAGCACTATTGGTACAACTGCACAAAAAATATTAATATAGATGTGAATGTAAGAGGAAAGGAGTTTTGTAAGTAATGCTCTGTAAGCATAGTTCGAACAAATATATACTCAGTATTTACAGTATGTTACACTAAAAACAACTTCATGGCTACATTATCTGAACATTATAAAAGTTCAATGTCTTTGACACTACCATTTATCATCAGAGCTCCAGACCTATACTCCATCATGGTCTAAACCAGCCAACAATTTTACCTTCAGACATAAAACATTTTCTTTCCCCTTTGGATAGGTCAGGTCAGGTTGGGGAGCATGCACTAATACAGCGTGTTGTTACACCCATCATATGATGAAACAGCTCGGGATCCTGGTTGGCAGCCCCCCAGGCAGACACCCTCCGGAAATGACCATCTACCTCCTTCACCCAGGTGTTATGTGGGCATCCCCTTCACCTGGTCCAGCCACTCAGGTCCTCGACAATGAGGATCCCGTGAGACTGATCACCATCTGGGAATCGCACCACATGGCCGTAGTGTCATAACTGACGCTCCCTCACAATGCAGGTAATGTGCCTCATTTAGGACTCTATGAGCAACCACTCATTCAACACAAGGTCAAAACAGTGGTACCCAAGGATTCTCCAAAGGAGTCCAGTCTTTGTCTCAGGTCCCTGGATAGCGTCCATGTCTCACAACCATATAGCAAGACGGGAAGCACCAGGGACCTCATGTATAAACAGTGCGTACACACAAAAAGGTTGCGTACTCCCATTTCCACACTCAGATTGCGTTGTATAAAACCTAAACTTGGTGTAAAGCCATGTACATTTTCACGGTAGCTCCAACCCTGGCGTATGCAAGTTCTCCGCTCGGTTTTCTAGACTGGCGGCACCCAGCGTCAAAGCAGTGCTTTTGTTCCAGTGTGGTTTCCCTTTCTTTTTTAGATCCACATCTCTGACGCAGCTTTATCATATACTGTACACTGAAATTAACCTGTACTAATATAATGGTCCACGGAATAGCCAAACTATTCCAAATACCATAGCTGCTTTACTGTTGTTACTCTCATTGCACTTTCTTCTTCTTCTTTCAGCTGCTCCCGTTAGGGGTTGCCACAGCGGATCATCTTTTTCCATATTACTCTCACTGCACCACTTGGGGTATTTATATCACTGTATCGGAGTGTGGAATCACAGCTCTACAACAGCTGATCGGAAAGAGAATTATCAGGATACAGCATCAAGCACATTCTGCCTATTTGAACTGCTCTCATCCGACAAATGCTTCAGAGCCTTTCCTGTACAGACCTCGCGGTTCAGAAACCGTTTCATCCCAAGAACTATAAACGTAATCAGTCCATCAAGTGCTCCTTGTAGAACTGTTTGTACTTATTAGTACAACCACCTCACTGTAAATTTGCGATAGTTATAATATTGCACAACCTGAGCCACTTTATAAAGCGCATATTTATTATATTATACAGATTATTTAAATGAAGTTAAAGTTTTATCTATATTGTTAATAATTAATCATGTGAGGACACGGTGTCGCAGCGCTAGCAAGGAGCTGGCGCTCCATTCACGGATTGTTCCTGCCTCGCGTTGTATTCTTGCTGGGGCTGGTGCAACACTGGAAGGATAGATGGATAGAATAATTAAACATGTACTATGAAGATATTTCAATGTTCCTTAAAGTTTTGAGGAATCTGCGTTCTCAGCTTACAGATGGCTTAACGTCTATTACAGAGCTGATTGTGTGGTGATTGGGTATTTGGAGAAAGAAAAGGAAAGACAGGAATTAGTGGTTAGTATGTTTGAAGGAGACAGTACTTCTGCAATAAATTATTTCATCGAAGGTCGTGCAGCAAGCATCTTGCGTGAGGCATGAACAATCACTGCGCCACCGTGTTCCCATGTTTAATAACATGCTTTAATTGATACGATATGAATACTGAAATATCAGGTATACATCTCAGTATTTAAATTATTCAGAGAACTGTAATATGAATGTAATGGATTCTGTGTCCTGTACTGTGGGGAGGTTGGTGTAACTGAGATAGAAGGCTGTCAGAAGCAAAGCAATGAAAACTGCAATGGAGAGGAGGCAGAACTGTGCCAGAGCAGAGTGTTTATTACATACACAGTTAGGTAAATGTGAGGAGATCCATAGGAGGAATGGATAGAATTTGCAAAATAAAGAAGGCTTACTTATGTGGATTCTTTGGAGGTCAAAACACTTTGTAGGTAATAAATACAGAATGGATTTGTGTTTGGCCTAATATTTGTTCTAGCCTTGTATCTGTTGCTGCTGGGATAGGCTAAATAAATTAGATGGAATTAATTATGTACACCTTCATAGGTGTACAAACCCAAATGGATATTATATATTTCTAATATAAAAATGTAAATGTAATTATATTATATAAGCTTGGGTCACAAAGTTGCACAGGGAACTGAAAAAGGGAACAGGTTTCTGAGGGACAAAATCTTTATTGCTGAATTGGCAGATAGAAAAAACAAAATCTTATTCAGAAGGGGTTTGTCAGCAGCAGAAAAGCACACAGGTTGTAACTGTCAAACATGGCGGTCCAGCTCCCATCTCCAGGTCTAAAGAATACAAAGTCCTCCTCATCAAGCTGGTTGAATGGCTCGGAAGCAGCGACTGGAGCAGATGCAGATAGGAGAGCGAGCTGTTAGATTGTCCAGGGCTCAGTCTTTTAAATGTTCTAAACCTTGTGCAAGAAGCATGTTGCATGGTAAGCCTGCAAGCCTGCAGCTGATCCTGCAAAAGGGACAGGTAAGAGTGTATTTGTTTCTCATTGAAATTCTTTTTAAGAGGGAGTTTCTGAAGGGCAGCTGTGATTACTGTTTAACAGAGAGACAGCATGCCGTTAAGAGTATAAATAAACTGCTCAAAAAATTAAAGGAACACTTTGAAAACACACCAGATCACAATGGGAAAAAAATCCTGCTGGATATCTATACTGATATGGACTGGGTAATGTGATAGGAACGAAAAGATGCCACATCATTTGATGGAAATGAAAATTATCAACCTACAGAGGGTTGAACTCAAAGACACCCCGAAAATCAAAGTGAAAAAATGATGCGGCAGACTAGTCCATTTTGCTTAAATTTCATTGCAGCAACTCAAAATCATAGCCCGTAGTTTGTATAGCCCCAACATGCTTATATGCATGCCTGACAACGTCAGTAACGCTCCTAATGAGATGACAGATGGTGTCCTGGGGGATCTCCTCCCCAATCTGGACCAGGGCATCATTGAACTCCTGGACAGTCTGAGGTGCAACCTGGTGGCGTCGGATGGACTGAAACATAATGTCCCAGAGGTGTTGTATTGGATTTAGGTCAGGCGAGTGTGGGGGCCAGTCAATAGTATCAATTCCTTCATCCTCCAGGAACTGCCTGCATACTCTCGCCACATGAGGCCGGGCATTGTCGTGAACCAGGAGGAACCCAGGACCCACTGCACCTGCATTGGGTCTGACAATGGGTCCAAGGATTTCATCCTAATACTTAATGGCAGTCAAGGTGTCATTGTCTAGCCTGTAGAGGTCTGTGCATCCCTCCATGGATATGCCTCCCCAGACCATCACTGTCCCACCACCAAACCGGTCATGCTGAACGATGTTACAGGCAGCATAAAAAGTTCTCCACGGCTTCTGCAGACCATTTCACATCTGTCACATGTGCTCAGGGTGAACCTGCTCTCATCTGTGAAAAGCACAGGACGCCAGTGGTGGACCTGCAAATTCTGGTATTCTATTGCAAATGCCAGTCGAGCTCCACAGTGCCAGGCAGTGAGCACAGGGCCCACTAGAGGACATCTGATTGTGTGGTCAGAGACATTCCCACCAGTGGCCTGCTGGAGGTCATTTTGTAGGGCTCATCCTGTTCCTCGTTGCCCAAAGGAACAGATACCAGTCCTGCTGATGGGTTAAGGTCCTTCTACGGCCCTGTCCAGCTCTCCTAGAGTAACTGCCTGTCTCCAGGAATCTCCTCCATGCCCTTGCGACTGTGCTGGGAGACACAGCAAACCTTCAGGCAATGGCACATATTGATGTGCCATCCTGGAGAAGTTGGATTACCTATGCAATCTCTGTAGGGTCCAGGTGTCGCCTCATGCTACCAGTAGTGACACTGACCGTAGCCAAATGCAAAACTAGTAAAAAAACAGTCAGAAAAGATGAGGAGGGAAAAATGTCAATGGCCTCCACCTGTGAAACCATTCCTGTTTTGGGGGTCGTCTCATTGTTGCCCCTCTAGTGCACCTGTTGTTAATTTCATTAACACCAAAGCAGCTGAAACTGATTAACAACCCCTCTGATACTTAACTGACAAGATCAATAGACCAGAAGTTTCATTGACTTAAAGGATCACTTTTTAATCAGAGTATAGCATTATTTTTTTGAGAAGTACATAAATACAAATACTGAAATATTGTTTTTTTTTTTTTTGTAACTACACATTTTATTTATAAAGAACTCAATTTACAATCGTGTGCTGTCCCATAGTAATTATTTGTTGGCCAGACAAAATGTTTTGAGACTTCACTAGCTAAGAAACAGTCAATCTGTTAGTAAAAGCTGAGCATCTGTGAGCAAAGCCAATACTGGTGCACAGTTACACTGCCGGAGAGTTAACCTTTAGTCTCTGAAGTCTACAGAGAGAGATTAGTGAAGATGAAGCATGCATTCCATTCATTAGCCAAATTACCATTGCGGCTATGGTTTCTGTGCATTTTCAAAAGATGTATGCTGTGGTAGTTTAAGTGTATGCATGTGAGAAGAATGTATGGAGTATGAAGTGTCTGTCTGCCTCTATAAAATTCACATTTTTCCTAATTAGCTTTGTACTGCAAATAAATGTACATAGACAGCCAGGTCTAATTAGGATGGAGTACTGTTGAACCTTTTGACCTTTAAACAGAAAAGCAGAGAAATACTAAACTGTAGTAGCTGCTTAAAGAGACAGAGGCAGACTGGCACTCGCAGTGAAAAAGCAACCAGATCTTATGAGGCATGAAGTGTTTATGAACAAACAAGTTAACAAAGACCTCTGTGTCTTATTTTCATGATATATGAAGAGGTTCCTTACAGTAAAATGCAAAACATGTACTGTACACACGCAGAATACCGGTCAAAAATTTAAAAATCCAACGTCTTTTTTTCTTTTGTCTGTCCATTTTCCACAAGAGAACTACTTAATGGATTTAGATCATTTTTTTTCTATAATTTGCTTGAACATTCCGGTTGATTTTGCAACTTTTGTCATTGTGCTAAGTATCACTGATTTATTCGTGCTAATCCGAGACAGAGGTCTGTTCAGATCGCTCCACGTCTCGCCACGTTTTGAAGTGCACTTTACCTCCGCTTAGCTAGCGATACCTGTTTGTTTATAGATTTTTAAACTGTGCCCTCTTTCACTACTACGTGGGTGGAGCCGCGGGGAGCCGCTAGTGTATAATATGTCAGCATCGCCATATGTTTCACTGCTTTTTATGCCTTTTAATGATTGTTGTTGCTGTTTCAGTTTGTGTTTTAATTTATTAAAGATCTTAGATTCTGAACACCATGGTACAGAGACTCTTTCAACTCTGCCTGATTTTAAATTTTGTATTTTAGTTTTGTTTATAATGTTTGTTTTATCTGTTTGGTGTCCTTGAGTGTTTAGAAAGGTGCCTATGAATAAATAAAATGTATTATTATTATTATTATTATTGTGGGTTGTACTGTTGCAGTGCCACATGCATTGTAGCCATGTGCCAGCCTATGATGTCTTAGGCACCATTTTTTATGAAGGACTTGGTTTTGGTGTATTCTATGAATTATGCAGTGATGAAAGGAAGATGAAATATTTTATTACAGTGTGTGTAAGAAAATATATAAACAGAAAAATAAGTAAAAAAATAAATACCATGTGAAAACATTGACAAAATAAGTGTATGGGAAAATCAACAGAAGAAAGCATTAGTTTTAATAAGAACAAAACATCTAAGATATCAGTTATAAAGAAAATTTGCATAAATTGCACAAAAGTTCCTCTGAATGTTACATTTCAGCCAGGGCTCTTTTCTTGGCTTTAGTTTATTTATATACAGTTGTCTGTCATTATTGATTGATCTTTTTGTGTTTTACATTATTTTTTTTGTTTGTGTTTTGTTTTTGTATTATAATTTTCAGTGTTTCTTTAAATATTTGGCTTTGTTATACTATTAATCTGTTAATGATTTACAGTATGTTGAGCCAAAGTGTGTTGTGATCAGCAATTTTTATTTTTTTCTTGGCTCATCTGAATTGCTTTATTAAGGTATACACCTATGTAGGATTTTGGAACATAAGCATATAAAAATGAAATTCATATTTTGTCAATTCTATCTAAAAGCAATTTTGAGAAAGTTATTTTTTAACACTATGCTGTGACGCCATGTTTGTTTTGTATATGGCTGTTGAGTTTTGTTGTTAGGATGTGACTCCCAGTTGCCGAAGTTCGTGTTCACAGAGGTCATAGCATCTGATGTCATCGAGGCAATAGGCTCAGGCTTGGTCAGGTTGCATGCTGATTGTAAGTAAACACCCTTTTCCAATTTCAGCTACAAATTCTCAGTTGGATTGTGATCTGGACACTGACCCAGCCACTCCACTACATTAACATTGTTGGTTTAAGTCAATCGTGTGTAGCTTTGCCTTTGGGTCTTGGTCTTGCTGGAAAACACATAATTTCTCAAGGTGTCAGTTTCTTGCAGATTGCATCAGGGTTTCCTCCAAGATTCCCCTCTACCATCACAAGACTTGTATAACATTCCCACAGCATAATGCGGCCACCATGCACGATGCTGCTGTATGCTTAACAGTGGCGGTGGTGGATTTTTGATAGTGTGCAGTGTAAATGGTATTTAGTCTCGATAAAAAACTCAGTTTGGTTTCATCAGACCATAGAACCATCTTCCAGCTGATGTGAGAGCTTCCCATATTCATTCTGGCTAACTTTCTGTGGTTTCCAAAAAAAAAAATGTGCCTGATGAAGCACCCGAGCAACAGTCTCTCCTGTCTCAGTAGCTCTGTAGCTTGTAACTCCTTCAGAATTATAATTTGTCTCTTAGTGGCCTTCCTCACTAGTTTCTGTCGTCTTGAATGGCCACCTCCTCAAAGAAAAGTTGCCAGCTGTGCCACACTCTTTTCAATGCTTAATGACTAATTTAACCAAGAAATTTTCTTATCATCCTTTAACTTTGTAGCGTGGAGCCGGGGACCCTTGCCCGGCCGGGACGCCTCCACACTGGGATGGCTGGGGGAGCAATCGTGGCCACAGCGTTACCTCCCCTGGGACAATAGATGGCAGCCCCCCTGGGTTGTAGCGGTGCCTGGGACTCCCTTAGGGCTTCATGGGAGTTGGAGTTTGGTGCAGCCCTGTTGGGACCCGCAGGCGCCACCAGGGGGTGCTGCAGCAGGAGCTGCTGAGCCCTTATGGACAGTTCTTTAGCCACACCCAGAAGTGCTGCCGGAAATGAGCCATCAAGCACCTGGAGCACTTCTGGGTGCCTTATAAAAGGAGCCAGCAGCTACTACTCGAGGAGCTAGAGTTGGGAAGAAGAAGACGAAGCTTGACCAAAGGAGTGCAGGAGAAAGGAGAGAAAGAGGCTGAAGAGAATTGTTTGTGTGCTGTGCTTGTGCTGAGACTGTGTTGTACTTGCGGGAAACGGGGAAAGATGTTTCTGACAAGGTAAAAAGAAAATAAAAAAATCAGTGTGCCTTGAAGTTGTGTCCCACGCTTGTCTGTGACGAGTTCAAGTAGCAGTGCCAGCCTGGGTGGTCCACAACTTGTGCTATTCAAACACCTTTTCACAGTTTTGCTTAGAATATTCTTTTGCCTTTATCATGTAGGTTAGGCCACCATACTGACTTACCACAAGTTGGACCTTACAGATAAGATGCATTTATACTCGATCAATTGAAACACCAGACAGATGATTTCCACTGAGCTAATTCTGTGACTTTAAAATCAGTTGGCTGATTGAGTGATGATGTAGGGGTGTCATATTAAAGGGGTTGAATACTTTTGTGACCAGTTATTGTATCCAATTTAAATAGATCTATTTTCACTTTAGCATTAAAGATTCTTTTTACATTGAATCTTTAATTACATTTTACCACAAAAAAAAGAAAACTTCCAAGGGAATTAATACTTTTTATACTACTGTGACTATGACACATTATGCACATTTACATTTTATCAGTACTAAAGTACAATTGTTCTTTAAGCAATGGTCAAAGTTAACTGGATACCCTTTTTCTGTACATCTAGAACACAGTGTAGACTCAATACAGAGTTTATAAATTATTAATGCTAACTGCTGGAAGAAGTACAAGGAAGGGATAAGGTTCCCCAAATACAAATAAGGATTAGGCCTGTTCTCTTGGTTTTGTAGAATGAATCATGAATCACACAGACACAATCAATACCTTTATTTCAGCAAATTGGGAATTCCCTTTCTAGGTTGGCAGTGAAAAATTAGTACTTGAACCTCTCAAAGAGTATCTTGTGTGTGTGTGTGTGTGTGTGTATGTATAATATATATATATGAATGCAAGCCACAGTTTTTTTTTTTTTTTTCACCCTTCATAGTAAATTTAAATTCTGTTTGAGCTGCATCAATAAACATTTGGTTGTGTATTAGCAGTGGTATGAAGGGTACAATCAGTCAGACATATTGTAGAAACACGGTGTTGATTACTTTTAACATAAGTGAATACAAAAAAATGTCTTGCCCTTATGCATAAACAAATACATGCTCATTTTTAAACAGTTGTAAAAATATGAACTTCATAAGAAGTTTTTAATAGTATGCAATAAAGTGTAAAAGAGAAAATAAAATAAAAACACACAAGTTAATTATTATAGCATTTACTGATAGCCTAATTATAAACGGCTACTGTTTCGGAAACGTTATGTTTTGCCTTCAATGAAGTTCTGACACAAAGGTCTGGGAATCTAGGACTTATTATTATCTAGTGAATATAGCAGCAACCCTGACCATAATTATTATACTTTGATATGATGAAAGTGTGTAATTATATCAGCAGTTTCACTTGATATCCAACATTCCCTAGAAGGTAAATATCAAAGCTACCTTCTTTGTGATTTATATCCCTACAGTATTTTGGTTTCCATTTGCCTTAATCAAATTACCTGTGATATTACAATAAAAAAATCAATTAAAGACACCTTTAAGTCAGAGGTTATTAAAACCATTATGTAGTAAATATAATCATAACTGCCAATGTACAAAATTTAACAGTGTTTGAATTAAAGGAGAATTAGTTAAAATTGTTATTAATTTGAATTTAAACAGTGCAGCCTAGTGGCTAGGGTGCCTGAACCGTGTCAACACTAATTTATTTGGTTTAATTTCCATCACTGACACAGTGCATATTACTCCTGTTATAAAAATACACAACTGATTGTAATATTCATAATTCTCTTTCTAAATTGTTAGATTTTTATGGAATTTATTGAATGATGTCTGCGTGATGGTGCCATTTAAAGACTGAAACTAATGCAATTCTTGATATCTTAGTATAATTGTAAATGTGTGGGTCTTTGCTTCGCCATATTTTATGGCCTTGTATTGAGAAACCAGTGCATACCTTGAGTTCAGTATCAACCTTGTTTTATGTGATTTTTTTTTTTTTTTTTTTACAGATTTGGAACTGTACGTTCTTCAGTTTTGTGTAATATCATATGTAAAATTATGCCTCATTAAAAACTAGACAGTACTATAAATCATGTTATGTATTAATATCTTAAAATGTAAATTAGAAAGACCAAATGTGACTTTAAATTTATACCATTTTGTGTAAATAAAAAGATTACAATATGCAAGCTTTCGAGGCAACTCGGGTCCCTTCTGTTACATCTTGCCTGAAGAAGGGGCCTGAGTTGCCTCGAAAGCTTGCATATTGTAATCTATTTACTTAGCCAATAAAAGGTGTCATTTTGCTTGACTTTTCACCACTTTCAAAATGGCTAACACAGTACAACACCCTAGTACTACCATTTTGTGTGAAATAATAACCATACTGCTTTGTACAGCAATTTTAATTTCAAGTGGCTATTGGAAGAGTCGTTTTCCCCATCTGCTTGTAATGGAGTTGATTTTTGTTATTTGCTAGTACAAGTACCTTTTGGGACAGTGCAGGATTAACGTCATCTGCTGTATTTCACATTTTCTGCTCTTCCGTCTACATTTTACTGTTCTGTACCGCTGTAGTTTTTCTGTCTTACCCAGAGTCATCATATATTGTGCCCTTTAATTGCCTGGAAATAGTCCTTTGTTTGACACAAATTTTTTAGTGTGTATTCACCTGTTTCAATTTTCAAAAACCATGTAAATTCAGTCATGGACATAAGTAACACATTTCTGTTCACATTTGATATAAATCTAGATTGGGAGCCAAGTACATTGTGTTTTCTAGTTTGGGGAAGAGCAACAACTTATTCTAATGTAACTCACTGGCATTTATTAGTGCAAACACTTGACTTCTTTCACTTTGTTTTTCTCTTATATCTCTCTTCCAGTTAATAATTGAGGTCGAAGTGCAGACAAATAAGCAGAAATATTTGTGAGCCTACCCTAACTAATAGGAGGCATTCTTCCTCACCTGCTAGTTACAAACCTAACCTTAACCCAAATTAAATCAGTGGCAGGTGCACATCACAAACAAAGAAAACAAAATGCACTGAATGGCTGGAGTATTTGACTAAGAATTGAAACTATCAGAGTGCAGTACGATAAACAAATGTTAGTCAAGGCTGAGATACAAAAAACGATGGCTCTGCTGGTTTGGTCATGTCTGCAGAACGGACAGCCACCACCTGCTCTGCAAAATCCTCTGGAGACAATGGCTGGTGAAGTGCAAGATACAGTAAACCACTCCAAAGAAAATGTGATTAAGCCAGATCAAAGAAGACCCACAGAACCAGTGACTCATGGTAGTGGATGTGGCTATAAATCAGTAGAGCAAGATGCAACATGCATTCTCCGTGGCCAGCCACATCCAGATGTTCCCCAAAGGGAAAAAGAACAACAAAGAATCCACTTCCACTGACTCTTCATCCCTACTAGAAACCAGGATAATATTTTAACAAATACAGTTAATACTAAAATATGAGCACATTACATTTTGTTTTATCACATTATTTATGAAAATACAGCAATTCCAGCTTACATTTGCTTGATAACTAAAACTTTGTACTTTTGGATAACCTTAGTAAAATCTTTATACCCTGTGTAATTTTCTTCCTCTTTTGACTTCTGGGGAACTGTATGCATGTGCTTACAATCCTTTGGGAAGAAATGTTTTTCATAAATTTATTTCCAGAATTCTTCACAATCAAATTCTTTTTGTGTACCAATATTCCAAGTGAAAAAATATACGTCAACATAACAGCTGCCATCAATTTCAATATACGGTAATTACCTTTTCTGTTTCTGTTCATGTAAAACGAATGCCCTCCTACTGCAGGGGTTGCACTCATTTTAACTGCTCAACTGCCAGTACAATATTAGATGCACACCTACTGTACCTTTTGTGTCAGTTGTCATTATACCAGCAGCCACTGCAGTCCCCAACATGTAATGCACTTGAAGCTAAGCATCTTTGAGCCTGGCCAGTACTCGGAAGGGAGGCCAAACCAGGAAAACTTAGGTGGCTTCTGAAAGAGGTGTTGGTGAGGCCATCAGGGGGTGCTTTCTCTGTGGTCTGTGTGTGAATCCAAATGCCTCAGTGTAGTGATGGGGTCACTGTGCTGTTAAAATTGTCACTATCACATATAAAACTGAAGATTCCCAAGCATTCTTTGAGAAGTGAGTGTCCTGGCTAAGCTTCCCACCACAGCCTGGTCATTCTGCCCCCCTAATCTTCCTCTGTCCCTTTTTACCTAACTATCCCTCTCACCCCTTCACCACCTAACAGCTAATGTATGGTGAGCGTATTGGTGCAAGAATGGCCGCTGTTGAGTCTTCAAGTGGATGCTGCACATTGGTGGTGGTTGAAGCTCCTTCCCACTTTTCTACATCAAGTGCTTTGAGTAGCTAGAAAAGCACAATATAATTGTAATTAATTAATGAATTAATTATTAATTAGACTAAATCAACAGATACATACATTCAGTATATTCTTGAAAATGTTTTTTATTTCCCACTAATCATCATTCTAATTGTCTTTTCTAATCCTTTGATTTCTGGTCATTCTGATATCAAACTCAAAATCTTTTTAGATGATAATTTAGGTGACATTTATTCCCATGGATCTCAAACATTGTGTTTAATCTTTCCTCCCTCTTTGCTAATCTGTGGCCGTTATATCTAACAAATAACTACTCTTTCTATGCAGGGTCCTGGGAAACTGTGCAAAACCTTAGCAAATTACTATCAGTTAAATAAAATATAAATTACTTGCACCATACATCACATGCACAGAACATTAGGATGCCCGTGACTGTGGGAACAAACTGTTCTCACCTTAGCAAAGCTCAAAGCAGCAGGATCAAAAGCCATTTTAATCACCAAGCATTACAGTACATGATATTAGGAGCTAAAGTGCTGAGATCTCACTTAGAACAATTTAACAGCAAGAATGTTGTATGTAGCACTTTTTTGCACTGCATTTTGCTTAGTTTATTATTTTTTCTTCTGTTTTTTGCTGTTATATTATTTGAGCCAATGTGGGCCATTTTGTTCTGTTTTTATTTCTTACTGTTAGGACAAGTGAAATTAGAAGTCCCAATGTACCGTATGCATTAAGCATGATAAATTCCAAATTTATTGCCAAATTTCTCTTGAGTCAGATTGTTGTGGTGTGGATACCTGCAAGTGCTGAGTAAATGTCGCCGGACAAATTATTTCTAATTTTTATTGGATAACTATTCAGTGAACATGGAAAGGTAAGAATCTAGAAGGTTTATCTATTAAAGTTTTGCACAGTTTGTCATGCATGTGTGTCTGGGAATCACTTTCTTGGCTCTGGTGAGGTAAGCAGTTCCACCCTGGGACAAGAGGGGGGCACTGATGCTAACGGCCCCTGCTGATCTCAGCCCTCTAAAGCTAGCTCAGATACCGAACTGACAGTAGTGAAGGACAAAGTCTTTGAATGCCTTTCCAAGTGCTAAAGCCTTAGAATGTTGTTTTTATTTGAGCCGTTTTTTGGATATAAATTTTGTTTCAATTAAAAGGAGTTACCAGGGTGGTGCCCCAACCTTTCTTTGACTCCTCAACTTGTTTGCTTACCAGGCCACCATTACAAGTTACATTTGTTCTTCACAATCCATTGTGGTCCATTGGTTAAGTACTGTATGTTTTCTTAGCTAATGTACTTTTTTTTTAACTTGTCCTTAAATACACAATTACTTGTGTTCAGCTATTTGTATGTCCTTCTGTTTATACCTAAATTAGTGTAATTAAATATCTGGGTAAGTATATTTCACATGCTGATTAAGGAAAAAAGGAGAACTATGTGTGTTTTGATGTAAAAGAATATACCATATAAAATATATACGGTATATTTTTACTAATATAAGTGGCATTGCAAAACTGAACTTTTGAAATCAGCAGTAATAGAGGGAACACAGTGTCCTCTTGGCCACTGGTTAATAATTGCAATGATGGATGAATCTGACTTTCTGGTCAGGGAAATCTTTAAATTCTCGTAAGGTAATTGCAAGTGTTTCCAAAAGTTGCTTTCATTAGACAGCACAATGAGTATGAGATATGTATTTTTTCTTTTACCATAAATGAATGCTAACTAGCCCTCTACCATCAGATGTACATCAAAAGAAGGGCTACAATTCTTTAGTGTTAATCTGCATTATATTATTCAAATGAGCTGTGAATGTGAAAGACTGTACTCTGAAATGTCCCGGCTACTGTAAACTACTGTAAATAGCATTTTAGGGAATGAACATTTGAACCTAACATGAATAGCTTTAATATTTTACCTTTCAAAGTAGAATGATTCTAAGCAAGCTAAGACTGCAATTGTTCATCTTGTTTACTGTCTGTGCTAACCTCCCAATCTGGAAAAAGGTTCATGGGGTCCAACATCCAACTTGGATGTTCTGTTTTGGCATCAGGAGGTTTGCTATCAGGCTGAAGATGTCCTCTAGGCTTTGGCCTCCCTCCGTCATACGTCCAGCTTCCTAGTCTGCCTCTCTCGATCTGTCAGGTGAAATTAAAATCACACAACGCCCCCCACCATTATTAATTGGAAAAGTCTCAAACTTATCACATGGGGTAGTGACTGCTTTTCAAAGTACACAGAAGCCCTCATACGCCAACCCTTTTAATGAGGTCCGGTCATCACCTACGTATTCTGAATTTTCTGATGCCTTTTGCAGACAGTAGTGTCTTATGCTTCCTACTTATCATGCATATGATGGTGCTATAAATATTTTGCCTGGAGCATGTTTATCTTAAGAGCAAGTTTACCCATTATGAGGCCAAAGCTATGGTTGACAACATTTTGGAAAATCTAGCAACAGCCTTTATCCGCCTGTCCAATAGCTGTTTTTTTTGTTTGTTTTTTTTGTTTCTTTAAAAGATGGCACTTTACACTATTCTGTGTGTAAGAGTCATTTCCTAGTTATATAAGATTCATAAATATTTTACTAGATGACAATGCATAACTGCGGTGGGTTGGCACCCTGCCCAGGATTGGTTCCTGCCTTGTGCCCTATGTTGGCTGGGATTGGCTCCAGCAGACCCCCGTGACCCTGTAGTTAGGAATATAGCGGGTTGGAAAATGGATGGATGAATGGCTGGATGGACAATGCATAATCTATGGGAGGTTCCTAAAACCCCCATAAGTTGAGTAAAATTGGTATATTCTTGCCATTTCTAACAGCTCTGACTAAACATTATTCTCAGTTAGTGACCAGCCTTGCCATGTGTAAGGCGTAGAGGGCACAAGGTTTTAAACCGTGCCTGTCCCTATGGACCTTTTGAGTGTGTGAAGTAACTCTAAGAAAACAGCGCTTATTTAAGTGCAGAACCGTACGCTTATAGTGTACAGAAGAAGAAGCTAAGTACCTTTAAGTATAGAAGAAGTAAAGAACTTTTAAGTACAGAAATAACTAAAGTTTCTCAAGAAAAGCTAAGTCTAGAGAAGATATATTTTTCCTTTTATTCTACATGTGTAACTACTTTTTTTCTTTATTCTTGTGAGGATTATTTGCTTTTAACTTTCACTAAATATTTTAAAACGAACTTTTGGAATGAGAGATTTCTTTCGGCATGCGTTTTACCCGTGCTTGATATCGCCTTATACTTTGGCGGCTACACTGTGTATTGAGTACAATTTAGGGATTTCGGTAAAGTTACTATTAAAAACAATTACCCCCTCCTGGTGATATCTTTCATTGTGTTTACTAAGCTTTGCCTCTGTAATGTCTATAATGTCATCTGTATTAGGGTGGGAGATGCATGGAAAACAGCTTTAACTACTGCTTCGGAACATTATATATATTCTTGATCATGTAATTTGGATTGGCTAGGGCTTCAGTGGATTTTCAGTCTTTTGTAAATTATATCTTCTTTGATTTACTGGGTCACTTGCGCCTTGGTTTATATTGATGACAGATTATTTTTTCCCCAACATTAGTTATGTTGTATTCCCCTGTTAGGGAGGTCATATCTTATCTTATGAAGAAATGGGGGAGATTTATGTGGTCTCAAGAGACTCAAGAGACTCTGGCTGGCTTTGACATCTAAAGAAAAGTTTACCTTATTTATAATAATAGAGGGTGGCGGCAAATCGCAACAAGAAAGGGTGAGAAGCGCTGCTTTAAAGTATACATAATGTGTGCTTTGCCTTGATTGTGCAATACATAATTAGTTTTAATAAAAGAAATAGTTATTTATCCATCTATAACCTGTATTTGCTTATGATCTTTTAAGAATTTATTTTGTTCTTGGCAAGATATGCCACTGAAAATTGTGTGTTGACAACATCTATGAAATAGTAAGAGCCCATGTTAGGGAAATGTATCCAAGAGAGGACTTGCTTAAATCAGGTTTGTTTGTTAAATGGAGTATACAATGTGGCATTCAATTTATCATTTTTATCATTGTGGTACCAGATGAAGCCTCTGTAGTTGACTTCCCCAGTATAGGTTGTTGTTTTCCACACGGCTTCTGTACCTGCCTCTGCCAACTCCTGGTACTACTTCCACTTCTTCTCAAAGCCCATCTCCATTCTTTCCTCAGTCAGTGAGTTCAGCAATGATCACCGTCCTGGCAGGGATACACCAGAAGTCTGTTCACAGGGCAGTTGTGGTGATTTTGAAGAGAAAGTTCAACTGTTGGTCTATAGTAGGTCATCTGTCAGGTTCCTCTAATTTCCTGGTATCAGTCTTGGCCACTGCTTCTAGGTGATGTGCTGTACTGCTTCACCCTGCCTGACAAAGTGGATCAGCCATTGTGATGTTATGGTACTGTTGCTGGTCACTTCTAGTCTGCAATCCTCCAAGCTCTTTGCAAGATTCTGAAGAGCTTTGTCATGGCGGCAACCGTACCTACCCTGGGTTAGTGCAGTCTTGCAGACAGAGAGAATGTGGTGTAAAGCTGGATTCTTTGCATTGCATAATTTCCAGTTTGTCACTGCTATACCAGATGTGTATATTTCTGGGACATGGGAGAGAGTCATATGTGGAACCTAATGGGGAAGTGTAAAGAGTAAATTCCTTCTGATCAACTGGTTATTGGGAGTATGGTGTTTAGCACTCCCTCCAAACCAGATCAAACCTTGCTGTATCGCAAGACCACTGTTTGTAAGGTACAGGCTGAGTTTTTAGCATATAAAATGTATACTAAATAAATACCACTCTCTATTTCTGAACAAATTCAGAACTTTATCTAATTCTTTGCATATTAACTCTGATGGATTACAGAATATTAATAAATGATAAACAGAAGCAGTTCCTAGGAGACATTTAGTATCAATTTAAAGAATACCAGTCACTGTTAAAAAAACGTAACATATTTGCATTTTTATTCAAACTTTATCACAGATTTCTTTCAGTCATAAAAAGTGTTTGGAAGTTCTTTTAAGTAACAAAAATACAGCATTATTTTTTTTAGTCTTTCTTCAATCCTGGAAAAACACCTTGGCTTTATATTGTTAACGATTACTGAGTAGCAAACCAGCCTATGCATCCGGTCCAAACACAGTGTAAGTGTGGGTAACTTCTACCCACACTTCTATAGATTAATGCATGTTATTTTCATTACACACCAGTAAAATGTTATATTATTTGCAAGGACTGTAATAATTGTAACTCTGTACAAAAACTGAAGGTGTCTAGAGTTCCTTTTTGAAAAAGTGTAGCAAAGTTATACAAATTAAAAAAGTTTAAACTTGGAATTTGTATAGTAAAACAGTTGATTTGTTTTAAATTTAATTGATTGCTTAGCATTTTAAATTAATAAAGATGGTGTCCTTGTATATGGTTGTGTGATAGTTTGCATTTGTATTAAAAATCCATGAAGCCTATGCGAAGGACTCTGTTTCATACACTGTGGGTGTACAGAGAATCTAAACTGCCCAGGATCAACTACTGAATGTGCCTATCCCAGCTGGAGGCAAGGGGTGAATTACTGGGCACCAGTGAGACATAATGTTTACCACTGTGAACACACACAGTAAATGCAGAAACCTGGGTTTGAATCCTGGCCTGGGAACTTCCTATGTGAAGTTTGCACATTTTCCCCATGTCTGTTAATCTTTTCCTTTGGGTATTTGTTTTCTTCCCAAAACTGCAAGAGGTGCCCGTTAGGTTCATTAGCAGCTTTAAACTGGCTCAGTATGGCCCAACAATGGACTGACGTCCCATCCGAGGCTGGCTCCAACGTTCTGCTCTATGCTGCTGGGATAGGCTTCAAGCACAGTAATGCTGAACTGCAAATAAGGTGTAATAACAGGCAGATATATTATTTAACAAATATGAGAACCTTATATACAGGAAATCTCAAAAAATATATACAGCATGTATTTTATATAAAATATATAAAAATAAAAACAGTTCTCAGAAATAGAAATCTTTACACATCAAAGAACAATTTTCTGAATTTCATAAAATGTATTCCTCATTTTAATAAAGAATAAAATAACTATTGCATTACTTGTTAGTTCAGCGAGTAGTACAACACCAAGTTCAGTTCCCCATTATTATGATAATACATATTATGTGCATGTCAAGCTGATTTGAGGCTATTTTACAGTTTTGTTGCATAATGAATGTATGAAGAAATATTCATTAAATCTTTTCAGTCCATTATTTAAACACCCAATTGGTTGGGAGGTGCATTGAGCATAAGGCTGGAGCAAAACCCGGACAGGTATCCAGCCCATCAAAGTGACATTAAGTCACATACCTACAGTCATACTTGCTAATCAACCTACAAGCAGTTCCCAAAGAAAACTGATGTGTACAAAGGGATAAGTGCAAACTCCACAAAGACAGCACACAGGGTGGGATTTGAACTCAGTACCCCAGTAACAGCAGTGATAACTAATGTAAAAGAGATTTTTATAAAAATATTTATGGAATTTTTAGTCTCTTTACTCTCAACAACCAAACTAAACTGTGTGGCACCCTTGCTAAAAGACTATTTCCCCATTGACCAAATTAAGTAATATCTGCAAAATATCATTTTTATAAGACGTTATTTAACTAAACAATATTTATGGAAGGTTATATTTATTAAGCTCTCGCTCTTTGACCATCTAGTAACTCACCATTTGGGCCCCAGTATTTGTAAATGAACTTGAGCCTTTAGACACCATAACATCCTTTAATCGAGTTTTAAACTGTGAAGGTAATGTTTAGTTAGAACAATAAGTACAATTATTATGAAAATAAAGAATTGGTCCTTGGACTTGAAAAATGAAATCGGTATTAAATTTTTAGAATTGACACTTTACCCCACTTTACCCCACGCTGAAATTTATTTCATCTTGTTATAAAAACTATATTGCACAGTAGTTTCTCTGTTTCTTGCCCACAAGCGTACATTTTTTTTTGTTTTGGACCGGATAGCACGACGTATGCCATAACCTTATGCGTCAAGTTATCCATCTATCATTATCATTCTATATCAAGTAATGACTTTTGCAGTCTTCCTTTCCTTGAAATTTAAACACTTCTACAGAAAATGTATTCATTTCTAAAACAAAAATTTTTGTTTCCAAAATCTCTAATATTTTACTTAATAATCTTTTCTTCTTAATGATATAAACATTGTTCTGCTTTTTAAAATGTTATTATTCCAGTCTTTTCGGTAGTCCATGCAAGGGTTGCACAGTGTCATACAACAGTACTTATATCATCAGCTTCATCAGGTTTCCTTTGCTTACTTGGAAGAGATTTTAAATATTCCAGATGTCGCCTTGCATCTTCCTGATTCTGTCGTACATAGTATACAACATATGAGATCACCATGGTGAACCAGCCAAACATGGTGACTAGCATAGCATAATCGGTGGTCTTTTTTGGAAGATTACAGAGGTCTGCATCTGCTTTCAAGAATGACCTTCCCGTGTGCTCCTCCAACACTGATGTCTTGCAGATTACACTGTTGGCAGATTCATGATTTGAGACCATCGTTTTCAGAACCTGCTGGAGGGTGCAGTCACAGTGCCATGGGTTGTTGGCAATCCGAGCTCTAGCTCTTAGGTTGTTGAAAGTGTTCTTATGCACAGTTTTAATCCGATTATCGGAAAGGTCTAGGGTTTGCAAGGATTCTTCTACTCCTTTGAAGGCATGCTCATCAATAGACTCAATGATATTTTTGGACAAGTTAAGCACTTTGAGCTGATGAAGGTCTTTAAAAATTTCATTGGGGATGGAAGTTATCTGATTTGAGTCCAGGTAGAGTAAAGTGGTATCGGGTGGAAGGTCCTTTGGGATCTCCTTAAGGTTGGCATTGCTACAGCTTACATTCAGCCCACCCAGATGTGAACAGAGGCAGCCCTTGGGGCACATACTTGCAGAATGAAAACATAATATCATGAGGACAAAACTCTGAAAGAGCAGGCACATGGAGAGGGAGCGAGTTAACCACAGGTCCACCAGATTCATGCTGGGATGTCTGCATAATCACCCAGACACTTTTTTCAGCTTATTCAGCATTGTAGATCACAGGTACCACACTCTGTACCAGTGTGTGTCTTTTTTTTCAGTAGTTATTGAAAACATCCACAGGAGACAAAGGCACATCAAGATTATTTCATTAGAGATATTTATCCAAAAATGATAAACCTAAAAGATAAAAAAAAAATACAAAATTAAACACAAGTCATGAGAAAAAAGAAAAACACGCAGAAGAACGTATTTCTTTACAATATGATGCATGTAAAATAAATTTTAAAACAGAGCACCCTTTCTAAGTCATTCCTTACCACAACTGGAGGGTAACCTTTTCCTGCTTCTCCTGTTGTAGCTAACAGTTAATTTATATTGAGTTGTGATTTACTTTTTAATTTATTGTTGAATACAATTGTCACGTTTTTGTAGCCATTTTGAACTTTTTGGCTAACATCCATCATTTTACTGAACCTGATAAATCCTATTCAGAGTCATAGGGGCTAGAGCTTATCACACTAGAATTGAGTTCAAGGCAGGAACCATCACTTCAAAGGATGCCAATCCATCGTAAGGGACGCTCACTCGCATACTCATGCAAACTCAATTTAGAATTGCCAGTTAACCCTAACATAGCTGTATAGGTATGCCCATTTACTCATCCTAGTAAATTAAATTTTAGTATTGTATGGCACTGGAGCTCATTCTGGCAGCACTGGTCAGAAAGAAGGTTCTTGTTCTTGTCCACCGTAATAATAATAATAAATAATTATTATTTTACATTTTTATAGAGCTTTCCTCACTACTCAAAGTGCTTACATAGAAAGCAAGGAGCCACTTCAACCACAATCATTTGTGTGGCACCCACCTGGATAATGTGACAGCAGCCATTTTGCACCAGTACACTCCCCACACAATAGCTATTAGGTGGTTAAGCGGTGACAGAAAGAGACAATTAGGCCCAGGGGTTGATTAAGAGGCCAGAAAGAAAAGGCCATGGAGGGCAATTTCTCCTGGACATCGGGGAATACTCTACTCCTTACAAAAGGATGCCCAAGGATCTTTTATGATCAGAGAGTCAGGATCTCAGTTTTATGTCTCATTTGAAGGACGGCACCATTATTACAGTACAGTACTGTCCCTGTCACTGTAGTAGGGTATCATAATCCAGACACAGACAACAGGGTATGTGCCCCCCTGTTGGCCTTTCCAACAACTCTTCAAGCAGCAACCCAAGCTTTTCCTAGATGGTCTCCCATCAACGTACTGTTTAGCTTCAGATGGATTCCCTGTTCTGAAGTACGTGTGGTATGGCTGCTGGCAAAGAGCACATTCAGTCAAAACAGCCCAGCTCAGAGTCGTCCATCATATGAACTTGTGTGACTTTAGGGTTAACTACCCAGAGAACAAAAACAAGCTGACCATGGCTGGGAAGGGATTTGAACAACAGACTCTGTTTTCTTTGCCACATGAAATGTACTGAAGTGAGATGTTATCATAAAATGATACAAAAATGTAATTGATTTTCCTGGGGTCTGAAAATAATTGTAGTTGTACACTAAGACTCAGTAGACAACCATGAGTTAAAGTCTAAATTAAAATAAACAAGGAGGAGATCTACTGGCTTGAACCTGTCTGACTAAACTCTTAGATGTGGTGAAAGTCATTTGATAAAAAAGCCACTAACGCTTGGTCACAGTAGGGATCCTTCTCTATCGGGATTTGCAAGAACCATAGATGGGACCTTAAAACAACAGTCGTACATTTAACATTTCTAATTTTAGATGTAGGGTAGATACATATAGATACTAGACAGCTTACAGCAGAACTATCATCTTAGTCACCTCTTCATTTTAAGGATTCTTGCATTGTTAGTTACAAAATCATATAATAAATTAATAATTTATTGATTATTAGATCCTAAAATGAAAGGCTTCAGATGTATAAGTAATATTGTTAAAAAATAACTTCAGAATTTTACAAGACAACTACTACAACACTCAATTAACCACTGCTGGGACATTCTCATTCACCTCAGTACAAAGGCTTGAGGGTGGTCAAATCAGCTGTGACATCAGGGAGGCCCACCGTCTTGGAGTACCACTGACAAAGTACAAGGGATATCAGAACACTTAGACCCTGTACAGAAATATCAAACAATAAACAAACCTAATAGAAATTACACAAAAACATGAAAAATACTTCAAAAATAACAAAAACAACATCCATCCATTTATTTTCTCAACCCGCTTATTGGGCAGGATCATGGGGCAGCTGAAGTCTATCCCAGCAAACAGCAGGCACAAGTCGGGAATAACACCTGGACAGGGCACTAGACAAAAACAACAATAAAAAGAAAATTACTCACAAGCCAGGGAATGAACCTTGGCTGTAAAGGTGTACCATCTTAGCTATTCTACTTAACTTCTGCAAAGATGGAAGCAAATGTAAGTGTGCATATGCTACCAGTAATATAGTAATATAAACCTAGACCAAGGGCGCAAAATCAAGTGGGTTGTGAAAAATAAAGTTGCCAGGTTGTCAGTTAATCTGTCTTCCCGGTTATTGACTCTTGGCCCATTTATTTGACTATTCCTTTGGGTCTTGTCATGGTATCTCGTTTGGTTCAAATTTCATAACTGTTTTCTGTCTTTGTAGACTTTGATGCTTGTGTTAGATTATTTGTAGAGTCTAACTTGGCCATGTATGAATCTGAGTCTGTGAGTATAGGTGTGAGGGAGTATTTTAGTTAGCTCTGAGGCAGATCCCTGCCTCTGGTCAAGTTTTTTTGTAACTCTGAATTGGATTAAGTAAATTTGATAATATTTGGTTATTATTTGTTTGTAAAACGGAGGTAACAGAATACCTCCAGGTGTCTCTTTACAGGTATATTTCAGGACTAGATTCATTCTACACTCTGAAACACAATTATATGCATCCGATTTATTAGCCAAGCAGCATAAAATTCCCATATTTGCTCAAACGCCATACAACACTGGTTACTACTGTAAAAAACGGTAAGGCAATTTAAATTGACTTGTCAAACTTATATCTGCTTCCAGGTACTCTTTCCAGCACTGAAGAGTAAATCCATAATTTATTAACTGTTAGTCCTAACTGTCAGTCCTTGTCATTCTTACTAATGCTCATATGAGCACAGACTGTAGCTTACAGTACAATGAGCTGTTAGTCTGTAATTATAGATTTTTTTTGCACAGCAAAGCACATCTAGATTATCAAAGTAAGACATCAAATGTTTAGTGGCAGTAGCAATACAGTATTAAGGCAAATATTAAGTAGAATTATATACATCTATAGCAACTTGTAAGACTAGGATATGCTTATTATTTAACTTTGTTTAAATTTCGTCTGAATTTTGCACAATACATAAAGGTGTATATAATAATCTTACACCTACGAAATTTAAGCAGGATAAAACAACGTTGATAATCAGTGAATGGGCAATTATTATTTTCAGATATTTTTCAAAAGTCTTTTAAAATGATGTGTGCTCATCCTATTCTGAATTTATAATTTTTAAAAATATTTTGTGTAGTCCAAAATAGCACTGTGTCACAGAACTTAGTGTCACTATCCTCACTTTTCCAGGAGACTGGGTTCAAATCCAGAACTGAGGCCTCATGTATAAAAGGTGTGTACACACAAAAATGTTGTGCATGCTGTTTCCATGCTCACATCGTGATGTATAAAAACTAAACTTGACGTAAAGCCACGCACATTCTCACGCCAGCTCAAACCATAGCGTAGGTATGTTTCTCAGCTCGTTTTTGCAAACCCAGTGTGAAAGCAGTGCTACTGTTCCTGGGTGGCTTCCCTTTATTTTTTAGATGCATATCCCTGATGCGGCTTTATCAAATACACTGACATTACCCGTATATCATTTTTTTAATCAACTCGTAACCATATAATGGTGCATGGCATGGCCGAACTATTCCAGATACAGTGGAACCTCGGTTCACGACCAAAAAGTTCGCCAAACTTTTGCCTCGGTTCACGACCACACACTCGGTATACGAACAAGCCAGTTTCCCTTTCAGTTTGTACATGTTCAGTCTCTCCCTGTGCATTCCCTGTGCAGCGAGCAAGAGAGGGAGCGAGAGCGCGCACGACACACGCACACACACACACACAGGCAGCGCGAGAGAGAGAATGAACTGGGCTTGATTTTGTTTTCACTTCTGTTTACAGCGATCGGTTTGTAGCGTGCATTGTTGCAATGTTACTTTTCTTGGTGGTTTATTAAATTACGGATTTTTTCACATGTTCATTTTTTTTCCTGTGCTTAAAACTCATTAAAAAAAAAAAAAGTGTTTTTAGCCAGCAGTTGGTAGCGCTATAGCGCGAACTATTGCAGTGTTAGTTTTCTGTTGTTCAAGGTTTTCTCAGTGTTATTCAATGTTTTTACATTTAGTTTACTATCACGCTGTGCATTATATGGTTTAATTAACTATATTTGTGCTTAAAAACTTAAAAAATATATATATATTTACATACAGTTCGTATGGTCTGGAACGGATTAATTGTATTTACATACAATCCTATGGGGGAAATTACTTCGGTTCACGACCAAATCGGTTTACGACTAGAGTTTTGGAATGAATTATGGTCATGAACCGAGGTTCCACTGTACTATGAATGTTTTAATCTACTGCATCTGAGTGTGGAATCACAGCTGTACAGCAGCTGAAACCTCTACCACAGATTCTGTCAGGACCGGAGAGAATTCTCAGGGTACAACTTTTAGCACACGCTGCCTCAGCCATGTGGACAGTCTATTTGAACTTCGCCCATTCGGCAAACGCTTCAGAGCCTTTCCTGCACGAACCTCGTGGTTCAGAAACAGTTTCATCCCAAGAGATATAAATGCACTCAATCAGTCCATCAAGTGCCCCTGGTAGAACAGTTTGCATTTACAACTACAATTACCTCACTGTAAACTTGCACTGCAGTTGTAATATTGCACAACCTGAGCCACTTATGCTTTCATATTGTATATTTTTTCATTTTTTTATTGTATGATTATTATTATTGTTGTTGTTGTTGTTTTACCATTTTATAGGAAAATAAGTTTATGGAGGATTTGCATATTGAATCTCATTGTACCATACAATAACCCATTTAAGAAGCATGTAGTGATTCACACACACAGAGTACGTAGAAGAACACACAGAATACGAAGCATTTAATGTGCTACTTTAGCAACAATGTGATTTGAGAATCTAGTAAATTAACAGATTTTAAGATTAAGTTTATGATGTACTACTTAAATGACAAAATAAACTACATGGGTAAAGTGGAAATTTTGAGACTAAGTTGACATTTTGAGCTTTTTTTCCCCACTGTGTCCCTATTTTTTTTTCTTTTCTCTGCACCCTAATAAGCTTCCACTGATACTTAGACAGTGGGCTACGACTCGCCTTTTCACAGCAACTTTGATATCTGACAACTTCTTTTCTATTTCGGGAACTGTGCAGCTTTCTGAACTTGAACTTTCGATCAACTTCCTTTTGTTTATACAACTGCTTAAACCAACAAACACTATGCTTTTCCTTTCCTGCACTTGGCATTCGCTGATATACTTCTTTATTCCATGTGCTTTTGCCATTGTCTTTTCACAACCACTGAACTTAAGGGAATATTTATTTATATATATATATATATATATATATATATATATATATAGCATACTTTGCTTTGACTGATTCAGTTACTCATTAGGTAGACATTTTATAAAGTGAAATAATATATGGCCCCAAGTAAAACACTGTATACAGTAAACACAAAAGTAATTAACAAAATGAATTTTTTAAACACAACATACTTAAAAATTACAGCAGTAATTGTGAAATAACAATTGTACCTTAAAGGGTTATAGTGGTTAGGAGTAGGACGGCTCCTGGAGTGTGGGTACAAATTCTGGTGTGCTCACTGTCTGTGAGGTTTTCTTTGTGTCTATGCAAGGTTTTTTCTTGCATACTTCAGCTCTGCTCCCACATCCCAAACATTTTTATTAGTTTATTTGATGACTGCATTGTTATAAGTAAATGTGAAAATGTGCATTACTATTGTCATTCAAAATGAGGCATGATGCCTATACTTATACTCTGTTATTGGAGAGGAAAACTGTAAAACACCAATGGCCCATGAAACAAAGTCATAAATTCTTTAATTAAATTATTAAACAAAGAAAACACTCAAAAACAATGCTTGACTATAAAAAAAATGTCATAAGTAACAAAACCTCACTATGAAAAGACAACAATCTGAAAATATGAAGTAGACAAAGCTAAATACCTAAGGCTACAAAACAATATTTAACCTAAAAAGTAAATAAAACAACATCTGAAATACAAAAAGCAAAATCAGGTAGTGACCAACCCAAAAAAGTCTGAATCAGAAATCCAAATGATAAGGCTATATAGGCCAACCCCACAGGCAGCCTTAACAGCTGCACTCTCAGGAGGCCCACCCCCCTTGGGCCCAACATACAAAAAGAAAGAAATATAACAATTAATAGTAACATAAATAGAAAACAAAAAATTACAAAATGATGAATAAGCAAGGATATACCAAATAAAAACAATAAACTACACCAAGAAAGAAAACAAAAATATATTCTATAACTTACATCATATAATACTCATCATACTCAAGCATTCAGGGTTGGTGTCTACTTTTCTGAATTGAATTAAATGGATCTAAAAATGAATGAATACTTGAAATAAAGTATGACTTCAGACAAAAAATATTTAGAAAGTAAAAAAAATAAAAAAATCACGTCACAAGACCCTAATTCATAAAAACAGAAGACCGAGGTTCTTTCTGTCTGCTTTGCTAGTAGAAATTGTTTTAAACAAATTATTAATTATATTTAGGAATAAATAAGATGGAATGTGTTTAGGCATCTGCGGTGGGTTGGCACCCTGCCCAGGATTGGTTCCTGCCTTGTGCCCTGTGTTGGCTGGGATTGGCTCCAGCAGACCCCCGTGACCCTGTGTTCGGATTCAGCGGGTTGGAAAATGGATGGATGGATGTGTTTAGGCATTGTACTGAACCTTGATGTTATCAGTGGAGCTATAAAAACAGAGAAGAGAAGGCAACATGTTATATTTTTAATATTTTTTAATTTCTACAGTTTTTAGTCAGTTAAACTATTATAGTTGAAGTGTACAGCATCCTGTTTTATCTGCGCCTACTATTCACAAGGGAAGTGTTTATGCACAGCAGGAAAAATCACAACCTCTGCAGAAAGTGATATTGTACAGAAATAGTACATTTAGTTTCAAAAGAAACCATTTAACCTCTTTTTTACTGCTTAAATTATGATAAACAATTATATATATTTATTTCCTTTACATATGTCCTGAAAAGGTAATGTGATCATATAAAAATGTACACAATATGAATGTGCATAATGTATGAGCTTCACCATATCTTAGTCCCTCAAATATTAAAAATGGAATGAAGAAAACAAAGACTATAAAGTCTACATTATTATCAGTAAAAAGCACTTGAGAATTTATGTAGCATTTCGCTTTGCCAGATATTGTTCCTTGCTTTGATCAGACAAGGACATGTTTTATTTATTTGATTCCTTTTCTGCTCCTTGTCACACAATAGTCCCTCAAGGGCAAGTAGAGTTAATGTTTGGGCTAATTACATTCTTGCAAAGTCACCTTCGGCTTGGCCAAGAAATATAAAAAAAGCTGTCAACACTGCTGAACTATCATAAAGAAATTTCAATCATTTTAGACTATTTCAAAAAGGTCTTCCACCAATAAACTGTATTCAGTGGCATCAGATATCCAGCAAAAAATCAGAAACATAACAAAAATATCAGCTGTCATGAGCAATTCAAATACGACTGGCCTATTCACCCTGCGATAATAAACAGGTATACAAAAAAAAAACATGCCAGCACACAAAAGTATCTCAGACACATTTATTTGAAAGACACAACTATATTTTATAGCAACAGTGGAGGCAAACTAAAACTAAAGCTAATAGGCTACAGAAAGCAGAATGCGATTTAAAAAAAAAAAAAAAAAAAAAAAAAAAAAACTTTTGAAAAAATAAATTCCATAATCTCATCTGTTATTAAAATGGCCTTGACTGGTGGATATAATTCAGGGTGCTAGATACAAGTGAAAGCACTTCAGGCAGCAGAATCTTTTTTAAAAGATTCATTGCTAACCGAGCAGGACTTTCTATTGAAAAACTGTTACATTGTAAATGAAACTATCATATAGTGACTCCATGAAATAAAACTGTAATTTATTTCTTACACCATGGTCTGTCACAGATTCCTTCAAGCTATAAAGTGCCTTTGCTTCCAATAATGTGAACGTTTTTTAAGATTCAACCTGCAGGTCAAACAATTATTATTATTATTATTATTACAATCTGCTGTATGTTGGATGCTTTAACCTTTTCAAATGATAGCTTTTAGGTGATAGGCCTTAGCCTGAATGTCTTCAGATAGATAGATAGATACTTAATCCCAAGGGGAAATTCACATACTCCAGCCACAACCGTCTGATAGAACATCTGCAGCATCTTATTGCAGATGTTGAAGGACACCACCCTTCTAAGGAAGTATAGCCGGCTCTGTCCTTTCTTGCACAGTGCATCAGTATTGGCAGTCCAGTCTAATTTATCATCCAGCTGCACTCCCAGATATTTATAGGTCTGCATCATCTGCACACAGTCACCTTTGATGATCACGGGGTCCATGAGGGGTCTGGGCCTCCTAAAATCCACCACCAGCTCCTTGGTTTTGCTGGTGTTCAGGTGTAGGTGGTTTGAGTTGCACCATTTAATAAAGTCCTTGATTAGGTCCCTATACTCCTCCTCCTGCCCACTCCTGATGCAGCCCACGATATTTATGCTGGACATAAGTGAAATGCATTCTGGGAAAGTTGTAATTTAGAGCATTTTACAAAGTTAGAAAGTGAAGCAGAGCTTCAGCTTTGCAGTTTGCTTGCAGCTTTAAGCAACTTTTGATTGCCATGGAAATTAATGTTACGCTTGTATGATAATGACTTACTACCACTTTTTGGATTTTAAGAAACTGTCTGTCCTGCCAGCACTCAAGAAAGCCAGGTGTGTGCACTTCGTTTGGGCTAGAAGGGGAGGAGTGTGTCGTTGCCTTATATATATATATATATATATATAATAATTTTTTTTTTTTTTCAAAAAGAGTTCTCTCGGTTCAGTTCCATCTGCAAACACCTTACCACAAACTGAACCATTTTTAACTAAAATTGACACTTTCATAGAGCTCTGTAGCTGATTAGCTGCTGGACTTTTGAAAAAGAGCCCTCCCTCTCTCTGGCAAAACATCTTTCTTTTCATCTTCAATTAAGGATTTTTTAGTTTGTAACTACAGGAACTGGACCACCAGGATCATCTTACTGATGTGAAGGTTTAGCCAACCCAGGTTATATAAATCTAGCCAAGTATCTAGACCGGTGGTTCCCAACCTTTTTTTGTCCATGCCCCACCTAAGCCTCTCTAAAATCATGATGTCCCCCAGTGTAACATATACCTTATTCTTATTATTACCTATTCAAAAAGTGAACTCCTACTCATGTGGAGGAAGGCCATAATGTCATTAATTTGGTCTAAACAAGCTTCCAAAGAACATGGAAACAAAAGAGGGAAAGGATAGTTGAAGTACTGACAAAGAAATCACTAAGAAAATGTTAACAAAAATAATATAATATGAATTAATATGAAAATAGAGCAAATACAGTTTTGAAAACATATAATAGACGTGATATTCATAAATATAAAATAACTTTAATGACAGCTTTTTCTGTAACATTTTGATTTTTTATAATCATTGTTAACATTCATATTATTTTAATGGTAAAAACGATTTTCTAAGTAGAAAAACCAAAGCCGGTTGTAAAATCATAAATTAAAGGGTTCTTCACCATCCCTTCTAAGTTTATATAAATGTCTCTGTAAAAAATAAAAAAAAATTTTTTTTTTTTCTATCATTTTTAACAGTGAATTTCTGTTTTTTTCATTTTATCAATTGTTTAACGTATCTAAATTCTCGAATTGACCCCCTAAAAAATCAAATTGCACCCCACCTTGGGAATCACCGATCTAGATTGTCCATTCCTTCTCTAGCTGCAGTTCCCTTAGAGCTCAAGGGTTCGCCTTTAAGAAGCCCTACATTGGTGATAAAACTCAGTTAAAGTAAAGGTTTGGAAGTAAAGATGGCTCCTGCCATTAGAGGTCCCTAGAGTTGAATATGTATGGTACAGTACAGACAGTGAGACAGGTAAGCATGTACAGTAACAGTGGTATAGATGTTTTTCACATTTCTTATCTCCCATTAAGAAAAGAACCTAAGAGTTTAGGTGGTACCCTTCGCTGCACCTGATGACACAGTCACACATCATCTTTTGTCATGTTTCTGTTGTTCAGTGCACAACATCAAAGCTGCCATTCCAGGACAGTCATCTACATTGACAAGCCAGCTGTAGAGTTAGAATCTAAAATCATAAAGTCAGAAAAGCATGCAGAATCCTCCATTGAGAGAAAAGAAAAAAACTTTTGTCCTTCTCAAAAACATAATCAGATTGTTTTATTATTGCAACAAATTCTTTATCTTTTACCTTTCCAATGTAAGTAGATTTAGACTATGGGTGTCAGACTCAGGTCCTGGAGGGCCTCAATGGCAGCAGGTTCTCATTCCAGCCACTTTCTTAATAAGTAACCAATTACAGCAAACATACTTGTTGTGCCTTAATTTTAATTTCCTTAGTTTGTAAGATTCAGAATCCATGATTTTGTTTTTCTTAACCAGCTGCTGTACATGAGCAGGAGTTTATAATTTGTGTTAGGGAGGAGTATAGGATGCGTTCAGTGAGATAAACAGATGTACATGAATCAAAAGACAAAAATATTAAGAGAGTAAAAGAAAGAAAGAAAGAAAGAGTTGGGTGATGGCATCATCAACAAGCAAGGTGTATTAACTACTTGAGAACTGGACTTTAAATGACAGGGTTGTTGATTTGTGACATCTCAAGAGGAGAGAAAAGAAAACATGAATTTTATGAAAGGAAGACAAACCTGCTAAATCTTCCTTAATGCTTCCTTAATTCTGGTGTTTTTCAAAGTCTGTAACAAGTATACAACCGCTGTGTATAGTACAAACCCAAGGATTTTGTGAAAACATCTCTTCATTGTTAACGGAAACGTTTCTTTTTTCTCTGAAATGGTGAAAACAGCAATGCACCCAAAAATGCATCTGGTGCTCAGCGCAAAAACAAAATCACAGCACGTGTTCAAAAAGGACTCTCATTTGTCTGATTTAGATAGATAGATAGATAGATAGATACTTTATTAATCCCAAGGGGAAATTCACATTCTCCAGCAGCAGCATACTGACACAAAAAACAATATTAAATTAAAGATTGATAACAATGCAGGTAAAAACAGACAATAACTTTGTATAATGTTAACGTTAACGTTTACCCCGTGGGTGGAATTGAAGAGTTGCATAGTTTGGGGGAGGAACGATCTTCTCAGTCTGTCGCTGAAGCTGCTCTTCTGTCTGGAGATGACACCGTTTAGTGGATGCAGTGGATTCTCCATAATTGATAGGAGCCTGCTCAGTGCCTGTCGCTCTGCCACAGATGTTAAACTGTCCAGCTCCATGCCAACAATAGAGCCTGCCTTCCTCACCAGTTTGTCCAGGCGTGAGGCGTCTCTTCTTAATGCTGCCTCCCCAGCACACCACTGCGTAGAAGAGGGCGCTCGCCGCAACCGTCTGATAGAACATCTGCAGCATCTTATTGCAGATGTTGAAGGACGCCAGCCTTCTAAGGAAGTATAACTGGCTCTGTCCTTTCTTACACAGAGCATCAGTATTGGCAGTCCAGTCTAATTTATCATCCAATTGGATTGAGTTGTGTTTTGTTGTAATGCTTTGTACCCAAATGCATAAAATATACAAGCGTATACCAAGGGGTCTTAAAGATGAACCATACAGTCACATCTGCTTCTTAAAATCTCAATAGTGACCCCCCATCCCTGCACAGTGTAAAAGCAGTGTTTGACACACTCTAAACTCCTAGATTGATCATTTGCATTTAATTGACTTTTTGATTTAACAAGCACCTTTTCATACTTGTACAATTAAAAATCCAGTATTTACTTTATAATGCTATGATCCAGATTTAACTTGGTGTATGTTAAGCTACTGACCGGGATATTACAATCCATGTATTGTGATTTAGTGTTATTTATAAGTACAAAGAAAAATTTCAAGTAAATAACCTCAGATTGCATTTTTTATTTTGGTGCTCTCATGTCAGGTCATAGTATAATAACAGTGCTCTGAGAATACTTCTTGACATTTATTTACAGTAAGTCTTCATGAAAGCCTTTAATGTTACCCCAAGGTCTCCACTCTAGAAGTCCATCTTTAAAGCCTACAGATCAATGAGAAAGGAAGACGTCTTTCTGCTTGAGGAGGATGTGAGCAAAGTGGATGAAAGAGACCCAACTCCTTATTGTATGTTTTCCTTCACAGTCAATTGCATTATCTAGAATCATCATAAAATAACTTTATTGTATTGTTGACTCCAGATAAAGATATTCACTGTTAATGAAAGCTCATCAGAGGATAGGATAATAAAGAATCTTGGGAGTTTTTTTATGGAGATATTGATGGTGCCACAAAACTAAGTGACCCAGATTAAAGGAATGACAGATTTCTGTTAAGGCTCTCTGTATAAGAATAATACGACTATAGAAAGAAATCAAAAAGGCAGTTACCCAGTTGGTAAAAAACACACACAACTTAGGAAGAATAAAGTGAATATAGTCAACTTCTATTTACCAGATTGGTAAAGATACAATTTATCCACGTCAAAAATCCAAAAAAAAAGCAGAGGCCAAGAATATAGTAAATAATACAACTAAAACAGCCTCAGTGATGGCTTCAGGTGAATGCAGGTTAACTGCAATTATGACAAGATGTAAAAGTTGTTGTGTTCCAGCCAGGGTTTTTCCCCAGCTGAGGTTCAAACTTGTGATTTAGGTCTGTTTTGTTCATTTTTGTTTCTTTTATTTATATTAATGTTACTTCTGTTGATTGCTTGCATTATTCCTTGTTTTTGATTGTGCTAATGTTTGTAAGCTGCCTGGGTTATGCTCCATGTGTTTTTTATGGGTGATCCCCTCAAGAGGTGGAGCCACCTGCCCATCACCTCCAGGAAATGGCCTTTGCCCTATAAATCCAGAGGGTCTCCAGTAGTTCCTGGTGGTTCACTTTGAGTGCACTCTGTGAGTTTGGTGACTTGTTGTTGTGTTTTTCTCTGGTTTGTACTTTTTTGATAAGTCTGGATTTTTGACCCCTGTGCTCTGTGTTTTGATCTTGAATTGGAATTGCGACTTAGGACTTAGTTCACTTGGATTGCATTGTGTTTTAGCTTTTTTTTAGCTTCATTCTTGTGCTACAGAATATTTTTCTTAAAATAAATCTTTTTATTTATAAAGACTCTGTGCTTTCCATTTTATCTAGCTGGGGTTTAGTGGTATAGCCTCATCTCTTGGTATTTTTGCATTTTTTGGGACTTATGTGCCTTGGGACTTCTAGTCACAGCAAAACTGAGACATAGTCATGTGGTGGATGTTGGGATGAGAGTGATAACTATGACAGTACAACTATTGGAAGAACTGCTTTCAGCCATTTCAGTAGTTTCCAGTCTAGAATAGCTAGTAGATGGAAAGCCGAAAAAAGAGAAAAGTGCTTGATTTTAGATACACATCTAGAGCAGTGACCAGCAAAAAAGTCTTTTAACCTTCCCCTAACCTGCAGAAGTGCTGTAGAGCAAAGTATTGCCTAATGTAGCCTGAGGAGACTCACAAACACACACAACCTTAGAAGTGAACAGAGGTTAGCATGAGCAGGCATAATGCAAGCCATGAACCAAACCTAAAAATAATCTAAACAGGAATTTGATCATCACAATCTAGAACCTACACAATAGAGGAAATGCAATACTTTCCTTTAGATCAGTGGTTTTCAAGAGTAGTACACATACCACTGGTGGTACAGGAAGAATTACTGGGTGGTACGCATTTTTTTTCAACAGAACATATAAATATATTAAACTAGTATGTTTATGTCCCTTTTTTTACATTCAACAAATTAGCCATAAAAAACTTTATATGGCTTGATTGCACCAAGCATGTATTATTCACCAATCATTTCACTTACAAATAAGTCATACAATTCTTGTTTATTTTATTAATGAACTGAGACCAAATTGTATGATTCTTATTTGTTTCACAGCTGAAACATTACCAGAGAATGACTTGCACAATTCTTATTCAATTATGATTCTCAGACTTAGTGTGTTGTTTTAATTATGCATTTTCACAATATTGTCCTGGTTCTTGCTTACAAAGAGGTCAATATTATATGCAGTATGTTTAATATATAATTTAATAAATCTATATATATTGTGGTAATAAGGCGCTATATTGAGCCCGACCCGACACAGACTCCCACTGAGACACGTGTAAAAGCACAAAGATCTTTTATTTTTCTTCACCTGTGGGGCACGTCTTCCCCGTGAACTCCACAGGCAATACACACTTTTCTGGCACCACCACTCCTCCCGTCTAGCTTCGTCCACCACCTCCCGACTCTGGCCCCATGAGTGGTGGCTGCTGGGCCCTTATATAATTCACCCGGAAATGCTCCAGGTGCTTGATTGGCTTGTTCTGGCTGCACTTTTGGGTGTGGTGCATACGTGGCCCACAGAGGTGCAGGTGTCCCAGCTACAGCACCCCCTGGCAGTGCCTGCGGGACCCAACAGGGCTGAATCCAACTCCAACTCCCGTGGAGAGTGCAGGGTGAAGATACATTGCAGGGGCATCCCGGCTGGGTATGGACACCAAACGCCTGCCACAATAAATATATATATATATATATATATATATAGATATATAATATATATATATATATATATATAATATAGCTGCCAGGTGGAGCCCATCCTGCAGTATGGAGAAGCCCCGAATTCCAGCAGGGCATCATGGGCCTTGGAGTTTTCCTTCACAGCCCTGCTGGATACCATGGGGGCCACCAGAGGATGCTGCAGGGAGGCTGAAGGACATGCATTATCCGTATAGTCCAGAAGTACTTCCATGTCATGAGGACGGAAGAAATAAAGTACTTCCGGGCTAAAGAAGAAGAAGAAGAAAGAGTTTTCACCTGACCCAGAAGTGCTGGGTAATCACATGGACTGAAGGATCAGAAGCACTTCCGGGTCAAGAACTATAAAAGACTGTGGGAAACACCAGAGCGTTGAGCTCAGTTGGGAGGAAGGGTGACAACGCGTCTGGGAGTGGAGGATTGATTATTGATTGTGATTATTGTATTGTTTATGAGTATTGTGGAGTGGAGGGTGCTTGGTGCACATTATTGTCCAAATAAATGTAATTATTGGATTTTTATCTGGTGTCTGGCATCTGATCTGAGGGTTCAAGGGAGCGATAGCACCCCCTATCTGTCACTAATATATATATATATATATATATATATATATATTGTGGCAGACAGCTGGGGGTGGTACCCAGCTGGGACGCCCAGGAAGACAGGAGGAGGGCTCATGCCTCCTCCAGACCACGAGAGGGCGACCGCCCTGGTTCCTTTAGGGGCCACGGCTGCAGGGCTTGGAAGCACAACCCTCTAGGGGCCCGTGGTCTCCGCCAGGGGGCGCCCCTATGCCTGAAGGACACGGAACCCCAACACTTCCGCCACACCAGGAAGTGCTGGGGGGAAGAAGATTGGGAGCACTTGGAGGGCTTCCGGGAATACAGCCGGCACTTCCACCACACAGGGGAGTGTCTAGGGAGTGCCGGGGATCACCTGGAGCCCATCCGGGCACTTATAAAAGGGGCCGCCTCCCTGCAAAGGAGGACTGGAGTCGGGTGAGGAGTGGACAAGGTTTTGAGTGCAGGAGAGAGGAGGTGGCTGAAGAGCAGGCAGAGACTGAGAGAGGCCTGGACTTTGGGGGAGTTTGGTGCTTGAGGCACTGGGTTGTGCACTATGGACAATAAGAAGTATGTAAATAAACGTGTGGTGGACCTTAAAAGGGTGTCCGTCTGTCTGTGTCCGGGCAACTTGTTACTATATATATATATATATAAAATATATATATATATATATATATATATATATATATATATATATAAATATAAATAAATGATTAATTTTCATTTCATTCCAGGTTTAGCCCCCGAAATGTTTTGTTTTTTACTGTGGGTGAATCAAACAAATCAAATGAATCGATTTCTTTAATTGGGTAGTTCAAAAGAATTAAATCAGTAAAGGGAATCGAAATACTCATCACAACCAAACACTGTTTTTAAGCAGATAAATGTCTTTACCTAATTACAGTTAAGTTCTTAACAATTTAAGGTCAAAATAAATTGGTGGTACATTTAAATTCCTGTGAATAGTATGGCAAGCCAAAATGTTGGGAACCTTTGCTTCAGACAAAAAATGCAGAGAGTCTTTAATGTCCTGAGCAATAACAGTTAGAAAAACTAATTCTCAAAAAAGAAAAATCTAGTAAACCTATAATGTAGTGTTGATTGGCGAAATTCACCAAAGGTTTTTTTGTAGTAAAAATGCTGTGTTCACCTGTTTCCTTGTTCACATTTTCACAGTCATTTGCCATGTGGCTGGCTTAGACAAATGTTTTTTTCCCAGTGCTTTTCCCCATGATGCTTTGTGAGACCAGCATGGTATCCCAGAGCTGTGTAATCCAATGTTGGAATGGACAGCCCCTGAGTATATAATTCTGATCCTAGTAATGAGCTAAAATTAATGGAAATCTTTCGAATACATTTAAAAACAAAATGTGTATACATAAAGAGATCAGAAATGTCATTTTATTTGTGGTTTAAAGGTAATGTCTTTTTATGTGGACTTATATATGACCTGCATGTAATATGTGAGCCAACCCTTTTAATAATATTACCCAGAGTGCTGTGCAGTTGATGCTAATAGGAAGGAGTGAAGAATCCACATGCACTATTTGGTAGTAGCAGTAGTGAATGAGCAAATAAATCAGGGAAAAAAAACAAAACTTATTTTCGGTTTGAGAGAGGTGAGTACTTGTAATGGAATCTTTGCAGGGTAAGCTTTAGTGAATTCATGCTTCCTATCTAGAAGAAATGTTACTCCACTGATATTTAATTGTATTAATTTTACCTCATGGAGACACAGTGATGAAGAGGTTATCACTGCTGCCTCATAGTTCGGGTTACATATTTGGCCACAATAATTGGTTCAAACCAGTTTTTCCTTCCCCACTGAGTTCAATGTACTTGTTGGGAAAATTCCTAAACGTTTGAGGTTTCGCCAAACTTGAGGTGACGCAAATTCAGTGGGTTCAACTCTCCACTAGTAAACAACATACACAGATAGAAGCTGGTTAAGGGTACATTTTGCACACATTTTTTCTTCATTCAGATAAATATCGATATGTGAAAGAAATTAGCAAGTAGGGTGGTAGGTAGTAGTACTTCAAAATTCAACAGGAAATTTTTGCAAAATGTCAGCGAATGGAGATTGATAATCTAAGTGTAGCTGAATGACCTGAGCTTGTCCAAATTGTTCTTATATTCTTAAACTAATGAAGAAACCCACCAAAAAGGTTCTGTCAATAAAAAGGTACAAATAAAACCGTTTACATTCTTTACACCAGTAATGACTTTTTTCCCTAAACAATAGCTTACACAGGAGGTATGAAAAGTGTTAGTGTTGAAGTGTTAGTGAAAAGATTTGGATGATATGGTTTTTAAAATCTCAGTAATGACATTTAGCAGCTACAAATATCTGTTCCATTGATAAAGACTAACTGTGTAATTTGTGGACACTAATATTTAGCAAAAACGGTACTCGTGTGTTATAACTTCGACACTCAACCCAAATAGCGCTTCTCCATTCACTCCTCATTTGAGAATCATAAATTTAATTTCGTCGACCCGGAGACGTTAGCTCACACACAACAAAAGTAATGTTTCAAAAGTAATTAAAAATGAAATTTTACGTATTCTTGTTATTGTTTTGTAAATAAACAAATGTAAAAAATGATTAATTTTTCTCTTGCCTCTTATATGCAACAACTCTTCTCACCTTTTAGTTACGTCCATTCAACTTCCTTGATGAATTGTGCAATTTTGCTGAATTGGTGTGCAACGGATAACAGAGAACTTTATCATCTGAGACCAATAGGTAAGAACTGACTCTTGAGATTTTTATAAAAAAAAACAACAAAGTGAATCTCCATACATTACATGTAAGGCAGCGACGTCATCTTAAGTATGGTACCTTTTTGTTGTGTAAAACAATCTTAGATATATGAGCGGTTTATTAATATTCTCTGTGATACACACAAACCTTTCACATCAAGCCCTGTTCACCAATAGTTGAGTGTGGCTTGTGACTGTCCATTTGTGAGACCTCAGTGACCATGTTGTTCAGATATCACCTGAAAAACCTACTTTTTCCATTTTCGTTTTAATCTGCAATCACTGCTAATTAAAAGCTAACTCTTTTGCATTTACGATTCTAATAGTTGTCTACCAGTTGTGCTAATTCTTAGTGTTAATTAAAACCTGTGTATATTTAGCACCTTGTTTTTATCTGAATGTCATACTCTCCCTAGAGTCTCAGTATTTCATAATAATTTGACTTGGGTTTGCCTTGTCTTGTTATCTTCCGTTGTATCTTGCTGTACACAAGTCCTAAAGTCATTGTATCTGGTGACATTTTAGACATACCGTACACAGAATGCAAGGTTCTGCATGTACAAAATATTCATGTTGTATAGTATGTCACAAGGTTTGTTGATACATTTATTTGTTGAAATGATACACAGTGAGAGTGGCAGTATTATATTTATATACCTTAACAACATTTTCTCTTTACAAGATCATTTGGGCCCAGGGTACATCCTAACAGCACTGACTGCAAGACAGAAACCAGTATTGGATCCATGACACAGGATACTCATGCATTGCTGACTTAGATTCACTAATGAAACTAACAAACATGTAAGCTGGAGTGATTTGGAGTGCCAGGAGAAAATCCACATAGACTTAGGGAGAACATGCCAACTCCACACAAACCGTAGCCAGGCTGGGATTTGAACTGAGGACTAAGGAACTGTAAGGGCAGCAGCATTACTATTGTGAATACAGTAACTGTTTTGATGTGAGGCAAGTTGTGTTTATCAGTTGCAGTTTGCCACAATAAAAATAAAAAAATATTCTCATTAATGTGTGTATCAAAAGGAAAAATGCTAAACTTCATTTTAGTAGGTAAATTTTGACAAATGCACCTACATCTAAATGAGGCAAACTAGGTTACACGCAGAAAGTCAAAGAGCAGTGGAGTAGGTTTAAAAGTATATTTCAAACATTGCAGGACAAGCTCATTCCTAAAAAGTTAGAATTGTTAGGAAATTTAAGAGATGGGAGAAATTACAAATGTAAAAGCAGTTGTATAACACAACAAATACAACACAAATACAGTCAATCCTCAATATTTGCACATTTACCTTTTGCAGTGTCAAGCATTCACATGATTTTATTAGCAACCTCATTCACACTTTTGCGTTAGAAACCACAGACATTCTTGGGATTCACGGCTATGGGAAGCAGAGAAAAAAAAAAAATAAGAGGCACGATGCATGCAAGTTTTGGGAGCGGCTCATATCCTACTTGGCGCTTCACTGGTCTTGTTCACCCTACCATTGTAGATTAAAGAACTCTTCATGCATTTGTTGCATAGTTTAATTGTTTTGGTTGAAAAATCAACTTTTGTGTTGCAATTGTGCCCCCAAAGCTTAGCGTAAGTCCTTCGAGTTCTAAGCCCAAGCATGCAAAGTCAGTAATATGGCATAGTGACAAAATAAAGGTGTTAGATAAAGTTGGTACTGTAATGTCGGCAGCCACTGTCAGCAAGAGACATCAAGGCTTCCGATCACATCATTGATTGCAGCCTCAAGGTTAAACATCACCTTGCCTCTGCTATGCCCCCATACTCTGAGGCCCTTAAGGATCTCAAATGGCACATGAAGCAGACGTTGCTTTTGGACTATTGCATCTGTGCATCTTTCACAATCTCCAACACAATCTGTCAACCGTGAAGGACAGAGTGTCTGAGATGATGTTGAGTCTCAACATCTTATGACAGCAGCAACTGAAGTTTTTCTTATTGAGAATTTAGCACAAAAGGTCACAATATTCTAGGGAATGACTAGCGAGAAAGTGTTTTTCATGTTACCAATTTTATTTTGTGTATAACACTTTATGGGTTATTTCATGGTTACTGTGTTATGAAAATTATACATTATCAAAAATGTTTTTTTTTATAAAAAATTCTATACAGAAAAGTGTATTTTGAGCAATCTGTAGTGAAAAGTTATACATTTTGGTGGTCGCAGGGATTCAACCCCCTGTTTTCCATAGATTCAACGTATTAATATTTGCCTTTTTTACTTTCCCACTGTTTTCTAGCAATGTTACCACCACAAGTTGAGGATTGACTGTAACTCCAGCTCTAACTGCAAGGCTTACTAGGATGTGACCATAGTGGTTAAAATAATATTGGGAATCCTAAAAGAAACTTAAAGAGAAATACTGCGAAAACACGAAAAGTTGAACCCAAAGGTTTTGTCCGTGTTTCGGTTAATATATTAATACCAGTAACGGCAGACTGCACGATAATGTGCAGTGAATACACTTGACTTGAGTATTCATAGTTTTCATTCTCTTTCTCTGTACATTTTCCATTTGTTTGCTCAGAGGTTGATGCGCTTGCTGCTTCCTGAGCAGCTCTTCTTTTCTCCACTCTAGCGGCCCGCTTCTTTTCTTTCATCAGCATCTTTTCGCGTTAAAACTGAGTAAGTCATTGTTTGAGTGTGTTTTTCTTAAGTGCCAGCTTAAGTGAAAAATTAAGTCTTCAATCTGCCTCAAGAATGATTTAAGATATGAAGAGGTAGGGGATGTTACGGCGAAGGTGGTAGGGATGAGAACGGCGTCAGTACGCATGCGCCTCACGGCCACCCTGCTGGCTGCTGCCGAGAGTTGACTCTACAATAAAACAAAATCAAAATAAAAGCAGGAATAACCTTGGAGGTCAATCATCACCCCGAAGCGTATAGTAGACGTCATGTAGTTTATGTGTACGGAATTTCAGGTCAATAGGTCAAATGGTTTGCAAGCTACAGGTGGTTTAAAATACTGGACAGACAAACTGACAGCCACGATAGCGTATTATATAAGAAGTGAAAGCAGAGAGAGAGAGAGAGAGAGAAGTGTTATTAGCATTGAAAAGGCTGAAATTAATTAAATCACTGGACTGCATAACTTTGGGAAGTTACTGATTTCATGAAATCACTGCACACTGGCATTATTCTTGGACTCTAGCAAATGTTGTTTAATTATATAAATAGATGATTGGTCTGATCCTAGTAATTAGAAAATATTGAACAATGCATGCAAAGTATTGGTGTATGACTACAATGAATATGATTTTTGACAGGGCTGTGGTGTTTAACTAATATGCTAGAATTCCATGAGGATGCAACCAAATGTTTTCATCAGAGGGGCCCATACGATATTATTTATCTTGATTTTTCTAAAGGTTTTTGATATTGTATTGCATAAGAACTAGTGATCAAACTAAATGAATTGTAAGTTGAAGGCATACATTGTAACTGGATGGAAAATGGTCTTAAACATAGAAAGCAGAGGATTATGGTGAGAAGAGCTTTACCTAATTAGTCAAAACTAAAAGTGGTGTTCCTCAGTGATCAGTGTTGAGGTCACTGCTCTTTTATTAATTTAATTGAATAATCTCGATAAAAAGGCAACTAAAAAGCTGTTTAATATTGCAAAAGACACTATTGAATACCCTAGAGTCAGCAAAATAATTAAAAATGGATCTGAACAGAATTTAGACTTAGACATTGTAGTCACCAGGAGATGCAACTATGCCCCAAACCCCTCAGACAGCCCTTCTCACACAGCTCCAGATTATAGGCACAGTTCATTTCTCCACAAATGCCTGCCACAGGCCTTACCTCACACTCGGGTCTGCACAAACAGCATAAACTATTTTTTTCTCTTTAATCTTCTTTTCCTTTTGTCTTCCTCAACTCCTCCTCAGACTTGTAATTTCAGGTGTGACCAAGGGGTACTTTTTTGTCAGAATGGAATGATACCAGAAGTACTCCTGGGTCTAGGGTTATGAGGTCTTCCAACTACTCAGTTAGACAAGCTTGGAGTTGGAAGAGGAACTGAGACCAAGACACTCCAGCAAGGAGCAGGAAGAAGAGTCAGTGTGTCATGGAAGAGGAAGGGAGAGAGATACAATGGAGGCGAAGCATAGGCTAAACTAGACAGCTCTGTAACGTAAAGGAGGGAATAGAAGGACATATACTTTGCTATTTTGTTCACCCTCTTTTATATTTTGTGTATCCTTCCATTTATGACGTTCCTCTATAAAATGCCTTTACTTTCCATACCTGTACTGTTCTGTTGTTTTTCGGGGTATGGGGCCTACTCCAGGGTGTCTTTATCTGGTCAGAGTGTTGAAAATCCCGAAAGGAATTAGTAAGGTACGTAGAAGTGAGTAGTTATTTTAAAATGAGTTCATCAACAAGAACACAGAAGCATAGATGGGAGCCTTTTAAAAACTCAACTGAATGATATTTTACAAAGGTTAAATGAATAGGAATTGACAGGCTATGTTGGGATGAATGGCCTGTTCTTGTTAAAATTGTTCACGTTCTGATAGTTAAAATAAATGTCTAATAGGAAGCATGGTGAAGAAATGATTAGGACAATTCTGCCTCACAAATTCAGTGTCTAAGGTTTGAATCCTTCACTCGGTGAGTGACAGTGTCAAGTCTGAATTTTCTATACATGTTTTCATTAGACTTTCTTTACTGTGCTTTCCTTTTCACATCTCCAAACATGTGCACGTTTGGTTAGTTGGTGCTTATAAATTTGACATTATTTGAGTGCGAGTAAGGGTCTGTGCACTTATGTCCAGAGTCTGTCCCTTCCTTGTGCACAATGTTGCTGTGATAAGCTCCAGGCCCCATGAGCCTGAATTAGAATAAATGGATTTGAGAATATTGTATTGTTATTGTGTTAAATGTTTACTTTTAATTCCAAAATAATATGCAAATTTTCTCTGATCATTATTTTGCTAACCTTAGAGAAGTATGCATTTAATGTTTGATTTAATAAAATCATAATTATAGGTTCAAATTACTAACCGGAGCATCCTGGTCTCTGTCTGCAAGGAATCGGCTGGCTCTCACTGTGTCTGCATGGGTTTTTCTCAAACTATACTATTTATTCCCTACATCCCAAACTTATGCAGAATCGGTAAATCAGAGTCTCTAGAGTGAAGTTGTGAGTGTGCCATGCAAAGGTCTAGCACCTTGTTTAGGTCTGGTTTGCATCCAGTGCCATCAGTATAGGCTGTGGCTCTCCATGACCCTAAAATGAATTAAGTGGACTCGGATGGTACTTGGCATGTCACTGGATGATTATAGTTCATGTTTTTCTCTTTGTAACAATATAGGCAATGGTAGGTGTCTGTGTTACAGCGTGTACAGCAAATTTCTCCTTGCAGTGTGGATATAAAAACAATTACAGAAAGCTATAATAAAATGTCTTCATCACCAATAGCTGGAGTTACAAATTGTACCATACTATGAAAAATATGTGATTGAAAGAGACTGAATTTGTCACAAGCTTGTCTTAGAGAAAATAAGCAGTCAAGCCTTGTGAAATGAGGCATTCAGACATAAACTCCTGATGAATGAGCCACATCTATTAAACGGTTTATCTGCAACGGTTTTCCAACAAAGGTACATTTTTCAACTGGTCATTTACAGATTTCAGAAATCAATCAGTACTCACTCTTGTTAGACAGAAAGTACAAATTCTACCAGTTTTTTAAAGAAATCAGTCAGTCTGTTCATCAGTTGAGGGTCATGGGGGTGGGATGTCAGATAATCTTAGAATCTTGAAATGCAAGGCAGGAACCAGTGCTGCAAAAAGGGCCAGTGAAGCATTTGGCTCATAAGGCATACTCAGGCACACACACCCCTACAAGCACTCACAGTGGCACAGTTTAGAGGTACAAGTTCAAGACGTGAGAGGAAGCCGCAGTACCCAGAGAAAAATCAAGTACATACAGAGAAAGCATGCAAACGCTACTCAGAAAACAAGTCGTGGATTCTAATCTGGTCTCCTCGAGGTGTATGGTGGAGATGCTAAGCACAGAACAAACATGCAGTGCCAAAAACAAAATAACTTTTTTCAGAGTAGGGTAATGTATATGCTTATAGAGGGAAAATGACCAAAGTATTTCACTGCCTCATCTGTTTCAATTAATCCTGACTTTTTTTTTTTTATTATAATGTCTTTTAAAAGTTAGGTAGTTTTCAGTCAACAATCACAGATAAGAATTGCATTTAATGAGTAATAATGGGTCAAACATTGATTCATGAGTTGCCCATGGTTAAAGAATCCTGTGCTAATACTGACAAACTGACAAACACCATAACCAGTTTAATGGAAGACACAAATATATCTCAACAAGAAGTCATTGGGTTACCAAGGATTTAAAACTGCTAAATGCAACAAACATGGAATTTTGATACAGAACTATTGTATAACTGAACAGAAAGGACTACAAAAAAGATGAGGAAACATGAAATCAAGAGAGTAAAGCAAAATATAAGTACAGGATTGAAAATGAACTGTGTACTGATAATTCAGGTTTGTTGTGGAATGATATGAAGATGATGGCCGACATTCATACTAAAAGCAATAACCATGTGGAATTGATGGGGTTAAAATTGACTTTCATTTGACTCAAAAGCCATTAATGACTTAAAACTAAACATTTTACCTACTCCAATCATGACATTAATTTAGAAGTGGATTAAGTGAAAGCTAGTAAATAAAACCCAGGCCTATCTGGACCCTTACTAATTTGTGTACAGACCAAAGATTGGGGTGGAGGATGCTACAGCTACACTTCTGAATCTGCTGAAGGAGCACTTGGAAGGCTCAAAAACCTTCTTATTTCTTATCTGCTTTCTATACAATCCTGCCTTACATTTTAGCTGAGAAACTGAATGATACATTGTTTGGACCCTAACCTGTTGGTCTGGATCTTGGACTTGAGTGTCGATGGCTGTATTTTTTTTGGTCACCTTACTTCTTCCACTAGATCACTTCAAATCTTTTATGTGTCTCCTCTTCTGTTTATTTTGAATATACATTGCATCCAGAAAATATTAAGACCCCATCACTTTTACACATTTTGTTATAATGTGGCCTTATGTTTAAATTGTTTAACTTCATATTTTCCTTTATCAAGCAATGCTCAATACCCTAGAATTAAAAAGTTAAAAACAGGATTTTTTTAGACATTTATGAAAATGTATTAAAATAGTAAAATTGAAATATCACATTGACACAAGTATCCATTACTCAGTCCTTAGTTGAAGCACTTTTGGCAGTGATTCTAGCTTGGAGTTTTCCTCGATATGACACAACAAGCTCCACAACACCTGAATTTGGGGAGTTTCTGCCATTCTTCTCTCAAAATCTTTACAAGCTCTGCGGGGTTGGATGGAGGTTTTGGTGGACAGCTGTTTCAGGTGTTCACAGAGATGTCTGATTGGGTTCAAGTCCGGACTCTGGTTAGGCCACTTAAGAACATTCACAAAGTTGTCCCTGCATCACTATTCTGTTGCTTTTTCTTTTTGCTTAGGGTCATTGTTCTGATGAAAGGTGAACCTTACACTTAGAGTGCTCTACAGCAGGTTTTCATTAACTATATATCTGTACTTTGATCCATTTAGTTTTCCATCGACCTTAACTAGTCTCCCAGTCCTTGCTACAGAAGAACAACTTCAGAGCATGATGCTTCCACCAGCATGCTTCACCCCTGGAATGGTATTGTGCAGGTAATAAGCACTGCCTGGTTTCCTCCATATCTGGTGCTTAGAACTGAGGCCAGACAGTTCAATGTTGGCTTCAACAGACTATAGAATCATTTTTTTCACAGCCTAAGAGCCATTTAGGTGCCTTTTCACAAACTTCAGGTGGGCTTTCATGTGTGTTTTACTGAAGAACTGCTTGGAAGTTTCTCCCATCTTTACGCAAGTTCTCTGGAGCTCAGCCAGACTGACTAACAAGTTCTTGGTCACCTCTCTTATCAAGGCCCTTCTCTCACAATTGCTCAGGTAGCCAGATCTAGGAAGAGTCCAAACATCTTCCATTTAAGAATTATGGAGGCCACCGTGTTCTTGGGAACCTTCAATGCCGCAGACCTTTTTGTAGCCTTCCCCAAATCAATAGCCTTACCACAATGTTGCCGCTAAGCTCAGCAGGCAATTCTTTGCACCTCACGTCTTGATTTTTGCTCTGATACACACTGTCAACTGTGGGACCTTCTATAGACAGGTGAGTGCTGCCCTGATCATGTGCAATCAACTGAATTGACCACAGGTGGTCTCCATACAAGGTGAAGAAACATCTCAGCGATGATAAGTAGAATTTGAGCCTTTTTTCAAGTGTCATAGCAAAGTGTCTGAATACTTGTGTCAATGGGATATTTCAGTTTATTTCTAATAAATTTCACTTTGTCGTCATAAGTGTTACTTGATGTGGATAAAAATTGAATTTAAATAATTTGAGCAGAAGGGTGCAATATAACAAAACTAGCTGACACCCGCCGTAGCATATGGCGGTATAAGAATAGGAACGGAAAACGGTGAGAAAGGAATTCAGAAATCAAGAACAAATAAATACTTCTTGAAATACGCAGTTGTGAATAGGTGTTTTGGTGAAGACAACAGATAATGAGTCAAAAGATCTAACCTTAGAAAAAGCCGCATACAACTGACCGTGGGTGAAGACTGGTTGTTGTAGATTAACACAAATCTTTGCAAACGTTTGTCCTTGGGACTTGTTAATAGTCATGGAGAAGGCGAGTCTGAGTGGGAATTGTGTGTGTTTAAATTTAAAAGGGAGATAGAGATGATGTTGTACAAAAACCTGTTGACAGAGAAGATACTGTCGTTCATTTTATAACAAAGGCTTAGGAAACAACCGTCACAGTATAACGAAAATACAATGGAGCGAAACCAATGCCAATGGTCGACAGAGTACCTTTCTGTAGCAGGCTACGGAAAAGACTCCCAGGTGCACACATGGCTGAAGTGAAAGGTCAGGGTATAGGGCTGTGACATGACACCAATGGGGGTCATGAAAGAGGAGCGGGGAACGCGGTAGTCCGAAGGAGGAATAGAAATGGAGAAAAGTGGCATGGGGGTGTATGGGAGCCTCAGGCAGTGTGGAGAAGGGTTTGGAAGAGCAATAATAGGAATTGAGAAATGCCGTGTCGGCTGCATGTGGGCAGGACCGGTTTTGAAGAGAAACCGCAAGCAGTATGGGGAAGGGTTTAGAAGAGGACGAATAGCAATCAAGAAATGCCATGTCGGCTGCGTGTGGGTAGGACCACTTTTGAACAGGAAGCAGGACGAACCAGAAGAGAAATATATATGAGATGTGTAAAAAGTGAAGGGGTCTGAATACGTTTTTGAATGCACTGTAAATAACGACAGGAGTTTATTACAGGGCAGGCATATCTTCAAATCTGTGAATAACTTGTGGGCAATCGTGGATCTGTTGATGAGTTTGCTCAGTGTTGTGAATATTCCTTTTTACAGCTAAACATCTCTAAGCCCAAGGATATGGCTGTAGCTTTCTGGGCTTCCCTTCCTCCCCCTCCTGCAAAAGTAATGAAAGGTCACAGAGTGGATATGATGGAACACTACAAATACATACAGTAGGAACAATCTTATATATAAACGTCTACGCATGGAAGTGTGTGCGTCTGTCTGTCCATCACGGAAGTGCGTGGTGGCCTGGAAGTGCGAGGCTATAGCATGAAGCTCAAATAGCCAGTAATGCGGCCCCAAGTTCACGAGTTGGAAGAAGAAAGAAGTACGAGGCTACAGCATGAAGGTGAAAGAAAGTGACTCTGTCGCCAAAGTGAAAACGCTGAGGAAAGACAAACGAGAGAAACTCGCTTAGCCGCTGATAGACAAGGGGGGGCGAGCACAACTGCAAAACATAACCGCCGACTTTGCATTTCAATTTTTTTCTGACAATTTCAATAGTTTCTAGCAGCCCAGACTGTTTACAGCACAGGCTTACACAGCTAGTAATTGATTATAGGCTAACCATTAATTTCAGCATGGAACAAATCTGTAGAAAAAGCAATTCCTTCTATCTAAACCCACAAGTTCTAAGGTGAACAATGCTATAATGAGACCTTCCCATAAGTCTTTTATCAAATCTTTTGCCAGATTTGCTGTAATGCATTGTAGTGGAAACAACCACGTTTAAGAACATAAAATGTCTAAACAATATTGTTAAAATAAGCGGTAAAATTATTGGTTTGTACCCGTTTTCTGTTACTGAACTATATCACAAACAAGTTAGAAAAAATACAGACTCAAATCTGTCAGACTGTAGCCACCCTCTGCTTCCTGAGTTTCCTTTGTTGCCATCAGACTGAGTATTTACATTCTCAGGGGTCTAGAGGAACACATTTAAGAACTCTTTTACCCCCACAGCCATAGGCAAATTGAATTTTAGTAGTTATTGAGATCCTGCTGTATTCTGAATTATTATGATATACTGCTAGTGTTCAGTATTCTTATTTGTAGAAATCTTATGGGGGTGTGTGCACAGATTGTAACAATGATTGTCTTGCATTGTTTCTTGGCTTATTTTCATGTATCTGTGTAACTTCCTGCTGTAAACAAATTTCCCTCTAGGATAATAAAAGTCTGCCTGCCTACCTCATGTTGTGTGGAATTAGTTTTCTTTTCAGAAATGATTTGCACAGAGTACTTATTAGGCACAATCAGGGTTTGGAATAAACAGAGAATTTTGAACTTGCTTCTTGCCATCTAAATGCTGTAAGTGCTTTGTACTTGTTTAGGCAAATCAGCCCAAGAGATAGAAATAACCCACTGCTTCCAGCTGTTAGAATGTCTTTGATAGGTCTAGAGTGTTAGGTGTAACAGAGCTGGTCCAGCGGGGCACCTTTTAAATCCAGCACAGAGAATAAAGAAGGCTAAAGTAATGGGAACTAATTTATTAGGCAACTTGACACACAGTTCCACCTAGTGTACAGGAAGGAGACATCCTTGATAATGTGCATGATTTTCTGGGCAGAGATGCCCTGTGCCGATCTGGCTTGACTATGAAGTTATTTGTTGCATATGTTCGACTTGATTATATGCAATGTTACTTTCTTCAATAATAAAATTAAATTAAAAAAAGAGAGAAAGTGAGAGAGAGTGATGCTCTGTACCCTGTGAGCATTATCCAAATTGCATGGCTTTTATTCTTAATAATAGGCTGCCAGATCTACAAAACAAATAGAAACAGCCATGTACAAAGCTTAGGAGCAGAACTGAGAAAGTGGTCTGCTCTGAAAGTTTGCTTGTGCCAAATGACAGTTCTTCTAAGTTTAAAGTGCATAAATGATAGACACAGGGACATTTTAGGATTTTATGAACACATTAGCCTTATACTACTGACATTTTGGGACTATGATATGCTAAGCAGGCAAATGCAGGGGTTAGCTGAAGACTCTTTTAATTAGAGTCAATTCAAATAATTTTGTTTTCTATCATTCTAATGCAGCCTTGAAATAATTTAAACAAATCTTTTGCAGTAAATGCTGTGATTCTATGAAGGGCACAAGTTGACCACCTGAAAGCTTCTTGTGGTTTAAAACTGCAGTGTCCCTTATTGTCTTGCTGGAAGTATAGCTGCCTGCCTGCAGACGGTGCATCTCAGTTAAAATAATTTAAATGAATTTACATCTTTTAGAAAAGATAGACTAAATGAAATAGATAAGTGGCCAAATATGGAACATATGAGAAAATTGAAATACCAGTTTGCTTAAATAAGTGTGGCCAGAATAACAAAAATGAAATTTTCAGAAAGGAAATCACTGGGGCTCTTAAGTGCTGAAGCTAGTGACGCCCCTGTCATTATGCTAGTCTGCATTCTCCCATCTTGTAAGAGAATTTATAATATTGATTACTGATTTCACTATTAGAAATAAAAGTGGATACAGAGGAGGTTAAAGGCATAGTGAAAATATACTTATAAGGAAATAATCAAATATAATTCTTTTTAAACAAGAAAAAATTAATAAAATATCAGTTTTACAAACAAATGTTTATGTCAAAGAGAAGGCACACTTTGTTATGTCTGAATTGAAAAAAATATTCACAACCACACAAAATATTTTAAAACAATAGGTGATATCGTTCTTACTGAGCTTAGCTCTGCAGTTTTATTGCTGACGATACAAATAGTCTCTGCAGATACAGTATTCACATTTGCACTTGATAAGAACCCTCAGTGCCAGTATGCAGTTGATAGTAGACTTCTTGGGTGTAAAACCAGACTGCTCCGCAAGTGATCACGGATCCTATTGAAGATGACCCTAGCAAGGACCTTACCCGGCACCGAGAGTAGTGTTGTCCCTCCCTGTAATTGTCGCAATCCAGGCAATCACCTTTCCCTCTCCAGATAGGGACAAGTCCCATTTGTCAGTCAGTTTGGATGACTCCTGTCTTCCAAGTGGAAGCAAAGATTGCTTAGAATGCAAGGAAGACAGCCTTACCACTAGTCTGGAGACGTTCACCCCGGATACCACAAATCCCTGCAGCCTTCACTACCCTCAGCTGATTCACCATGTGTGCAATCTCAGTGAGATTGAGTGGTTCACAGCTTTAAGAACTGTGGATCCAGAGCTGTCCAACGTCCTAGCTGGAGGATTGCTTTAAACAGCTACTCAAACTAGCCAGCCCAGCAGGTCACAACTCCAATGTAATCCGTAAGGACCATTCCATCACCTGCTCTGACTGTGACTCTTTGAGGAACAGATTCAGATGTGTGTAATGCTTCATTTCCTCTGTAAGCAGGACATGGTCACTAGACTATAGATGGTGTGTCACTTTCTCACAGATTCCTCTAACAAACGCCTCCTTATCTGCCCTCAGAGTCCTCGCAGACGCCTTTCTCAGTTCCCGGTACAGACCAGAGTTGCCATCAAGCCATGCACTGCGCATCCTCTCTATGATATCCAGGGTGCACTGCAAGCTGAAATACCTCCTTCTGGGAACACCGGCAACACCAACACAACCCTCAGCAACCTTTGAACGTCTTGTCATGAAAGGTCTCCCACATCACATTAGGATTGGTGGTGGAACCAAAGCCTGCAAGTTCCTAACAGAAACTGCATGCAAACACATTAGAAATAGCCTGATCTTGGAGTCTGGCAAGGTCCGGCCTCATTCTCCTAGTAGGTGGTAGCATACTAGACCTAAGCTAGTTCTTCAGAGTAGCAGCAACAAGTCTGTGATCAAAATTCACAAGCTGGGCACTTCTGTAGACCCTGCAGTTCTGTAGGAGCCTCCAGCAACTGTCCACGAGGATGTGATCGTTCACCACACCACCAGTATTGGAGTACCAAGTTCCAGCGGCTCAGGGTGCTGGAACTGGAGCAGTCTAGTTTTACACCTAAGAAGTCTACTATCAACAATACTGGCACTGAGAGTTCTCAAATAGCACAAACGCGAATATCGGCAGAGTTTCTTTGCAGGCTTTGTCGATTTTTGTAAAGCGTTCAACTCAGTTGAGCCCCTGTGGGAAATCTTGAGACTTTACGGGATAGCCCCAAAGTTGCTGGATATCATGGTTGGCCTGTACAATGGCACTGTGAGTGCTGTGCAGAGTGGAGGCAGAACCTCTGTGTTCTTCCCAGTTGATGCCAGGGTTCCCCAGGGGTGTGTTCTTGCTCCTACTCTGTTTAATGCTTGCATGGACTGGGTGTTGGGCAGGATCGTGGGGTCCAACAGCTGTGGGGCATCTGTTGGTGAAGAAAGATTTGATGATCTTGTCTTTGCTGATGATGCTGTGATCTTCACAGAGTCAATATCCTCACAGGTGGCACAGTGGTAGTGCTGGTGCTTTGCAGTAAGGAGATTGTGGGAAACTGTGGGTTTGCTTCCCGGGTCCTCCCTGTGTGGAGAGCGCTTTGAGTAGTGAGAAAAGCGCTATATAAATGTAAAGAATTATTATTATTATTAAAAAGAATTATTAATGGAGGTTCTGATTGCGGCTTTCTAGAAACTGAGCAAGTAGTCTGAGTGTCTGGGCTTGCGAGTGTTCTGGATAAAAACCAAAATCCAAGCCTTTAATGACCTTTTGGGCACAACTATCAGCAGTGTGTCTGTCTGTGGAGTGAACGTTGACCTTGACTCTTCCTATGAAGTCTGTAGGCAGATTGGAAAAGCATGGGGGGGGTCATGAGGTCAAAGGAGTGTGTGGCTCTCCCGATATCTCTGCAAAAGGATGAAGGTCCAAGTCTTTAGAGTCCTCGTATGTCCTGTTTTGCTATATGGTTGCAAGACTTGGACTCTATCCAGTGACCTGAGACAAAGACTGGATTCCTTCGGTACTGTGTGTCTTTGGATGAACCTTGGGAACCACTGGTTTGACTTTGTGTTGAACAATAAGGTACGTTACTTACATTGTGAGGAAGTGTCAGTTACAGCACTATGACCATGTGGTGCAATTCCCTGAGGGTTATGCGAGAAAAAAAATACAAAAAACAAAAAAAAAAAGACAACAGTTTTGAATATTAAATCTTCAACAAGTTCATCAACCTATAAGACATATAATCAATTTTAATTTGCTCTATGCATATTCAGAATGAATGAAGATACGTACATTAATTGCTATTTTTCAAATAATGGATTATCAGAAACATGGATGAGATGGCTAGTCATGACGTTACAAAAATTTCCTGAACAAGTAATACATTCACAATTGAAAGGATTAACGAGGCCTACTGAGAGAAATGCAGGGAAATTACGTGTCCAGCATCAGGAAGTGATCAGGTCTGAAAACTCACTGAATGAAGAAGACAAATCCAGGCAGCTTATATTTTTTTATTGTAGAAGTACAGGGCATTACCAAGTGTTGTGTCTGAAGCTAATGAATATCTATTTAGGTGGGGTTCTTCGGGTGAGTACTTGTTGTTCAATGTAAAAATAGTTTAGAACTGCCTGTTTGTCTGAAATAGAAAATCCATAACTGTGCCCCAATGGATTCAGGAGCTAGAATTAATTTTGTTAGACCCTTTAAGTTACCGATTTATAGAAATACCAACTACGTGAAGATGGGGTCATATCATATTAATTTAATAATTGTTCAGTACCCCAATTCCTTTCATATACTGATTATTCAGATGAATTAAATAAAAAGAAAATTAGCAGTTACTTCCACATTGCTTTTATCAAATCATATTATGTGATATCAGTCATTGTCCAACCCGCTATATCATAACACAGGGTCACGGGGGTCTGCTGGAGCCAATCCCAGCCAGCACAGGGCGCAAGGCAGGAACAAACCCCAGGCAGGGCGCCAGCCCACCGCAGGGCACACACACCAAGCACACACTAGGGACAATTTAGGATTGCCAGTGCACCTAAACTGCATGTCTTTGGAATGTGGGAGGAAACCCACGCAGACACGGGGAGAACATGCAAACTCCACGCAGGGAGGACCCAGGAAGCGAACTCAGGTCTCCTTACTGTGAGGCAGCAGCGCTACCACTGCACCACCGTGCTGCCCAATGTGATATCATCTACTGTTAAATTCTGCTCCATACTTGTAATATTTTTATTTTTATACTGTATTGAGGATTACTTATGTTCTGTTCTGTGTAAGGTGGCATGGTGGCGCAGTGGGTAGCGCTGCTGCCTCGCATTTAGGAGACCCGGGTTCGCTTCCCGGGTCCTCCCTGTGTGGAGTTTGCATGTTCTCTGCGTGGGTTTCCTCCAGGTATTCTGATTTTCTCCCACAGTCCAAAGACATGCAGGTTAGGTGGATTGGCGGTTCTAAATTGTCCCTAGTGTGTGCTTGGTGTGTGGGTGTGCCCTGTGGTGGGCTGGCGCCCTGCCCGGGGTTTGTTTCCTGCCTTGCGCCCTGTGTTGGCTGGGATTGGCCCCAGCAGACCCCCGTGACCCTGTAGTTTGGATATAGCGGGTTGAATAATGGATGGATGTTCTGTGTATTGTATTGTGTTGATCCCCTTCTTTTTGACATCCACTGCACGCCCAACCTACCTGGAAAGGGGTCTCTCTTTGAAGTGCCTTTCCCCAAGGTTTCTTCCATTTTTTCCCTACAAGGGTTTTTTTGGGAGTTTCTTCTTGTCTTCTTAGAGAGTCAAGGCTGGGGGGCTGTCAAGAGGCAGGGCCTGTTAAAGCCCATTGCGGCACTTCTTGTGTGATTTTGGGCTATACAAAATTAAATTGTATTGGATTGTATTACAACTTGTCACACACGTGTGTTTAGGAGACAGCTAAAGGGCTTAAATACAGGTAATTCCATGCCAGACCAGGGGGTGGTGGAGTGCACTAATTTTCCCTCTCGATCTTTTGTGGTCGTTTTTGTGACAAACTGTTCAATTCACTCACTGTCTATAGCACTACTGCTTACAGGTATGCTGCATTCACTTATCGGTACCTGAAACTAAAGGTATTGAAAAATATATTTAGGAAAATCTGACCAATGGATTTATAAGCCCATCCATTAGTCCAATTGGATTTGGATTCTTTTTTGATGAGAAAAAAGATGGCTCATTGATACCCAGTACTGACTACTGTACAGAGAGCCTAACAAAATTATTGTAAAATATTTCATTTGATTTTGCTTATTTAAATCAAGTTAATAATTACCATTTTCATTAAATTGTATCTGTGTAGTGCCTATAATCTCATTAGAGAACGAGGTCAGTCGAAGACAGCTTTTAACTCTTTGTCTTTACAGTGGGAGTATTTGGTAATCCCATTTGGGCTAGCCAGTGCTCTTACTGTTTTTCATGTGTTTATTAACAACATTTTTTGGGATGCTCAAGGAGTTTATACTTAAATTTACATTAATGATACAACTTTTTTTCATGATTGTAAGACTAGACTACCCAGGTTCGTGACTGTATGAATTGTTTAAGAAAGAGTATTCATTTTGCCGTTTGTAAAATTAGAGACGTGTGCATTTCACCAAAATTATTTTAAGGTATGAAATCTCTAGGAAGTGATTAACTCCATTATTAATGGCCAGAATATAGTTAGTTTATTCTTCTGAAAAATAAATTATTTAGAATTTATTTATTTCCTCTTGTATCAGTTGATTCATCACCAGGTGTTAAACTTCCAATATTTTCAAATATATAATGTTAAAATAAAAAAAATGCTTTTAATGCACAACAGCAACAGAAAGGCTGACCCCACAGAAATATTATTCTGTCTTATTTTCTTGTATTCAAGCACCACTAATAATCATGAATCATTTTATTTCTGTCTATTGTGGAAAAAATGAACAACTTCTTTAGCTTCCTAGATAAAAATAACAGGACCATGTGATAGAGGGAATACATTTAGTGCTGCTGATTTCACAGCCCCTTGGGAACAAATTTAACAAGCTGCTGCTCCCAGCTCACAAGTAAAGACACTGCTGATGGATTCAACATGTTTGAATCAGCTCCTTTCAAATGTTTCCAGAAAAACACGACAGGAACGAAAGAAAGAAAAAAAATACAACAACAACTTGGAGAGAACAAACCTATAGAAGCTCATTGGCAAAACACAGCATGTGAATTTATGCCTGAATTCAGTCTAAGTGTTGCTTCTCCTACATCCTGACATCCCGGTGCGTGGTACTGTACAGATCAGAAATGTACTGCATGCTGTTTGGTACAAAGAAAGTGACAGAGAAAGAACTGAGTGAGCAAAATATTGTGGCATTCACCACAGTTTCTTGCCTCGCATGGAACATTACAAACTGTCACACAAATGCTAGATTACAATTGGGTTTATGACAAAGGAAAGGTTGCAGAGATTCACATTTATTTTATATGTTGCAGATAAATGAGTGCTTGTACATCAAGTATGCCATTTATTATAAAGACTCCAATTTGACACCTTCTGAAAATGTTTTTTTTAAGTTGTGATAACTTATTTTCAATTTGTGTTGTCTTATCGTTTTGAAATACAGCCAAATCAAATCTAACTGTCTCTGTAACAATACAGTACACTATTTTAGACTATAATGAGGATTGTTTTAGCATAGTTAAAGGTTCTATATTAAATGCATATAGAATGATATTTAATGGGGGAACTGTTTATTTTCTACTCTTGAGTTTGTAAAGCACAGCATTTTCATGCATCCATTACTAAAAATGGGACATACAGAAAATCACATGCTTCATACAGTATGAATTTCTTTTCTGAAATAAAAACTCTTCCAAGTTCAAACTTATCTTGATGTACATCCTTAATGAAACCTTTTAGCAGTTTCGAATAGCAGCTCCCTATTTCAATGAGTAAAACAATTAAACTGCAGAGGACATGCAAGGTGTACTGTATAGGCAAGCTGAATTATTAGTTTATGTACAGTGCTAAATTTCCAACGTGTCAGAATAGCTGGTGGTACTACCTCATCCAAAAAGGGTGCAAGACACATGAAATCTTTTCACTCGTTCAATTTTGCCAGTGCAACATTGTTGGAACTTAGTCTTGTTATAATAGAGCACTGCTATGGACTGTACAGTATCTAAAACTTATATTTTCTATTCTATTTTAAACCTAATGTGGGTGTTTCTATTTTCTTTTAAAACTGTTTTCTAACTACGGTACTATTGCTGACTAGTGTAGATCACCGAAATTTGCCAAAGTATTTTTCCTAGTGAATTTGGTGGGTTTGCTTGTCACCATGTTTGTCAAAAATTTTCCTAAAAATTTGCCATATGGATGGCTTAGACATACATATTTTTTCCTAGTGCCCCATGATGCTTTGGAAAGCCATTGTGACATCTCAGAGCTTCTGCAGCCAATGACGGATAGGACGGCCCCCCAGTATATAATACTTATCCTAGTAGTGGGTTGTTAAAAATTTGCGGAAAACTTCTAAATACATTTAAACACAAAATGTGCAAGAATAAGGAAACAGGAAATGTGTTGGTGTATTCTTGTCTGGTACCCAGGACGGAGTGAACAATTCATATGTTCTAGTGTTGTGTTTATTTGGTGGCAGTAGCAGTGAGTGAGCAAAAGTGTCAGAACAAAAAATAAACTACTTTGAGACAAGTACATACTGGCTATTTAATTTGTCGGGGGTAATCCTCAATGAATTCATGCTTCCTGCTCCTGTTGCCACTGTTTGCAAGAAATGTTACTGTTCTGATATTTAATTCTATTAATTTTATTGGAAAAAGGCATGGTGGCACAGTAGTGGGCACTGCTGTCTCACAGGTCAACTTTCATCTGTGGAGTCAGCTTTCTCTTTGAAATGGTTCCTAGAAACTTTCAACTTATTACTTTTTGTAATTTGCATTGTCTTTTAGTGAAGTCATGGTAGTTTTGTGATGTACCTTGTGATGGTCTTAAACAAGAAAAATGTCATGTAAAGATTTAATTGGCTAAAACTTCAATCAGCTATTCTGTTCTTTCAACAGGATGCCCTCAGTATTTTAGTATATGGCATTGGTGCTTTTCTCTCAAAGACGTGCAGTTGTAACATCCACATTTTTTACACTCATCTTGTGATTGGATCACGTTTCTGTAGATTAGGCAGTACCATTTGAATACGAAGAATATGATGTTCTGTATTGCTGGAGCAAACTATAATGTCATGAGTTTAAATTATTACAAAAACATGTAATTAATTCCCACAGATATCTTTAACAAGTCATTGGAAGTGTGATTGTTAGTGCATGGCAAAATATTTGTAATGATTAGTAATATAATTCAAAGCAATTTGTTAATTGTCACACATACGTACACTATGAAATTAAACGGCAAGAAAATAATAAGGTAAAAAGCATAGCAGGGCATAGAAAAATGTATCTGTATTTATCTTCTTGATGCACTGTGTCACAACTTTTACAAATTACAAGACAAATTGTATGTCACTGTGAACATACTTTTTTTATTGTGGTTTATTTGTTGCCATTTGAATGCTACACAATGATGCAATTATTATTTTGTAATCTTAGATTTTGATTTCTATGGCATGTAACTTTGCTAAAAGATATCAATACATGCATGCGTGCAATGTCATGATGGCCATTATTGTCTAAAGTGTACCAAACACCAAATAAATAGCTTTAAAGAGAAGATCTCTAGTAATCCTAAGAAAACTAGCTTCTCTGGAAAATTCTTTTTGAGACTGTTGTGACGATGTGGGTTCAGCTCCATGTTCCTCTTCTATTAGGGAGCCCTTGAACCCATCACCGTCGGTAATGTCACCGATGAGTTAGACAGTGGGGCAATAAACAATTGAGCAAAGCAATGGTGTATAACAAGTGCAATAGTGCTTTTATTAAAACAAATCCAAAGTGCAAACAAAGTGCAATAGTGCAGTTCCTTCAATAAATAAATAAATAAATAATCCATTAAATGAAAAGTGGAGGTTAAAAATCAATAAACTCTTCTAAAAACCAGGAGGTAAAACAGTACAGGAAGTAACAATGTTAAAATCAAAAAGCACGGTGTCTTCTGTCCTCTGGCAACTCCCCTGCTATACCCGTATGGGCGCTCTACAGGAGAATCGCCCTCCTTGCAGCTGACCTTCTTTCTGCCTGCTTCCGCTATTTGGATTGCCTCACCGATCCCTGGCTCCGGTAGGCTCTTCCAGCCAGCGACTTGAGTTCCACAGTAACCAGGACGCTCATGTGGAATACTCGCCCCAAGTCCAACTCCCGCTGCCTTCCGCATAGAGTCATCCATCTTCTGGTCACTCCCGCCCTGCAGAAACAACTCTGCGGGAGCGACCACTGCTGCTACACTTCGGGTGTCGGCCATACACCCAAAGCTACCAGTACAGCTGCCCGTGAACCTGCACTCACTCGTTCTCCCGCACCGACTTTCTCCTCCTGCTGCTCCCTGCCTCCTCCGTTTCTTTTTATCTTCTACTTTTTCTCTCCCCCTTAACCCGCTCGCGCTTCTCTATATATGCGGAGAGGACATAGCAGCTGCAGCCCATTAGCCACAGGAACAATCATGGATGTGGGCAGTTTCCCACCTGTGCACTTAGGTGAAAACCGCCCACACCGCAGATCGCCCTGCGGGTTGCTAGAGCCACCACGCCCCCTCGCTAAGCCGTGAGCGCGGCGATTATTTATTTAAATAAAACGGCCTTTGCTGCAAGAGCTGTGGACCCATAACATCACAACTGTTTTTACTATTAATTTTGATTTGGTTTGCTTTTACATTAAGCTCAACTCAGTTTGTTAGTTGTTGAATTCTTATATCTTCCGACCCCTGCCACGTCAAGCCTACTCTTCTTGTTTTGCCATTTAAACAGCCTTACATCAGTCTTGGGGTGAGTTTCAGCCAGAGCTGTATACCTGGTTCAAGCATGTTCTTTGTTTATTTAATTTTGTGTTTTTTCTTTCAAATATTATTTTGTATGTTATTAATTCTGTTTGTGGTTTATATTTTGTTTGTTTAATATGTTGGTGTTTTTAAAATTGTTTTCTAATATATTAACAATATTTGTGTTAACATTTTTGCCTTCTGCCTTGTCCCCTTTGTATAGAGCTCAAAGGGGCACTGCACATTCATCCTTGCTGATTTTGGATTTCTGTTTTTTTGATTAACAAGTGTTTTGATTATTGGATTTTTACATTAGATCATCATTATTTTGTCACTATTTTGTTTCTTTTTTTGTGCCTGTCGTAGTTTTGTTCAGTCTTTTTGAATTTATTAATATAAATTCCTAAAGGAACTTAGCTTTGTTTCTTCAGAGTCAGATGTTTTAATGGCTTTCCTCTCATGTTTAAAGAGTTTTTAACCTTTTGATTTTTTTAAAGGCATTAGCTCCATTCTTTTGGGCCTGTGTAGGCCAGAGGTTTGCTATTTGAGTAGGGGCTAGACTACTTGAGGGAGGCCTATTCAGTGGATCCAGACCAATAAAAAGGCCAGATCCAGCTTTTGATGGTTTCTTTTCAGGCTGCAGCCCATTTGTTCTCATTGTGGCAGGACACATAACATGTATTATTATTATTATTATTATTATGTATCAATTTTACTGAACTTATTTTATGAAAATAGCAAAAATTTTGTGACATTTGGAAAGACAAAACAATTTATATTTTACATATTGCAAACTCCCCCACTGAAATATCGCTCTAGTTCAGGCTTCCTAGAGACTTACAGCCTAACCTGGCATAAACATTATTAGGCACAGTGAAAAAAAAATCTGTAAGAGAAGACATCAATTCTTCCTCAGTCTGCTGGCCTTTGTTTTTATTTTCATTTTTTACATTCATTCCTTGCCCTTTAAAAATACTTGAGATAGCATTTTCAGGATTGTAGAGGTCAAGGAATATTTAATTTTTATATTTGCGTTCTCTTTGTTAAAAATGAATTACTTCCTTCAATGGCGCCATTTTGTTTTTCTTGTGGGTGCCACCATTTTGTGTTCTTTGTTGTCTGTCTTGCTAGGTAAAATCAACTAGAACTGTGCGATGAATGACATAGGTATAAAGGTCAGCTTTGCACACTTCATAGTTTGTTCAAATTTGCGGATACAACCTTAAAAGTCTCCCATTATTATTTTTATAATCTTGGATTAAATTCTGGTTACAAGCTTTTTTTCTGTGCCTTTGACCACAATTTTTGATTGAAATATTTTCTCAGTTTACATGTAAATTCTTGGTTTTGATGATTTTTTTTTTTCTTGAATATTGACCATGATTTTTGTCTCATACTCTGGGCTTTATTACTTGATTTTCACTTTCCAGGTTTTGACATTAGGTAGTGTATCTTAAAATGACTCTCTCTTAATTTCATTTCCTTCTTCATATTACTGCTGCCTACTGCAGTCAGAACACAATTCTTAATAAAACACTCAAAGGCACATCTACTCACTCACTCACTCAAACCAGGGCTATTTAGAGAGGCCAATTAATATGATAAAAAGTCACTGGAGTAAATTCAAAAGGAAACCATTATTAGCATTTAGAGCTCATGTAAATTTCACATGAAAAGCACAATATTAACCTACAGAGAAGAGACTTTGCCATGGCCTGCACCACCTAGATATAAAATACATATATACAAACAACAAAACTGAAACCAGCAAAAAACATACTTTAGTATTTCTTTTGTTTCTTAATCAATATTTAGAACACTAAAAGTAAAAAGAACACATTTTTTTTAATATTAAATTGTAAAATAAAGTTATTGCCAATCTTTTCATTATTAATTTGTATGCAGTATTGATCTGACTTTAAGTCTTTGCTGTAATACTATAGACATATAGCATTATATATTGTATATATTACAGTATTATATACTGTAATTTACTGTAAGGCTATAGGCATATACAATACACTGTCATATTTTTGTGTGTCAATATGTGTATAGTATTAATATACATCATCACTTCCTATAGATTATTTAATTAAACTAACAAAGGTAGCAACTTGTCATGTGAAATAGATTCAAAATCTTATTTTAAAATATGACATTGTTAAACTGACAGGCCCGGACTGGGGTGCTTATTCAGACTCGTAATCCCAAGTCTAACGCAGGCCACACAATATACATCAGTTTTCATGTAAATGCACATGACTCAAAAAACCAACAAACACCATTTTCTCTTGTAATTTTGTATGAATGAGGAGACAGTGGATTCAGCTTTTACACAAACATTTCACTCTTGAATACTAGGGGGCTTTGCTCCCTGCTTGCTTCGCTCACCCACCCCCTTTCCCCCTGGGGTATGCTATGCGCCAGCCATTTCGCATCTCTGCCTCTCGAGGGGGGCTGAACGCATGCTAAAGAGTTGCAGTTGCTCCTCCGAAACCCCCTCTTAAACAGTGATACAGAGGGAAACAAATACATTTTTTTTATTTCCTATTTGCTTGATCAGCTTGCATTCTGCTGCTGGTGCTGCTTGTGCCGTGCTGCGTGTCGCACAGAGCATCGAACATTTAAATACCTGTACAGCAACTGTCCTTTTGTTTAACGTCCCGTGAGACAAGGCAGTGAAAGTGTCTCCGAGAAAATCACGTCTCGACCCAAGATTTTTTTTTATATAATAGAGAGATTAGTCTCTCGACAACCTCTGATAAAGTGTGGAACAACACTTCATAAATGTAAACACTTCATAAATAAATAAACCATGTAGTTCTATAATATTTATATCAAAACAAACGTGCAAAAAGCACTGAACCACATAAAGTAGTTGTCCTTGGAATCCACAGTGCATGGACTATGTTTGCAAATTCAGCAGTGAGTCTGGAATCTACACAGCCGAGCTGCTGTCAGTGTCTACATGGTAATGCAGAATACTCTTCCATAAAGTTTGGTCAAAAAAGACCACTTTGATTTTCTTCAGTAGACAAACGACTCAAAAAATGTCTCAGTGCCACAGAATTCCGTCAAACATTTTTAAAGAATGTACTTAGTAAACGAAAAACTCTGAAACATTCAGTCCCTCTCTCATCATAGCACTAAGGTTTAACTGTCAGAGCGCGAGAGACGTACTTTAAAAATATTAAAATAAAGTAAAAACAAGACACGTTCATTAACAAACATCATGAAATAAAGAACAACATGTACATTTAAAAACACAAATCATTCCACTCACATATGTGTTTCATTGAGAAAAAAATAAAACATTTTGTGTAGCCTATTCAGTCACTCTGAGGGGAATAAGGAAAAAAAAAAACGTTAAAAATGTGACCATACGCTACACTTCATTCAAATTTGAAACAAAAATAAAACAAAATAAGTACACAGTAACAAATACCAAAACCCATACAACATCCAAATATAATTCAAAGTATATTATAAACTTTTAAGCAATCTTCATATATAACTTTAATCACAAAAGCACCAGACGTATGCACCTCTCATCATAAGCACTCCTGTTTAACTGTCAGAGTGCAAAACGCACGCAAAGTCAAAACTTGACTTGAACAAAAACAAGAAACCATCCAACCAGAAACAATTAATGAAACCCTCCGTTAAACTAAAAGGATTTGTGCCCACTACAGAGCAATAACGCCTGCTCGTTTTCCAGTATAATAACATTATACAGTATAATTTCATCATTAATTCATTTCACTGGTTGCTCTGAATGCCAGGCAGCAGCCCACCAGGAAATCTCCCACTGATTGTAAACGTCAGTCTGTTGCTGTAAACAGAAATTGTCTTAAATGCAGTGAGAGATAGAATAAGGGTAAGTATACGGTGAACCCTGGATATAGTGCCTTTGCCTACATCTATATAGGCATACAACGATATAGAACCAATTTAAAATCATGTATGGTTTCGGGATATGGGATTAAAATTTGAGATATGGATAAAACATGCACTCTGACTCAAAGCGGGTGCATATGAGATTCAAATTCAAGACAATTTAAAATGCAGAGCTCCACTCCAGTTTTATATTTTTCCTTGAAATCAATCTTCAGTCTTTGCTGACCATTTCCCATGTTTGATTATGCTATTCTTTCCTGCCTATGCAATGCTTACGTCAGGTTTTTATTCTGTTAAATTAGTAATTGTTGTTGTTGATTCTAGGAAGAATTTTTTTACTTGTCCAGGGTTAGTTTCTGCCCTGAAACCACTACTGTCAGAAAAGGCTTCAGCTTTCTGTGACCCTGACTTGGTATAAGGCAGCTTTGAGAATACTGTAGGTAATGCAAGGCAAAAAGTCATACTAGAGCAATTCATATTTAGATTACGTTTAGCTTAATTTGCTTTCTTTTCCTTATGTCACTATGTCATTAAAATTCTCAGTCTGGGCTTCATTCGGAAAACAAGGAAGTGAAAACAAGGCTGTAATACATGTGATAACCTATACAACATACTGTACATTTCATAACAGCAGTGCAGTGTAAACGACTACATAGAGAAACTGATAAAATGAAAGTTAAGATATTAATGCAGTTTAAAGATGCTTGATTGCAGCAAAAACCAGCAGTCATGGTTTAAACACCAGCGAGTTATGTCTTGGGTTGAATTGGCGCCATTAAAGCAGCAGTTACTTAATAACGCCTTCATTGACTTGCCTCAGAGCTCCCAGCATGTTCAAGATGATTCCCTTTCTGGATTATTGACTGTTGATTTTTGCAGAAACCTTATTTGCATGTTGTATGCATAGTAAAGAGGACCAAATAAGAATTATGCTTGTCAGAAATGCTTAATGTGCAAGTGTGTACTTTAAAAAAAAAAATAATGACCTAATTTCTACAATAAACATAACACAATATTCTCAACTCTACATAATCCAATTCACTGTTAGAGGAGATTGAGCCGATGTCATCAGCCCTGGGCACTAGGCAAGAATTAGCCCTGCACAGGGAACCAGTCCATCACAAGGTCAGATGTAAAAATGCCATTTAAAAAAAATAATAACATAAATTCATATGTATATTTGCTACAAGTATCACAGCCATTAAATGTAAATTGGCACAACTAGAATTTCAATCCATTAATTCCTACTGTTAAAAATAATAACATTTATGGTATGCAGCCACATACAAATTGGAATTCTAACATCATGAGGTAGTATACTGATACACATTCTTAGCTGTGTCTTTTTCTTCTGAAATTCTTCATCAGTGGATTTTTCATTTAGTGTTGAATATTTTGCATTGCATTTTCATCAAAAAGCATCTTACAGTTTTTGTAATCTTTATTAAAACACATCTGTATAATGTGAAATGCCATTGGGGGTTATACCTAGTCAGTTATTACCTGCTTAGTTTACTGGCTTTATGGACATCATGAATATTACATTTTTTTGTAATTATTTCCTGCATTTTATGTCACTAAACTAAAATAAGAAATAATATTCATATTCATTTTAAATTTAATGGCACTCTGAATACGATTTGAGGATTTGTCAAAATCCTCATGCTAATGCCTTGTTTTTACTGAATTGTTATTAGAAGTGCAAAGCCCTCATTTCACACATCATTAACCCATTAATAACCAATTTCAGGTTACAATTGCATTCTTTATTTTATTCAAATGAATGAAGACTTAACATTTTCATTTGCTTTTGCTGGGGAAAGCCTGTAATTTGTGTGAAGTCTGTATTTAGTAGACCACTTAGCTCTGTATAAATATGCAATTTCCCAGCAACACAAGAACAAAAAGGTTTTAATAAGAACAAACCATTCAGTATAACGTCATTTTGTTCATTTAACATCACACAGTGCCATTCTATTTGAACTAGTGTGGTGCTGAAGTGTCACCCAGGTTCTAATTTGGGATCCTGATGTGTTTTGTCGTGTGGTTGGTGCAGCAACGTGCTGTATCAGTGTATGCTCCCAACCTCTCTCATTCTCCGTTTAAACTAATTCTTGCAAAAATATTGTTAAGGTAAGATCTGATTAAACTTAAGTACTATACTACAATCTATTACTCTACTTGATCATTTGTTCCATGATTTTATTAGGATACAGTTCTCTCAGTGAACATAGGCTTTTAAATGTTTGTGAAACATTTACACTTAATCTAAATGATTTGCAATTTGCTTACACTTAATCTAAATGATTTGCAATCTGCTGCGGTCAATGATTAGTGCAGTGCTGTTGTCCATGAACATACTGGTAGTTAGGACAAAGTTTGGGGTGTTGCTGTGGTCTTCAGGCACGGCCAGTTTTGTAACAATTGATGCATTGTTTGGTTGGTAAGGTCAGGGTCACATAAGCATATGACAGTGGATGCATTGTACAGTTATCAAGGTTATATATACGAGGTTAAACACAAAAATAATCAGATTGGTATAAATAAATATATTTATTGATGAATTATAACATTCTAAACATTGTCACCTTCTATATACTCCCCCTCCCGATCTCTATACCACTCCATGCGTATCTTCCATTGATTGGCACAGTGCTAGTCTTCTTGCTTGAGGCTCTTCAACAGGCTTGCCGTTTTTGTCTGTACTTCATCCATTGAAGAAAAATGTGGTCCCTACAGGTCACTTTTGATTTTCGGGAACAAGTTGTGGTCCACCAGGCTGACACCGCCAGCTTAACCCGACACAGACACACGTGAGACACAAGTTCAATGCACACTAGGTTTATTTTCTCTTTTTCCCTTGTAGGAAACGCCTTCCCCTTTCCCCACAAGTATGACACAGTCCAAGCACAGCACAAATAATTACTCCTATCTTTTACTCTTTTCCTTCTCTCCTCCTTCAGGACTCGGGTCAAGCTTTGTCGCTCCTCCTCCCGACTCTGGCTCCCCGAATGGTGGCTGCTGGCTTCTTTTATAATGCACCCGGAAGTGCTCCAAGTGCTTGATTACTCGTTTCCGGCAGCACTTTCGGGTGTGGTGGAAAAAACTGTCCATAAGGGCTCAGCAGCTCCTGCTGCAGCACCCCCTGGCGGTGCCTGTGGATCCCAACAGGGCTGCACCACACTCCAATTCCCATGAAGCCCTGCAGTAGTCTGAGGCACTGCTGCAACCCATGGGGGTTGCCATCTAGCGTCCCGGGGGAGGTAACGCTCTGGCCACACTTGCCACCCAGTCTTCTCCGTGTGTTGGCGTCCCAGCAGGGCAAGAGCCCCGGCTGCACGCTACAAATTAAAAATCACAAGAAGCTATATCGGTCGAATAGGGAAGATGATCAAGGACAGGAATGTTTTTGTCAGTCAAAAACTAATTTACATTTCTAACAGTCTGATTCACTGTTTTGATGTTTTCATCTGTCCGAGACGAGAGTGGGTGACCTGGGTGTTGAATGTCTTCCACATTTTCTTGTCCTTCCTTGAAACATTTGTGCCACTCAAAAACTTGTGTGCGAGACAAACTGTTAACACCGTACGCTGTTTTTATCATTTTATAAATTTCTGTGGCTGTTTTGTTCAATTTCGCGAGAAATTTGATGTTGATTCGCCATTCGATTTTTTTTTTTTTTTTTTTTTTCACCTGACATTATAGCTGCAACTCGTGTAGCGATTGTTTTGCAAATACTAACTGGGCTATTTACAGGATATACCTAGCCAGTCGGTGGTTTGAGAGGGTGTGTAATAGGGGATATAGTTCTATGATTCGTGTTTGGCCAACCTCCAGACGATTTTCCAGCAAAGACCCAAGCCAGGTCTGGTTATTTTTGTGTCTCACCTTGTAATAATGATGTTTCATAATTGCAAAATAATAATTGTGAACAGTCTGGGGGGCAAAAAAGGTCTAAATGCACACTGTAGAAAAATGTAAAGAAAATGGCCAGGAGATCAGAATCAGTCAGAATCACTTTTATCGGCCAAGTATGCACACATACAAGAAATCAGACTCAGTGTTTTTGTTTTTAACTCTCCGCATATAGTTACATGACAAACATACACATAATTGATAAGTACACACCTGAAAAAATACAAAACAAAAAGTGTAAGCATGTGCCAATCTAAAGTGGCCTATTTTCACTACAAAAGACTCAATCAGTGATCGTTAAATTGTCCAATTGCAAAAAAATTTTTTAGCATCTGCTTTTCTCTGGTTTATGGTAATTTAGTTGTATTGTTCCTTTATGTGAGGTAATACCATAGTTGTGCCTGTGCATGACTTTTGTTTTTTTCTCCAGACTTCTGTGAAATGAGAGTAGAAAGGAAGACTTAACCAGAGTGAAGGTGGGAATATAAGCCTTTACATTAAAGAAAGTGAAGTAGTGAACTGAGCAAAAGGCGTCGGAGGAGTCATCTTGTGCAATTACACAAAAGGCAAGAAAAGATACTTTCATTTATCCAACAGGGCTGCACCAAACTCCAATTGCCATGATGCCCTGCAGGAATCTGAGGCACTGCTGCAACCCATTTTAATTTTGATCTTTAATTAAAACAGATACTGCTTGTCTGAGTTTGGACAGTAAGCAAACTTGTTAGGTACAGCAGCACACATTTTTAATTAGCAAAAGATAAAATAAAGAAGAATTTAAAATCTCTGTTTAATAAGCAATAGGCTGGTTAGCTTAAAAGCAATTTTTTCCATTTTACTTTTAAACATGTTAAGCATGTTAGCCTTGTATCTTCTTGATAAACATCTAATGAATATTTGGCAGATTTGTGGCTTTTTTAAGGGTTTGTACTAAGTTTATTATTTATTTGTGTGTGCCATACAGTATTAGTTTTGGTAAGAAATAAGTACTGCATAATTAAACTAGTAATCCATATTTACTGTATAATTATACCTCAAGAGTTAGGAATATCTAGCTATTACACTGAAAAACAAACCCGAATAAATACAGTAAAGGTATATTTTAACAGCTGAAAAGCTGTAGTTCAATTAATTATTTAAAATAATTCAAAACTATGAGTGCATGTCTGGCAGACAGCCAGGGCCCATACCTGGCTGGGACGCCTTAATAATGGAAGGACCTGGGGGAGAAAACAGACACAGGGCATTACCTTCCCTGGAACGCTAAGTGGCAGCCCCCCCAGTGGTGGCAACGGTGCCTCGGATTCCCACAGGGCTTCATGGGAGTTGGTATTTGGCACAGCCCTGTTGGGTTCCATGAGTGTCACCAGGGGGAGCTGCAAGGACTGCAGAGTCCTACTTGGTTTGGCTTCCGCCTCACTCAGAAATGCTTCCGGACCATGCTAATGGGCCACCAGAAGTACTCCAGGTATGGAATAAAAGAAGCCCACTGGTACTGCTCCAGGAGCCAGAGTTGGGAGGAACAGACACAAAGCTTGCCAGGACAAGTGGCGACAGAAAGAAAGACAGTGAAGAAAGAAAGAAAGAAAGAAGAAAGAAAGAAGAAGAAAGAAAGAAGAAAGAAAGAAAGAAAGAAAGAAGAAAGAAGAAGAAAGAAAGAAGAAAGAAAGAAAGAAAGAAAAAAGAAAGAAAGAAAGGAAGAAAAAAAGAGAAAGAAAGAAAGAGGCAATGTTGTGTCCTTTATTATCTGTGTTTGTTGAACTGTGTTGGTTAGTAAGAAACATTTGGGAAGAGTTTCCCACCTGTACATAAAAGCTTGTGTGTGAGAAAGAACTTATGCCTGCATCTGTCTGTGTGAGGTTTGGGGAGGTGGTGCTACCCCTACAGGCCACAGTGTATTTACATTTAAGCAGCGTTTAACTGCTAATATCAATTAGTTAAATTTGTTTGTGAGAATATATGTATTTTTTTTGTTAGACAAATGGTGAAAAGTACTTTTTTTAAATTAAGCTTTGTTTCAGATAAATACATTACAGAAGAAATGAAACAATGTGACAGCTTGAATTTATTAGAAGCATTTTATTTTTTTATTCCATATATATTATGGAATTCTGTACATAGTTGACTAGTTAGAAATGTATTTTAAGGTAGTTTTATTTATTTTAGTAGTTTCATGGTCACTGAAAAATAACCCTACAGAATTTCATTTTGTCACTAAAATATGAACAGGTGACACCTGGGTTCTATAGTTTAATTATAAAAATCTCAAAGTTAACACTTTAATATAGAACATAAGGATTCTTTGAATCTGGTTATTTAGGAACTTACAAAAAATCAGGATCCCAGAAACATGAAGGTTATTATTAAGCATGCTAAGAGGAGATAATATTGGGGGCTGGGATCTGGTAAACTCCACTATTGTCTCCACAGTTTTGAGTGTGTTTCGTTCCAGATTATTCTCACCAATACAAAGGGACCATCTGCTCAAAGTCCCATCTGTGTGCAAACTCTTCACTATTCCTGATGAGTCCAATGATAGTTGTGCCATCATTCGACTTCAGAAACAGTGAAGGGATCCCAGTGTTCAACGCTACCTTCTGATCAGAGAGCATGTCCACCAGGTTGAGGAGTTCTTTAAAGTGTCCCTTGTACAGCTCGACAATTTCCTCAGAAGAGGTCAGCATCTCTCCATTACTGCTTAACACAGTCTGGGCATGGTCATATCTTCCCCTTGTGAGGCATCACACAGTTTGCCAAAACAGCCTCAAATCCATCTGATAATTTTTCTGCATGGCCACATCAAACTGCTTTCTTGCTTGAGCTTTTGCTTCTGCGGCCACTTTTGCAGTAGTCCTCTTAGCCTGTCGGTTCCTCTCAACCAAGTCAGGAGATCCCACAGAAGGAATTTCCCTGAAGGCCACTTTCTTCCCTCACCTTTGGTAGTTGGCGGTTCCACCATTGGGAACTTGGGCTCCCGCTATGTGATGCCTTTACTGCCTTAAGAGGACAGCTTTTAGCAGCCATTTCCATAACTGAGGTATTCAACAGGGTCCATTCAGACCCATTGTCTCTGATCTCACTCTGCACATGGGAGAAGTTTTCTGTGAGCTAGGATTTGAGCTCATCACAAACTACTTGTCTGGGCTCCCCAAGTGTTTCCAGCCAATGAATCCAACTCACTATGATAAAGTTGCCCTGTATATTTCATAATGAGGTGGGTGAACTAAATTCTGAATCAACTGCTTGCATCTAGTAGATGAGCAGTAAAGCATATCACCAATATATAATGCAGTAGGCTTATATAGTCATTTGTTCCATGAGTACAGAGCAAAGTGAACATTTTACTTGTTATACTATATTATACCATCTGTTTAATCGTGAGCTTGATTATAGATGAGTGGCATCTAAACCAAGCAAGCATACGGCTCAAGGCAGGAACAATTCCTGAACAGGGCACCAGTCCACCACAACGTGAACACATTCACACCCTCACACACCACACACACGTACACAGTGCGGCCAATTTAGGGTAGCCAGTCCGCCTAACCTGCATGTCTTTGGACTGTGGGAGGAAACTGGATGTGCTAATCAATGCATTGTGCTCCTTAATTGTATTCTGATGCATACCATGCAAACTTTCTGCTTGTCTACCACCCACATGCTCCAAGTATCACATCTGTTCTTTTAAATCGTACAAGCTGAGAATCACAGCAAGACTCTTGAAACATCGGCACATTATTAAGTCAATTACAGGAGCTTTCTAAACTGCTTTCTTTATGAAGGTATGCCTCTGTGTCATTCCTGTCATTAGAGTCACGCAGACATTACTGTTTCATTTCATAATATACTATAAGATTCTCAAACCACTTAGTTCAATTCAGGGCTACTGGGTGCTGGAGATTATTCAAGGAATATGCGTTGCAATGCAGGAAGCTATCCAGTTCTGGCTACTCTTCCATTGCAGGGATTACACCTGCACAAACCCAGAAAAGTGCCTAAAAACATATGTTTTGGATGTTGGAGAAAAAATATAGATACGGGTAAAACACACAGACTCTATAAGGACAAGGAATGAATGAGGGATTCAAAAACAGGACATTGGATTTGTGAGGCAAAGCGCTAACCACTGTGCGACCATGTCACCTCAAGATTAATTTCAAAATAGATACTGTTATTATAGAAACACTAAAGACTAAATTGTGAAATTTTTGCCTTTATATCACTTGTAGTGTGTCTCAGGGCATAATCTGTTTTCTAATATTCAGTTATTTAAATAAATTAACAGTAAGAGAAATCAATATTTTAAGGTATCTTTAAACAAATTTTATACATCTGAAATGCATTCTAAGAAATTGGGACAGCTTAGCTATTAGCTAAACAAAGAAGCCAGATGGGCTGAATGGTCTCCTATAGTTTGTCAAATTTCTTGTGTTCTTGTGTTCAGTCATGAATGTATTGCCACTACTTTACACACTGACGTTCACTCATACTGTGAATAAACTTAACATGAGTTCAGATGAGCTTGGGAACAAACACCTAGGGGGGAAACCTCATGCAAACACAGGGCCAATGTTCCAATTCCAGTTATTTCCGGAGTCTATTTTTAAAGAGCTGCACTTGACCCATACCTGCAACAACAAAGTCACACCCAGATTGCAGCTTGCAGGTAAATATTGATTAATGTGGCAAACCATACTAACCGTCAGTTTTAAGATCTGTGACCCAATCTAAACACATTCACTTTAATTATTTAGAATGAAGTACAAATGGCAGATCATTAGCATAGCCTTTTAAACATCTGTACATTATTTAAAATAATGCTGTGAAATTCCCATAAGCAACACTTAAAGGTAAGCAGATGTTGTGAAGCTCTCACTTATTCTGCATCAGCCTCCACACAGAAGGAAGAGGATTATAAAAACACACCGTCCATCTGCCTCTGTATTAGGAGGAAAATGGAAGTGGCTTACCAAGTTTAATTAATTTTTTACTTACATGTATACATTATTTTTTGTCTTTTGTTTTATTACTGTTACTAGTTTGATGTTTACAGCATCACTTGACATTGCGCTGTTTTTACAAAGGCAGAATTTTAAAAAGTTCCTCCTTATCTGCACATACTGAACTGGCCATTCTCAGTCTGAAGATTGTATTTATCACTCAAAGCAGTTTTCCACACAATTTTCCAAATGTGATCTATGATAAGGATGAGAGCAAATCTAAGGAATGACAAACAGGTTATAAAAGTACTTGGACTGGCAGAGGTAGAGACAAGAGTAAGAAAGCTTTTACAACAAGAGGAGGACTGTGGTGACTCAGCAACATTCATTTGTTAAAGGCATGGGACAGATAGTCCTGTTTTTTACTATAAAAAAGAACTTCACCAGAAGATTCTTTAAATATCTGCAAATATATTATAATTTCAGAATTTAGTATATTTGCCCCAGAAGATGATGGAAAGTCAAATGAAAGTATAACATTGCTAATTTACTCTAACTCTTTAAGACATGAGATGTGGAAGGCTTTCACAGTTTGTGCTACATTCAAATGTAAGATGTCTTATTGGCGATGTCTTCTTTGGCAGCCCCCCTCTTCCTGTTAGGGTATAGCAAACTATGAGACAGCCATCCACTCAACATAACTTTCCAAACACAACTCCTGTTGTTACTGTCTGTGTTGAATTTGTATGTTTTCACAGGTCAGTATGCTTATTTTTTTTGGTTACTCCAGCTCTTCCTCTAGTATTTGAAAAATGTGAATATTTTTAGGTTAATTGGCAACTCTAAATTACCCCGAGTAAGTGAATGTGGGTGTGTGGATGAGGGTACCCTGCACTGAATCCACTGAAAATGGATTTAGTAGGTTTAGAAAATGGGTAGATAGATTGCTGGATAATAGTTATCACTCAAGAGATTTTAGTTGTATACATATCAGCAGTTTAAGATAAATAATACTTGAAAGGTTTACTGGATGTTATAATTAATTCTCCATTTATCTCATGTGGGGCGGGTGGCTGGAACTCTTACCCAGCCGGGACACCAATTTTCAAGACATTTTCTCCCCTGGGCTGACAGAGGGCAGCCCCCTTGGTTTCCAGCAGGGTCACAGGTCATGAGCATTGGAGCTCAACCCTGTTGGAACCAGTGGCCAGCGCCAGGAGACGCATGGACCTTTCCAGAGCCTTATTTGGCCATACTTCTGCCACATCCGGAAGTGTGGCCAGAAGAGGCTTGTTGGGGACCTGGAGTCCTTCTGGGTGCCCTATGAAAAGGGGCCGGTCGCCACCATTCATCAGCCAGAGTCGGGAGGAGGAGACGAAGCCTGAGGAGGAGTGGAGGGAGAAGGACTGGTGGCAAGAAGGACTGTTGTGGTGTGTTGGGTCGTGGTGCTGGTGATTGTGCACTTTTAAAACTGTAAAACGTGTGCTGGGTGCAAAATGGTGTCCTGCCTGTTTGTGTCCAGGTGGGCTTCACACGTGGTGGTTAAACAAATCAAGTACTTGGGGACATTCTATTCAGTGCCTCAACTACATAATGAGGCTGTTTTCCGTTCTTCTTTCTTTCCTTACAATGGTAACTTACAATTACTTTCAAATAGCATAATAAGTGTTGGACTGATGATAATGACAGCTGAACACATGACATTGCCAGGACACCTAGATGAAGACTGCATTAAGGCAGATGGTCAACATTCTGATGACAACAGACAAGGAAAAATGAGGGTCTTATTATATACAGTAAAGGCAAAGAAATGTAAAAACATAATTTACATAAAATAAATACTGTCAAAGAGAGGAGTTGAGTGTCGGATTCATGGTCTATTCATGGTAGATGTAGAGATGGTACTGATTCTTAATGTGAACCTCTGTGCTAACCTCACATTTAACCACTATATAATCCAAAAATGTCTTCACTGCACCATTCGAGGCAGTGGTGAGGAGGATGAAGTAGATCAAAGTCTTGTGTACATCTTTACCATCATTTTCTATAGATGTTTCTGTATTTATTTAAAATTGGCTACTATGCAAATGATATGAGATGGCCAAACACAAGCCAGGTTCTGAAACAGTTCTAAGCTTTTAGGAGAGAGCGAAATGTTATATTTAAAAGTGTAAAATCAAAGAAGTGATCCTTTCAAGAATGATGCAGAAAACAATGTTTGCATGTTTTGCAGAAATTATGCCTAAGAAGAAACTCTTAAGGCATGGAGTTTAAGAGAGAACACAGTTTTAGCAGTATATATTTTCCAGAGAAGCCCAGGTCATCTTTAAAACTAACTTCTAAGAATGTTTCTTCTCCACCCACAGCTTCTACAGTAATGTAAAAGTAAGTGAGATTCCCTCAGATATATTGGATCTGTGCTAAGGCTATCTAACAGTTTTACAGCGTGCTCTGATGAGTCCACACAGGGAGGACAAGTGCTATTGTGTGTCCAGAATGCTTTTTGGATCACATCCTAGCCCAGAAATCTCTCTATTATAAAAAAAGTCGTAAGGCTTGGAAGGAAATGAGACGTGATTTTCTCAGAGACACTTTAACGTCCCACGACAGAAGGCAGTGAGACAAAAGGACAGCTGCTGTATAGGCTTTTAAATGTTCAAAGCACTGTGCGACATGCAGATCACGCAGTATGACAGCAGCAGCAGCAAGCCAGCAGCTGATCAAGCAAAGAGGAGGTAAAAAAATATACGTTTCCTAATGTATCACTGTTTAAGAGGGGGTTTCGGAGGAGCAACCGCATCTCCTTAACATGTGTTCAGCCCTGCTCTTCACAGCGCAAGCATGCAGAGGCACGAAGTGGCTGGCATGTAGCGCACCCCGGGGGAAGGGGGAATAATTCATTCACTACAGCTTTATTACTGGCAAATATCAAGAAATAAAAAAAATGAATGAAATGAAAATAACAATCTCTTTAAATTGTATATCCGGTTAACCAAACCCTGAGGTGGGCGAGCGAGGCCCCCTAGTTCTATAAAGAGATAAAAGTTGTATGACTTCAACTTGAGCTGGTTGATTTGTAATAAGATGTGGCTTTGAAGGATCAATTTGACAAACATGACCTCGTTGACTTTATGAATTAGTATGGTTGAGACAGACAGCACTTTGATCTAAACTGGATGGCTTGGCACGTGCTTACTCTGTGCGTCTCAACATACAGAAAGCCATCCCATTTTAGCAAACCTGCTACTCTTCTAAGGCAATACATTTTATTTTGCATGTTCGAGGTCAGAGTATTTCTTGAGTGTTTCACAGCAAAGAAATAACAAAAGCTGAATTTTTAAGTAGATTTGTAAAAAAACTTGTTTTATATAGATGCCATCCCAAAGATGGTTTCTAGTATCGATTAATGGTGTCACTTCTGGTGGATCTGCTTCTCCAGCCTCACAGCACCAAGCTGTGAAAATACAAACCAAGAAAGAAAAATAAAAATGACAACATTTCATAAAGGGGTAATAATTTAGGGCAATTGAAAGGGCCAAAGAGATAAAGATACGAAGAAAATATTTTCTAAAACTGCACCCTTATGTTAAACGTTTACCACAGATGTTGCCAGTGCCATTTTTAAGCACTGATCTGGATGTGCATAGGTGCTTCCCAAACCCGGTCCTGGGGACCCTCTGTGGCTGCAGGTTTTTGTTCCAACCAGCTTCTGAATTCCTGAGTTAATTAAGTGAACTGTTAATTCCCAAGTTCTGTGTTTTGGGAACAATACTGTATAGAAATTATAAAACTAAGTTTGGTAAAAGAAAAAAAAATATTAAAATGAACCAAGCAGTTATATGAGAATAATGTATTTTTTCTTTTTAACAATATTTTCATTTTGATTTTCATTCTACTTTTCCAGGTGTTCTAATTGTTTAATTAATCCATTATTTACTAATTAGTGGGTTTGACTCTAAAGTAGTTGCAGCCTTTCGTTATTCAGTGTTGTTTGCCTGGGTATCTGCTCTGCTCGTTTTTAATTGTCATTAATAAGGTAAAACGAAGGGGGAAAACTGCACAGAGAAAGGGCAAAATATAATGAAATCAACAAAAGAGAGTTAAGTATTTAAATCTATAGCAAAAATACAAATATTTCTAAATGTCTTATAAATGTAAAAATCCTGCTGCTGTGCTTTTCTGAATGTCGAATAAAAGAAGAAAAAAAAAATACCAGCTAATTAAATGAGATCAGTGCTGTCAGGTGTTGTCACTGATTAGGACTCTGGATGGAACAAAAACCTGCAGCCACCGTGGGACCTCAGGACCGAGTTTGAGAACCCCTGCTCTAATGTATTGCTCGATCTTTCTTACATTAATTTTCCAGAATAATGTTCCAAACAACTGGCAGGTAACCATTTTTGTTAAGTTGATATTACTCTATCCACTAATTCTAATTGAATTTTTTATTCCAATTATTTAGTGTGAGGTGGGGGCCCTGATTCAAGGTAGGAATCGATTCTCGATGTACCGAGGTTAAAAAAAAAAAACATGCAGACCTGTAGCTCAGCCATGCATTCAGCCATACTGACTCACACTGCGGTCATTTAGATGTGACAAATAACCTAATGCACACTTTTGGAATGTGGGAGGAAAACCAGAAACTTCAGTGTAAAATACAGGATTTTTTTATTCACTTTGAAGCTGTGAGTCATAAGAGCTGACCTCTGCACTACTGTATATTTTATATTACACCATTCACAGTAAATTCTGCCTAATGTTCATTTTTACCAGGCAAGACTTTGGTTTCTAGCAAATCTGAACTGGAATACGTGGTTTCAGAAAATGGATGGATGGATGCATGAGATATGGAGAGTGTAGCAGATAAGCGTGTTGTCCACCTCTCGAACCCTCAGGTACCACTCTGATGACCAGGTGAATGTATAAATTATATTTATTTTATAATTATATGGTGCACCAAGCACTCTCCTCCACTCCACACTCATTAACTACAATATTCTTCTCTAATAACACAATACTCCTCCTCTCCCAGACACGTCGCCACCCTACCTCCCAGCTCAGCTCAAATGTCTGGGCTCACCCAGAGTCCTTTTAAAGCCCCTGACCCGGAAGTGGCTCTAAGCCAAACCCACAAGTCCGTTTTCCTTCCGGGTCAGGGCAAAGTCCTTTTCTTCATCCCGGGAGCACATTGCTTCTTCCAGTTACGTGACTGGGATGCACTCCCGGGTTATAGGGCATGCCAGCGCCTACTAGCCCCCCTACAGCGACTCCTGGCGGCCCCCAAGGTATCCAGCAGGGCTGTGTCAAAACACTACACAGTCCATGAGGCCCTGCTGGAACTCGGGGCGCAAATATGCTGTCCGGAGGGCTCCTCCTAGCGGCCTGGGGGTGACGACCGGAGTCCATAGCCGGTCGTCTGTCACAAGAGATATCAGGTATTACAGATTTACAAAACCAACTGTATTTTAAAACACCACCTCATGCTCTTTAAATTACCCTTTTCTGTTTGAAAAATGAATTTAATACTTCCAAATGCTACAAATGTTCAATCCTAGGTCAGGTGAGACATCCACGTGAACTTCCTTTACTAGTCTGAGTGTAACCCAGCAGCCAGGGGTGTATCTCAAGAATCAGCTTTGGAAAGGCCATCATCACTGTGCACTCGGGACATACTTGACACACTCGCACTACGCCAGTTTAGTGCTCTTACTGGTGTAAACTCATGCAAACATGTGGAGGACTCGCCAGCTCCAAACAGATGGTACTGTAGCTGCAACTCAAACCTGGCATCCAGAAGCAGTGAGGTAATCCTGGGCCTCTACCCTGAGTCAGACAATTTAACTGTCACTTGGGAGAGTGGACGGTCACGTTACTCTTCAAAAGGTATTGAATATGTTGACAAGCCACAGCTTTTACAGAGTTATAAGCTTTGGTAAATGTAGCTTAATACAGAACAGTTTCACTTACACAGGCTATTTTGATTTAATCTTAATTCTCATTGATTCTATATTTGTGTTTCCTTCCCAAAACACACATTTACAAAGCATTCGGTTTCCGGAGGTAAGCAGTAATATGATTTGAAGGAACAACTGAATTAAGTATCCCTGCCATTGCTTATTTTAGTACACTGGCTCAATAAACTCTGCAACAAGCAATTTTTTTGGACTTGCAATCCATTGGAGGCTTACATGAAGCTGCTGCCCTGTTTTAAGCTGTTTATTGAACTTGATGCTTTTGGAAAGTTCAGATGTGAAGTTTGCAGCTTCAAGAAGACAAAGGGGAAACTGCTAGTCACCGAGTGTCTATACAAGCAAGTGAAAACAGAATTTGACTTCGTCTCTAATATTGTGCTTCCACAAGCACATGTTTAGTACTAAGAAAAAAATCCACCCATTCATTTTTCAAAAATTCAGAGAGAACATAAATGGCTTATTTTGCAGTGCTGACAAAAGTAGCTTGTGTTCTTGTCATAAAAACTGTGAGGTCTAGAAGTTACAAAAAGCAATGGATAAAATAAGGCAATTGTGTCTAGTTACTCTCTCAGGAGCGATGAATTCCTGCAGCGGGTTAGGGAGATGCCACAGCCAAAGTAAAACTGATACAGTTCTGACAATTCCCCCAGTACATGTTGGAGAAGAAAAGACTTGAGGCAGAGAAGCCCTCAGTTACACTAACATGGAGCCCACACAACAGCAGTCTTGTGCTGAATTTCTCTTTTGTCTTTAAAACTGTGAGCACTCTACTGTAGTTACTGCTGCTGCCTCACTGCTCCATGCAACTGGATTACAGTCCTAGCTTGTTCACTGTTTGTCTAGACCAGTAGTTTCCAGTCCCAGTGCTGGGGGTCCCGTGTGGCTAACTAGTTTCCCAATCAATGAGTTGTTTTACCTCTGGATGATCTGATTATTTAATTAGCTGGTCTTTATTTTATTTTCTTATTCTGCTTTCAGAAATGCAGTACTGTGAGATTTGTATTAATAAGAAAATGTATTTTTTTAAATTTTTATCTTTCTTTTGTCCTTTTTTTGTGGCGTTTTCTTAATTGTATCCTAATTACAAAGTAGACACCAGGGGCAAATGACAAAGAATGATGCCAGGTTAAGTTTGGCCCTAGTGACCTTAAACCGGTAAGAAGATGGATGTGCAGAAAAATACGATCTAGAGAAATGTACAAATATTATTTGACTTCATATACAGTAAGACATGTTTAATCTTTAACAGGAAAAAAAATCATAAGCCAAATATCTCTCTATTATAAAAAAAAATCCTTGCCTTGAAAGCAAAAGCAAGGCTACGATACGTGATCTTCTCGGAAAACATTTAAAAGGCACGCAAGACCAAAGAGACTTGCCACGGTGCGTCTTGCGTGGACCGTACACATGAGACATTGTGCCAAGAGATTGACCCAGGACTGTCTCGTGATGACGTAGAACATGAGATTCTTGTAAGACACGCCCTACTTACAATCTATCAAATAAGACAATGGGCAGCAAAACATTCAGTCTTGTGAAGGATTTGAGCACACACAGATCCATGGTCTCAGCGCATATAAAGCGTATAAGGACAATACGTTATAAATGAAACGACGACAAATAAGCGAAGAAGAAAGCAGCGTGGAGAAGAGAGACTCAAAAGCGTTGGAAAGAAAAAAGAAAAAATAATCTAGGTGCAAATTCAGAAAATAAAGCAAGTAATTATCAGCCCGTAACAAGTGGAATTGAAACAAAGCACGTCCAATCGGGCTCAGAATTAAAAGACAGAGTAAAAGACAAAGTAGAACTTCATAAAGACGTTCACAAACATTGGCGCTATACACATGCAGAGCAGATTATGAAAGAAGTGCAATTCGAAAGGCTACAAAAAAAAAAAACGTATGCGCGATTCAAATGTGGAGAAAGTTAAAGAATATTAAAATAGGAAAATTAGAAAGTATAAAAAAAGAAAGTAAAGATCGCAGTAGCGCAAACAAATGGAAATTAATCCTCGAAAAAGGGAAAATAATCGCCACGGACCAGGTATCAATGAAACAAAAGCAGAATAAAGCGAGGTCAGAAATAAAAGACAGAGTAGAAAACAAAGTAAAATGTGATAAAGAGGTTAAAAAACAAAAGGGCCAAACACATGCAGAGCAGGTTAGAGATAATTCAGGATAGGTTTCTCTGTTTGGAATTTCAGCACAGACAAAGCGATCCACATAATCAGCAGTTAATCATTTTTTTGCAAAGTAAACAATAAATGCATGTGAGGTAAAACACGTTTTTGAAATTCTCTGACTTAAACTTCAAAGCCTTACAATATTTACATACTTCTGATATATCACCTGTGTCCATATATTCGATCTCTATTCTCCTTTTAGTTAGTTCTCAGAGTAATAATTTCTCTTTTTTTGCGCTAATGCGATGTTTACTTTTTTTTTTTGACACGGTCGTTTTTTTCTGTTTTCATATTCTGTATCTTGCGCTGCATGTGTTTCGCGCCTACATTTTTTTGGGGGTCTTTTGAATTCAAGTTTTCATTATCTCTAACCTGACAAAGTCATTAAACACATGTCTCACTGACCTCATTTAAAAGATTCAGCATATTTGGACTCGAAAGATTCCAAATATTGTTTTTACAGAAGTTCTAAAATAAAAGTGAAACTAATGAAATAGGAACAATTCAAAGAAAACAAAATCTTAAAAGTGTGTCTGGAAAACCAAACACGGGGGTTGGTGAGCGAAGCGAGCAGGGGGCAAAGCCCCCTAGTATTTAAAATAATTAATACCTGTGAGGAAGTATTTCTGATATGTTCAAGAAATTATTATAAATCAGCATAATTATAAGTAATGTTCCACCAGTGTTGGTATGGACACATTGCTTATGCACAGCTTCTTCTGCAAGCATGGACATACGTCAGCCTGGTTTACATTGGTAATTACATACATATCCATCTATTATTGAACTGCTTATTCAAATACTCTCATCACAGGAAGTCAGAGCTGGTCTCAGGAGTATTTTGCAAAATGCCAACAAAATCAAGAGATGTCAATTTAATTTCAACAGAAAAGAAGAGGTGGCAATTACCAAGGACCCCACAATACGATATTATCCATGGTACTTGAGTTGCAAATATGAGAACACTGCACATTTTTTATGTTTCAAAATATATTCTGTACTGTGATTAAATTCTGAAAATGAATTGCATTTTATTCCATTTATATTAGACTGAAGTTACAGTTGAAATCTTAACCCTGTAGGTGAAATACATCAGTCTGTTATGACTAATCAGAAAATCTCTCAAATAGGCAATACTGTAGAGCACACTGTCACATGCGTGCGCATGGGAGGCAGCTAAAGGGCTTGAAGGAAGATAATTCCACACCAGACCAGGGGGTGGTGAGGTGCACTGATCCTTTATTTTTTTGCACTGCAGAACCATTATGGGAAATTCCGCCTGGTCCCCATGACGTCACTTCCGATCAAGAGCTCCATGACATCACTTCCGCTCTAGAAGACGCCCCTTCCTTTTCACGAGCCCGATGATGTTATTTCTGGTTCCGGGCATAACTACCTCACTTCCTCTGCCGCATTTTAAAATCCCACCATCTCAACCTTACCAGTCAGTTCTATTTTGGACTCAAATCAGTACAAATCTGTGCTAAAAAAAATTCAGTTTTGCAGCCAGGAATATTATACGGGTGGCTGCCCCAAATCTTTTTATGGCTCTTGTCTCATCTTTGACAACACAAAATCTCAGAAGTTCTGGGGAACTTCACAAAAAGCTTCCAGAAATTCAGGCAGCACAAGGCTTGTGTGAGGTGCTCCCCCTTCTATTTCTCTTGCCCTTCCCATCATGTGACTAGTGCCAGACTAATGTTGCTTGACACCTCACACTGCTAAGGCAAATTGCTGATAAAGGGGAGTCCCATCTAAACCCTGAATTAACCCTACACACAGGGTGGACTTATAGACACAACATGTTAATAAAAAATAAACTATTCATAGAATAGTTATAAAAGAAGATGTCGCACCAAAATCAGGATAAATGGACGTGACAATAATACCGCCTCCTAGGGCCTGGAACTTGGGAGCATCTTAAACAACCTGCACTGTACGCTCAGAAAATGTGGACTCTGTGAACACCGGACCCACTGGAATAAGTAAAACCTGAAGTATGGGAAGTAGTGTTTTACGAGTGCATCCTCAGGGGGCTTCAGAATTTAGAACATCCCCTGGTGTGGCATGGAACTCTAGAAAAGCCCTAGCACATTTCCACTAGGAAGGAATACTCTGGTACTCCAATAGAAAACACTGGAGGAAATTAATTTAAACAATCAGTAGCAAAACACAATACACAGTCTTCCTTAACAACAAATGAAGTACACATCTTGGCCATTTCTGCAAAAAGTGCAGGACTTCTGAAGACCAGGCTGATGATGGTGAACCGCATAGCACTAGTCGTCAACTAGGTGTGCACATAAACGGTAGGACCATACATTGTACAGTTCTTCAGTTCCAGCTTCCTGTAGGAAAAGCCAAGCAGATGTGCAAATTGATACAAATGGAAGTATTCAAGGCATAATTCAATAAAGCACAACCATTATTCATTTATTTTGGATGGAGCAGTGAAGGGAATGGGGGAAAGGAAAGATCATATGAGGTGGAATGTGTGGTGACATTGTGGTAGCAAAAAGGAGTGGGCTGTTGATGAGATCTTTGTTTTATATGGCATGGGGCCTGGAAGACAGAAGTGCGGTTACAGCTCAGGGAACAAGTCCACCATGGAGTGCTTGTGCAGGGAGGAAAAGATTTTTGAGTTTTTAATGTTTTAATCTCCTGGTGGAGACTTTTTGCTACTACTTTTGTTCTGTTCATGTGACTTTTAACCTAGTGGAGCTTTATTTATTATCAATTTTATAATTAATTTTAGTGGCTTTTTAATAATCATCTGACTGTATACTAAACTACGGACTCTTTCCCTTCCCTTGCCACTGCCTCATTCTTAGTGCATGACTATCAAAGTCTCAGAAAATGAAAGGAGCTCGTGTCTCTGGGCGCAGGAGGAATCGCATCTGTCTTATATCAAAGGCCAATCAGAAACCAAACAGCATAGTTGAGAAAACTAAAGCGAGAAGTTTGTATTTTGGAAAGTTAAAATGAGCCTAAAGCAAATCACACCAAGTGTAAAGTATTTGTATTCAATTGCGGATAATCAGGAAGTGCAACTCGTCCTTATGATGACTGTGCTTGAGATCCGACAAATTAAAAAAAAAAACGTAATAAAAATAAATACAATTTTTTTTTGGTTAATATTTTTTTAATTTGCAAAGATGTTGTATTGCTCTAAGTCATTAATAATAAAATAATTCTATAAAGACAAAACAATGAAGTGGTCACACCGGAGAATCGGAAGACAGAATGAACTTCATTCGACACATCAAGCTCTGGACTTGAATTTTTGGGATCAGTGTCGGGGGAAGCAGAGCCAGTTCAGGGGTGGCAGAAATTAAACATCTTTTTTTTTTTCTTTTTTTTCAAAGACGTGGACTAACAAGTTGTGAGATTTCACTTCTATGGACTTGTGCCCATCCGGTGTCCGTTGCCTGTCTTACGTCAGATGCTGCGGAGATATCCTCGACTCTGTGACTGGCCAATGTGAACTGGATGCATGTAGAAAGTAAGTAAGTCATAAGCTTAATGACCACCATCCCCCTTTACTGTCTTCCATAAGATCATCTTTATACCCTCCATTCAGTGACATCACTGGTCGTGATCTCGTGTTGTCCTGCATAACAATGTGGCTAGCAAGCATACAAAAGCCAAGTTTAAAATGGTATTGTGAAAAGATGTTAAAATTAACACATTTCAAAAACTTTTTTGAAGAGCACAGTCTGATTCAGCTTACGTCAAAATCCTTACAGCAAAAAAAAGGCCCATTATAAACCAATAACAAATTTAAAAGTAAATCAAATCATAATACTTCCCAATTTTACAAAAGTGGATTTTGCAGAGGCAAGAAATATAATGCTCAAGTGAAGAGTCAAAATCAAGCTCTGTCTTTTATTTCTCTTGCCTCTCCAATCAAATGACTGCTAACTAATTAATGTTGTATGGCAAATGACACCACAAAGAGGGTGAAAGGACAGCCTGAGGCACAACACAAGCCAAATTCTGACACCTATGCACTTTAGGAAGATTTGAGAAGTCAGGCTTCAAATCCTCCTGTCAGCTGTAGGGTATAGAGAATTGTAGCTTGTACTATGCTATGGTATTTAATCTTATCTGATATTCTGTGAAATTTTACGTATCACGTAAAGCTCTATCTCATGCAAAAACCAAAACATGCTCTAAATGATTAAATAAAATGTGGACACTTCATTTCTGATTTGGTGTCTAATATAGAAGTAATGCATTTTGTTATGTAAGTAGATAGCACAAATAAAAAATCCTTGCCCACACAACATAAAATAGTGCAATGCTGTACTGTATCAATTTGTATCCCCCTCCAATTCTATTGTCAAATACAAATTAGTAAAACCAAACCAGATGAATATAACCCCTCACATATATTTAATTACATAAACACACATTTACATTTGTGCATGAGCACCGTTTGGAATAAATATAGAGGAATGTGCACTTTTTTGGACTGTGAAAAAAATGACTAGTTTTGTGTGTCTACAGTGGACGTCTCACCAGTCAGTTGCAGAATAGCAGGTTAGGTTGGGGAGCATTCACTGGTACAGTAGATTGCCGCACTCACCACACAACGAAACAGCTCGGGATCCTGATTGGCAACCCCCCAGCCTGCAAACATACAGTTCAGTCCCACCCTCCAGAAATGACCATCTATCTGCCACAGCCAGGTGTTATGTGGGCGTCCCCTTGACCTGCTCCAGCTGCTTTGGTCCTCAACAATGGGGATCCTATGAACCAGAGCACCACCGGGGAATCAAGCCACATGGGCATAGTGCCATAACTGATGCTCCCCCACAGTGCAGGTAATGTGCCACATTCGGGACTCCATGAGCAACCACTTGATCGACACAAAATCTAACCAGCAGTACCCAAGGATTCTGCAAAGAGACACAGTACTGAATGAGTCCAGTCTTTGTCTCAGCTCACTGAATAGCATCCATGTCTCACAACCATATAGCAAGACAGGAAGCACCAGGACTCTAAAGATTTGGACCTTCGTCCTTTTGCATAGATATCGGGAGCGCCACACACCCCTTTCCAGTGATCTCATGACCCCCCCATGCTCTCCCAATCCGTCTACTGACTTCATAGTAAGAGTCACCAGGGACATGAATGTCACTGCCGAGGTTAGTAAACCTCTTGACAAGGTCAACACTCTTTCTCTCTGCAGACAGATACAACGCTGATAGCTGTGCCCAAGAGGTCATTAAAGGCCTGGATTTTGGTTTTTATCCAGGACACTCGCAAGCCCAGACACTCAGACTCCTCATTCAGTCTCTTGAGAGCTCCGATCAGAGCCTCCATTAATTCCACAAAGATCATAGCATTGTTGTCAAAGTCAAGATCACTGAATCTCTCTTCACCAACAGATGCCCCACAGCCGCTGGACCACCTCGACCTTGCCCAACATCCAGTCCATACAAGCATTGAACAGAGTAGGAGCAAAACCACACTGCTGACGAACCCCAGAATCAACTGGGAAAAACACAGAGGTTCTGCCTCCACTCTGCACGGCGCTCACAGTACCAGTGTACAGGACGGCCATGATATCCAGCAACCTTGAGGGGATCATGCGAAGTCTCAGGATGTCCCACAGGGCAGCTCGATCAACTGAGTCGAAAGCTTTAAGAAAATTGACAAAGGATGCAAAGAAACTCTGCCGATACTCGTGTTTGCACTCCATGAGAACCATTAGTGCCAGGATGTGGTCGATGGTAGACTTCTTAGGCGTAAAACCAGACTACTCCAGTCGCTGGCATGTGAGTAAGTGATCATAGATCCTATTGAGGATGACCCTAGCAAGGACTTTACCCGGCACAGTGTTATCCCCCCTGTTGTTGCCGCAATCTAGGCGATCACCATTCCCTTTCCAGATAGGGACGGCAAGACCCAAATGAAGCAAAGACTGCTTGCAATGCCAGGAGGACACCCAGTCTCACTTAGATTACACAGGTGGTGAACCAGCTGAGGGTAGGGAAGGCTGCAGGGATTTGTGGTGTCCATGGTGAACTTCTCCAGGCTGGTGGTAAGGCTAGTAGCTGATCCTCAGAGTGTATTTTATAAAATAAGTCACATACCTGACTCCATGTGTGCTATAAAATACACTGTACATACTTGTAAAAAATACAATGTTTTGCCTTGATTTTTCCCCCAACTGTAACAGTAATAGTATACTCATTATTAAAATAAACACATCAATAGCAATCATGTCCATATTTGTCATGTAAGGATGACAAATATTTCAAGGTTAAGAAGTCATACTCTCAAATCGTGGAGCCAGATGGTGCTGATATGTTTCATGTTGATTAGCACATGCAGGTAAGAATTTCACCGAACTCTCTACATGTGACATTAATGATCTATAAACCTGTACTTTAATGCTTTACTTACAGAAACACAGAGTCATCTCTTTGCCTCTTGCACTTGTAAGCAGGAGAACCATGTCAACATATACCTTTGATAATTTAAATAAAAAAGTGCCTTCAATTCTAAGAATATTAAAAGTCCTAGAAAAGGAAGAAGCTTTTTGCATGGTTCATACATCACGCCAAGATACCGGAATGTAAAATTCAAAATCAAAGTCAATCTCCCTCTGTTGTGGCATAAATAGCTGACATCAGGTCAACATTTGTGAAGAAACAGCATTTTTTTTTTTTTTTGCTTTTTTTCTCCCAAATTTGGCATTGTCCACAGAATATGGGCATCTCCTTCCTCACACTCGCAGCACTGTTACTGATACCCAGAGGGGCTACTCATGAATCCAGAACTCCAGGTTTATACTGTTTTGGAATCCGAAAAATGTAGGACTCCAAAATACTTCTGACCTCAAGGGTTTTGGATAAGAGAATGGGAATCTGCAATTCAAGACTTTAGAAATCTTGTTGAGAGAAGCTGAGCTGAATTTATTATAATATTTTCAGGTTGTCGTTAGAAAATCAGGCTCAAAAATGTTTGAAACATCCATCCATCCATTTTCCAACCCGCTGAATCCGAACACAGGGTCACGGGGGTCTGCTGGAGCCAATCCCAGCCAACACAGGGCACAAGGCAGGAACCAATCCCAGGCAGGGTGCCAACCCACCGCAGGACACACACTCACACACCAAGCACACACTAGGGCCAATTTAGAATCGCCAATCCACCTAACCTGCATGTCTTTGGACTGTGGGAGGAAACCCACGCAGACACGGGGAGAACATGCAAACTCCACGCAGGGAGGACCCGGGAAACGAACCCAGGTCCCCAGGTCTCCCAACTGCAAGGAAACATCGCTACCCACTGCGCCACCGTGCCGCCCTGTTTGAAACATGCTATTTCAATAGTCAAAGCCAAATGCCAATAATGATACAAACCATTTCAAAAACTTTGGGGAAACACCATTATAACTTGTTTGGTTTTAGTTATAATGAAGCAGTGGGTGTAACAACAAATACTTTACAGACTTCACATCAACTTTTAATATCATCCATCCCACCTTTTTGTAGATTGGCTTATTAAAGGTTTTAATTTAGATTTTATCTTAAGGTTATATTGAACTACACGTCTTTTCCGGTGGTTTTCAGTTGTAGTTTTCAAATACGTAATTTTAACAAGTCAGAGGCAGTTGGCAGCATTGCTCCTGTGCAGTTGGTTGCACAATGTGACATACGCAGCAACTCACTCTAACTAATCTGTGTATCGCACCGATTAAATCAGACGGGTTTCATTTTGTCTTTAGTCGTGGGCTTGTGTGCATGAGAGGTTTTGACCAATAAATGCTCATCCAGAACTATAATGCAAGGAATGCAGTGATGAGGAATGAGAAATTTGGGTGGTTTGGTCCTCACAAACACAAGAGTAGCTTGTCTGTCTGAAGTCTCATGTTTTGCTATCCTGACAGAATGATAAAAGGAAAAAAGGGCCGACATTGTGGCTGAACTCGCGATGGCTATTAACCAATTGTACAGCTCTGTCAGGCAGCACGTTATTGGCTGTCACACAAGGGGACAAGCACCACTGCACTGGAGGGACGTCACTCAGTCGGCAAGGTAGACATACCCAGTGATTTTCAGTGGTTTAATTTGCCATGGCCTGGCAATGAGATCAGCAACTGCGGTTGGCAAGTCTGACATACCCCACGACTGGTAAGTTGCGTAATATGGCATCTGCTTTATTGAGTGGCTGACTAACTTTTTAATGACAATGACACAAAGAAAGAAGGTGAATTGTTGTCCTCTCTGGCTGTGCATCCTCAAGGTTATGTTCTTTTACCTCTTTTATGCATTTTGTATGTAAAAATAGATGTATTATAAAATTTCCTCAAGACAGTATTTTTCATCCTGCTTAATGAGAATGAAATGTTTCATGGACATAATTATTTTTGAAAGCTTTCTCTGCAACATAATGTTGCAAAAACTCAATAAGTGATTATAAATTTTAGAAGAAAATATTCACTCTCTGGAAACTGTCATCAAAACCAGGCAGTAGAGATTCCTGAATGTTCTGAGCATCTTGGAATAGTCAAAGATGGTTGCCTCTATAGAAGATGTGTTGGCAGGCAAAAAAGAGTGGCACTAAGAAAAAGCCTTTTGTTCACTACTATATGTTTCAATTAATTATGAAAGTATTCTTGGCAGTTGAGATTTTCTTTAAGTGTCCTGCTCTGCTTAAAATAAACCTTTTGCCAAATGAAGCTGTCTTCTTGGAATGATAAAACTTTTAAATTTAAATCGGAATTTTAGGAGGACCTACTGCATCTTGAAACATTAATTTCTCATTTAGGTTGCTGACTTATTTATGTAGAACTTACAAAAAGACTCCTTATAAAAAGACTTACAAATATGTTTCTTTACCAATCAGTTTACATTTTCCTTGCTTTCTCATTTGTGCCATAGTGTGACCTATGCATGGCACTGAAAGTCATAGGAAAATGTTATTTTTAGATTTGCTTGGCGGTCTCTGATGTTCTTCTCCTGTTAATTATGTGTAACCTTTCAGAATAAAAAAGAGATGACTTCACTTCCTCTATAGGAGAATTGCATGGGGCTGCCACCTGCTGAACTACTTGGCATTCCCATGGCCTTTATGCTCATGCGTTCCAACAAGATTTCCCAGTATATGTCAATAAAAGTATAATTAGGTAGAAGGTGAAAACTTCTTGCATTTATTTCTGTCTTTGTATTACCTATAGCAACTACTGCCTTAAATATTCAACTGACTAGTCCAAAAATACCAAACAATGCCAAAGATTTCCATTGATATATTCTGTTTATAAGCTTTGGATATACAATATACTGAGAAAAGTGTACTAGGGACAAAGGTCAATACAAAAGTGGCACAGTCCCATTAGAGACTTTATTAACAGAAAAAAAGGTCCTCTGTAGCAATCTAAAAGAATCTGTAAAGTGAAGTTTGGAAAAGTAATAGATCCTGTCTGTCTAAGGTGTGTCATGGAAGAGAAATTATTGGATACATTTTTATAAAGAGAAAAAGTAATTACACTATGAGAAGGAGACAGCAATATCCCCTGGGGCAGGCAATCCAGTTCACACCAGGAGCTGTTAGTCCATTTTAGGTTGTTGCAATGTGCTTCATGGAGACCCAGATCACTTCTGGTCACTCAGGGCTCAGGTAGGAAAAATAGCAAGAGTGGCTACAGAGAACATCACCCCAAATGCAAGTCCATAATGGAGTATAAAGGGGGTATATACAAGATATGTTCAGGAAAGGCTTAACTGGTTTTCAGGGTCAGAGACAGAGATGACAGATGAAGAAAGAGAGCAATACCAGAAACGTACACTGGGAAGGTCATGCCACCAGAAGAATAATTTTTTGTCTTAACCTTTTGTTATTTTGGAATTCCCTATGCTTATCCCTCCCATTGTATGTTCTGGTGTTAAATAAGCAGACCATTTTAAAATTAGGACTATGGCATTGTTTTGTTTGTGAAAGAAAGTGAAAAAATTTTATACTTGCTGCTTTAAATATATACTACCAATAATGGCACACTACACGATAACGTGTAGTGAATACCCTTGACTTGAGCATTCCTAATTTTCATCCTCTTTCTCTGTATGTTTAGCATTCGTTTGCTCAGGGGTTGATGCGCTTGCTGCTTCCTGAGCCGCTCTTCTTTTCTCCATCCTAGCAGCCCGCTTCTTCTCTTCTTTCATCTGCATCTTTTCACGTTAAAACTGATCAAGTCAGTGTTTGTGATGCAATTACTTAGTGTGTTTTCTTTAATTTTTCAATTAAGCTGGCACTTAAGTCTTCAATCTGCCTCAAGAATGATTTAAGATATGAAGAGGTAGGGGAAGTGACGGTGAAGGTGGTAGGGAATGACAACGGCGCCTGTTACACATGTAACACATGGCCGCCCTGCTGGCCACTGCCGAGAGTTGATTCTACAATAAAATGAAATAAAAATAAACAGAGGAATAAAGTTGGAGGTCAATCATCACCCCAAAGCGGATAGTAGACGTCATGTAGTATATGTGTACCAAATTTCAGGTCAATAGTTCAAACGGTTTGCAAGCTACAGGTGATTTAAAATCCTGGACAGAGAAACAGAAACCATGGTAGCATATTATATAAGAAGATATTGGTGAGTGTGCGTATATGTGAGTAATCTTAGTTAATGATGGAAATGCATTCCAAGACTTTAGTTTTGTGTTAAGAAACTTTGTTATTGGGGATACATTTACCATAGGATGAATGTGGATACTTGTGGTAGTTGTTGTGGGTCTTATGCCATCTGTTATCTGCTTCCTTGACCGCCCTCTGACATTGCTGCCACCCACATTTTCCGCAGCTCCTTCCATGTGGCTCCACATGCCATCCTTTGCCACGTGCACTGCCTACACATTTATAGCACATTTATGTCCCCAGTTCCACCTCACACCTCACTTGTGGTTAGACGCAATACCATCTGCTTCACTTTACCTAACACTCGCTGGGGCTACATACCCAAGCTAATGGACTTTAGCAGCGGAGAAGCTCTTCTGATATCCTTGCAGGTAATTGCTGTCTATCCATGCCCTCTCTTCCATGCTCAGTACTGGCTCTTTTCATTACTGAATGTCAATGATTTTGCTGTATGGCATTTCTTTTCTCCAGCACATACCCCTTTTTAATGAGCATTTTAGTTGCTAAAGATTTTTGTGGCATACTGGGCAAATATTATATATTGCTTTATGAAAATATTAATATAGCTACAGCGAATATGAAATAACTAAGCAGCCATGAAAAATACGTTCCAGTTCTACATTTTACACAATGTCCACAACAATAAAGGAATATTCTGTGTAAGGAACTTGGACGGTGAACACCACACCATTGTGATTAGAATCCTTCAGACCTTATACTTTATTTCAAACTCTAAAAAAGGGATGTAACAAGCTAAAGACAATTTATCTTATAAAACAGGGCAAACTTCACAATGGCTATTCACAACAGAAAGTGTTCCTCTCAGACAGCTAGGATTTATTTTAGATTCAAGAATTCACAGTAACTGTTTTCCAGCACGGCCTGCAATGTCCTGAAAAAAGAAACAACTGGCAAGACAAGTTCACCGTGTTGGCATAACCAAGAGGGGCAAGCAAAAATATATCTGGGTGTCTCTTAAGGATTTGAGTTAATTATGAGAGCCTGGAGGACCAGAAATTTCTGCATGCTCTCTCACTTTGTTTCTACTTTTCACAGAGTTAAATATTTTAGAGGTGTTAGCCTCATTTGAAGAGTGGAGAGTGGAGTTGTATATATAATATTTATTGTAAGTGCCCTAAGGGATATCTTGGCACCTTGATTGGGATGAGGAGTGATTCCTGGCCTGGGTGGCAGGTCGAAATGGATGGACTATGGAAGCGTAACCCAGCTGTGATGGTGCTTGAATATTATCCCAGTCAGGGTGAAAGATTAATGAATGGACTGTGGGAGACTGTCTGCCAAGAGCAGTTCCTTTCCCTGTACAGTAGATGACAGTGCTTCTCTGGCATGGCACCAGTATGAATACCCACAGGGATCTATGGGATTCGTAGTCCTAAAGGACAACCCTGTTGGGGTCCTTGGGTGCTGCCAGAGAAGCACTGCAAGGAGAATTCCCTTTTTTGTGGGGTTCCACGTGACACAGAAGTGCCTCTGCCATTCACTGCTATGGCACTAGAAGAACTCCCAGGTTCAACATAAAAGAAGGTGCTTGACCTATTCTAGCGGAGTCAGTCTCGAGGCAGAGGGCAAAACTTACTTAGAGGAAAGAAACAGAGAAGAGCTTATTAATTATGTACATTCATGTGTTGGTTTGACTGGTGCTCAATTGGTAAGGTACTTGTTGTCATATAAAGTCCTTTATTTGAGATCAAAGTTGTGCTGGTGGCTATCTGTGTCTGTGGTTTTGGGGCTCAGTGGCACCCCCTTGTGGCTCCCATATATTATTATGTACTGCAGCTATTCGTTTCTGTACCTATGTGAATTAGTCATAGCTTTATACACTCTATTCTGTATAATCTAGCATTTCGTTCAGTAGTTTTATCAAACCACATATGTACTATTTTCAGATCTGTTTATAACCGACTACAAAAAGCCACAGATGTAAAATTTATTTGTACTTGTTTCAGTATAAAACACTTTCTCAGGCAAAATGACAATATTATCCATCCAGCACTTTTCTGCTTTGTCCAATTCAATCTTGCCTATGCCAACATCATTGTTATTACTCACACACAAACACACATGTCTTTGGGTGGTGGGATGAATACCCAGAGAAAAGCTCAAATACATGCAGGATGGATATTCAGATTCAGAACTAACAGCAATCATGGAAAGGATTCAAACCCAGTCTCTGTGAGCTAGTAGGCAGCAGAACTAACTACAGCTCCACCATGGCAATGCTATGTTATACAAAAATATATTAAATTCAGTATTGTGTTTGAACAAAGTAAATTGAATGATAGGTACAACTGAAACTGAAAAACAGATGTATAATAAAGAAGGAATGAAAACGCCATTGTGAATAATTCTTCCCACAAGCTAATATACGCTCGACATTTCTGACACAAAGAAAAATGCTCTTGTTTTTTTGTATGTGTGCTAGAGTATTTTCTGGTCTTGTGCTTTTATTGCTCTCAGCATTTCAATGTGTGAAATCCATTCATTATCGGCTTTGCACATTTGAAATTCAATAAAAAGGAACCCCTTGTCATTTATTACATACCACAATTAAACAGTGCAGATGTATAACAAGTATTTTTTCTACATAAAAGTAAATATGCACCTTTCACAGTAAAGGGATTCACACATCACTTATAACCATCATTAAATATTAGCTAAATAACACATCACATGTTTTTAGATTTAATGGTTATTTGGATTATTCATAATCATCCTCCTACCAATCATCACTAAAAATGAGTATTTCTTTTCAATCATGTGCACTGCCTAATGAGCACAACATGTTCTTTAAATAAGCCATCTAATCAATATTTTATATAGTACCTTTACACTAAACACTGTTTCATAGATTTTGTAAAAGCAAAATATATTCATCCTCTTACAAAACCTGCCTTTTCCACTGCAGCACCACACACAAATCATATTGTGAGACAATTCAAGTCAATGCCTATATTTTCTTTAATGATGAATTTAAAAAAATGGGATTAAGAACCTGAAATGTTCAAGAGATACTTTATAAGAGGGTTAGGGTTATAAGAGATTACATGGCCTAGTAAAGGCTTACACTGTCACATTAAATATTAGCCGTTCCCCGCCACTCCACCCGCGTAGTAGTGAAACAGGACAAACTTTAAAAATCAATAAACAAAAAGGTATCGCTAGCTAAGTGGAGGCAAAACACAGAGGTAGACCGACTCCCCACTTCTGATGTCACACTTCCCCCTCCCTCGGCCCCAGCCTCTGTTTCAGATTCGCGCAAATAAATCAATACCGCAAGCGAACTATGATACTGAACCTAGTGCAATGAGAGACGTCGCAAAATCAACTGGAATGTTCAAGCAAATTATAGAAGAAAACCCAATCTAAATCCATTAAGTAGTTCTCTCATTTGCTAGCTAAGCGGATGTAAGATACGCCCCGAGGCTGGCGTGTGAGTGTGGAGTGCCCTGTCACCCTCCCCTCGGCCTGCTGCGTCTCTCTCGGATTCACACAAATAAATCGGTACCACAAGCCAACTATGATACTTAGCACAATGAGAGAGGTCGCAAAATCAACCAGAATGTTCAAGCAAATTATAGAAAAAAAACTGATCTAAACCAGTCTATTAAGTGATTCTCCCGTGAAAAGCGGACAGAAATACAGACACACAGACAATGGATGTTATATATAGAGAGATGTACAGTACGTGGCACAGGATTTGGTGCTACTGTGTTACCACTCCCAGGGTTAAATTCTAGATTCTGCCAATGGTAGTGACTGCGGAGTTTGGTTGTTCTCTGCTATCTCATTCCCCCAATTCTTAAAATTGTGCATTAAGTTAACTGGCAACTTAAAGTATAAATGAGCATGGATGTGAATATGAATGAGAATTGCTATAAAATGGAACCCAAGGCTGATTCCTGCCATTCACCCAAGAGTTCATTGCTATATTGAACCAGATAAGGAGGTTAAAGTAACTGAAGTGAACATGTTGTCTATGTTTCTCTTTTCATACTGTGTTGTTACTTAATAAATACCACATCGAGTTGATAATTAGAATAAACCAAAAAAAAAAAAAATATATATATATATATATACACAGAAGGGAGTGGGCAAAAGTAAGTTTACAGTTGTGAGTATCCCAAACAGAGTTTATTCTTATTTATTTGTTAATTATTATATTCTTTATTTGTATTATTTGTTTTTTTCTTCTCCTCCTCCTTCTTCTTCTTATTATTATTATTGTTATTGCTTTGAGTCCTTACTTATAATTTATCTTTTAGGTAATGATGACACAGAAGTGCAGGAGTTGGTGTTACACTTAATAGCTCCAGTTTTCTGTATTTCATTTCTGGTTGCAGTCATTGTCCACATGGAGTTTACATGTTCCTCTACTGTCTTCAGGGTTACTCCTTTTTTCCTCCCAAAATGTAATGGACATACATTTTAGCTTAATTGGCGGCACTGAATCGGTCTGGTGAGAGTTCATGTGCAGGTGTATGAATGGACACTGTGGTTGACTGGTGCCCTCTGAAATGCTGATTCCTGTCTTGCACCAAATGCTGCTGGACCCCAGCCCTACCCAAATCAGATTAAGTGGGTTTGGAAAATGATGTTATATTTTGTTATATACTGTATACAACAAGAAAGGGACACCCCATGTGATCTGGGAAAGCATGAAATATTAGTTAGTCGACCCTGTGATGAGAGGCTTTATCGAAAGGAAAAGGGAAGGGGCAACAGTAGAGAGATAGACAAAGATGGAAAAAGAGGTGGTCAGGAGGGAGTCTTGGATGTTCTCACACTGGCAATTCGTTCCGTGCCAAAGCACGTTTGTCCGCATGTAACCCCTCAAAGTCTCATTCATTTGTCTAATGTGATCACTCCATGCCCAGGCCTGCTTGGAAGAAGTAGGCCTGAGCACAATTCAGTAGCATTTGGGAACAGTGTGATTGCTAAATGAGCCAGAGCACGGAAAACAGACATGACGTCAATGATGCGACAAGTCAGACAGTGCAATTCTCATTTATTCAAATCTTTTGAGTTAAAAACAGGTTTTTATTCTCACCTTGCACATGAACATAAATTGTAGTTAGCAAGAAAAGCTGCAAATTCCTCCCTTAATATAATTTGTCACCATAACAATCTTTTCGTACGTGTAGCACGATTAACAGCAAAACACTGCAGTGCACACTCAATAAATCTGTAAGAGGGTAGAGCGTTATCCTGCCCTACACTACTCCAAAACAACCACAAAATAAGTAAAACCATTTTGTCACTCCGTGTTCGGATCTTGTTTTGGCTTTACACAAAGTCACATGGTCAGTCATGACAAAAGCACGCCTGGGCCAGAAACATTAAAGCACAGTGTAAGTGCCGGCCAGTGGGGGAGTAGGGAGGGGGGACAATTGTGCTTGGGCAAAGCAAGAAACAAATGGGCCTAGTGTGAGTACACCCTAAGAAGACTCTTTCAGAATGGTAGAGAGCAGGAAGCTTAGCAGATGCCAAGGCCTCTTGACTCCTAACATAAAAAGAGAAAAACAGGCCAGAAGACCCCCTGGCCAACAGGTGACAACTGAAGGTGCAGGGTCACTGACGACTGACAGGACACCTCCAAAACTACTGGCTGGCAGCACGCAATGTGTGATGAGTACGTAGATCAACTCACAAATACACTGAAATGGAATGTTTACTACAAGCAGCAGTATAGTACATTTTATAAAGAACTGCATTGTTTTAATCTGCATAATTCAGAACATATACAGTATGAACATCTCTGTTTTATATAAATGATGCTGAAATGTTTTCAGTAAGTAGGCTGTATGATAGGTCTGTACCATTGTGATACAGTACATGTTATTAAATTAAATAAACGGAGACACAGCTTTCCCAAAGAAAAAGGACACAAGCCTGTGCTGTCATCACACATTTCTTTGGACTCGCTTCTATTTTAACCACAGCCTTGAGATCTGCTTTATTATGTTTAAGACCAAGCATTGTTCAGAATGAATAAAAAACCACAAGGCAAATAGGATCACCTTGATATTATCTACCAGCAGCACTAACATTTGATAAAGAAAAAGTACAGAATATTCCATTTTAAAATCAATTAACAAATCAAATTTAACAATGGCAATGATTTTCTCCTGAAAAATATACCAGGCTGCTAAGGAACAGAACATTATAAAAGCAAATGCCCCATAAAAGTACCTTAATTATAACTCTGTAAAATAACCCTGAAAAAAGAGATGCATAATAATTCTCTGCATTATTTCCACTATGTTTTATTCTTTCCTTCTTTTAATTATCCTGGAGAAGGCAAATGTTTTGGTAGATTTAATACACCTTCTCAAAGCAACTTTATTAATAACTGCGGCAGCAATTTGCCACCGAACAACGATTTTCGGATTTATACTTTTTTGCCGTATTCTGCATAATCATAGGTAAGACTTGATAAGTTAGTTCGCTTTCAACTTTTGTTTAAAAGATTCTAACATAGCATTCTCAAACCCACTTAATTTAGTTCTGGGCTACTGGGATCTGGAGCCAACAGAACAACTAACCCTCTCCAGTCCACCAAAGGGCCACCAAATCCAAACTGAGAATGTTCTAATTTAGAATCACCAATTAAAGTGAATTGCATGTCTTCAGGGTGTTGAGAGAAAAAGCAAAGTCCCTAAAGTAAAGGCCACTAAGTGACTCATTGCACTTGTGTTAGTTTCTATTATTAATAATTAGGAGGCATTTGCTTTTTAATTTTTAATTTCTTTTTTATTTATTTCTTTGTTTCCATTTTCCTGCTGACATCATCACATCACAGTTTCGTGTATCTATTTTTCTGTGGGCATTGCCATTTTATATGTTAGTTACTACTGATAGGTGCTGCCATTTCATGTGACCATTTAGACAACTCCTTGTTGCTATGATGCTACTTGGTTGCTAGGAGAGTGAAACATGTGTCATGAGGCCAATGGTGTCTTGACAGCCAGGAGGTACAAGATGGGGCGTACATTTCACATAATGCAGATTTTCAGCAAATGTGAGAGACTACTGGGCATACATACTGTATATACATACATACTGTACATATTAACAAACAAGAAATATTTTCCGGAAAAAAAAAATCTGGTGTTGATTTTAGTTTTGTTTCAACTTTTATTGGTATTTGTTCTTATTACTTAGTGCACTAACTCCCAATTATGACAGCAGCTGTTTTTTACTCAAAGAAAGAGCTCTTTTAATCTCTGCTACTCGTTACAAAATTTATCCAATTACACACTCAGTCCATACTCCTGGTCGTAACAGAAAAGCTAATGATGACATTGTTCTAGCCTCTGGCTGCACCAGGACAGGAGGAGCTGTATGAATTTTTAATTTATTTTTTCTTTTTTGGTAAAAATTCCACAGGCAATAATTGTAACCGAGTTTTTTAAGGAACACAATTATACGGTTGCTCCCATAAAGTTGTCATTTTCAACAGCAGTAAAGTTTTGTCTAAATTTTGAAATGCAATTTTGTACTTCCTATTTGAGTTAGTTTATTTAACTTGAGATGTAAAAACATTTCCTTGACACGGGAATGCGGGCTACTGTTACTAGCCAGGCAGAACAAGCATGTGTAGAAATGTGTTCCAACAAGGTATCTGACATTGTTGCTGAATGAAGTTATTCTTAGATTTTGCAACATATGTGCATATCACAATTTCATATAACACTAAATTATAGTGAAATGAAAATCATGTCAGTGCTACGTATCTCTAGGTCAAGGAAAAAGTGCATTTCATATTTGCATTTGAAAGGAAACCAGAAAGGTTTTTATTTCTTTTTCCTAAAGATTTGTCTGTTATGTTGAAACATACCTTTTCATCAGGCCCTCCTATTAAATTTCTGTCACCAACCTGGGTCCGTTTTGTACACTGCTATTTAAAATCTGTTGTCAATTAACAGAATCTCCCCATCTGCGTTTTCATTGGAGAAAAAAAATCACTGCACTAAGTAGTTTTTGTAGGAAACAGTGATGGACAAACAAACAAATGAACTCCTGCGGTGGGCTGGCGCCCAGCCCGGGGTTTCTTCCTGCCTTGCGCCCTGTGCTGGCTGGGACTGGCTCCAGCAGACCCCACGTGACCCTGTAGTTAGGATATAGCGGGTTGGAAAATGAGCTGACTGACAAATGTACTCAAATGTGGCACTTGGTGCCACGGCCCACCTGCCAAGTTGTTTTGCTGCCTAAGGTAAAGTCATCCCTGATGGAGGATCGCAGGAATCATGAGAAAGAGGGGGTCCTTTCATCGGATTGCTGGCCCAACACTGTTTCAGCGCGTGGAATGGCCAAATGGGGGGAGGCAGCTTGATGGATGAGGTCTCCAGGAGTCTAAAATTATCCAATCTTATTATGTGATATCATCTACTGTTAAATTCTGCTCCGTACTTCTCAAAAATTTTTACTTTTTCATTTTTTATTGAGGATTTTGTTCTGTTCTGTGTATTGTATTATATTTGTATTGACCCCCTTCTTTTGACACCCCACTGCAAGCCCAACCTACCTGGAAAGGGGTCTCTCTCTTGAACTGCCTTTCCCAAGGTTTCTTCCATTTTTCCCTACTAGGTTTTTTTTGGGAGTTTTTCCTTGTCTTCTTAGAGAGTCAAGGCTGGGGGGCTGTCACACTTCCTGTGTGATTTTGGGCTGTACAAAAATAAACTGTATTGTATTGTATTCTATTGTAAGAACGTGTAGTGAAAACTGATTTCTAATTTTCCGGGTCCAAGGTGTTGCCCCCCTGATTAGGAAGGTTTGTGGATTAACCAAAACTATCGACCTCCTGTAAAAGGAGCTGTGCCACCTCTCACAGCCAGACAGAACTAGGCCTCTGCCCTAAATGTGTGTTTAAAGAGGAAATTAAAAAAAATGATACAATAACCCCTAATGCCTGGCTGTCAATTTATAGATGTAACCATATTTTGGTACCCACAGTGTCCATGTGTTCAGACCCTTTTATCCTCATGTTGTAACTACAATGGTTTTGACATATAAAACCTAACCAGTTTAAAATCCTACAATATAGTGGTGAAACAAAATGAATCAATCAATCAATAAATTAATGTTCATTTTATATACCACCATCATCAAAGTTACGAGGATTTTTACATGGCTGACTAAATTACAATACAATATGAAGTTTAACAAAAAATTCACAGTCTTTAACTTTTTATATGTTACATAGAAATAGACTGAAGATATTTTTACACTGAAGCATTGCTGTGTTGAAATAAAACTAGCAGAATATTGCTAGCTTACTACTTTAGGTCTATTAAATAAAAAAATATCCTCTGAATCTCCATATGTTAAATCCTGTAACTTATTTGTGCAGTTTTGTCTCCCTTATTGTCTTTTCCTAAAGGACTTAATTGCAATGATAGAGCAGGCTAGGGTCATTTCTGCCCTGTGGATGATGTCCTTGGAGAAAATATTGACTAAGTGTTGTACCTAAGTATTTGTTTGGTTCCAGCTAAACAACCTCCTCTTCAGCATATCCTGGCTCAAATCAGTACGCTTCTGCTTTGTGAAAATTCCTCTACAACCTTGTAATTAGTTTTGTCTACATATGATATTTTTAACACCAAGTTCACTGAGCACTTTGAGCTCTTTCCACAGTGGTGCAGTAGATGTTTCCAAAATATTACCTGCCCAATTCATATGCTTGCAGGCAGGTTCAAAATAGAACCACTTGGAAAGCAAAAAAATCTTTTTAATAATGATTCACTTTCAATGGATGATGCACCTGCTTTACTTCTAATAATTGTGAAAGTTTGAATTTTTGAGTGAACTGTTCCCTTAAATCAAAATTGAAACTGCCATCTTACTTATAAAATGCGTGCCCATAGCTCTGCATTTAGTGTAATTTTCAGGGTAAGGTAGGCATTAGTGGGGGAAGTGTGAAGACATGGGGATTGAGCCCCTCACTACCCTTCAACTTTAACTTGATGTTTACTCTTTAAATAGTTGAAGAAGCATGAAACAAATTGACTATATAAACACAAACACAATTATGCTATACTAGCTGTGTAAGCCCATGCTTGTAAAAAGCCTGTAGTCCTAGAAACTACTGAAATTGTCAGAAAAAAACTGAAATGTAGAGATGTCAGGTAATCAAAAGGAACTACTCCGGGCATCTCTCTCCTAGGAGGATTCGTTTTGCCGATGTTTTCACATCGCTTGTGCATTAGCGGCAGGAGGGAAAGTTAAAGGGATACTGTTTTGCCAATGTTAGCGGCTAAGCAACTTTGTCTTTGGAGGTTTCATTTTGCTGACGTGCTGGCCTCGTTTGTATTATTAGCGGCTAAGCGAGTTTTCTGTTTCCTTAGACGTGGAGCCCTTACCCCGACTCCACCTGTCACTTCCTGGTCGGACAGACACACACACTTCCACGCATAGACGTTTACATAGAAGATAAGAGTGCCTGCCAACAAATACAGGAGATTCAGTCTACAGTTTGCTGCATATAAATGACACAAAGAACTTACAAATAAAATATACCTTGCTCATTTATCAAAGACAAAGGTCATAATTAAGAAGATTTTATCCACACATTTGCTCTTCAATAATCCATTTTTTGTATCTATAAGCAAGTAAAAATTCGCATTTTGAACTAATAGCAAACCTGATGCATTTCAAACATCCTCAAATCAAACTCATTTAGTTAATGGAAAATCTACAGAACAAGTCTTTGCTTTGAAATTCTGGACAACTTAAATGAATGATGGACACAGATCTGTTGACAATTTGGAAGTTTACACATTTTTTTCTCAATGGTAATGACTTGTTTTCTGAACCCAGTGCTGTGTCCTATCCATATGAAAGTTAAATATGGCCTTGTATAGTGAAAATCAAATACTGTAAAAAAAATATTTGCTCTTTACAATGCTTCCATTGAATGCACTTGCAATACAATTTCAAAACATTTGCAACTTGTATACCTTGAAACGTATGTTTTTTCTTTGTATAGTGCAAAGGAATATACTTCTTTTGAAGATCTGTTTGAGATTATATACTATTTGAACTATTAAACCCTCTTTAAAAATGCATAAACAAGGACAATACATTTCTGTCATTCTTGTAAACTATTGTGATAAAAACATACAGTCAGGTCGATAAGTACTTGGACAGTGACATGATTTCATAATCTTGGCCTTGTATGCCACTACAATGGATGCAAAATTAAGCAATTGTTATATGATTAAAGTGTAGACTTTCAGCTTTAATTTAAAGAGTTTACCCAAAATATTGTAAGAGCCATTTAGGAATGATAGCCATTCTGCTGCATAGCCAACCCTATTTCCATTTCCGTTGCTCAAAGTATTTGGACATTTGACTGACAAGCTGTTCCATAGCCAGGTGGGAGCGGTTCCTTCATTATTTCATTGTAGTCCTTCATTAACTATTAAAGAGGTAGAAGGTCTGGAATTGATTCCAAGTTTGCAATTTGTATTTGGAAGCTGTCACTGGGAACTCACAATATGAGGTTCAAAGTGTTGTTCATGCAAGTAAAAACAGGCCATCATTAGGCTGAGAAAACAAAACAAACCCATCGGAGAGATAGAGTAGAAATACCAGGAGTGGTCAAATCAACCATTTGGTATAATCTTAAAAAGAAGGAACACACTGATGAACTCAGCACAAAACAGAAGGTCTGGACAGCCACAGAAGATGACTGTTCTAGATGATTGCAGAATTCTGTCCTTGGTGAAGAACAACATTTAGCCAAATCAAGTGCACTCTCCAGAGGTAGGCCTATCATTGCCAAAGTCTACAATCCAGAGAAAACTTCAGTAATCAAGTCATCAAGAAGCAAAGACATTTTTAAAAGCCTGTCCAGTTCTGGAACAATTTTCTTTGGAGAGAAAACTAAGATCAATATATACCAGAATGTTGGAAAGAGAAGAGTATGGAGAAGAGAAGAAATGCCTCATGATCTGATGAATATCACATCATCTGAGAAACATGGTGGAGGCAGTTTTATGGCATGAGCATGCATGGCTGCCAATGGTTAAGTCAGTCACTGGCATTTATTGATGATATGACTATTGGCAGAAGTAGCAGGATGATTTCTGAAGTGTACACGGCTATACTGTCTGCTCAAATTCAGCCAAATGCTGCAAAACAGATAGGACAATGCATCACAGTACAGATGGACAATGAGCCAAAACATACTGCAAACGCAAACCAAGTGCTTTTCAAAGCAAAGAAGTGGAAGATTCTTCAATGGCCAAGTCAATCAGCTGACCTCATCCCAACTGGGCATGCATTTCACTTACTGAAGACACAACTGATGGCAGAAAGTCCAATGAACAAGCAGCACCTGAAGACAGCTGCAGTGAAGGCCTGGCAAAGCAACAGAACCCAGCACTTGGAGATGGCCATGAGTTCAGACTTCAGGCAGTCATTGATTATAAAGGATTTTCAACCAAGTCCAGAAAATTATTGTTATATTTATGATTATGTTAGTTTGTCCAAATACTTCTGAGCCCCTGAAAATAGGGGTACCATGTATAAAAATGTCTGTCTTTCCTAAACAGCTCATACAATATTTTTGTTAATTCCCTTGAATTAATGCTGAATATCTACACTTCAATCACATCTTGATTGCTTTATTTCAAATCTATTGTGGTGGTGTACGGAGCCAAAATAATGAAAATTGTGTCACTGTTCAAATACGTATGGGCCTGACTGTACCTTGGCAAGAATAAGCCTCGCATGGTTAAATTTGAGTTGTTATAACAAATTTCAGCTATGGAAAGACAACTATTGCTGTACACTGGGCATAGAGTATATTTAGACACCATGTTCTAAAAATATATTAATTCATTTTGAAAAATATATTAAACTCCGAGTGGTTAAGGCTTTGGACTTCAGATCCTGAGGTTGTGAGTTCAAATCCCTCTAATGAAACTGTATGAACCTGAGCAAGTCACTTCACCGGCTTGTGCTCCAATCGGGATAAACAGGGAAAAAAAACTGAAGAAATGTAACCAGTTGTATGTCGCCTTGCGCAGAGGTGTCTGCCAAATAAGTTAATCGCAACAATTCCCTTTTAAACAAGGTATAGTTCTTTAAACTTATTTCAATGTATCTCCTTCTAATGAAATATTTCCACATGTGTAGAGATGGAGTGCCATTACAGTAAGTTTTTTTTGATGTTTCTTCTGCACCTACTATGGATCACTATAAAGTCAAATCTAGGGGAGCACTGGCTACCCAGAGCGGCATTTAATTAATGAAATGATAGGTGAATGATAGGCAGGTGGGACTAAATTGAGACTGGCATTGTTAGCTTCGATTTCTGTCACAAGTATTGTTAACATTTTCTCACATACATTCTGCTATAACTGAAAGTCAAAAATTTTGCTTTTCAGCTAATTTGCAATTTGTACTTTTTTTATTTGAACATCTGTGTGAGGAAATCTCATTCATGATTTAGGACCAACGTGTATGTAGTGCTGATGAAGTCATAAACAGAATAAATGCAAATGATGGAGCTAAAACTCTAAATATGGAAGTTGTACACATTTTTACAATACTTTCAGCAAACACTTTAGAAATAATTATGATATTAGTTATCCTAACTAAAATATAATATGAATTATTTTGGAGAAAAATGTTTTGAATGGTTGTGAATGCAGACTGGCTGCAATGGTGGTGAAGTTGAATGTTTGGGTGTTGTTTGTTAAAAAGCTTTATTGATTTACCTGCTGCTATATTTTGGCAAAGATAGGGTAAAGCTCAAATTTGTCTAAATGTAATAAAATTAAAATCTTTTCAAAGTGTATTTTAATTTTCATTGTAATGTACATGGACTGAAGGAAGCCCAATATATTTTTATATATTTAGTGATTGACACAATTTGAATATTTTTTCACTTATTACTTATAAGTAAAAGATACACCGTATGCTTTGAGTATCACAAATATAATTTAAACATTCAAAACAATAATAACAAAGGTAACACTTTAGTTGAGGTACTGCAAAAATGCATCTATTACTCATTTACTATTATGTAATAAGACCTTAACAAACACTTCTTTGGGTCTTCATAACACTTACAAAGCATCAGTGAAGTGTTTATTCATCTCCTGTAATGTGACCTACAAAGAAGACTTCATTTTGGAGTGCTCTGAAGTGGCTTCACTGAGACACATTTCTCTTTATAATAAATACTGTATATAGCATAGGACCTGTGAATCCATCATATTAACAAGTAATTTTAATATTATGTCAATATGCCACACTTCAGAGAGATGAATAACTAATCTACTAATGCTTTATAAGTGTAATGAAGACCAAAATAACCTGTTGTTAAGGTTGTTACTTAAGAGTACATAAGTAATTGATGTGTGTTTGTAGTACCTAAACTAAGGTGTTACAACATCAATAACAAAAGGACAAGTGTCTGTGTATCTGTGTGTTTGTCTAGTTGCTATGTCCCTGTCATTCCAAGAGATGGTACACCATAAACACTTGTAGTAATAAAATGCTTTACTGAAAATGCTTGTAATGGAATGATAAATGAGATGCACATGTCTCTGTTATATGATATTTAGTATGGGACTCACACAAGCAGTGTAAATGTTTGTGATGTGTGTGGAATGACAAATGCAATGCATTTTATTAGTACATACATTACAAAATGCATTCCAACGAATGGTGCACTGATTAATGCTGAGGTCTGTGTTGCTCACTGGTAGCACACCTAGTAAGACCAATAAAAAACAATTTCCTAGTATCTTGTTATATGTTCACCTTGTTAAAATTGTAATTTCTGAAAATACTGGATAAACAGTGTGACCGTCTATGATGTTTTAAACAAAAGTACAGTCAAATGTTTTCATTTTTAACAAGAATGTGTCTTATTTTAAAACAATGTTAATTGCTGTACATTTTCTGATATTTAATAGAAATCCCACCTAAAGGTTTACTTAAGCTTTTTCCTACTCACAATTATAATGAAGGTCTCTGTAATTATTTTTTTCTTCTCTACCTTCATATGCAACCTGACAACAATTTTTACAACTGTCTAAAATTTTTTGTCATTTTTTGCCATTATTTTGATGGCATGTATTACTATTTATTGTGAAAAAGGGCTCTACTCCTCTCTCTGACAGGTAAAACAGGTTTGCATAGTAGGCAAAAAATACAAGGTGAAGCTGCTCATCCATTTAAACATTCTTTTTGCAGTCATCACTCATGAATTCACAAGTTAGCTGATAATTAAGATTGTGTCAGGCCTGTCAAAAAGGAAAAATCTCAAGGGAGCTCCTTTGTGTATTGCTTGCTAACTTTAGACACCACACTGAAGACAATTTTCTTTTGTGTTTCATTTTAGAGGTAAAGAGAAGTAATGAGATGAATCGTCTGCCTTTAAAAAAAAAAACGTTAAGTATCCAGTGTCTTCATTATTATGGCCAGAAACATTAAATTGAATACTATATGAGATTAGAGATTAAATCAGTTGACTGGTTTGTCATGATAAGTTCTCTGCAAAGGTTAAGAGTTGAAATTATAGTTTTTTAGAACATGATATATATTTCTGTTTCACATACATTCATTTTTCACTTCTCACAACAATGTACACCTCTCTTTTATATTTTCCTCTGTGCCAACCTCTATAGTTCCATTTTGATCATCTACACTCACTCTTACAAGACCAATTTTAGAGTCTTACCTAGACTGTATGTCTTTGAAACTTGGCAGATAACCATGCATACTTCGAGGAAAACCCTCTCTGAAACAGAAAATCTTGAAATTCCACACAAACAGTTTTAAAGTTAGTGCCCTGTAGCTCAGGGGCAGTAGCAATAACCTATGCACCACCACGCTATCTATTTTGATAAATATTATATTATAGATCAATGTAAACCAAACAGGAAAGATGACCAACTTCCATTTGTGCAGCAGAAGGTGCAATGCTAAGAAAAACTGATAGCTTTGATTAGCTCTTTGTCCTTGCTTTGAAAACAAATACTGTATACTACAGCCAGACTTCTTGCTAGGTGCAATGTTTAGTTTAAATCATGAGACTGCTAACAATGAAAAGCCAAAGTGGCTCTCCAAGAGTGAAACCAAGTACCCCAGAGAGGGACATCCACAAACCAGTGAATGAAAAGTACATTAAACATAGAGTCCAATGAACGCCACAATACACTTTCACACTAAAGAATAAGTTCAATATTTTTCAATTCAAAGTTGTTTCTTCACAAACATGGTATATCGCTATTTGCCATGTGAAAACGTGTTCTAAAGTTAAGCATTTTCTATAAATTTCAAAAAATATCTTGTGCTCTCTGTCGCTTTCCAATAGAGGCTAATGGGACCTAAGGCACCACAACAAAATAAAAGCCTTAAAACTTACCAGTGAAGTGGCAAACATTTCAGTATATAACAAAATATGCCTTTCGAGTTTCCAGTGCATGTTTGTGACAACAAAACGGATCGGACATTACTTATTTTATTGCATATTCCTGGTACTCTTTTTCTCGTACTAAGGATACATTTTCTATTTGCTTGTGTGAGTCCTCACATAAATATGGAAATAAATCAAAACAAAACCAACAATGTGACATGAAATGTTTACTGTGATTTGGTCTTTCAAATAGAAATCAGGCGCCAGGGGGGTGAAAGAATATGGCAGTAGGAGACAAAAGTCAAAATGGTATGCACAGTTGGTCTTCTTTGAAAATGACGGGTGTTTTTGTGTTCAAAAATGACATGTATAAACTATTTTACAATGCGTGTGTAATGGATCAATACTCAATAACTGTCTTGGATATGTTCGGTAAATTTTTAAGCTTCCGGTGATGCTCCATGCCCCATTAACTTCCATTGTAAAGCACCAGTGAGAGCAAAGCATTTTTAAAAATGTATAGAAAATATAAATGCATATATACCATGCTTGTGAAGAAATAACTTCAACCTGAAAAAAACAAACATATCCTTTAAGATGTTGGTTGCACTTAACGTTATGGTTTCAGTGGCCTGCTAGGATTTTAAATGAGTGGCTCTAGTTTAAAGTTTTCAAATACTGAGTGTATCAGAAGTCGGGACACATAGAAAAATATACTGTTGGACACATTTCATATAAACATGCTCATCTGACAAAGATCCGTATTATATATACTATTCAAGATAAGGCTAAAGTGGTATTCTATAATGTGTCTGGAAGTAATCAGAAGGATACATATGATATCAACTTCTTTCTGGATTAGTGAAGATGTCAACAAGACTGCAAGTTTCAAAATACTGTGATTAAAGTTCCTTTTAGAAATACAATCATTTATAACTCTGCTATTAACATAGAAAAGAATGAACGTCAGTGCTCTAGAATAACTCTGCTTAATCTGTAAGCTGACGAGACAAGGATGGGCTCTTGACACCTTGAGAGACAGAGAGAAAGAGGGACGTGGGGAGTCGGCGCTGACAGCACATTGCTGCAGCCACCACACGATGAACCACCTGGATTGGGACACCGAGTACAGTGGGTGACACCTCAGCACCACCTTACGATTGCCAAATAACTCCTGGTGAACTTTCATTTAGATTTGTGGGAACCTCTCACTTAACTAGGCCGTTTGTGAGGCTCTGTCAGTTCTGAAATGTTACAAATAAGGCATATCGTCTCCTCTTTTGCTTTCATGATTGCCTCTTCCTGAATTAACCCAAACAGAAAGCATTCGGCCCTGTCAGAGATGATTATCTTCTCTAGGTGTCCGGTATCTTCCAAAAAATCCTCTTAATCTCCTATTCCTGTTTCTACTTTTATTATAGTTTGAATTTCTTCAGGAGGCGTTCTGGCTGATGTTGTGTTATAATTTCTCTACTTTGTGATGACACATGGCACTATTTAAAATCCAAATTGATTCCATCTAGTTTTGAATTTGCTCGGTCCAGTTCAGTGTCACTGCCGGGATCACAGCCCATGCTGGTAGTATGAGATGCTAGAGCAGAACTTACCCTGGAAAATGAATCAACATTAATTCAGCAATTGATAATCCATCAAATACTCAAAACAAAAAGCTTCAGAGATTAAGCCATGACTGTCCAGGGGCCTTCACTGTCACAAACTGGTATTGCAGGTGTGTATTGGCAACGTTAGATCATCATGAGTTTGGATTATTGATATATCTATATTCATTTATGTAATATTAATTTATGGAACACATAAATCTTAAATATTTTAAACATCTATTTGATTGTTGTGCATAGTAGCTGCAAATGATTTCATGTCCAAATTCAGGATGCTGCTGGCTGAGCTCCTACCTCTGTTCCAGTTTGTGACCCTAAGCAAAGTCTATGTTCCTTTTTTGAAATATGTGCAAAACACCTTGGGAGAATATTAACTATGAAATATAAAAAGATTAGTTGTTTGTTCATTGCTGTTTTGAGAGCAACATGCAGGATTATATGGAGCTGTAATTAAATATTGGCACTAAACACATCAAGAAGGGCTTTAATATTTACCGAAACTCGGTGTTTCAAGTGGTTGATTTAAATACAAGAAATGTTACCAATCACATTATTTACTTTAAAAAAAGAGACGTATAAAGCTATAATTGCACCATTCTGCTATGGTTTTCATCTTAGAAAAAGTCCGTTTGTGTGAACCCAGTAACTGCAGTACAGGATTAAGGCGGCTGCTGACGGCCAGGGACCAACCCAGGACCGCGCGTCAGGGAGAACAATTATACAGATTTAAAAAAAATATATGAAATGTTTTACCGAATAATATAATGTTTCATTGTGTGGATTCATTTCAATGTGGTGAAAATGCACGGCAGCTCGTAAAAAAAATCTCTGCTTGGACAGTACGCGTGCACACACCCCTATAGGACCACCCGAGTGATGGCGAAAACGATGTGGGCATCTTCGCTTTGAACTTCTCCTATAGTACGTCTTGCGATCAGCCTTATAGGATTTCCCAGTGCACGGGAAACCACCTGGTGGATCCCCTGCCCTGCCGTCACCGCATTCCTCCCCGACTCCACAGCGCCAGTGTCTCCTCCAATGTTATTTACGCATTTCACCCCATCGGTGTCTTTCCAACTGACAGGCAATTGTTAGTCACGCAAAATCAAATAGGCGCTATTTCAACGGAAAAGTATAAATGGTGAACAAAAGCTCCTCTGAGCAGTATATTTATTTGGCGATTCTTTTGTTGTCCAGTCTTGCTGATCGCTGTATCCGCTAAATCCCCAAAAAAGAGAAGCACAAGATCCAAAAAGAGAAGCACAAGATTCCTTCTCTCAACACCAAGTGTAATCGGTTCACTTTTTATCTTGTGAATGTTTCCCCGAGTTCAACATTTTGCCGTGGCTGATTTTACGAAACATCCATACAAATTAAAAAAAGAAACACGCAAGTATAAGTAAGCAAAAAGTAATTATGAATCATCATTTGCATTGAATTATAGTTTGATGTTATAAGTTAACGGAAAGTTAGCTTAATATCGTGCACAAAAGATATGTGAGTTGCGTCAGACAGTGAAAAGCAAGGATTCTGTGTTTTTTGACAAGAGGCTCAAAGCTGTGTGAGTGTACCTGAAAGCCTGCGAAGTAAATACTGAACGAATGGCTTCGCATCAACATGCATTTACAGTACACCAGTAAAAAGCTGTATGCTGAATCGTGTCCACAGAGCTCCAAGCCAACCACGGCATCCTTGCTTTTTTCAGTAAAAGTCCCCCGACATCAATGCAGTTTTCTGTTAACACCTGGATTACATGCACACACACACACACCTACCCTGAAACACGCATAGGAAAAAATGGGCATAGAGATCAGACCGACGAATAAACGTGTAAAATATCTACTGCAACAACGTTTAGCAAACCCCACAACTGTAATAAAAGAAATTTGCAAATTCTGAGAATACCGTTTCCTCCGCGCAACAGGCATTTTATTTGTCTTCCCCTTTGCTTTTTTTCTTACCTGCTCTCAGTGCGAAGCAGACGCGCCCAATTCCGCTAGTGACCGCGAGTGTGTGCACAGCTTACGTTCTCCCCTGCGCTCAGCAGCTGTGATGGTGGTGGTGGTGGTGGTGGTAGCAGTCGCTCGTAGCTCCAGGCGCTTTGCAAGCGGATCGGGTTAAATCCAGCAAGTGAATGTGTTTGTATAGAAAAGGGAGGAGTCCCGGCTCACAAAAATAAATAAATAAATAACAAGAACACTGGTTTGGCCCCAGAGCAGGGCACAAACAGATGTACCGGGTGTGTCGCACTTGGATTTCCTTCGATCTTGCCAGTTTTGTAACAGCCTCACGTTTAGGTAACCCTTAAATATCTTGCGATGTGAGTCTATCTAAAGTCCAGTGCGTGGCATATTCACTCGAGTAGCTTATGCGGACTCTTGTTAGGCGATGCTTTACGTCCAACAGTTTTACCTGTAATCTAACCAGTGAATAATGTAATCATTGTTGGCGAGCCTTTTGTGTAAAACATAATTCAACATCCAAAAAAGTAGCGAAATCGTAAAACACGGCCAATTCTAAAAACACTGTGGCGTGGCTGATGGCATAACCGCATTAGACCCCACTTTGATTCCTGAATTGGGTGCTCGCTTTTCTTTCCCCAAATCAGACAGGTTTCCCAAATCAGACAACCCAAAATTAGACGTGCTTGTTTTCTGGAGACTCTACATTTGGCAAGGTGTGGGAGATGCTAGGCTGTGCAATTCGTCTGGGACCCGTTCATGCTGGACTGTCACTTTGTGCCCGTTGAAATCATATTTAAAAACAATAGTCAGAAAATGAATTAATTTATAGATTTTAGGTTTGCTTTACATATACTATGAAAATTCACTTTGTCAGACTTAACACTGTGTTGTGCTTTTGACTTGAATTTCTAAATAGTATGTACAGAAGCAGCGGTTTTTTTTTAAACGCAGTATAAGTAAATAACTGGCGTTGGGTGGCATTTGATTTGCATGTGTCAAAAAAAGCAAGACAAAAAGATCGATCGATGCCAGCATCCAGCATTTCTCATTGTCCCAGATTTGACTGTGTGAAAGCGACGGTGCAGCTGTGCCAGTCATATAAACTGGCATGCCTGTAACAGCGGCAGGATGGCAGCTGCGCAGTGTGCGTAGACAAGATAAAGCGAAGGAGGCAAGAGGGAATCGCCCTTAATTATTCCGTAGCTTTGTATAGTTTCGTGGGTTGTTATTCACACATCAGCCTGGAGCGTGTGGCACGTGATGGGTGCGCAACAGGGGTGCCTGTTTTTGGACAGAAGCCCTCATTTTTATTCAACCCGCATTTTTGCTTTATTTACACCGCCTCTTTTTTGCGTCTTCTTTTACTCTGTGTTTTACGTCAGATTCTGGCTTCAAATCAGTAAATATCTCACCCTGAAAGCTAAAAATAGCCCTAATTTGATACGCCTGTCCTGCCTCTCATTTTCATTGTTGCGGTAATTACCTCACCGCGATCGATCCAAGGTGCGTGCAGAACCTGCGGTTTACGACGCGCCAGTATGAAAAGGGCACGTATCAGAGGCGAACCGGCTTGAATTGTGCTGGATCAAACTGGCGCCAGCTTCGGGTATAAATCATTCTTTAATTGACTCAAATAATCTTATCAGCAGTTCCAGGCTTCGCTTGAGCTGGAGAAGCAAAAAAGACTTTGCACATAAAATGGAAATCCACGGACGTGAGCAAGCCACAAGCATTTGAGGCTAACAGATATTCTGCTGGTTATCAGAAAATAACTTAGCAGAACCAGAATTAAGACTATCTCCTTCTTGTGATTATTGGGAGGGGTGAGTGAGTACAAAACTATGATTGATCAGGAATTCACTTTTATTACAAGTAACGATCACATACCAGCACTCTCTACTTATGTAAGTGAATGAATAAAAAAATAACTAGTTTTAGTAGAGTGCAGGAGTCCATTTTATCGTTCAGCCATGTTTTACTAAGCACAAGAATCTTGCAATCTTCCAGATTTCATGTCATCTTAGAACGTAAGACAAGAAGGTGCTAAAGCAAGAAAATAGTTTGAAATAAAGCTGAACTGGGATAAGGGTAGATTGGAAAGTAATAATTGCAAAAGACTCTTTAAAATCATGCAGCGTTGGGCACAGTGCAGGAACTGATACTAGAGAGGGCAGTAAATCATCACAAGGGCACACCTGTGTCCCCACATGGGGCCATCTGACCAAGTCAATTGTATTTCAAGAGCACATTTAAAACAATAGCTGTTGACTGAAGTGCTGTAATAGTTTCCATAAATACACCAATAAATATAGAGATGCACAAATAGAATAGAATATATATATATATACATTAATTAAAAAACAGTACCCTCATGCAAGTTTAAAAAGCTAAGGCAAAAAGATAGGATTTTAAAATAAATGTAAAGGTGACCGTAGTTGGTGCTGACCTAAGATAATATGGTAGACTATTCCAAAGCTTAGGGCTCGCTACTGCAAAGGCAGTCCCCTCTAGTCTTAAGTGTAGATGTCGGCGCAATTGGTAAGTTCTGATCAAAAGACCTCAGTGATCGCGAGGGAGGGTAAGGGTGTAAGAGATCAGTACGATAAGAGGGGGCTCAACTATTCAGAGACTTAAAAACAAACAATACAATTTTAAACTCAGTCAGTGAAGAGAAGCTAAACTTGGTGTGATGTGATTATGTTTTCATGTGCCTGTTCGGAGCCTGGCTGCAGCATTCTGGACTAGTTGAAGAAGGACAAGGGCGGATTGGTTAACTCCAGTGTGCTGTGGGTTGCACCACATGGACTATGGAGGAAACTCCTTCTGGGCATGAAAGGAATGTCAAGTTTCATGGAGTTCAAGTTAGTTCAACATCAAGCTGTGATCCACATGCCTTCGCATCAGTTGACTGCACTACCCACTGCATTACATTGTTACCTGTAATTAAATACTGTATATTTCTCTTTTGACATGATGTCAGAACTGGGATAAATCTCTGTTGAAAGACCTGCATGAACTTACCCAGATAATTTACCATGCCTAGAAGTTGCCCAAGCTGTGAAATGTCTTCTGGGTTTGGCATATCAGTGATTGCTTTTATTTTGTATATTTCAGAGTCTTTCTGTGTGGCTTCCTTAAGAGAGTTAGAAAGTACAATAAGAAAGAACAATAAGGAAGTACAATATTCAGTCACTCTTCTAATGAAACCCAAACTGCACACTACTTTGTATAAATAGTAAAAAAGAAGTCTCCTATTTATGCTCAGTGATTTTGAACTTGAACTTGAGCTTTATTTATTGCTGGACAGTAATTGCTTGGAATTTCTTCTGGTGTTACATCCATACCCATAACGTGGTAAATGCAATTAGGCAACAAGATATACAATACATGCCACCATTGTAAGATTATATACAGGTACAGTAGCAGTGACAACATATTGCACTAAACACAAATATGTAAAACAATACAGTAATGTAGAATTGCACTCCTGTCCAAGTAGGTCCTTATAAAATAAACACAAAATAAATATCATTTACATTGGATGGAGCGGATTAGAAATCAGGAAAGAATAGAGATAAATCAGAGACAGTTTTTAAGCAAAGTGACAGATTTAAGGAAGAAACCCGCTTCTATGTCTAACAGTTCTTGCCTTTAGTGACAGATAACGTTTCCATGATGGTAAAAACTGAAGGAGGTGCTTGTCCGGATGTGTGTAGTCTTTCCTTATATTTCCGGCTCCGGCCCTGAACCATGGTGTGTATACAGGACCTCAATGGAGTCCATTTTCAGGCCCCCAGTCTTTTCTGCTTTCTGAATAACACACTGCAGTTAATCTTTCGAGTGGGAAGATGCCTTACCATACCAGACTATTATTGAGAAAGTGAGAATGCTTTTAAAAACAGCTTGATAAAACTGACCAACAATTATTGGAATAGGTTAACTTTTTTAAGCTGACAGAGGAAAACAAAAAACACACAGCTGAGCATTTTTGATAAGAGCAGTTATGTTTAAATTCCCAGTTCAGATTGTAAGTGATTGTTGTGCCAAGAAATGTAAATGATTCCACCCTGTTCACAGTGACTCCATTTATAACTATGGGTGTAGGAGGTAAGGTGTGTCTCCTAAAATCACCAATTACTTCACCTGTTTTCAAGGATTTAATTTAAGACTGATGAGGGCACACCAACTCACCAGCCAATCCTCCTCCCTCAAATATGACCCCTCATCCCCGTCTGAGGTCAAACCAATCACAGTGTTATCATCAGCAAACTTCAGCAATTTAGCAGACGGCAGAGAGAAGAAAGGAGAGGAGACAGAACACAGCCCTGAGGGGACCCTGTGCTCAGTGTCAGGGACCCTGACTGATATTCATCCATCTCCACTCTCTGATGTCTGTTCCTTAGAAAGTCAGAGATCCAAAGACATGTGGCACAGTGCCGATTCATAAAGAGAAACTCTGGTATGAGTGTGTTAAATGCAGAACTGAAATCCACAAATAAGATTCTGGTTTAAGTGGCTGAGATGCATAAATGCTGCAAGACGTAGTAGAGAACCACCATAAGAAAACTGTCAGAGGTTGAGGTTGGAAGCTTGTATTATTAATACAGTGCATTGCGGAACTCACCACACGATAAACCACTTCAGAATCCCAAATTAGGACTCGAGCACAGCCGTGTAACAGGTGACACCTCAGCACCGCACTAGTTCAAAACTGTAGTGGGTCAAGTAGAGAATTTGTGACAGATTTCAGATGCTGAAGAATCAAATATTCAAATGTCTTGCTTCGTAGACATGGGGACAATTGTCAATTCTTTGAAACAGACAGGGACTTTACATTGAGTCAAAGACTGAGTGAAAATTTCTGTAAATAAAGGTGCTAACTGATGGGATCGATGTCTTAGGTTTAAGCATAATCATCAGACAACAGAACTGATAGACTTTTCATACATATTGTATGCTGCTTGAATTATCACATAGAAATTCCATAAAAATACTATTTTTATACTAATTTAGAGGCTTAGTCTGTTCGGAGTGATTTACAAAGAGTAACTGCATGTACGTAAAAAGTAACTGCAGGAATCATTTGGGAAGTAGAAAAAATGAACATCTACCTACAGTATATGTTCATCCATCTTCTGAGCCTGACCTTTCAATTACTGAGATCCAAGAAGCAAACCCTTATCCCAGCAACACTTATGCACAGAGTAGGAAGCAATCCTGGATGGAACACAATTGCAGTATATGCCAGACTCAATTCAACATGCACATCATGGTGTAAACGAGGGTAAACCCACATGAATCTAAGGAGGATGTACAAACTAAGCATAGACTGTACTACTTTAGTTTGGCTACTGTAAACATGCATCTATTACACATATACTGTACAATAATGAGACCAAAGAGATCATAAAGATTTGGATCCACTAAGCTGATCCCAGTGTAATTGAAAACGATTTTGACAAAACACAATAAATGCGAATATGTCTCCTCAAACGGGACTCAATATCTAATTCCCTCAAGATGGAAGAGGAGCCGGTTTTAAAGAAACTGGAAGTGGTGCCACATTGGAGGTTGGTCCATCAATCATCCTTTCTCCATGGGGAGGAAGAGAACAGATGAGATATTAAGTGACAGCGCCAACCCCTGGTTCAAAGTGTAATTACAATCAGTCCAGCCCTTAAGTTGAGAAGCATCCAACTGCAGAGAGCCATAGTCACCGCACTTTGGATACGTCACTGGAGTTTTTGATCGCAGGTTACTTGGTGGAAATCACTAAATATAATGAGCAGCAGTTTCATGGCAGTAGTAATGTTACCTCACATCTACACTACATGCTAACCACACAAACCCCTAATCTTAACAACACTAACCCCAAATCTTAAGTTACCCATATCTTACTTCCGCCAAGAATCTGCGGACAAAAATTGTGGTGATGTATGGCTCAGCAGCTCTTCATTTGGATATTATTGCTGAAGTTGTCAACCAATCGCAAGTGTGTGGCAACTGTTATGTAACAAATCCTTAACAATGGCTTATTAACACTTACAAAGCATCAGCAAAGTGGTTATTCATCTGTGCAATGTGGTCTACTAAAATAACTTCACATAAGAATGGTCAGAGGTGACATAAGTGAGACATGTTTCTCTTGATATTGCATATCTTAGTATAAGATCTGTGGATCCTGCATATTCACATGCAATTTTACCAACATATCAAAGGCTCTTAATATGTCACACTGCACACAGATGACTAACCGCCTCACTGATGCTTAGTAAGTGTTAATAAGCCTTTGTTACATAACAGTATGTGAGTAATAGAAGCATTTTTGCAGTACCTAAACTAAAGTATTACCACAAAGGCAGTTATTGCAACAGAAATTGAACTTGTGTTCTTGAAGCTATGAGACATTCCCATCCATCCATGTATTTTCTAAACTCACATTTTCCAATTTAGGGTCATGGGTAGTGTGTCTTTGTAATGTTAATCTGCTCTCGTAAGTTAGTGTATTGTCTACCTCTGACACTTGTCAGATGGTATGAAACACACTGAGTAGTAGAGTGTCTTTAATTCAAATTCAGTCTTGTTTCTGCATGAGACAATATGATGGGTAATATTAGGCCCACAGAAGGTTTGGAAAAAGGGCCTTTTAGAGACTTAAAAGGAGTATGTCATTATCTCCTGGTGTCATGGTTTGAGGAGGTATAGCATAAACAACAGATCCCATCTGGTTGTTATACTGGAGCTCTGCCTTTAGGATTTGGGAGTGTGCTGACTTAAAGTATGTTGTGATTACTGAAGTGAGTCAGTTTAAACATAGGAGCCAAAAACAACCTTTAGAAGTTTATTTTCTTTTATAGTGGAATATTAAAGTCTAACGCAGCATGAAAGATGTTTGGATAAGGCCTAAATATGTGTGGTTCTAACAAGAAATATTCTTTGGTGATCATGATTTCTTCTTTGCCCTTCAGTGTGTTTGAACTTGGTCCACAATGAGTGTTTGTGAGATCAGTCTGACAAATACAGTATGTTTACGGGCAATCATCACATAAATCTAAATGTGGCAGAGGAGTATCAATAATGATAAAACTAACTGGTGCTTGTGTGATGAAGCTTCTGCCAGGTCAACATTTCCTTACAGTTATGTTGTATTAGAGAGTTCCCAAAGCACAGAAAGTCTCAAAATCACTCAGAACCTAGAAGGGGATATTACTGTCAAACCCTAGCTAGTAATAAGGACAAAAACTCTATCTTTATAAAATAAATAAATAAATAAAAGATTTATTATTTTCAAAAATGCTTTGTCATAACATGATGCTCGATGGAGCATAAAGGCACAAAGGAGTTGCCAGCAAAGGCAATCAAAAGCGAACACATTCTCATTACAAAATCCAATGAGTGATCAAGAAGCACAGATGACAAAAATCCAATAAATCACAAAACCACAAAAATAATCACAAATTCAAGAAACTCACCACTCCGAGCACATTTGAATGAACGGCACAGGACTGTGGGTTGCCCCCACCTTTGTAGGTCTGAGGGCAGTCCCTTGCTCTGATGGGCAGGTGGCTCCGCCTCTGGGGGGAACCACCCACAAACCACAATATAATTAAGACAATTAAGACATACATAAACATAAGTAAACTACATAATCAACAGTGTTAACATAGACAAAGGGATCAAAAACAAACGACCGGCATAAAAATGGCATTTAACCCCAGCCAGGGGAGGAACCATGGCTAAAATACAACAGTTGTATAAATCTCTGAGTCTGCCAACAGACCCTTTCGGCTCACACACAATTCAGGAGCCCATCTTTGTTTTCACACAATTTCAAAATCCTTCATAACATCCCCTGGTTGCCAGTAAAGGCTGTCAAGTGTTATTCAGTAGTTGTCGATCCAAAACAGGTTGAATTAAAAACCATAATGAAAGAATACTGGGCTGAGAAAATAGTAAGAACTATTTTGCTCCAAACCCTTGCCAAATCATATGTATATACCTGCCAGATGTCTATAGTCATTCTCCACTAGATGTGGGTTTTGCTGAATAGTAGTAAATCTTCCCCAGAACTGCAATAATAGAAGTGTCTCTCCATCAAGAAGCAAACATCTCAGTTTGAAATATTGTCATGCACATTTTATTCTAGTTATGTGAAGTTAACGAACACTGATGTACAGTATATAAAAGCCATTGGTTGAATACAGAATCAATGTGTGGTGTTAGCCATTATCCATTTGAAGCAGGTCCTTGTGTGTAGTTAGTGTATGTTCAGTGAATAGTACTCTGCCTGTTACACTGGTTTTTCCAAGATCATTAGTTACACAAACCAAAGCAATTGCATTTTATCGTAATGCAATTAAAACAACACTTATTAATTCCTTAAACCTGACATCTCTTCTGTGGATTGTTTGTGATTAATTGTTTATGTATTTAACCATTTTTTTTCCAGCTATCCGTTCATTTTTGTATCTCTTTTATACGTTACGAAATTTCAGGGAGCTGGATCCACTTAAATGCAATTTGTGTTTCTTGCCATCATTTTGTGGTGAGAGAGGACATGAAGGTGGTCAGGGCCATTCTTAGGCATGGGCGAGCAGGGCAGTCGCCCAGGGCCCCGAGACAAAAGGGGCCCCATCATTCGAGGGCTTTTTTTCTTCTTTTTAAGATCGACGCAAGCTATGTATCTGTACTACAAAGTTTAATGTTAAGCTTACTGCCCTTTCCCGTGACAAATTTTACCGTAAAGCCCATCTCAGACACTCACTGGGTGTATCCGTTCTTGGTATCACTCGTTATCTGGTACGATCTTCTGTCACAGATCAACGTGGTAAGCAAAATACTGCAAATTTGACGTTGCTTCGAAGAGCATTGAAAAGACAATTATTAGCTGAAGAATTGGAAATGAATCCACAAGAAATTAGCTTTCTTATACCAGAAAGCTTGCTCAGAAGAAGAGTGCAGACAATTTGAGTCAAATTTTGACTACGAAGCGCAAGATCAACCAATACTTGATCCAAAGGATAAATATCGCATTGAGTTTTTCAATGTATTGTTTGACCAAGCAATATTGTCTATGACTGAGTGCTATGACTAAATGAAAGGTCATTATGATTACTTTGGTTTTCTTTATAATTATGAGAGAATAAAATGTCTAAGTGATGCGGATTTGATTAAATCCTGTCAGGATATTAACAGATGAAACGACTGGTTCTGATATTGATGCTCAGGACTTGTTCTCTGAATTGCGTATTTTGGCAAATCTGGTGCCTCCTAATGCTTCTGCCCTTGAAACATTGCAGTTTATATACCAGAACAGCTTGCAAGATTCTGTTCCAAACGTCGCAATAGCGCTACGTATCGCCTTGACCATACCAGTTACTGTCGCTGCTGGGGAACACAGCTTTTCTAAGATAATCAAGAATTACCTCAGGACAACCATGTTACAAGAATGATTGAATGCTTTAGCATTAATGTCCATTGAGTGAGACGTTGTCCAATCGCTTGATTACTTGGCATTAATTAAAGATTTCGCAAGTGTTAAAGCGCGAAAAGTTGATTTCGTTTCTTGAGCTTTATTCTGGAATGTTCTTTAGCCCAAGTTTTAATTTGGTAGAAAAAAATGGAAAACGGTATAAAAAAAATCTCTTCTTAATTGTGACAAAAAATAAATAAAATGCTCTAAAATTTGTAAAAATATGCACCACTTCCACTGCACATTTTGCACACAGCTACATACCTCCACTCGGTGCCCAGTGGAAACAGGTCAAATCTGGCTGAACTGTAGCTAATACTACACGCATTAGGGCCCCCAAAGTCTAATTATGCCCAGGGCCCCCAACGTCCTAAGAACAGCCCTGAGGTGTTGGGTGTAATGGAGCAACATACAGAGTACAGGAAGATATGGAAGAAGACGATCCACTGTGGTGACCCCTAATAGGAAAGAAGAAGAAGTTTTTCACTATAAACAATACCTTTGTAAATTTTTAATTATTATTGTTCCTTTACTTTTCTGCTCCTAACATTAAGAGCTAGTTAACTTGCACGTAAATATAAATGACTGCCTCTGACCAGGCTTTTGTTTTTGATGTTTCACTCCTTGGCTTCTAAAAATTATTGAGACTTTATTTAGGAGTTTTAGAGATCAATTATTCTTGTGTTCATATGGTTACATTTGTTATCGTATTTAATACAGTTAGGGGGCTCTACCCCCTGCTCACTTCGCTTGTCAACCCCCGGGTGGGCTCTACGCACTGGCCACTTTGTGGCTGTTCCACTCGCGTATGGGGAAGCGAATGTACAATTTAAACAGATTGTTATTTTCATGGGAATTGTTACATATGCGTAATAGACCTAACTATTTTACATTACAGCGAGTAATAAACCATAGTAAAAAATAGTAAAACATAATAAATTGAAAGAAAATTATGTTTCATGTTGTTAGAGGTATTCGTTGCATTATACATTTTCATTCTGTTTGGCTTTGAAATTAATACGCAAATACTTTTTAAACTTACACTTCTACTGTAAAACTTCAGTAAAAACAATATTTGGAATTAACTTTTGTCAGTATCGCTTTGAATTTTGATTCCTTGTTTGGAGTTACATCACGACAACACAATGTATAACTGCCCATGAGTGAATATCGTTTCTTTCTCTCTAATAAATAAACTGACTTTTTCGAATGTTTGTCCCTGTAATTTGTTAATTGTCATAGCAAAAGCTATTCTAACAGGAAACTGTAAACGTTTTAATATGAATGGCATATCAAGATCTCCATTGGTGTCTAATGTTTTCCGTGGAAGATGTACTACATTATCTTTCTTGTCGCCTGTTAAAATTTTACGTCAGAATTGTTCAACCAAATTTCAATACAACTAATCTTGTCCTATTGCATAGCCCATCACTCATACATAAATTACGCAATAACATTACGATGCATCCTTTTTTTAATAGTAATTCGGCTGGTGGAAGATGGGACGGTGTTAACGGTTGTAGATATTCTACGGGATATTGTAAGTTGATGTTTTCATCTTCCGCACAATCACCACCAACTGTTTCAGCATAATCTATTGATATGCATTTAACCAATTTGCTGTTTAACCTGTGTACTCATTTCTTCTCTTGATAACGCTTCGGCATGAAATTCTTCATTAACATTTGGATATAATAAGTCTTCTTTTATTGGGAACTTAAAGTGAGGAAAACATACAAATTTATAAGAGATGAGAGTGCAGGAACTGTGTCTGACAAAAGCATTCACAAGACTGAGAGGTGAGAGGACCGTGTGTGTGGGCTGTTAACTGTAAATGGTTGAGAAGAGGGCGGGGCTTGAAAAAATCTCATGGAAATAGTCTTGTCTCATCTCAAGATTTTCTCTTATAATAGAGAGATTTGAATAATTCAAAACATAAATAACATTCCAAAGTACTGTCATGTTGTTTTTCTTATGGTCATCACTATTTTGAGTTATTTTTTTATTGGTTGCTTTGCCAGTGGTTGATAAGGAGAGAAGTGTGTGAAATGAGAAAAAGAAATGCAGATCAAGCTGTGCACTTCATGATTACCCAAGATTATGGATTCCCCACAAATATCTTTGCATACATTCTTTGTTTTTATTAAATTCCTGGATGCAAATATTTTTGCACTGCTTTTTGACTTGCGGTTTGGGTTTGGTTCCATGTCCCATTTTATTTTCGGTTATCAAACTTTTCCTCACTGTTTCCTGCCTACAATTCTGGCTGCATGTCCTATGCACTATTTCCTTAACTTTTCATGTTTCTGGTTCTGACCCTTGGGTTGAAATTTTGGACTTGGTTAGACCGAGTACTTTTTGTATGGAATTCGCATAATTTCTTCATGTTCAGTAATGAGAAGTCAAGCATAATGACACCTTTTATTGGCTAACTAAAAAGATTACAATATGCAAGCTTTCGAGGCAACTCAGGCCCCTTCTTCAGGCAAGATGTAATCCATCTTATATTACATTACATCTTGCCTGAAGAAGGGGCCTGAGTTGCCTCGAAAGCTTGCATATTGTAATCTATTCAGTTAGCTAATAAAAGGTGTCATTGTGCTTGACTTCTCATTACATCCATAATGGCTAACACGGTACAACACCCTAGTACTACAGACATTCATGTTCAATAGAAATGGGAACTGTCAGGGACTGACTGATATGTTTTATTATTCCAATACTTGGATTATGATATGATAATAACAACATTTTGTATGTTTTGCTATATTAGGTTCTGAGGTTCAGTTCTGTAATATAGTGCAGTTTTCTTAACTGTAGCTAACTTTGAAATCAAATCATTGTTATACCGAATCAGAAAAATCCTTGTCTCCATCCATCCCTCTTGGATATCCAATTTCTTAACTAGGCTATGGTACACAACACATACTTTGGTGCATTAATCTGTTGTTAGTGCTGGATGGTTACTAGCGAGATGAACCCTTATATTTATAGAAGGCCTGCCATCCAATATGTGAAATTAGAATGATTCACATTTAAACTGTATTGTTTTTTTAATGTTCAAGACTATGCATTTAAAGTTAAAATGTGCTAGGGTTATATACATGCATGTTGATATTCTCATGCTGTTTGCACAATAAATGTATTACATAATAAACCACTAAGGTCTGTGTGCCCTGAGCAATCTGATTGGTCAGTTTAGCTTTGATGACACGAAGACAAAGGAAGTGAAAGTGTGAGACACATGAGGAGGAGTAAAGGGACACGATGAGAGACGGAAAGTATAAAATTCCAGAGGACTGGAGAAAAAAAAAAACCAAATCTGCAAGAGTTCCGAGGCCACGAGACCACCCAGCCTCCACTGGGCATTTTAACTATCATCAATGATCTCAATCAGTCCACATGGTTTTCAGGCTTCACATGGAAGAATTAGATGTTGATGGTCATTAGATGACGAAGGACTGCATGTTGCTTTGATCAGGTGGTGGTGGTGCAGATCGACACCTCAGAAAAAGAACAGCAGAGAAAGTAGGGGTTAGTACGGATTGCAGAGCCATGACAAAAATGAAAATTAAATGCATATACAGAATGTCAGGGTTACACTAAAATGAAGCTATAAGAAAGCCCTATTAAAATAATGCACTTTTAGCAGTTTTTTAAAATGCTCCACCATATTAGCCTGGCGAATTTCTATCGGTAAGCTATTCCAGATTTTAGGTTCATAACAGCAGAAGGCCGCCTCACCACTTCTTTTAAGTTTAGCTCTTGGAATTCTAAGCAGACGCTCATTTGAAGATCTATGGTTACTATTTGGAGTGTAAGGTGAAAGACCCACTGAAATATAGAATGGAGTGAGATTATTTAAGGCTTTGTAAATGTAGAAGAAGAATGTTCTCCTCAGCACCATGTATTTTGTGTGTTTAGTAAATTAGAATTTTTATAATAACTATTTTTCCAACTTGCCAGTGAGAGACGCTTTGGCTTATGAACTAACAAAAATATGTTATTCCAGGGTTCAGGAGAAATAGTGTCCACATGAATAAAATGTAAGCTGTTTCTTGTTTTCCCTTTCTCAGAGTGAATGTTTCAGGGACAAGGTCACAAGGCTGCAGAAAGTACATGTAGTTTATGCAAAGGCGTCTCTCCTGTGCTTAGCTTCCAAAACACAGATAATGCTTAGCTCAACAGACATATTGTTTAACTTTACTGTTTTGATAAGGATGTTCTTTCTGTCTTATTAATCATGAGATGCTGAAGTATAAAAAACTCCTCCTGGCTTTTGATCAGGGTTCAATTGAGCTTTGCGGCAATAAGTTATACTCTTTTGAATCTGTACTTACTGCGACTCCGAATGAATAAATAAAGAGAACTGAGAAAAAATATTATCTGTCTGCTTTTCAGTGTGCCTTTTTCGTCCACATAAACCATAAGCAGGATTTTAAAGTCAATTCTAAATGGCACAGGTAACCAATGTAGTGACATCAGAACTGGAGAGATGTGCTCAGATTTTCTTTTCCTAGTTAAGATTCTGGCAGCTGCATTCTGCACGAGTTGCAATCAATTGATGTCCTTTTTGGGTGGTCCAGAGAGGAGTGCGATACAGTAAAGAGATGGCAAATTTTTTTAATAATTCTGTTACCAGTATTCAACAGATATTGACTAGATATTTATATTTGTTATTTATTTTTATTTGAATTTTATAAGAAAAATAACAAACACTATATAATTCTGAAAAAATGGTAATACTTTCATGGTATTAGGCATAGGGGAAAATCGCATCCTATGGGGCTTAGCATCATCTTCATTTTTATTAATAAAGGATTTAAACCATTTTTACTTTTACTTACAGAACTTTGTTGCAGCTTATGACAGATTTAAACACTGCAGTTTAACCAATTATGATACAGGATGTGTGTGAAAACTACAGCCAGATGTCAAGATTTGGAGGGTTTGGAATGTACAGACATGCCATATACTGTGAGCTTATTTTTGTAATAAATTCATTTTAAGATTATTATTTTTTTAACGTCAAATTCTTTGTATTTTCACAGCATCAGTTTGTGTATCTTTAAGCAGCCGCAGCTTTGTAATTGTTAGCAGAAGTGTCAGTCAGTCATTTTCCAGCCCGCTATATCCTAACTACAGGGTCACGGGGGTCTGTTGGAGCCAATCTCAGCCAACACAGGGCACAAGGTAGAAAACAAATCCCGGGCAGGGTGCCAGCCCACCTCAGGACACACACACACACACACCCACCCACACACCAACCACACACTAGGGACAATTTAGAATCACCAATGCACCTAACCAGCATGTCTCAGGATTGTGGGAGGAAACCGGAGCACCCGGAGGAAACCCACACAGACACGGGGAGAACATGAAAACTCCACGCAGGGAGGACCCGGGAAGCAAACCCAGGACTCCTTACTGCAAGGCAGCAGCACCACCACTGCACCACCATGCTGCCCTAGCAGAAGTGTGCAAATGCTAATGGAAAACAGACAAACCTTAAAGTGCTTGTCTGTTTTATGACCTACAGTTATTGATTAGTGTTTTTGTTTTGGCTTTTTGATTTTGTGAAACCTTTGGCTTTAGACCCCTACTTGTTAATGACTAAGATTTTGAGCTACATTTCCTGCTCCTTACCTTGCTATGCAAAGTCGTGAATTTCAGACACGACAAGCATATTCAGCTGAGGTTTCTTGTATGCATCCTTCATGTGCCTCTCTTAGCCGGTAGGCAGACTGAGTCCTCGTTTGTGGTGCTCCAGAGTAAAAGATTGTCATTTGAGAATGGTGGTAAATTATGCATTTTATATCAAACTCTATTTTTTGTCTCTGTAACATTGTAAAATTAAATATAAACCCAGAATCTCAGTGGCATATTTTACAGTTTGCATTCTATGGGAATACGGAAGTAATTGATTTTATTGCCAATGTACTGTACCATCTATGAGGATGCAGAAGCAAAGCATTTTGTTACCAATAAAATACACTGTTCCTTAACTCCTATTCATTTCTCATTTAAGGTATATTATTGCAATATCACAATGAAAAACATTACCAGCGCAGGTTAGGTTATTTGATGATTCTAACTGTTCCCATTATGGATGATTGTAGGTTTGTGTGTGCATCTCTGAAAGGGATCTGCCCCATCCAGTGTCAGTGCTGCCATGATACACTTAAGTCTCATGAGTCTGTATCAAAACAAAAGGGGTTAGAAAATAAATAAGTAAATGCAGTAAATACGTGTATACATGTGAATTTCACTTGAATAGGTCCCTTCGGTATTTGTCTTTATGTCAGTGTAGTTGTAGAAAAGTGCCTCCTAACAGATAAATGTAAATGTTTACACAGTCTCTGACCAGTTTTAGCTAAATATACAGTTTATTACACGCTGTGCTAAGACTGAGATGCCCTAACAGGTGTCATAAATGTTTTATTGCAAATGAAGCATAAAACTGAGGTTTCTTGACTTTGGCTTTAAATTGATTATTCTTTTGTAGTAATTATTATCTATCATTGGATTAAAAAAATAACTGCATTTATTACATCACCTTAGAAATTGAGTTGATTCAGCATGTCTTCATTACTTGTAACTTTGTGCTGAAATGTTCAGCTCTAATGTCTCTGTGCTTTGGCAAACATAACATAACTTATAAATTGATGTGATGGATAATTAAATGTTACTGAGGAGGTCTGTTTTAGTAATTAAGACTATTAATGTAGTCATTCTTTTAAATATTATAAATGATTGTGTTATGAGAGGACTCTCTTTCCTTACCATATGGCATTATCCAGTATCCTTTCAGCAGTTTTTTTTTCTTTTTGGTAGTGAAGCAGTTTGAATTAGCATTAATTTTAACCATTTGACATTTTATTTTTTATGAACAAATTAAATAAGTTAAGAACATGGATGGCTGGATAGATTTGTAGATTATTCTTTTGGTCAGTTTAGTTTCTGAAGTAGTAACTCTTTCTACAAACACAACTGCAGGGAGCTTACAGCACCTAATTTGTGACAAGAGAGTACTGTGTGCAGTGTCATAGATGGCTGGCAGCTCAACCCGGCCAGGATGCCCTGAGGATGGAAGGATAGGGGGAGGCAGCTACTTTTGGACACTGCCTACCCCAAAGCGCTAGATGGCAGATCCCCTGGAGTTTAGTGGTGCCCCGGATTCCTGCAGGGCATCCTGGGACTTGGAGTTCAGTTTCTCAGCCCTTTTGGGTGCCGTAGGTGCCAAAGGACCTGGGGACTCATGCTTTCCCTATAGCCCGGAAGTACGAGGTAGTCACAAGAACAGTTAAGTCCTGAAGTACTTCCATGCTGAAGAAAAAAGCCAGTTCTTCATTAGACCCAGAAGTGCTAGCAAATCACATGGTTGGAAGGACAGAAACATGTGCGGGTTAAGGACTATTTAAAGGACTGCTGGGAACCCAGCAAGCAAGCCGGAGTCAGGAGGAGTGTGACAGAGCTTGCTGGGAGGTGTGGAGGAGAGAATTGTGTTTTGGTATTTAATTGTGTTTGTAGTGGCTGTGGTGCTTTGAAGGCACAGTGCAAGAAGAAATAATTAAAGAACACTTCTTGGTGCTTTTACTTCGTGTCTAGAGAATTTGTCTGTTGGGGTTAATGGGGCAACAGCGACCCCTAGCATTTACAGCAGGTTTGGTCTCTAGGCTACAAAAAGGACATAGCAGCACTAGAAAAGGTCCAGAGAAGAGCGACTAGGCTGACTCCAGGACTATATGAGATGAATTATGAGGAAAGATTAAAAGAGCCGAGTCTTCTCAGTTTAAGCCAAAGAAGATAAGGAGGAGACATGACTGAAGTGTTTAAAATTAAGGGAATTAATACAGTGGGTCAAGACCGTTATTTTAAAATGAGTTCATCAAGAACATGTGGACACAGTTGGAAACTTGCTAAGGGAAAATTTTGCACAAATATTACGAAGTTTTTCTTTTTGGAATAAGATACCAAGTAGCGTGGTAGACAGTAAGACTTAGGGACTTTCAAAACTCGACTTGATGTTTGTGGATAGAACTGGTGAGCTTTGTTGGGCTGAAAGGTCTGTTCTTGTGTAGATTGTTCTAATGTTCTAATGTCAAAAAAAAAAAATCAAGAACACACAATGACAAAGGATTGTGTTAAAATAGCTGCACACCAACATCAACACAACAAAAAAGAGAAAAATACAGTAATCCCTCCTCGATCGCGGGGGTTGCGTTCCAGAACCCCCTGTGAAAGGTGAAAATCCGGAAAGTAGAAACCATATGTTTATATGGTTATTTTTATATTGTCATGCTTGGGTCACAGATTTGCACAGAAACACAGGAGGTTGTAGAGAGACAGGAACGTTATTCAAACACTGCAAACAAACATTTGTCTCTTTTTCAAAAGTTTAAACTGTGCTCCATGACAAGACAGAGATGACAGTTCCTTCTCACAATTAAAAGAATGCAAACATATCTTCCATTTCAAAGGAGTGCGCGTCAGGAGCAGAGAATGTCGGTGAGAGAGAAAGAAAAGCAAACAATCAAAAACCGATAGGTGCCATTCAAACTTTTAAGTATGCGAAGCACCGTGCGGGAAGCATATCGCTTGACAAAGCAGCCACAAGTAAGCCCAGCAAGGATGGGAGCAATGTGAAGATAGTCTTTCAGCGTATTTTGAGGAGCGGCCGTATCCTCTAGGGGTGCGAACAGCCCCCGTGCCACCATTTACAGTATTTTTAGCATTAAATTTACTGACTTTTTACAGTGTTCTTCTTGCCTGTTCCCCTTCACCTAGCATGTTTATTTTTTCTTTCTAAGACCGTCACACTTCTCTGAATATTCTTTTGCCTGCTCCATTTGTGATCATCTCTTGGTCAAATCCTTGGGCTCAAAGTAAATTCGGGGCTTCCCTTAACACTGACAATATGGTGGCACCCTTCAAAACTCTCCATAAAATAGCGGTGTTTGCAATTTGCATTATTTTCATAATAATTCAGCAAATATTTGTAAAAAATTATCAAGAATATTACAGAAAAAGTGTAAAACATGTGGATAAAGTGGAATATAATTTCAAGTAGTTGTAAGGGTGTGACATATCTAGAACAATGCTGATGTCATGTTGTGGGTATGGAACTGGCAGTGTGGGAACCTCTTGGCTGATTTCACTTCAAAGTAGCGCCCCTGCCCTGCATACATCTTCCATTAATTTGGTGGATGGGAGAAACACCCTTCCAAAAACTCATGGGTGGCACGTCCCTCTTTAATTCGTTGGAGATTTTGTAATTTATTGGCATAACAGTGACAAAATGCCTTAATGTTAATATCTAAAATAATACCAAATGCAGAGAAAAATCCATCCATATTTAATAAACAACTAAAAATGACAGAAATGTTAAATCTCTGAATTATTTTTAGTGCCTTTTTTGTACACTACATGTGATTCACAATTGGAAAAACACTCCAGAATCAGTGCCAGCTTCACACTTAAGAAATGTTCTTCTGTGCTGAAGGAAGTAAAACCTGCAGACCAAATCAGAATGACTTTAACAACTTGTTACTTGGAGCTTTGAGGAGTGTGATCCTTACAAAGCCACAGGACACAATGCACACACAGGGAGGGCAATGAATATACTGTGCTACATTCATCTGCAACCAGGCAGACAGGAAACATTTGAGAAAATGGACTATGAAAAACAGCATTGGTCAAGGTTCTGTAGTAAGTGGCCAGTTAAATGGAAGCAATATCAACTTCCTGTTATTATTCATAGGACTAATATAACAAGATCATTGTTTTGTGCTTAGTATGAATTTTGGTTCAGGGTTATCTGATATTTTGTGACCCCATTGCCCCAACACAATATTTAGTTGTTAGGGGACTTGTCCTGGTGCCATGTGATGCCTTCGACACAGCACTTTAAAAGCCAGTGCTGCATGCTCATTGGCATCTCTTATTGTTTAATTCTCAATGTATCTGACACTTCTATGTGATTTACATTTATACATATTTGTTTAGCAGACACTTCTATCCAAAGTAACTTACAAAAGAGGTCAACATAACCGTGTAAACGTCAGTCTGGGGGACTGTTTGGGAACAAGTATTACAGCACAGGTACGCAGTTGATCCTCACAAGTGAACATCTCATAACAAAATACAAGTTAGGTATAATTTCTAAGTGTACGTAGGTTACAAAATCTAATAGCTAATATCAGTTAGACAGAAATTCACCACACTAAGGGTCTTCAAATGCTTCTTAAAAGGAGTCATCATTTCAAACGGAGGTGGGCAGCTCACTCCACCAGCCAGAAGCTGAACTGAGATTTGATACCACGCAGAGGTGGCATCACCAGATGCTATTCATTAGCAGGCCTGATTTACAGTTTAAGAATCAGAGTGCACCATTCTGACTACAAGTTTGCTTAGCACTTTGATTTTGGAGCTTGATGTTCTTGATCTCCTAGTTTTGACTTTTGTTAGATTCAAGGTTTTTCTCCATGGCAGAACAGTATCTTTCCTTATATTAGTTTGTTACTTACTAAAGCATATTCATTAGAAATTTTGACTTTTTAATGTGAATGCCAGATGGGTGATTGCTTGTGCAGTCAGGAGGCAGAGGCCTCTATCTCTCTTCTCACATAATTCAGCATCATCACAGTAGGCTAAGACGAACAGAAAAAGGTCAAAACAAGATATTAACTGTTAATATGTAAACTTTATATTTACACTTTTGCCATCAAAGATCCCCAAATGTTTGTAACTCTAATCTCTGAAACAGTATGTCACAGATTTTGGTTATTTTTACTGCCCCTGTCTACATCTTAATAAATAAATTTATGTTTATTTTATTTATAGGTGCCTTTCAAGGCACACAAGGACACCTTACAGAACACATTAATAACAGTCACAATATAATATTAATAGAATATTACAGCACAATAAAACCAGAATAAATAATTGATAAAATTGAATTTAAATTTATCAGCTTAGTGAGTAGTCAAGAAAAATGACACCTTTTATTGGCTAACTAAAAAGATTACAATATGCAAGTTTTAGAGGCAACTCAGGCCCCTTCTTCAGGCATAACTCGGGGCCTGAGTTACCTTGAAAACTTGCATATTGTAATCATTTTAGTTAGCCATTAAAAGGTGTGATTTTACTTGACTTTTCACTACATTCATAATGGTTAACACGGTAGAACACCCTAATTTATCAACTAAAATTTATATCAAACAGAATAAGCCAGCTTAAAAAGATGTGTTTTAAGGTGGGATTTAAAGGTAGGAAGAGAATCGATATTACAAATGTCTTGTGGGAGAGAGTTCCAGAGGCGAGGGGCCACTCGACTGAAAGCTCTAATCCCCATGGAAGTCAAGCGAGCAGGAGGTATAATAAGATTAATTGAGGACCTTCCACAATTTCTACACTGAAACATGATGAAATTGCAGATTGACTTGTTTCATACTTTTTATTGGTGTTGCAATGTTCTGGTGACTCTAAATGTTGATGCAATGTCTAATCTCACTTTTTATTATTTTTAATAGTGAAAGAATAAACCTGTCGATTTTTCTTAACTTTTTGGCAGTATAATAGGAAGCTAGAATTAGTCTAAGACTAAAGCAGGAACTGACTTTGGATTGGCCAATATTCCTCACAGGTAACATTCACACACCTTTGGAACCATCATTTAAACACATTTTTGAGATGTGTGATAAAACCCACACCAACAAGGAAGAATGTGCAAACTCAACTTGAAAAAATATGGAGAGTGAGACATGGAGAGAGCAAGAACCTTAACATAAGTCCTTGAAGATGTGAAGCAACAACACAAATCACAGCTCTGCTGGTCTGCTCTGGAGGAATGCTGCAGATGGTCAGGTTGGCACCTGAGCTAAGCCATTGCTTTTCCATTCGCATGCTGTTTGTCCATGTTATTGAATTGGTTTTGAATTAAATTTTTTTAATTCTCATTTCAGCTTGTTATAGTTTTTTGGGATACAAATGAAATTTCTAGCATTTATTTTTCTTTTGTAGTATGTTTTAAAATAGTTTTGAGCCCATTTTGCTTCTTTTCATGGACACCATCGTTTTATGGGTTCTTACTAAGATGACTGGATGTTGTGACCTGTAATGTCATCAGACCAGCTGTTTAAAGGTCAGTGCCACTCATTTCTGGGTGGTCCAAGATTGTGGATATTTCCTTGACACTCTGTGTGTGATTTTCTTATTCATGCCTAGTAAAAGAACTTTGGCTTGGACTTTCGATTTTAACTTTAAGTGTTTTGTTTTTGGATTTTGATAACAGCGTGTTTTGATCTCCCACTTTGGAAAATTTGTGCAATTCTTTTTGAAAATGTTTCATCTCTGACTCTTTTCATTAATTGTTTGTTTGTTTGTTTATTTGCTTTCTTATTTACCAACGTTAGATTGGAGCTAAAAAGTAGGTGGGTTTTGCCTGTCCTGTAGGCTGGCTGAGTTGCTAGATCTCTGGTCTGGCATTATTTATTTATTTATTTAGTAATAAAGGTTTTATTAAATCAAAAACAAAATAACAGGATGTACCAACAGTAAACAACCAGAAGACAGAGATGAATCCAGCACACCCTATCCCAGCCTGATCCAATGAGTATCTATTTTTGGACAATCTAGTTGCAAGAGAAGGAGAGTTAAAGAATCACAATCAAGTGACAGTGGCAAAGAAAAAACAAAAAGAACAGAACAGAAAATCAAAGTCAAGGTGTTGTAGCAAACCGGGATTTAAGCAATTGCAACTGAGCAGCAGTAGTCCAAGTTTCAATTGAATTGCTGGAGGCACCACTAATCCGTGCTTCGGACAATTCAGGGTGTATTAAATTGTAGGCGGACTGCTAATTGCTCACAGTAACATGCTGAGGTGCTTTCCAGCGGAAGTCAAGAATTAATTTGGCTGCCAGAGTACCAAGACAGAATAATTTACATTCAGGAGGTTTTAGTAAATGAATAGAAATGACTAAAAGAAGTAAGATTTGAGGGAATATTTAAAGTAAGAAATGATAGTAGGTGACTTATGTAGGTTCAAAAGGAAAAAAACAGGAGGGCAGTGGCAGGACATGTGGAGAAAAGTGGCAGGTTATCCAAAGGGACATAATTCACATAGAGGATCGGTGATGAGACCCATCATATGATGCTTACAGTGAGTAGGATAAAGTCTATACAGAATTCTGAATTGGTTATGCTCATACTTGAAATTATTAGGAACAGCAACAACATTTATTTATATAGCACATTTTCATACAAACAATGTAACTCAAAGTGCTTTACATGATGAAGAAAGAACAAAAAGACAAAATAAATAATTAAAACTAGGGAACACTAATTAACAGAGAATAAAAGTAAGGTCCGATGGCCAGGGAGGACAGAAAAAAAAAAAAAATTTCCAGATGGCTGGAGAAAAAAATAAAATCTGCAGGGGTTCCAAGGCCACAAGACCCCCCAGCCCCCTCTAGGCATTCTACCTAACATGTCTCTAGTCCAAACAGAAACCAAGGGCAGAGGTTTGTAAGATAATAAAACAACAAAACAGGGACAGGGTACCATGAGTGGTGTGGCAGAGGGGTGCTTATTGAAACTCCACCTGTTCTGTGCTTTTAGGTAAAAAAAAGAAAGTTGAATTAGAGAAATTAAAGACTGAAAGCTTAGATTTCAACTTTTTTATTCTTTGGAGTCTCGTGCAAATAAAAGTAGTAGATGTAGTAAAGTTCCGAATGAAGCCTTTAATTTTGTCTTCCAAATGGCATCTGCATTATCAATACTGAATACCAGAAGCTTGTCTAGTTTGATAGCAAGTTGTTCACAAAACTACTGTTTTTCAGAAGAAAGATATTGAATTTCCACCGCAGAACACAGGTTCTTAACAAATCTAAGATGCAACTGCAAAAAGTTACATTTGTGGTCAGATAAGGCAGATAAGACTAATAAGGCATCTAAAACTATACCGTTTACTGTTGCTAGCATGGTTGGTGCCATTAAACAAACAGAAGTTGTGACGCTTGACGTCATTTCAGCAGCAGCATACATTTTAGCGCATTGTGATTTCTGGTTCAGGTTTCTGGATTCATGAAAAAGATTTGCAAGAGGTGGTTTTGTCTTAGCGCTCTGGGATTATTTTTCACATTCCTCCTTTGAATTTATTCTTTTCATTTAGTGCATTTGGCTTTGTTTATTTTGGAAGTTTGACTTTCAATTTGTCAGTTTGACTCCTGCTTGATATTTTTTTGAATTTTGGACTCTCCATCTACTTAGTCAGTATTTCCTTTATGTCTCTGCCATGTTCCATCTCTGGCAGAACACTTAGAAACTGAAAGACAACAGATAATTGGCAGCAGCTAAATCAATACATGAAAATAACAAAGCAGCAACAAAACACAAAAAACGATGCATCAATAGTTTCAAATGGTTGATGAATCTGATACACTCCAATTAACTAGAGAAATATTCAAAATAAGATTTAAACTTTAACTTGAACTGGGACCTTATAATTAAAGGAGGGTATTGGCCTAGGGGTTTTCTGTCTGTGTTTGTAGTCCTTAGTTTATAAATCATGAAGTGCCGGAGGTCTTAACGACTGGCCCGGGATTGGGGTGCACCGATCATTGCAGCTTGGGCATCAGAGTGCATCCCTGTAAATGGTGAATTATGTCATCAGCCTAGTAAATGTATGAAACCAGAATTACACATACAGTATACTCACATGCAGAAATTAGTATTTCACTTGGATATCTTGTTCCCCCAGTACACATTCTGGCGATCACACTCATATTGGAGTTTTCATCCTCCTCGACCTCATCTGATGTGTCTTTGTTTCTGTTACCTCACTTCCATTCCTTTTACCCTGAACCTCCACATCAGCATCCGCTCTTGTTGCAACAGAACCAGATTTTTTGTTTCATTTAACGTTTTATGTAGATTTTGAAGTCCTGGAGAACAGATGGTTCAAAATTAGAGGTACATGAGCTAAAATGAAGCACTGTGTGTTTGTATTTTAAATGTCTATTGCTGGGTGATACAGTCAGCTGTTTCTTAACTCAGTCCCTACAATTATAGGAGTCTGTAAGTCTGATTTTCACTCTTTGAATGCATCACTTTATGTTCCATTTATCTTTTATTTGACAAACTTGGCCAGTCAACCAGCACATTAAAACTCTTTCTAGTGATTTCTGTTTCTCTCTTGGCAGAGTAGAGTACGTTTTTTGCTTGAAGGCAGCCTGCAGATAGTTGGGCTTCAGTCAGTTTTATCATGTTTGTGACCCGAGTGCACTTGTTTTTGGTTCAGTGTCAAATCATCACAAAACCTTTCATAGAGCTACAGCTAACACTTGGCAGCCTGGTTTTCTGAGTGTCTATTTTAATCTTCCATTAGATTAGCTAGCAATTTACAGGCAATTGACACAAAGGCCATCCAGCCAGTGTGCGAGTGTCATACACGGGGCAGGCACTTCTTACAGGGGGAATTAGTGCAGATGCCGCTGCCCGGGTTTAGAGCTGTATGTTAAATTGTGTGAATGGAAATCAATTAGTATTTTGATTTTGTGCTACACAGAGAATAGCAGCTGAATTCTTATGAAGCCTTGCAGTAACCAACACTTTTTTCATTATTTTCTCATTTGCAGTGCTGTCCTAAAATAACTCTAACAGCCTTTCGACTTTGAAAGCTGTCAGAGTTACTCATTGTTTCAGTGCATGTCAGTTTGTTCAGTCACCTTCTCTTACTCTCATTTTTTTGTTGACTGCCTCAAATTTCCTGTTAAATATTTAATAATTTTTATGTTGTAAGCACACTAGCAGAAGTACAGCTTTGCAAAGAGAAAAATGCTCCTTGATCATGCTGTAATGAAAAGACTTCATTGCGATAAGATGGCTTATTGAAAGCTTACCTTACTCATATAGGTGCAGTTCATTTAAAATTGATTCTTGATTAGTAGCATTTTAGTACCCGGTCTAGGGATGGGTCGATTTGTTGTGGCTTAAGTCATTTTTCCTTCATTGCTTACTGTTTTACTAGTGATGTGTTTTGTTGCTTACTACACTGCACAATTTTAGGGCAGGCTTCTGCATGTGTTTTCATTCTCAGATGTGCACATTATGTCAGCTATGCGAGACCAAGATGTGTTTACCTGACAACTGCCCATTGTTTCTCAAAGGAAGGCTCGTCTGCACAAGAAGACGTTTCTGGAGCCATTTTGTTTTGCTGTTCAGGGTTTTTATTTATTTATTTATTTTTTAACTTTCTCTGTTTAGACTGACTTATGAATCATTCTTATCACCTTTTAGTTTTGGTTGTTGTATTGTATGTAGTGATTCTAACAGGGCCAGTTCAAGTGGTCTTTTGAAATGGTCCCTTAAATATGTTTGTATGAATATAACACTCCCAAATAGCCTCAGAGCAGCACAGTTTGACAAATGCATAATCCATTTCAAATTCCTACAAACCTTAAACTGCATCATAGTAAACCAGAGCTTTCCCATGAAGCATCAGGTGTGAGGCTGGTGCCAAATAACAACTTGCTGAACCACCCACACTCTTTTATGCTGGGATGGTCTATAGTCACGAATTAACTTAACATGCATGTATTTGTGAATATTCAGAATAAACACTCCAAGCATGGGCACAACTCATTTTATGTATTTGCTGTAGAAAAGAATATTTTGGAACCCCCACTCTTCTAGATAAAACAAAGGTGACCTGCCTTTTGGTCAAACGGACCACCCAGACCTTCCTGAGCATATTATGTTGCAGTATGGTGGAGGGTAGCATCCATGATGATGATCCTGTCAGGTGATAGCCTGATGCTGGAGTTCCTCGCCACTGATGTCATTTTCTCCCATTACTTCGGAGGTCTTGTTTCAAGGGGAAGGGAGGCACTTTTATGAAAGTAGCAGTAGTTCCAAATGTTAGTGTGAGACAGAAAAAAGTGAGAATGGGAAAGAACACAAGCCAGCTGACAAGATGGCTACAATTGTATCTCTCTATTATAAAAGGAAATCCTGGGACAAGACTTTCTCGGAGATAATTTCAACTCCCGTGAGCGATAATTTCAGGTCCCACAAGACGAGACTTTTTGCCAAGAGATTTTGAAGTCCTGCCCTCCTCTCAAACATTTACAACCATGCCAATGGTCCAATCACTTCTCATTCATGTGAATGCTATTGTCAGACACAGTTCCTGCGTACTCAGCTCCAAGCAGGGTCAGAAATAAAAGACAAAGAGTAGAAGACAAAGTACAACATCGAGCAGGTTAGAGATTATGAAAGTACTAAAATTCGAAAGACTCAAAAAACTGATAGTAAAGATCGCATTAGTGCTAAAAAATGGAAATTATTACTTGGTGAAATAATGGAACAGCAAAAAGCAATCGAATATACAGTGATCCCTCGCTATATCGCACTTCGCCTTTCGCGGCTTCACTCTATCGCGGATTTTATATGTAAGCATATTTAAATATATATCGCGGATTTTTTGCTGGTTCGCGGATTTCTGAGGACAATGGGTCTTTTAATTTCTGGTACATGCTTCCTCAGTTGGTTTGCCCAGTTGATTTCATACAAGGGACGCTATTGGCAGATGGCTGAGAAGCTACCCAACTTACTTTTCTTTCTCTCTCTCTTGCGCTGACTATCTGTGATCCTGACGTAGGGGGTGTGAGCAGGGGGGCTGTTCGCACACCTAGACGATACGGACACTCGTCTAAAAATGCTGAAAGATTATCTTCATGTTTCTACTTTCTGTGTGCAGCTTTTAAGTATGCTGCACGGTGCTTCACATACTTAAAAGCTCAAAGGGCACGTATTGATTTTTGACTTTGTTTCTCTCTCTCTCTCTCTCTCTCTCTCTCTCTCTCTCTCTCTCTCTCTCTCTCTCTCTCTCTCTCTCTCTCTCTCTCTCTCTCTCTCTCTCTCTGCTCCTGACGGAGGGGGTGTGAGCTGCCGCCTTCAACAGCTTTGTACCGGCGGTGCTTCGCATACTTAAAAACCAAACAGCGCTATTGATTTGTTTGCTTTCCTCTCTGTTTCCTTTGAAGAGGAAGATATGTTTGCATTCTTTTAATTGTGAGACAGAACTGTCATCTCTGTCTTGTCATGGAGCACAGTTTAAACTTTTGAAAAAGAGACAAATGTTTGTTTGCAGTGTTTGAATAACGTTCCTGTCTCTCTACAACCTCCTGTGTTTCTGCGCAAATCTGTGACCCAAGCATGACAATATAAAAATAACCATATAAACATATGGTTTCTACTTCGCGGATTTTCTTATTTCGCGGGTGGCTCTGGAACGCAACCCCCGCGATGGAGGAGGGATTACTGTATGGACATAGGTGATATGACAGAAGTATTTAGATATTGTTTGGCTTTAAACTTTAAGTCGGAGACTTGTAGATCTTCTAATTCGTGTTACCATCAAGGAAAAGTAGTGTTTCTTCCCAATGAAGAGGCCTATCCACGAGAATTAAAAGATTTGTTGTTTGATGAAAGTGAAATCCACATATGCGAGTGTCAGAGATGCAAAGTGGCTGACGCTTAGTGCAGGCCAGGGGGTTGGCAAGCGAAGCGAGCAGGGGACGAAGCCCCTAGTTTTATACAAGACACAGTATACTTTGACAGATGATAATGGAAAACAATAACCATCCCTACTAGACTAACAGATTAAGTTACAGCAGTTTTACTTAAGCCTTCGTTGATAGAAGATCGCTGATAATGGAAGACATAATTGCAAGGTGAAAGAGAAGAAAGAATGTCCTAGCAACATTGGAATTTCACCTTGGCTTATGTTTCTTTTCACCACTAATGCTAGGAACTGCTACAAGAAGACCTGTTTCTAAATATATTTTATGTAACAACTGCAACACAAAATAACGATGCCCATAAAAAACAAGAAAATGTCAAAAAAAGAGGCGAAAATAAACTATTACTTATAAATATGCTATGAATAATTTTTTAAAGTGCAGAATCAGAATAGGCAGAAATCAGTATTTTAAAAAAAGAAACCAAATCATAACATACATTTTCTTCTTCCATTTCACAGTTATTAAGGCCACTGTGCTCCTCTGCAATGTTACCAGGATTTTTTAACAACAGGGTTTTACTGTATGTCATTGTTTAAGATTTAAAAGGAAATGTGTTATTATGGGGTGGCATTATAGCACAGTAGTACCGCTGCTGCCTTACAACAAGAAGACCAGGGTTGACAACCCGTGTGCTCCCGGTGTAGAGATTCCATCTTCTCCCAATGTCTCTGTACTGTAGACAACAGCAACTGAAAAAGTCTCATGTTACAATCGCTTATATTCTTCCAGTATACAGAAGCTTGTTTAATTATTTCATAAATAACAGAATCAGAAAACTTTATTAATCCCAAAGGAAATTACTTATGTTACAACTTAACAACATGTTACACTAAGAGCAAGTATAAAGGTAACCATGTAAATATAATAAAGTATAATAAACGTAAGTATCAAACTAAAGTACAGAGTGTTGCACCTTAAGTTAATATTGCACATTTTGAGAACAAATAAGGTTATTCTTATGTGAAGAGCAGACAATTTATTGCACAAGAACAGATAGTATGTTGCACAGTTCAAGTACCTGAAAAAATGTACCTGGATATCCCATAAAGAAGAAGGGTAATAGCTGAAAGTGTGGGTGAGTGGCCGGAAAAAGAGTTATAGAGTCTGATGGCTTTTGGGAGGAAGGATTTCCTGTGATGTTCAGTGGAGCACTTGATGCTAGTCAGTCTACTGCTGAAAACGCTCCTCTGTCCAACCACAACACTATGAAGTGGGTGATTAGCATTTTCAATAATAGACCGAAGCCTAGACAACATTCTCTGATCTGCCACAGTTTCTAAGCTGTCCAGTTTCTCTCCTACCACAAAGGCAGCCTTCTGAATTAGTTTTAGTCTCCTGATGTCTGCCACTTTCATGCTCCTCCCCCAGCGAAGAAAATGGCACTGGCCACCACGCAGTTATAGAACATCCGCAGCATAGTGTTGCTGACGCTAAAAGATCTGAGCTTGCGTAGGAAATACAGCCTACTTTGACCCTTCTTGTATATGGTCAGCGAGTTCCTGGACCAGTCTAGCTTATTGCTCATATGCACCCCTAGATACTTGTACTCCTCAACGATCTCCACCTCCACATCCCTAATAGATAGAGGAGTGGCTGGAGATTGCGATCTAATATATCTAATATACTGTATGCCGCCGCTGGATTGATAATGGACATATGAGCTTCAGGGAGAGAGAATATTCATCAGGCCTTTAGCATTCAATAAGAACCAAACTGACGATATAGGCAGAGGAACCAAATTACTGGCGGGTATTCTGTGTTGTTGTCATGTTGTTCACCCTTGTGATGTGTTATTAATTTTACATAACGTTTAAGATCCCCCTGCTTCGAGAAAAAAACATGTTGAAATTAGTATATGATATTAAATAGCAGGCCTGGGAGGAGCACAAAGACAATAATGAAAAAGTGAGCACCCACAACCACAGTTTACTTCCACTCAAAAATGTATATAATTAGAAGAAACACTGTCTTCACTAACATATTCAAAATGAATCACTCATCTTTCAGTCTCTAACTGTTTAGCAGTGCAAATGTGTTCACTAGCCTGAAGACCAGTTCAGAAAGATGATCCCTGGTGATCTGAACTTCAGTTTAATACTGCTAGCCCTGGGTGGCATGGTGGTGCAGTGGTAGCACTGCTGCCTCACAGTAAGGAGACCCGGGTTCACATTCTGGGTCCTGCCTGCATAACGTTTGCACTATGTGGGTCTCCTGCGAGTGCTCTGGTTTCCTCCTACTGTCCTCCTCCTACTTTCCTCCTACAGACATACTGATTAAGTGAACTGAAGACACTAAATTGTTCCTATGGTGGATCTGTGTGTGTGCTCGCCCTGCGATTGACTGGCGTCCTGTCCAGGGTTTGTCCCTGCCTTGTGCCCTGTTCTTTCTGGAATAGGCTCCAGATGTCCTTGTTCTGGATTAAGCATCTTAGAAAATGGCATGACCACTAGTCCTTTTGTCTAGCTAATCCCCGCTCATGTCTTCCAGGTTTCATCAATAAGAAGCAACGTTGGGATGTACCCAGCATGCAACTCTCTGTTCAGGTGTAGTTCTACCTATATCTACCTTCAGTTCCTTTGAGCCAAGGAATGGCAAACCATCTCGTGCCAGCTGCTTGTTCACCTCTTAGGTAAGTAACGAACTTTCATCTAGTTTCACTTTGTTCTCCCACCTACCAACCTTGCCACTGAAAGTTATTATAAAGAGTAATATATAGAACTAGCTGTTGTACCTATCAAAGACAGGAAACAGAAACATTTAAAATATTTGCTATGTCTTGCCCACCATGAACTTTCAGTGTCTTTGTCTCTGTATTCACACACTCGCACTTTCTCTTTAATCGCATCATCAAAGTCAAACTGGCCAATCACACTAAAACCACACTGACCATTCAGATTGTTATGAGGGACTGGACCCATAGTCCTTAGTGTGTTATCATATAGTATGTAACAAAACACACAAGAACAAAGTCAAAGTTTTGGGGACCATCCCCGTTTAGTCAAGTTGAAGGGTTAGTGGTCTTTATAGACTTGAGTCCAGAACAGAACTGATCAATACAAGAATGGCAGACATACATATAAAATGGAACAGGAAGTGATGCAACAAGCAGGTGGCATTCTGGGATCAAAGTGAGGGGTGGAACCAGAAATGACATCATAAGCCGGAAGTGATTATTATTGGGGTGATTCTTCAGTTGTTCTGTGGGGAAAAGAGGAGAAAGAGTTACAGTACAGTGCCAACCCCATGTCTGGCGAGCAAATACAATTATTTGAGTCTATAAACTGTCTCCTATTTGCATGTGTGTGACAAGCACACTATTATAGTTTTCTTCATTTTAGTCCTTCACGCCAGGCTTTGTTTCACATAGTGCCTTTGACCACCATCCCTAATCTATTTTCAACTGACATATATTCTTCTATCGTGAGCACCTGCAGACTACAATCATTATCTCAGTGAAGCACAAAGACTGGCGGGCATGAGAGCTTACACTTCCTTGTGCTTTCCATTTCAAACCTGTATCTAGTAAGCCATGTTACCTTTCTACACAAAATATAAAGATGTAGGCAGTTAACAAATTGCTTTGTTATTTTAGACATTTCATTAAAAAAACAGTCTAAGTCTGATCACTCATCATTCATTCTTGAGGCATATTACAGGCTAAAAGTATCCTTGAGTTGAGTAGTAAATAGCACATGCATTAGCAGCAGGGAAATATCACATATCTGTGAATTGAATAGTATTCTAAATTATAACAGAAGAGCATTTTTCTCTATCTGTGTCTATAGTAAGGGTACTTGGGCCTCCAGGGGAACATGCATCCTTATCAATGACACACTGCTTTAAGGGCTAAATGAAACACCCATCATAAATAAAATATGACACTTATGTTATCCACAGTGTCAGCATCAACCTGTGTAACCCTTTCTGAAATGTGTTAATGTAGCTGTCCTTTGTAATAATGCACAACATACTGTATATAAAGATACAGTACATATTTATTTGTTTGTTTGGTGTTCATACATTTCCACAAACTTTGAGCAATAAATCTGTATTTCACATGTTAGTGTACCCGACACACTAAAAAAAGCCAAATCGCAAACAGCACTTCATTATCACCCCTAGCACGTCTGATTCTTGTTGAGTCTGGAGGAGGGCTGATTTTATAGGCACGGACTCCTTTGGCTTCCTATCCCCCACAGGTTATGGTGGTTCTTTCTTTATTCTTTTTTTTCTGGCAACTATACCTGAACTGAAACTGAAAACTGAAGCATATGCAGGTTAACCTTAAGGCATACACTTCAAGTCAGTTCTGGGCAATGGGAGTCATTTATTAAATACTAGTTGATCTTTCTGTCATTTCTCATACAAGATACAGTACATCATGTTAATGTTGACATTCAGAGTGGGCTAGTAAGACCTTGCACTTTTGTGGTTTTCTGTCCTACTTTTCAGCCACTGGGCCACGCTGACAGTAGTAACGTAACATTCTATAACCTGTTTAATCCAATTCTGGGTGGCAGAGGGGCAGGTGCCTAACTGAAAAGCTGAAAGAGCAAGGCAAAAACAAAGCATGGAGAATGTGTCAGTGCAATGCAGTGCTCATACACACACACATACAGATGCACACTCTCATTCCGAGCTCATTTAAAATTGTCAAGCGACAAACATACAAAGAACATGCACACACTCCATAGACAGTGACTGGATGTAGGTCTCAGGATGTGCTAGTAAAGGAAGTGAATCTTCTTCTTCTTCTTTCGGCTGCTCCCGTTCGGGGTTGCCACAGCAGATCATCTTTGTCCGCATATTGATTTGACAAAATTTTACACCGGATGCCCTTCCTGACGTAACCCTCCCCATTTATCCGGGCTTGGGACTGGCACAAAGAAACACACTGGTTTGTGCATCCCCTGTGGCTGGGTTAGTAAAGGAAGTGTATAATACCACATATTGTAACAACCTGGGAGAATTGTGAGAGACGAAGAAATGGATTCAGAATTGAACCGACTAACAACCCTGAGACGGAGGATTGGTTTAGCACTAACACTAGTGGACCTCTCAACCACGTTCACTGCAGCTCACTTCATGTTTGGCGGACCGGGTCGTTTCACGACCAATGAGTTTCCAGGGCAGATGGACCTCGTGTTACCCTTAAGGGCAATGGTTCTGAGAGGGCGGCAGTGTAGTAACTCTGTGTCCAGTGGGGACTCTGGGTCCAGAGGGGATGCCTGGAGAAGCACTGTGAGTAGTACTTTATTCCACTATTCCCTGCTGCTGAGGTCTATCGGTCTGTGAGCATTGCTGCAAGCGAACCTGATCTTGTCACATCACACAGAACTAGTGATTAGTATGTCAGATCAGTTACCTCAGACCTGGGGTAATTGGAGTGAAGCAGAGCTGGCTGGCACATGAGCCTGTGTGGAGTGAGGGAACAAAGCACCTTTGAGCACATGGCAGCCAGAAGACCTGAAGGCATGGAGGAGGCTACGCTGAAGACACCACCGGTGCTTTTCTGGGTCTCACCTGCAGTCTGGCATGGATCAATTCCTCCATCTCCCATACTCCCCAGTTTGCTACAGCATTTTAGAAACCAAGGGAAGACCATTTTTGCTTTGATTTATTGAAAATTCAGGCACTATAAAATTTTCAGTGTGTCAAGTTTAATCTTTAACACTTTATATCCTTAATCTGATACAAAAAATTAATCAAGTCTTCCTTTTGTACCTACCATAAACTGTACATTTGTAATGCTCAGATTGACCATTTTCCCCTACATTTATCAACAAATATTTTATACTAGTTGATTACCCAGTGGCTTCACTCACTGAGTGCAAGGGAAAACAATAAAATGTAGTCTATAAGTTATTAAACAGTAAAACATTAACATTTTAAGAAGTAAAGATACATTGAGCACTACTGGAGTGGTTTCGGGTAAACTACATTTTTAAAGGCGGTATAACACAACAGGTAAGTAGTACTAACAGCAGCTAAAATGTATTTGGATCATCTGTCGGTAGTAGATCCCTTTTGAAAAGTGCTACATGACCGCTGTGGTATAGAAATTACATTTTCTATGTGAACGTCCAAATTTCTGTCTGACAACCTTGCACTATGTGCCTGTGATTTAAGAGAAAAATAATTCTGATAAATGTAGACGCTGCCCTTCCGTGCTTAACGGGCAGAAGGTCCAAATAATTCCCAAGTCCAATACTTTACATGAAGAGGTCTGTACATGTTATTAGATGTAAACTATTCATCTTCTTAAAATAATTGATCACAACAGCAACCTTGAATGTTGCGGGGTTTTAGTGACCCGGACTCACCTTAAGGGACAAACAGAGTCCTGCTTCGATGGTGCCGATTACACTCATTCGCAAAGATTTCCACTCTCCCAGGAGCGGACAGGGCACTTGAAGTGTCACAAACAGTGCGAGAAGAGAGGACGCTGCCTGACCCGTTGTTTACAGCTCAGCGCAGTTAAAAAGTAGAAAGACACAAAGCTGTTTTCCTCATCTCCTCTACTATCAAGTACTGCCAACTAAAAAAAAGTTACAATGTGGCAGTTTCTGCGACAGTCACGTGGACGAATAAATAAAACTTCTCGGCGTGTTTGCGTTTACTTCTTTTTAATATCAGTAAAATAACTCTCACACAAATAATAACAATTTGTAAAGACGATGCAAAAATGGCATCCACAAATGAAGTGATTAGTTCCTGTATTATAATATGTTCTGTGGTCATACGTAATTTCCATATCGCGTGGTCATACGTAATTTCCATTTTATATGTAATTTCCATATCGCGTGGTCATATGTAATTTCCGTTTCAAACGCGAAAAGAATTTTATATATATTGATTATTATTTTTATTCATTATTTTATTTAAAATGAATTTAGCATAGCTAGTAAGAAAGAGTTCAACCCTTAGTATTGATTAGATAACAAAATAATTTAAAATTGCATTTAGTAGTAAATTTCTCATGCAAATGCTACTTGCCCATAGGTGAGTAGCTACTGCTACTGATTAATTTCATTTTAAACATAACAGAATGGCCTAGTGAGGGTAAAGTTGTAAAAGTTTAAAGGAAAAAGAAGCACAAACTTATAGTGCTGTGTATGATACTACTGGCTACAGGATGCTGTCCAGACAATCTGTCCTCTTTATGGCAGGTAGATGTTAGCCTTCAATGTAAAGCTGTTGCATCTTCTGCAACAACAATGGTGAACAGAGCTCAGTCCCAGGACTCCTAGCAGGTGGACCACCACATCTTTACATTTCAGTCATTTTCCTGGTACTTTTACCTGCAGTGAGACAGTGACTGTGGAATCACCCTGCCACTACATGCTGCTGGATTAACTGCCATAAAAATGTTGTGGCTCTCAGCGCCAAGCTCTCCTCAAGCAGATCCAGAAGTCTGGTTGTTCTGTTTCTTCGAATCGCTCTTTTACTATCTTCCTCAGCATGTAGTCTCTCACAGCTATGTCTTTGAGGTGCTATAATGTATATTTACTCGCATAGGTTCCTTACTTTCATTCAGTTCTTCTAGGATGCAATTAGATGGTGCTAATCTCCCAAGGAAACTGGATTTGCCTTGTAAAAGAGTTGACACTGCCCTCCTCTACCCATCTCTCAATTGCTTCCTAACCTTGCCTGAAAAATGTAAACCAGAGTGCTGGTGCTCAAAATTCTGTCTTTGCTTACAGCAGCCATATCTCCAAAATTTGTACCAGTTTCATAAGAATACTCTAGCATTGGATGGTAATAAGTGGATTTGAAAAATGATGAATGGCTTTGCTGCTGGAGCAAAGTAAAGTTTGTAACAGGGGAGACTTGTCAGACATTAAGATGATCTACCATATCTTGCAGGTGGAATGAAATTAAAAGAGAAACTTCCATACTCCAGCTCTACAGCCCAAGACTTTAAAACAAAGCATTGTTATAGTACAAATATTAAACCATGATGGTTTGTTGGCCAAGGATAACATGTATTGCTAAAAATGAAAGGTTTAATGAAGCAAAATGTTTTAAAAAAAATCTTATTTTAAGAAACACTTTGTGACTACATTTAATTTTATTTTGCATGACTCTCTGGAGTGTTGACTAGTAGCTTCAGAGATGTGGAGTCAAAACAGCCTGTTCTGATTTGCATGTTTCTGCATACTATTGCTCAAGACACTCCATTTTTTTTCTCCTACATCCAAAAGTCATAAAAAGAGTCGGAGTTCCAACCAGGGATACCCCATTTAATGGTTGATTTTGAGAGGTTCACCTCTGAGAATACAGCCATCATTATAGACCGTAAAGCTCCTCTTGACTGCCCTTGATCATCAAATGGCTACTTTCGGTGTTGGTGACTTTTTGTTTCTCCTGGTCAGGAAGAGAATGAGCTAGGCAGCAATGGCAGTAACATCGTTGGTAACGGGCGAGACATTCTGGAAATGGAAATTAAAATTAGGGTTAAACGCAATGTAATCCATTCTCTAGTTCCCCCAGTGTACTGAAACCCAGTATAAGGCACTCACAATACTTAAGCGTGCTGGCACATCCAGAGTTGGTTCCTCCCAAGTTCTTGGGCTTCTAATGTCCCCTATATTAAAATCAGTGAATATGGAGAATGAATGAACTTTGCAATATGCTGATGCCTCCAGAATCATTCCTATCTCCCCAAACATTGCAGAATTTAATGCATTTTTATGGCCTGATTCTTCTGGTCTCTTTTCTTGTTGGTATTCCTGATTTTCATCATTCTGTCTGGGCACTCTCTGAGTTCTCCAAGTCCAACACCCTGATTTGCACGGTCAAGGTAACTGCACCAAACATTTTAAGAAGGCAAGAAAGTATAAGGGAAAAAGAAAACTGAAAATTATAATACCAGTGTGGCATACCACAGGGATCCTTGCCTAGCCAGGACGCCTCCACACTGGAAGGACCAGGGGAGAGAGCATATCCAGAGCAGTACCTCCCCCGGAGTGCTAGGTGGCAGCAACCCCCCTGGGTTGCACGCAGGGCTCAATTGGAGCTGGAGTTTAATACAGCCCTGTTTGGTTTCATGGGTGCAGCCAGGGGTGCTGCAGCTGCTGCTGAGCTCTTATGGACAGCTCTTCCACCACACCCTGAAGTGCTGCCGGAAGTAGGTTAACGAGCACCTGGAGCACTTCCAGGTGCCTTATAAAAGGAGCCAGCCACTACTCGGGGAGCCTGAGTTGGGAGGAGGTAGACGAAGATTGCCTGGAAAAGTGGAGGAAAGAGAAAGAGAAAAGCAAGAAGAAGAGATTTGTATTGTGCTGTGAACTGTGCTAGACTTGTGGGAAATGGGGGAAGGCGTTTCCCACGAGGAAAAAAGAAAAAAAAACGTGTGTGTACTTAACTTTTGTTCTGCGTCTGCCTGTGTCAGGTTTGGGTGGTAGGAGTGCCCTCTGAGAAGGCCACAACCAGTTCTAGAATACTTGCTGTAATTCTCCATATTTAACATAATGTACCTTTTGTTTCAGAAAGAAAACTAATTACACATCCTTTGTGTCAAAATTTTCAGCTGTTGATGTAGCAGCTGAAGAGCATTGTGTGGAGCATTAACACATTAACGTGTCAAAAAAATATAACATTATTTTTCCACTTTAGGTTGGTCACACTCAAATTGGCTTTTAACCCTCCTTTTTAATTAAGTGATATTATGTTTTGTCACATGCCTGCTGTCCATTAATGCTAAAAAGAAATAAAATTAAACAATTTGCAGCAAGCTTTGTTTGACTGTCATCCAAAAATAGAACTGCAGTTCTTCGTGGCTTATTGTTATGCAGTACCAAATATACTTTGAGTAGGTAATGAATCCTAACCCTGCTTTGAATAAGAGAGCAGAGCAGAGGCTTCATTTCTTCATATGCATTTTTAGTCGATGAAAACCTGAGATTTGTCAAATGAGCCAAAAATGTAGATACTTCAGTTGTATCTACTAAGTGTAGGAAAATCTAATGAAATTCATATGTGAAACATTACAGTAATCTTATTCTCTCTTTAGACATTTTTACGTGTTCCGGTACCTATCTTAATTACATTACATAATGTTTAATGAAGTTTAAGGTGTTTTTTTTTTTTTTTTTTCCTTTGCAAAGTGCAAGTGCTTACATTTAAACTTGGAGAATAGCTCATATACCCTAATTATAATGCTTCTTAAAACTAAAGCCAACATCACCATTACAGCATATTGTCACAAAGGCAGCCATCAGCAGGGACTATTTGAGAGAATACAAGAAGGAGATGGTATTTTTTTATTACCATATATACTCGCGTTTAAGTTCTCCCATGAATAATTCGGGGCTTGATTTAACCGTATAATTTCAGGTATTTTATAATGTTGGTCGTATAAGTCGAGTGCGGGAAACTTACACTATTGGTCCAAGACATTATGATCTGCTAACACCCACCTGAGAGAGTAACCACAGAGCACATGGCCTTTCTTTTTTGTATGTATTGTGCCTACGTGACCACACGGTAATACCCGAACTATTACGAAGTGACATTTGCACTGATTTGTGTTTTTTGTATCTCACACCCTCATACACCTTTATTGTAAGAGCATCCCTTATCTACGATGGAGCCTTCAATCAGAAGAAAATATGAAGCTGGTTTTAAATTAAAAGTCATTCAAGTGGTGAAAGAAATTGGAAACTGCACTGCTGCAACAAAATTCAATGTGTCTGAGAAACTGATGTGAGATTGGAAGATGCAAGAAGATGTAAAAAAAAATGGCTTATAAGTCAGGGTCTGATTTTATGATCAAGACCCGACTTATACGCGAGTATATACGGTAATTAATTTGTGTTAATATTGTTATGTTTATTATGTAGTTTGCCAATGTCCCTTGCATTCTGTGGGTGGAGAAAAAAAACATTTACATAGCGCTTTTCTCACTACTCAGACAGCTTTACAGAGTGTGGGGCACCACTTCATCCGCCACCAATGTGTATCATCCACCTGGATGATGTGGCGACAGATATTTTGCCCCAGTAACCTTACCACACATTAGCTACTGGGTGGTGAAGACAGTGATGAGAGAGATAGTTGAGAATAGTCAATTAGGGACAGGGAGTGATTGGTGCTCCAGAATCACCATTCCATGGTGTACAATTTAGCCTCAACATCAGAAAACACCCTACTGTTTACGAAGGATGCCCAGGGATCTTTTATGACCACAGAGAGTCAGGACCTCAGTTTTACATCTCATCCAAAGAATGGCACCACTTTTCCAGCAAAGTGTCCCTGTCACTGTAATGGGGCATTGGGTTCCAGATTCAGACCGCAGGGTAAGCGCCCTCTGCTGAACTCACCAACACCTCTTCCAGCAGCAACCCAAGCTTTTCCCAGATGGTCTGCCATCCAAATACTGGCCAGGCCAAAAACATGCTTAACTTTAGGTGGACTACCTGTTCTGAAGTGCATGTTGTAAGGTTGCTTGTTGAAATCCCAAGGGACAGGTTCACCAAGAAAGCACCTCTTCGGGCCACCCTTAGCCTTTATAGTTTGTCTGGAAGCTAAGTCCAGGATGTTGGCATTGATAGTTGTGGGTTGTGTATTATTGTTGTGAGTATTTCCTTGGATTTTTTCTGTTTTTCGTTTTGTTCTTGGATTCTGAATACTGGATTGTGGATTTGGTCATTTTAGCCTAGGGTTGCCTTTTTAAACAGCACCATTTTGCCTTATTTTGCTATTTTACCAATGTGTTTCCCTTTGTTTTTTCTTGTTTTCCCTAAGTTTTGATTATATAAATTAGTTTCTTCATTTGCCTTTACTTCTAATGCAAGTAGTTTATAGTTATTCTCTCCAATGGAGGTGTATTTTTCTGTTTTTGGAGTATTTAAAGTATTCTTTGAACTTTTAAAGTCTGAGTTTATTTTGGGCCTGTGCATCTTAGATGGCTGCAGCATACTTAGCCCAGCAGGCAATGGCACACAATGCCTCCACAATGTACTGAGAATAAATAAAAAAAACACAAAAGTAGTGACTAGCCTATAAAACAGCAAATATAATTGCTTTTAATGAAAACAGTTTCCTTCTTCCTTTGGTATGAAGCAACGCTAGTGATGCTAGCAATTTTCTAAGTGGTCACAAAAGCTAGATTAAAGAGCTGGGTTTTAAGGAGTTTATTTTACTTGAAGTGTTCAACTGTACTGGCCTGGCAAATCTCTAAAAGGTAAAGTATTCCAGATTTTTGGTTCATAGAAACAGAAAGCCACCTCATCAGCCCTTTAATGCTCTGCTCTCAGAATACTGAGCAAGCCGATGTTAGATGATCTAAGATTACAATTAGGAGTATAGGAGGACAGGCAGTTAAACAAATAAGAAGGTGCTATATTATTTAGAGCTATGTACAATTAAAAGTTTTTTAAGATCAATCCTAAAAGACACAGGGACCAAGTGTAATGATGCTAAGACTGGCGAGATATGCTCAGATTTTCTCTTTTCAGTTCAAAGCAGGTTATAGCATCCTGAATTTCAGTAAGCATAAGCATCAGTGTTTTGTTCAGTTCTTCTACAAGCAGCCTGCTAAATTGTGGCAATTCCAATTTACCAAGAAAGCTTATAACATAAGCTTCAACGTCATTGAACTCTTCCATGTATAGAGATTTATATTTCTGAAATATATCAAATGCTGACTAAATCTTGCCCCTTTTATATTTTTAATGCCTGGAATTCTGTTTTTTGTTTTTCCAGTTGTCAAACGGTTAAATTCTTTTTCTTGGTGATTACATGTATAGCCTTCTTTTTTGTGCTTCATTTGAGATGTCATATTTGTGAATAGAAGTGCATAATGTAAAACAACTGAACTGAATAAAACACGTGTGACACATTGTTGGAGTGGTTAGTGTCACTGCCTCATGGTTTGAGATGACTAGCTCCAGTCCCAATGTCTGCATATTCTCACATGTCTGTGTAGTTTTTTACTGAGTATTTTTGTTTCCTCCCTCATTCCAAAGATGTACAGGTCACGTCATTCTAAACTGGCCCAGTAGAAGTGAGCATGGGCTGTTCTCAAATGTCTACAATTGGCAGGCATCATGTTGAGGGTTTGCTCCCACCTCTGGACACAATGATGCCAGGACAGATTGTAGCCCACCATTACCATGAATTGGATAATGAATGTTCACATAATAGGTGAAAGAACTTAAAATAATTTTAAATACAGTAAAATTTTATTCACATTCATGCTTCATGCACCCTTAAATGTTTCTTTTAAATGTTCAGTGTTACTTATAGCATGTTTAAATGTCACAATTGTTGGGATTCTGTTTAAAATAATGCTGACAGCTACATCTTCTTAATTGTTCTTGGCACTTCAATTTAAATTCTTGGTTAAGAAGAGCAGACTTCTTCCACTGCTTCTAAAAGGTATCCTGTATGTTGAAATGATTTAATCTACAACAAAAGTAATGTTTTATTCAGATTTGCGCTTTCTTCATGGTATAACGGGTTATGGCATAATGGGGCCTTTTGTCAACCTTCCTACCAGAGCCTGGCACTAGCAGGTAACACATTACTGTATATTAAAATAGCAGAGGAAGATAAAAAATAAAAAGAATTCTGGTTAAAGCCTTTTAAAACCTTGAAGAGACTTCACTGTGCAATTGAAAAATTGTCTTTCTCCACACGAAGAGCACATCCACAGAGAAACAGAGCTGGTGCCTAACATTAATGAAATGAGTTGACTGCTGAATTTCTCCTGTTTCACGAGAGATCAGGCAACAAGTATATTTCCCAAGGTATGACCTTTGAAAAATAGATTCTGATACTGTTTGGCCTAATGTTGGCCCAGAAACACCCACGCACACCTGATAACTGGAAGTGGAGGAGGTTCTTGCCTTGACTCCAGCTACGTCCAGATGGCTTGACTGAAAGAAAAGGCCCAAGAGTTTAGTGACTTGATGACTTCCAGCAGGCCAACACTCAGATGCTGAACCATTATGACAGACACACGTTGAACAAACAAGCAGAAGACTTTGTTATCTTACTAAAATTGATCCAATATATAATTCAGTTCCATAAATACCACTACTTCTTCTTGCTATACCTTTTATTTTTAATTTTGTTTTCTAGTTAGTTTGTGAAGGTCCTCATTCCACAGCTCACATAGCACCTAATATTCCAGGTACAGGCTAAATGTTTTACATGTTTGCATATATACAAGATCATTCTATGTATAAATATGTGAATTCATATATGTGTCTGCATAACCATTTAAAGCATACCATGAACCACAAGGACTTACTTATTATTATGTTTTCTGTACACTGCACCGACTCTTCTGCCTTTGTTTGGCTTAAAAATACTCAAGGATAGCTCTAGTTAAAAAAAAATCTGAACCTGATGTTGCTCCTTATTTATCACATTGTAGAAAATTCATGACACTCTGACCCTCTTCTAGCTGACATCTACTGTAATTAAGATAACTATGACACTAAACCCATGATAGGTACTAGTTAATTTTACTCAATTGAATCAGTGTGTTATGTAATCTTACTCACCGTATGCAACATTACAAGGGACCCTACAGAGCAAATAATCCACTATTAAAAAATAAAAAGTCATGAATATACTAAAGTAGTGGTACAAGTGAAAACATTAATGCCAACGTCACTTGCAGATACCACTTCAATGCATATTAAAAGTTCTGTATTTGACAAGAAGCCAAAGCCAGTGAGCTAGCTGAAGTGTTACACGATCTCAGTGTTCGGTCCAAGTCAGACGTCTAGTACTTGAATATTAAGACTACAATAAGTATATAAGTTGTAGTCTGTTGATACGCCATGAGAGCAGAAAAGAGAATTACAGTAATCTGCATGAAAAGTAATGACGCCATGACAAAGGAGTTTAGTATCAGACAAGGGATGAAGTCTAATGATGTTACACAAGTGATAGAAAAAATTCCTGGCTCCACAAGAAAGACATGAACTAAAATTAATGTAACTGTCCACTGTAATAACAAGGCTTTTATAGACAATTATCAATGAGAAGGAGTCAAGCTTCTTGCATTTTTTTGTTATTTGCTGTTAAATTTATGCCAGTGGTCCAATATAGTAAACAGATGTTCAAGTTCACTTGTTTACAATAGCTAAGGGAAGAACAGCAATATTATAAATCTACATATACATGGTTTGTTTATTGGCCTTTCTCAATTCGAGAAGTGAACTCAGAATTCTTTTTCATGGGCCCTGAGATTACTGTGAAGGACACTGGATTGTGAGTGGATCCACAGTGCCATCCACCATTTGAGCAAGGCGTGCTTTTGTCTCCGCTTTTCCTGAAGTTCCACCTTATTCTTCTTGAGGGTTTTGCTCCTGTGCTCCAAGATTCTGCTTCACCCAACAAAGTCCCTGACTAGTCATTTCATGTCTCTGGGGAGGATGTCACTGGCAACAAGATTTGACTGTAGATGATCTTTGTATCTTTTCATTGGTTTTCTCCACTGGCTTCTTCTTCCTGGCTGCTCAGATAATAGCACAAGTTTTCAAAGTCACATATCAGATTTACTGATAGTGTGGCCAACCCATCTCAATACTTGGCATGCACACTTACCACACCATCTCTGTGTTAGTAACCCGGTCCCCTTAATTCACTCTAAAGATAAAACGGCATTTGCTCTAGTGAAATTTTTCCAGTACCCCGAGATTCTGCTTGTAGCAGGTCCAGGTGTCAGAAGCATAAGACAATGCGCTGATGACCATGGCATGGTTCAAAAGTAAGCTGTGTCTCCATCTGTAATGTGTGGTTCCAGCAGACCCAATGATAAACCTTCCTGAAAACATAGTGGAAGACATGTATCTATTTTGGCATTTTGTCATCAATGGTAGTGGCAATGAAAGGGTGTTGCCAAAGTAGAGAAAGGGTGAGACCTGCTCCTAGGGGGCATCCTGGATCATGATGGGATCCACATGGGCTCCATCACCTGGTGCAGGAGGGAATAAAATTTGGATGTTGTAGATGTTCGTTTTGAAACCTTACACGTGTAGACCAAGACCCAGGCCCTCACATGAGCAGCAGCTGTATTGGTGCCTTGTGATGTGGCAGATGGTGAAAGTAGGGTTCTATCTTATATAAACATTCATATATATTAATATTATAGATATTATATCTTATATCTTATATTTTATCTTATATTAATATAAACGTCTATGTGTGGAAGTGTGTGTGTGTCTGTCTGTCTGGCCCGGAAGTGCGAGGCTACAGCATGAAGCTCAAAGAAATTGACTCTGACCACAAAGTTCAATCGCTGAGAAAAGAGAAACTCACTTAGCCGCTAATACACAAGCAAGGCGAGCACATTGGCAAAACGAAACCTCAGAGGAAAGAGAACCTCAATTAGCCGCTAATGCACAACCGGTGCGATTGATTGATTGAAGTGCCAGAATCCATGGTTTATAGGAGCTCGGGCTTTTTAGAGCACAGGCTTACACAGCTAGTACTGTATAAAAACACAGGTGCAGTTTATTTTTCTGTCTTTAAAAACTTTATAATTCAGCACCAAGATGTTTCGTTGTTATTCATTTCATCTTAAATTTATTTATTTCCAAATTTCTTTATTTTTTAATTGCAATGAAAATAGGGAAACTTTCATTTTATTCAGTTTGTCCTTAAATACAGTAACTGTAGTACTGTTTTTCTGAAGAAATACTCAGAGTTCTAACACTAACTTAAAAATACAAATCAGTAACAAAAATACAAAATCACACATAGTTTATATGAATGGAATCACAATAAACTGTTTAAATATAGAGTATAAAATTATTAATAAATAGTATGTAAGTAGAACATTTGTTTGTATCAGTGACCTTTAAAGTAAAATATATAAAAAGAAAAAAACATTAGTTTAATAAAGCGAATGAAAATTTTAGAAATGCAAGAAAAATTAAGCCAAGGCGATAATGTCATTTGACTGTGGATAGCCTTCATTGATGCAGTAAACCTTTAGTACGTATGTACAGTAAGTGAACATTCTGCAAACATGTGGGCAGCTAGAAAGGACTGGCATCAGGGAAAAATCTTTAGGGGGCATCTAATGATCAGAGAGAGTACTGATGTTGAAACAGAGTCATTGCAAATACTCAAGTGAAACTCTACTGTCACGTTCAGTTCCAGTAAAAAAGTGAAGGAACAAGGAATCCTAACTACAAAAATCTGGTTATGTGACAGTACAGGTGAAGAACCAATTACAGTTATGGAGAAAAGGTGGTGCCAGAGACACCAAAGTCTCCTGGCCCTTAACTGTCTGTTGACCATCTGGGATGCGGAGATACCTTGGGTCTCCAGAAGAAGTAAAGGAAGAACAGCTGCAGGACTTACAGAAGGTACTCCCACCCCAGAATAGTTCTGGGAACTCCCCTAAAACGAAAACCATGATTGTGTTTAAAGGCTAGCTCAGAGAAGCACCTCATCGTGTTTGATGTTAATAGGTGAGTTGTGGCAAAGGCTCATCTCACAGGGACATAATGTAACCGGAGCAAGGAGAAAGAGAAGCAAAGTGTGGACACTGAGCTTGTGTCACAGTGGCTTTGGCTGACTGATAAGCAGTGAGGTAGGGGTATAATCACAGTCAGCAGGCAGCGAACTTTTGCTATCCATTTGTTTATGTGATACGTTCTTCTTTGATCATTCAGAATTTGTCTTTTATTTAAATTGTCACTTTGATTACATCTTTACCTTTTTTTGAACTTTTTGATACAAAAGAGATACAGTATTACAATATTCATAATAGTTAAAATATTTTATTTTGATTGCCATGTGTCTGCCCCTGAAAAGAATTCATAAATTCCATTGATTAATATGAGTAAGCACAGAAAATATGTATAAGCAGCAAAATCTTCTGATCTCATTTAATATGCATATTCTGCTTTCAGTCATAATGAGCATTTAAATTTAATAAAATAGATTAAATATTTATAGTCTCAGTGCATAGAAAACTATGATGTTTATTAACTAGCAACTTTAGATTCCAAATGAGACCTCTTTAATCAAGTTCTCAAAAAATACTTTAATTATCAAATTTTAGCCAAGAGAAGCAGAGCAGAACAAAAATGATTTGATGATTATAATGACAAAGTGCCAATAAAGCAAAGTAAATTCTCAATCAAATCATTGTCATTGGTCGTGTATGGAAATAATAGAAAAGATAAAGCAAGAAAGAAAATGGCAGAAAAAAAGAATCCAAGAGATAAGTGTTAACCAAATAAACTAGAAAGTGAAACCGATCCATTACAAAACCGTAAACACTGGACAAAGAATGTTACCTAAAGTCAAATACCTGAAAGATCTTTACTATAAACACACAGTTTCTTTTAACTCTTATCCGTAATCTTGGACAAGAATTTGAATGAGCTGTCAGCTTAGAAAGTGTCGTGTGTGTGCAGCCTTCAGGAGCCAGAGCACACAAAATGGGCGATTCTGAAAAACTAAATGGTGGTGTGATACAAACAAAGCATAACGTTATTAAAATGTAACATTGTTCATAATTACACAGACGGAATAATAATAAATTATGTTTCTCCATGATTCAATACGCCTAAAGATTTAACCTTGGAAAAAAATATAAGTTAATCAGAAAAAAATTTTTAAGTTTGGCAAACCAAAACTGTTACAGTGCAGTATAACTGCACAGTAGTTAGCGCTGCTGCTTTATGAGCCCTCAGTTTGAATTCTCAGTATTTTTATGTGCGGAGTCTGCATGTTCTCCCTGTGTCTGCATAGATTTTCTCCAGGTAGTCTGGCTTTCTGGAAATGTGCATGTGCGATTGGTGCTTTATACCCACAACCATGAGCAGGTTTGAGAAAGTACGTCATCTCGTATTGTAATGTTTGTCTTACAAACAGAAAAATGTATTTCTTGGATATATAATTATTGCTTTTTTAACCTGAATTATGCCACCTGCTTAATAACAACGAACATCCATCAGAGAGAACTGGAGAGCAGCTGTCAATGTTTATGCTGAAGAAGTCACTGAACTGGTGGGACTCTCAGTACTTTCAAGCCTTTCATAAGACTTGTCCTTGTTATTATTTGTTACCAGTCTATTGTTACTAGGTGTATTTAATTCTAAAACTCTTCTAATATCTATTCATGTTTTTTATGCTTGTTTAAAAAACTCTGTCTGCTTGTCTGCATGAAACAGCTTGGTTCCCAGTGAACCAACTTCATTTAAATATGATAAACTTAATCTCAAACAGAGTGCAAGCTGCACATTTTTCAAATTAAAAAAACTCATTTGAAAAGCACTAGTAAATCTTCTAAATTGCTTATCGTGAAAACAGAAACATTTTGTGCGACTTCAATTACTGATTAATGTACGCTGTTACATTTACCTTACCAGAGGTTATTTCAGCTGGTATATGTTTTATATTTTCTGATAGCCGCTCCTGACAAGAGAGACAGATCCCCAAAACAAGGCACTGAAATGGTAGCACAGTTGCACACACTGGTGAAAACACGCCATCTCGCCAGCATCTAGCACAACATTAATTCATTTCGCCACATAGTTTAAATAATCTTCATAGCCGGAAAAGTTAAAATGCAAACAATGAAAGCAAAACATCTTCTAGTAAAGAATGGAATGGAAAAGAGCTCACTAGGCTTGACTCTGTAAGCCATTATGCATATAGCAAATAAACATGTAATCAGCATTTGCATTATACTAGAAACACATCACTCCGGCATTATGTGCACATTATAATGAATGACAGGATGTCTCACTGACAGCCGCACAGAAGAATATGTGGTAGATTGGAGTCGCAGCAGCAGTGGCATCATGAAACAGCGAGGACAGGACATTGCACTTGATAATGTTGTAAGTTACCAAGATCAGTGATAATAAAATATCAGCCAAATAATGGTATTAAAAAAAGAAATCACACAGATCTTTGAGCATGTTGTCATATAATACAGCAACCAAAGGACAGTATTAAATGATATTGCAAAGTCAAATAAGACAAAATTAATAAATTTCCAATTTTTGTTCAGTTGGCCAAAGGCTAAATCGTATTATAAATAAACTAGACATTAAGCCCGTTACAATAACGGGCGCTAGAACAGTAGTGCATTCTCTTTGAGAATTTTCTTTACGCTCATTTTCCTGTTCCTCTATAGATCTATTTGATCTTCTGAGTCTTTCTCTTTTAGCGTTTTTCTGACGCTCATTATCTTTTCTTCTTTTTTGGGTGGCATGTTGTTAGTAGATAGTCACAGTAATATAGGCTTGTATGTCCATAATATTTTCTGTTACAGTAATACTGGCTTGTATGTGGCTGTAATATGCATCACTGTATTGTGTGCCTGTAATTTTCTCTGACAGTAATACTGGCTTTGATGTCCATAATATGCGTTTAATTTTCTGTCACAACAGTGGGCAATCAGCAGATTCTCCTGAGCAACTGATGTAATGTGTGGCGTGTAGTTGATAACCGTGCCTGTGTCGTCTCTCCAGCAAGTACTGCGCAGTTCCCCAGCAAGTATTTTAATCTGTGCTGCCGTGCAGCTGATTATTGTATGTGTGGCGTCTCCCCAGCAACAGATTTTATGTGTGCGAAAATAAATCTACTTTTAAAAGTCATCCTATTGTAATATCATGAAAATTCGTATATTTAGGAAAACCCCTTCAACGAATGACACTTTACGCTTTACCGGGCCAGGCTTCTTAATCGCAAATCTGACATCCTCAGAGTGAACACTTGCACAACCACAAACACTAATCCCACCTCTTTGGGGAAGCTGGTCTCCGCGTCTTAGTACCCGATTGGATTTTTCATGCCTTTTGTTTTAAGTCTTACCTCATTTCCAGAAATCTGATTGGATCGGCCGCGCAATATTTTAAAGGTCCTGCCCTCTCTGTCTTGTGTGACGCATCAGGCAGCCTTTGAAGCATCTGTTTTGAAGCATCGCACCGTGTCTCGCACATGCACACTTCACCAGAAGACACACACACACACGGACACTGGACGCACACACGGGTTTTATTAAAGAGGATAATTGACATGATTCATGATAATAATGACATCTATTCCTGTGAAAACCAGGGGGGCTCCAGCCACCCCAACCCCAACACAGACAGACAGAGACACAAGTTCAAGACAGCACACGTGGGAAAGCACTTTTCCTTCACTCCCCACAGCAGCACACAGTCTCTTGTTTCTTCTCGTCTCTCTCTGTCAAGTCACTTCCTCCTTCACTCCTCCTCTCAAATTTTGTCTTCTTCCACCCGACTCTGGCTCCTCGAGCAGTGGCAGCTGGCTCCTTTTACAGGGCACCCGCAAGTGCCCCAGGTGCTCCATGACCTTCTTCTGGCATCACTTACAGGTGTGGTGAAAGCAGTGCCACAAAGGACTCAGTCGTACCTGCGGCACCCGCAGAACCCGGCAGGGCTGCTCCAAACTCCAGTTCACAGTGTACCCTGTGGGAGTCTGTGGTGCTACAGCAACCCAAAGTGGGGGCTGCCCTCTATCATCCCAGGGAAGATAATGCCCAAAACATGGTCTCTCTCTCTCAGTCCTTCCACCCAGGTGGCATCCCTGCCAGGTATTGACCCGGGCCATCCGTCACACTCCAAAACAGCAAAATATACAAGTTCATGCAAGCTTTAAATTGTGTTACAAAAATCAACCAATGGGTTGTTTAAAAAGGGCTGTAGACGTCAAGCCCCAAGGTAGAAGTGAAAAGCTTGGGCTGCACTAGAGCACACATGAGCAAGGATATGCAAGAACACTTCATGGATCAAAGGTCTGCCTGAGCAACCCAGAAACAGACTAGCAGCACAGCACACAAAGAAAAATTCACCTACTCCATGAAGAAATAGTTTTTTAGATAAAAAATTGCATTGAACATATCAAGGAGAATCAGAAAACACTGCTTACTGACACTGTGTGACCCTAAGCAAGTCACTTGACCTGCCTGTGCTCCGATTGAAAAACCAGAAGAAATGTAACCAATTGTATCATAAATGTTGTAAGCCACCTTGGATCAAGGTGTCAGCCAAATAAGTAAATGTAATGCACAGCCATGGCCAAAAGTTTTGAGAATGACACAAATATTCATTTTCACAAAGTTTGCTGCTTCAGTGTTTTTAGATGTTTTTGTGAGATGTTTCTATGGCATACTGAAGTATAATTACAAGCATTTCATAAGTTTCAAAAGCTTTTATTGACAATTACATTAAGTTTAGGCACAGAGTCAATATTTGCGGTGTTGACCCTTCTTTTTCAAGACCTCTGCAATTCGCCCTGGCATGCTGTCAATCAACTTCTGGGTCAAATCCTGACTGATGGCAGCCCATTCTTGCATAATCAATGCTTGCAGTTTGTCAGAATTTGTGGGGTTTTTGTTTGTCCACCTACCTCTTGAGGATTGAGCACAAGTTCTCAATGGGATTAAGGGCTGGGGAGTTTCCTGGTCATGGACCCCAAATTTCGATGTTTTGTTCCCCAAGCCACTTAATCACTTTTGCCATATGACGCGGTGCTCCATCATGCTGGAAAAGACATTGACCTTCACCAAACTTTTCTTGGATAGTTGGGAAAATTTGCAATCGGAGGATGATTTGGTACCATTCCTCTGAAAGATCTAAAAACACTGAAACAGCAAACTTTGTGAAAATTAATATTTGTGTCATTCTCAAAACTTTTGACCATGACTGTAAATGCTTATGACAAATAAGTTTCTCCCCTGTAAACCTGGACTGTTTAAAGATGGCAAAGACTTCATGTTGTCCTTTAATTACAGTCTGATTCAGTGTGCCATCACTTTCAGCTTAATTGCCTGGTTTTATGGTCTGACAAATCAAAATTTAAAAAAGCTCAAAGAAGTTATCTAACATGCATCTAAAGTCTTCGGAGGCTGACACTGATATACTGTTAAGTGTGTGGTCAATGACAGACTCTCATTGCATGCAGAACGACACTTTAGTAAATCATGGAGGATAGTTGCCTTAAAGGTGCAAACTAACCAGTCCAGGAATTCCTTTCTTCACAGAGCTATTTGTCTTTTTATAAGGAATATCAGAGATGATAAAAATTCTAGAAGTGTAGATTTTTTTTTTGTATGTATCCTACAAAAATGTACTGTCAAACTGCTAGAAACACTTAGCAAACATTTTCTTTTTAAATGATGTAAATATTTTTAACTTGTTTTGTCTGTGTTTTTTTATTTTATTTCGGTCTGTTCTTGAATGCAACTTAGAAGACACATTTCATGTTTTTTAGTGTAAAAATTACTAAATAAAAACCTTGAGCCTTGAAAAAAGTTGGCTTTGCTATAAATATTTAACAATAGTTTACTACTTCTTCAATTTGTGCACAACAGTGCCATCTGCTGAGAGAGGAGGGCAATACCCCACTTGCCCTGAAATCAGAAACCCCACTGAATAGAACTCATTCTCAATTCTCACTAAAAACAAATCAGTGATGATAAATCTGATATCTTTGTGTATGATAAATTAAAGGAAAAACATTTTAAATGCTCCAACTTTCAAAAAAGTTAACTAAGTTACCAAACACAACCAAATTTTAAGTTTGCATTTTACTTAGTTGTTTAATATCCTATTCCCTTTACAGGATCTTGAGGAACTCAGATATGAAAAAGAAGATATGGGAAAGGTCATATTTGGACTAATATTTGGCAAATTGTTTGTGACAGACGTAAAGGATTTATTTCTCTAGATTACTAATATTCATTTATATCTCCATGCTGCCATTCCTCCACCTGCTCTATACTCTTCTACCATATATAAGTAAATACTAAAGTTTAAAAATGCTAAAAATCAAAAATATTTGTTTACTTTATAAAATAACAACAGCATTTATTTATATAGCACATTATCATACAAATGATGTAGCTCAAAGTGCTTTACAAGATGAAGAAAGAAAAGTTTATAAAAGAAATAAAAATATAAGAATAAGATTAGGCAATACTAAGTAACAAAGGATAAAGTGAGGTCTGATGGCCAGGAGGACAGAAAAAAAAAAACTCCAGATGGCTGGAGAAATAAAAACAAAACCTGCAGGGGATCTGAGGCCTCAAGACCACCCAGCCCCCACTGGGCATTCTACCTAACATAAATGATCTAAATAGAAGTTTTTCTGCCCACTAGTGAAACGGCGACCAGGTTGCTGTGACCTAACTTTTTTTGAACTTCCAGAACATATCAGGCTATGTTCAGAATTACCGTATATACTCACGGATAAGTTCTCCCCCGGATAAGTCAGGACTTGATTTTATCATATAATTTCCAGTATTTTATAAAGTTGGTCGTTTAAGTCAAATGCGGAAAACTCACACTATTGGTCCAAGAGATTATGATATGCTAATAACCACCTGAGAGAGTAAGCTTGGAGCAGACCGCCTTTTTTTCTATGTGGGTGCAGCAATGTGCTGTATCAGCACGTGCGCCTAACCCCCCCGGCTTTATTGTGCCTACATGACCACACGGTAACACCCGGACTATTCCGAAGCAAAGTTTGCATTTTTTTGTGTTTTTTGTATCTCACACCATTATACACCTTTATTGTAAGAGCATCCCTTATCTACGATTAGAAGAAAATATGAAGCTGGTTTTAAATTAAACATCGTTGAAGTAGCAAAAGAAATTGGTAACTGCGCTGCTGCAACAAAATTCAATGTGTTTGAGAAACTGGTGTGAGATTGGAGGAGGCAAGAAGATGTAAAAAACAAAATTTAAGTGTTGCATTTTTAAACAGGCGTACAAGTCGGGGTCTGATTTTATGATCGATTTTTCAGGTTTCAAAACCTGACTTATATGTGAGTATATACGGTACTTCTTACTTGTTTGTGTGCTTCAGCATCTTGTCTGCTTATTCTTTCTTTGTCTCGGTCACTTAATCACCTTCAGCTCTTCTTTTCTTTCTTCCTGTTACAGTGCTCTTCATCACATAATCAACTACCGCACTCCGCAGATATCGCTGCTCTTCTTTTCTTTCTGCCATGTCACTTTGTTAGTCACTTTGCTGTAATAAACACACAACCACTGGTCAATTTGCTAAGATTACTGCTGCCCAAAATGTTTTGAATTTTTGATTTTAGCACCAATAGTTTTCAAGTAATCTGGTGACAGACAGACCGACCATAGCATATCTTATATATAAACGTCTATGTGCGGAAGTGTGTGTGTCTGTCCAGCCCCGGAAGTGAGAGGTGGAGTCAGAGTAAGGCCTCCGACTCCGAGGAAACTCAACACAAGCGAGGCCAGCACGTCGGCAAATCGAAACCTCCAAATTAAAGACAAAGTCCCTTAGCTGCTAACATCGGCAAAATGGTATCCTTTTACTTTTCCTACTGTCTCTAATGCACAAGTGATACTAGCATGTCGGCAAAACGAATCCTCCTAGGAGAGAGATGCCCAGAGTAGTTCCTTTCAATTACCTGACATCTCTACATTTTTTTTCTGACGATTTCAATAGATTCTAGGACCTTGGGCTTTTTACAAGCACAGGCTTACATGGATAGTTATTATATAATTGATGATGATATAGAAATGACCTGGAAGTGTTTAAAAGGAAACAGGAAGTCCCACCTCAAAGGGTTAGTAGCTATTAATTATGTGTCTTTCCCATTCTGTTTCAACGAATGGTTACTTTTACACAATTATGTAATTTGGCAGCCACTAACAGAAGCAACTGAACGGACCAAACAAGGACAAAAATCACATAGCACCACTACATATTCACAAACTAACAAGTACAAAGCAGTCGTGCTTATTTTACAAGGATAAGAGATTGACCAGCACCATCTTCAATTCACTCTCCTTCCATCTGTTTAACAGTTAAACAGCGTAGGTCAATGAAAAACAAGACTCCCTTATTTCATGAGAGTACCTCCCCACACACTGGAAGGTAACATAACTTAGCATCTTAATTTTAAGCATCTTTCACACTAATTTCTAAGCGTGTTTGTATTAAACTGGTTCTTTGTTGTCTCCTGGGAAATGACGATTAATGTCGTCCTTATGCTCTGTATTGACCTTTTATTTCTATAAGCTTTCCCAAATCAATGCTATACGAGTTATGTGCTTTTGGAAATAAATTAAACAATAGCTGACCTTGCGCTGTTTCCTTAAGTAGTGAGATTCATATTGTAAGGCTAGCAATCTTGTAATGTGTCTCTTCAATTTCAAACCTGAAATGCAAATTTGGTGCTTCATCCCTACACCAAGAATGAAAAACTTCCCTCTCACCAAGCTCAGCCGAAGCAGACCTCCGTTTGTTTCGGTGCCATTCTGATTTTCAGTTGCAAGTGCTAATTCTGCAACTGGGTGACTTGCACTTACGATTTTTCAAGTATTGCTTCTAGCAGAACAGGTCAGGGAGTTCATAAATGTAAGAAATGCGTGTTATAAATGTTAGTTTTAAGAACCTTTTCTCATCTGATATCTGATTAAAATTGTGATTTTTTTTTCATTACAAGAATACAATGTACAGTAATACTATGCAAAAAAAAGTGTTTTGATAAGTGAGTTGCTTAAATATAATTGCAAGTTTCCACTCATAAAAAAATAGGGCACCTTCATAATAACAAATATTTGTTACATTTACTTTGCTGAAGCATTGATTTTACGTTTTTTACAATAACACTGTTATTTCAGTCTTAACATTATGATAATTTAAATAAGTGTTTCTACCCTCTGTAATTTTGAGTGTGGGCAGAGCTGGCTGTAGCAAATGTCATGCCACCCACCAACCCCTTTGCTTTAAGTGCAATCATTGCTGCCAAAGTTAAGCATTGAAGCCTGGTGACACAAGAGAGGAGGCAGGACTGAAGGACTGAGCAGAGAGAAACATGGAGGGTTTGGATACATAAGAGTGAAGATGGGATACTTGATTTCTTATAGCATCACCTGTTTACTAGACTGTTTCAGAATAATATGTATTTCAGAAAAAAGTTGTAATTGGGGTGTATTAGCTGACTTTTATTTATTTGTTTGTTTGTTTCTTAATTTTCCTCTAAGAAACAATTGCATTACATAATCCAGTCATCACCCAAACAATGAGTTTATTTAGCCGCCCTCTATTTAAACCACTGTCCTAACAGGTAGCTATAACATGCACATTTAATTTATGCTACTGAAATAAAATTGTAAGATTAATATAATCCCAAAATTTAATTTAACTGAAGTATAGCAGATGTTTTTAAACATTTATCCATAATTCCTATTTTCTGCACCCTCGCTAATGTATGCAAATAATGCAATATAACTATCTAATCAATGCATGACCTCGGGTTAGTTGCGCTATGGAGATGTCTTTTAGTGTTCCAACAATGAATGTCATAGACAGTGGTGAACAATAGAGAATGACATTTGCCAAGTTTTAATGCAAGTTGTAATGTAAGCATATTTTGGAGTTTGAATTAAATCAGTCTTTAATGATTCAAGAGCTACAGTCCTGTTGGCGTTTTGAGTGTTTAATGTGATGTCTTTTGTACCAGTTTGAGGACGATTATTATTGTGCATATTTTAGTTCGGTGGGCGGCACGGTGGCGCAGTGGGTAGCGCTGCTGCCTCGCAGTTGGGAGATCTGGGGACCTGGGTTCGCTTCCCGGGTCCTCCCTGCGTGGAGTTTGCATGTTCTCCCCGTGTCTGCGTGGGTTTCCTCCGGGTGCTCCGGTTTCCTCCCACAGTCCAAAGACATGCAGGTTAGGTGGATTGGCGATTCTAAATTGGCCCTAGTGTGTGCTTGGTGTGTGGGTGTGTTTGTGTGTGTCCTGCGGTGGGTTGGCACCCTGCCCAGGATTGTTTCCTGCCTTGTGCCCTGTGTTGGCTGGGATTGGCTCCAGCAGACCCCCGTGACCCTGTGTTCGGATTCAGCGGGTTGGAAAATGGATGGATGGATGGATGGATATTTTAGTTCGGCCCCCCACCATATTTATGACAAGTCTGCACCCATGAAAACAAAATTTAAACAACAAACCTGCTCCTAAAGAAAATAAAGAAAGAAGGGCGTTGAGCGTAAAGAGAGCCTCTGAGAAGCTGAGTTTGGTGCATCCAGGGATCTGGAAGACCATCAGTAATAGGCTTGTGTAGGTCGTCAAACGTTAAGACCAAGCACTGCTAATATGCAAAATAATATAAAATAAGATAATTGGGTTAATGGGAATCAGACAGTAGTATTGGGTCTGCATTGTTCAAAAAATTCCTGTCACCCAAAATGTTGCCTCCCTAGTTGACTGCCTAATTCACCTAATGGCAGGGCCAACCCTGAGTGTGGATGGTTTCTCCAGCTCTCTGGCGTTTTTGTTTTTTTTTTGTTTTTTCTGTCCTCCCTGGCCATCGGACCTTACTTTATTCTTTGTTAATTAGTATTGCCTAATTTTTATATTTTTTTCTTTTTTCATTCTTCATTTTGTAAAGCACTTAGAGCTACATCATTTGTATAAAAATGTGCTATACAAATAAATGTTGCTGTTGATGTGCTCCAGTGCCCCCTGCGATGGATGGTGCCTTGTCCAGGGTTAGTTTCTGCCTTGGGCCTGATGCTGTTGGAGTAGGATTTGGTCACCGAAAACCTTGAACTGTATTAAACATGCGTGAGAATGTTAAGCTTTTATGTTAACACTAGTCATTAAGCCCATTACGATAACGGGCGCTAGAACAGTAGTGCATCAACATTAGTAGGAACAGTCTATATTAAATGGCAAGGGATTTTGACCTCATTCTTTTTGTTGGTCGTATTTTTCTTTCTTTCAGCCTTTCTTTTGTTGATGTTTACTTGCTGAGCTGACCGTTCTTCGTGGGCTGCCGTCGTGTATTGTGTGTCTTTAATTTTCTGTGACAGTAATACTGTCTTGTACGTCCACTGGCTTGTACGTCCGTAATATACCTTTAATTTTCTCTGGCGGTAATACAGGCGTGCGCATCGGTAATATGCCTTTAATTTTCTCTGACAGTAATACTGGCTTGTATGTGGCTGTAATATGCATCACTGTATTGTGTACCTTTAATTTCCTCTTGCAGTAATACTGGTTTGTATTTCCGTAAAACGCCTGTAACTTTCTCCGACAGTAATATCACGCATCGCACCGTGCTCCGCGCATGCGCACTTCACCAGAAGACACACACACATGGACACCTGGACGCACACAGGGATTTTATTAAAGCGGATTCTTTATTTTTTTCATGACCAAATACTGTATATTGTATGTATTGGATTTAATGACCAACTTTTTCATTTATTAAATAATATTCCAAATGAAAACCGTAATTGATTAGGTTTGTGATTTCAGGCAGGTAGGCAGGCAGTGTGGTTTGGGATGCAAGCAGAACCCATGATGATCCAAAAAGAGGCAGGGAGTGATGAGTTTGCCATGAGTTGACACAGTACCCTGTAGATAATGTAACTAAACAAAGGATAGTGCAGGTTTGGTTGGTTAAAACATACAAATAAATTGTCTTGTGACATTTCCACCAATGACCTATCCACTCTCGGTAGATTGTGCACATTTTCTTACTGTTTTGGGAAATTCACACAACAGCCAGGGCTAAGTTTTAAACCTGACAAAAACACAAATCACTGTGTCTCTCTGATTCAATCAGATGCATTTTATTTTGTATACTGCCATTCACTGTATGTACTATCACAAGAAGCTTTACAGAGCAAGAAGATTTATATAATCCTTCAGTGTCATGAGTAGAATAAAAATAAAAGTAGGGTTAAAAGATTGTAATATCCACAGATATAAGCAGTAGTGTGGAATATACTTGATATCATACTTACAATACAGTAGAAGCAGTGAAATCAATTGGATTTAAAGAAGCTGTTGTTATTATTTACATTGAAGTCTATATCTAAAGAGGAGGGAAAGTGCCAAAACATTGGCCCATATAACAATACTAATAATTATTTACTTTAATTTATTACATTTATTGAATTAAATAAAGAATAAATAAGCACAAAAAAAAATCCAGACAAACAAAAAAGAAGTACACAAAAGAACAAAATTCAAAATAAAATCCGAAAAAGAAGTAAATTCAAAAGAAGTCTAAAATGCCAAATATATAAAGTTTTAAGTTACAAAAGGAAATTAAGTGAAAAACAAAATCAGCTACATCACAGATTTCCTTCTCGAAATAATATAATGTGTTTAGACTAGAAGGGATGAGCTATGGCTAGAAATTGAACAAGATGAACTTTATCGGTGTAATCATTAAGAGGTCACATGACTGAAGTGTTTGAAATTATGAGGGGAATTAGTACAGTGGGTCCCAGTTAAGGGTCTTTCCTTCCCCACTACAGTCATAGATGACCTGCTCATGTGCCAACTTTGTCCACCCTTGTCAAAATGATGCATTAGTTGATCCTGTCTTGCTTCCCCTTTGCTCCTCTTTAAATAAATAAGTCCTGTTCAAATACTGCCAAATCAGATGCATGATTGTCTGTGGCAGAAGTCAATCCATCACATGTACGTTTTTGTTATAGCAGTACGGAACAATAATTCTAACTTCTGAGTGGATATGCTCCTTTAAGAAAACTGAACCCAGCTGCATCCAATTATCTGTGATAGAGAAGCTACCCAAATTGAACAATTATATACTCATAGGGTATCCTTTCGCTACTGAAGAAACAAGGAACATGAAGTTCTCCTTCAATGTGAGAGCAATTTGCATTTGGAAACTTTTGCATGGTGAAAATAGAAATGACAGAAGCAGCATTCATTTACAAAAATATGGCCACAGGCAATCTCATTGGGAAAAGTAATTGTAGATAGTGTTGCCTCTGACACCACGTGAGTAGCATGAGATGGCATTGATAGCATAAATATGCAAGCAGGGAATACGCAGCATAAAAATGAATTGCAGCTGGATGGAATGAGTTGTGGAGGGAGCAAAGAAGAGACACCCTGTTTCTTAATGTATTAGTCTAGCAGCACCACTAATAATACTGTAAAATATCAGCAAAATAATGCCATAAAAAATCACACAAAATACAAATCTGGGCAGCACGGTGGCGCAGTGGTAGCGCTGCTGCCTCGTAGTTAGGAGACCTGGGTTCGCTTTCTGGGTCCTCCCTGCGTGGAGTTTGCATGTTCTCCCCGTGTCTGCATGGGTTTCCTCCGGGTACTCCGGTTTCCTCCCACAGTCCAAAGACATGCAGCTTAGGTGCATTGGCGATTCTAAATAGTCCCTAGTATGTGCTTGGTGTTTGTGTGTGTGTGTGTGTGTGTGTGTGCGTGTGTGTGCGCCCTGCGGTGGGCTGGCACCCTGCCCGGGGATTTGTTCCTGCCTTGTGCCCTGTGTTGGCTGGGATTGGCTCCAGCAGACCCCCGTGACCCTGTAGTTAGGATATAGCGGGTTGGATAATGAATGGATGGAAAATACAAATCTGTGAGAAACTCTCATATAGTACAACCACCACTGTATCCAGCAGGGGGGGCACACTCCCTGGGAATAGTTTTGTTACAGATTGCAGCCTTTACTAAACCAAAAGTCTATATATATATATATATATATATATATATATATATATATATATATATGACACAGATTAAGGGTTGGTGAACCAGTAAATTCTCTTGCTGCGCAAGTACAATGGTCAGTTTTATAACAGACATTTGACAAAAAATGGCTGACAAATGGAGCAATTTATGTGATATGGAGAGGAAGTAGATTGTAGAGAGGAGTGACGTGGACAGTTGTTGCCGGAGGTGACGTCATCAGGATAGGACGGGAGGAATGCGGAAGTTGTTCGGGTGTCGGGACGATGTTTTAGCGAAGAATTCAAGGGAGCGTATTCTTTTGTTCTTCAACTTTTCTGTCTTAGTTCCCCAACCTGCATGTTTCTGTGCTTCATTGGGCCCTTTGACTGCTCGTGTTTGACAATATACATATAAATATATATATATATATATATATATATATATATATATATATATAATAAAATACTGTACCATTCCCTACAAGAAAGAAGCAGTAATACTAAAGGAAGAATATACTGTACTTAGTCACTGTTTATTATCGGCTGAACACTCACAATAAAGTAATATTTTCAAAGGACAGCTATTGGCAAAAGAATGATGCAGTCAGGGGTTCCTGCAGTCACCTCTGACCATTTCAACAGAGAAAGCATGAGGCATATTTCCTAGGTAGAGGCAAGAGTGACATCTTCAATCTCTCCATAGGTGTGCTCTAAGGTTTAGTGCCAGAGCTTTATGCTTTTCTCAGGTTCCAAAATAAGAACATGATATTCGTTCAAAGGGAAACTCTAAATCGCAGACAATAGCCCCTGACCATATATTGATAATCACCAAACAGGGCACCTCATCACTTTTAAATGGCCTGCCATCTTCCATTTGTTTTTCACATCTACCTGTCAGGTTGTCTGTCAGCTGATTTGCATGGTTTCAGCTGTATTTATTTATGGCATCAATTACCCATTTTAATACAATAATGTGTTTGTAATAAACCTCACAGATCACAGTGGCACACTTCAAACCTTTGGCTACAACCACATGACAGTACTCAATGATTTCTCAACATCAACATGAAATATTCAGTGCTGAAAACAGAACAGCACACAAATATTCATGTATTCAATTTGTATTTAGTAAGCAAAGATCTAAATTGTATTGTATATAAATAATTAACATCATTCATGATAATGATGAAATCTACTCCAAAATAGCTATGAGGTTCTTGGGTAACTGAAAAGGGCTCTATTCTTATAGCCTCAAGGCAGAATTGAAATATTCAGGCTTCACATATGCATACATGAGAAAAGGCAAGACAAGAACACTGCAGTGTCAAAGGGCCTGCCCAGCAAACTGGAAACAGGCTAGTGGCACTAGGCACAAAGAAAATTTCACATACTCAAAAAAAGAAATATTTCACATGCTCCACTGTCATTGGAAGAGACAGACTAGATAAGAAACCGCACTGAGTATATCATAGAAATTTGGAAATTTTGTCTCCTTAATATTCTTTATTATGTAGACTTTATTCTTACCACACTGTCAGGGTTGTCTGCTACTGTAATTCAACACTTCCCCCTTTCTTTTATATCTGTAAACCCAAGCAATTAGATAGAGAACAACAACAGGAAGGACAGAAAAAGCTACACATTTATTTATTCTCTATAGATAATATTGTCAAACTGTAAGCAGTGTACAAATGAGTGTGTTTGTAAAATAATACTCTGATAATAGGCTACCAGGTGGCTGTCTGTTTTATTATGCTGATTGGTCTCCGCTCCGATGTGGTCTGATATGGCTCTTGGATGGAACGGCAGGTAGCATGGCCTGTCTGATTATGAGCACTGAGAGAGAGTATGAGCACTGAGAGAGATGTTCTCCACAGGAGGGTAAAATGCATAGAGAGGGAGAGAGGGAGAGATCAAACATATGCCAGTCTGTTGGTTTCCTTCCACACCTTATGGACCAATGAGGCATTGTGGTATAGAGTGACTCTCCTGGTTCTGTGACCAATCTAATTTAGCCATAACTCAGTCCTCCAGCTCAGCTGCTTTGTTCCTATCAGAACAAACAAGAAAGAATGCACAGTATATACAGGTAATTAAGGCCTAAACTTTCTCCTCAAACCTGCCTTCCAATCCAGGCTATGCCAGCCTGTTAATGGCCTTTCATCTCAGTCCACCTGTATTCCCCCAGGATAGCTGAGCAGTCAGTTTGTGAGATTTTATCTATACTATTAATATGTAGTAAGTACAAAAATTGGTTTCTAAAGTATTATTTTTTTCTAATTATGTATTTTTATCATAATATCATTCCACCATCTTTAAGACACTACATGCAACAAGGGTGTGGATTTTTCAGAGTAAATGGGTGGAGTGCAGTGGTGGCGTTGCACAGAAAAGATGGGATATCTGACAGACAAAGAGCTCAGGTGACACCGGGAAGTACTCTGCCCACAGTGTTCAGAAACTGTCTCTGCAATGACACTAGGCGATTTCCCATTAGCTAACTCTGCGCGGAGCCCGCCACTGAGCCAGATGTGGCAGGTTTACGTATGCCCAGTGCAAATCTTCAAACAGAGATAATTCACGGTGTGAGTCCACAGCATTACACATGACTAAGTTGATTTTGCTGTAAACATTTTAACACTGCATTAAATTTCTGAGGTTTGTTCACTACTTATATAAGTTTTATACAACTGTACCATCTGCTCTAAGGTGGGGGAAGTGTCCCACTTGGTCACCTACCAGGTAACGCTTGTGGTTGGTCTGCAAGTCAGCGGTTCGATCCCCGAGATTGTGATTCAGACTATGAATGCTATGAATGTAATTACCCTGATCTCCAGGTTGTCAAATAAATGAACTACACGCCGTGGCGAAATGTAAAGAGGCTTCGCCTCTGATGCTGACATCCGAGGTTCGATCCCCAAGAGGGGTGCAGTGAGTGTGTATACCTGATGAGCCTAAATAAGGGCGAAACATGTGTCGCATACTCTTTGCATTATTTGACAGTAAACTATGCAACATATATTTATAAACAGTACCTTCACCTATTTATGCTGTCCCAATGGAACACAATACATGTTCAATTACCCTAAAACACAGCCAATAAAAATATTATTAAAATGCAGCATGGTGGCACATAGGGTATAGTCCTGCCTTACGACCCGAGGCACCAGGGCTTGATTTTTGTCCAGGTTACTATCTGTGAGGAGTTTGTATTTTACTGAGGAATGCTTGGGCTTTCTCTGAATATTTTGATTTCTTTTCAGATCCCAAAGGTGTTCTTTTCAGATTAAGTGGTGTCTGTAAATTGGACCTGTATGTGAGTGTGCGCTGTTGGTTCTACCTTTGCCCCCAATGTTGCTGATCATTTCTATTTCCATTGACTATACAATTCAAGCAGTAAGTATGGAAAATTAATAATTGCATTTCAATATGTATAAAATAAACCAGTTTAATTTGAATGCAAAAACAGAGATTCCATACAGTATAGTTCAGTGACTTCTGAGAGAAGGAGCTTTACTTGCGCAAGACATCCAGCTAACAGTCACTTGCTTTTTTCATTTCTTATCTGTGTTCCCCGCTGGCATTTCAATTGGTATGATTATCTTTTTTAATATAAGAGTATAACACCATAACACTTTCTGTCTGCTTCATTGGAGAACACATAAACTAATGTCCGACTTCACTGCACTTCATTATTTAACTGAAATTCAGTGTCAGAGCCTACCTCTTGATTTATTTTTCATTAACCAAATTATATGAGGGATGAAAAAGTTATAATTCTAGGAAATGAGCAAAATGAAATTAGTAAAATCTAACATCGGAATTCTAAGGAGAATAATGAAACCATTTAAATATTTAAAAGGTAGATGAAAGGGCACAAATAGGTCTATCATATGTGAATCCAAAGATAGGAACTTCTTATATTATTAATGTGAGAAAATCTACAGTACATAATACTGAACTGCACATGGAAAAGTCAATACTTGAAATATCTCCAGTCTTCATTATCAGCAGGAAGTCTTAGCAATCTATATACATACCAAACAATTAAAGAAAAGCTTGCTTTAAGGAACCTTTAAGTATAAAAGCAATTATCAACTTTGTAGTATATGAAGAAGTTACTCATATTTGTATTGAAATTGTCACAAAATATTAAAAGCTACTGTGCCACCAAAACATATCTATCAAAACAAATGTCCACTTTGATATATTAGAAGATAAAATTGCCATATTAAATCAGCATCACTTCTGAATCAACAGCACCAATGCTGTGTTGTATTGTACCAAAACCATCCGTGTTTAAAGAATAATGTCAAAATTAGTGTTGATCATTGAAATTCATCACAGTGGTTTTCATAATGAATTTGCTGGGTTTGCCTTTGACCTTGTTTGCCGAGAACGTTTTTTCCAGAGCCCCATGATGCCTTGCAAGGCCAGCATGACATCACAGAACTGTAGCAGCCAGTTTTGGAATGGGGTTGTCACTACCTGATCTGCTCTACCCGCCCAATTTGACTTTCACGCATGCATGCTGTAGGCGTACTCCACCTCACATTGCTGTCCAATCTGCTTTCACAAATGCGCGAATAATTTAGGGTGTGCATGCGTGATGTCACAAAATGATAGGTAGTCCAGCTGGATTTGGACCCCAAATGTGTTTCAAAGGAAAAAAAAATTCAGTCAATATAACTCTTCATGACACAGCCCGATCTGACCTGCTCATGCAGATACTCAACTTGCAGTATTTTCATTTGATGGGTATATTAGTTGACTATAAACAGAATATTATAAAAAACTTTGTTGTTCAGCATAGGTTCATTATGCTTTATGATTTCATTCCTTGCTGTGTAGAGCCTCTGAAAAACAACTCCACAACATTATGTTGCCACTGCCACTCTTCAGCATTGGAATGGTATTGCGCAGGTGACAAGCGGTGAACAGTTACCTCCAGACCTGACACTAATTTGGGTTTCATTAGACCAGATAATCTTGTTTTTCATAGTCTGAGAGTTCTTTAGTTGCATTTTTACAAACTCCAGGTGTATTCTTCTAAGAAGATACTTCTGTCTTGCCACTTTATCGTAACACTCAGATCAGTGGAGTGTTGCAGTGATGGCTGTCCTTCTGGAAGTTTCTCTAATCTCCACACATGTTCTCTGGAGCTCAGCCAAAGTGACCATTGATTTCTTGGTCTCTTCTCCCGCTGTTGCACTACTATCCCTATTGCTTAGTTTGTCAAGGTGGTAAGCTATATGAAGAGTCATAGTTGTTCCTAACTTCTTCCATTTAAGAATTATGAAAGTATCTGTGCTCTTGGGAACCATCAATGCAGGAGAAATGTTTTTGTAGCCTTCCTCAGGTCTGTGCCTCAACACAATCTTGTCTCTAAGTTCTGTAGGCAATTCCTTATACTTCAAGGCTCAGAAAGCAGTGTCAACTGTAGGACCTTATAGACAGATGTGTGCCTTTACTAACCATGTCCAATCCATTGAAATGATCACAGGTGGATGGCAAACAAGGTGCAGAAACATCTCAAACATGATCAATATAATGGGATGAACCTGAGCTAAATTTCAAGCGTCACGGCAAAAATTGTGAATATGTGATATTTTAGTTTTTGTTATTGTAAATACATTTGCAAAAAAAAAAAATCTAAAATACTGTTTTTTGCTTTGTCGTTCTGAGGTATTGAGTATTGCTTGATGAATTTAAATGGTTTTAGCAGCAACATAACAAACTCTGAGAAAAGTGAAGAGGTTTGAATGCGTTCTGAAGGCACTGTATTTGTAAAGATATCTATACAAACATATAGCAAAATATCTAAAAAATGCACAAAAATAATTTCCTTCACATTCAGCCAGTTTGGATATGCTTTTTCTGTTAAATTCATGAGGGTATTCCATGATTCTTTTAATGAATTTAAAGTAGGGTGGATGACTGTACAGTGTCAAAGATGAGACAAGAAAGTCGCAAAAAGTTTTGGGGCAGCCACCTTTATAATTTTTTCTGGCTGCAAAAGAGTAGAATAAGGAGTACATATGTGTACAGATCCAAGTCCAAAACTAAACTAGATGAGGCAAAGATGGCGGTTTTAAGGCAGAGTTTGGGAAGTGATATCATCAGGGACGGAACTGGAAGTGACATCATCGGGACCAGGCGGGATTTCCCATAATCGGTTTGCAGTGGAAAGAGAGAAAGGGTCAGCACACTTCGCCTCCCCCGGTCTGCCGTGGACTTACCCTCATTCAGGCCCTTCAGTGTCCTCCTATGCACACATGTGTGACAACAATTATAACCTCCACTGAACTCTGCTACTGTACTCTACTTTAACCATTCAGAATGAATGTCAGCTTTGAAGCCACAAAGTTTTTAGCAGCATCTGCTCATTGTGTCAAGGATTATCAGCTGTATTCACCTATCTATGTCATAACGGCTTCTGCTGACTTTCTTTTTAACCCAGAGTCTATTTTTTACATTCTCATTTCTGGGTGTATTTCTTTGTTTATTCCTTAAACATCTTTAACATATCATGTGGATGACACTGACCATAACAATATATTTGTAATCATGCATTTTTATTATCACTTTACATAACAGAAGCAACTAAAAAGGCAACTTGGCAGTTCATTCCATTAATGAATCTTCACAGCTTGGCTTCGGCACAATTTCTAGGTGAGTCATCTATCTGTAATAAAAATCTTCTTGCTATTTCATTTTTTTGTGAAATGAATAAACTTGCCTGGTTTACTATAGATACAAGCATTTGTAGAGACAGTACCATGAAACTGTTATTATTTCTTACAGATTTTACAAAACTTCATATTTCCATGTCCCAATCATCATTTTATATGCCATAACAACCTGCATAATGAAAACAATCTCAATGAGATTTAAAAAGCTTTTATTATACTAGCTGTTGTTATATGAGTCACAAACATGAAAAAAATGGTGTGGGGCCTCTTAAAAGACCCATAAATCCAGGCAGTGTATGTCCAGTCCAGCTAACCCCATATAACTACTTTTAGGCTTTGGTCTTGCTAGGCACAAAGTGGGGAAAGCTGGCTGAAAGAAACCGTATAAAAGAAGGGATAACCGCAAACCCTGGCTTGTAATTAGAAGGGCAATGAAGACTCTTTATAAATGAAGAATTAAAAAAGTAGAAATACAGAAAAGAATTAAAAAAGTAGAAAATACAGAAAAGATGCTCAAAAAAGCAATAAAAGACAAAAAGGAGTTTCCCAAAAAACAATCCTACAGCAAACAAGTCCCAATACAAAATCCTTAATCAGAATCCAAAGAGGAAGGCTGTGTCATGATTCGCCAAAACTGAGTGAGGTGCGTTGACCGACTTTATCATGGTGCAATCAGTGTCTTGCTGTGTGCAGTCATTTGTAGGTCATTTATAAGTTAGTGCTCCTGTTCTACAATATTAAAAGAATCGAGCATTGTGTGTTCAATTGTCATCTGTGAATGAGCCACAGAAATGCACATTCTCACAGGTTCCTTGTTATGCTCCAGGCATAGTGTTCATAAGGCAAACTTGGAATTTGGACCTTGCAATCATCCATAGAGAAGGGCAAGGTCCGGTATTGACTTCTGTGCAAGCCCTGATTGTGAAACATCGCTAATTTTGAGGTTTGATTGCCAGATGGGGTCAAGAGGAACTGACTTGGATGCAATGCCTGCTGCTTGCACTCATTACATAACTCTAATAACCTGTCCACTCAACAGTGAACTCCAGTTGAAGTCATTTGGGATTTTGTTTCTTTCAGTTTTTATATGGGGGACCGCAATACATCCATAATATAAATCTGTCAGTCTTTTTTATCACTTCAGGTCACAGAGAAATACTTACCGTATATACTCGAATATAAGCCGAGTTTTTCAGCACCCAAAATGTGCTGAAAAAGTCACCCTTGGCTTATATTCGAGTCAGGTCCCGCTGCCCCCGCCAACCTGCACGTGTTCAGTCTCTCCCTGTGCAGCGAGATTGAGAGCGCGAGAGAGAGAGACACACACACACACACACACACACACACGAGAGAGAGAGACACACACACACACACACACACATGCGAGAGAGAGCGAGCGAGCGAGATACCATATTGTTTTTATTGACCCTCTTCTCCACTTACAGAGCTAGTTTACTGTTTTTCTTTGAAATAAATACTCAAAAACATTTAACCTACTGATGCCTCAATTAATGTACTGTAATTTTATTGGTATTTATTTTGATTATTGAAACTTATCAGTAGCTGCTGCATTTCCTACCCTAGGCTTATACTCGAGTCAATAAGTTTTTCCAGTTTTTGTAGGTAAAATTAGGTACCTCGGCTTATACAGTGATCCCTCGCTATATCGCGCTTCGCCTTTCGTGGCTTCACTCCATCGCGGATTTTATATGTAAGCATATTTAAATATATATCGCGGATTTTTTGCTGGTTCGCGGATTTCTGCGGACAATGGGTCTTTTAATTTCTGGTACATGCTTCCTCAGTTGGTTTGCCCAGTTGATTTCATACAAGGGACGCTATTGGCAGATGGCTGAGAAGCTAGATTGCTTACTTTTCTCTCTCTCTTGCACTGACTATCTGTGATCCTGACGTATGGGGATTGAGCAGGGGGGCTGTTCGCACACCTAGACGATACGGACGCTCGTCTAAAAATGCTGAAAGATTATATTCACGTTGCTATCTTTTGTGCAGCTGCTTCCTGAAACGACATACTGCACAGTGCTACGCATACTTAAAAGCTCGAAGGGCATGTATTGATTTTTGATTGAAAAACAAACTCTGTCTCTCTCTCTCTCTCTCTCTCTCTCTCTCTCTCTCTCTCTCTCTCTCTCTCTCTCTGTCTCTCTCTGTCTCTCTCTCTCTCTCTCTCTCTCTCTCCCTGCTCCTGACGGAGGGGGTGTGAGCTGCCGCCTTCAACAGCTTTGTGCCGCGGTGCTTCACATACTTAAAAGCCAAACAGCACCATTGATTTGTTTGCTAGAGATTGTTTTCTCTATGTAACATTCTGTGCTCCTGACACACACACCTTTGAAGAGGAAGATATGTTTGCATTCTTTTAATTGTGAGACAGAACTGTCATCTCTGTCTTGTCATGGAGCACAGTTTAAACTTTTGAAAAAGAGACAAATGTTTGTTTGCAGTGTTTGAATAACGTTCCTGTCTCTCTACAACCTCCTGTGTTTCTGTGCAAATCTGTGACCCAAGCATGACAATATAAAAATAACCATATAAACATATGGTTTCTACTTCGCGGATTTTCTTATTTCTCGGGTGGCTCTGGAACGCAACCCCCGCGATGGAGGAGGGATTACTGTATTCAGGTCAGCTTATACTCGAGTATATACGGTATGTCGGTGTGCAAACCATGGGTGCCAGTCTACTGTTTTGCATGCCCATACTCTTCCAATACAGAGTTGCCACCCTTCCTGCCCACTCTTCTGCTTTCTTCCACTGCAGGAAAAAAGAAGACTTAGAGACATCGCAGACAGCAACAGTTGCAAGACAAGAAACTGGAGTGTATCACTCACAAATTTAGATCTGTAATCATCCTCTTAGCTTGTCTCTGGGCAATGGGATGAAACCTGAGTGTCTGGGGCACAGAATCAAATGACAGCCAAGAATCAAATGAAGGTCTTGGTAGTGAAGCACCATTTTACACACTGCACTATGGAACTTCTATAAATTACAAATTCCCATCCTTTCAAGACCCATGAATAATTTGTTTATAAATATAAACCAGACTGCCTTAAAAATTCACTTCCAATGACCCATAAAAGGAATGTTGTTTTGACCTGGTAGGGTCCTAGTGTGACCCTATTCTCCTGTATACCCTTTATTACATAGACAGCATACCTCATATTTTTACCACACTGTCAGAACTGACTGCTGCTCTTGTTCAAAACTTCCTCCACACAATTAGATAGACTACCAGATCAGACCTGAGAAAAAGCTACACATTTATTCATGCATAAATTAAATTAAGATTTTCAGTTGTGCCCAAATATAAGTAAAGTAAAAATGTGAGTGTGATATTGCTTTGAATACCAGGTGGCTCTCTGTTTTCACATGTAGAGTGGTCTGTGGTCCAACTTGGTCTTTGCTCCTGCATGGCCTTTGAAGGCAGTCAGTGATGACTTGGTCTTCTAGCTGGCCAGTCAGTTCCCGCTTTGGAATATCAGGTAGGGCTTCCGGCATGCAGAAACCTTAACTGATTTATGGACTGGGTTAAAATTAAAATAAAAGTATAAAGGTAAATAATGACCATCTACAAAATATTCATTATGCTAGATATTACCAATTTATCCAATAAAAACTATTGGTGGTGGTAGCTCAATGACTTAGATGTAAGAGCACAGTCTTGTAACAACTGCTAAGGGATACAGTAAGCCAGCCTGATCTTCAGACCATTCATAAGTATAACTTCTCTAATGGTGCTGCTTATTGAAGGGCAACATAAAAAAGTTATTTGATTATTTTGTAGATCCACTTATTGCAGTAGAGTGTTGTAGAAGGTTAGAGTCTCTCCCAGCAGTATTAGGCAGAAGACAGCCCATCCCATGGCTCACTCACTCACTCACTCTTAGAGGGATATTTTAGAGTAGATAGTCAGCATAATCTGTGTGTTTTTGGGGATGTGGAAGGAAGCACAAAGAAAAGTCACACGGTAACAGAAAAATGTGCTACTTCTGGATTTGTGACACAGCACTGCTAACCACTCGGCCACTGACTGCTATGTCATGCTGTAACGCACCTCCTTGTGTATGTTTTCTGAAAATTCAACCTTATGATGCTCTTTATTGCTCTTTCTGATTTCTTGTTGTGTTGTTGATCTGTTGGAACACCATTTTTTTAGAATGGATCTAATTACTTTTACTGTGTATGTGAGCTCTGCACACTTCCTACACGTGCTACTTTTTATTCTACAAATCACAAATTTATATCCAACATCAGATAACTTTCAATGTTGCTTACAGTGATAAATAGCCCATCATCATGTATGTGATAAAGCATCAGTGCCTCGACCTGGGTAAGCTGATAAAAGTCTTATACATGACATATTCCATACAGACATACTGTCAGTTTTAATCTCTTCGGCTCAAAGTGAAAGCTGTGAGAAAACAGTTTCTCCTTGAATGGCCATTTTACTAGTAATAAATCATCTATGTCCTGCGATCTTGTAATGGAAAAAGCCAGTTCAGAAAATGCATGGATGGAAATCATTTATGTGAATGTTCTGATCAGAAGGTAAAGAGAGGCTATTTTACAGCTTGTTAGTTTCATATTGCACACGCCATAAATTCAAGCTGGAGTAACGCTGGTTCTTAATGGGTACATTTACCCTCAGACTTTTCACATAAATCATGCTGTATTTTGGAAGTTTCTACTGCTATCGTGAAGTTCGTGCACTTTCCTCATTTGACAATAAAGTGTTAATTGTATTAAAGAATAATATTTGCAAAGAGTACAGTAACTCTTGGGTGGTACAGTGGCTGTGGGTTCTTCCTGGCATAGACTGCATGAAAATTGTATGTTCTCCCCATGTCTGTAGGCAGTTTTATGGTTTCCTTCCCAAAGATGAGCACGTTAGGTGAATTAGCAACTTTAAACTTTCCCAGTGTATGGGATTGGTTCCCAATTTAGCTGTATGCTCCTCACATTCTAAACTGGGATGAGCAGATTTGAAAACAGACAGATAGATTAAGGTAGGTCCAAGGCATCCAGCTACATAAGGTTCTCTATAATCCTTAAAGTTTGGTACCCTTCCTTTCTTAAGACCTTTAGTCTTGATTACCAATGCCTTCACCTTTGTGTGCTTATCTTATTATTCATCCTTCTTCTAGAAAGTTGTATCTAATCACCTTTTCTTTTGGCTTAAAATATTATTTAAAACCTTTTCTAGATTCACGTAATGACTGTCATGGTTGCCACAGCGGATCATCTTCTTCTGTATCTTTCTGTCTTCTACATCTTATTCTGTTACACCCACCAACTGCATATTCCTTTCTCACCACATCTATAAACCTCCTCTTAGGCCTTCCTCTTTTTCTCTTCCCCGACAACTTTGTCTTTAGCATCCTTCTCCCAATATACCCAGCATCTCTCCTCTGCACATGTCCAAACCAAAGCAATCTCACCTCTCTGACTTTGCCTCCCAACCGTCCAACTTGAGCTGACCCTCTAATGTACTCATTTCTAATCCTGTCCATCCTCATCACACCCAATGTAAATCTTAGCATCTTTAACTCTGTCACCTCCAGCTCTGTCTCCTGCTTTCTGGTCAGTGCCACCATCTCCAACCCATATAACATAGCTGGTCTCACTACCATCCTGTAGACCTTCCCTTTCACTCTTGCTGATACCCGTCTGTCACAAATCACTCCTGACACTCTTCTCCATCCATTCCAACCTTCCTGCACTCTCTTTTTCACCTCTCTCCCACAATCCCCATGACTCTGTACTGTTGATCCCGATTATTTAACTCATCCACCTTCTATTTAAAACATTTAAATTGAAAAACCTTTAACCTTCTATTTAAAACCTTTCATCCACCTTTCTATTTAAAACCTTTTCTCGATTCACCTAATGCCTATAAGATTTCTTTATTTGCCTTATTTTCCTGAATATTTTCAGTTTACTTCACATTCACTGTTGTGCTTATCCAGACCTGGATAATGCATAGATAGCGGGGCTGTTTAAACAGCGTACTACATCTGGCAAATGCCAAATTCATATCACTTATTAGGTTTGTAAACCCAAAGTAATGTTCATTAGTGTAACAACTGAAATGTCATGAACATATTTGATTCATTAGTATGGCAGGGATGGTTGTCTTGATTTGGCATTTGGTGGTCAAGTTTATTTTTTGTTCTGATGTGTTTTTAATAAAGGAGAATTCAAATTACTTTTTACCATGGTGTTGTCTCATTTTCTACCATTTTGTATTTTTGTTGTGTCTGGTGGCCAGACGGTGGCTAGGCAGAATAACAGTGAGTGTGCAATACATTACATCATCGTTGCAAGGTTTCAAAAGTCTGTCTTGCATTTCCTGGTCATCTAAGTTTGGGGATAGTAGTACTTGTACAAATCCTAGCAATCAGTCTCTTCATTTCCTTTCAGGATTCCTGGTCACAATTTCTTTTGTTCCTGATTAAGATTTACATCTTTTGTTTTGTCTTTGGTTCTGTTAAACACTTGCTGGCTGTCAGCCCCTTTGCTTTGTCACTATTTACACTGATGTCTAGTTTATGTGCTTGGCTTTGTCTATTAGTTTTTTTGTATTTAGTTTTGGCTTCTTTGTGGTAAACATTATATCGTTTCATTTTTAATTAAGAATGGAATGACTGCTCATTTTAGACGCAGTCACCACAATGGAAGAGTAATTAGCACTGGTGTGGTCAGTACTGTTCAGTGGTTAATTCTGGTTTGGTACACAGGCTAAGCAACAGCACAGTCTTATTGTTTATGTGCAGAACCAATTAATGTTGTATTACAGGAATTTTGACATACGAGGTGCGATCCAAAAGTTCCCGGAATGCATTTATTTAAAAGCATACACACCAAATAACAATTAACTAGGCTCACCAGCCTTTTAAGGCAACCGACTTTTATCCTCAATTTGTGTGCGCTCCATGTGTACATCAGGCATGTAAGTGTAGGGAATGAGAACATCAAAGTGCCCATTCATAACATCTCCCGAAAACCTAAGTTTTTTTATCCCCTCGAGTGCCTGTCCAAACTTGGAGTGTAGGACTCCATAATAATATAATTGAAACTCATAGGGGAGCAACTCTCCCGCTGCCATTAGCTCAGAAATGGTACCACAAGTTTGAGACTTTGACATTTCAGTGAGATACTGAAGCTCATTTGTATAAGAGATTCCTGACGGCATCATTGTAAATGGCTGAAACCTTGACCAATTACTTAAAACATGTCATACAATGTCAGCCCGAATCTGTACCGCTAAAGACAGAGTTTCATGCACTAAATAAGCTTTGATGAGAATAAGCAAGCACCATCTCCCCTGATATTTACTACGCGGTGAGGCATTTGTACTCCATCAACATTAATTATTTCCAGAGACATAATTTTGTCTATTTTTCCAGCGCATCGCGCACAAAAGCAAGGGAACAATGGGAGCACCAGAACTCTGCTCACATCACGTCGCTTTGTACCGCAAGCCGCAAGTAGTAAGTCTGTGATAAGCGGAATACCGCTACACTTTGCACTTACGGGACGGAAGGACAATTCCGATCGCTTTTATATAGCAGGATGGTGAACAGTTCCTTCAAAATAGTCACCCGCTGAGTTGATACACCAATCCCAGCGAGATTTCATCCTTTCGAAACACCTCTGGAAGTCGTTTTTTGTCAGTGTGTTCAAGACGTTGGTTGTTACCGCTTGGATCTCCTCCACCATCTCAAATCTGCGTCCCTTGAGCCTCGTCTTCATCTTAGGAAATAAAAAAAAAATCAGACGGCGCTAAATCAGGGGAGTACAGAGGGTGGGGAATGGCAGTAAACTTTGTAGAAACCAAAAATTTGTGCACAATCAGATTTGTGAGCTGGTGCATTGTCATGATGCAAAAGAAATGACTTGTCAGCCCACATCTGAAGACGTGTTCGGCGAATTCGATTTTGGAAACGTCTTAGAACATCCCTGTAGAATGCTTGTTGCAACATTTCATGGCTTTCTTTTGATGTTTTTCCCAGTTTAAAACAGAATTTAACACACTCTCTTTGCTCTTTCAAATCACACGTTTTCACAAACAACCCTTCACAGACTCAACTGAAGTTTAAACGAGAACTGCGACTTGAAAAACAACTGCGCTGACGTTATAACGCGTGATAACAGCTCTCAAGGACAACTTGAACTGCTATCTAGCAGCAATTGATATAACCAAACTCTTCTGGCTGCAGAACAAATGCATTCCGGGAACTTTTGGATCGCATCTTGTAAAAGATAATCCTTCAATTAATGAGTGACTTCACAGAAGTACCCTTAAAGTTGGAATAAATGTAAAAAAAATGATATTTATAACATTGAAGCATCAGGAGTTTGTAATAATTTGAGCTATCCATTTAATGTTATCTCTCAGTAAATGTTATTATCCACCAAATTTACCCTCCATATACCGATGCAAGCATAAATCTCACAACAACAAATGCCACAACCTGAAAAAAGTGATTTTCTGATAAACTCAACTTGAAAAATGTGTTGTTAAAACAGCAGCTTTAAAGAATTTGTTTAAATGAAAATATCCTGAATAATCTTGTTATTTACTAAATTTTTGTGTCACTGATATTACAACGTTTGAATTTTTATTTTATAACACTGATGTTAAGCAGTATTCATTTCTTTTGTTACTGAACAGAAAATACTAGTGAAGAGTGATGAGCCATCTCCACGGAGTTCACTTTGGCATGAGTTCAGTGAAATTGTGAAAATGTTAGTGAACTTTGCTGCTCTCTACAAAATGTATTGAAGTCAATAGGGAAGGAGGGACTGAACTAGTTTTGAGTAGATTATAATGGTGCAATGGTCTCTTAATTGTCACAGAGTTTTAAGGAAGCATCTGCCAACTATGCTGGACCAATTATTGTGCCCAAGAATGTGACCTGAGCAATAAGGGCAACACTGCACCACCATGCTTCAAACAGTAAAAGAGTAATAACCACAAATAAAATACAATTAATGGTCACGAACTATCAGAAAGTAAAGAATAATATATCATTGTGCTCACAGTTTCAATCTTCAAGGCACACATTGGCCACAACATGAAGTGGTGGTGTGAGACTGGCTCATTCCATTGTTTGTAGTCATAGGTCCACGCAGCTGAAATGTCGTTTTTGTTTACAATCTGTCTGTGCAGATGCTTTGCAATTTTTTCTTCCATTATGAAAACAGAATCATCTTGAAAATAGTAATAAATGTTTTGTTATTATTTTATTACAGGGTCTCATGGTTCAGGGAGGAGGAAGGGCTCCCTTAAGGCTTGTTTTAACTCATAGCTGCACCACGTGGCTAATTACACATGCATTTGGCTGGTATCCAAAATTAGCTATGGAGAGTCGCAGAAAGAGATTCAGTGCACAGCAATCATCCATCCATCCATCCATTTTCCAACCCGCTGAATCCGAACACAGGGTCACGGGGGTCTGCTGGAGCCAATCCCAGCCAACACAGGGCACAAGGCAGGAACCAATCCCGGGCAGGGTGCCAACCCACCACAGGGCACACACAAACACACCCACACACCAAGCACACACTAGGGCCAATTTAGAATCGCCAATCCACCTAACCTGCATGTCTTTGGACTGTGGGAGGAAACCGGAGTACTGCACAGCAATCAGTGTTATATATTTGTGACAGTACTTATGATATTCTCATCATGATCAGCTAATGTTCCCTTCAAAATGAAAATACCACGTTTGTTTTTTTTTTTTTTGCAAACTCATCTGGAGTACAGAATGGGTATTGACATCACACAATCGTGAAGCAGATGTAAAACGTGAGGTGAAGTGAGCTTACAATTCATATGCATGAAAGTTCTGTGCATGGCTGCTACAACTCTGCAATGACATGCTGACTTTGCAAAGCATCATGGGACACTTGGAAAAAATAGCTTTATTTATGCCAGACACACAGTGACTTTCCTGGAAAATATTCTTCAAACAAGGTCACTGGCAAACACAGCATGTAAAACACTTTAGTGGATTTCGACAATCATCAATACTAGTGAATTCATTTAATGCATACTCGTACTTATGGAAAGATAAATAAGGTAGTCCCTGATGATCATAATATTATTATAAATGTCTGCTGTGCGGACTTAATGTGTGTGTGATGTGAAGATGTGAATGAGTAGGTAATTGGATGAGAGCAAGCTAGACTGAATAAAGGAGTATGTCTGTTAGTGTATGTGGGATGTGTGTGTGTTTGAGGGTGTGTGGTAAATCTTTATTATTGTGGGGTTGTTTGTTATACATGCTGGTATATATACTCGTAAATCTCATGGGCTGCATTTAAGCTTTTTTACACACCTACTAATAACTATGCTAAAAGTAATCAAGTTATGTATTTAATACATTCTTATTTATGATGCTACCAGAGAGTGGAGATGTTTTGCATGCTGATTGGATATGCAAGCAACAACAGTACTCTGTACACGTGACGATACTGCTTCTACTATGAGGCAACACATCTCACCTCACTGGTTGCTGAAAAGAGAATTATGCCATATCATCTTCATACACTTCTCACCTTAGTCAGATACACATACATATTAACAGACACAGCACATGAAGACTTGAGTGGTAATGATCCACAGATTTGAATATCACTAAAGCCTAAATCTGTTTTGAGTCAACCAACCCATGAAAAGTAACATGTTCAGATTTATATTATTAGTTTTACCTGTCTAACAGCCCAATCTCACCCTTTTGGACAGTTATTATTACCTATTACCTTTATTAACGTAGCTCTGTGTTAATTCTTAGGTAAGAATATGGCAAAAGAACAGATCTATTTTAATTAGTCCTGTAATTCACACATTGCTTTTTGTGAATAATGTGCTCAGACAGTCTCTTGAAAAAACAAGATGTATGCTGTTCATTCCATCAGCTGAAGATTTTGATCGGTCGCGTTTTCACCTGCTGTGGCAGATTTTTTTTCCCCCTAATCTTCACATAATTCCTTGTCTTGAAGCAAATATGATAAAATGAGGTCATTCTGCTTGTCAATCAGTGCTTAGAATTTCTTCTTTTTAAGATACAAATCATTTTACATCTAGAGAGTCAGGCCAACCCCATTCACTGCTACCAGCTGCTCAGATTAATTCCTAGTAAAACAGCAAGCTGACAGTGATGATTAATACAAGTCTCTTTTGAAAAACAAGTCAAGGTATTACTGCATGGTTATTTAGGCTCTTAATTATTATTAAACATGTGGCCCCTAAGACTTTAAAAGGAATGTCTGCCTTTTAATTAGCTTCTTGGCAGTATATCATTCTGCTTCTATTGTGCTAATGTGTCTTGCATTTTAAACAACCCTTCTTAGCATGGAAGAGTTTTTGAACAGACTAGCTTATTCTGCCAACTGACACATTTTAAATGTCTCATACTGTTGTCATTGTTGTATTTTGTCTTTTTTCATACCTCATGCCGCACCAGTGGGCTTCTCAGAACAAAAGGACACATCACCGACCTTAGGAAGAGAGAGAATGCAGAGAGAATAAAAATCACAATCATCAAAGTACTTCAGTACTCCAGGGGGACTAGTTAAAAAAATTCTTTACATCTCTCTAATGATAAATATTGCAATCAAAATGTTCATAATTAACACTTTTTTCTGCTGGAAATGTTAATTACCATAAACAATTATATCAATAGTATGACTTTCTGCCCTGTGACGACTAGAGGTTGCTGCCAGCTTTCAAAAGAAGTGAATACCACCTTTATGATAATTGGGGTCATTCACCTGCGGTCACCTCCCTAATTCAGTAAGGACCTGTATATTGAAATGAGTCAGGTAGGAAATGAACAACTAGCCATCAGATAGATAGATACTTTAATTGTCCTCAGGGGGAAATGAAAACTTTACAGAAGCTCAAGAGAGAGAGAAAAAACTATATATATTTACTATATATATTATACTATATATTTATATCTGTATATATATTTAAAATCCAACATCTGTTTGTCTGTCTGTATGTCTGTCTGCTTTTCATGAGAGAACTACTTAACGGATTAAGATCGTTTTTTTAATATAATTTGCTTGAACATTACAGTTGATTTTGCAACTTCTGTCATCGCGCTAAGTATCATAGTTCATTTGCATTAACGATTTATTTGCAAACATCCAATAGACGCGCAGCGGACCAAGGAGAGGTGGCACGGGGCGCTCCTCACTCACGCACCAGCCTCAGGGCATGTACCTTACTTCCTCTTAGCTAGCGAACTAGCTAGGGAAGAGAACTACTTAACGGATTTAAATTGTTTTTTTTTTCTACAATTTGCGTTATGCAGTTAGCCTTCAGACTTGTCAGTCACACCGGCAGCAGACAACCAATCCCTGCCTGCATTAAAGGAGTTTCGGCAAATCTCATATATGTATGTATATATTGTCACACATGTTATTTCTCAAAGAGTGTTACTTCTCAGCCAGACCAGGGTTTGGCTCTGACATCTGATCTTTCCTCTGCAGACCAGCCAAAGACTGCCTCTCAGTGACGTCACCACCGGTCCACCCACTGATGACTTCACTTCCAGTACCTTTTGATGGCATCACTTCCGGTACCCAGAACCCATCTACATGCCACATCAGTTCCTAACTCCACCTCTTCCTCTAATCTACCATAATTATAGCCCAGACTCATCCTGTTGGCCACTTCAGTTTTGAAGTCCGCCTTGTAAAGACAAGTTTTCTTTATTTTCTGATTTTTCAGTATACAGGGTGGCCATCCCCAAACTTTTTTATGTCTGCTGCTTATTTTTTACTTATATATATATATATATATATATATATATATATATATATATATATATATATATATATATACTAGCAAAATACCCGCGCTTCGCAGCGGAGAAGTAGTGTGTTAAAGAGGTTATGAAAAAGAAAAGGAAACATTTTAAAAATAATGTAACATGATTGTCAATGTAATTGTGTTGTTATTGTTATGAGTGTTGCTGTCTTATATATATAATATACACACACATAAACATAAATATACATATACATATATACATATCTACATATACACATATCTACATATACATATATATACATATACACATCCACATATATATACATATATATATATACACATATCAACATATATATACACACATACAGTACATACACACACATATACATATATACATATACACATACATATATACACACACAGACACATATATATACATATATACAGTATATTTATATATCTACATATATATATACATATCTACATATATATATACACATATATATATCTACATATATATCTACATATCTACATATCTACATATGTATATATATCTACATATATATATATACATATCTACATATATATATATATATACATATCTACATATCTACATATATATATATATATATATATATATATATATATACACATATCTACATATATATATATATATATATATATATATATATATATATATATATATATATATACATATATATATATATATATATATATACACATATCTACATTTATATATCAAAATACCCGCACTTCGCAGCGGCGAAGTACTGCTTTAAAATTTTTATTAAGAAGAAAAGTAAACCTTTTTAAACTGAGGGAAAATGAATCAATAATTATTTGTTAAGGATCTCTTTGTATAGCACGTTGTCAGTTCGCCCCTCTGCTTGTAATATGACCAAGCTGTGTGGTAGCTTACTGTTGAGCATGCAACGTACAGTTGGCCATGTGAAAAGCAGTCCTGCCTCAAATCAATGCCAACCTTTTGTAGGGTCTGTCCCTGACACTTATTAATTGTCATTGCGAAGCAGAGCCTTAGTGGAAATTGTAGGCGTTTGAATTGAAATGGGAGATCAGAGGGTATATCGGGGATGTGAGGAATAAAAACTCTCTCCCCTGAGCCACCGTCAGTAAAAATAGTTGTCTCAATGAGGTTGTTTTGCGGACACGTGACCTGAAGTCTCGTGCCGTCACAAAGTTTCAGTGGCTGTACGCAAATCCACAATCGGTTTCATATTCTGTTCGTACCTTATCAATTGTGTTATTTGTTTTTTGAACAGGTTTGATTCATCGAAGTGATCACTCCTGCTGCGTTCAGTCACTTCACGTGATCTGCTCTCTTGTGTGATGTTGCGATGTCCACGGGTTTATTTAATGTTAGCTAAGACCCGGCAGTTAAAAGTGTCTTCTCATTAAACTTGTATCTCGCGAATATGGCATTGCAAACGGCAGCGGGTCAGTTCATGTGCTTACGTGGGAGGCGTGATGACGCGATATATTTTGATATATATCAAAATACCTGCACTTCGCAGCGGCGAAGTACTGCTTTAAAATTTTTATTAAGAAGAAAAGTAAACCTTTTTAAACTGAGGGAAAATGAATCAATAATTATTTGTTAAGGATCTCTTTGTATATCATGTTGTCAGGTCACCCCTCTGGTTGTAATATGACCAAGCTGTGTGCTGAGCTTACTCTTGAGCATGCAACGTACAGTTTGCTATGTGAAAATCAGTCTTGCCTCAAATCAATGCCAACCTTTTGTAGGGTCTGTCCCTGAGACTTATTAATTGTCATTGCGAAGCAGAGCCTTAGTGGAAATTGGAGGCGTTTGAATTGAAATGGGAGATCAGAGGGTATAACGGGGATGCGAGGAGTAAAAACTCTCTCCCCTGAGCCACCGCCAGTAAAAATAGTTGCCTCAATGACGTTCTTTTGCAGACACGTGACCTGAAGTCTCGTGCCATCAGAAAGTTTCAGTGGCTGTATGCAAATACACAATTGGTTTCATATTGTTTTCGTACCTTATCAATTGTGTAATGTGTTTTTTGAACAGGTTTGATTCATCGAAGTGATCACTCCTGCTGCGTTCAGTCATTTCACGTGAGCCGCTGTCTTGTGTGATGTTGCGATGTCCATACCTCGTGACTTCTCATTAAACTTGTATCTCGCGAATATGGCATTGCAAACGGCAGCGGGTCAGTTCACGTGCTTACGTGGGAGGCGTGATGACGCAATATATTTTGATATATATCAAAATACCCGCGCTTCGCAGCGGCGAAGTACTGCTTTAAAAATTTTATTAAGAAGAAAAGTAAACCTTTTTAAACTGAGGAAAATGAACCGGTTGTAATATGACCAAGCTGTGTGCTGAGTTTACTCTTGAGCATGAAATCTAACGTGGTTTGTGCCCTTCAGAATGAAAACAGTTTGCATTTACCTCTTTAATAAAAGGCGAGCTTTTAAGCCTGAGAAATCACCCCGTAAATGCACACGTTTAATTGCACATGTGTTAATATGTATACTTACACAGTATTAAAAGACACTCAACAATTAACGTTATTTACCTTTGTTCCCGCGTTTGATAAAAAGCAAGCTTTTAAGCCTGAGAAATCACCCCGTAAATGCACACGTTTAATTGCACATGTGTTAATATGTATGCTTACACAGTATTAAAAGACACTCAAAAATTAACGTCATTTACCTTCGTTCCCGCGTTTGACTCGTGCTGTAAATCTCTTCCTTGTTTTTAGTTCACGTGATTATGTAGGAGGCATCATGACGCGATACGTGACTCCGCCTCCTCCATTAGAGTATATGGACAAAAAACAGGTTCCAGTTATGACCATTACGCGTAGAATTTCGAAATGAAACCTGCCTAATTTTTGTTAAGTAAGCTGTAAGGAATGAGCCTGCCAAATTTCAGCCTTCTACCTACACGGGAAGATGGAGAATTAGTGATGAGTGAGTGAGTCAGTCAGTGAGTCAGTCAGTGAGGGCTTTGCCTTTTATTAGTATATATATATATATATATATATATATATATATATATATATATATATATATGCTGTATATGTATATATTTATATATACATTTATACATAAACACAAACCCCCAAACTCACATAAAAAAACAAGTAACGTCTGTCTTGCATACTGTAGAGCTGCTTGTAGGTGGGAACAAGATGGTCAGACCTGTCCAGATGTTCATTGGAAGGCATTAGCGTAGGAATAAAGAAAGTCTAGGTCGTTGTGTCCACAATAGGAACATGTTGCTGCAAGTTTGTGTAGAATCGCTCACCATTAGAGTTTTGAAGTTAGAGTGAAGTTTGAAAATGAAAATCAACCCCCTCCTATTCAGTAACATGGACAAATTCAGTCATGCATTTCAAAGACAGGATCCCATATATCGACTTTAATTGTAATATGCTCATCACTTTTATTTCTCATTCATGTAAGTCTCCAGACCCTCTCCTGCTTTTTGTACTCCGTCTGATCATATCAGATGAAACGTGTCCAGCCTCAAATAGCAAATGGAATAGGAGGCTTAAGGTGGTTCGCCACAGTAACAGAAATACCACTGCACCTGAACTCACTGTCATTCGCCATGAGATGTGACAGTTCCTTTAACTTAAAACGCGATCGAACATTCCTCCTTATATGGAGGTTGGCCAGTGTTCAATCCCTTCCCCCTTAAATTTATCCTTGCTCTCTCCATCCTCTGACAAGCTGCTCTGCCGATGAGGTGTGAGATAGCTCCTTTGGTGGTAGTGGCCACAGTATCAACTCTGTTAACAACCTGCCTGCTAATACTTTAGTTTTTGATTTTTTTTTCAACTCTGATTCCTTTGTCGTGTTTTGGTTGCTGTAATTTTTGATCTCTGAAACCTTTCTTTTTATTTGGTTGATGCCTTTGTCCAAGGCTACTTACAATATTTGAGATACAACTGGTTTAATTTCATTGTTTTTCCATTTGGAGCACAGGCAGATGAAATGACTTGTTCATGGACACACAATGTAAGTAGCGGAATTTGAATCCACAACCTTGGGGTTTGAAGTCCCAAGTCCAAACCTTAACCAGTATGTTGCACTGCCTTTTGACCACTTCTATTTTCCTAGTTACCTTTAAAAAACTTTCAAACTTTCCTGTGAAGCATGACAGCCATGAAGCCTGATTCTTGAATTTAGGGACTACCTGATTTTTATTTCTAGGCTTCACAGGAGAGCGCAGGCCTAGAATTTTGCATAAAACCTTCTGTTAAGTTTCACAGGTTGTTAAGTGGAATTATCTTCTTTCGTGATCTTGTGAATAATACTTTTCATAGTGCTGCTGATATTTTTTATAATTTTTTTAGGAAATCCCTTATGTGTTTTGTTTTTATGTGTTTGCCACCATTTTGTGATTATCTTTGCAAGGCTGTGGCCATGTTGTTTATGGTCACTATGTCTGTTGTCATCATGTCCACTCTCTTTATGATGGATGTTTGGGGTGTTATCAGCAGTCTTCAGGTCTCGAGATTTTCTCAGAAATCTTGTGTGTTAGCTATTGCCAAACCTAATTAGGAAGTTTTCATTTTTTTTATTTGAATTCTGGAATTTGTATTGCGTTTTGGCATTCAATTTTTCATTTGATTATCTGAATTTCTGACCCTTGCTTGTTTATAGTTTTCACTTTTCTTTCATCTCCAGGTCCTGGGTTTCATTTTGCTCCTTGTTTGTCACTTTTCTAAGGATCATAAGGTAAATAAATTTATATGTGGTCTCATATTCTGTTTTAGGGTAGTACACAAGAATAGCTGGGGCCTCATGCATAACACGTGCATAGAATTCACACTAAAACATGGCGTACAGACAAAAGCAGAAATGTGCATACACACAAAAAAATACATTTTTAAACTATTTTAATGTATTACACAACCCAGCATTCCCAGTCAAAAGAAATCTGGATTCGGTGATGCATTTGTCTACGGAGTCGGCCAGACAGATCTTCCAGTGTTGGCTCTCCCAAATAGGTATTTCACCTTTATTTTAATTTTTGGAAGTCATTTATTTATTTAGTTTATTTATTCCCCTTCCCCTCCCCCTACCTTTACCTTAAAGTTAATGTTTATGGGGCACTGAGGTTAAAAATTGACCAAGGGTCCCAAATATTAATCACACTCCTTTACATTTTTGAGCATATGCACCATTTATACATGAGGCCCCTGGACGCCTTATCACTGGGATAGGTATTTAGCCAAAGTGAATTATTTAAAAGAAAATTGGGACAAAAGTTTGGACAAAAAAAGCAAAATGTGTATTCCTGCAGACATCAGCAAAGTGGTATGTGTCTAAACCAATTGGAAAATGGAATCTAAAGCTCCAGCACTGCATGAATTATATGTGATGCCCTTTAAACAAATGTTTCATGTTGTACAATCAAGCGGTGGTTAATTCCCTGATTCCCTTTTAACACCATGGGTGGTGTTCTGGATGTGGTTTCCTCACATTGAAGCAGTGGCCTGCAAGTATGAATATACAAAAACAATGCTTTGATAGGGGAAGAAAATATTTTGCTATGCTGTCTTCACTATGAAAGACTGGATGTCTCTGTTTAGAATGGAACCCCATCATACTGTCTAGTGTTTTGCTAAGGTTTAATGACTGATACTTTCTTTCAAGCCTGTGAAATGCATTACTGAGTTATTGGTAAAAGAAATGTCTAACAAAAGAAAATGTAGGTTTGAATCAAAACTGCCAGAGCACATTAACAAATAATAGATACCAAAAAAGTTTAGTAGAAGGTTTTATTTCTTTAGTACTTTATATCAGAATTGTTAATATATAGCAATAGGTGCAAGTGTGTAAGTAATAATTTAATTTGTCCAATGAAACATTGTGTCATGCAGGGAAATGCTTATGGACTATTGTTGACCAGTAAGAGTAGAAAGGGGTAGAATGTTTTAATTTATGTGGCTGGTACAAGGGAATCTTAGCTTGCAAGAGGTTAGGGGTAGGCTTAGGTTAGGGTAGTGGAGAACTCTCCCCTCGGGGGCCATGGCATGCGCACATTCATCTACTGTACATATAAATAAATATTTCTATTAGGTTCACCCACCTGAATAAATATAACACTAAGAAAATCCAAAAAAATCTTACTTAAAAGGTTCTTAAAAATTGCTGAACTAAAAATATTTTCATAAATATTTCTACTTAGTTATAAGGTTCCATAAAATTAATTTGCTAATCATGAGGTAAAATGTAAGATTCCCCATGATCCTTAAAACACGGGTAAAAAAAACCTCTAAACTATTTTAAAGTCTATTTAAAATCTAAATAAATATAAAGTAATAAATATGTAAGACCTTATTAATCAATTCTAAATAGTATTAAAGTTATTTAAAAGAGGATATGAATAAAAGGAGATCCATTTTAAGGCCCGAATCCATTTCTGAAGATAAGGGCCCGAAACCACTAATTTTAACATCAGGGCTAAAAATAAGATTTAAAATAAGGGAAGGGGTAGGAGTGTGATTAATATTCGGGACCCTTGGTCAATTTTTAACCTCAGTGCCCCATAAACATTAACTCTAAGGTAAAGGTAGGGGGAGGGGAAGGGGAATAAATAAACTAAATAAATAAATGACTTCCAAAAATTAAAATAAAGGTGAAATACCTATTTGGGAGAGCCAACACTGGAAGATCTGTCTGGCCGACTCCGTAGACAAATGCATCACCGAATCCAGATTTCTTTTGACTGGGAATGCTGGGTTGTGTAATACATTAAAATAGTTTAAAATATTTTCATTAAATTTGGAAATTCTTTGTATCATTTTTTGGTTTCCAGTATATGGTGGGATTTGTGTTAAATACAGGACTGTACATAGAAAGACTTTAGTAAGGCTGTCCAATAATTCCGGAAAATCAACTGATCTGTTTCGGTGAATTGTCAAGAAACAGTCCTGGAAGCCCATAGAAAGAATAACAGATTTTACTTGTGGTTGTGGTTTAAATTTTGAAATATGAGAAGAAAATCTTCTCAACACTGCATCTTTTATAATTTCCATCTATGGTCCTGCATAACAACACCCATCAAAATTGAGAAATTGTTGATCCCCCAGGAAGAGTACAGGCACCATAAAATGAGGTTGCCATTTAGTCAAACTATCGGTTACATTTGTTTTTATTTCTAACAGATCTAAATGGTTTCTATAAAGCTCAGGAGGAGATTTAGGCATATCTTCAAACTGTTATTTAGATTTTTCGCCTTTCATCATTCCATTTGTACCCAATGTATTAATATTTTTCTGTTTAGTTTTAGTAACTTTAGCTGTTTGAGTGGAGCCTGTAGGGGAAGAAGAAGACACAGCCTTAGTAGCCCTAGTCCTCATTCCTCCCGTTGTCCAAGGACAACTTCCCTGGGGGAGGAAAGGTGATGCATCCGTTCGCGGAACCGGAACAGATAGATGGAAACTAGTGTTTAGCTGTTTCTGGATGGGAGAAGTCTATAAATGAAGAAATAGTGCAGAACTTGATGAGACAGGAGACAAGGAACAGGAGAAAAGAGAAACCAAGTAATATGTGGAATAACAAGTTATCAATTTCAGGTAGAAACACAAATGGAGCCGTTAACTGTAGTGTGCAGCAAATATTATTAATAATTAGTATGTCATTGTGATTTATGCTTTAACGAGATATACAGAAATATGACTTTTATGATTTTTAGCTTTATTTGCTTATTTTAAACCTATGATTCAGCTTGCATCTAGCCACAGATAAGAGTACAGGTATTTTCATTTGCACGAGGAATATACATTTTGTGAGCTGTGAGACAAGACCCTTTTCAAATGTAAAATACAAAAACAAACTTCAAAGCATAAACAGTTGAAGATAAGTACAAAGTATTTTTACTGTATAAACAATAATTTGCAAAATATTCTGGTTACAAAGAGAACGAGAGGCAAGAATAGGTATGCAACTGTATTATCAGTTGAACTAATTCTCGTAAATAACATTTGAATAAAATGATGAAAAAGTGCTTGCTGCTCACTCTCTGGTTTAAAGTCTGAGTGCTGCCTTATTGAAATTCATTGACTCAACCAGTCTTTGGGCCTTATCTCCAAATCAGACCACTTGAACCCTGCAGAAGAGCCAAAACTTCAACCACAGACACAAAAAACTTGCCCATGTTGTTGTTATACCAGAAATTCTTGTACTGATGATGTGCTGCCTTCCAGTGCCTTCAAGATCCTAAATTTGCATTAAAAGTCAAGCTTGGTAGCCAAGTGCTCTTATGTCTAAGTGTCTCGTGTTCATTTCCATACTTTAATGGTGTATGTGTGTGTTTGGGCTATAAATAAAGGGGCCTATTTTTCTGGCAGAGTGTGCCTCTTGGAAGATACAGTACATTATTAAGAAAGAACAATTCTTGCTTGTTATTTGGAGGTGTAGTCCATACCTCTGATAGTTCAGCTGACAGCAGGGCACCATTTATTACAGGAGACAGAACAGTAGGAAATGAAAGCTCTCCAGCAAGTAAGAGTCTTGTACTGATTCTTTACCCTGGTTGCCAAAATGTGTTGGTTTTTCAGTTCACATAATACTCTTATGCCACTGGGCAGAGCTTAGACAGAATAGTTTCTTCTTCCTTTATAACATTTTTCCTTAGATGTGTAACTTTGCTTACATGGGCATTACCATATCCTTAACTTTCATCTTTCACTCCAGTGAAGATCCAACATGAAAATGAGGAGAAAACCATTTGTCTAATAATAATGCTAGAGTCAGCAGAATCTAACTCCTCCACAGATTACAGGAACAGCAGCAGTGAGAGAAGCCAAGTTTTCCATCTACTGGTATTCAGCTCTAGTGCATACTTACATGCTAAATAATTATTCATGAAACTAAATGTATAAGCATGTGTTGAACTACTAAAAGCTTTATTCTGCTAAAATATTTGCAGAGGCAATGCCTCTTTTACTCCCTCGACCAGCTGGAAAATCTCCTTTTAAAATTTCACAAATGCATATTCATCACAGCATGTTTGACTTCCTGCTCTCCATCTATCCCTCCATTTTCTTAACATAACTAGTATCATACAAGGTGGCAGAAGGCTGGAGCCTCTCCGGGCAGGATCAAATGCAAAACAAATGCAATCCTGAATGACTTCAGCCATCACAGAGCACACATGCACAAAGCCATACTTATTTGTGTAGAGCCAAAATAACACAACACACCTCTTTTGTATGTGGCGAGAAAGCAGAAAAATCCATGTGGACACTCGGAGAACATCTGGATTCCTCAGAGAGTTTTAGACCTAAGCCCCTGGAGCTCTTTTGAATTGACTTATGAATGAATCAATAATTTATGAAACACCCTTTCATTTAGGCACTGTAACAGAGCTTAAAAATAAAACGATTTTTAGATTGTAGTTCAGTAGTTGGCTGGTTAATCTTTGGGGCAAATTCATTATAATTGGCAATAATATTCTCAAACCTGCTTAATCCACTTAAGGGCTCTGAGGACCTTGAAACACTTAGCGTGGGATTCAAATCCAGTGCGAAGTAGCAGAACTGATCACTGATCAGCCACTCCAAATAGCGATAATTTTATAAAGTTAAAGCTAGTGGATAATCCATGTCAAATGTCACATTCATCTCAGTTATACAATACAATGTAATTTATTTTTGTATAGCCCAAAATCACACAAGAATTGCCGCAATGGGTTTTAACAGGCCCTGCCTTTTGATAGCCCCCCATTCTTGATCCCCTAAGAAGACAAAAAAAACCCTTGTAGGGAAAAAAATGGAAGAAACCTTGGGAAAGGCAGTTCAAAGAGAGACCCCTTTCCAGGTATTTTAGGCATGCAGTGGGTGTCAAAAAAAAGGGGTCAATACAATAGACAGAACAGAAAACAATCCTCAATAATAGTGCAATTGAAATATTACAAGTACAGAGCAGAATTCAATAACAGATGATATTAAATAATACGTTCCTGGAGAGTCCTGGAGACCTCGGCCATCAAGCTGCAGGTTGCAATGAATATCAACAACTAGAATTTACTCCTAAGGCTCAATTATGTTACTCCTAAAGCAACCATTTTAACTCAATTTGACCTCTTTGGCCTAACCCTAATTGTTACTCATGCTTGTAATCTTATGCAATTACAGTTAAACCAGAGTCAGGCTTGGGGAGACGTGTAATGATAAGCTTTATAGTATTAAGCCCGAATAATTCTCAGGACAGTATCCTGCTGCCATCTAGTGGATGAAATAACATCATGCAGTAAAAAAATCACAAAGATTTCTATGTGTCACTTCATGGTAATTCTATAGTAGCTCATCAATATTCATGAATGGGGCAGAGCCTCTAACCAATAACCACAATGGCAAACAAAAAGCCCTAAAGGCAGTTTTAAAATGAAACTGAACCATTGCTTGAATCAAGTTATAGTGATGACAATGTGAATTGATCATCAGAAACTGAAACTGACGTGTTTATTTTTTCTTTGTTACTTGTTCATTTTTATTCTTACCTAGTCATATTTGTTTTTCCTTTTCTTGTAACTTTCTCTTTGACATTTTGTAAAGCACTTTGAGCTACAACCTTTGTATGGAAGTGTGCTGTATAAATAAATGCTGCTGCTGTTGATGCGTGATACAACACTGTATTACCAAACCACCGTGATATGTCCAATGAATACGGTCACGTGAAGCTTCACCGTCGTGTTACAGTAGCTGTATTACAAGAAGACAAAATAATTGCAGTGGAGTGCAAGGACAAGCAAGACATTAGGCCCTAAGCAATGAGGCAATGAGGCAACAGTCATTGTTCATGCCAGGAAAAATGTGGAAGTCACTAAGCCTTGCGCAGTGGCACCCTGCAATAACACAATGGGTATGTTGATCGTGCAGGTCAGGTGCTGACATTCTACCGTCTAATGTTAAATCAATGGAAAATAATATAAGAAACTGTGCAAAGAAACATGGGTCTACTGCCCCAATTACAACATCAAGCAGGCTGTGCATTTGTCATTGTTTCAGAACATATCACAGGAAGGACGTGTACTAACTCTGATTCAGCACAGCATTGGACACTAGACATACCTTTTCTGCTGTATTTATGTTTTGTCATTTTGGTATTTACATGTTTCTGTTACACATAAGAATAATTTTTCTTGTTGCAAAAAATTCAACATTTTTGGCTCATTTTTCCAAGGGTAAACAAAACGCTTAGGAGGATAAGGATGATGATTATTAGTACACCTTTATGAAAGTATACAAACCAGCTGGCCACCTCCAACTCTTTCTTTTATTAAAAACTTTACACGGTACAACACCCTAGTACTACTGAAAAGTATTGGAAAGATAGATAAATATCTATAAGAAGCAGGTGAAAACAGACATCTGTATTTGTGTGCTCTTCACGAAAATCCCAGCCCCACAGTTTTTCCTGTTCAGTGTGGCATTAATGTTCACCTGTTGGCATTATATAACTTATTTTAAGCTACAAGAAAAATGTTATTTCAACATTTGGGTTGTGATTAATCAATAAACCTCTAAATACTGTAATACTAGTCAGTCTCATAATGCTTCTGTTCCATCGGCTTGCACAGTATAGGGAATAAACTACAGCTGCCATTACCATTACCATCAGCCATGGAAGAACACAAGACTGCAAAAACATCAAGACAGTAAAGATGGCAACCAAATGTGCATGAATTTATAATGGAATACACTAGCAAAGTTACATCAGTAATATGAACCAAATGGACATCAAAATCTGAACAGGCTGCAAGTGGTCAGCTAGCGAGGTACTGAGGGTAGCGGTGACACTGGTGCAACATACTGACACTGCAGGGCCAGGGAACAAGGGTAGGCTTGGTCTGGGCTGTCATACCAGGGTAAGCTTGAAAGAGTGTCAGGGCATAGTTCAGAGGGAGATCAGATGATGGAAGGAGGATAGTCAGGCTAGAGCTGTAGCCCTGAAACAACAGCATGCACTTGAGCTTTGCTCTGTCTGTGATGTTCTGCCCACATAGATGAACATCACCTGTGAAGACAGAGTAATAACCTGTGCAGCACTCTGTGCTGGAGACCGGCCAGCTTGGAGGAGATCCTTTCATCCTGTCAAACAAGCCTGGCATATGGGAGGTTCAGGTGGCATCATGAGCAAATGATAAGCCAGCCAAATGAGACATTACAGCAAGCAAGGGTTAAAAATGTGAACTGTAAACCTAGGGCGGCTCCTTCATCTGTTCCTCTCAGGTCAGGTGAGAGGTAAGCTAAGGAGTAAAAAAAAAGGGGGTCTTGGCCACAGCAGATGACAGGGGAGCGTAGGCACAAAGTAGCTAATCTTTATTAAACTATATGAGCCATGGGAGAAAATAAGAGTGGAAGCACATGAGCAGGTACTCAGGAAATGTCAACTCCTCATTCCTCAATGTCAGTTGAAGGGAATAGAGAGTATGACCTCCAGCTAAGATTTGTTGTAGGGGCTTCCTGAGGCAAACATTCTGGAGAGTTTTGGTTATTCTTGGCATCCATGCATCAGCTTTCTGGAAGTTGCCTAAGCATGCAGGCAGAAATGGCCTTCCAGTGTATAAGGCTCATAAAAAGAAGAAGGGAAGCAAAGGCAAGCTGGCAGCAAAGAGACAGAACAGAGCTTAGCAGTAAGTAAGGCTGAGTGATGAAGGGGCCTGCCCAGGACACTAGTTTTTCTGTTGAGCCCTTCCAAGATTTGAAAGGTCACAAAACACCAGTAAAAACGAGTGCATTTTTGAGAATTGTATAAAGCCAAGAAGTCTTCTCTGGGAGGATCTGATTTTGTGAGGGAGAATGTTTGTGAAAATGAAGATGGAGAAACTGTCGTGTCCGTCATTTCACAGAAGGTACAGGAGAAAGAATCCTGTTAGATGAGCAAATTGCGATGACCTCATTGTATAGTAGATATAAACAAATAATAATACACTAACTGTTGTGTATCGGTATGAGTTTATATGTAATTTAGTTATTTTAGTTATTATTTTCCATGTTCTTTGTGGGTGGTTCCTCAAGAGGTGAGGCCACGGTGATGTCACTGCCCCTGTGCCTTTTCACTCTGTATTTATTTGAAATTGTATTGTAAGTATTGTTTCTGGATATGTCTTGCATTTTTCTGACTGTTATAGCTACTTTTAGTGTATGGGGACTTGCCAGCATTCAGAAGGTTGCTGGTTCGAATCCCATAAATGCCAGAAGTAACTCTACTCCATTGGGCCTTTGAGCAAATCCCTGACGTTAATCTGCATCCAGCCCTGCAGGCAGGTCCTCCAATTTACAGGGAAAACTCAATGGTGTGGTGTTGATGGGTCACCCGTTACATGGCTGCACTTGGGTCCCAATCCGGGTGGGTCATCTTGCGGTGGGTGTAATCAGCGCATGCTACCAACCTGCTTTAGGATTCTCTATTTTTTGGCACCTCTGTTCAGCACTTTTGAACACCCTTTTTTTTTCTCTTTTTGTTTGAATTAATATTTTCAAAAAGATTTCTGTTGCCTTTTGAGTCACAAGTCAGAGTTTTTCTATGGTTCTTCCTCTTGTGGGGTATTTTCTGACATTTAAGTTTACCTTTCAACATTAAACCAGTTTTCTTCACTTTTGGGCAAGGTTTGGCCGAAGCCAGCCATTAACAGCTGAAGTAAGCTGGACTTGGTGAGCCTTTTCTGGACTGGCAAGTAAAGGTCCTTCTTTTGGAGGCCTCAACCCTTTTTGCTATTTCATGGCACTAACTAAATTCACTAGCAAGATATTTCAGAAATACAGGGTGGCACAGGGAAACGGGAAATTTTCAATTGATGGTCAATGTGGGCGGCATGGTGGCGCAGTGGTAGCGCTGCTGCCTCGCAGTAAGGAGACCTGGGTTTGCTTTCCGGGTCCTCCCTGCGTGGAGTTTGCATGTTCTCCCTGTGTCTGCGTTCTTCCTCCGGGTGCTCCAGTTTCCTCCCACAGTCCAAAGACATGCAGGTTAGGTGCATTGGCAATCCTAAATTGTCTTAAATAGTTAGGATATAGCAGGTTGTATAATGGATGGATGGATGTTCAATGCACAAATAAACACATTACAAAATACATTTAATGATGAAATGTATTGTCCATGATATGCAATTAATGATGGTAATCAATATTCATTCAATATTCATTTTATGTTTTGAAGAAAACATCATAAAGGTGTTGTCCATTTCTCCATGACAGCCTGTTGTGGAATTTCTGCATTGCTCGATGTAACATGTCAAGAGGAATACCTACGATTTCCTCTTCAATCCTCCTTTTTAGTTCAGCAATGGTTGCAGGACATGTGCAGTACACTTGGCTTTTAAGATGTCCCCACAGAAAAAAAATCACAGTGAGATCTGGGGATTTGAAGGCCATGAAATGTCACCATTGTGTGAAATGACGCACCTTCCAAACAGTCGTCGAATAGCTGCCATTGATTGTCAGGCAGTATGAGAAGTGTCTCCACCTGGGGACTTCTTTTTTAAGGCTTAACCTGTTTCTTTGAAATTACACACCCATGTTGTAATCGCATGAGCACACGGGACATGATAATGACGTCCTAACTGGTAATGATGCTGAAATTCCCTTTGCGCAGCAGTCACATTATCACTATTCTTATAAAAGGCTTTCACAGTGTGCACTCATTGTGCACCACTCCACTGCTCCATTATAACTAATGGCAAGGGGTTCTAAACGAGGTCACAAACAACTGCTGACACCCCAGGGTCGCAACACCTAGTTCCAAAATTTCCCGTTTCCCTGCGCCACCCTGTATTATAAGTGAATGGTTAATATCTATAGCAGTATACAAGAAGGAATAGCCAATATCTATCCATGTATTTTTCTAAAACTGCATTTTCCTTCTCATATGCACAGGAAGCAAGGAGGTAGCTGAAAATGCAACGCCTTAGCCATTACACCATGCCATACTCAACCAGGAATTCCCTCAAGATTTTCTCTCTAATTTGTTGTCAATTAATCAAGAAAACAATTACTGTTAGGACATGGAACAATAGAATAATATCAGTGATGACAATTGTTGAATGTTTATTTCCAAATCTATTGTCTATTATTTATCATCATTAGCATGTTTTACCAAACTGCTTGCGTTGTGGAGCTGTGCAGTGTGCTCTTCTCACTTACCAAGACAGTTAATCCATCTTTTAAGCAAACCTTTTGGAGGATTGCAGGAATCATCAGGTTGAGGGGTCCTTTCATCGGATTGGCTGGCCCAGCACTGACTCAGTTGTGGAATGGCCAATAGGGGGAGGCAGCTTGATGGCCGAGGTCTCCAGGACTCTGAACAAATCCAAATTGTATTATGTGATATCACCTAGTGTTGAATTCTGCTCTGTACTTGTAGTATTTCTATTGCACTATTATATTGTATTGAGGATTACTTGTGTTCTGTTCTGTGTATTATATTGTATTTACTCCCATTTTTTGAAACCCACTGCACACCCAACCTACCTGGAAAGGGGTCTCTTTTCGAACTGCCTTTCCCAAGGTTTCTTCCATTTTTTCCCTATAAGTGTTTTTTTGGGGAGTTTTTCCTTGTCTTCTTAGAGAGTCAAGGCTGGGCAAGGCCTGTTAAAGCCCATTGTGGCACTTCTTGTGTGATTTTGGGCTATACAAAAAATAAATTGTATTGTATTGTATTGTATTGTATTAAGCAATTTAAGCCCAGCTTAGATTAATACTTTGATTCTGAGCAAGCAGTGTACACCTGGAATGCTAGTGTGAAAGTGGACATGAATAATGCCATGAAATATTGTTTTCAACGGGTATCATAGGTAAGCTTGTAAAAAGCACTGCTCTTCCCGATTTTAGTCAGAGAACACAAAATCACAGTACTCTGTGTGACATAAATCTAGGAGTCACTTCCAAAAATCAAAAATGGCCACTAGAGTGAAAAAACTGTCAATCCCAGCTAGGAACCTGGGCAAACACAGAATTTTATAAGGTTTTATTTCCACAAGAATGTTCTGTCAAACAGTAAAGCTCCATAGAGCACAATAGGCATAAAGGATTTACCTGACAATAAGGAAATCCCAAGGGAATGCAGTCCCAAAAATCACAAATCCAAAGCGAGGTCAAAACCCAGGGCAAAAAGTCAAAAATGTAGAAATATAAAAAAGCAGAATGAAGCATCAGGAACTCGGGGAGACCCTTCAGATTTATAGGCTGGCTGGCTGGCTGGTGGTCCCTCCTTTTGGGGGGACCACCCACAAAACACATGGAACATAAACAGGGCATTGATACATAAGACAAAATGAAAATAAACACAGGCAATATTAATGTAAACAGAATAATCAAAAATGGACAAAAATCACATAAGACTAAGATCTGAACCCCAGCCAGGGAAGGAATCCTGGCTGAAACATAACACTGGGAGCTTAGCCAAGTGTGTGGGAGCAACGATGATCAGAAAAAATGGCTTTTGACAGAACGTAAGCTTAACTCTCCACCTAGAAACTTGGTGTGCTGCACAAAAGGAAATGAAACTGAACTTTCATGTATTTATAATGAGAACAGACTGGTAATATAAACCTACAATATTTAAATATACCAAATAAGCAGACTGAGTTTCTTATTTCACCATGTTTAGAAAGAAGTCAGGCACATGTTTACATTTGTATCCTCCATTCCTTTAACTCTTTCTGCATTATCAGTTGTCAGCCCCTTTGGATGCTGGCAGATGGCTGTTAAAGTGACAAGTGATGTACCCTGCAATTAAGAGATCTGATCACTTTGCAGATTAAGCTGAAGAGACGGCTTTCCTTTCTCTTTCCTGTTACTTAACTACATGCATCTGTTCTTTTTAAGTACTGTGGGCAGATGACTGGAGATGCTTTAAGGGGAAGCAGGGTCAAAGAAAGAGAAGAACTGCTCATGAGAGCAGGACATGCAGCCTGCACTTGACTTGCCATTCAATGATGGCTGTAGCAGGCAGAGTTCATTTGTCAGATTCTTCATTCATTCATCCATCAATAAGTATACACCTACAGAGCTTCTCAACAGTTCACTAAAGTGGCTGATTAGCCCAACAGCAATGAACACAAAGTAGGATGTTAACTCGAATGGCACCAGCCTTTCTTATTGGAAAAGCTGAACCTTGGGACAGCAGGGTGGCACACTAGTTGGTATCCTTAGTTGGTATACAGATCCGAATGTGGAGGAAGTGTAGAAAAAAGACAAAATAAATCCAAGTTAATAAAAAAAATATCTTGTAAATTCATAGGGTGATGGCGTAAGTAGGAATAGGATCACAAAAAATTCATGAATACATCTGTGGAAATTTTTTCTCCTTTCATAAATTTTAATAACAAATACTAATAAATAACACATAATAATAAATAATTAATAAATCTGTTTTTACATGGGCGGCACGGTGGCGCAGTGGTAGCGCTGCTGCCTTGCAGTAAGGAGACCTGGGTTGACTTCACGGGTTCTCCCTGCGTGGAGTTTGCATGTTCTCCCCGTGTCTACGTGGGTTTCCTCCCACAGTCGAAAGACATGCAGGTTAGGTGCATTGGTGATTCTAAATTGTCCCTAGTGTGTGCTTGGTGTGTGAGTGTGTGTCCTGCGGTGGGCTGGCACCCTTCTCGGGATTTGTTTCCTGCCTTGCGCCCTGTGTTGGCTGGGATTGGCTCTGGCAGACCCCCATAACCCTGTAGTTAGGATATAGCAGGATGGATGTTTTTACATGTAGGCATCATTGTAGCCTAGTAGTTAAGCACTATGGCAAGCCAAATTAACATTTACAGATATCACAAAATGAATTTCAGACATTGTAAAATGCAGTTTACTTTTAAGATATCTGAAACTTATTTCAGGATATCATAAAATGTGTTCTTTTACTCTTTGAGATATTTGAAATACATCATTAATTTTGAATGTCTCAGATACATTTCCTGATATCAAAATAATTCCATGTGCATTTCAAGATGTCTCAAAAAGATTTTGAGATATCACAAATTGACATGAAGTGGAATTGAACTGCACTTCAAGTTATCAAGAAATCACTTCCTGTAAAAAGTTTTATTATTTCATAGGACTTCCTGTCTAGTTTAAGATATTTTGAAGTGTATTTGAGATATATCAAAAAAGAACAGGAAGTTATTTTGAGAGATCAGGAAATGTATTTGAGATATCTTAAATGGTATTGTAGATGTCTGAATACATTTTTGGGATATCGTGAAATAAAATGTGAGATATCTTGAAATACGTTTTAAAATATCTGAATTGGAGCAAACACTCATTTTAAGATAACATGAACTGAATTTTACATGTCTAAAAATGCATTTTAGATATTTCAAACAACAGTGAATTTCAGGCTATCTTAATAATATTTCCAGATATCTTCAAATATCTTCCCATCCATTTTCAGATATTTAAAATGCATATAAAGATATCTCAAGATATCTGTTTCAAATATTTCTATTCTATTTCAGTTTCAAATATCAAGTATCTTGAAATAATGTTTTTGAGATATCTTGGAATGCTCAGGAAGTTATTTTGAAATATCTGAAAATGCCTATCGATGTATTTAAGATATCTTGAAATGTTTTGGGATGTCTAGAAATGCACAGGGACTTTTACGGCAAATGCCATCGCAAGGTTCTCTCCAAATTTAGATATCTTGCACAATTGTTTATATACTGGGCGGCACGGTGGCGCAGTGGGTAGCACTGCTGCCTCGCAGTTAGGTGACCTGGGTTTGCTTGCCGGGTCCTCCCTGCATGGAGTTTGCATGTTCTCCCCGTGTCTGCGTGGGTTTCCTCCGGGTGCTTTGATTTCCTCCCACAGTCCAAAGACATGCAGGTTAGGTGCATTGGTGATCCTAAATTGTCCTTTGTTTGTGTGTGTATGTGTCCTGTGGTGGGCTGGCACCATGCCTGGGGATTGTTCCTGCCTTGCGCCCTATGCTGGCTGAGATTGGCTCCAGCAGACCCCCCGCCAATCCCAGCCAGCATAGGGCGCAAGGCAGGAGCAATCCCCGGGCAGGGTGCCAGCCCACCACAGGACACACACAAACATACCCACACACCAAGCACACACTAGTGCCAATTTAGAATCGCCAATCCACCTAACCAGCATGTCTTTGGACTGTGGGAGGAAACCGGAGCGCCCGGAGGAAACCCACGTACACACGGGGAGAACATGCAAACTCCATGCAGGGAGGACCCGGGAAGCGAACCCAGGTCCCCAGGTCTCCCAACTGTGAGGCAGCAGCGCTACCCACTGCGCCACCGTGCCGCCTTGACTGTTTATATACTGTATTTTTTTTTTTTTTTTTGCATGACGCATATGCCAGTTAAGGGACCTGTTCAGGGTCACACCTTGTGTCAGTGGCAGAAATGTAATTGGCAGCTTTGGGCTTTTGACTCCAGTTTCTTTTCCACTATGCTGCGCTGTCTGACAGTTATATAGCTCCTTTACTTCAAAGTGCTTTGGAATGCCATTCGCTGTGAGAAGTTGCTCTATAAAACAAAGATTGTTTCTTTACAAACATTTAACTTAGTTTGGATTTTCGTGTCTAAGAAAGAAACTCCAGAATCTGAACTAATAATATGCAGCTATGGCAACAACTAGTATTTCATTTAGGTACTTTAAAGAGACTCAACTTTTAATAAAGGAGAAAAATATAAATTTATCTGCAAGAATGCAAATTTGTACAGTGTCTAGTGGTTATATTTAGAAATTATGCATAAAGTTAATATTTTAAATTAATGCTAATGCATGCTGTCTGTGATTTACATTCTTGCTAAAGCAGCATTCCAGGAGCCCTGCATCCATTATCTTCCATATCTATGCTTGAGACTGATTTATATGTCATCCAAGGTGTGTGTGCGCCTTTCTGGTGTCTTGCCACACTTGGAATATCGACAGTACTCCAGGTATGTCAAAGATGAGTAAATATTTTATAATACAACACACAAGGACAATTAAAGCAGGAGATACAGTACAGAAGATGCGAAGGCTGCTGCTCCTCTGTGCCTTTTTCACACAGATTTAAACCCCAGCCAGTCAGGTGGAGTGTTTTTTGGGTTTTGTTTTTCTCACTTGCCCAATAAGGTGAATGAAAAACAAGGCAACATGGCCTCTGCCTTCTGGCCTGGGGAACGTCTGCTACCTTCAATCAGTCAGCAGGTCGCTTCTCTTCCTGACAGACTTCTGTGGCCTCATTCTCTGTGTAATGCCACATGTTCAGTTATCACTGGGATATCCTCTGCAGTGTATTGCTTCTTATCCACTGGAGGTGCCCCGACACTGGCATTTAGGCTGGGAAATTTCCTCCCTGCCAAACCCTGGCCATGATGGGCCATGTGGTACTTTGGTGCCATTTTCCTCTCTGGCAATAATGCTGTATTTGGGGCCCTCAACAAGACCAGCATAAAAATGATCAAATATTGCTGAAAACATGTGTGGAATAAATAAGCATGGCTGCCTGTTTTACATTGCTTGTCTTTAAGATCTGTATGTTTAGCCAGGAATGATCTCCTTTATCAGTGATATTGAAGACCAGTTCTGTAATAGTTGTGTTTGGAACTTCATACTGTGGGCAAATATCATTACAGTTCAAAAACACAGGTTGGTCTTATCTTCCTTTGTAGCTTTTACTGATTTTCAATTCATGCATTAGCCAGTTATTGATTTTGAATTATACTATCACTGTGATCAAGTATTACATTACGTTATAGCTGAATAAGACTGATTGATAGAAATAATTCTAATTAATGAAATCTATGTCATAAATTTATACTGTACTAGACATACCCCGCGGCTTTGCCCACATATTAGTGAAACAGGACAGTGAGGAGGGCCTGGCCCAGCTCTCTACTCCTGACGTCACTCTTCCTCTCCCCTCGGCCCGCTGCCTCTGTCTTGAATTAGTGCAAATATATCGCTCCTGCAAGTGAACTGTGATTCTTAACACAATGAGAGAAGTCACAAAATCAACCGGAATATTCAAGCCAATTATAGGAAAAAAAACCCAATCTAAATCCGTTAAGTAGTTCTCTCATGAAAAGCGGACAGACATACAAAAGGGGTCTAAAAAACTATAAAAAAATTTCGCGCTTGGACCATGAAATTTTTAAAACCGTTTCTTAGCGAGCACCTATGGGCCAAGGGTAACCTACTGTACATTTCAAATTTGAAGTCCTCATGGTTTGGGAGATTTCGTGATGAGTGAGTCAGTGGTATTTGGCTTTTATATATATATATAGATTTAGCATTATATTTGATTTACAAGTAAGCTGAAATTAGTGACACGGTAAAGTGTTATTCTGTGTACCAAATATATAAATAAATGCTATAACAGGAGCCACTCCAGGCAATGAGTAAGAGGGCACATTTCAGAATGAATGACGTCATGATTGATTTTACAACACCCAAAGCCACATATTGGCATTCATAATGACGTTTTGTAGTATTCTGATACTAACACCCTTTCAAAATTGTGGGTAAATCGTTTTATTTCAAGCATATGATGCTCTTTGAACTCACCTGTGGCAAGAAACAGGTTCTGGCAATATAGCAATCACACCTGAAGCCAGTTAAAATGGAGAAAAGTTGACTCAACTTTTCTGTTGTGTGTCTGAGTGTGCCACACTAAGCATGGAAAACAGAAAGAAGAGCAGAGAATTGTCTGAGGACTTGAGAACAAAAATTGTGGAAAAATATCAACAATCTCAAGGGTATAAGTCCATCTCCATAGATCTTCATGTTCCTTTGTCCACTGTGCACAACATAATCAAGAAGTTCATAACACATGGCACTGTAGCTAATCTCCCTGGATGTGGACGGAAGAGAAAAATTGATAAAAGACTCCAACGAAGGATAGCCCGAATGGTGGATAAACAACCCCAATCAACTTCAAAACATATTCAAGCTGTTCTGCAGACTCAGGGTGCAACAGTGTCAGCTCGAACTATCCGTCGACATCTGAATGAAATGAAACGCTATGGCAGGAGAGCCAGGAGGACCCCACTGCTGACACAGAAACATAAAAATGTCAGACTGGAGTTTGCCAAAATGTACTTGAGGAAGCCAAAATCCTTCTGGGCGAACGTCTTGTGGACAGATGAGACCAAGGTAGAGCTTTTTGGTAAAGCTCATCATTCTACTGTTTACAGAAAACGGAATGAGGCCTACGAAGAAAAGAACACAGTACCTACAGTCAAACATGGTGGAGGTTCTAAGATGTTTTGGGGATGTTTTGCTGCCTCTGGCACTGGATGCTTTGACTGTGTGCAAGGCATCATGAAATCTGAAGACTACCAAAAGATATTGGGGCGCAATGTAGGGCCCAGTGTCAGAAAGCTGGGTTTGCGTCAGAGGTCGTGGGTGTTCCAGCAGGACAATCACCCCAAACATACCTCTAAAAGCACTCAGAAATGGTTGAAGACAAAGTGCTGGAGAGTTCTGAAGTGGCCAGCAATGAGTCCGGATCTAAATCCGATTGAACACTTATGGAGAGATCTCAAAATTGCTCTTGGGAGAAGGAGCCCTTCAAATCTGAGAAACCTTGAGCAGTTTTCAAAAGATGAGTGGTCAGAAATTCCAGTTGAGAGGTGTAACAAGCTTGTTGATGGTTATAGGAAGCGCTTGATTTCAGTTATTTTTTCCAAAGGGCGTGCAACCAAATATTAAGTAGAGGGGGCCAATAATTTTGTCTGACCCAGTTTTTGAGTTTTGTGTGAAATGATGTCAGATTTGGCTTTTTTTGTCTGTTTTTTGTGTTGTTCCAATGCACATCTATATTACTAACCAAGAATTGTAAACTGGATATGGACGCAGGGACATGCCCGTGGACGCAGGAGACATAGTGCGCAGGCGCCACACAAAGCCCCCCCTCCCCAGAGTGAAACGGGAGAGACTACGAACGTGCGCAGGCGCCACACAAACCCCCCCCCCGCCCCAGAGCGAAACGGGAGAGACTACGAACCGTCTGACATGCCGCAAACCAGGCAGGCACGGCTCCAAAAAGAAAGAGCTCAACTGACCGAGATACCAAGTGAAACGGGAAACACTACGGAGTCCGCAGTGGTCCACAATGCACCCCATAATAGTATGGAAGGAGCTCCGTATTAACAGTGGGGGGCCCCAGAGTGACACGGGCGAACGCTCCATATTAAACGCACGTCATCCTCACACGTCCAAACTATACAGCATAGGTGAATCACATTACAGTGATGCATTATTGACAGTACAGTAAAGATCACAAGATCGCAAACAAATGGAAATTATTACTCGAAAAAGGGAAAATATAATCACCACGGACCAGGTGTCAATGAAGCAAAAGCAGGATAAAGCAAGGTCAGAAATAAAAGACTGAGTAGAAAACAAAGTAAAATGTCATATAGAGGTTAAAAAAGGGGGCCAAACACATGGAGAGCAGGTTGGAGATAATGAAAACTGGAATTCAAAAGCTTCAAAAAAAACGTAGGCACGAAACACATGCAGAGCAATATACAGAATATGAAAGCAGAAAACAACGACAGTGTCAAAACAAAGAAAGTAAACATTGCATTATCGCAAAGAAAGAGAAATTATTACTCGGAGAAATAACGAAATGTCGAATAGAGATCGAATATATGGACACAGGTGATATGTTACAAGTATGTAAATATTGTAAGGCTTTGAAGTTTAAGTCAAGAGAATTTCAAAAACAGAGTTTACCTCACATGCATTTATTGGTTACTTTGCAAAAAACATTATTAACTGCTGATGATGTGGATTGTTTTGTCTGTGCTGAAATTCTAAACAGAGAAACCTATCCTAAATGATTGGTACAAAGTCATTAAACACATCTCACGGACCTCATTTAATAGATTCAGCACATTGGGACTCGGAAGATTCCAAATATTGTTTTTACAGAGGTTCAGAAATAAAAGTGAAACTAATGAAATAGCAACAATTCAAAGACACAAAACTCTTAAACGTGTGTATCTGGAAAAACAAAAACGGGGGTTGGCGAGCGAAGCGAGCAGGGGGTGAAGCCCCCTAGTAAAGGAAATAAACGTGTATACCAAAACATTTGTAACTGCAACAATTTTCTGGGAGAAATGGTGCATTTTCAAGGAAATTCCAGGAGTGCCGATAATTTCAGCCATGACTGTAGATCAGGGATTCCCAACCTGGCATGCAAGATGGCATTTCAGGGGGTGCAACAAAGAGGAAGGCTGCGTCGTGACTCACCAAAAATGACTTAGGTGCGTTTTCTGGTTTTCTGTGCACCACTCGATCAAAGCACTGTGCAGTCCCTACATTGATGGATTGAAGGCCAGAGGTCCACATGACCATCATCTTCTCATTCTTTCACATGGAACTTGAAAACCATGAGGACTGATTGAGATCATTGATGTTAGGTAGAATACCTAGTAGGGGCTGGGTGGTCTCGTGGCCTTGGAACCCCTGCAGATTTTGTTTTTATTCTCCAGCCATCTGGAGGTTTTTTTTGTTGTTTTTCTGTCCTCCCTGGCCATAGGACCTTACTTTTATTCTATGTTAATTAGTATTGCCTAATTTTATTTTTTATATTTTTTCTCTTTTTTGTTTCTTCATCCTGTAAAGAACTTTGAGCTACATCATTTGTATGTAAATGCGCTATATAAATAAATGTTGTTGTTGTCCAACTTTGTCAGGGTGCAATTTGTGCCTAGCAGTGCGTCGTCATTTGTAGGTACTTTCTTAAGTACTGGCCCTGTTCTATAATATGGAAAGAATCGAGCATTGCACACACAAATGTCACATGTGAATGAGGCAGGTAGAGTGTTCATCAAGGCGAATAACTTATTTAAGAGAATGGAAACTGGGCCTTGCAATGGTGTGCAAAGAAGGGCGAGGTCTGGTATTGATCTCTGTGCAAGTCCTGATCATGAAACATCACCAGTTTTAAGGTTTGATTGACATTTTTGCTAGGGGGAGACAAGTGGGACTGAATTGGATGCAACACCTGCTGCTTACACTCAGCCCATCTCCCCTGCTGGTGGTCCTGGCAGTAGTGCAGTATTTTTAACTGTGCAGTGCATCTGTTTTTGAATAGCAGTGCAGGTGTTATCAGGGGACAAGGCCGGTTGACTGTTTCATTGCTTAGCTTCACGAAAGTCTCCAATCCCCTAAACCCCTTGATTGTTGCTTGTGCGTCATTTCTTTGCAGTACTTCGTGCCACACAGGATACCCCAACCCCCGGATTGTCAACTGAGTGCCCAAGCTTCATGGGGGACAGATTTAAAAGATAACTGAGATTTATAAAGGTAAATTGCTCGATTTATATTTAAATTGTAAGATTTTTTTGTAGTTCAGTTTGTTCACCTGCAGTACTGTATGTGGTTCAAAAATTAGAAATTTGACTTTGTTCAAATATAAATATATAAATCAAATATTTTCTAGGGGTGGGTGGGGTATAGAAAAGGTTGGGAGCCACTGCCATAAATAGATCAGTCATGTAACGTACATGATTTGCTACAAATATTATTACATCTTTGTGAAATCTGTATCTTTTCACAGCTTCAGTGTTGTCCAGCACTTCCAAAACATTTGGTTTTTCCCAGTGATGTGCGTGCCAATCCCTGCCTGAACGCCATCTTCTGGTAGGTCCTAGTGAGTGAGGAAAGCTCACAAATTCCCCTAAATCCTGGCAAAGTTAGAAATAGTTTCCTAAATTAATACAATTGATAAAATGCTTTTAATCCCACCTAAGAGTAGGACCAAATTCACTCTGAAGTCACTCTGAGATTTTTGAGCCAAATAGGATCATTTTCATAATTTGGGATGCTTGATAAATATGGAAACAGGTCACATTTTATGACCAATTCATGCCAAAAAAAATAGGACATTCCAAAAAAGGTTCATACTTTTCATTGTATAAATTAGTATTGTTATGTACATTCTGAAATTTTGTGGTGCAGATTATATAGCTCTCTGTCCTTACATTTGTTTGGTCCTGGTTGTCATTTTGTGCTTCTTTGCTGTGTCAGAATGCCCCAGTTACTTGACCTGTCAAAATTCCCCACCAACTTGACAGTGCTGGCAGACTGCCTGGCAGATTAGTAATCCGACAACCCATACCTTAAAAAAAGTCACCTTCACTTGAAACACAACGGCCCTCACAGAGAAAGTGCATTATGGCTGCCAGACAGGATGTCACATCTAAAGGGCACTCCTGTAAAGTACAACGTGTGAGCCAGTCCTGGATGATTTAATGATCATTAGACTCCAAGGAAGCAAACACATTACAGAAAACAGTGTCACCCAAGTAAAGGTGTCTCGGTAAATAATAGGCCGTCACTTGGTAGGGTTTTCTGTCCTACTGTTTTATATTGCAGCATACAAATTATAAAAGAAGTGAACAAAGCTATAACTTAGGTTTATTTTCTTTTATGAGTTATTCATTGAAAATATAGTGGATAAATCAGACTATCACTGAGAACAATCTTATTTATTATTTAAAGAGCAATTGCCTTTTCTATATTGACAATATTGTGCCATCTGCTGCTGAAAGGAAGAAAGCTGGCTGCCTCATTCCTTACTCACCAACTGAGGCACTGTGCGCCATGAATAACAGGACATTCTGTTTGAGATGTTTAGTAAAGAGTCTCCTCCTCATTCTAATTCCAACTTCATCTCCACACATTATGCTGCTGTCAGCTAAAGAGAATGAACTTGTTCTTTTTTAACAGTTCTTTTTTGTAACAGGAAATTCTGCTGCCTGAATTTATATTCCTAAAACCCCATGGCTAATTAGCTTCTTTCCAGTCAATAGACCATCAACTACACTGTAAAGATTGTTGAGTAATGTTTATAATAAAAAGGGCTGCAAAAGTAATCTTTATAACATAGCTGCAGCTGTTATTTTAAGCAATCCAGTAAAAGTGAGATTAAATTTAAGAATGGAGGAATAGTGTATACTGCATCTCTTTATTTTTAAGCAATTTACGGTTTTATTTAAACTAGTAATTTTCATTGTTTTCAGATTGCCTATTTTAAATCGTACAATTCTCTTTCTCCTAATAATTTATAACTGATCATTAATGTCTATTAATGGCCTGCTGAATTATCGCAACATTTACAATTGCAGATGTCACTGGTGTGAATTTGCTCAGGGCTCCGTCCCTCTCAGTTTTACATCCTCACACACAGAGGGTGTCTGCCATCCTGTCGCCTCCAAGTCTGTAAGTAGCATCCAGTCACGCTAAAGGAGAATTCCTTCACTACGTCACGGTGGGTCCCAAGTTCAAGTCACACCGTTGTTGTCATGTCAAGTGGCTGCAAGGGACATATAAGCCTGAGCAGAGACAGTGGCACAGTGTTGTGATTCTGGATGTGCCATCATAATTCTGATTATATGTCTTAGCTATCCTGTTATTGTAATGGGGTATGCCAAGTACATTGCAGGACAAGAATACAGAATTTGCAATTATAGAGAAGGCAAGGTGGCCATAGCAGGTGTTGTGAAATAAACACGACAGGATCAGACATTAGCCTGTGCACTGGTTACTGATGAACATATGCGGCGAGCACAAGTGACTAACAGCAAAGATGTGCTGGAATGAAAGTATTTCTCATAAAGCATTAAATAACAAAAAGGCAACAAAAGATGGTTGCAAGGATAAAAGTCTACTGTTAGGGTCCAACTTTTTGTGTGAATTTGTAAAATGTTTCTGACAATAAAAGGCTGTTTAACTAAGATATTCTTTAATATCTGTACCTGGCATATTACCAAGGGAATGATGAGATCACAATAATTAATACTTTTTATTAGTTGTTCTCAATAAGAATTTATAAATGAGAAATTTCTCTTTGGATATAAATGTGTGCCAGAGACTTTAAATCTGTTTATCTATTTTTATACCTTTTAATATTAATATTAAGATACAGGTTTGTTATATGACTGTACCATTTATCTGTATACTGGTTGGTGCAAACTAATGTGGCTCTTGACGCTGTTATGCAAATGAACCTAACTTACTTAAGATCGTTACTTTGTTTTATTCTCCAGGCTTGACACGCTGATCTGATTTGATTAAATAACAGGCTCATTTTGAACTTTTTGTAATAAAGGACTTGTAGCAGGTGGAGCTATTTGTAACAATGATATTGACTTTTCTTTATTTAAAATACTAATTTCTCTGGAATTTATGTTAACCTTAATTTAACATAACTGACTTAATTTAAGCCACACCAATTTGCACACAATTCATAAGAAATGTAATGATTTACTTCATGAAGTAGAAATATGTTATAGAAGTATATTATTAACAAGAATAGTTGTGTCATATATTTGAAATACTAAAATATGTGTTTCAATTTAAATGTTTAAATTTAAAATATTCTCGATTGTAACAGAAATTTGTCATTTTTTCACGCTGTAAAGGAGGTCCATAGAGAGCAAGTTCCCTAGTAAAGTATCAAAAATCCAAAATAACATCATGAGGAGACCCTGGTGAGGTGAAGATATGCTCTAGAGAGGAGAGGAATGAAGGTCAGTAGGAACAAGACAGAATACATGTGTGTGAATGAAAGGAAGGTCAGTGGAATGGTGAGGATGCAAGGAGTAGAGTTGGCGAAGGTGGAGGAGTTTAAATACTTGGGATCAACAGTACAGAGTAATGGGGATTGTGGAAGAGAAGTGAAAAAGAGAGTGCAGGTAGGGTGGAATGGGTGGAGAAGAGTGTCAGGAGTGATTTGTGACAGACGGGTATCAGCAAGAGTGAAAGGGAAGGTCTACAGGACGGTAGTGAGACCAGCTATGTTATATGGGTTGGAGACGGTGGCACTGACCAGAAAGCAGGAGGCAGAGCTGGAGGTGGCAGAGTTTAAGATTTGCATTGGGTGTGATGAGGATGGACAGGATTAGAAATGAAGACATTAGAGGGTCAGCTCAAGTTGGACAGTTGGGAGGCAAAGTCAGAGAGGCGAGATTGTGTTGGTTTGGACATGTGCAGAGGAGAGATGCTGAGTATATTGGGAGAAGGATGCTAAGGACAGAGCTGCCAGGCAAGAGGAAAAGAGGAAGGCCTAAGAGAAGGTTTATGGATGTAGTGAGAGAGGACATGCAGGTGATGGGTGTAACACAGCAAGATGTAGAGGACAGGAAGATATGGAAATAGATAATCCACTGTGGTGACCCCTAATGGGAGCAGTTGAAAGAAAAAAGAAGATTTACAGCAACTGTCTCGAAATAGTCTAACTTTCTGGGAGTGGCTCTTAGAAGGCTAAGACCACCATTAACGAATGAAACACCTAAAATATGATCAAATAGGGAGCAAACTGAAAAAGCTTGACATCTTGCATAACTAGAGAAGTTGAGTGGAACGGTACATTATAGGTTGGGTTTCTCGTACTGGTGAGTCAGGAGTCACCAGACAAAAAAAAAAAACTGAAGTGGTTCATAAGTAATTTTTATGAACACAATACAAGTATTAAAACAGCCATTTCATAAAAATGCAGTAAGTCTAGTAAACAAGGTACGGACTGACCTTGCAAAAAAAGAGAAATGAAGGACTCTAAAACTTGAAATGATATCACAATGCATCTTGTCATGACATAACTGTAGGCCTTTCTATTTGCATGTACTTGTAAGCTAATCGTATACCATATAAAACATAAAATTACGTATTGCTCCACAGGTTTACAAATTATTTTATGCCACACAGAGGTATGGAGGGACAGTTCAAAAGTCGGGGTGAGCAACAAGGTAGTGCCATGTGCCATACTTTTATAACCCCAATTCCAAAACAGTTTGGACACTGTGTAAAATGTAAATAAAACCAGAATGCAATGATTTTCAAATCTCATTAACCCATATTTTATTCATAATAGAACATAGAAAACATACCAAATATTGAAAGTGAGACATTTTACTGTTTCATGAAAAACATTAGCTTATTTTGAATTTGTCTCAAAAAAGTTGGGACAGGGGCAACAAAAGGCTGGAAAAGTAAGTGGTACTAAAAGAAACAGCTGGAGGAACATTTTCAACTAGTTAGGTTAACTGGCAACAGGTCAGGAACATGACTGAGTATAAAAAGAGCATCTTAGAGAGGCAGAGTCTGTTGGAAGTAAAGATGGGCAGAGGTTCACCAATCTGCAAAAATACTGCATCTACACATTGTAGAACAATGTCAGAATAATGTTCTTCAATGTAAAATTGTGAAGACATTGAATATCTCATCATCTGCAGTACATAATATCATCAAAATATTCAGAGAATCTGGAGAAATCTCTGTGCGCAAGGGACAAGGCCAAAAATCAATATTGGATGCCCATGATCTTCAGACCCTCATGCGGCAGTGCATTAAAAACTGGCCTGATTCTGTCATAGAGATCACTGCATGGGCTCAGGAACACTTCCAGAAATCACCATCTGTGAACACAGTTTGCCGTGCCATCCACAAATATTAGCTCTATCATGCAAGGAAGAAGCCACATGTGAACATGATACAAAAACGCAGCTGTCTTCTCTGGGCCAAAGCGTATTTAAAATGGACTAAGGCAAAGTAGAAAACTGTTCTGTAGTCAGAAGAATCAAAATTTGAAATTCTTTTTTGGAAAACATGAACGAAGCATCCTCTGGACTAAAAAGGAGAGAGGGACTATCCGGGTTGTTACCAAAAGCCTACATCTCTGACGGAATGGGGGTGCATTAGTGCCTATGGGAATTGGCTAGCTTGCACATCTGGAAAGGCACCATCAATACTGAAAGGTATATACAGGTTTTAGAGCAACAAATGTGCCTATCCCAGACGTCTTTTTTAGGGAAAACTTTCCATATTTCAGTAAGACAACGTTGAAGCACATACTGCATCTAATAGAACTGCATGGCTTAATAGTAGAAGAGTCCAGGTGCTGTACTGGCCAGACTGCAGTCCAGACCTTTCACCAATTAAAAACATTTGGCGGATCATTTAATGAAAAATAAAACAAAGATGATGCAGGACTGTTGAGCAACTAGAATCCTATATCAGACAAGAATGGGCCAACACTCCTCTCAAAAAAGTCCAGCAATTGGTCTCCTCAGTTCCCAGACATTTACGTACTACTGTTAAAAGAAGTAGTAAACATGGCCCTGTCCCAACTTTGAGATGTGCTGCTCCCATCAAATTCAAAATGACCTTATTCTTTTCTTAAAATGGCACATTTTCTCAGTTTAAACATTTGATATGTTTTATAGGTCCTATTGTGAATAAAATATGGGTTTATGAGATATGAAAATCATTTTTACATATTACACAGAGTCAACTTGTTTGGAATTGGGGTTGTAGTTTTATTATATACTGTACAATTTATGATAAAAATGTAATAACTGAGACTAGGAGGTGGGGAGTTGTGTTGTGAGACCACAGAGCAGGAGTGCTCAGCCCTGACCCCGGAGAGCTGTAATAACTGCAAGCTGTCATTCATCCATCCATTATCCAACCCACTATATCCTAACTACAGGGTCACAGGGGTCTGCTGGAGCCAATCCCAGCCAGCACAGGGCGCAAGGCTGGAAACAAACCCCAGGCAGGGCGCCAGCCCACCGCAGAGCACACACACCCACACACCAGGGACAATTTAGGATCACCAATGCACCTAACCTGCATGTCTTTGGACTGTGGGAGGAAACCGGAGCACCCGGAGGAAACCCACGCAGACACGGAGAGAACATGCAAACTCCACACAGGGAGGACCTGGGAAGCGAACCTGAGTCTCCTTACTGCGAGGCAGCAGCGCTACCCACTGCACCACCTTGCCGCCCTGCAAGTTTTCATTTCAGCTAAATTCTCAATTAGGAACCAATTGTTCTGGTTTATGAAATGTGCCATTTAATTTCATATTCTGCTGTTTTGCCTGTTGCCATTCTGTTTGTCCGACACTCTACCCAATGTATATTTTAATTTTCTGAAGAAAATGAATGCCATGGAGGATTAGGAAACCCTCAACCTTTCAGTTAGTTTCTTTCTGTTTATTCAGTGTTTTATTGTAAATTAACAATTGCACAAATGAACATGTTACATATTTAGCTGTATTGACAAGCTCATGGTTAATAAACCTTTTAAGTAATGAAATGTATCATTAAAGAACATACAGTTCTTGACAACAAAGTGTATTAAAATTAAACACAAGATACAGGACTAAGAGACTAATGTCTGTTAAACATTACAGCAGCACTGTCTCTTTAATATTATTACCATGAAAGATGAAACAGAAATCTACAGCAAGCTACCATATATAAAAGTCAAGTTCAAAAAAGATTAACATTGAGTTAAGAAACTAGCTGGTATGAAAACCTTTAACCGCCATGACTCTCTAGGACCAGAACTTGAACACCTTTGAGTAAGAAGGTCCACAAAGAATCATTTTAGATGTGAGATAGCTCTCGGCAGACAACTTCAAAATACACTTCATGTTTAAGAACAGTTGCAAAGAACTTCTTTCTACATCACCCATGACAAGCTGATCAAAAACTGACTTCTGTGCTTTCTGTGATGTTCCTTTGATCAGAGAATTCTTGAGGCCTTAGGGTAAGCACACGACTTTAAATATTTGAAAAGAACAGTTCACTGATGACTGTCTCAGAGATCTAAAAATACCACAAAACTAAGAAATCAGTCTACAAAGTTAATCAAAACTGAGAACTGGTAAGCATTCAACCTAAGAATACACAAAAAGATTTTTTACAGTTGACAAATGCACAGATAGATAGATCGGTAAAAATGACACGGAAGTGTGGAGGGACAGTTTAAAAGGTCAGCGGATATTTAGCTGGCAGTTTATTTTTGCTGTTGAGTTTTCACGGGTAGCTTGATGGTCTTGCTTATCCACTGTTTAATCTCATAGAAAGGAATTTGACTGTTACAAGCCAATGATTATGTTCTCTTGGGACAAAATCAATTTGAAGATACAGAGGTTTGAAAAAATGAAAGGCGAACATCCAAAAAAGAAAAAGGCATTGACTTGTTTACTTTGTTTAACAATATCTGCATTTTTGTATATATATATATTATGGTTTTTTTTAAAATGTATCAATTGTGTTATAGCCATAAACATGTTACAAATAACCATGGAAATAAATGTTTTAATTTTGATTGCTTTTAATTAAATCATGGAGATGTACTGTGCTTGCTACCTACCTGAAGAATTCTGGGCTTACTCACTATGGATTAGAACTTCCGTACAGGCGTTTCACATCGTGGCACCTCTACACTCCTGTAAGCACTCATGGAGACAGAACTCTCAGACTCCTATGTGTGCAGAGCTGGACTGACATTTACAATCAGTGGGGGCTTTCCCTGTGGCCTGCTGCCTGGCCTGGCCTGGCATTCAGAGCAAACAGTGAAATAAATTAATGGTGAAATTATGTAATGTTATTATACTGGAAAACGAGCAGGAGTTATTGCTCTGTGGTGGGCACAAATCCTTTCGGTTTTAAATTAGAGGGTTTCATTAATTGTTTCTGGTTGGATGGTTTCTTGTTTTTGTTCAAGTCAAGTTTTGACGTCATGTGCGTCTCGCGCTCTGACAGTTAAACAGGAGCGCTTATGATTAGAGGTGCGTACATCTGGTGGTTTTGTGATTAAAGTTATATATGAAGATTGTTTAAAAGTTTGTAATATACTTTGAATTATATTTTGGTGTTGGTATATGTTACTGTGTGGTTATTTTGTTTTATTTTTGTTTCAAATTTTAATGAAGTGTAGCGTATGGTCACATTTTTAACGTTTTCTTTTCCTTTTTGACTGAATTGGCTACACAAAATGTTTCATAGTTTTTTGTTTACTAAGTGCATTCTTTAAAAAATGCTTGACAGAATTCTGTGGTGCTGAGACATTTTTTGAGTCATTTATCTATTGACGAAATTCAAAGTGGTGTTTTTGACCAGAACTTCAAAATTTGTGGAAGAGTCTTCAGCATTACCATCCAGACACTGACAGTGGCTCGGCTGTGTAGATTCCAGACTCACAGCTGAAATTGCAAACATAATCTATGCACTGTGGATTCCACTGACAAGTACTTTTTGTGGTTCAGTGCTTTTTGCACATTTGTTTTGATATAAATATTATAGAACTACAGTTGGCATTATTAGTCCTGAACCTTGACCTCCTTGTCTTAAAAATCCTCCTTATATGGCGATGTAGGCAGAGAAAACATCGCTGCCACTACTGGGTTCACCCTCTGACTGCACAGCATGTGAAGAAAGGAAGCTTTTGTGTCATCTATGAAGAAATGTGATGATTTCCGCATAAGTTCTTCAAATACTGTTGCACGTCAGTTTCAAGTTGTGATTGCCTGATGCAGCTGGTACAACACCATATTTTACACGCCAGTCAACCATTATGTGAGTCAGTGTTAGCCCTGAAGAGAGGCTACTTGTTTCCTAGAGGTAAGAAATATGCAAACAGTGCTCACGTGTGTATTCAGCCACCAGCATTAATAATCCATAGTAGCTAAAGTTACGTCATTAGCACAAACCTACAAACTGTTTCAAATTCTCCATTATTATTATTGTTTTGTTGATAATGAGTGTAAATGTGTGTATGTGTGCTTGTATGTGTGAATGTGTGTGTGTGTGTGTGTATATATACACATTATATACACACCTGTCCAGGATGCCAGCTGGATGGAAGGACCGGGGGAGAGAATATCCATATGGCACTACTTTCCTCAGGACTCTAGATGGCAACCCTCCTGGGCAGCTGTGGCACCATGGATTCCCGCAAGGCATGCTGGGAGTTGGAGTTTGGTACAGTCATTTTGGGTTCCATGGGGGCTGCCAGAGGGAGCTGTGGAGCCCAACATTGAACTTCCATCACACCTGGGAGTGACACCAGGTAATGCTGATGAGCCACCTGGAGCACTTCCAGGAACTGCATAAAAGGAGCCACCTCACTCCATTCGGGGAGCCAGAATCGGGAGGAGGAAGACAAAGCTTGCTAGAGAGGGAGTGGAGGTGGAAGGACTGAGAGTGACCCAAGGGAGAAGGAAAACACTGTGTCTTGTATACTTTGGTGCTGTACTGTGCTGTGCTCTGGGGAGCAAGGAAAAAGCTCTTCCTCAGCTCTAAATAAAAGCGTGCTCTACTTGTGTCTCTGCCTGTCTCTGTCAGATTTGGGTGGCTGGGGTATCACAATATATATATTTTTTTTTTCTCAGGTTTTTGGCAACTGGGGAATTTTGGCAGAAATTCACACCAAGAAAAAGCTGCATGCAACATTTTGTTGATGCCATCCGAACGCGCATCCAACCGAACGCAAGTGATGAAAGCCCATGTGAACTGTTTGATTCACTGCAAATAACACTCGGTGTCCAATCCGTGCTCACCTGTCACTACAGATGGCAGAAAAATACTCAGCTCAGACATGAGTATAGACAGGGCCTAATAGTATTCTTCTTTGCCTTTTTATAATTTTCTACAGTTTTGATTTGCCCAAAAGCACTAGTTAAATTCTACACATAAAGCATCTGAAGGAATCTGTTTGGAATTCTAGCTGTTCAGTGTAAACTGAAGTGAACTGGCGAGTGAGCCATAATTAGATAACAGTGATACTGAAAGGGGATGCATGGTCTACACTTCAGCGGCATGCACACTGCTTTAAGGACCCCCTCTTGTCCTCTTTTCTTACAGGTTTACTGGCAACTAGAGATCAGTCCAATATGAACAAGGCTTGTGTAACTGCACCTTGTGATGGGCTACCTGCAAGCCTCAACTCAGTAAGCAGGCTTTAAAGACTGACGAATGACATTAAGTATATTAACAATGTAAATATCTCATTTCATGGTTTAAGTACTTTTCAAAAATCAAATCCATTCTAGTAGAATATCCCAAATATTTGTAAATCTGAGACTAAGCTTTTGATCCTTGTGAAATAGGCCCGGACACCACCAGACAGAGACCATGTCTTTATAAAAGCACACACGTTTATTGTTCACTAAACACAGTCCTGCACAGCACACTGTGCTCCCAGCACCAATCACCCCTAATACGGGCCTTTCTCTCACTGTCCGTGGGCCGCCTTTCCTCTCTTCACGGGATCTTCATCCTGCTCAAACTCCCGACTCTAGCTCCATGATTGTAGGGAGGTGGCCCCTTTTATTTCTACCCAGATGTACTCCAGATGCCTGATGACATCCTTCTGGCAGCACTTCATGGTGTGGCGGAAGTGCTGCTCTTGCACCCGGAAGCACTCCAGGTGTCCCTGGAAGGATCTTCCTCCATCTACCCAGCTGTGGCGGAAGTGAATGTTTTCCGGGCTCTCTGAGTCCTGGGGCGCCCCCTGGTGGTGGCCACGGGCCCCCAATGGGTTTGAGCCTCCTTGCTCCTCTCCCATGGTCCCCTCAAGATCCAAGGTGGTTGCCCCCTCATGGCCCGGGGGACGTATAAGCCACCTCCTGGTCCCCCAGCTTCCTGTGACATCTTCTTAAAGAAACATAGGAATATTCTATTCTAGCACTCACAACAGCACATTCTGCACAACTTTGATTTGACAATAACATCAAAGTCCATGAACCACAGGAATGTGCACCGTTCGATTAAAACAACATGTCTACAGTGAACACTCCATGTTATCATGTCAGGCTTAGTTTTGTTTGTGACAAAGCAGTACATTCAACGTGTCCCAAATAAGATGCACATGTTAGTGGATTTAAAAAGTTATTTTGTTTATTCCAGTTCCATTTTGAGCATTCTTTTACTTGGAGTTTTTATACATTTTTCTTTATCGATTCTAGTAAACAGACACTTGTTTTTGTTTTGTTTTTTTAATCACTGAGATTGATTGGTCTGTGGTGATTCTCCTTTTTTGATGGTTGAATATTTATGGGTCTGTTTTTTTGCTGCCAGTTTGATTTTCTCATTTGCCACCATTTTGGAGCTCCTGTCATTATGACAAAGGCTCAGATTTTTAGGTGTGTATCCTCTGAGATTGTAGCTCAATGCGTTGGGTTAAAAGGTCCCTCTGTAATTAGGTTTCTCATCCAATTTGCGGATTGAAATCCTTCTTCTAATTACTGTGTCAAACTCTTTTTGATAAACAAAATTTTGGTTATTGACTTGCTCTTGTTTGACTTTTGTCTCTCATTTTGGCTTTAACGCTCGTAGCATTTGATCACCCAGTATTGGCCGTTTTCTGCTTTCATTTGTTCTCTGGGCTTACTCTCAAACATAGTCTTGATGCAAACATTATACTGAGTACTTCCTGTTTTACAGCTTAGTGCATACCTGTAATATAAATTCAAGTTCACTGATCCAGAGACCACGCTCACTCTGTTTACCTTCCATTCCTTGGCTGTGAAGGTTGTTCTGACTGAAATTTCACTCTTATAATCAGGCCCTAAAGTAAACGTTGTTCATTCATTCATTCATTCAGGATTTGAATCAGAATTCACTTTATTGGCCAGGTACATTAATGTGTACACACACACACTAATGTGTACTAGGAATTTATCTTGATAGTATTGGTGCAACATACAAGGACAACACAGAATACAAAAGATAAATATAACAAGATAAAATTATAAAATATGATGCAACATACAAGGGCAGTACAAAAAAAAAAAATAAAGAGACAGTAGGATTAAAATGTCCAGGTATGCATAGATACTGAGTAGAAGTTTAGACCCAATTAGTAAGAATAACTGCATGTGAAAAAAAATTGGTTAGGTGATGTGTTGTTTTAACTTTCATTCCTCTAAGACATTTGCCAGAGGGAAATCTTTAGAACAGGTGATGCCCTGGAGAGTCGAATCAGCAATGATCTTTTCAGCCCCCTTCCTTACCCTGGACTCATATAGGACTTCAGTGTGCGGTATGTTACATCCTATGATCCATTCACAGGTTCTGATGATGAGTTGCAGATTGGCCTTACACTGAACAGATGCACGACCAAACCAGACAGTTATAGATGAGGTCAGAATGGACTCTATGATGGCTGTGTAGAAATGGACCAATATTGCTTGAGTGAGATTGCATTTCCCCAGCTAACACAAAAAGAACATTCTCTGATGGGCTTTCTTAATAATCAAAGTGATGTCATTGTCCCTCTTATGGTTTTGTGAAAGCACAGTGCCCAGAAACTTAAATCTTATCATCCCAATGGCTGAACCATATATAGCAAGTGATAGGTGAGCAGGTGTCTGTTTCCTGAAATCTATGATCTCCTCCAGAGTTTTTTTTTTTTAATGTTAAGGTCCAGATTATTACGGCTGAATCACAATGTCAGATTTTCCATCTTTTGTCTGTATATGGACTCATCATTGTTTGAAATGACGCCTATTAGTGTTATGTCATCTGCAAATTTAAGACGTTTGACAGACGAATAGCCAGAGGTACAGTCATTTGTATAAAGTGAGAAGAGTAGTCGAGAAAGGACACAACCCTGCAGTGCACAAGTACTACGGGTTAATGGGTCAGGCATGTATGTGCCCAACCACACATACTGTTTCCTACCTGTAAGAAAGTCTGTGATCCAATGGAAGATTGAACTGGACAGGTTGAACTGGGTGAGTTTCTTATCTAGGAGCCTCAAGATGATTGTGTTGAAAGAGCTAAAGTCCACAAACAAGATCCTCACATATAATTGAAACAGCGCTATGTGATTTAAGAACTTAAGAACTCCTGGCAGACCCTGCTATGGCCCTGATTGGAGGTCTGATAAGAGCACAGGGTTGCTGAGGACAAAATTTGGCCAGCGGGAGCTTTGAAAAGGGAAGTCGACAAGTCAGTAAAAGAAACCTGCTGTTTGTATCACCTGTGGATTATCTTCTTTATCCTGGACCATCGCACCTGTATGGATGTATGGACTGTCTTGTGCCTGCCTGTCATGTCAGTTGGTCTGTTTTTATATACTGTATTGCTTGAAGCAAGCTGTTCCTTGGATCATCATTTTTCTTCCTTCATTCCACATCATCTGTTGCCACTGCATTTGGACTGAGTTATGGACTTTGTCGTTAGTGTTTATTGTTAGGTGTTTATCGTGTTTATTGTTGTTGTCATATTAAACTATTTTGAGATTGATGATCAGTTGCTAGAGAGGGATTGTGTTTTTGGTTATTGTTTAATTATATATATTTTACCTTCTATTTTTTGATTAATATATTCAGTTTGATCAGTTAAGCCTTTTTTGTTTCTGTGTCTATTTGTGTGAATCGGGCCATGACTAGGTGCATTCCTGGGGACCCTACCAAAAAAGTAAATAAATCACCGTCCTTGCAGCGATGTCAATCTTAGCAACACTACACCCACTACATGCCCCTGGCTTATCAAGGTGTTGTTAAGTAAAGCTCAGACCTAAATTCACTGCATCACCCACAAACCTATTGGCTCTGTATGCAATTTGAAATGGGTCCAGGAAGTTGTCTGTAGCATTCTTGAGGTAATTCAGAATAAGCGTTCAAAGGTCTTCATTACCACAGGGGTGAAAGCTACTTGTATGTAGTCATTTAGGCCTGTGATCTTTGATTTTTTTTTTTGCTACTGGAATGATGGTGGAGGTCTTGAAGTAGGCAGGAACAGTGAACAGATCTAAAGATTGGTTGAAAATGTCTGCAAATACTGTAGACAACTGGTTTGCACAATGTCTGAAAGTGAAAGGGGAAACAATGTGCGGGCCTGCAGCTTTTTTAATATTTTACTTTTTGAATAAGCTGCGGACATTTTGTACAGTGATGACAGGAGGGGGAAGCTAAAAAGAGGGGAGTAGAGTAGTAAAAGTGAGACTGTCAGGTAGATGTACTGTATGTCCCATTGACTTTCAAAGCGACTGTAAAACTGATTTGACTGATTAGCCAGAGTGGGATCAGTAGAAATGTTTGATGTTTGTTTCTTGTAATTAGTGACATGTTTAAAGCCTCTCCAGACTGATGTGCCATTATTTGCAGACAATTGGTCCTGCTGCTTACCTGAATACTTTCTTTGCACAGCTTTGATACCTTGCTCCAATGTCTGTAGTACTAGGGTGTTGTACCGTGTTAGCCATTTTGAAAGCAGTGAAAAGTCAAGCAAAATGACACCTTTTATTGGCTAACTAAAAAAGATTACAATATGCAAGCTTTCGTGGCAACTCAGACCCCTTCTTCAGGCAGGATGTAACAGAAGGGGCCTACATTGCATATTGTAATCTTTTTAGTTAGCCAATAAAAGGTGTCATTTTGCTTGACTTCTCACTACATACCTTGCTCCAAGTAATACTTGGCTTTCCTGTACTCCTCATTATTGCCTAATTCATTCATTCATTCATTCATCCATCCTAACCTCTATCTTAATGGTTCCAGAGTCAAGTGGTAAATTAAACCCAAGGCGAAAATAAGCACATGATATTCCTGAGGTTTTTTCAAGAGAGAGTGAAATGTGGGACAGGAGTGTTGAACATATTAGTGACAGTAGTAGCAGTACTACTACTAGTAGGAGTATTGTCAAGTGTGCAGAGTACAGTAAAATTCTTACTTGCATGCAAGAACATCATGTCCCCACTCTCTGGTGCCATGACAAACAAGAGTCTATTAAAATGCATAACTTCTTTTTAATTAATAAAACACAAATCAGCTGTCCTCCTTATTTGTTCAGTTATGATCCCATTACCTGAAACTTTGTGGTAAAAACCTGAAAAGAACTCCAGTATACTTGGTGGAATACACCATTTGTGCATGGAAAGTTACACTTCAGGACATGTGATGCAAGCTGCCTGCTTTTCATTGTAAAAGTTCGACTGACATCTCAAGTTTTACAAAAGGACCTTGTGTTAGATAAGTGGGCAATCTACCCCTTTTGTTAAAAATGGACTGAAACCTGTGAAAGTCAAGAAAATAGAACTGTTAGGGTTTAATTTTCCTCTGGTTCATTATGACATCCTCATTATTTGGTTTAATAGAAATCACTGTCTTTATGTATTTGGAGCATTTCTTGATTCTAGTTTTGGTTTTAGGATGGCACACAGATGTGTCCTTCATCAATCGCACTGTGTACACAAATGGAATGGCATAGCTTGAATTAAATCTCATTGGTTAAGGTCACTAGCACAATGTTATCCGACCCTCCAATGAGTATCAACAAAAGGGCAGCTGTTGGCAGTGAAGGAGAAGGGAATGTGAATGGTAATGCTGGGAATTAAGAGCTTTTAATAAGTATTTATGTGATAAAAAATCAGATCACAGGATAGAGATTTTAAACATCATTTGAGTCAAATTACCAGCTTTGGCAAGTCAACGTTAGTCTTCCGGGCTTTGAATGGGAATTGTTGGATAAGATTCTATTTATAGATGTCTCTAAGGGAAAGACGACTACATAAAGTGGTGTTATTCAGTCCATGTCCTGGAGAACCACATTACCCACTATGCTACCACGAAGAAGAAGAGAAGGATCAGGAGGTGAAATATACTTTAAAGTCTAGCAGGGTTCATTAACCAGGAAAATCCAAAACAATCAGTCTTCAAGCCCAAGCATGTACCAAAATCAAAGTTGAAAGAAAATAAAAATTTAAGTCGTAACCAGAAACGCTTATAAACTAAATGCTCACGCCACTACTAAGGTTTTTATCCAGAAACCTACATTTTTTGATGTCATGTTGAAATTTCGGATGCCATGTTCTAATCATTTCCTGTCATTTGGTCGGAGCGCTGCAGTTACAGAAACAAAATGACGCTGCCCATAACAAAGCAAAATGGGGTCACAGGAGATTGGAAACCTATTTTAATGTTCTAAAATAAACTCTTAAATGAAAACCTGTTATCAAAATAAGATCCCACACTTTTCAAACTGCAACATAGAAAAGAAAATTGAGGAAAACGTTTGAAATAAATCTGTAAAAATGAAAATTTACAAAAATAAATAAATCATTACACTCAATAGAGCAGGGGTCCTCAGTTACAGTCCTGGAAAGCCACAGTGGCTGCAGGTTTTTGTTCCAACCAGTTTCGTAATTAGATGCTGGACATAGCAGATAATGAAACTTGATATGTTAAAGATTTAATTCTTCTAAGACAAATCTTGATCAAATTATAGTTTTTTCATTTTCAGAAAGCATTGTCCATACGATTTGTGGTCCAAACAGAATTGTACCTCTTGGTCCTTCTGTTTTCCCTCTCATTATTTCAAAACATTATATTAACACAAAAACATTGTATTAACACAGATACTTCATGATGCATATCCACAAGTTCAAATGGAAGAAAGTTAGATGGAGTGCTGGTGGTTCCTTTGTTATTATTAACTGATGATTGGTTAAGAAAACAGGCAACAATTAAAATTTTAATTCAGCTGTTTAAAATCGTAGCAAGCAAGTTTATAGTAAATAAATGGGTTCTGATTTGGAAATCAGTTAAAGGCAAACAACTGCAGAGACTGCAGGCCTCTAGGGTGTAACTACGGAGCCCTACACTAGAGGAAGGCTGAAATGAACTTTTAAGTGCTAAATAACGGTTTAAATTAAAATAATAACATTGCCAAATTTGGCCTAAATGTGTTCTTTATGTGATATTAGACTTAACCTTGTTTCATTTTTCTCCTGGGCAGCAGGGTACCAAATGAGAAAGACTCACCTCAGAGCATTTAAACCCTGATTCACGTCACACCTTGTCCCTTTACCATTGAGACTGTAAAAGTCATTCCATACAACATCAGGACTTGCAATTTCTACTACAAACAAAGTCAAGGATTTTATTTGAAAGTTGTAATTGTAACTTAAAGGTAAGGGATAGCACCATCCATCTATTTTTTTCCTATGTTTTGATTAGTTAGTGAAGGGTGACTTGCAAACAATTTAATCTTTTCGAATGACTCTTTTCAGGGAATCGCACAAATTGATTCAATGGTGGAGCAAAAAGCTAAGGCTGTAGAATTCAGGTGATGTCATCAATGATTTTCATCATTCTTGTTCATTTATGAATTTTTTGCTTTTAAACAGTGAATGTGAATGCTCACAGATCATTCTTTCTTTCATCATACAAGTACAATATAGTAAAATCTTTCTAGATGACAGAACACAGTAAAACAGTCGTACCGAGATTTGTATGCTAATATGTGAAAAAATACAGACGTTTTGGTGTTTTTATATAAATTTACCAATTAATAACTTTGCATAAATGGACTATTGCAATATTTATTTTTTATGTAATATACTATGCCCTGAAGAACCACTTTGTCCAGAAGAAGTCATCTATTGCACAATAAAAACACATTGATTTGATGTGATGAAGACCCTCTTGGAAGGAATATCTCCTCCACATGGAACTTTTAATTAACCAAATTAACTATATGTAATGGTGCTGCAAAACTGTTCTTTCGTAGTATGCTAAATACAACTCTTAATATACGAGGGATGTTCAAAAAGTTTCCGCACTTTTATATTTTTGTTGGAAACGGTGAAGGCGGGAGGAGTAGTAATTGGTCGTGTCTGAGAGTGTCATGTGACTAGTTCTGTCTGGCAAGTCGCCTGCCCTTGCAGTTTAGTATTAGAGTTGTCACCCTGTGGTGAATATGGCTGGGAAACTTATAAATTGCACCAAAGAGAAACAGCGTTCTGTCATACGCTTTTTGTGGGCAGAAGGCGTGCCGGGAGCACAGATTCATTTCCGCATGTGTGCTCAGTATGGGCATAAAGTTCTCTCTTGTTAGAGTAGTCTATGAGTGGATTAAAATGTTTGAAAATGGCCGCTCTAGTGTGATGGATGCAGAACGCTCCAGACGTCCAGCTACAGCCACGACTACAAGGAGTGAAGAAAGGACCCTGATGTGAAAGCAGCGATGCATCAGTGGCTACGCACTCAATGAAAAATATTTTTTGCTGATGGCATTAAAAAGTTGGTACAAAGCTGGGAAAATTGCACCACAAAGTAAGGTGACTATGTAGAAAAGTGATGTAATTTGTTTTTGAAATTCTTAATAAATATAGTTAAAAAAAATGCGGAAACTTTTGAACATCCCTCATATAATTTGTGTGCTTTATCTTAATGCATGTTTATTTTAGAATTATTTAAATAATGACTCTTAAACTATGCAACCAAGACTATAACCATGTTGTATAGCTCAAAAACTGATATTTTGTATTCAGAATGTTCTGTAGCTGAAACAGCCAGCTGGTACAAATGACCTCCTTAAATTAATAATATTTAATAAGGTAGTTTTTCAGATTGTTGAATTTTGGAAGTAGATAAAATTCTGGGGTATATGCAAAATAAACATAGGCAGGAATTATAAATTGTTATTAGAATGTATATGTTTACGTTTAGATAAAGTAATCAGTATGTGTATGTTTATAAGAATATATGAAACGGAGGCTTGGGACATTAAGATGAACATGTTTCATGTTCATTCAAATGCAGCTTAATTAGCAATCAACTACAGCATGGGAACTTATCGGTTGTCCCAAATTTTTGGCTGATGTAGTAGTTTGCATAAGGCAGTCAGTAAGACACTATAAAAGTAGGCACTAGTAGAGAGACATTGCAACTGCCAGGAAGAAACAAGACAACGTTTTGCTATTTACTGTCCCAACACTCACTAGCATCACAGCTGAAGAAGACAAAGACTATAAAAGCTAAAGCGGCCCCTGATATGCTGTGTGACTCTGATTTGAATCGTTCAGGTTGTATGTCTTGATAACTAACATTTATGCATGTTTTTTCTGCAAATAAATAAAAGTAATGACTAAAATAAAAGTCTGGGTATTGACTTATTGAAGTTGTCTGGCAGTTTACTGACACTCAGCAATAACCGATGTGTGGTAATATAAACCTGTGTTTGTCGATGGTAAGTTCTCTCAGAAGTAATAATTCAAGTGTAGCTCACTATGACCCGGCAAAGGAAGGCTTCCAAGCAAGCTCTTGGCATCAGTTAGATTGTGTATCCCATTTCAAAGGTAGCTAGCTATCTGAGAGGGGATAACTCAGCAGGAGCAGCCTTCACAGAGGCTCTTGGCTTTTGCTACGGTATTCTGGAGAGTAACTGTTTCGGGGGAACCAATCAGAAGATGGACTAACATATCTGCAAATCCCAGCAGGGATGCCCTGTGAGCGAGCAGCTTCTAGCCCCCGGTATCAAAACTGTCAAGTTATTTGTTGCTTTGTATTTGAGGTTGTCGGTGCTGATTAAATTAAGATAGGCAAGTATTGCAGGACGTACATCCGAATTGAGGTTAACAGTTTAGGCATTTCAGTTTTAGCTTGTACACCAATATAAAAAGAACCTCACAGGTTAAACTGCCTTTTGTGAGTAGTGTTTTACAATAAAACATTATAATTTTATCAAAGTTATATAATATAAAGACTAATTTGCAATATAAATCTAACTTTTTTCTCATGGCATATGTATTCATTTATTTTAGTAATTGCACAATCGACACTTTCCTTAAGTTTCATTTGATTGTTTTATTTTTTGTGATTGGTTAGAATTATAACTAAACTCATGTTTTGATTGAATGGTTATCTACGATAATACCTATTTTACACTTTCCGTATGCAATGCAGTAACAAAACACCAGCATTGAGTATGTTTATATTAAAATGTATTGTTTTCTGCAACATTTGCTATTGGATTTGTTTTAAATAGAATGAAGAAAGATGATATAAAGCTAATATATTTATTTTCCTCTATACATTCAACAAATTAAATTACAGTCACACAAAACTAAATCATACAATAAATATTACTCTAATTCGTAACAATTGTTTGTTTCAACCTAAATTGTTTATGTGGACCCTAACACAAAACTCATTGACTACACCCAGCAGATGCTGTTCACTGATTCCTTTGTGTTAGAAACTGAACCACTATCTGCAAATGAGTTGCACGATTCTTGTTCATTTGATTCTCAGACTAAATCATTACCTGTGAAGTCACTTCATTCTCAATCATTTGAATCTCAGATTACATCATTACCTGTGAATGAGTCATACAGTTCTCATTTATTTGATTTTTAAACTGAATTAAACCCATGACTCTTGGGTTTTTGCAAACTACACAGTAAATCAACAAAATAACACTTTACACTTAAACACTGTGTTAGCAATTGAAAGGTTTGCTCAGCACGTTGAGACAAAATGCAGCTACTTATTTACTTATTTTAATTGTGCACTTGTCACTATGTCGTCATGCGGGTACCTCCTCTGTTTAATAAATAATTTAACATTCACCATTTCATATATATGAATGATTATGTGTTTGTGATTCATCCAACATTATCCCAGCCCACCAAAAGATTTTTTTTTTTTCAGGTGCCAACCTAGATCCTGTTAATGAATCAAAAGAATATAATGAATCAAACTGTCATGACATAGGAGTCCCAAAGCATGTAAGTCTCTAAAATGGCCACTAGAGGGGAAAACCATTAAACCAAGCTAGTAACAGGGATAAACAAGTAACTTTACAACATAAAAAGGTTTATTTCCAAAAAATGCTCTGACATTAAAGAAAGCTCTGTGGAGCACAAAATGCACAATGGGGTCACCTGAAACAAAAGACAGTCCAGGCAAACAAGGGCCCAATATGGAATTCCAGAGCAAGGTGAAAAATGGGGCAAACAGGTTGAAAATCCAGTAATTCACAAAAGCACAGAAGAAGGCACAAGTAAATCCAGCAGTCTCACGTACATTTAAAATGAACTGCCAGGAACTGTGGCACACCCTCCAGATTTATAGGGCAGAGGGCATTTCCTGGTGATGATTGGCAGGTTACCCCAACTCTTTGGGACCACCCACAAAACCTCTTGGATTTAACACAGGCAGTTTACATACATAAACAAAAACAAAGAATAATGGACATAAACAACATACTGTAAGTCAAAGACTCAAAAATAAACAAAAGAGACATCAAACATGAATCTGAACCCCAGCTGAAACATGACACAAATGATCAATTCACTGAAAGTGGTGGTCTCAAAAAGTCAAATCAGTAAAAAGAAGTTTAAGTCCCATCACTAGTAATAGGAGTATTTTCATGAGTTCAGATTAGAGTGAAATTTTTACTATTGTGGTAAAAAATAGGTAGCAGACAGAAAAGGTTTTGGGGATGGCCACCCCATATACTGAAAAATCAGAAAATAAAGAAAACACGTCTTTACAAGGTGGAGTTCAAAACCAAACTAACAGAATGAGTCTGGGCTATAAATATGGTGGATTAGAAGAAGAGGTGGAGTTAGAGAACAGAAGCTGAAGTGGCAGGTGGATGGGTTCTGAGTTCTGGAAATGACGTCATCAAAATGTGCCGAAAGTGACATCATCAGTGGGTGAACTGGTGGTGATGTCACTGAGAGGAACAGCCTTCGGCTGGTCTGCAGAGGGACAAGAGAAGAATGGATCAGATGACAGCGCCAACCCCTGGTCTGGCTGAGAAATAACACTTCTTGAGCCTGTAATCTGTCTCCCATGCGCATGTGTGTGACACTTGTGTTTGGGGCTCTGAACTTCACCACTCTTTTTAGCTGTACAGTGATCCCTCGCTATATCGCGCTTCGCCTTTCGCGGCTTCACTGCATCGCGGATTTTATATGTAAGCATATTTAAATATATATCGCGGATTTTTTGCTGGTTCGCGGATTTCTGCAGACAATGGGTCTTTTAATTTCTGGTACATGCTTCCTCAGTTGGTTTGCCCAGTTGATTTCATACAAGGGACGCTAATGGCAGATGGCTGAGAAGCTAGATTGCTTACTTTTCTCTCTCTTGCGCTGACTTTCTCTGATCCTGACGTATGGGGATTGAGCAGGGGGGCTGTTCGCACACCTAGACGATACGGACGCTCGTCTAAAAATGCTGAAAGATTATCTTCACGTTGCTATCTTTTGTGCAGCTGCTTCTTGAAACGAAATGCTGCACGGCTTCGCATACTTAAAAGCTCGAAGGGCACGTATTGATTTTTGACTGAAAAACAAACTCTGTCTCTCTATCTCTCTCTCTCTGTCTCTCTCCCTGCTCCTGATGGAGGGGGTGTAAGCTGCCGCCTTCAACAGCTTTGTGCCGCGGTGCTTCGCATACTTAAAAGCCAAACAGCCCTATTGATTTGTTTGCTAGAGATTGTTTTCTCTATCTATGTGACATTCTGTGCTCCTGACATGCACTCCTTTGAAGAGGAAGATATGTTTGCATTCTTTTAATTGTGAGACAGAACTGTCATCTCTGTCTTGTCATGGAGCACAGTTTAAACTTTTGAAAAAGAGACAAATGTTTGTTTGCAGTGTTTGAATAACGTTCCTGTCTCTCTACAACCTCCTGTGTTTCTGCGCAAATCTGTGACCCAAGCATGACAATATAAAAATAACCATATAAACATATGGTTTCTACTTTGCGGATTTTCTTATTTCGCGGGTGGCTCTGGAACGCAACCCCCGCGATGGAGGAGGGATTACTGTAATTTGATTTTGGCCCATTTTATTCTGGTCTGTTGCCATGAACTTTTAATCTGGTTGCAGTCACATGATGGGAGTGATTTTACATGCTGCCTTTATGAAAGCCTGTTCTCTAGTGTTTCAGTGCTTATTGAATTCAGGCATTTAGTGCCTTTTGACCCTTGCTGTCATGTGTTTTAGAGTTTATTGTTTTTGTTAATTTTGAATGAATGCTCCTCATGTCTCCATGTTATTTCTTTTGGTTTCAATTGTAATTCTGTATTTGCGTACAATCTCCTTTTGTTACCACGTGATAGGAGAAAGTTGCATCATGTGATATCATCCCCCAGACAGCACGTAAGATCCCTCTAGCCTCTATGTTGATGTTTGAGGGTATGGTGGGTGAATTCTTTGCAACAGTTTAAAACCTAAATATATTTACATAGACAAATCTTTGCTTGTTAAATTTTGATGATGACTTGTGGCTAGCATTTTGAGCCTTGTTTGCAAGATTTAAAGTTATTCTGGCTTTGTACTTCTGCTTATTTTAAAGACTATTCTTTTGTTTCCCCCTGTTGTATTCAGTTCCATTTTCCAGTTCATTGCTTTTATTTCCCGAGCTGCCTGCTTATTACAGAAAGGTGTTATATTCATATCTCTCACTCTCCCTATATATATATATATATATCTAAAAGCCAGCGTCTGTCTGTCCACTTTTCTCGAGAAAATTACTTAACGGATTTAAATCATTTTTCTTTCTATAATTTGCTTGAACATTCCGGTTGATTTTGCGATTTCTCTCATTGTGTTATGTATCATAGTTCACTTGCAGGACCGATGTATTTGCGCAAATCCGAGAGACACACAGTGGGTCGAGGGGCAGGGCCCTCTTCATTCATGCGCCAGCGTCGGGGCGTTCCTTACCTCTGCTTAGCTAGCGAACAATAGAACTACTTAACGGATTTAGATTGGGTTTTTTTCTATTATTTGCTTGAATATTCCGGTTGATTTTGTGACTTCTGTCATCGCGCTAAGAATCATAGTTTGCTTGCAGGAGCGATATATTTGCACTAATCCGAGACAGAGGCTGCAGGCCGAGGGGAGGGGGAAGCGTGATGTCAGGAGTGGGGTCCTGGGCAGGGCCCTCCTCAATGTCCTGTTTCACTACTACCTGGGCAGTTCCATGGGAGATGGCTAGTCTATTACCTGTATATATTTACTCTCTTTACTGAAGACAAGTGAGCATAGCTCTTTCTGCTAGCTTGGTGACATAAGGCAATACAGCAAATAAACCTTCTTCACAAGTCCTCCAGTCCCAGACAAAGAGAAGCATTTCCAGGTGAATAGTGGAGGGGTGCTCACACACTTATCTTACAGTCCTCATAGCAGTCTACACTCTTGTGTACAACTATACACACATCTACTGGGCCAGTTTACAACTGTTAATGTCCAAGGAGAACATGTAAAATTCACACAGTACACAACAATGACAAAAATCTAAATAAATTAATACCTTGATTAGTGCATCCCCTGAGAGAAAAGCTCCTTTATAATTAAGTTGACTAAAATGAGCTACTGCGGTGGGTTGGCACCCTGCCCGGGATTGGTTCCTGCCTTGGGCCCTGTGTTGGCTGGGATTGGCTCCAGCAGACCCCTGTGACCCTGTGTTCGGATTCAGCGGGTTGGAAAATGGATGGATGGATAAAATGAGCTATGGCGTATGTGCAAATTCAAGCATCCCTTCACTAGAGAGCTGGGGTACTCACTGTGTACCTTCCTTACACAGAAAAGTCACCATCTCTCATTAATATTGTATGTGCCATAGAACATAACGTTATTACATGTGAATGCTTAGTTATTTCACATGTACTTTAGTTACATTAATATCGTTTAGAAAGCAATACATATAATTTTAATTTCCCACTATGTCATGAAAACATAAAGCAGTATCTTTAGAACATAAAATGCAGATTATAAAGCAGGTAGAGGGCAATGCTGTGTTTTGCGCTCACATTTTATCATGAGGATCTGTGGCGGTGCCTCGTGTGACATCATTATTACTGTGACTGTTTAAGAGGGAGGCACAGATTTGCCAGTTTACAAATATATTAAAAAAAAGACTAAAGAGTATGGGAGGGATCCGCAGTACGTAATTAGGGATACATTTAAAAGGTATTTAATCTTTCCACTTTTTTAGTTTCAATCTTGGTTAGTGTTTTAGGCTTTGACGTTTGTGCTATTTGACTTCCTGGTTCTGACCTCAGCCTGATTTTGACGATCCTTTGTTTTTTCCCTTTCAGTTTGTTCATTTCCTGCTCCCCAATAGATAATCTTTGTAAATGTTTTGTTTGTTTACAACGCTGGAGACATAAGACATGTCACAATCTCAAACTGGCCCCATCTTTGCAAGACAAAACAGACACAGCAAAGTACCCAGAAATCTTCTGCACTCTAATAGAGAACTGAGACTTGGGAAAAGAGTCATCTTTTGCCAAAACAGTGAGCCAAACCTAAAGCCAAAGCCACAATGAGGTGGCTGGGAAAAAATAAATCAATGCTTTGGTTTGGCCGTGTCGGTCAAGCTGACAAAGTGTGGCAGGAGCTGACAACTGTTTTTGTCCAGCATTTTTGTACCCTTTATGAGTGGTTTGCCTTTGTGTTATTACAGCTTCACATGCAAAAAAGGACCAGATGGATGCTTTCATTTCTGTAATCATGTCGTATGCTTTCAGCTCACTCTTTCATTTACAGGAACCTACATTCTGTTCTTACTTGTGAAGAGTCTGAAGAAAATCTAAGCAATAATTCTAAGTAAGACAAATATTATTTTACTGAGGTTGAGAGGGACAGCCGGGTCACCTCCTTAATGGATGGACAGGGGGAGAAGGTGTATGAAGGGCTGCTATTTGGCAGCCCCCCTGGGGTGTAATGGCGCCTCAGATTCCCACATGGCTGTATGGGAACTGGTATTTGTTGGCCTAGCCCTGTTGGGTTCCGGGCATGCGGCCAGTGGGTGCTGCAGGAACTGCTGAACCCTTTTATATTAAGCTCACGCCTTACCGAGACACTGGAAGTACCCCCGAGATTCTGAATACAAGGAGCTGCCTGCCTTCATTCAGGGAGCCAGAGTCGGGAGGGAGAGGACGACGCTTGCCTAAGGAGGAGTGGAGACAAAAGCATAGAGGGAAGGAGTGCTGTGTGCTTTGTTTATAGTGCTGAACTTATTGTACTCTGCTGCTTGTGGGAACAGTTTGGGAAACGTTTCCCACCTGTAAATAAAGCGTGTGTTGCTGGACTAGTGCCTGTGTCTGTGGTTGGGGAGCTGGCATGCTCCCTGGTAGTCACAAGGTGTAGTATTTCTGCAGCTGCATTCTAAGATGTTAATTGTGAAATTTAGACTCCCAGTAATTTATGCTAAACAAAGAAATGTAACTATTAGGAATATTTATGTGTAAAAAGTCATTGGGCAGTGTTTTGTTAATCATAAACAGTTGTTTCAACTTCATCACTATTATTTTAACGGAGTGCATATCAAGATGCAGCTAAAAGTTGGAGAAATTCTGATTTAAGGACTTAACGGAGACATCTTTGCTCTTGAGGACAGGTTTGCCTTCCTTTTCAGTTGAAGATCATCTCCAGTGTCCTGAATATGACGTAGTCAGACCCTTTGAATTTAAAGTTCTTTCCTATTGTTATAGCTCAGCCAGGGGTTCAAATTCATTTTGTATGTCGCTTTTGTTCATTCTTTTATTTATGTTGATTATGTGTATCGTTCAGTATTTTTGATTTTGTTTATGTGTATAAGTTGCCTTTGTTATGTTCCTTGTGTTTTGTGGGTGGTCCCCCCAAGAGGCGGGCCACCTGCCAATTACCACCAGGAACTGCCCTCTGCCCTATAAATCCAGAGGGTCTTCCGTTATTCAATGCAATAGGACGTTCGTTTTCTTACTGTGTTTTGTGAATTTTATCTGAGTTTCTGACTGTTTTGTTCTGTTTTTTGACTTTGCCGTTCACTTTGGATTGCCCTTACTGGAAACTTCTTTTTGTCTTCTGTGCTCTATGGACCTTAATGTACATACATAGCATTTTTGAGATAATAAATGTCCATCCATCCATCCTCTTCCGCTTATCCGAGGTCGGGTCGCGGGGGCAGCAGCTTGAGCAGAGATGCCCAGACTTCCCTCTCCCCGGCCACTTCTTCTAGCTCTTCCGGGGGAATCCCAAAGCATTCCCAGGCCAGCCGAGAGACATAGTCCCTCCAGCGTGTCCTGGGCCTTCCCCGGGGCCTCCTCCCGGTTAGACGTGCCCGGAACACCTCACCAGGGAGGCGTCCAGGAGGCATCCTGATCAGATGCCTGAGCCACCTCATCTGACTCCTCTCGATGCGGAGGAGCAGCGGCTCTACTCTGAGCCCCTCCCGGATGACTGAGCTTCTCACCCTATCTTTAAGGGAGAGCCCAGACACCCTGCGGAGGAAACTCATTTCAGCCGCTTGTATTCGCGATCTCGTTCTTTCGGTCACTACCCATAGCTCATGACCATAGGTGAGGGTAGGAACATAGATCGACTGGTAAATTGAGAGCTTCGCCTTGCGGCTCAGCTCCTTTTTCACCACGACAGACCGATGCAGAGCCCGCATTACTGCGGATGCCGCACTGATCCGCCTGTCGATCTCACGCTCCATTCTTCCCTCACTCGTGAACAAGACCCCGAGATACTTGAACTCCTCCACTTGGGGTAGGATCGCGCTACCAACCCTGAGAGGGCACTCCACCCTTTTCCGGCTTAGGACCATGGTCTCGGATTTGGAGGTGCTGATTCCCATCCCAGCCGCTTCACACTCGGCTGCAAACTGATCCAGAGAGAGCTGAAGATCACGGCCTGATGAAGCAAACAGGACAACATCATCTGCAAAAAGTAGTGACCCAATCCTGAGCCCTCCGGGCCTGGAGGTGGGGCTCGATGGCGAGCGCCTGGTGGCTGGGCCTGCACCCATGGGGCTCGGCAGGGCACACCCCGAAGAGGCAACGTGGGTCCCCCTTCCCATGGGCTCACCACCTATGGGAGGGGCCAAGGAGGTCGGGTGCAGTGTGAGTTGGGTGGTGGCCGAAGGCGGGGACCTTGGCGGTCCGATCCTCGGCTACAGAAGCTGGCTCTTGGGACGTGGAATGTCACCTCTCTGAAGGGGAAGGAGCCTGAGCTAGTGCGCGAAGTTGAGAGGTTCCGGCTAGATATAGTCGGACTCACCTCGACCCACAGTTTGGACTCTGGAACCAATCTCCTTGAGAGGGGCTGGACTATGTACCACTCTAGAGTTGCCTGCGGTGAGAGGCGCCGAGCTGGTGTGGGTATACTTATTGCCCCCCGACTTGGAGCCTGTACATTGGGGTTTACCCCAGTGGACGAGAGGGTAGCCTCCCTTCGCCTTCGGGTGGGGGGACGGGTTCTAACTGTTGTTTGTGCATATGCGCCGAACAGTAGTCTGGAGTACCCATCCTTTTTGGAATCCCTGGAGGAGGTGCTAGAGGGCATACCTTCTGGGGACTCCCTTGTTCTGCTGGGAGACTTCAATGCTCACGTGGGCAATGACAGTGAGACCTGGAAGGGCGTGATTGGGAGGAATGGCCCCCCCAATCTGAACCCGAGCGGTGTTTTGTTATTGGACTTCTGTGCTCGTCACAGATTGTCCATAACGAACACCATGTTCAACCATAGGGGTGTTCATATGTGCACTTGGCACCAGGACACCCTAGGCCTCAGTTCGATGATCGACTTTGTGGTCGTGTCATCAGACTTGCGGCCACGTCTTGGACACTCGCGTGAAGAGAGGGGCGGAGCTGTCAACTGATCACCACCTGGTGGTGAGTTGGCTTCGATGGTGGGGGAGGATGCCGGTCAGGCGTGGTAGGCCCAAACATGTTGTGAGGGTCTGCTGGGAACGTCTGGCAGAGCCCCCTGTCAGAAGTAGCTTCAACTCCCACCTCCGGCAGAACTTCGACCACATCCCAAGGGAGGTGGGGGACATTGAGTCCGAATGGGCCATGTTCCGTGCCTCTATTGTTGAGGCAGCTGACCGGAGCTGTGGCCGTAAGGTGGTCGGTGCCTGTCATGGCGGCAATCCCCGAACCCGCTGGTGGACACTGGCGGTGAAGGATGCCGTCAAGCTGAAGAAGGAGTCCTACAGGACCCTTTTGTCCTGTGGGACCCCGGAGGCAGCTGATAGGTACCGGCAGGCCAAGCGGAATGCGGCTTTGGTGGTTGCTGAGGCAAAAACTCGGGCGTGGGAGGAGTTTGGGGAGGCCATGGAGAATGACTTTTGGACGGCTTCGAGGAGATTCTGGTCCACCATCCGGCGTCTCAGGAAGGGGAAGCAGTGCAGTGTCAACACTGTATATGGTGGGGATGGTGCGCTGCTGACCTCGACTCGGGTCGGTGGGGGGAGTACTTCAAAGACCTCCTCAATCCCACTAACATGCCTTCCAATGAGGAAGCAGAGCCTGGGGACTCAGAGGTGGGCTCCCCCATCTCTGGGACTGAGGTCACCGAGGTGGTCAAAAAACTCCTTGGTGGCAGAGCCCCGGGGGTGGATGAGATACGTCCGGAGTTCCTCAAGGCTCTGGATGCTGTAGGACTGTCTTGGTTGACACGTCTCTGCAACATTGCATGGACATCAGGGATAGTGCCTCTGGATTGGCAGACTGGGATGGTGGTCCCCCTCTTTAAGAAAGGGGACCGGGGGGTGTGTTCCAACTACAGAGGGATCACAATCCTCAGCCTCCCTGGAAAAGTCTATTGAGGGGTCCTGGAGAGGAGGGTCCGTCGGGTAGTCGAGCCTCGGATTCAGGAGGAACAGTGTGGTTTTCGTCCTGGTCGCGGAACAGTGGACGAGCTCTATACCCTTAGCAGGATCCTGGAGGGTGCATGGGAGTTTACCCAACCAGTCTACATGTGTTTTGTGGACTTGGAAAAAGCATTCGACCGTGTCCCTCGGGGAATCCTGTGGGGGGTACTCCGAGAGTATGGGGTACCGGCCCCCCTGATAAGGGCTGTTCGGTCCCTGTACGATCGGTGCCAGAGCTTGGTCCGCATTGCAGGCAGTAAGTCGAACCCGTTTCCAGTGAGAGTTGGACTCCGCCAGGGCTGCCCTTTGTCACCGATTCTGTTCATAACTTTTATGGACAGAATTTCTAGGCGCAGCCAGAGCGTTGAGGGGGTCCGGTTTGGAGATAATAAATGTTTTATATTATAAAGATTCTACATAGCCATTATTGTATCTAGCCAGGGTTTTTTTATGGGCTCTTGCCCTCTAGTGAGCATTTTTGGAATTGCTTTTGGGGACTTGCATGCTTTGGGACTCCCGGTAGCAACACATGGAAGAGAGTAAGTTGTTTTTTTTTCAGTCAAATGTAAAATAGCTGACTTCAGTGGAGACATTTAAGGGTTCGAGATCTTGTCCAAGAGTAATTGCAGAGGAATCATGAATTTCATTGGTGGGCTTAGAGAGTGTGAAGTAGGAGCTGCATTTTCTGATGAAACTCAAGTCAACCAGTGCTCCTATTTTCAACAATAGCTTTAAATGAAGACCAAAATAGCTATAATTTCAGGTAAAATTGGCAGAAATTCATTTATCAGCACATGTGCTCATCTTTTTTACATGACAATGTGTGGAATTTAGAAATCTTACAATACTGCAGATCAAAGTCATTGGTCCTCCAGATTAACAGGAGCCAAACCTTTTGTTCTAGCAGCTGGTGAAGTTTCCTACAGGGCTACTTCTGGTGAAAGGTATACTAACTAAGCCTGAAGAGAGAAGACCCCATGTCAGATCCAGAGCATGCTGGAGGAATGATTGCTTAATACACAGCTGGCCTGGGAATCCCCTAGGTGGAGCTAAGATCGGATTCTGGAGAAAAGGAAGTGCATGTGCTTCAGCTTGTTGTCATGGCAACAATGGAAGTAAGCAGAAATGAAAATGAATGGAAGATGAGCCCCTTGGGAGTGCAATTCTAAAGCAAATGTAGCTGAGTCGTCATGGAACAACATCACAAAGACTGTTGTATCTTGAATTGTAAATCTCACCTTTTGAACCACATAAAACTAAAATTTAATTGCTTCAAAATATTTCTTATTATTTTTAGAACAGCTAACTGTCTTCATGTTGAGCTCCTTTCAGTTGTTGTTATACCTTGGAAAATATCCCCATCAGTTTATGCTAGACATACGAGGAATAGAAAGCATTTATATTCTTATTAATAGAACAACAAAAGTCTGGTATGGTATAACTCATCAGTTTGGGGTTTTGTGTGAATATGGGACATGATAGTCTAACAACATTAGGCATTAGGCAGAAGTCAGCCCTAATCTGGGCACCACTGCATTGCTGGGCACCCTCAAGCACACATCTACATTCAGTCCAACAGCTTAGAGCAGACAAGTCATCTGACAGGCTCATCTTTGGAATGCGGGAGGAAAGCAAGAGATCCAGTAGGACAACTTGTGGAGACACAAAGGGAAAGCAAATGCCACACAGAGCCCTGGGCTGTGATTTAAATGTAGTACCCAGGAGCCGTGTGCCAGCTGTGCCAAACTCTGTTACACCATGTCTGGTCCACTCTCCGGGAATGATGGCATTAACAACATGTATTGTCGGAAAAAGGAAACAGCAACATAAGAACAGAATATTTGGATATCGCTTTAGTTTAGGTTCTGCAAAAATGCCTCTCTTATTCGTATACTGTTATTTAACAGATCTTAACAAAAGCTTCTTTTGGTCTTAACAACACTTGCCAAGTATCAGTAAAGTGCTTATTCATCTCTGTGCAGTGAGGCATATTGAGAGCTTGGGATACTTTAGTACGTGTGAATATGAAGGAGTTGCATACTTATACTGAAGTATGTAACATCAACGGAAATATGTCTCACTCACGCCACCTCTGACCATTCCAAAGAGAAGTTTAGTAGTCCACATTGAATGGCATAGTCACTACTGTGGATGCAGATGTGGTACTCTGGTACGGATACTTAGGGGGGTCCACATCAGTGACAAGCTGGACTGGTCTAGTAACACAGAGGAACTATATAAGTAAGGGAAGAGCAGGCTGGTTTTTTTTTTTCGTTTTGGAGATTGCATTCCTTTAATTTGCGCAGTGACATCCTCTACATGTTTTGTAATTTTGCATTACAGTGGAATATGGAATAGCGTGCTGTGCTGGTAACATCACTTCAAGAGAGCCCCATTGAAACAAGAAGCTGATTAGGAAAATAAGAGCAGTTATCGGATGGACTATAGATAGCAGGAGGGGACAACATGAAGACAAAACTGATAGCCGTTCTCAAGGCTGGAATAAAACTGGGTGACAAAGTCCAAAAGGGCTCCACTCGCCGCCACATTAGGCACATGTGTATTCCCACACACTATGAGCATCACATATGTCAATAATACATTAGGTACAGAGATTAAAGTTTTAAAAAAGTATAAACCATACACTGGGACAACTTCATCATTCCTTTTTTGTTCATTAGTGTGTTACAAAGAATATTGCAAGCGAATTGATGAGCGCATAATCACATGAATAACAAATAAACATTTTTTAAAGTCATATGCCACTTTGTGGCAAAAGGTGACACGTAAATGAGTGTTTTGGGTTCTCATATTAGCACCAAATAAAATAAAGAACCAAGTTTGATGTTACTTGGTATACCTCGTCTCCAGCAGTGGCCTTGTTGTCCTTCCACATTGTTGCTCACACCCATGTCGGTGTTACAGGAGGCCACAGAATCAAATTGCATGCTGCTGGCAGCACACAGTGGGGGGCGATTTTAGTCTTTTCATGACTATCTTGAAGGTCATTCTCATTAGATTTAGCTGCTTGGTCAAATCACTATTTGGGTTATTTTTTTGAAAATGTCAATGATAGTTTGTAGCAAAGCACATCTTTTGCTTCTCTTTTTGTTTTCTTTTCTCTACATGTCTGGGCTTTTGTTTTAAATGACCATCCACATGATTTTTTTCTTTTTTGTGGCACAGAATCACATCAAATGTACAATCACATAAGAGTGACCAATGAGACTCCTGCTCTGATCATTCTTTGCTCACATCAACCAGCCAGCACTTTTAAAAGCTTTTCATTTAGGTCTAATTTGCTAGGTTTATATCGGGAAGACTGAAGTGGAATAGTGTGAGCGCTGGATAGTGGATTGCTGTGAGTTCCTGTACTAAAATAGTGATAGTATTGAAACATTAGACTTTTTCCCATCACAGGGACTTTGTTTTCAGGAACTAATGAGTTCAAATGCGATGAAGGCCGTGAGCCACTTGTGCTTCCTGGCCACTTTTGAGTGTTGCATTCCCACCACACAACAGGAACACAATACACAAAATATGTGACATGCAAAGAAGAGTGATATGGTGTGAAGTGAAGTGCATTCTGGAGGTCATGGGGACCACCGCACTTTATTGCTTTTCTATCTATCTATCTATCTATCTATCTATCTATCTATCTATCTATTCACAGCGCATCACTTTTTCCACATTTTGTTATGTTACAGCCTTATTCCAAAATGGATTAAATTCATTTTTTTCCTCAGAATTCTACACACAACACCCCATAATGACAACGTGAAAAAAGTTTGAGGTTTTTGCAAATTTATTAAAAATAAAAAACTGAGAAATCACATGTACATAAGTATTCACAGCCTTTGCTCAATACTTTGTCGATGCACCTTTGGCAGCAATTACAGCCTCAAGTCTTTTTGAATATGATGCCACAAGCTTGGCACACCTATCCTTGGCCAGTTTTGCCCATTCCTCTTTAAGGCACCTCTCAAGCTCCATCAGGTTGGATGGGAAGCGTCGGTGCACAGCCATTTTAAGATCTCTCCAGAGATGTTCAATCGGATTCAAGTCTGGGCTCTGGCTGGGCCACTCAAGGACATTCACAGAGTTGTCCTGAAGCCACTCCTTTGATATCTTGGCTGTGTGCTTAGGGTCGTTGTCCTGCTGAAAGATGAACCGTCGCCCCAGTCTGAGGTCAAGAGTGTTCTGGAGCAGGTTTTCATCCAGGATGTCTCTGTACATTGCTGCAGTCATCTTTCCCTTTATCCTGACTAGTCTCCAAGTCCCTGCCACTGAAAATCATCCCCACAGCATGATGCTGCCACCACCATGCTTCACTGTAGGGATGGTATTGGCCTGGTGATGAGCGGTGCCTGGTTTCCTCCAAACGTGACACCTGGCATTCACACCAAAGAGTTCAATCTTTGTCTCATCAGACCAGAGAATTTTCTTTCTCATAGTCTGAGAGTCCTTCAGGTGTCTTTTGGCAAACTCCAGGCGGGCTACCATGTGCCTTTTACTAAGGAGTGGCTTCCGTCTGGCCACTCTACCATACAGGCCTGATTGGTGGATTGCTGCAGAGATGGTTGTCCTTCTGGAAGGTTCTCCTCTCTCCACAGAGGTCCTCTGGAGCTCTGACAGAGTGACCATCGGGTTCTTGGTCACCTCCCTGACTAAGGCCCTTCTCCCCCGATACAGACAATTCCTTTGACTTCATGCTTGGTTTGTGCTCTGACATGAACTGTCAACTGTGGGACCTTATATAGACAGGTGTGTGCCTTTCCAAATCATGTCCAATCAACTGAATTTACCACAGGTGGACTCCAATTAAGCTGCAGAAACATCTCAAGGATGATCAGGGGAAACAGGATGCACCTGCCTCAAGTAAACTTTTTTCACGTTGTCATTATGGGGTGTTGTGTGTAGAATTCTAAAAAATGAATTTAATCCATTTTGGAATAAGGCTGTAACATAACAAAATGTGGAAAAAGTGATGTGCTGTGAATACTTTCTGGATGCACTCTATCTATCTATCTATCTATCTATCTATCTATCTATCTATCTATCTATCTATCTATCTATCTATCTATCTATCTATCATATAGTGCCTTATATGTCTAGCTACCTATCTATATAGAAAGGACTGGTCTGACAGCCTGACATGATGATCACCGCAGATGCTTTTTGCATTTTGTGTAAATGTCCCTAAAAGTGAAAGTGTATCCCTTTTCAAGTTTTTGTTATACCTCTTATATCTTTTCCTATTGCTAATTTTCTAATGAGACTGAAAGTTTCTGTCATACTGTTCCAGACATAATCACTACAAAACCGTTTCCAATTATGGAGAAAAAAACCTAAAAGAGGCAGACTTCAGGCCAGGGATGAAATACTTTTTAAGTGAGCAGGCTAAAGCAGTGTCTCCCAGGGTCACTGTCCATGTTTAGGTGGTCATTTCATCTCATGGTAAGGGAAGCACTAGTTGCCAGCAGTACATATTGTTGACCCTTAGGTGGCAGCAAGGATCCATTTAGGGAACTACTGAGGCTTTGCTTTTTACTGGAAAACACAAGCGACCTAGGAGTAGTCATTTTAACTGCATTACAGCTCTGGTGTGCAGAGACGTCCAGTGAACTTTAAGTGGCCACCTCCTGTCAAGGCTCAATTAGACTGAGGTTAAGAGGTTGAGATCTACAGCTGAGGGCAAGGGGAGCTAGAAATTGAGAGACAGAGAGTAATGGAAATGCAACAAAGTGGTCAGCACTCCTGCCTCACAGCTCCAGGGGCCTGCGTTTAAGTTCTGGCCGGCCACTGTGTGGGAGTTCTCGCATTCTACCAGTGTCCATGTGGGTTTTTTTCTGTTACGCTAATTTCCACCCACAGGTTAGGGAAATTGCCATTTTTGAATTATCCAGGTACAGTGCAGGTACTGTATTTGTGTGACATGCTGTTTTTTTCTTACTTTTTGCCAAAAATTTGCAAGATACACCCAAGCACTGCATAATCCTGTGGACAGATGGATTACTGAAGGATTCTGCCAGAATTGAAAAATGGCTGTACTGTATTTTCTTTTGTTTTGGGGAATATTATCTATCTATCTATCTATCTATCTATCTATCTATCTATCTATCTATCTATCTATCTATCTGGGATGCGATCATGATTTGTTTTCTGCCTTACATATGATGCTACAAGAATAAATTCTGGCCCTGATTATCCTGCTTTGAAATAAAACATTTGAAAACTGAATGTTTGTATAACTGAACATCAGGCCTGAAATAAGGGAAACAGTTTTTAGCCATTTAGAGTCACTAACAGCCTAGAAACATTCATTTGGACTGTTGGAGAAACCATACTGGAGTTACATTTCAGCATGCAGCATACACACAAACTATACAAAGAAGTACCTTTGTTGGGAAATGACGCAAGGACAGCACACTATTCCATTCTGTACCATTATGCTGCCCAAAACATGCTGTAGCTATTTCCATCCATCCTTCCATGCTCCAGATTAGCTGATTCCATTGTATGTCTTCTCTTGGCCTCATTGGTCACAAGGCAGGAATTCCACTCACCTGTACAGTCAGCACAATGCAGAGAATGGCTACAAACTCACACAGGGCCAGTTCAGAATAACTAGTTAGGCTGAAAATGTATCTTTGTAAAATAATAGTCATGTCACACTGAAGGCAAATTACCGTGTTACATACATTGCAAAAAACACAAAAATACATGTTGTGTTTTAACTTGCTGCTTTTCTATCTATCCATTTCATGTTTTCATTTTCTTTTGATTCTGTGTTTCAATCTTGAAAGATATTTTATACAATATACCAACAACCAGGCAGAAACCTGTTCATGTGTTACCACTAGTGTCATTCTCAGAGTATAATTATCCAATCTTTAAAAAAAAGCTCTTTATTTCTTTTGAGAGATTTACACAACAAATATTTGATACATATGTTATATATGCAGGTGTGCACACACACATATATAATTTAAATTATAAAGGAGAAACAATGTATTTAAATCCATAATTTCATATTAGTGTCACTGTAAAGCACTCCCTCTGTTTTTTGTCAGATAATGTGCTGTTTCTTTGGGAAATAACATAATACTCAGAAAAGACTAATGATTCAAGTAAATATAGCATTGTGTTAATTAAAAATATTTTTTTCAATTTGTCTTTAATAATAATTACTACAATAGGCAGGAAATTAAAGATATGCACAATACCCCATTTTTTTCTACTTCAATGCTACTTACTTTGACAGTATATGTTGTCTTAGCTGAGAGAAACTGTTAGTAATTTATCCCTATTAAAGATTAATTTTATAAATTCACATTTAATCACAATTTATTTATTTAAAATAGTACCATGATTTTTACATTTTTATCTTAACAAAAGTAAAACATATAGAACAAGTTGTGACCATCTGGTAACAAACACTTCACACTTGCCTGAAGTTGGCCTCTGACCTTCCCTCAGTTTTCTGAACCCATTCAATTCACTGGTAATACTAACTGCTGTAATAGCTCGATCTTTGTTTCAAACAGTTTGGATTTTTTGCGTCCCTGATCTCTTTTCTAGCATGCTTCTTCTGCATTTGAATTACCTAAACCATAAAAAGACTGTTTTTCAAGTAGATTGTGATTATTTGATTAAATAATATTATTACACTGGAATCAGTGGTCCAGACTGCATGTTTAGCTGCTGGTACAGCCTCCACACCAATGGTCTCTGTGGTAGAATAAGCAGGTTCAGAAAATGAAACACACACACACACACACACACAAACACAAGGGAAAGTCAATATGTATCCATACCTTTGTCATTTTTGTTTGGGTTGACTGTACTGCTTTCCCTGTCCAACTGGGAATATGGTGTGTCTGTGGTCACTGCAGTAAAGTTTTGAATTTGATCAATGACATTCTCTTTTTGTTTTATAGGAATAAACATGTCCACTCCACTCCACTCTCTGTTTGCACCAAAGATGAAGAGCAAGCAGTAACAGGCTTTTTAGGATTGATCATGTATCAGGGTCCAAAATTCTCATCAGTTCGTCAGAATCATGGTATAGATTTACTCAATGTTGTTGTCAGTAGTGAACGTGTATGGTTGTCCCACTCCTTCTTTGTGCTTAATACTTGTCTAGCCATATTTGAACTTCTCCATCCATTTGTAAACACTCTGTCACGGTAAAACACTATCTCTATATTGTGTAGAAAGCCTTCTATGGATTTCATCCTCTGGTACAGTTCACTACTTGCTGCTTTTCTGTTGTGCAAACAGAGAGTGGAGTGTCTATGTTTACTCTTAGTAAAAAAGAGATACTACTGATTGATCACGGCTGAAACTTTACCACTGTGACCAGAGATGCACGTTGTGTTTCCACTTGTGTGCAGAGAAGCAGTAAATTATCACAAGATTGCAGATAATTATTGATTCCCTCTTGTCATATATATATATATATATATATATATATATATATATATATATATATATATATATATACACACAGGGTGAGTTAAACTTATGTTAACATTTGAATGGCGGAAACAATTTATTTACAATACTTCATATGTGCAAGATGATTTACAGGAATGTCTCAACCTGTTCGCCATCATGTTCAGCACATGTACCATATGTGGCACATAAATTATCCACAAAAATTGCATATAAGTATATATATAGCAGTACCATTAGTGTTAACTATGACTTACCCTGTATATGTATACATATTGGGTGCTGGTCAGGAAAAAAATTAAACAAAGTTAAATTTAAAAATTATCTAAAGTATATGCATTGCTTCCAATATTTGTAAATGGTACATTAACAAGCTTAATCTTTTTTCCTTGAGCAGCCCCTCCATATAATATAAACATATATGTTTAAAATATGGTATGCCTACTAGAAAGTCCTCTTTTTTTCATAGAGTTTCTTCAATTCATTCTTGAATTTTACATTCTGTGCATATATTATTGTAGAGAGTCTAGCATTCAAGTGAGCGCCAGTAACACTATCACCTGCTTCAGCATATGTCATATAGAATAAAGTAATGAAAGGGAGGTTTTGTGGCTTATCATTACATATTTAAAGCTGATTTAACAATTAAATAAAATTACTCCATCCAGGATATAACAGTGTGCTATAAACTTATTCTCTTTTGACAAGTGTATCTTATTAAGGTTGTACAGTGACATAAAGTTAAAATTTTTACAATTACCTCCATTTAAGGTGTAATAAAGTGTTGATTTTCTTTGTTATTCATTATTTTACGACTTTAAAAGAAAAAATGGGAAATAGAATCTTTTAAAATCCAACCACACTCAAAACATTTACCTTTGACATTCAGGTTCACTAAAGGCTGTCAGCTTGGCTTTCTCTGACAGTCTGAAGAGGAGTTCTGAAGCCACCTTGACGGAGATATCCTCAGTAAACAATAGATTCCGAGCGTTTACGTTGGTCTCGTGCAACTGATTTCTGTTTTCATGCTCGACTAAAGTGCTGAAGTCTACTGCATGTGCACAGATCTGGGGTTCTTCATGGCTGCTTTCTTCCATTGGCTCAGCTTTTAACACATTCCTCTCTGCACTCACTTTCTTGTCCTCTTGTGGGCCCTCCATGGGTAGATGGAAGACAGCCTTGGCTTCACCATCATACTGAGGAAGACTGCTGCCGCTGGAACAAAGGTGATCTGCTGTTGATGATGTGTTTGCCCCTACAGCCATACACTGTAGGTCTTGGTTAGAAGACTGAGTCTTCTGAAATAAGAAATTCTGGGATTCATCATTTGCAGCAATATTATTTTTATTAGCTGCAACAATATTTAATAGAAGACCAGTTAGTCTGTTAGAAGCAACAGGCTCTTGAGCAGTGCAGTACTTAGGGCTGGGAGACACAGAAATGTCCATTTCTTCTGGCTCTTCTTTGACAACAACCTTTATTGGAAGATGATCAGTGGTGCCCTCGTTCAACCCACCATGAAGATCCATTGAGTCCTGACTCTGCAGCCTGACTACATGATTTTCCAGATGAAAAGCCTCCTCTGGTGTGTCTGTCATTGAGTCTTCCATTAAATCACACTCACTCTGGGAAGAATGTTGATGGCACTGCATATGTCGTTTGAGACTGAATTTCCGAGCAGTGAACGAGCACATCTCACACTGAAAGGTCTCCTCTCTATTTTGGTGCTCATGAAGCTTCATGTGTTTCTTCAGATTGTCTTTCCGGGAACATCGGAAAGGACATAGTGAGCAAATGTGTCCTTTCAGGCCAGTGTGCCTTCCCATGTGTCGTTTAAATGAACTCTTTGTTTTAATGATCAACCCACACTCAGAGCAATGATACATCTTCCCGTTTTCCTCAATGGAACAGACTTGGCTCATGGATTTGTCTACCACAGAGGCCAAAGACAGGTTAAGACTTGGAGTTTCTGAAAACGTTGTTGGTTCTTGTTTAATTTCAGATGATTGTGTGAGGTTCTGTGGTGAACTCACAAGAGATGTCTCTTCTGTCAGAAGGCTGCTTGGTGAAAGACTTCTTTCAGTAACTTTTTTGGACAGGGTAGCCAGGATTGAGCTAGCAGACAGAGAACTAAAAGGAGAATCAAAGCCATCAAAGTTGAAAGTCCGGTTATTGTTTTCTTCTGTAACTGGTTCTGCTGACGATGAGGATGAAGATGACAATGTCATCACAGTGTTTCTGTCATAAAGAGCTACACTGGTCGCTGTCTTCATTCTCTCAACAGCATTTCTCTGGGGGAAGTCATCATGAACTGGTCCAGTGTTACACTTTTCTAGGCCACCTGTCTTGAAGTTCAGTCTGGTCATAACTCTGCTGTTGTTTGGCGATGCAGTAGCAGATACCATACCAGTAGCACCTGAAGTCCTTGCGGTGATATTCAATTCTTGAACATGAGGGGAAGAGGATAATAGGGTGCCACCTCTACTCAGTGCCAAAGCACTTTTTTTGGGTCTTGAGGAGTCAGTTTGCAGGAGCCTCATACTGCCTGGTGAACCACTGAAAGCTTGGGTGTTGGGTTTCAAGAGGCCGGTGGTGGCATTATTGATGGCATTGTGTTCTGTGGAATATTCATTTGTAGACTCATGACCGTCCTGAAAACTGTTCAGCTTTTTGATCTCAAGTGGAGATTTATCAGACCTGTCCTGGTTGTCCTCATAAGAAGATTCTGATATGCTGTCTGAAACATTATATTCCACAAATGCCTCCTCCTCTGCTCTGAGCCTGGAGATTAGAGGATCCTGGCATGTGCTTTGGAGCATTTCCTCATGCTGAGCTGCCTTCTTAATGAAACTTGCTAGAGATGCTTTAGGGCTAATTTCTTTGTCATGTGGTTTGACAATTCCACTAAGAAAATTGTCCAGAATCAAAGGGTTACTCACATTGTGTGGCACACTTGAGTAAGCTCTCTGTAACAGTAGTGTTAAATCCCTTCCCAGATTGCCAAATCTTTCATCTTGCTTTTTGATGTGGTCGCAATGTTCATCGTGATGCTGTCCGTATATCAGGGTTAACACTCGCACCAGTTCATTAAAGTCCTGCGATTTATCACTAGGCAACTGAGTGAGCACTTGCACTGCCTCATCCTTAAGATGTAATGCTAACTGTAAGCCTTTCTCAGAGTAATCCAGTTTAGCCTGTGCTGCCGTCACCTCGAATTCTTCTAGGAAAGTAAACCAGTCTGTTTCCCCATTAAAAGTTGGCACCTGTAGATACTCCCTTCTTCTGTCTTTCTCAAACTCAGTGGGTGAACCTGGAACTGAAGATGCTTGGATGACCAGTGCTGGTGTGTTTTCTCTTTTGATGTCCTGCAACAAAGGTTCCAAGGTTCTCTCTGTCATTCGGGCAGTCCCTTGACCTTTGCAATGCGCTGGTGTGGCACTTAGAAGGTCAGCAGTTGGCTTCTCTGGTTGATCATCTGAAGTCATGGTTTGTCCACCTTTTTTGATAAGCAACACACCTTCTAACACCTTCAGTCTCTGCTCTAAGCTGTTCATGCTATTGGCCACAGCATCTAACCTGTCACTAATCATAGCGGCTGAGAGCTTGCTTACGGTCTGCCTTTGCTCTAATTCTTTCATGTCCTGTTTTAATAATACCTTTTCCACCAATGTATTGATTGTGCTCAAAATCCTCTCCTCAAAGGTATTCATCTTGTGAGACAGCTCCTTCTGATTACCCTCCAACTTGCTTTCAATTCTTGCTGCAAGTTCCCTTTGACTGTTCAGTAGCCTGCTTCCCAGGGACTCAATCAGACTAGTAATTAAGAAAAACTGCCCCCCTGACTCGTTTGCTGAAATTCCTTTGCATGAACTTTGCCCTTCTGTCTCATCGTCATCAATGATGACCACCATGTCTGATTTCTTATGGCTTCTGCTGCCTTGCATGTTGTTACCTATGGTCCCAGAGGGGTTTCGTCCCAGTGTTGGGCCTGATTTGTCTTACATATGTTGCACTGTAAAACTAGCAACTCCTCACTAATGGAAGCAACAACCCAAAACTGGCAATGACAAACTGGCAATAACCACAGCTGCCCCAAAAATTCTCATTTGAATTACATTTAACATGCAAGAAACGATTCACTACCTATTACAGTTTTACACAGTTAAACTTAATGGTCAGTGCAAACTACTTAATGATTAATGGTCAACTCACATGACAGGAGGAAAATACCTCATTCCCACAGATATTCCACTTAAGTCCAACTCTCTGCATATCCAAAGAAAATACAGTCCATTAACACTAAGGCTACAGCCAAACGCAGCATCTGAACAGCATCTCCCTTTCAGAAAGCTTCTGTCTCTCCACTTCAGGCATTCCTAAAGCTCAGCAAGGAAACACTGCACAATTATCTGAACATTACTAACAGACTGCCGATTTAAGAGGTGCCACCTTACTTACACACATCTTTCTTTGTGCCCAGCGCCTACATTTCCAAACATGTCCCTAGCTTTGCCAGCCACACCGCGCATTTTCTGCCTCTCTTCATCAGATCAGCTTTCTCTATCTTTTTCAGTTTCTGGCTTCTGTCCTTTTATGCAAATATCTTTGGCCTCTGAAATTTGAGCTGCACCTCCTGACCTTTTGCTCCATGGACATGTGACCTCCACCTCATGAATATGCTTGCATCACCATAGCAACCAAGCATATGGCCTGCAGCAAGCCAGGCTTCTTGTGCAGTTCCTGAGCCCCAGCGGCACGCTGAAATGTACATTTACAATAAGGTGTCTAGATTAAAATCGTATCTGGATCTTTATGTAGTACTAGGGTGTTGTACCGTGTTAGCCATTATGAATGTAGAGAAAAGCCAAGCAAAATGACACCTTTTATTGGCTAACTAGAAAGATTACAATATGCAAGCTTTCGAGGCAACTCAGGCCCCTTCTTCAGGTAAGAGGATCTTTATGAAAATTTAAAATGTGCTGCACACTCACAACATACTGTAAGAGGTAAAGTGTCATATCAGCTATGGAAACAGAATACGTTTATACACTTCACAGAAGCTTTCACAGTATGCTTACAACAAAATCAATTGTCTTTCTTAGGAAACATTAATTTAGTAGAAAATAAATAAACAAGGAAAGCAGTGATAACAAAAATCCACTTTCAAACTCGTGGAACATTATAACACATTAATTTAAGAAAAAAAGAAAACTTCCATTTTCTAATTAGATCATCAAAACCTGACAGCCAGCAGAAGCCACTTTGAAGCCAGTCACTGGTACAAGTAAAAGGCACCCACCAGACACTGAGACCTGCTCCAGATTCCAAAGTCTACTGTTCTGCAGAGCTGATCCCCATCCTGCCAAATCCATGCAGTATGTGCAGTTCTTTCTCATCTGAATCTTTCCCTGACTTACCCCTGGTCTTCTAGTATGATGGACACACCTTTGCCTTGCAGATGTAGTCACCCATACTGGACTCTTAAATCTGTTACTTTGACCAACAATCTTGACCCCGGCCCCTGGCTCCCCTTTCACATCTCAAGCAAAACAATCCAGCTGTTTGAATGTGACTGCTCACTTCTCCATAGTCTTTCTCTGTTTTGGCTTTCCCACAACCTCCCCTCAACCCAACCCCCCCCATTCACCCACCCCTCGTTTTTTTGCTGAATGCCTTCCTCCTGTGCTTCTTGCTAAAGGGTAAACAAGTGAGGTCACCTCACAGTGATAACCTTTTGGCCTCCTCACATGTGATCTACACCTGCTGACTGTTTGGCCTGCTGACATGTGATCCCTTCTGCATGACAACCACTGCCTTCTTCTTAGCAACCAAGAACAGCTTCTGACCTGAAATTACCTAAGGAAGAAGTAAAAACACCACACTGCTACATTTTCAGGCCAGTAGAATTACATGTGCAGCCTCATTGGAGTAAATGTGCAAACATGCTGTGTGTAAAAATGCAACAGTTATACAAAAACACACATGAAAACAGGCTTAGCAACGCTTGGGCGTCCCTGGTCAAACTGCACGTTGTAATGAATGTTTAAGTACAAGAAAGCCCACCTAATATCTAGGAGAAAGTAGGGTGAAATGACACCTTTTATTGGCTAACTAAATAGATTACAAATGCAAGCTTTTGAGGCAGCTAAGGCCTCTTCATCAGGCAAGATGTAACAAAGAAATTGAAAAATACTCCAGCTTATATTGGGACAGCAAAGTGATTTTTTCTTTCATCTTAACAATCTTTTTGTTCAAATGTTAGCAAAATTAATAAACCTTAGATGAATTAACCCTGAAAGAAGAGAACAATGAACTAATAAAATGTAAAGATAACCATCACTAGAGAAAGTCCTGTAAGGTTCTTTTTGAAGTGCATTGTCTGTAAGATAGGCCACTGATGTAGTCAGCTGGTCAATCAGTCTGTTAGTCCACATATCTGGTCATAAAACTCTTGTCTCTATTCAGACCATTTTGTAGAATATTGAATTTAAGCAGGCGGCACGGTGGCGCAGTGGGTAACGCTGCTGCCTCGCAGTTAGGAGACCCGGGTCCTCTCTGTGCGGAGTTTGCATGTTCTCCCCGTGTCTGCGTGGGTTTCCTCCCACAGTCCAAAGACATGCAGGTTAGGTGCATTGGCGATCCTAAATTGTCCCTAGTGTGTGTGTGTGTGTGCCTTGCGGTGGGCTGGCGCCCTGCCTGGGGTTTGTTTCCTGCCTTGTGCCCTGTGTTCGCTGGGATTGGCTCCAGCAGACACCTGTGACCCTGTAGTTAGGATACAGCGGGTTGGATAATGGATGGATGGATTAATTTAAGCATAAATTTGTATTCCCATTCTCTCTACTCCTGTTGGGTCTTGAAATTACCCATAAGCACAGTGACCCTCAGATCCTTTATGCTGTGGCCATTATTGTTAAAGTGTGCTGCCACCAGAAGATCAACACTGTTCTGATTAATATGAAATCAAATTACAAACTTAAAATGCCAACCATTTCTGCACATTGTCATGTTGGGTAATGATTGTAGCTGACACAAAATCCAGTTCAATTCAATTCAATTCTTTATTGTCATGTGTACAAGTACAAGTACCATCCATCCATCCATTTTCCAACCCTCTGAATCCAAACACAGGGTCACGGGGGTCTGCTGGAGCCAATCCCAGCCAACACAGGGCACAAGGCAGGAACCAACCCACCGCAGGACACACACAAACACACCCACACACCAAGCACACACTAGGGCCAATTTAGAATCGCCAATCCACCTAACCTGCATGTGCCCCCGCAGACAGTGAACATAGACAAAAAACACACAATAAATAAAAGTATATAAATAAGTAAATAAATAAAACCAGAATCCTAGGAATACTGTAAATAGAGACAGTGGCAGAAGTATATGTGCAGGTAGCAGTGGAGGTGACACAAGGTTACCGATTGTTCATGAGTCAGTTTGCAGTTGGGTAAAAACTGTTCCTGAACCTGGAGGTGTACATCCGAATGGAGTTTAGTCGCTTCCCAGATGGGAGGAGGGTGAAAACTGACAGTGCAGGGTGGCTGGGGTCCCGCCTGATACGGTTCACTTTCCTGAGACAGCGTGTAGTGTGGATGTCATGGATCGCAGGAAGCTGTGTGCCCGTGATCTGCTGTGCTGTATTCACCACATGCTGCAGAGCTCTGCAGTCCTGAACTGAGTAGTTGCTGTACCAGGATGTGATGCATCCTGTCAAGATGGATTGCACAGTATTCAGGGTTGTGGGAGACATCCGGGCTTTACTCAGTCTCCTGAGGAAGCAGAGGCGTTGTTGAGCTTTCTTGACTACTGCTGCAGTGTGACTTGACCATTTAAGGTCATCAGTGAGGGTGACTCTGAGGAACCTAAAGCTGCTGACCTGCTCCACAGCCTCACCTCCAATGTAGATGGGGCTGTGCTCTGTTGCCTGTTTGTGGAAATCCACAATCATCTCCTTAGTTTTGCAAACGTTGAGGGTGAGGTTGTTGTCCTGACACCATTCTGCCAGGAGTCTGACCTCCTCCCTGTAGGCCGTCTCATCGTCCTTTCTGATCAGACCTATTACAGTGGTGTCGTCAGCAAACTTGAGACTGGTGTTAGAGCTGTACTTAGCTATGCAGTCATGGGTGTAGAGAAAGTAAAGCAGGGGGCTCAGCATTATGCCCTTCGGGGTGCCAGTGTTGATGGTGATGATGGAGGAGGTTTTTCCACCAATACGCACTTGCTGAGGTCTGCTGGTCAGGAAGTTCAGTACCCAGTTGCACAGTGAAGAGCTAAGCCCCAGATCCTGGAGTTTAGCGATGAGCTGGGTTGGAATTGCGGTGTTAAATGCAGAGCTGTAGTCCATAAACAGCAGCCTGGCATACCAGTTCTTGTTCTCCAGATGAGACAGGGTGGTGTGAAGTGTTATGGAGATGGCATCCTCAGTGGACCTGTTGCAACGGTAGGCAAACTGGAGGGGGTCCAGACTGTCAGGGATGATGTCCTTGGTGTGTTAAAGTTACTTCATCAGAAATCATCAGACCCTCTTATACTTATCTGGACTTCATTTTTTTTTTATTCTTTTTTTAACAACCTTTTTCTTGACCCCTACGAACAATACAGGTAGAATTTTGGGGGTTTTAGAGGTCAAAGAATTTAATGGTCTATATCATGTTTATCAAGTGTCTCAGAGTAGGAAAACAGTCGTAACTATTTCAAAAATACTAGAGTAACACAAATTTGGTCCAACACAAGCATTTTTTCAAGTTTCCTAATTTTGGAAGCTACTCCAGAAGTGAATCTACTCCATCGGGGCCTTGAGCAAGGCCCTTAACCTGCAATTGCTTCGTCCTGGGTATAATGTGGCAGGATTGGCTCTATAGCCATAAAAACCTCACACTGTTCCAATGTGTTGCTGAGGTGTCGCCTGCTGCACTTGGTCCCAATCCAGGTGGTTTGTCGTGTGGTGGGCATGCTCCCAACCTCTCTCTCTGTCTCTCTCTCCTAACTTCATGAGGATTTAGGTGAGCACATGAGATGTTCTAACTCGCTGTCAGAGGATGGCATTCAGACAGATATCAGGCATGCACATCGCAGGAAAGGCTGAATGTTTCAGAAACACTGGGCAACAATGAACTTGTAAAAAGCAGGGCCGGATTAAGACGAAATTGGGCCTGATGCTGCAGTGCAAAAAAGGCCTATTTTTTCTCACCATTGGTGCATGTGCATTCGACACTCACCGTACATGTGCACTCAGACCGACCAAGGAGCCTTAATTGCATGCGATACAACCAGCCAGCCTTTATTGAACATGAATAATAATAACGATGTAGTATCGTAACAACTCGAGGTTAACATCAAACTATATAACATCAACATTCAATAGCAATTGTCTGAAAAGTGCACTTAATGCAGAAAAGGCTAAACCAGATCAACTTAACCTAGGCATATTGTCACCCTAACTACTGCACTAGTGCTGCTTACTTATATTGCTGTTTTTCGAGCCTTAGCAAGTGCGAATTCTTCGATCGTGTCAGTGAAGTCAAGGCTGCGCAGCAGCTCATGCTCAATGCTCATAAGTGCCAGCATGCTTAGCCTTTCCTGCCCCATTGAGGACCGCAGCTGTAATCTCATAATAGACCAGAATCCTGTCAAGGATTTTAAAAATTCTAAACATCCATGCCGGGCCCGTGGTCCGGCTTTTAGTTTTACCTTTACAGATAACCATTTAAATAGCCATCGATTTTTACTGTACAACTAACTTTCAAGGTGAAAAATTTACTACGTGGCACTTACCGAACAATAATAAAGTGTCAAGAATCCCAAAGATATTGCAAAAAACACAGCTAAATTACTAAGTAAACTGTTTAATGTAAAATTGATAGCATTAACTTGAAATCTTCGGTTAACAATAAACACAACGACGTTATAGTTACATCACAGCACAAAGAACAATAGTAACTGTATAATAAGTAACGCTGTGTCTGGGCGTCCGAAAGTCGGACTCCAAATTTCATTCGAAGAATTATTTTGAGGTTAATATAGCAAAGGAAAACTGTTCAGCTTCCGGAAAATTCTCGGCTGTTTTCATCTGGGCCTATTTCAGAAATGGGCCTAATGCTGAAGCATCAATAGCACCCACCTTAATCCGGCCATGGTAAAAAGATATCGATTTGGCAGAGATGGACTAATATTCGTGACAAATCTTGTATTTTATGTGATTGCTCCATCTACACAGAGAAGCCATGTGATGTTTTTTAGTTAAAGCGTTGGTAATGTTACATGTAAAATTTAGCTTGTGGTCAGCTCAGGTTGGATGGTTTGGAGACAAATTCAGAGAGGCGTGATTGCGTTGGTTTGGCCATGTGCAGGGGAGAGATGCTGAGTATATTGGGAGAAGGACATTAAGGATGGAGCTGCCAGGCAAGAGGAAAAGAGAAAGACCTAAGAGAAGGTTTATGGATGTGGTGAGAGGGGACATGAAGGTGATGGGTGTAACAGAGCAAGAAGCAAGGGACAAGAAGATATGGAACAAGATGATCAGCTGTGGCAACTACTAACAGGAGCAGCCAAAAGAAAAAGAATAGCAATGTCAGAACACATTTCTTGATTTTTGCAACAAACTTGGAACACTTAGAATGTTTTAGGTAGTACACAGATTTATATATTTCTCCATGACTCCACATAAGGTGATGTTAAAGCCAGTTGCATTTTGCAAATTGATGTGCAGGCAAGTGATATCACACACTGGAACATCCGTGTTACACCTTATGAACCCAGGAAGTTTCAAGAAGGCAGCACTGGATAAATAGAGCCTCACAGAGGGTAAGGGGGATCATGGAGACAGACATGGCACCCAACTCTGGAATGCAATCAGAAACACTGGAAGAGTGAATACAGCTTCACTAATAGTACAGGAATAGACATGGCTGGCTTCAATATCCATTACTTTATGAGGCACTTCCCATTGCTATAATAGCAGGTAAGTGATTCTTCAGGAAGTTCTACTGTGTTATTATTATTATTATTATTATTATTATTATTATTATTATTATTATTATTGTGAATCTTTAGCATTAATATCAGAAAACTACAAAATGTCATCAAGAGTACTACTTTGCAGCTCGGGGTGCCGTAAAATCGAGACATCATTCATAGTTAAACGTGGCTTCCTGCTCCTTGCTAGGATTAGGATGCTTCATAGCTACAGTAGTTCTCATGTCCTACTCTGAGCAGAACAAATTCTTACCCTAATCTGTCTTTTAATTACTAGCAGGGATAATGGATGGATGGATGGAGAACTTGGGGGTTGGTGACAGGATTGGCACTCCAGCCACTGTAAAAAAAAACTCACACTGTTCCATTCCATTCAAACTAGTACGATGATGAGGTGTCACCCATTTCACGGCTGCGCTCGGGTCCTAATTTGGGATCCCGAGGTGGTTCATGGTGTGGTGGGTGTGGCAACGTGCTGTATCAGAGCATGCTCCCAACCTAGGAGTAATTCAAAGATGCTTGATAAATATGGGCACTGGTTTGTTTTTTTGATTTAGGATATTTTTGAAGATGTTCATTTTGAAATATGCCTTCCCAAGATGCCATTTTGTTTGCTGTTTGTAGATAGATAGATAGATAGATAGATAGATAGATAGATAGATAGATAGATAGATAGATAGATAGATAGATAGATAGATAGATAGATAGATAGATAGATAGATAGATAGATAGATACTTTATTAATCCCAAGGGGAAATTCACATACTCCAGCAGCAGCATACTGATAAAGAACAGGGTTTTCAGGCTGTTGCTGGGCAAGACATCCAGGGGTGTGTGATGAGTGATGTAATTATTTCCTCCAGACATGACACTACTCTTGGTTTGAGCCCACCAGAGAATTTTGTTTTTCAGTCTCCATGAGTCTTTCATTAAGGAGAGGCTACTGCCTGACCACCCTGTCATAAAGCTCATATCAGTGGAGTGTTGCAGTAATGGTTGTTTTTCAAGTCACATAAGTTCTCTGGAGTTCTTGGTTACCTCTCTTACCATGGCCCGTCTCCCATGATTGCTCACCATGATTGCCAGGTCACCAGCTCTAGAAAGAGTTGTGGTTGCTCCAAACTTCTTTAAGAATTATGATGACAACTGTTCTCTTGAGAACTATCAATGCTGTAAGAATTTTTGTAGTATTCCAAGATCTGAACATAACAAAGTTTGAAAAGAGTGAAGGTCTCTGAATACCTCCTGAATCTGTTGTATATATAAAACACACATTAAAGGGGGTCTTTGAGAAAACTAATGGTCATTGCAGGCTGTATGGAATGTGTTTTGAATATTGATGAAGCAGGAATCTTCCAAAAAGTATACTGTGTTAATAATAATAATAATAATTCTTTGCATTTATATAGCGCTTTTTCTCACTACTCAAAGCGCTCAGCAATTGCAGGTTAAGGGCCTTGCTCAAGGACCCAACAGAGCAGAGTCCCTATTGGCATTTACGGGATTCGAACCATTTGTGTTTGTGAAACAATAACTTTAGCTTGCAAAATGCCAAACTTATCCTTTAACATAACTGTGAATTTGCCTTTATTTGTCTGTAGGTGTGTATACTTGGTTGGCACTATGGTGCATTGGTTATTTACAGAGACCTGGATTAATTTCTGCTTAAAGTCTGCATGTAATGATGGCTGACCACTCTAAACTGGTCTGATGTGAGAGTGGCCAGTGATGGACTACCATTCCATCCAGACCTTGTATTTGATGCTGACATCACAGGCTACGGCTCCTCACGTCCCTACAAAGAAAAAAGAGTAGTCAGAAAAATCAATTATATAAAAGGTGCAGTAGGTCAAAAATCCAGGCAACTAGTAAGTAAGCTTCAGGAAATTCATCCATTTTCTGAATCTGCTTTATCAAGTACAAGTTTGCACTGATTAGACACAAAAGGCACAAAATATGCCTAAAACCTGTATAATGTTTCCTCCATATTGAATTTCAGCTCCCTTTTCTCTTTCCTTTATTATTGCAGTTTATGTTGCCCTCAGGCCCCCTGTTCTCAGACTGTTGCTCCCACCACTGTCTTTTCAATGTGAAAAATGGAGGGAGTTAATTGGAATGGAATGTAGCCGGGTTTATGTGTGTGTATGTGTGTGTGTGTTTGACATCTGTGTCACTGAAGAGTTCCTAAGGGATTTCAGATGTTGCCGTGACCCCTGCGCCACATCGGGCACCAATCGGTGACCTTTGAACTGCAACATTCCAGGCCTTATTTAGCCATTGAGTTTCATCAGAAATTGTTGGACAGTTCTACAATTAAATTTGAAAAATGTCTAGCTGAGGTGGGAAAAACAGCTTGAAAATTTGTGAACCCCCATTGTACTTCTTTAGGTGGTACACTTTAAAAGGGATAGTCTTCTTTAATAAAGAGAAAGCTTTATTTTTTTTTTTAAGAAAGGTTCATATTCCCACATTCTGTGTATTCTTTAGCAGAACTGATGCATCCTCCGTCCATCTCTTCAAGGCTACTCGTCCCGTCAATCTGCAATTATTTTAAGAGTTTCTCTTCCATTGACACCCATTTAAGTATATGAGACATGCTATTAAATGTTAAATTTGTGATTAGCAATTTCTGTTTTTACTAATAATCTCAGTGCTGCTTTGAATTTGACAATAGCTAAACTCTCCTTCGTTGATGGGAGTAATCTGGCAGCAAATCACAGTAAATCTATATATAAAATGCTAAGGTCTTTCCGTCTGTCATATAATTATTGGCAGACTACTGGGACTAGAACTTTGGTCTGGAAAGCTTATGACCTGATACATTCTGGAAAATTCAAAAAAATGTAGGTAGCAGCAACCTAGCCAAAATGACCTGTATTCGTGAGTCAATAATGGCAAAGTGCACATAAAATCAAGTGATGTGGCGGAAAGAAAATGAAGAGCAACAACATTTTTTGAGTGTCAAGCAAATAAATTGCAGAGGCCAATTATGTGAGTAAGAACGCCATAACAGGAAGAAGTAGAATAAGAGCAGCACCATCTGCTGAGTGTTAAGTGTGGTGTACAGGATGCAAGGACAACAAAGATGGAGAAATGCAAACTGACAATGGCACTGTTGTAGCTGTTGCTTATATCTGGCCATTTGTTGGGTCATACAACCCTCTCCCATAAGAAGACAAGACAAAGAAAGACACTAACAAGCAATGAGTAATCCTACAGACCATATGCTCTTAAATTATGGGTTGCGACCCATTTTGGGTTGCGTGTTGTCCTGGTTTGGGTTGTGCAGTGTCACAATAGTACAGTGGAACCTCGGTTTGCGAGTAACTTGGTTTACGAGTGTTTTGCAAGACGAGCAAAAATTTTTAATAAATTTTCACTTGATAAATGAGCAAGGTCTTGCAGTACGAGTAGTACGTATACGCTTTGTCTGCTGAGCGTCATGTGATCAAAACTGAGCTGATGGTTCTTCTCTCTCTCTCGCTGTAGGATTGTGGGCAATCGTCTTCTATTCTCCGTCTGAGTCCGCGTGCCTCACTCATATAGTCAACATCCGTACGAGCGTATACTGCTTACTACAACAGTAGCATTGTGACTGTGTGTGCGTGTGCGTGCGTGTGTGTGTGTGTGTGTGTGTGTGTGTGTGCGCTGTGACGTGCGAGTCCCCGTCTTGCACCCTAAAACATGAAGCTGAGTCTCAGTACTTTAGCAACACCAGCTTTATTCAGCTTGAAACAGCGAGGTTATTTATTGTAGCGGGACCTGCCGCTCTCCTATACACAGGCACAGCAGTCAGGCAGGGCCCTGTGCATTTATAATGTTCCTTGTTCCTTGTATCACCCATTGACGGCAGGCGCTTATAGCATGTCTGCGATCTTTTCGGATTCGCTTTTACGGCAAACTGCTACAGCGCTGGGAGACTGCAATTGCTTTGGGATGCTCTTCCGAGTGTCGTCCCGTTGGGTGAATTCCCACAACAGTTTAGAAACTCACTCACACCAGCCAGGATTCTTATCAAAGGTAAAGTGCAGGTTAATTTGTTTTATGTATTTTTACTTTATATTTTGTATTAATCATTTTTATATGAATAGTTTTGGGTTGTGGAACAAATCATCTGAGTTTCCATTATTTCTTATGGGGAAATTCACTTTGATATACGTGTGCTTTGGACTACGAGCACGTTTCCAGAACGAATTATGCTCGCAAACCGAGGTTCCACTGTACTTAAAGAGAATGGGTTGCATACTTGGGCAATGGGTCTTGAGATGGGTCACCATGGATGTTTAAAGCAAATGCCCTTGTTTTGTTACAATCTAAGTCAGTGATTCTCCAAGGGGGTGCAAAGGGACAATGGTTGTCAGTGATTCTGGGTCTCAAAGACACAAAAAATACAAAATTTGGTTGCAAGAAAAATAGTTTAAGAACCCCTGCAATAGACCAATTGAGCGGCAGGCAAACATGATGGCTCATAGGCATGCAAGTTAAGCTGACAGAAGTCGTTGTAGAAGCGCCAGCATCCATCTGGCTTGGGTACGACAATGATTGGGCTCGACCAGGAGCTATGACATTCCTCAATAACCCACAATCGTAGCATCCTCTTGAACTCTTCATTGGCCTTCATGATGATGTCAGGGGACGTCACTATTTCCCAAACTGCTGCAATGGCCACACTTAACTCCTGCTGCTGGCGGGGGTACAGAGTACCTCTGAAGTTCAGTTTCCCTGCGTCCAACAGAGCAGTAAATGGTGCAGACCTGGCCTCCTCCTTACACTCCTTCCAAGGCTTCAGCAAGTTCACATGGTAAACTCATTCCTGCGGGCGCCAGTTGGGTTGAATCAAGAGGTAATCCACCAATTTCTTTCTTTCTTTCAACTCAAAGGGCTCTTGCCAGTGGGAGAGGAATTTAGAGAGGGATGTGGGGACCAACACCATGATCCTATCCCGAGATGGAGTTCCTGAAGCATGGTGTCATGGTTGTACAGGCAGGTCTGTTCGTGCTGCACTTTCCCTGAATGCTTCCTAACCAAGGGTCGGACTTTAGCAAATCAGATTCTTAGTTTAGTGGTATATCCCAGGATGACTATAAATGGTGCCAGTTCCTCCTCACAAGGTCCAGCAGCCTGCAGGGCTGGCTACCATAGAGCAACTTAAATGACAAAAGCCCTGTAGAGAACTGTAGGACTTTGCGATAGGCAAACAGGAACAAATAGAGGACCTGATCCCAGTCTTTCCCATCCTCATGCACCACCTTCCGCAACATTTGTTTTAAAGTCTGGTTATAAAGTTCCACAAGGCTGTCTGTCTGGGGGTGACAGATGGGCATCTTCAGGTGTGTGATGCAGAGGAGTTAGGCAGTCTATTTAAAAGTCCTTAACATGAAGGGTGTGCCTTGGTCTGTCAGGACCTCCTTGAGTACACCTACTCATGCAAAGACCCCAACCAGCTCCTGTGCAATGGTTTTGGAATTAACGACTAAGAAAGGGATGACTTCTGGATACTAAGTTCAGTAATCTACTATGTGCCCATTTGCCAAAGGTTCAAGCAGACCCACTATATCTACTCTGGTGAGCTTGAGCGGGATGTCAGTCAGTAGCAGTGGGACCAGGGGTGCTCGTTTCCAACAAGGAATTTGGTTTAGTTGGCAGTCGGGACATGAAACAAAAGTAGTGCATCTCTTCATTTATGCCTGGACAGTAGAAGGACACTTTGATGTACTTGAGGGTTTTGTCTGCGCCCAGATGGGCTCTTAACACATGTGCGTCCACAAGTTCACAAACCTTCCTTCTATATGGCCGGGAAACGAGAAGTTGGTACCTCAACTTCCCCTGGTGCTATGTCATCCAGTATAAGATATCCTTGTTGATCTCAAAAAATGGTGTCTCTTGGTTTTGGCGTTGATTCTTTGGTCGGGCTACCGTTCACCGAAGTAACAGCAGTCCGTGCAAACTTTAGGAAATCAGTTCCACTGCTCTCTTCTAAATGAAGCTGGGATCGTGAAAGTGGATATGACACAGTGTCCAACAGCCCAGGCTGCTCCACCATTAAGGAAAGGTCAGCGTTTCTAAAGTTAGCAAGTCTCGCTCTCGGTAGCCAGCCTCAGAAAATTGGGTCCCCACACCCTTACCTGCCCTTTTGCATGACATGGTACTCCCCAAGGATGATAGCAATTTGTCCATAGCTAGGCTCCGGTAAACCATGTGGTCAGGCAGCAACTGGTCCTTGTCACTTTCACTTTGTGGCCAGTCCCTGCCCTGGATAATGGTGTATAAAGGCCGAGGAAAGACAACTACCCTGCGGTTGTGGGGGGCCTCCTGAGTGCTCACCTGACAAACTGCCGTAGGATACCACCGTGTCTCTTCATGTATATAGGTAGGACTGGCCTTTTTATCATATTGTCATAACAGGACATACCAGGAAGCGACAATGGAAATGTTGCTTCACAACTCAAACAGGACAACCACGGCCTGTCCGTTCAACTGTGCGCTGCCTGGGTAAAGCACAGCTGCATTACAGTACCTCTGGTTCAGGGTCTATCCATATTCCATGGGCTACACCTAGGGCTGGAGCTGGAGATAATGTGCCCCAGCTCTGTGCACTTGTAGCATCTCAGGATAGTTGGCAATTGGTCCTGTCTCTTGGATCCTATCTGGGGTCCCGGAAGCTGTCTGGTGTGGTCTGTTGCAGTGGCTTGCTACATCTCTACTCCTCTGGTCTAATGGCACTCCACGGTTTTAATCAGCCCTTGCATATTGGCCCAGGAGAGTTGGTGCATCGGCCTGGTGAGTGTGCATGAGGTAGTCACACATGACAGTCTCGATAAGTTGCTCACCAGGCCATAACTAGCAAACCAACTAACCCCAAAGTGTGAATCCCTGAGCTTTAGCCTGACCACAACATCAGAGTTTCCCCATACAAAGTCTGGATTTCTCTTTTTAGTTGTCAGCAGAGCACATATCCAAATTGAAATAGACTTGCTGCTCTGTTGTCTCAAAAATGAAAAAATATGTATCAATGTCTTTACGCAGCCAGGAAGCCAGTAGAAATTGGAAAGGGCCCTAAACAGGTTCTATTCTGCTGGTTCCGACTTCTGATAGTTTGAATTGCTGAGCTGCCACTTGCAGCTGAATCTGTGTGATGACTTTCGCCAAATGTTATACTGCAGTCTCTAGGTCCACCTAGTCCTGTACTGCACTGCAGAAAATGTGAATCAAGAACTTGCTGAAGCATATTGGAAAAACTACTATTAATTTATCTGACCAGCTGTATATTATATAATATGCATCCGGCCACTTTATTAGGTATATCTAATCAATTGCTTGTTAATACAAATCTCTAATAAGCCAATCACATGGCAGCAACTCAATGCATTTAGGCCTGTAAACATTGTTAAGTCAACCTGCTGAAGGTCAAACCAAACATTAGAATGGGGAAGAAAGGTGATCTAAGTTACTTTGAATATGGCATGGTTGTTGATGCCAAAGACATGCAGGTTAGGTGGATTGGCGATTCTAAATTGGCCCTAGTGTGTGCTGGGTGTGTTTGTGTGTGTCCTGCGGTGGGTTGGCACCCTGCCCCGGGATTGTTTCCTGCCTTGTGCCCTGTGTTGGCTGGGATTGGCTCCAGCAGACCCCCGTGACCCTGTGTTCGGATTCAGCGGGTTAGGAAATGGATGGATGGATGGATGTTGATGCCAGATGAGCTGGTCTGAGTATTTTAGATACTGTTGATCTACTGGGATTTTCATGTACAACCATCTCTAGGGTTTACAGAGAATGGTCCGAGAAAGGGAAAACATCCAGCGAGTGGCAGTTGTCTGGGTAAAGATGCCTTGTTGATTCCAGAGGTCAGAGAAAAATGGCCAGACTGGTTAGAGCTGACTGAAAGGCAACAGTAACTCATATAACCACTTGTTACAACAGAGGTATGCAGAAGAGTATATCTGAATGCACAATACGTTGAACCTTGAAGCAGATGGGCTACAGCAACAGAAGACCACACCAAGCAACTGAAGCTACAATTTCCACAGGCTCACCAAAAGAAGATAATAGAATATCACCAATAGAAGATTATAGAAGATTAGAGAAACGTTGCCTGGTCTGATGAGTCTTGATTTCTACTGTAATATTTGGATGGGAGGTTCAGAATATGGCGCCAACAACATGAAAGCGTGGATCCATCCTGCCTTGTATCAATGGTTCAACAGGGAATATTTTATTGGCACATTTTGGGTCCCTCAGTACCAATTGAGCATTGTTTAAATACCACAGCCTACCTGAGTATTGTTAGTGATCATGTCCATCCTTTTATGACCACAGTGTACCCATCTTCTGATGGCTACTCTAGTAGGATAACATGCAATGTCACAAAGCTCAAATCATCTCAAACTGTTTTCTTGAACATGACGAGTTCACTGTACTTAAATGGCCTCTACAGTCACCAGATCTCAATCTAACAGAGCACCTTTGGGATGTGGTGGAGTGGGAGATTCACATCATGGATGTGTAGCCAACAAATCTGCAGCAACTGTGTGATGCTATCATGTCAGTATGGACCAAAATGCCTGAGGAATGTTTCCAGAACCTTGTTGAAGCTATGCAACGAAGAATTACAGCTAGGGTTGCTTCAATCAGGTTTTTTAAGACTGAAACTGATTTCTTTTTCTTTATCCCTTTAAAAAATCTTTTTACAACAATCTTCTGCATAATCAGATGCATAGTAGCCTTATGTCCTATATTAAAGTGTATTTTTATCATTAAATTATATACCACAGGTGTTTTTATTAATAAAACGAAATTCTGTAGGCCTATATAGTTCAGTGACTATAAATTCTAAAATAAATAAAATTTCCTTAAAATACTTTCTTTAACTAATAAAATATGTACAAAAATATGTATCCATAATACATATGGCATAAAAGAAAATAAAATGCTTATTACAACTACAAGCTGTCATAGTTTAATTTTTTCTGTAATAACCCTATCTGAAACAAGACTTAATTAAAAAAAGTAGTTTGCACCATTTCTCTAAAAACAAAAATATATATATATGTAAATATATATATATTCTGATGCAATCACGTAATTGATAATGCCAGTTAAACACTGCTGAAATTTAAATATACTTGCACTTATAAGTTTGAATCATTTTAAATCATTAATTGCACTACAGCTTGTTGCTGTTAAAATATACGTTTACTATATTTATACGGGTGTGTTTTTTCTTCTTCAGTGTATCAACTAGACATTTGTAATTCTTCAGGTGTAATGATAAAATATGGATTACCATTTTAATTATGTAGTACTTATTTCTTACAAAAACACATGCAGTATGACACACAGCAACAAATAAATACAGTACGAATATTTAAAAAAAATCCTATAGTTTACTAAGCACCAATTTCAAATTCGTCTTTATCTTTTATTCTTCCAATTAAAAGTGTAAGCTGCTGTATTTTAAACAAGCTTGTTGTCCAAACTCAAGAGGTGTCCATTTTAATATACAGTAATCCCTCGCTACTTCACGGTTCACTTTTTGCGGATTCATGACTTTGCGGATTTTATATGTAAGCATATCTAAATATATAACGCAGATTTTTCGCTACTTCACGGGTTTCTGCGGACAATGGGTCTTTTTACTTCTGGTACTTGCTTCCTCAGTTGGTTTGCCCAGTTGATTTCATACAAGAGATGCTATTGGCGGATGGCTGAGAAGCTACCCAATCAGAGCATGCAGTTAAGTTCCTGTGTGCTGCTGATTGGCTCAGCGACGGAGTGCTGCATTAACCAGGAAGTCTCATCTCACTCATTCAGCATTAACGTGTTACTGCTTCAGGGGCCGTGTCCAAGCGCCAACAGAAGATGCAAATGATTGCAGAAAAGGTAAAAGTTTTGGATATGTTGAAGGAAGGGAACAGCTACACCGCTGCAGGACACCATTACAGCATCAATGAGTCCACGATTCTTTTTATTTAAAAAGGAGGAAAAGCATATAAGATCTACAGCCGCAGTGTCCTTTAACCAGGGCGCAAAACGAGTTGCAAGTGGACGTGATAAGGCAGTAGTCTGGATGGAATCTGCTTTAGGAATCTTTGCAATGAGGTCGACGACGTCATGACTGCCTACAAGCTGCTACGTGTACTTCGCTATACAGTAAGTGTAAACTTATCTACCGATTTCATATTGCTCAGCAGTTGTCCCTGTTATTAATAGAGTAAAGGGTGGGTTGTAAACAATGCAGGGAGGGTTTAAAAACGTCCAAATACACGTTAAATAATTAAATAAATATGGTGTCCCTACTTCGCGGAAATTCAGTTATCGCGGTCGGCCTTGGAACCTATCTCCCGCGATAAGTGAGGGATTACTGTAAAGGACAAAATAAATTCCTTAAAGTAGCTTTTCTTGATGTTTTTCTTTAAAGTGAAGGCTAATATGACTCTTGTTCACTACAAAAACAAGCTTCCACTCACTGCTCTTTGTTTACACTGCAAGTAGTTTGCTGCAAAAAAAAAAAAAATACCTGCACTGGCTCAACTACCATAATACTTTGCATAAAAGAGCACTGCAATTAAATTACCATAAAGCTTAGAAAAGCAGTGGCTGAAAAATATTGGTTTTTGTGATCGTCCTTTTTACAGATCACCGATCGAGTTTTTTTTTTGTGAAAATCGGCTGATTCTAATTGGCAGCCAATTGATCAGAGCATCTCTAATTACAGCAGGTCTGAAGGCAAAAGGGGGTCCAACCCAATACTAGCAAAGTGTTACGTAACACCTATATACACAAAAATAATTAACCGAACACTTAAATCACACATTGGATCTGAATGAACAAAATATTCAAGTGCAAAATCTTTACTGAGTATTACTGTGTAGTTCATTGAGAACAAAATGATGTCACAACGATCAATAGAAATCAAAATCACCAACCCACTGAGGGCTGGATTTGCATCACACTGCAAATCAGAGCCAAAAATTGAAATCACAGGCTGATCCAACATGGGTGAATTTCATTGTGGCAACTCCTAATGTGACTCTGTAGTGTGCATGGCCCTCACGTCCCTGTATGCACTCCCAACAGAGTCTGGGTATGATCCTCAAGAGACAGTGGATGGTGTCCTGGAAGATCTCCTCCCAGACCTGGATCAGGACATCAAGTGAACTCCTGGACAGTCTTTGCTGCTACCTGGAAGCATTGCATGCACCAATACATAACATCCTAGAGGTTCTCAATTAAGTTCAGCTCTGGGGAACATGTGAGTCAGAAAATGGTATCAATGTCTTTGTCATTCAGGAAGTGCCTACACAATCTGGCCAAATGAGGCCGGGCATTGTCCTGCACCAGGAGGAACCCAGAGCCCACTGCACCGGCGTAAGGTATGACAATGGCTCTGAGGATTTAATCACAGTACCTAACAGTTGTCAGAGTACCATAGCCTAGTACATGGAGGTCTGTGTGACCCTCCAAGGATTTGCCTCCCCAGTGCAGTGTGTGTATATATTATATATATATATATATATATATATATATATATATACATACATACACACACGCACTATCTGTTGGGTTGAAATCTATGTGATCGATGTAGACATCAGTGTTTACATTTGTACAGCACTATCTATTGGAATTTATTCTGTAATGCATACACTAATAAAATTAATTGCATTTGCTATTCCGACAGATGACACATCAAAAACATTTTTGTAATAAAATGCATTACTAAAAATGTTTGTGATGTGCTATCTGTTGGAATGACAAATGCAATCCAAATGTCTGTTATATGCCATTTGGTATGGGATTTGTAAAAGCAGTGTAAATATTTGCAATGAATCATCTGTTGGAATGACAAGTGCAATGTATTTTATAATTACAAATGTTTGTGATGCACAATCTGTTGGTATAACAGATGTACTAACAGGATGGACACACAGATACACAGACACTTATTTCATTGTGGTGGATATATATATATTGTGGAACGAGCCCCGGACACAGACAGGCAGACATGTTTTACTCACCACCACACGTTTATTTACACTACTATATACAATGTTCAGTGCCGCACAAACCCCAATCTCCCCCAAAGTCCAGGCCAACCACACTATGCCTTCTTCGGACCACCTCCTTCTCTCTCTCTCTCTCTTCACTGACTTCGTCCGTCTTCCACCCAACTCCAGCCTCTCTGTGAAGGGAGGCGGCCCCTTTTATAAGCACCCGGATGTGCTCCAGGTGTGTTCCAGCAATCTCTCACCGACACGCCTCAGTGTGGCGGAAGTGCCGGCTGCGTACCCGGAAGCACTCCGGGTGTCCCCACTTGTCTTCCCCCCAGCACTTTCGGGTGTGGCAGAAGCGCTGGGGTCCAGGGTTCTCCAGGCATGGGGGCGCCACCTGGCGGTGACCACGAGCCCCTACAGGGTTGAGCTTCCCAGCTCTGTACCCGTGGCCCCCAAAGGAACCAGGGCGGTCGCCCCCTCGTGGTCTGGAGGAGGCATGAGCCCTCCTCCTGTCTTCCTGGGCATCCCGGCTGGGTGCCACCCCCAGCCACGTGCCACAATATCTACACATACAGTGTATCACATTATCCATCCATCCATCCATTTTCCAACCCGCTGAATCCGAACACAGGGTCACGGGGTTCTGCTGGAGCCAATCCCAGCCAACACAGGGCACAAGGCAGGAACCAATCCCGGGCAGGGTGCCAACCCACCACAGGTATCACATTATCTTAATGAATATTGTTTTTTCTTTAAGACATTAATATTTATTTCTTTTTTGAAAAAGCTTATTGAAACAGACCATGCTAAATTTTTATTGAATTTGAGAGAAACCAAAAACAATATCCATTAATTCAAATACTGACTTTTTCTCTAAAAAACTGGAGACAAAAAAAATAATGGGTGTCCTTCAAAGTGTACTAAAATGGCATGCTAGCTAGGCAGAGACTAGCATTGGTTCCACCAAATCCAAAGGAGTTAGTGAGTGCTATTCTTCTGCAATCAGTCTTCCATTCCTGTGCTTTACAGGGCACATAATTCAAATCAAATTCTGGTTCTGTTCTGTCCAGATTTAGAGTTGGTGGTAATATACCGTGGTAGCAGGCAAGTGCTGTGAATGCAGCTTCTAGAGCCCCTGCAGCACCCAAGAGATGGCCTGTAGCTCCTTTTGTTGAAGAAACTGCAAGTCTTTGGCTATGATTCTGGAAGAGTCTTTTAATAGCTTGGTTTTCTGCGGCATCTCCCAGCGGAGTAGAGGTGGCATGTGCATTTATGTAAGTAATGTTTTCAGGCATTAAACCAGCATCTTTGATTGCAGCCAACATACATCTGTAAAAAAGCAAGTAAATATCAGTTATTTTTTTCAACACTATTTTCCAGATTTTAAAAGCATTTCAAGTGTAAGCTGATGTACAGTATTATAAGAACTTCATTTCTTTTTTAAAATGAGTATATGGAAATTAAGCTTTTATGTTGATCAAGACATTTACTAAAACACAGAGTATATGTGTTGTACATTGGTATAGATAAGCTAAAATACTACCTAGAGTGCAACAGGCTATTAATATTATTGAATGCCTAAAAAATAATGAAGCTAAAATCATTATCAGTTTCTTGCACATCAAGGTCACAGTCTTAACTTACCTTTACATGACAAAATTAAAATAAACTTCAAGTGGCAAGGCTGATAATAAAACCACCTGCTAAATCTGTAAAAGGTGCCAAGTTGTGTTTGAATGTCAGTTTTGGTTACTGTTCCAAATGCAATCTCAGCTATTAGAGTATTCTTACATAAGGATTCCTCACTTCACCCATATGAAATTACATTAACAATGTGTTTTTTTCTGTTCTGTTGTGTATTATTACATACTAGTCATTTAGCCCGTTACAATAACGGGCTCTAGAACAGTAGTGCATAAAAATTAGTAGGAACAGTCTATATTAAATGGCAAGGGACTTTGACCTCATTCTTTTTGTTGGTCGTATTTTTCTTTCTTTCAGCCTTTCTTTTGTTGATGTTTACTTGCTGAGCTGACTGTTCTTCGTGGGCTGCCGTTGTGTATTGTGTGTCTTTAATTTTCCGTGACAGTAATACTGGCTTTTACGTCCGCTGGCTTGTACGTCCGTAATATACCTTTAATTTTCTCTGCCGGTAATACAGGCGTGCGCGTCGGTAATATGCCTTTAATCTCCTCTGACAGTACTACTGGCTTGTATGTGGCTGTAATATGCGTCACTGAATTGTGTACCTTTAATTTCCTCTCGCTGTAATACTGGTTTGTATTTCCGTAAAACGCCTCTAACTTTCTCTGACAATAATATCACACATCGCACCATGCCCCGCGCATGCGCACTTCACCAGAAGCCCCGCGCGTGCGCACTTCACCAGAAGACACACACACGGACACCTGGACGCACAAAAGGATTTTATTAAAGGGGATTCTCTTGATCCATTCCTTCTCAATCAGAAAGTGAGAAAGGCCTGCTCACTTAGCTTATCACATCATCTCCAATGGAGCACAGACAAGCCATGTGCCTTAACAATGTTCACTTACTGGTGTGCTTCACTTTAAAAGTGTTGGTCCCGATTACTTTCATCATGCTTACTGTCTTTTTTGCTTTGAGTCCTCCCCCCACCTTAAACTACCGTCTATGGGGGAGAAGCAAAAGATTTAGATTCGGCAAAGATTTCAATCTCCACTTTTTGACAGATCTCAACCTTTTATGGGTGTGTGTCTGTCTGTCCGTGTGTCATAGTTTGTTGAGGACAGTCTAGAGATAAAACAGCTGGATGTAAAAAATGTAAAATGTAAAAAAGTCTGTTATGAGATGATGATGTGCTGATTAGTTTTTGAGCCAAATTGTGCAAAAGAAAGAGGCACTCTAGAGCAGGGGTCCCAACTCTGGTCTTGGAGGACCCTAGTGGCTGCAGGTTTTCATTCTAACCCTTTTCTGAATTAGTGACCTGTTTTTGCTGCTAATTAACTTCTTTGAAAATAGATGGCTGTAATTATAATCTTCTTTGGAAGAGGCATTTTTTTTAATAAGGACACTCAATAAAGCTTTACATAAAGTAAATGTCTGCAGCAAACAAGAACATACTAAGATTGTGAAAAGTAACCTTGTTAAAAATACCTTTCCTTTTGGTTTTACATTGTGAAGGCTGACTTTTACCACCTGGTTAGGAATGTGATTCACCAAGGGTGATCCAGTTCACAAGATCCTCATTGTAGAGGACCCAAGTGACTGAACCAGACCAAGGGGGATGCCCACGTAACACCTGGCTGCAGCATATAGATGGTCATTTCATGTGGGGGGATAAACCGCATGTCTGCCTTTCCAACCAGGTGGACAAGCGGTTTTGTCATGTGGTGGGTGTGACAATGTGCTGAAACTGACCTGTTGGGAATGCTGTAACAATGAAACCTTCCACCTAGATATGAATTCTTACAAATCTCTCCCACCTAACTTGTCCTGGCTTGGAAAATCTTTAAATTTTGTACTGCACAATGGTTACATTTTAATTATTTTGCTTAAACTAACCAGGATGTACTGAAATTATAGGACTTTAAATACAGGCATTGCAAGCCTTTCTTGTACTTTCTTCTTCGGTTGTACCACTAATTTAAGTATCTGTTTCAGTCGGTTTCTTTTTCAAATAGTTTATGACTTGGAATGGGAAATAAGTACAGATGCCACAGAATCTGTTGTAATTAATTTATAACCTCGGAACAGTTGGATGTCTTGGGAAAAGGAATTACAGAATTAGTTTACTGCCTGAGAAAGGAAGGAATACGGAGACACTAGAATTACCAAGCCTACAAAAAATCTTGTAAATCCGGCCCACTTTAAATCCCTTCGCACCTCTCCGTCCGCCTGCTATTCCATCCCCCCACCGCTGCAGAACGTGCGCAATGTTCTCCCAGCTCATGCCTTGATTATCTGGGAGTGAAGTGCTGGAGTTTTAGAGTGGAATAGATCGTTATTTGGAACACATGTATTTCATGTGTGTTCCGTTTCTACAATAATCTGTGTAAACACATTGTTAAAACAGAAACGTTTTCCATATTTTAGTAATAAATGACAAAATGTAGGCATAAACTATATAATGTGTGAAGCCTGAAGTCCAAAGATCAAATAAACACTTTCACAAAAGGTTCAAGGATGATAAAACAGCTTCTGTGGTGTAGCGGTAAGAATTGCTGACTTGTAATCAAGAGTCCCCGGTTTGATCCCAACTACCTCCTGTATTTACCGTTTTCAGTAGTGAGCTGCTCTTATTGTTAATATTATACAGTAAACATATACTGTACATTTGATTTGTCTGTAACAGACGGTGTACATTTATAGGACGTGTTAAAGTTAGCGGGTTTTTTTTCACTTTTATTCTCTCAGTCACAATCACAATACATACTACCTAGGGATCTGACGCTGTTAGTTTTTATTTTAAACTGGGAATAACTATAGATGTAAGTGGTGTTTTGAGACAATGGAACTGGACATTCTCTGACCTGGATGGATGAAAGCTGACACACAGACGCTGGTGAATCTCCCTACTTCGTATGTCACCGTCACTTATTTTTTTTATTCAGTTTTATTGAGTGTTCCTGCTCACGCTGAATTAGTATGCACCTTATGATCCATGATGTCAAAGCCGCACTGACAAAAAAAAAACAAAAAAAAAACAAACACAGAGACATATGTATATATGATATTTGGAATTATTCATTTTATGACCTGTATAGTACATTTCGGAAAACATTATGGCAAAGATGCAACATTATTCAAATTATTCATATTAATTCGCATAACATTGCACGTTTTTTTTTCCACGATTTTACCAGTCCCCACATGTTGCTGTATGCGGTTTCTTTTGTACTCCAGGACATGCAGAGCAAAGAACAGTACAGAGAGGTCAGTTCAGCGCTATATGCAATCATCAGATTCAAATGTTAACAGTTCACACATGCAAGGACCGTTCTTCCTACATTTACGACATGTGTACCTGTTGCAACTCACAACCTCTGAATTATAAGTTGGCAGTTCTAACCACAGCACGATGGAAGCTGTCGTATTAGACTTGCACCTTTTGTGAATGTGTTTATTTGATATTTAGCCATCAGCCTTAACACATTATACAGTTCATGTCTATATTTTGTCATTTATTACTAAAACATGAAATACATTTCTGTTTTAACGATGTGTTAACATAGATTGTTGTAGACACAAAACACATCAAATTATTTCCCCTTACAATTCTGGGTAGCTCACTCCCAGATAGTCAATCAAGGCAGGAACTGGGAGAACTTCATGCCCATTCTGAGGCGGCGGGGGGGGGGGGGGGGGGGGGGGAATGGTATAGCAGGCTGCTTGCTGCTTGGGCTTATCAACACATTTAGAAGACAAAAGACGCTAACTGAGAGGTGCGAAGGGATTTAAGGTGGGCCAGAATTACGAGTTTTTTCGTTGGCTCTGGTAATTCTAGTGTTAAAAGATCACATACTTTGGCCACATTTGATTGGCTACAATGACTCTGATCCATGTCACAAAACTCCACATGTGCATTTTAACATAAATATGGCTCATCTGAGGAACCAAACAAAATGACAGAAGGGCAACAGAGGAAGCAACATCAGAGACCAAGACACATGTGACCATTTGATCTGGACATTGAGGAACATATTCAATGAAGAACACTGATTGCTAAATCAAAAGTTGGCCAGAACAACATCTACCTCTTAACATTTTCAGTAAGATTTTTCTAAGACTATTTTTATCCAAACTTTGCTACCAATTGTTTTCTATTATATTTTCTTCTATTTGGTATTGTTATATGCTATTAAATTACACTTTGCTTTTATATTTTCTATACTTTGTACGTTATTTTATTTAGAGTGATTGAAATAAGAAAAGGACACCAAGTGTGAGTTAAATAGGTACTTTCATATATCCACAGGGTTTATCAAGGCTACCAAGGTCACTCCCCAATAATTCAAACAACTGTGGTAAAAGTAAGACATTGTATGATTAGTAAGTGCCATATAGTAAGTGCCATATGACCAAAAGAGTTGCACTTTTGTGCGTGTTGCCATAACACTTACATGTTTGTTAATGCTAGTGATAGGCAATTACTTTACAGACAATCTTATGCAGAACATTGCAGACTGACTGGCACTTGGCACCACTCGAGACTTTTCAGGCAATGTGTATGTGTGTGAAGGGGATCCCATGTGAAAGTTCGTGGGGTGACTGGCAATTGGCATTGCCCAAGACTTTGTATGAGACTGTGCATTTGTGTGTGTGTGCTAATCTTAACATTGAGACCAAACCTGCTAAGTCTCATAAATCACATGATAAAACATAACTACTGGCAGGTCACTTTTTTCAGTTAAGCATTTAAAAAAATTGCAATAATGGTATAATTTAAAATAGCAGACATATAAAAATAGTACCTGTATGGCCCATCTCCATCAGGTGTTGGTGAAGTTATATGACAGGCATCGCCAGATAGTCCATAACCTAGCACTTCTGCGTAGATCCTGGCCCCCCGATCAACTGCATGCTGGTACTCCTCCAATACTACGACAGCAGCCCCTTCTCCCATCACGAACCCATCTCTCTCAGGATGAAAGGGCCGTGACGCAAGTTTAGGTGCAGAATTGCTAGTGGTGCACAGTGCTCGGGCTCTGGCAAACCCAGCAATAGATAATGGGCTGATGCAGGACTCCGTTCCTCCAGCAACCATTACAGTTGCATCCCCATGGGCAATAAACCGAGAGGCGTCTCCAATAGCATGTGCTCCAGTGGTGCAGGCTGTTGACACTGCATGATTTGGTCCTTTCAACTTGTGTTTAATGCTTATTTGTCCTGCAGCCATATTAGTAAGAATCCTGGGCACAAAAAAGGGACTGACTCTGTTGTATCCTTTAGTTTTCAGCATCTCTGCTGTTTGTGCAATGTCCTCTAGCAAGACCATCCCCATGCCTACTGCAACTCCAGCAATTAGCTGGTCATTTTCTGTCTCAGGATACCATCCTGAATCCTTCAGGGCCATGTCTGCAGCCCCTAACGCCATGACAGTTGAAGGAGACATGGACTTCATTTCTGCTTTGGACACAAACATTTCATCTTTAAATTCTCCCTCTCCATCTCCTCTTGGTACTCGGGCTGCCACTTTGCAAGGTACATTCTCATAATCTTTAGAATCCAGGTTGACAATACCACTTTCCCCTTTAATCAAATGCTTCCAGGAAAAGCAGGTACCAACTCCAAGTGGTGATATGATGCCAATCCCTGTAATCACAACCCGATTTTCAGGCTTTGGAGAGCCCAAATTGGTATATAGTCTGCAGCCAGAAGTACCACCACATTTGTGGAAACTGAATGATTTAGGAAATATTAATTTCAGTATCTGCTTTTTCATAATGTGTATTCAACACCTGTTGAAATAAAAGAATGTAAAGTGAAACTTCTGTGGTTTGGGGAAATTAAGAGAAACTCACATTTGCTATTCCTCTGAATAAAAATATACATCAGTCAGTCATTTTATAACCCGCTCAGTCTTGAACAGGTTCACAGGGGGTGCTGGAGCCTATCCCAGCTAGCATTGGGTGCAAAGCAGGAACAAACCCTGGATAGAGTGCCAGTCCATCACAGGGCAAAAAATATACATCCACATAGTGAAACCATATCTCATACATTGCAGCAATGTGCTTGCAAACCTGAAGCTTTAAGTAGAAATCAGCTATTGCAACTTACTTGCAGTACTTTTCATTAAATGCATAGATTCCTTAAACGGTTCCAAAAAAAAATAACTCTTACAATTTAACAATTTCTCTAAATATAACCTTTATTTGACATACTTTAATCAACTTTTATATGATATGTCATTTTCTTTCCATAGTTATGCTGGTTAGAAATTTTACTTTAATAATTCTGTGCATTTTAATCGAATTAATTATTTTATAGGCGCCCCATGATTTTATTTTTAATGCTTGCTTCGCTCACCAACCCCGCCTGCGCTCCATGCCAGCAACTTCGCGTCTCTGCCGCTTGCATATGTGGATTTCACTTTCACCAAACAAAAAAACTTTTAATTCTTAGGCCTCTTCATTGGGAAGAAACACTACTTTTCCCTTATGGCAACACGAGTTAGACGATCTACAAGTCTCCGACTTAAAGTTTAAAGCCAAACAACATCTACATACTTCTGTCATATCACCTATGTCCATATATTCAATCTCTTTTCGCTTTTACCTTTTCGTCAATATTGCATTAAAATTTGATTCTGTGTTTGGAATTACATCATGACAACGCAACATATAACTGCCCATGAGTGAATATCGTTTCTTTCTCTCTACACAAACTGTGTCTGACAATAGCATTCACACAAATAACAAATTATTGAACCGTGTGCGTGGTTGTAAATGTTTTCGATGTAGGAGGATTTTTCCAAATCTCTGTTATAAAGTCTTGTCTTGCGGGGCTTGAAATTTTCTCTTGCGGGATTTCACTTTCACTAAACAACAAATCTTTTAATTCTTGCGGATATGCTGCTTCATTGGGAAGAAACAGTACTTTTCCCTGATGGCAACACAAATTAGACAATCTACAAGTCTCCGACTTAAAAGTTTAAGTCCAAACAATATATTCGATCTCTTTTCGCTGTTCCGTTATTTCACTGAGTAATAATTTCCATTTGTTTGCGCTAATGCGATCTTTACTATCAGTTTTTTGAGACTTTCGAATTTTAGTACTTACATTATATCTAACCTGCTCTGCATGTGTATCATGCCAATGTTTTTGAATTCTTTACAACGTTCTACTTTGTCATCTACTCTTTGTCTTTTATTTCTGGCCCTGGATGTGGTTAAATCTCTTGGCATAAAGTCTCGTCTCACTGGACGTGAAAGTATCTCTCTAAGAAAGTCACGTCTCGTCTCTCTTCCCAAGAGTTTTTTATTATAATAGAGAGATATGACCAACAAAATCTTAGTACAAGATTTTTTTTTTTTTTACTTTTTAGTATATTTTTCAATAAAATCAAGTCACTTAATCTTTTTTTTTATATATTTTTCACTAATATATTTTCATTTAAAATTTCTATTTCAACTTCATTTCACCTTTCCTCCACTCTAACTCAGGGTGTTACACACCTAAAATAAAAATGTTTTCCACATCTGTAGATTTCAGTGTGTATGGGTGGAAAACAAAGGTTTTTGGCCTCCACTGCACTGTGGCTGGTTCGAGCTTATTAGATGGCCTTCCCCGATTAGATTCTAGTGCTCATAACAACTTCTCATTCCCTGAGTGCTCACCCTTCACGGATGAAAATCCTACTCCAGCATTAGGGGGACAGAACAGTTGCTCTCCACAGCACTTTTTGAGTTGCACACCTGTATGCATCTAAATGAAGTTTTGTAGTTTGTGCAAAATGCTTATACTTGACCGGTAGCTTCAGTTTTGCGATAAATCCCGTTACCATTCAATAAGGAGTGGCGCTTTCCACATTAAAATTACTAACAAGGCGCCAAACGAAGTGGACCAGTGTATGATGCAGCCGATCTTACAAGATTACAGAACAGAGACGCGAAGGCACAGACACACGCGGGTATGCATTCAATCAGTCAATCAATCAATCAACTGCATATGCATTCATTTATTTATTTTGCCTATTGAATCCTAAAAATGAATCAAGAGTGAACTGAAAGGATCTTTTGAAGGAATCAATTAAGTAAAATGATTTGAAATGACGATCACTAATCCCAGGCAAAACAAACAACTTCGGTCGCGACATGTCAATTATTTTATCACTAACTTATTCGGAATGCTGTTTAGTCTTCATTTACATACCTGGCCTTGAGATTCACTATCAGAATAAAGATTCAAATGTAGGGATTTTATGCAGAACACGAGGCAGCTATTTAATTAATTATGGGCGGAGGCCAATTATAAGGCAATTGTGTACTTGCTATACGGTTTTTTTTCACCTGTGTAAACTTGCAGCTTCAACATCACAGTAACTGAATACTTAACGCAACAGTGTGTTTTCTTAAGAGGTTATATTTAAATAACTCATTTGAGTTTCAGTGCTCTGAAAAAAAGAAAAATTCTATTGTTAATTAAAATCAGAAGAGACAATACGTTTGCATTAAGAATCCCTTCTCTCTCTCTCTGTCTGTCTATCTGTCCTGAGTGGGTCGTGGGTTGGCGTAGTCAAGTGGCTTATCGATGCTGCCCCCAGTGCTCCAGAGTACTGACCACTCCACGTGTGAATGATGACTCTTAACCTTGTGTGTCAGTAGTACACTCAGTTCAGAGCTGCTTCTTCCCCACGATCCTAAGCTTACAGATAAGCAGACTCATTCAACTATGCGTGCAATAAGCCAGCACTACGCAGATGAGCCTGCTCTAAGCGCTAGTAGTTTCACAACGGTTTCCTAAGTGCAACAGCCGAGCGATCACAGGTCATCACTCATCTACAAGACTACGTCCCACTAATGTGAACAGTTCAAACACACAAGAGAAGTTGCCCCCTGCTTACAAAGGGATCTTACCGAGAAGCAGGAGAAATTAACGAATATCTTGTGACTGTCAATAACACGCGATCATTCGTTAGCGGTTCTTCGTATGCCGGTCCTTAATTAAATAAAAGAAACGTAAAATCTCAAATACTAAAATACTATGTATATCACAATTAAATTAAATAAATAAATGGATAAATTATGTTTGTATAGAATCACGTTAGTTAAAGATTGCCGTTTAAAGTATGTTGGATTGGAATCAGGCAAATTGTGGACAGCTATAACACAAAGACGCGCAAGTCACTGCTTCCCGTTTACAGAATCACAGTGAGTGTACTACTGAGTTTATCGGGAGATTATAATAAGGATGGCCAACTTGTCAGGAATCAACGAGTTGTGTGAAAATCCAAATGATGTGTTTTTGGACGTGTCCAAGCTTCTGTTGACATACGCGGATAACATTTTGCGGTAATCAGGAAGGGTGCTCGATGTTAAGAGTCAGATTCGCACCAAAGTACAGTTTCGGGGTTCACAGAGTTTTTGCTAAACGATTTGGGTAAAAAATAGGAATTGGTGCTGGTTTAAGTGGCTTTCACTTTCGCATGCATGTAGTGAGTTAGGGTCGCATTGTTTTCACTTTTATGAATCACATATAGTGTATTTAAAGTTTCTTGCTACTTTTGAGATTTTATTTATTTATTTATATTTAATTTGGAAAGAGTGGCACGGATGGAAGAATGTGCTGATCTGGTTGAACATTTGAATGAGTGTGCAAATGAAGCGATCTGTAAATAGTAATAGGTTATCATCTCTTTTTTTTCTTTTTGTCTGAATGGTAATGACTGGATAGGAATCCGGAAGAGGAAAAATTTCGATCCATTCGAATTGGAAACCCAACGTTTTCCACCAGACTCCTGCCAATCAGGGGCGCTGTGCGATGTCTCTTTGACATGGGATTTGAAGAGGTATTTTCACCTGCTGTTTGTTTTAGTGACATTCTCTCTATCTTACCTAGTGATACGTTACTACTTTAACTAATGTTGCCTGTTAGGATGAATTTTGCACATACGAATTGAACTTAGTAATTGGGCATGACCTTTAATATTTTAACAGTTAAAATGTTGATTTATATATGCATGTAACTGAAGAAACGTAAGTTGCTATAATGCAATAAATCATCTTAGATCTTTTGACCTCAGTTAAGAGGGATTGGAAATGGAAAAATAGGAAGGTTTTTTTCAGTGCAGGACTGTATTTGGCAAGAGTCTGTTCTGGCAGCACTGGGTGCAAGTCAGAAATCAAACCTAAAGATTACACTTATTTAGACTGGCTTTGTTTAAGCAGTTAACCAACAAAACACTGTTTATAGATTCACAGTGAGTTTATCAAGAGAATGAATAAGGCTGGCTGACTTGTCAGGAATCAGTGAGTTGTGTGAAAGCCCAGTGATGGGTGTTTGGACATGTCAAAGCTCCTGCTGACATACCTGGATAAAATTTTGTTGTAACTGAAAAAGGTGTCAAGAGGTTAAGGACATCTTTAGGGATACTGGAAGATTGGTCAGAATCCATAGTGCTTGGGGATGGAATTTGAACTTGGAACTGTGGAGCTATGAGGTAGCAGGGGAATAGCGGGGAATTGGTTAAGGAAATACAACTCAAACACCCATATTTGTGGATGATGTAAGACAGTTAAGAGTTAGAATTGTGCCTGTACATATACATATACAATATAAAGAAAAAGTGTTTGCCCTGTATGATATTGGGCATGAATGAATATCTTACACACTGAATTGGATTTTATAGTTTTGGTATTGTAGAAGAATATAGAGGAGAGGCTAGGAGAATCATATGAAAGTACAATTTTTCTTTCATTTTTTGTGGTGTACAAGACAATCAGATGTGCAAAGTTATGGTATGAAAAAGTTACACATCTTTTCAATGTAGAAATTGTTACATGTATTTGTTGATTCGTAATCATCTGTACTTTGTAATCTGATAAAATTAGATAACATTGTGAAATATATTTAGTAAAACGGAAAAATCATACAAGATGGAAATACATATAAAGTAGCATGAAAACATGTGTTTGTGTTTATAAAGTGTGTAAAAATGTAAAACGTGCCTAAAAAATTCTGAACTACTTTTCAATTTAATTTAAGGACAGAGTTGTGCCTCTGAGGTTATCGATCTGCGCTGGTATCTCGAAGGTTGCCAGCTCAAGTTCCATTCCTACCAGAAGGGATGCTACTCTGTCAGGCCCTTGGGCAAGGTCCTTAACCTGAAAATTGTTCCAGGGGCGCTGTACAATGGCTGACCCTGAGCTCTGACCCCCAAAAGTTATGCAAAAAGACAATTTCCCCTAGGGGATTAATATAGTATATCAAAAAAAGCTTTTAATTAAATATGTATTACTTAATCAAATGTTATGTATGCTGTGAAGATCTTTTTGTTGCTTGTTCCTTTACAAAAGAGCTTCATCTTCCGTAGATGTGTTTTTTGTCTTGAGTGAACTGTCTACTTCTCGGTATTCCACCAAGTTTCTGTCAGTTTGAGATCCCAGCTTTTACTTTTGCCGTTCCAACACAGAAGATTCTTCTCAACCCATTGTTTGTTAGATTTTCTGAAATTATGATCATTCTCATGGTGGAGGATTCCTGATTTGCTCTTATGCAGTCAGGGATGGACACTGTGATATTCTGTAAAAAAATGTTTAATATACACTTTGAATCCTGAAAGGGTGGCAAGTTAGATTTTAGCCAGATGTGATGTGTTTTTAATAGTTGCTTGGTAAATTTTTAAACACAAGATTTTTTAGGCTTCTTTTGGATATCCTGTACATTTTTTTTGTTCTGTGGTTTAGAGTTTTTGCAGTATGTGTTCTTAATTTGTAGACTATTTTTCTTTGAATTAATACTTGCCAGTGTCTCTGTTATTAACCTGCAAGGATAAAATCAAATTGACAAGTTCTCAAGAAGTAGAGGAACACTTTCTAACTCTTTGATTAGTTAATTTGGTACACAGCAATTTTGACACATGGTTACACTTCCTTGTTAATGGAGCTAATCATTCTTCAATTTTCCTTCAATTTTCATTTGTGGAATGTTTGCATTTTTTTATTTTGTATCTTGTATCAATTGTTCTAAACATTATGTGCAATTTATTTATTGCACATAAGGGACTGGAAATTTCCACTTTCTTTTATAGTGTTAAAGACAAGTTTTGATTTCACATTAAAATATTAAAGAAATAACATGGGTCAAGCATTATCATGTCCGTGTGTCCATGCATATAACATAAAATGCACACACTGGATGGAGGCACCCTTCAGTGCTTTCCATCCCAATTACATATTTAAAATAAGTTCTGGGTGAATAGGATGGCTTATCTTCTCTGAATGGCTTTTGTCAAAGATAAATTCACAGAGCCATTCTCAGAGTGGAAGGAGTAGCCTTTATTTACAGAGAAGCCAAGGACTGAATTACATCTGTTGATTACTGTACACCTCTCACATATATAGTTACTGTAACTGCAGAAGTTTTCATGTCCTTCAAAGTTACTGATAAACAGGGGCCTGAATCTTGATGTTTGTGCTCACAGCTGGAGCCAATTTGATAATTGTTCAAAAGTTTTAATGTTCTAAACAAGACAATATTATAAAAGCCAGTCAAACAACACAGTAAATAAGAGTGTGTTTCATTTGTATTTGAATAGACCTTAATCCACTTTAACACTGCAAGCCAAGATTTTCATTATAAACTGTCAACATGGATGAAAATAATGCTGGTGTTAATGTGAGAATGTTGGTACAGCAAGGGTGGCTAAAGGTCAATGTATTCCCACTTTAATCACACCCTTGATTCCATGCAATCTCTACATAGCATGTGCACCATGAGGACATGATGCTGATAACTTTTGTCATAGTATTGCTGCTTGTTATAAGGGACAGTTTTGTGCCAAGTTATATTGCAGATCAGCATTGATCTGCATTTGATACCTGAGGATGATGATTTTACCCACATGCTTTCTGGTGGTTACCAGAAGAACTAATATGATACCGACAGAAAAATAGATTTTTGGTGCTAGGAAGGAGCCCATATGGCAGTGCCCAGTGCTCAAAATAAAATTAAGCAGGCCAGAGTAATAAAAAACGGCACCATTATTTAATATAATAAACCAAACTTTGCCAGAATAAACAAAGGATAACTCGATGTAACAGGCTGTCAGAGCAGAAAGAAAATAGGATATCTCCCTATGTCGGACTATACAGATCTTTTGTCCCATGCCTGCCTGGTTAGGTGGCCCTCCCATTTGCCAGCCCAAAAAGTACAATAAGACCTTTCTCACCTTATGTTTCTCACTTTCATCCTTGGCCCAACTTCCTTCCAGTTCAGCCTACATCCAAATTCATCTTCTGGTGTGAGGATGACACATTTCTGGAAGTTCTGGGTTGACTGTTTACTTGCATCTCTGGGAGCACTGCATGTATCTGTCCAGGTCATATTTTACTCTCTCCTGATCTGTCAGTGCCACTTCCTATTATCTTTCCATAGGACCCAGGATGTTTCCAGGACAGGTCACCTCCAGCATTCTCTGTATTTCTTCACTAGCCTATATGGGATTTCTCCTTCAGCTAGTATGGCTTTGTCTTTTTTTAGGAGGTCTGTTTTAGGTTTTTTTTTTCGTGCCTTTTGCTATCCTAGTGATTTCATAATTCCTGAAAGCCCCATAAGGTAAATAATAACAAATTAGAGAATAAAATCTGGCAGATTTTTGAATAAAGAACTGTACTGAAGAAATGCTTATTTTGCATTTTTATTGTCAGGGAGAAACTCATCTTGTTTTTCCAAAGACTTCATCAGTTGAACAGCTGCGACGCATCCGAGAACTTATTGCTGCCGAAAGGGACCACCGACTGCAGGGGAGTCCCTCTTCTCCACCAGTGGTCACCCAAAATACAAACCCCACACTGAGCCAGACTGTCCCTAACGCTACACCATCTCCTCCAGCTCCTGAAGTGCAGCAGCCCCAGGTTTGTCCTTCTCTACCTAGGGATCCTGTAAGTTGCCATTTTCATTATGATTCTAACTGATCAAAAAAAATGTTCAACATAAAAATTGTAAAAAGGGGAAAGATCTGGGATGCAAATTTTTCCATTCTAATATTGTTTATTTTTTATTTATTTAATAATTTACTTATTATTTATACTTGTTTTGGGAATCTTAGTGTTAAGAACAAAATTATCTAAATAACATTGTTGAAATTAGTAGTTAAATTAGTGGTGTGCAGCAGTCCTATGCACTAAGCAGCATCACAAACAGTTTATAAAGCTGACCAACTGTGGTTTCACAGTTTCAGATGTGGTTATTAAGCCAAGACTCAAGAGTGGTAGATTTAATAGATTTAATATGTTTCTAATTCACTAGGCTATGAGTGCTTTTAATTCTAGTGATTGTGGAGACAATATTGAAATTAAAATTGCACTCTTCAGTGTAGTGCACTGTTTAGTATTACCTCTTGAACCTTGACCATTGAATAAGTGGGAGAGACAGATCTTCAATTAAAAAAGCACAGCATTGCAGGAATGTGCCTTTCCTATTAATGTTGTACACTGATTTTGGTAGAAGTATTAATAATATTTTAGTAAAAAGTGCATGTGTTTTGTGTGTTTTAAGTATACAATGGGGTAAAGGACAAGTAGATTATGCGACATGAGTAACATTTTCACGTCATTTACCCTTGTACAACACAGGTTACCATTATGTTCCACTCTATTATGAATGTTTTGTTTTTTTTTCTAATTTTGCATGAAAAAAATTAGCTTAAAATTTTTTGCCTCCAAAAGCAAGACGTTCTTCTTGCAGAACCAACACTCCAGATAGTGGAGTTAAATCAGGTGCAGCTATACCTGCTAAATACGTTCTCAAACATTTGATGTAAATGAGAAACCATTTCATATTTATTATATGGGACGTACTAGATAGTTAATTAACTATGTATGAAATAGTATGGCTTTCGAATAAAAAAAAAAAAAAAGTAAAAATAACTTACTGCTGGGGATATTGGAGTCTACCATGTGCCAGAAGGCAGGGGAGGTATTAATGTAAGTCCATCTCCACCCCTTGGACTTTTGGTTCTGTAGTGAGAGACACATTAAAAAACATGACACTAGTAAGTGTGTCTCATTTCACAGAATCCAGAGCTTAAAACGTGCTGCAGATTGTGTGCCTTTTTATTAGCTGAGAGGTCTGGAGGAAAAATAGATGGCCAGTTGTATTGGGTAAATCAATATCATGTTATAAAGGGCTGCTACTTACCACACCAGTGCAATAGTCAAGATATATTTTATAGCTAGCAGCCAGCTCTTATTGAACTCAACTGCTGTAAGTGACAGCTTATTGGCAGTGGCTAAATGAGTTATCAGTTCTTGCATCTTCTCGGTAAAATATTTTTCTTTATGGCTAGTGACCAAGGTTGTTATAGTTTTGCCTTTTTATATTAGTTTTTATTTCTATAGTTTTGCCTTTCTATTTAGTTTTAATTTCTACTAGGGGGCTCTGCATGGTCAGATGTCCGTGAACTTGTTTTAAAAGTTGTCTCACTGCCTTGTCTCACGTGACATTAAAGTGTCTCTCGCGGGACGTCAAATCACAATCTCTTGGCACCAAGTCTCATGTTTAAGGTCCCCGCGAGACACTCCGTGGCCAATCTCTTTCATCTTGCGGGTCTTTAAAGTGTCTTCCGAGAAGATCACGTCTCGTCTCCCTGGTCTCCCTTCCACCAAGATTTTTTTTAATAATAGAGAGATATATTTTTTTACTTTGGAAATTCAGTTTAGTTTTAGTTTTCCTTTATCGTGTATTTTTAGTTTTAATTTAGTTGTTATTTCACAAAGACATTTCTATTTTATTTTTATATCTATTAGTTTCAGTTTTAGTAATTTATGGTATGGTTAAAGAGCAACTATGGAGTTTAGTTTTGTGTCACAATCGGACAGAATTGTACACTTAACGGGTCAGGATATGAGTTTAAAAGCTTACTCCACTACATTGTTTACTGTTTGGTTTTGTTTTTGTCTGATAAATACAAGCATAATCAAAACCAGATACTGAATATGAACAATTTTATACAATGTTATAATTTTTAAAACATATTCTATGTCATTTGTGCTGAACAAATGTGCGATGATTGTTGGCACTTTTTATCTTTTCCTTTTATTGCCCAGAATGGGCCAATTTGTAATGAAATTTAGGTGAATTTTAAGGTTTGAGGGTTTTTTCTCAAAATGTCTACAGCACACAACATACCTCGCTCCAAGACAATGTGCTTATAATGTATGCCTTCAATATTGCAACAAAAAAATCTCCCATACTTGGCTTTATTTTCTACCAGCCATATTGATTTCTGATTCCATCTGAGACACATATAATTTATAGACAGAATTTTTCCTCCTGTAGGCCTGAAAAGATGTTAAAAAATCAGAAAACAGATTCTACTGTGTTCTGACAGGTGTGATCATGAAAATCATGGGGGCTTAGGAAGAACAGAACTCTTAGGCTTGAATCAGTGTCCAGACGCCACCTAGCTGTATTGAGGGAAACAAAGAAACACACGCATGTAGTGTCAAGGTTTGGGGCAGTGAGACTTGAATAACCCATGCATAAGAACAGTAAACTCTTAATGAGCTGAGCAGTTAATAGGTACATGGACAGCCACAAAACTATAGAGACAGCATCTGAAATTAAGAACAATATATACATTATCTAAACCTGTTTATCCAGTGCAGGATTGCAGGAAACCTGGAGCTTACCCAGGCAGGTTTGGGTGCAAGGCAGGGAAAATCCCTGGTATGCAATATGTATGATATGGCTGATGTTAAGAACAAAAAGTATATGATATTTCAACTGTCTATTTTGAGAGAGCGAGAGAAATTGAAAAAAAGGGGACAAATATTTTAAAATATAATACTGCTACCGGATTAGTTTCACAATATCGGGTCTTTTGAGCTATGAATATAAACTAAAAAAAGAAAAATTAATAAATATAGAATTAATACAAAAACATATTAGCATGTTTAGTTTTTCACCAGTTGGCATTGCCAACTCAGGAAGTTTTTTATCGCCTCGTTGTTAAATGCCTTTTTTAAACCAAATGTGATTGGTCAGAACCAATATACTGATCTTGTACATTGACTGTCAGTTTCTTGATCAGTGCTGTTTTATTTTGAAAAAGGGTTTCTCCTGTAAGAAGTGGCAGGTGAATTATTGTCTGCAAAACACAGGCACCTGAGAAATAAACTGAAACCTTACTCACTCATGATTTTTCTGTCTATAAGGTAAAAGTTTTGTTGACCAGCACATTCCAATTTCCGACGTTTGAATTACATTTTGATATATAAGAAGCGCAAAGAAAGGCGGCACTTAAATTGCTATCTATTTCACACGCTTTACACGGCTGTATTCAGCTTGCTCTGTCACTGCAAATGCTGTGTGAACAGCCGCCCTCCATCACCAGCTGCCGTTCACTGGATGAATATATGTGGGTGGCTCATGGTGGATGACTTTGTTTTAGAGTTAAGTTACAAGGGTTAAAGATTAATGACAAGAATATTCATTCAAAAATGAAAACTAAAAATATTTTTAGTACCGGTATATTATTATTCTATTTCAGTTAGTCTTACCATCTACTTTATTAGTCTCGTTTAGTTTTAGCTTTTAAATTAATTTAATTTTAGCTTTGTTTATTATTTTATTTCAGTTTACAAAAATGTTATTCCCATCAACAATGTTAAGTGGTAGCTTGTCTTGCTCTCTATCATTTTATAAACCCTCAATATGATTCTGTCATACCACTGGTTATGAGGTTTTTCATTGCTCTAGTAGTCACTACAGTCTACAGTCTGATCTTCCAATCTACATGTTTTTTTTATAATTTTGTTATGCATTGTTAATGTGCTACTTTGATATTTTAGCACAGTCTTATACAGTTTGCAACAACCCTTGTCAGCTTTCATGTAAACTACTCCCAGAACAAGAAAGTTTATCATACTTTTTTCTGAAAAATCTGCTTCTCTTAGTAAACTGATCTGAGATATAGCTTTAATAGTGTACTTTAAATACCTCCGTGTATTTAAATGATCATCATTTCTAAAAAGCAAAAGTCTGTATCGGTTGTTGCAGTGCATCAAAGGAATTTGGTTTCTCTGTACAAATTTACATTAGTTGTGGAGTTGATAAGATTATTTAGTTTAAGAACTTACCATAAATTAAGTGAACAGCTGGTAATTAACATTCCCAGTTTGAACTGAAACATAGAAAACATACAATGAATAAACACATTTCCACATTAATGGGTTTATTTTTATAAAATAATGTAAAGTGAAAGATTAAATTAAGCTTATTGTTTTTTGTTTAGAATATTTTAATCTAATTGCCTTTTTTACTTGTAAACACTACAATGTACTTTTCCATTTTTAGAACAAATACATTAATATTTTATAATTATTAATTTTGTAAAAGTGGATAAGTATTTTGTGGTTTCTAACTTGATGGGCAAAAAATAAAAAAGTACAGTCTTGCACTGAATAAGCCAATATTCTGTGTTGGGTAGTAAGGTTAGTTCATTTATCTTCTTCAGGGGAGTAAAATGGGTTTTTATATTAACTGAAAATACATTGCATATATGTTGCATATTTCCTTTGTATTTTACCTGTTGGTTTTAAAAATATTTCAAATATTTTTCTTTTACTTTAACATACAGTAGTGTGTCAAAGAGAAAAAAATATAGTAGTACATGGCAGGTACAGAGTTAATTTGTGTGTTGCAGCTTTTATGGAAGATTTTATTTTCTTTATATCTTTCTTTATTAGGAGTCTATCATGAGTTTTTTAAGAACACTTCAATCAAACTTTGAGCATGTCTTAATATATGAAAACTCGGAAGTTCAGCAAAAAGCTCTATCATGTATTCCTATACTACAACTGCAGGATAAAGCACAGGAGAAGTTGGTGCAAGCCATGACAGTAGATCCAGGTAAACTATTTTTATAGTTATCTGTTTTTAATTATTTATTGAGAACAAACATCTATTGTTATTTTTTTTCTTTATGACTGATAATGAAAGCAAAACAAAGGCATCATTACTTGTCTATAATTTAGTACAGTATGACCAGTAGTCATGAAAGAGCTTGCTTGTTTTGACATACTAACAAAATAGAATGAAAGTACCACTCAAGACCTCTAAGTTGGGTTCCGTGCTTCAATGCAGCCATTATTAAAACAGCATCATACACCGTACATGGTGGATTTACAAAACAATGCTCAAGTTAACATAGTATCTTTGAAAAGCAAGTCTTAATATACAAATGCAAAAGACAGACATGTTTAACTTTTCTGCTAGTCTTTGGCTGTTAACATGATGGGTGAAGCATCTTAAATAGCCTTTTCTGCATCACAAATAATGCTCATATTTAATCATTGGGCTGGAAAAGAAAGTTTTGTTGCCAACAACAAAAAGGGACAACAATATTAAAATAGAAAATTAAGTGACATCACAATGGTGCAAATTAAATAACAGTCAAAATTAATAAAAATAAGAAATACCATATTAATAAGGGTACAGACATTACAGAAAGAAAGACTCTTAAATTACTTTCTCAACAAGTGTACTTCACATTTAGATATTACTTAACCCAGTCCAATCTTAACAGAAATGAAGCAAAACTTGTTTAGAGTCTTTCTTTTAGGCAAGTCATTAAATGTGTAAATAAAGTGAATGTGTGGTGAACTAACAACAATAGATACATACAGTATACATATTTTCTTGTATACTTTAACTGTATAACAACAAAACTTTATGTGTACTATTGCGTTTCATTATTAAATTAAAATGATTTAAGTCCACTGTCTTTTATTATAAGTTTAGCTGAGTTAGCGTCCGTGGTATAGAAAAGTTTATGAAAGGAAGTGAGTTTGTGAGTTTCTATGTTAAATATTGGTAATCAAATTGTATGAAAAAGTTATTGATATTACTACTGTGTCAACCAGTTTCTTCAAAACCTCTTATTTAACCAATTTGTTTCCAATTTTAATAATTCTGAATTTTATTGTATCTGCTTTTCTAGGTTGCAAAGTAAATACCAGTGATTTTTTGTTGATTGAGTTACTGCAGTGGTTTAAGGGGGAATTCTTCAGTTGGGTAAATAATTTGCCATGTAGCAGATGTGGCGGCCAAACTGAAACTGCTGGTAGTGTGCCTCCTTCACCTGATGACTTGCGGTGGGGTGCACAACGTGTGGAGAGTCACTACTGCAGTCAGTGCAACTTTACCACAAGATTTCCAAGGTATATTTTTTTCTTACATCAATAAATCATTGTTTTAAAATATTTTATAAACATTACATTTAAGCATTGAAAGGTCGCCCATTGGAAGGCATTGCAAGTGATCTCATTTCTGTTCGTTGTGCAGTTTCCTTGTTCTTCCCACATTTTTATGATATCCAAAACATACTGTCAGGCCGATTGGCAGCTCCAATTGAATGTACAGGCTGGTGTGCTACCTTGTGCATAATGCTAGTCCATAGGCTCTGGCCCCATATTGCCCTGATCCAGTTAAGCAGTGAGAACATTTTTTGTGAAATTTACAGAAGCTTCCAGATGAACTGAGGAAAATATCTTTGTTGAAATTGCAGTTTAATGTATTTACCAATAATAAAACCAGAGCTTATTTTTAGGTTCACACAAATGTTTCTCTTTGTGTATGATGCATTCTATAAAATTGTATCATTTGATAGCTTTTTGCATAAGTATCAGTGCTGGTATGCAACAGATAGCCTTATGCTTCTTGATTTTAAATTTAATATGTGCAGATATAACAACCCAGAAAAACTCCTGGAAACCAAACGAGGCAGATGTGGGGAGTGGGCAAACTGTTTCACGTTATGCTGTAGAGCAGTGGGATTGGATGCAAGGTATATCTGGGATATTACAGGTAAGACTTGTGCGTAGTAGTAGTTCAAATAAAACGCAGGACTGTTTTAGAGTGTCCTGTTATCCACCACTAATAAGACTTACATCGAGTATTTGATGGATATAATGACACATGATGTGAATTTTCCAGTAATTTTCAGTTGTAGCCTTCATTTACATAATCTTAGTGAATCAGAGGTAGTCAGCGGCGTGCTCCCATGAAGCTGAACGCCTAATGTGCCAAATGAAGTGACTCAATCCAAATTGTCTGTAACTTACTCCAATATTTGTCTTTAGGTGTGGAGGTGGGCTGTGTGTGCATGATAGCTAACTACCAATGCAAGTTCATTCGGAACTTCTTAGCATAGAATGTAGTGACAAGTAATAAGGGATACACATGTTTTGAACCTCGCAAACAGAAGAAAGACTTGTCTTTCTGATGTCTCATATTTACATACTAAAATAGAATAAGGGGAAAAAGGTCTGAGACTGAAGCTAATCTCGATGTACCTGTTAAGCCTTTATGCAGTGCCGGCTCTGTCAGACAGCATGCTATTGGCAAGGGAAGAACACTGAAAAAAAAAAAATGGCTCAGCCAAACATAAAAGCCAGACATTAGATTTTTTTCAAGTGCATTCGGAATGGCAGTGCTAAGGGTGTATTCATACCTGGTGGATTTTCATTTTTCACTCTACATTTAAATAAGAACATTTTATTCAGCTGAACTTCTAAATACAGTTGGCAGAAGTTGAAGAAGTTGCACTGTAGCATCTTATATAAATAGTCACTTTTTAGTCATACCTTTTTTGTAAATATGTTTCATAATAGAGGAGCACAGATCATTATCTGTAAGGGTTATTCCAATTTTGAGTGTCTTTGACAGAAGATCCACTGATTCTGAGTCTGTTTGAAGATTTCTGGAGCTTTACATTTTTTCCCAAGTATCATATTTCCAATTAAGGTGAGGATAGTAATATTGTGTTTAAGTACTGAGCCCTCCATAATGTTTGGGACATATTTTTCCTTGATTTACCCCTCTGCTCCACAGTTTAAAATTAGAAATAAACAATTCAGACGTGATTAAAGTGCACATTGCAGACTTTAATTTGAGGATATTTGCATACTTTTCAATCACACCATGTAGAAATTACAACACTTTTTATACATGGTCATCCCTTTTCAGGTCACAAAGTGTCAAACTTAAATTTATAATAATAAATGTGCACAAAGCACCTCCACTATACTTCAATAAACAATCACTACTACAGTAACAATCACAATAATCAAATAAACAATCCTCCACTCCCAGACGCTTAGCCACCCTGCCTCCCAACTCGGCTCGTGCGTCTGGGATTTCCCAGAGTCTTTTATAGTCCGTGACCCGGAAGTGTTTCTGTCCCTCAGTCCATGTGACTTTCTGTCACTTCCGGGTCAGGTAAAAACTTCTCCTTTTCTTCATCAGGCCAGAAGCACTTTATTTCTTTCAGCCATGTGACTGGGATTTACTTCCAGGCTCTATGGAAAATAAACGTCTCTGTGTCTCCCTGCAGCGTCTTCTGGCGACCCCGACGTTATCCAGCAGGGCTGTGCATTAAAACTCCATAGTCCATGATGCCCTGCTGGAATTCGGGGCATCTCCACGTTGCAAGGAGGGCTCCATTTAGCGGCCTGGGGGTATTGGCCGGGATGAATGGCCAGCTATATCTCACAATATATAATCAATTAATCATTCATTACTTGAACCTACTCTATCTAATATGCTGTTCAAACATTATATTTCTTAAATTTGTCTGAAACTGTGGTTGAGTGCTTATATTTTCCTGTTAAAACAACAAGCTGATAGAACTAGAGAAAATCACCTCTCACATTAGTTTATATTGCTTTGAATTGAATACTGTAACAAATGTGAAGCTTTTTTATCAAAATCTAGTGGTATTTTGTGTTTTATGCAAGGTATTATATACTTTGCAAAAGATTCATCAACTGTAAATTAGCATTTCTTGTCAAGTGATGTACATGTACTGTTTACATATAGGTTTTCATACATGCACACTGTTTAAAAAGAACAAAGCTTTCTGTATACATCTAGTAAGGTTTTGTCACAGATGGATAGGTGGTTATCACCTTTAGCTTTCATTTTTTTTCTCTTATTTGCACAAGAGTTGAAGCACAAGGTTTACCACCTGTCTCTATTTGAAAGGAGCTTGTTTAAAAAAAAAAAGAAAAAAGGAGAACTTAAAGGTTAAATAGACCAGAGTTTGAAAAAAAGTCATCTACCAAATGAAATGTGAAAGCCAATTAGTAACGTGCAATTCTTTTTTTGTAGAATTGTAACAGCTATAAAAAGCTTTACATCTGTTTTATTTAAGGTTATGTGGCAGTTTGCCGAGTCCTGATGATCCATCTGCTTTGCTAATTCCTATGGATTACTATAAAACATGAAAGCCCCTTAACTATCAAGAGTAGCATTTTCATTTACAGTATACACACTTGTCTGTTATTAAAAGCTGCTTCCACTTAATAAAATGAGAGCACAAGTAAAACAGACTGCTTCATTGTTCAGTTTGACTGCGAAAACCAAACTGGAAATCAAGTATTCCATGATCTCCTAATAGGTTACAAATCACTATATTCAAACACTTAATATCTGAGAATATAGGAAGCCATCCTGTTTGTCTTGAAATTTTCAGAATATCTGCAGCTTTTAAGTTGATTTACAATTGTGTTTGAATAGCAAAAGCATGAATAATTCTGATTTCTGGCTAGTTTAGCATTGTTCAGGAAAGTTAATTTAGTGGTAGTCTGCTAGTTTGGGAATATGAGAAAAATAGTATTTCAGACGAAAATCTTAATGTTACTTTTCTGATAAGCTATTATTCTTTATCATTTTAGAGACTTTCCATGAAGTTTCTGTGAGAAGCTAAACACGATTATTAGTATAGACCATTTACGGAGTGTTTTCTCTTAGAAGGGTAGATTCCTTGAATTGGCGCCACAACAAAAACATGTGGCAACAGACGTGTGGAGGAGAGAGGCTGTGGTTTGTTTGTGAAGGTACACTAAGCTGTGTTATATAGTTATCTGAGTTTTAATCTGACATTGTTTTTGAATATTCTTCATCAGCAGCTGTTCACACCACAACCATTTTTTATAGTATCTGCAGGTTAATTTCTAAACCATTAATAGTTCTTTGGTGGATATTTCCATTTTAATTACTGTAATTGCTGTAGGGTTCTTTTTAAAGAAACATGCGGTGCATACAGTATATTTCCTGCAAAAAACACTTTGGTGAATTTCGCTGATCAGCACTAGTAGTCTGTACCATACATTGTGATGTGCTGTGTGCAACTCGGGAGCTTTTCCCTTTAACATATGTGCAGCTTTCATTCGAGATATTCGGCTTGCTCCTCTTCTATGCTGATAGAAATGTATTGATCTCAGTTTTTTTATTTTTTATTTTTTTTGCTTAATAAAACGTTTTGCATTGATGCAATTGACATACAGAATATTTATTCCCCTTCACATCATGAACATAAACACTAGTTTTACTATACTGAAAAAATTTAACTCTTCAGGTAAAAAAAGAGCTGTAGGCAGAGAAAATTAATAAAAGTAATTATTGTATCAAACTTCAGGTTAAATTTAAATGAATCTTAATAAAAAAGTTTAGCAATGAAAGACAATCCTTTGAGGATAATGAAGAAGATTGTCGAAAGATGCTTATAGTGATTCCCTTAATGTAACATTAAAGAACTATAATTGAAAAGATAGTAAGCAACTCTGAGTGGGAGGAGAGGATCATTAACATACATTAAAAAGAGACATTAAAATTTTTAAGATTTATTTTTATATATGTACAGTATTATAAATATTAATACCACTAATTGAGTATTCCTAACATTCTTGTAATTCCCATGAAGTTTGCCAAGAATTTTTGAAATAGTGTAATATACTGTAGATACAGTAAGTAGCAGTAAGATATCTATTTTTCTCCGCTTATGCTGTATAGTGAGATTTCCATAGTTATATTTTACACGTTCAGATTATCAGGCTAAGTTAGGCAGATTGGACTGTTTCATGAAAAAGCTTTCTTATGTTGTTTTGTGTTCTTTGGACAAGCTGGTAAACAATGAGAAGACAAAAGGTGCATTTCTGAAATAATTGATTTTATATTCAAATCATTTTCAAGCATGAAAAATATAAAAAGCAGCTTTCGTACTCTAAACATTTAAGTTTAGTTTTCAGTGTTTTGCATTTAGTTCACAGGTAAATTGAATAACTTGTACTTATCTTTTCTAATTCCATGTACTTCGTTTATTGTTCATTTAAAACATAACTGTATGAAATGTATTAGTAGTAGAAGCAGTTGAAGGATAAGTAGTTTAAATGACCTACATATATGTTACCCAGTATCATCTGTATATTTCATTTACATTGTTTTTTGTCATGTATCTGTTTATTTCCTTTAAATGCTGTAATATTTTGTTTACTGTAATTAGATCATGTCTGGACAGAAGTATACTCTACATCCCAAAGCAGGTGGTTGCATTGTGACCCCTGTGAAAATGTCTGTGATAAGCCTCTTCTTTATGAGATTGGTTGGGGAAAGAAGCTTTCATATATCATTGCTTTTTCTAAGGATGAGGTAAAATTCACTTTTAATAGATTTTACTTTTATTTTTACTTTTTAGATGTGTTTTTCTTTTAATTTGAAATAATTTATTGTTATAAGTAAGATGGTTGCATGATTAGCTTCTTTATCCCAGGGAGCCTGCATCTGTCATGCTGATAAAACCTTTTTGTGGCATGTGTTCACTGTTAAAGCCAAGCTCAGCCCAAAGTGATGCTCTTTTGTAAACATTTTCTTTTTTTTTTGTTTATCTGATTAAAAACAGATGTTTTGTAAAAGAGGGTAATGAACTAGGAACCAGAAATAGTGTTCACAAGACATGAATAAGAATTTTGTTCAGTTTATCACTCATTGTGATTTCTGGAGTTTAGACTTAGAACTTCTAATTTCCTCCTACGCTCCAGAGGTGTGTATTGAGAATAATTCACAGCTGTTTATGAACTTGAAAATATCTATATACTCTGTAATGGAATGGGAATAAAGTTGTATTGGAAACATCCATTACTCTTGCCTCTGTGAAACTAAATCAAGTAAGAAATACTGAAAAAGTGTGAATGAAGCATTTATTGTATTTTGGTAATTATTTTTTTATTGGCTGAAACTGCTTTTTCTTTGTACTTATTTAGAAAAATCCTTCATTTTTAGGTTGTTGATGTGACATGGAGATATTCATGCAAACACCAAGAAGTACTTACCCGGAGAACAAAAGCACCAGAAAGCTGGCTTCGGAAATCTGTTAATGAGCTCAATTCTGTTGTAAGTATCATGCAAACTTTTGTTATAAATATAATTTAATTTAGTTATATACAGAGCTATATATGTATGATACACATACACCACAATTACTAAAAAGCAAAAAAATTAAAAAGAAAGAAAATACCTGACTTGGCTGTCACAGTCTCAGTGTGGCATTATGCAGCAGTATTGCTGTTGGTATAAAGGAGCCCCCATAGCGTTTCTTGATGCAGTTCTGCTGAATAATTTGTTGGCTGAAAGTCCTTAATGTTAGTGTGTCAGAGAGAGAGGACATGCAGCATTGTTCATAATGGCAATCAGTTTTGTTTTAATTCTTTCCTTTGCTTCTACCACAAGGGGATCCAGAGTGATTCAGATAACTGAGACCGCCTTTTTTATTTAGCTTGTTAATTCGGTGGGCCTCTCTTGAAGTGATGTTAGCCCAGTACACCACAGCGTAGAAAATTGCACTGACAATCACAGAGTTATAGAAAATGTGAAGGATGTCACTTCCCATACAGTAATCCCTCGCTACTTCGCGGTTCACTTTTCGCGGATTCACGACTTCGCGGGTTTTTAAATACAAGTGATTGCCCGCCTATCGCGGAAGTTATGTTCCAGACCCATCAGCAACAGGAGAAAATCTGCGATATAGAAAGACCATATAAATAAACATTTTTATAGTTTAAGCCTTAAAATACCCATCCCACCTGCTTTAAACACATGTAAACTTATAAAACACACTTTGTTAACACATGTGATATGTGGATGTCGGGCTAAGGATATGAGTAACATCTCACTATTATAAAACATTTTAACTTCACGCAAGACAAGACAAGACAGTGAGACAGGAAAATTGGTGATGTACAGGCTTAAAATTATTGACACGCAGAGCGACAAGCAGCACAAAGCCAGCACAAAGTCCACTTCTCCTTAGCGTTCATTCAGCTCCCCACCCCCTTGACAATGCGAAGTGGCAGGAACGTACTGCGCTTCCGGGGAGGGGGGGTTTGAGCGAAGGTGCGTTCAGCTCTCACACACCCACACATACACACACTCCTTCTTCCGAATGCGCAGAGCGACAAGCAGGCATTTTGGCAGACGCAGCACAAAGTCCATTTCTGCTCAGCGTGAGTTCAGCTGCCCCCCTTCACAAAGCGAGTGCAGACACATTGACGTCTGATCGCTGCGTGCAGTGTGCAGTGTTGGTCTGAGGTGTTTAAGAATGTAGAAAGTGTTTAAGAGCATAGGAAGTGTTTATAAGAGCGTGGGAAAGGTTAACAAGAGAGTGAGAAAGGTTTATAAGAGTGTGGGAAGGGTTTATAAAGCCTTAAAATATGTATAAATAATAAAATAAATATAGGTCGCTACTTCGCGGATTTTCACCTATCGCGGGGGGCTCTGGAACGTAACCCCCGCGATAGGTGAGGGATTACTGTATACGCATTTCATTCCAAAAAACTTGCATCTCATAAATTAATCAAAGATTAACTTCCATTAATCTCCTCCAAGGTTACAGAATGCTAGTGCATATTACAGCAGCATAAAGAAGAGACCAACCTCACATGGGGCGCCAGTGTATCTCAGTGCAGACACACACACCCCAACACTAATACATACCAGGTTTCTTTGGAGTGCCATTTGGGATATTGAAGTAAAGCCAACATAGCTGGGGGAGAGAATGCAATGTCCACACAGACACTGAGCATGGGATTCAAATCTGTGGTTCTATTTCTTTGAGTCAGCAGTGCCAACAGTGTCCCACCTACTACCTAAAAATATTATATTTAATTCTTTTGGGTTTATTACTTTGACGTTGAAATATTCCCCAAATGACTTAAAGGGGGAAATGTATACTCTGCCAGGATATTCGCAGTCTTTATAGTATAATTAAACATACTTTTCGGCTGTATATATCAGACTGTATTCCAGAACCTTTTATGTAGTAGATACCCACTTGTACTTTGCTGCTTTCTATTTCTGTATAGAAATGAAATGCTGACAAGAATCCATTTGCAAAGTTACCATTTGTATATTAAGTAAGATTAGTGCTACTCATGCTGTTATATAATTTCTTAGTTTTTTTATTAAAGTGAAACCAGCAGAAAAGAAGTGTAATTTAAAATAGTTCTTTTTTTTTTAGATTAATTAGATGTAAAATATATTGTTCTTCAAAAATGGCACTTAGTCAGTCTGCATGAGTTCATCTCTGCTGCTTCTTGCAGTTCTCTCCAAGATAATCTCCTCCAATTGTCCTTAATATTGCATGTAAATGTTCATCCATGATTTCATTTGTCAAGGATATGTTTTTATTCCTGCGTAATTAAAATGAGATTTTATCAAAGTAAGTGTTCGGTCTGTGATGTAAATTTAAAATAATCAACTAGTAGTTTGATGGCAAAAGTGTCAGATTAAAACTATTGGGCAAACATGCTCTTAATAGTTACATTTTGAAAGAAAGAAGTCTGTAGTAATGTGTCCTTTAACAAAATTTAATACAACATGATGAGATAACATTCATAGTAAGTAATATTTTTTTATTGAGTTAGAAATTTAATGTTCATCATATGATGTGTATATAGATTGATTATAAGAAGTGTTACACCCTCTTTCTTGTCTGTATTTTTACAATTGGGGAAATAGCTAACAAGTATCTAGTTCATGCCAAGTCCTAAAATTACATAAATCTAATCCCAGGTTAAAAAACACCGTGTAACACATTTCACTTTTCCACAAACCTGGATGCTCCTGTCTGAACTGCAAAAGGTTCTGCTTTAAAGTAGGTTGTGGGAGTGTACTTACTGTTTTACATGTCTTTTTTCACTTTATTATACCAAAGAAAAATAATGTAAGAATAAAATGTATTGTTTGTCACTTGAGGCATGATTTATCTAACTTTAAGACTTGCAGAAGACTAGATGACGGTTAGTTCTTTCAGATATGTCCACCTTTAGAATTGAGAGGGGCTTGCATTCTCTCTCATATCACTGTTTATTTTCTTTTTTGGTTTGTTTTTAGTAATGTTTACTGTATTTCGCACTGCAAAGTTTGTTTCACACCTGTCGTTTTCAGATGGATAAAATTATTATTCTTGCATTCCAGAGACAAAGACAGTTTACATCAAAGAGAAAGAGCGAGCTTTTGGAAAGACTTCTTATGGAGTTAGTAGAGTTTATATCTCCAAAAACTCCTAACCCAGGTGAGCTTGGAGGTCGTACCTCCGGCTCTTTGGCCTGGAGAGTTGCCAGAGGGGAAACTAAAAGCCAGTCTGCTGTAAGAATTATTCATACTTTTTTCATTTGTACTGTAAATCTGTTGTCATTCTTTGAATTTTTATAAAGTACAACAGCCACGTTTAATCGTATTACCTCCCCGAGCCACATGTTTAAGCGTATAACCTCCCAGAGGTAACAGGGATTATTAAGGAGGTACTGAGGGATTTGGAAATTGTAGATGGAGAAGTGCTGCTCAGATTAAATAAGATGAAATCAAACAAATCACCAGGACCAGATAAAATTTACCCTTGAGTTCTTAAGGAGGCTAGCGAGTACATATATAAACCCATGACACACATTTTTAGGAAGTCACTGCGCACTAGAGAGATTCCGAAGGACTGGAAAATGGCAAATATCATCCTATTATACAAAAAGGGTGACAGCGCAGATCCAAGCAACTATAGGCCAGTAAGCTTAACATGCATCACAAGAAAATTAATGGAAGGAATTATTAAGGATAAGATTGAGCAACACCTGGCAAGGACAGGACTTATTCTGAACAGTCAGCATGAGTTCAGTAGAGGGAGGTCGAGTTTTACTAACATGCTGGAATTCTATGAGGAGGCAACAAAAGGATATGATCAAAGTGGAGCATATGATATTATTTATCTGGACTTTCAGAAAGCATTTGATAAGGTGCCACATGAGAGGTTGGGCATCAAATTAAAAGAAGTGGGAGTTCAGGGTGATGTTTTCAGATGGGTGCAGAATTGGCTCAGACACAGGAAGCAGAGGGTGATGGTGTGAGGAACCTCATCAGAACTGGCCAATGTTAAGAGTGGTGTTCCACAGGGGTCAGTGCTAGGGCCGCTGCTATTTTTAATATATATAAATTATTTAGATAGGAATATAAGTAACAAGCTGGTTAAGTTTGCAGATGATACCAAGACAGGTGGATTAGCAGATAATTTGGAATCCGTTATATCATTACAGAAGGACTTGGACAACATACAGGCTTGGGCAGATTTGTGGCAGATGAAATTTAATGTCAGTAAATGTAAAGTATTACACATAAGAAGTAAAAATGTTAGGTTTGAATACAAAATGGGCGGTCGGAAAATCGAGAGTACACCTTATGAGAAGGATTTAGGAGTTTAAGCAAAAGATTAAGAGGTGACATGATTGAAGTGTTTAAAATTATGAAGGGAATTAGTCCAGTGGATCGAGACTATTATTTTAAAATGAGTTCATCAAGAACACGGGGACACAGTTGGAAACTTGTTACGGGTAAATTTTGCACAAACATTAGGAAGTTTTTCTTTACACAAAGAACGAAAGAGACTTGGAATAAGCTACCAAGTAGTGTGATAGACAGTAAGATTTTGGGGACTTTCAAAACTCGACTTGATGTTTTTTTGGAAGAAATAAGTGGATAGGACTGGCGAGCTTTGTTGGGTTGAATGGCCTGTTCTCGTCTAGAGTTTTCTAATGTATCAGCGACATCTTGTTGATACTGAACCAGTTACATTAAAAATATTATTTAGAGAGCTTAACTGAGCCTCAAGATAAGTACAGCATGTTTAAACATGGCTATGCCAGGGGTAAATTGAGAAAGTAGTATTCAGAATGAAAAGAAAAATGAGATGAAAACTTATTTTAGTACTATTTCTTCACTATAAATTCTAGTGAATGCTCTAGAACAGTTAATGTATTATAGAAATAAATTCATTGTATATTGTCTGTATTCATTTTATTTAAATGAGTCAAGTTTATTTTAATCATTAATGTATCAAAGTTTCACAGTATAAAAAAAAACGTTCAGTGATAAATTCATAATAAATGTATTTTCTCCTTTTTTAGTCTAAGGCTTTTGTTTTCACTCCATCAGAAGAGGAAAGGAAACATAAATTGTTCCATCTACAATACAATACTGCCAAGGACTGTTACATCCGTGTTTCGAACAATAAAGAACAAATTAATGGCTGGGATAATGGAGTCTGGAGTCTAGAATCTGTTTATAGAAAGACTGAAATGGATTGGAAAATGGTATGAAGTCTAAATGCTGTTTTCATTGATTTAACTCATTCACTCTAGACATATGTATCCAGTACAGTAATCCCTCCTCCATCGCGGGGGTTGCGTTGCAGAGCCACCCGCGAAAAAAAGAAAGTCTGCGAAGTAGAAACCATATGTTTATATGGTTATTTTTATATTGTCATACTTGGGTCACAGATTTGCGCAGAAACACAGGAGGTTGTAGAGAAACAGGAACGTTATTCAAACACTGCAAACAAACATTTGTCTCTTTTTCAAAAGTTTAAACTGTGCTCCATGACAAGACAGAGATGACAGTTCTGTCTCACAATTAAAAGAATGCAAACATATCTTCCTCTTCAAAGGAGTGCGTGTCAGGAGCACAGAATGTCACATAGATAGAGAAAACAATCTCTAGCAAACAAATCAATAGGGCTGTTTGGCTTTTAAGTATGCGAAGCACCGCGGCACAAAGCTGTTGAAGGCGGCAGCTCACACCCCCTCCGTCAGGAGCAGGGGGAGAGGGAGAGAGAGAGAGAGAGAGATAGAGAGAGAGAGACAGAGTTTGTTTTTCAGTCAAAAATCAATACATGCCCTTCGAGCTTTTAAGTATGCGAAGCACCGTGCAGCATGTCGTTTCAGGAAGCAGCTGCACAAAAGATAGCAACGTGAAGATAATCTTTCAGCATTTTTAGACAAGCGTCCGTATCGTCTAGGTGTGCGAACAGCCCCCCTGCTCAATCCCCCTACGTCAGGATCAGAGAAAGTCAGCGCAAGAGAGAGAGAAAAGTAAGCAATCTAGCTTCTCAGCCATCTGCCAATAGCGTCCCTTGTATGAAATCAACTGGGCAAACCAACTGAGGAAGCATGTACCAGAAATTAAAAGACCTATTGTCCGCAGAAATCCGCGAACCAGCAAAAAATCCGCGATATATATTTAAATATGCTTACATATAAAATCTGCGATGGAGTGAAGCCGCGAAAGGTGAAGCGCGATATAGCGAGGGATCACTGTACTCTGGAAATCTTGTTCACACTTGTCTTGGTGACAAACAAATTGAGAAAGTGCAGTCATATAAAATAGAATTAATCAAAAATCTAGAATGAAATTCAATGCCTTATCCAACAGTTTGCAATATGTGTTATCCATATGACTAGTCTCAGTGTTAATTGAGAACAGTTAGGTAATATGTATGTTTAGCTGAATTAAACTTTTTTTAAAGCTGCTAATGTGAGTTATGATACTACAGTATCATTTGCCAGACCATAGAGTTGGGAACAGTTTGTTTCTCGGTAACTGGAATGAAGTAATATGTGGCTGGCAATAGTAGGGCAGCATTTTGTGTAGTGGCAAGTCATATCTGTTATTTAGCCCACATTTGACTGTTTGTTCAGCCCTAACATACAGCAATTCCATTCTGCCTGTGTTGTAGTCATTTAAATTCGCAGTTTTTTTTATCCTGTATTTTCTCAGGCACTTTAAGGTGTAAAGTCAATGGTGTGTTTTTTCATTTTGTCCTGTCTTGTTAGTCCAAGACAGCTATGTGTGGTTTTATAAGCAGTTTTGGCAGAGAAGGGATGCTCTCTGTCACTTCTCAGGTCTACAGTGTGTTATTTGTTCTTATTGATGTTTAGGAGTAGAAGGTTGTTGTGATGCCCATTTTATCAGACCTTCCACCTCATTCTTGTTTATGGTCTTGTTGTGGTTTATCACTGTAAAGCAATTGAAGTTGGACAAAAGCAGCAGTATAGAGGTGCTCTAGTGTTCAAATCTTTATGAATGTTTTTTTTTTGCCTTCCTTTAGGACAGGGGTGGGCAAAGTCATTCCTGGAGGGCAGGTTTTTGTTCCAACCCAGTTGCTTAATTAGAAAACAATCCTTGCCAATAATTACATTTCATGGCTTGTTACTGCTTTAACTCTGCTATGTCAAGTCATTCTCATATCCTAGATTTTTTTTCCAGTCTAAGGATATCATCCAAATACTTTCAAGTGTAAAATGGATAGGTATATCTCAATCCTTCACTTTTTTTCTCTTCTCTTTCCTCCCAAGTATTTAATTAAACCAAATAGTGCATGATAAATACACACAGGTGTAAAGGGTAACAAGCAAAATCGATAACTGCTGGTTTCTTTTGTCATTTGCATCTTATTGCTAATAAGGAGCAATTAAAAACCAAGAATGCAGCTGTTTAAGACTTAAATAAGCAATAAGGGTTCAAAATCTTAATGAGGGAGATAACTAAAATGAAGCAGAAGATGTTTCTAGAGCAATAATTTTCCTTTTATTAAGCAATTGGGTTGGAACAAAAACCTGCAGCCACTGCGGCCGTCCAAGAATGACTTTGCCCACCCCTGTTTTAGGAGATAATCTGCCTATTTGAAAATCAACTGTGCAGTTATAGAGTTACAGAGGCATCTACTAGGAGAGAAAAATGGTATTAAAGAGGATTATATATATACAGTAGATATGCTATAATTAGGTTTCTTACCTGTAAAGTTTTTCGAGAGCAGTGCATCATTGTCTGTGTATATTTGTGCACTTTAATATTTTAACTAATACCTATTATCAAGAAAAGTAAAGAAATATGAAAACAGGATAACATTTATCTAATATAAAGAAAAGAAAGTCAAATGTACAGTATGAAGTTATTTGGGAATACAGCATTGGGAACTGAAAAAGGTAATTGTCATACCATTCTGCAAAATGTAGCCATGGTGTTGTTTTTGTATTGTACTTCGGCTACTCCCACCAGCAGATGGCATCTGGAAAAGCAAATGGCATGAACACACCAGAGCATTATGAAGTAATGTCAGAACACATTTATAAAAATTTGGAATTCTCATTGCTACACAAGAAGAATGTGTATAAGGAGTCAGAACTTTGATTTTTGTTAGTTTCATTACCTAGTATGAATATTATTTATTCTCTTATTTGTTAATTCTTAATATTTTCAATCTTTTCCATGAATTTTTGCATCTGAAGAGATTTAGTATTTTTTATTTTTTACCTTTTCACTGCTAAAGTATGACTTTGACTGCTAAAGCACTTTTTACATTCTTCACTAGACTTAACTCTTAACTTCTGCCAATGTTTCACCACCTTTCATTACAACTCTGCATCTGTAGTTGATCTGTAAGAAGTTAATCTAAAGTACAAGCAGGCAGGTAAAGCTAAATTTAAAGTGACCCCCACCTCTGAAATACAGCATTCTACTATTTTTCTAGACTGGTTTCGATCATAGCAGGAAGCAGTAATAGGCAGAAAGATGCTTAGAAACCTCTGTAAAAGTGTGCCTATATCCCAAAGCTTTCTGCTCCATCTAGTGCATAGAAGAGAAAGTGCAATTCATGTTTGGTGAAGGAAAGTCTTGGTGATGGTAAAATACCAACTGAAGTCCTCACCCCAATGTTTGAGAAGGGTGTAAACATGAATTTAAGTAACAAAGAGTTTAATAAACTACACGTTTGTTTACAAAATTAATCATAATGAACACCCATTTATGTTGTATATTTGCACCACTGTTCATGATATTACCATTAAGTAATGAAACAATTGACACAAATACAGCATGGTACACCACAAATGAAACCGAATACTGTAATAGACTGGTTATGATTCAGTCTAATTTGGGGTAAGTTTTAGATTTTTATTTCAGTATATGTATACCACAAATAATATATAAAAGGCAATGTTGTGAATGTAGTGCATTACACTTGGCCTATTTGTAACATTTTCCAACTTTCATACTTATGGCTAATCTTTGTGTTTTTTTAACAAAGCTAAATGTCGTATAGGTCCTTTTTTTACTAAGGGACATTGAGTCTGTCAGTACCAGTCAGGTAAAATGCATCTGTTTTATCCTCTTTTGAACTATAGCAGCTGGAAGTATATTTCTTAAGTAGAGCTATACCTAACATTATCACAGTACAAGCACAAAGTATTGAAGATTAGAAAATGGGGAAATCACTCTGTACCCATTTTCCCATCATCTTAGTATTAGACTTAATTTATTTAGAACCCCATTGTGTCTGTTTATTAAAGGTTCAGTGAGTGTTTAATGCTGAAACACAGGCATTTACATTCTGTTTTAGTTGTATCCTTCTCTCAAATAATAACATGCTAGGTTGAGCAGAGAGAGTTAGTGTCATGAACCACATTTATTTAAATTTTTCCAGGGAATGATACATTTTTCCTTAAACAGGATTTATCCTGTAATAACGTTATATATTGTCTGAAACCTTTTGGGTTAAGAATTTTATTTGTATATGGTGCCTTCTGAAAGTTATTATTTTTACATTGGTATTTGAAAATGCCACTACACAATTTTATTTTTATATGTACATCGCCTTTTTGGCGTCTGGCTGTTAGGAAGTTGCCAGGGTCACGCCCCACAGAGGTTGAGCCTTTGTGTTAATTCTACAATAGTATAAATAGCATCCAATTGAAATATTTGCTGTCCCACTTTGTGGATACCTTTAGAAATTTTTTTGGAAATAAGAGTTTGCATTAACCTTTGTTTTAGTTGCCAGATTGTTTGTCTTCCTGGTTTTGATTCTTGCTCAATAGCCTGCCTATTGACTTTTCTTCTGTCCCGGTCCCTTTTAACCTGTCTCCTCATTTTTTCCAACAGAAGAACAGTTAGTGGACTAAGTTCAGTGCTGGAAAATGCACTGTGGAAAGGTAGTTTTGCTTACTGAACCATGTTAAAGCCCAATGGCAATACAATAACAACAACATCCAGCAATCATGCCACTAATAGTAATTTTATACTTTGGTTGTATTAAACAACCATTCAGCATTCAATGCATGTCAGACTCATTGGAAATTCTTAGCTAAGGTACTCTTGGTGCTCTTGCAGCTATCTTCTCCAGGAGCTGTCTGAACACATGGACATTTGCAGGTTAAAAGGTTATGAAAAGCTGCATTTCAAAAGGATCAGTAGCGTTGAGCAGGTCACCAGTTGTGGTGGTCCAGCATGTCCAGATCTAGGGGTTTTGAGTTTTTTAATTCAAGTTTACAGTAACACATTTTCTAACTTTTAAGGTAATATTATATTTTGTACAATAAACTAATCAGTGTTTAACTTGTTTCCCCCATCCCCTTTGGTAGAAATCTTTGGAAACAAAGAACGTTTCCTGGTAGAGCCCAGAAAATACCCCTGCAAATTTTGTTTTTCTCCAGCTTAACTTTGGATTTTTTTTTGTCCCTCCAGCATTCTGACTTTATCAATGGATTCATCTTTAGAGACATATCATGTTATTGTATATAAGGATGCTACATTTCTGTTTGACATTAATCTGTTATTTAAGATTATATAGATTTACTTGTTACTTATTCTTTATTATTATTCCCTAATCTTGCTTGTTTTTCTTTTCCTGTCACGTTCTCTTTGACATTTTGTAAAGCACTTTGAGGTACATTGTTTGTATGAAAATATGCTATAGAAATAAATGTTGTTGTTTATCAAAGACTGATACAACATAATAGTGAAAACAAAAAAGCAAGTATGTGTAATAAAAGAAAAATCAAGTAATAGGTAAAAATAAAATATTTTGTGTACTGTATGTGAAAGAATGACATTTCATAGGCAGGTTATGTTGATAAGCGCAAACTTACTAAGTACACTTACCAAAGTGACGTGTTGAAAGTTGAATAAACTTCACTACTGCCCACATGTCGTTCTTTAACACCACAGATGTTTCCCAGACTTACAAATCTACAAGTCTTGTAAGTTGTGGGTAACCAAACAAACCAAAATACAGAACAAAAGAAACCGTTCATAAGAAAAAATAACAGAAAACAAATGCAGGTTTGGTTTGAAACATGTAATAACACATTTTCACCTCCTCCCCTGGCACTTTCTTTATAAATTGTTACCCTGCAGTTTTTGTGTTATATCCATAACTACAGTATATCCAGGATTGTTTTTCAAATATGTTAAATTAGTTTTTGACATTTTCTAGACTTCTTTAATTGTTAAAAAATAAATAGATTAGGAGAAAAGAATGTGTGTTTGTCTTATATGTTCATGGGTTGGAGTTTCTTTTAAAAAATAAATAAATGCAATTCTCTTTTTGTATATATTAGTTTTAACCTAGCACTTAACACATACATCACCTCATCAAGTCAAAGTACACAAAATAAAGTGGAAGCTGAATTTACTATCCACAATCAGATGCAAAATGATGTGAAGTAAAGGGAATTAATCTTGTTGGCATGCCTTGCATGTGCTACGTCAGTGTCAAATGTTAGTTAATTTTTTTAAATTTATAATTCTAGGTTTATCTAGCCCGGATTGAAAAATCAGATTCAGCCAGAATCTGCTGGAAGTTTGACTGTGGTGGGTTTGGATTCAAAATTAAGAATGTTTCAGTAAGAGCAAACAGTCAAACATTTCATACTGGTAAAGTGACATGGTCACTAAGAGCAAATGATCAAAGTGTTCATCTTGATGGAGGTATGATAATACTTTTTATATGCTTTGATAATACAGTGGAAGGAAAATAAGATTCAATTTATATACTCTATACTCTCTTTTTAGAGTGCCCTTGTTAAAATATACTGTACATGCCTTTCTATACTTTTAGTAGTTGGCTTCTTACAAATTCTTAGATATAATAGAGTTTACTTCAGTGATTACCACAACATGCTCTGTAGCTTCTGCATGAAAGCATAATGGTTGATATGTACAAAAGGTAATTAAGAGATTAACAAGAATTAACTTGTAGTCTTAAATTGCCTTCAATTGGTATTTTTGAAAGCTAAATTCACTAAACAGTGACATTAAAAAAACTATGACACTGTATGCATAACACAGTGAATAGATTTCATATGTTTTTGAGTGTTTACGGTAAATTTGAATATTCATTAATGATATTAAAATTTAACTTGAATGTTAGGAAGACCTTATGACATGCTGGTTAGTGCTTATTTTGCAGGACTGGACTCAAATCCAGTCTTGGCTAGTGTCACTGTGGCATGTAACTGTCCCCTGTTTGTCTTAAATGGTTTTCAGAAAATGCCCTTATGTACTTGAATATTCTAAAGATGTGCAAGATTGAGGGGCATATATAAGCTGACCCTCTGCCTTCCTGTCACTAATTGGGCTTAAAGGAATCAGACAGTGCACAGATAGGAACATCTCTATAGTGAAACATTTATTTTTCCCTAAGTACATCTTAAATAAATCTTCAATTTAAAATAATATAGGATATTTAATGTACAGAAAGCTTAAACATTCTGAGGCTTTAATTTTTCACTACAGTAATACAGAAAGAATCTGTCAAATTATTAAATATTCTTTGCTAGTTCTGAGTTGGGGTAATTTTATATAAACTGCATTTTTGACTTTATTAACAATGAAAATTCAAGTAAATATATCAAGTGAAAATACATGTTTTCAGAAAAATTAAAGCTTTGTTCATATGCTTATTGGGATTGAAAAGGCAGGAATTACTGCAAATAGGCTTTTTTTTTCTCAGGCTAAAGAAAAACTGATGTACAGATGAAAGAACTAAGACTCAAAAAAGTAAAAATGAATATATCCACATGGTGATGGTGGCACAATTTTGATTTTTACATATATGCACATTTCATCTTCTTCAGAGTGGTGAACAATTTAACATATCAGAATACAAAGTAACTTGTAAACACAGGTAGTGAAAGTAAAGTAATAGTTTGGAAAGAATAGATTTGTGTGGAAGTAATGAACAATATCTTTATCTTTTTTGACAAGACAGTGGGTAAATGGGGACTTCAAAACAGAAAAAAGTTACAGGAAAATAATAGACCCAGGAACTGGATGTTCCAGAGCGGCATTGACAAATTGTAAGAGTCGTAAAGTGGCTAAGCATACTGTCACATATTTGCCCTCTGGCACATACCAAGAGATTAATACCATCATAGACAGTTTTGGGTTTTTTTTTTTTTTTTTTAATACTGTATATATTCCAGTTTTACAACCTGAATTTCATTCTCTAACACACTGCACTGCATGGTTATTCATGACACAGTGGGAAATGGGAATAGTTTACAAGTTTCTATATATGCCTGTAATCTGTGTTTTGGGTCATATGTCATTTACTACAGCACTGTACATCTTTTCCTGTATTTTAATATTTAAGTGTATTTTATACTTTGAATGTCACAAATTTTAAAAATGAAGACTTTTGTCATATTTAATTACAGTTTAAAAACATCTTTAGATTTATACCAGTGTTTTGTTTTTCCTGTTTTCACAGACACCCAGTTACATGAATATGATTTTACTGGAGCTACTGATTTAGTTTTAGAAGCTGAATTGACTGGCGGTGAAGGTGGTTCAGCTTGGCAGCACACGCAGCTGTTTAGGCAGAGCCTGACAGATGAAAGATTTTACCCTTTGGAAATTATTATAACAATGGAAAGTGCTTGATAAATATTTTTTATTATGAAAAAGAATTTTTATTTGTGCTTGATAGATATTTTTATTATGCAGATTTTTTGTTTTATTTGTTTTACTTTTTCATTTATTAGACTGTTATCAATGTATGAATTTGGCAGTGCAATTTTTAACCTGGTCTTGTTGTAATTTTGTAAGAAAGGAAGATGGTATGACTATGCTAAAAGAGAAATGGGAAGATTAAGAATTAAATTAACTTCTCTTTGAATATGTATAACTACACCACAACATTAAAGTCGCACCACTTTTGCACAGAGTCATCCTCTCTTTGGTACATAGTGCTTGGTTTCTTCTCTTCCACTGTGTCAGTTCAGAATGCACACTTGCCTGTGTTAATTGATTTTGCTATTTATACTAAAAACTCAGGGGTGTGTGCTGCAGTCTGAGCATCAGCTTTGTGCTTCTTGAGCAAAACTGATGGAATAAACCAGAATCATAGAATCCTCCTACAGCCACAGTCCACTCACATGATTCAGTTCATCAAAGCTGTAAGTGGGATTGCACCTGTGCTGACATAAATGTGCAGACATTGGATTCCTATTATATGTTATTTTTCTTTAATTTGGAATACTTTGATTAACTGATTGTAGCAGTTGTGCTTTGAACCTTGTAACGACTATTTTATAATAGTTCTATGTCAAGTTTATGTTACGTTTTAAAATTACATTATTGCAGCATGAGTCTAACAAAGTAATGTGAGTACAACATTGGTTTCAAATCCAATAGGTTAAAAAAAAATATCTCTGGCTGATGATATCAGGTGCTGCGCTGTGTAATACGGGAAAGCAACATGTTGAAAGCCGGGACCATCTGAGCCCTAAGTATAACACCAAATTATTAACTAATATTTTATGGAAATATATTGTAAATGATAAACTAAATGCATAACATTTTCTAGTAATTCCTTTATTTAAATGGAGTGGTTTGGAATGCCATGGTCATGAATTTCACTCAGTCTAGCAGGGAATTTTTGGTCTACCAAAAATAGATGGGTTACAATGAAAGCTTTTTCCCATCACTCAAAAATGTTTTATTGCATTATTCTGCAATACTTGTTGGATTATTTCACAAACTTATTGTGTTGTTTTTCAGTAGTTACTTTGTGTTATTTTGCAAAAATATTGCCTGCTGCAGTGTCCACATAGGTAGTTTGGCCATCCAGTGACGGCTTCTGTGGGGCACGTTTAACACATGGGTATTGTGCAATCAGGTGACAGAAAATGAACAGGCATTACAGGCATACATTTAGTTGTAATCCGGTTATATTTTGGTAAGTTTAGTACAGATGTTTTCATATATTCATGATTATGAACCTTTAATTGTGAGCACCAGTCTTACTTCATGCAATTTGTACACCAGTTCAGGTTGTTTATGTGATCCCTCGGATTTTTTTTTCAGTCAAATAGCACATTGATTTGTTTGCCACATAAATAAAAATGTTAACAAGAAAAGGCCATTTTAGCTCAACATTAGTCCAGAAATAATAACTAGTGTAGATTTCCTGTTTTCCATGGTACAGCTTTCAACTACACTGAAAGTAACTGATTCTACCAGTTCAAAATTCTAGCAGTTCTGTAATTGTATAAAAATGTGTTTTGCTCTACTTTAACTTATTAAAATATTCCAGTGCTTGCCTTCTAAATTTCTCATATAATTGCTTTATTGTTACTTATGTTATTATATCTAAGTTATCTTGGTCTGAGAATTTAGGAATGAGGCCATTTTATTTTGTTATTTGCAAGCAGCTCTTACGATTTGAAATTGTTGTGATTTTATTCACGTTTTGGGGTTTATTTTATCGCTACTTTATTTTCTCAACACCATTTTGTTTTATGGATTATGACACATTTGACATTATTGCAATTGCATGGGGACATCATCACAAATACATTAAAATATGGTGGTGTTTTTATTTATTTTTTTTTATTCAACATTTCTTGATCTAGAGCAATGTTTATTTTTTAGTTTGGTTTTGTTTTAAAAAAACAAACTAAAAGAAATGTTTAGGGTCGTCTTTGTCCAAAAATAGTTTTATGTGTTACTTCAAATTTGATCACCTTCTCACATGCTGGAAGCCCGTCGGAATTATTCATGAAGATCAAAGTGTCCTTTTATTCAAAATTCTTCAAGTATAGAAAATAGAAATGTACATAGTGAAGGTGTAAATTTGGACAACGTTTTTAGATTTTTAAGTAATTGCAATGCATTTGTTGTATTCTTCTCTGCAAAATAAATGGAGTTGAAAAATGGTGTGGTGGCAAAGATGAATTTTACAATAGAAATAGGACTGTGCATAATGTTATTTCTGACTATATTCTAGAGGAAATAGGAGATGTAATTGCCAAAATGATATAAAGGTAATCAAATAGAAATGGAATGTGTTTTAAGTTACAATAAAACTGCCAGCTGCTGCTCTGCTCATTCATAAAAGCATAAGGGTACAGTTTTCCATTGAAACTTAAACACAGGATCAGCACATTATTATGGTTTTGTCTTTTTGTTTGTTTACCAAGGGCTGTTAATTTATTTTATGACATTATTTTACATTTGAATTGTTTTTAATACATATAAACCTTGTATGTAAATTTTAAATATCCAGTATTGGCAAAATAAAGGAAACCATGTGGCATTCATCAGCAAAGTAACTTTGATAATGTGAATAAATAAAACTAAAATATATATTCTGGAAGGTGTACTCCCTGCTGTGCTGTGTGACTTCTTACTTTCTATTCAGAGTTCCTGATTGAATTGATGTGAGGTGGGCAAAAACGCAAGTTAGGAGGAGGGTTGCAGTTACTTTTGTAGTATGTTGCCCCCTAACCTAATTAGTGAAAAGCAAAAAGCTTGCATGCAGCTTAACTATTTTCCACATCATAATTGTTACATTTAAATAAAGGTATATCAAGGAGTTCTTGAGCAAATGCACTCTGAGGGGCACAATGACATAGTGGTTAATGCTTCGGCCTGGGATTGGACTAACACTCTGTGTAATTTGTGTGTTCTTCCTGTGCCTTCTTGGCGTTTCACTGGGAGCTCCAGTGCTCTTCCCATGTGCCAAAGATGTGAAGTTTAGGTAGGCTGACATATCTAAATTTACCTAATATGGAGGATTGCATGTATATGCTTGAGTGTACCCTGCAAGTGGACTTGTACCCAGTCCAGTATTGGCTTAGTGTCCAATGTGGATGAGGTTTCCAAAACCCCTGAACTGCATAAGTAGGGTAGAAAATGATTTCTAGACAGACATGGTGAGGCTACAGGTTCAGTCCCCACATCTGACATGTGTGTCCTTAACCTTTTTGTAAAAATGTTAACATATGGCTCTGTAGTTGTGACTCTCATTATTCAAGTGTTTATGCAATAGAGGGGCTCAGCACATTTAAAAGGAGTGGCAGCTGCTGGAAGAGTTGCATCAACATTGTTTCAATTAAGAAGCAAGTTTAAAATTTGTCAAATTATTTTTTCCAATATTTGGTTAATTTTAATGTATATTTGCGGGGTTGGACATAATGCCAACTGTGTAAGAAAAGTGTAATATTTTGTAATTTATTTACTTTTAAAGAGAATGTGTGACTTTTTTTTTCCTTTTTCCTACTGTACTGGGCAGTAATGCTTTGTTAATATACGGGGGAGTGAATGTCAAAAGCCCAACACTACACACACCCTTACTGAAATTTCAGGGTTTTGTTGATGTAAAGGCTGAAATAAAGTCAAATCATGTTAGTCATTATTTCATCTTGTAACTAACAATGTGTTCATGTAAATGAAAAACCAAATTGATATTTTTTTTTGGAAAAGTAATTCAAAATAAAAATAAAACTTTCATTGTCTTGGTTGCATTGTGTTCACATCCCTTCTAATCGGGTTCATAAATGAGTTTACAAAGGTAATTGGTCTTTGCCTGACATCTGCTGAAGTGATTCTGACTAACCTTCAATAAAATTAGCCATGCGTAGTGCAGAGAAAACCACGGAGAGCCAACTAAAGATCTGAGAGATCAAGAGAAGAACTAGGCACTGCCCAAAGCTGAAGTATTACATTTATTTGGCTGACACCTTTAGCCAAAGCAGCTTACAACATTTGAGATACAGTAGGTTACATTTCTTTTCTTTTTCCAGTTGGAGCACAGGAGGGTGAAGTGACTTGCTCAGGGTCACGCAGTGTCAATGGGGGGGATTTGAACCCACAACAGCAGGGCTTGAAGCCCAAAGCCTTAACCACTGCACCACACTGCCTTCCAGGAGATTATTAGGAGATAAGTGTCCAAGGATTGTTTTGAGGTGGAAAAAGACCAAGGGTCTCATCTATAAAACTTTGCTTGGACTCGAGTGTGAAAATATACGCACGGCAAAAAAACAGGAAAATGCATACAGCAAAATTTAAAAAAAGAAATCAGCCATTACAGGACAGTAATTTACAATTACAACACAAGGAAACATCCATATATGGAGCATGCTAATCAACCTCATACATATGCAATCACAACACTGCAGAACTTCATTAGCTGGTAGAGCAGCCACTCCCACCTGACATGTTTAACTCCGACCCCTACATTCAAGAGTAGGGCGCAAGTAATGATGGGCATTTCGATTCAAATTACTGAATTGTTTCAAACTACCCAATTAAGTGAATGGATTAATTTGATTCATTTTTCGGGGTAGCTTATAAAGTATTTCCAGGGCTTGGGAGGGGGGCCCCCTCTAAACACTGATTCGTACATTAGTTTTTTGTGTGCATCTAAATATATAATTAATATTATTTCTTGTTAATTTATATTTAATTCATTACATATAAAGATATGATTGATTATATATAAATATATAATTCATTATATATTTAACATAATTGCTAAACCCTGTTTCCATGCACACAGCATGATAACACATTTAAGATGCATAATTAAAATAAGACATTACATTACATTACAGAATCGCAAGTGAATGAGAATCTTGTTCATTATAATGGTGAATCAGTGATATGAATTACTATGAGGAGTCATTTTGCTGGTTTAGCTGCATTTCCCTACTTGATCATGGGTGTCATCGCCTCCCAGTTTGTTTGAAAGGTTTTATACAAATGGGTATTTCTTATCTTCCATAGATAAACAAAACCAAAAGATAAACAGGCAAGTCGCACTCCCATAATTCTGTGTTTCCGAATTGAAGACGGACTCTTGACCAATGAATGAAGGGGGAAAGGCTGATCTTCTATGTTATGTTAATGCATCTTTCCTGTTTATCTTGTACACACAGTTTTCCGAAACTAAGTATTAATATTCTCTAATCTCTTCTTCCTCCCTGGTTAAAGGCTTAGGTCTCATTTTTGATAGCGCCTTAAAATTTGAGGCACATATTAATAATACTGCATATTTCCATCTACGTAATATCAGCTGTTTACGCCCATCTCTTTCAGCCATCAGCACAGCTATTCTTGTTCATGCTCTGGTTACATCTTGTATTGATTATTGTAATTCTATCTTTTCTGGTCTTCCTCACAAACTCTTTTACAAACTCCAATTGGTTCAGAATGCTGCAGCTCATATTATTACTGGAACCCCTTCCACTGAACACATTACTCCTGTCCTTCAGCAGCTTCACAGGCTCTCTGTTAAATATCGCATTGATTTTAAGATTTGTCTGATTACTTACAAGACCCTCCATAATCACGCACCTCTTTATCTTTCAGATTTTCTTCATATGCCCATTCCCTCCTGTATCCTTAGATCTTCCTCTGTCAATCTCATTATACCTCCTGCTCGCTTGACTTCCATGGGCTTTAGACCTTTCAGTCGAGCAGCCCCACACCTCTGGAACGCTCTCCCACAAGGTATTTGTAATTTTGACTCTATTCCTACCTTTAAATATCACCTTAAAACAAATCTTTTTAAGTTGGCTTATTCTGTGTGATATAAATTTTAGTTGATATATTTAAATTAAATTTTATTATTGTATTTATTCTGGTTTTATTGTACTGTTAATATTTTATTAATTTTATATTGTGACTATTGTTATTAATATATTCTGAAAGGTATCTTTGTGTGCCTTGAAATGTGCCTATAAATAAAATAAATTAGGGGGCTCGCTTTACTCGCCCACCCCCAGGTTTAGTTTACCGGATATACAAATTTAAAGAGATTGTTATTTTCATGGGAATTGTTACATATGCATTATTTTCACTTTTACTTTAAAACTTTTGTAAAAACAATACTTGTCCTTTATTTCCGGCCCCGGACGTGGTTAAATATTTCTCACAGGACGTATAATGCTGCTCCCGTTGTGAAGGGGGGCGGCTGAACGCAAGCTAAGGAGATGCCATCGGATCAGCTGCTGTCTTTCTGCTGTTGCTGGCGGTGAGCTGCGTGCTCTATTTGTCGCACTGCACATCGATCATTTTAAAGCCTGTACAGCAGCTGTCCTTTTGCCAATTCACATCTCTGCCGCTCGTGTTGTGAATGTGGGGGGCTAAACGCACGCTAAGGAGAAGCGGTCGGATCATCTGCTGGTGAGCTGCGTGTTCTGCTTGTCATTTGTCGCTGTTTTAAGAGCTGGGAGCATATGATGTCTGTCTGCCAAAAGCATTCCAACAACTGCTTGGTTAGATGTCCGTGAACTTGTTTTAAATGTTGTCTCACTGCCTTGTCTCGCGTGACGTTAAAGTATCTCTCACGGGACATCAAATTGTCTTCCGAGGAGATCAAGTCTCATCTCCCTCCCAAGATTTTTTTTATAATAGAGAGATTATTATTATTGCTATTATTATTAACTAGCCGTCCCCCCGTGACTCCACCCACATAGTAGTGAAACAGGACAGTGAGGAGGGCCCCGCCTTGCTCCCTACTCCTGATATAATGCTTCCTCCTCCCCTCAGCCCACAGCCTCTCTCTCAGATTTGTGCATATAAATCGCTCCTGCAAGTGAACTATGATTCTTTGCGCAATGACAGAAGTCGCAAAATCAACCAGAATGTTCAAGCAAATTATAGAAAAAACCACAATCTAAATCCGTTAAGTAGTTCTCTTGTTCGCTTGCTAAGCGGAGGTAAGGTATATGCCCAGAGGCTGGCACATGAATGAGGAGGTCCCTACCCTCCTCCCTTCGGCCCACAGCCTCTCTATCGGATTCACGCAAATAAATCGCTCCTGTACGCAAACTATGATACATAACACAATGAGAGAAGTTGCAAAATCAACCGGAATGTTCAAGCAAATTATAGAAAAAAACACGATCTAAATCCATTAAGTGGTTCTCTCATGAAAAGCAGACAGATAGACAGACGTTGGATTATATATATATATATATATATATATATATATATATATATATATACAGTATATATATATATATATATATATATATACAGTGAGGAACATAAGTATTTGAACACCCTGTGATTTTGCAAGTTCTCCCACTTAGAAATCATGGAGGGGTCTGAAATTTACATTGTAGGTGCATTCCCACTGTGAGAGACAGAATGTAAAAAAAAATTCAGGAAATCACATTGTATGATTTGTACAGAATTTATTTGTATTGCACTGCTGCACATAAGTAGTTGAACACCTGGCAATCAGCAAGAATTCTGGCTCTCAAAGACCTGTTACTCTGCCTTCAAGAAATCCATCTCTACTCCACTTAGTAATCTTAATTAGTAGCACCTGTCTGAGCTCTTTAAAGACACCTGTCCACCCCACAGTCTGTCAGACTCCAACTACTACCATGGGCAAGACCACAGAGCTGTCAAAAGACACCAGACACAAAATTGTGGACCTCCACAAGGCAGGAAAGGGCTACGGGTCATTTGCCAAGCAGCTTGGTGAAAATAGATCAACTGTTGGAGCAATTGTCAGAAAATGGAAGAGGCTAAAGACGACTGTCAGTCTCCCTCGGACTGGGGCTCCATGCAAGATGTCACCTCGTGGGGTATCACAGATGATAAGAAAGGTGAGGAATCAGCCCAGAACTACACGGGAGGAGCTGGTCAATGACATGAAGAGAGCTGGGACCACAGTTTCAAAGGTCACTGTCGGTAGAACACTATGCCGTCATGGTTTCAAATCACGCATTGCATGGAAGGTTCCCCTGCTCAAGTCATCACATGTCCAGGCCTGTCTGAAGTTTGCCAATAACCATCTGGATGATCCAGAGGAGGCATGGGAGAAAGTCATGTGGTCAGATGAGACCAAAATAGAACTTTTTGGTCTAAACTTCACTCGCCGTGTTTGGAGGAAAAAGAAGGAGGAGTTGCATCCCAAGAACACCATTTCTACTGTGAAGCATGGGGGTGGAAACATCATGCTTTGGGGGTGCTTTTCTGCGAAGGGGACAGGACGACTGCACTGTATTAAGGAGAGGATGAATGGGGCCATGTATTGTGAGATTTTGAGCAACAACCTCCTTCCCTCAGTCAGAGCACTGAAGATGGGCTGTGGCTGGGTCTTCCAACATGACAATGACCCGAAGCACACAGCCAGGATAACCAAGGAGTGGCTCCGTAAGAAGCATATCAAGGTTCTGGAGTGGCCTAGCCAGTCTCCAGACCTAAATCCAATCGAAAATCTTTGGAGGGAGCTGAAACTCCGTGTTGCTCAGCGCCAGCCCCGGAACCTGACAGATCTGTGCGGAGGAGTGGGCCAAAATCCCTGTTGCAGTGTTTGCAAACCTGGTCAAGAACTACGGGAAACGTTTGACCTCTGTAATTGCAAACAAAGGCTTCTGTACCAAATATTAACACTGATTTTCTCAGGTGTTCAAATGCTTATGTGCAGCAGTGCAATACAAATAAATTCTGTACAAATCATACAATGTGATTTCCTGAATTTTTTTTTACATTCTGTCTCTCACAGTGGGAATGCACCTACAATGTGAATTTCAGACCCCTCCATGATTTCTAAGTGAGAGAACTTGCAAAATTGCAGGGTGTTCAAATACTTATGTTCCTCACTGTATATATATATATATATATATATATATATATATATATATATATATATATAAAGATAATATTTTAGCCAAAAATGCATGCATTTTGCACGTTTGAAGGGCACAAATCGATGGCAAACGTGTGGATTGCACGAGCTGCATGAGACTGTTTTTTTTCTTTTCCTCATGGGTGTTTTTCACATCGTTTGCTGTTGGATAGAGCTGGTTACCACTACGTTCCATTGTATCACAATCTTGTTCTGCACGAAAATGTGACATTGAAAATTTTTCCTGGACACCACTTCATAATACATAGGGTTAGTAACCTCTTTAAAAAAAATCTATCAATTTTAGGTGGAGTATTCCTTTATGTAAATGAAGGGTTGGACAAATAATCTGGGGGCGGGGGGGCTTACGATATTCAGTGGTGTTTTTGATGTGACTCCTCTTCTGAGGCCATACCAGAATTTTCTTTTTCGTGTGTAGACGTCTCTAATGCAAACATTAACTTACTTAACTAATCATGTCTTGCTAATGACTCACACAAGTTCATGCACCTTTCACACCACAAAGTATCAGTCAGAACAACAGGATGCTGGTCCTTCAGTTGGCGTCAGACCATCGTAATACTTTCTGACATTATTATTCTCTGACAGAATACAGCCATATGAGGGCCTCACAAGCCACCTACTGCTTAGGAAAATGCGTTATACTCACTATAAACAGAAACAGCAACACTTCAAGTTTAGAACTGAGTAACTCTGTGGTGAAATAGGACAAGCCACAATAACAGGGAATGCAATCGCAGACTACACACTCTGCACGTCTGTAGCAGCCATAACTGCTGTGCGGCCAGGGCAATGTGAGTCAGTGTTAGACCAGCAAACACTTGAACAAATAATTTGCTACAACCACACCATTTCTTTCAGCACTTCTTTAATATATGAGCATCATACTGCTGGCTTCTTTTCCACAACATAGAAGGAGCACACATAGGTATCTTTGGTGGCTTTTTCCAAGCTAGTCAGATTTTCCTCAGTGTTGGGTGAAAACCAACATACAGCCTGAACAATGTATTCTGATTTTGATCTCTTTCTATCTTTTCCAAATTACAGTGTATACCTCTAAGGAAGCAAATGGTACCAGACATCTCATACCTCTTCACTGATGTGAGTTAACTGGAGAAAGTCTGAACTGGATCTTCAAACACTCCATTAAAAAAGATAACGTATGATGGACGGCCGGGGCTCTTACCCAGCTGGGATGCCATTGTGATAGAAGGATCAGGGAAGAGAGCTTGCATGGCATATTATCTCCCCCAGAATGGTAGAGGGCAGCTCCCCTGGCATGCTACAGCACCACAGGCTTGGAAGCTCAGCCCTGTTGGGGTCCTTGGCCACTGCTAAGAGACGCAGAACTGCCGACTCTGTAATGCACGACTTTTGCCACACCTGAATGTGCTTCTGGAAGGAGATTATGGGACACCTGGGCACTTCTAGGTGCTCTATAAAAGAGCCACCTCACTCCATTCGGGGAGCCAGTTCTGGGAGGAGGAGGACAAAGCTTGCCAGAGGAAGAGTGCAGGCGGAAGAAGACACAGAGAGAGAGAAGCAAGGCAAAGTGCTGCTTTATTAGGGTGCTTGGTACTTTGTTGTACTGTGCTTTGGTGATGGGAATTAAGGGAAGAAGTTTCCACACCTCAATAAGACCTTGTGTGTTGCTAGACTTGTCCCTGTGTCTGTTGTGTCAGGTGTTTGGGGAGCTGGAGTGCCCCTGATGGCCACAGACGACAATAACAACAGGTGGTCCTCATTTTAATATGGCCAATGAACTTTAGGCCCCATCACTAAACTAGAAAGTTAAGGCTGCACATGCATATACACAACCAAGGGTATGAGGACATCATCTCGCCAAAATCATCATCATCAGTCAGCTTCTTGTTGCCGCTGTCATTAGACAGAGTTTGTGCAGGAAAGAACAAGATTCCTCCATGACTCCTGATCTTTTACTTCTCGTTCAGTTTCGGCTGGTGACGGTTTAATATCATGATTGATGATATTGGCGATGTGCTGCGTGTATGTTAATATTGGGTGTCTGACTTTAGGCATTCCAAGCCTTTCAGATGGTACTTTCTTATTGGTTCTTCAGGGTTTCTTTGGAGCATGTGTCCTATCCATATGACTTGCATTTTGATGATTTCTGATACTGGTTTTAGGTTTAGACGACTGTAGATTTCAGTGTTTGAGATGTGGTCAGTATGATTTATTTTCAGCTTGATTCTGTAGCAATGTATGTATGAAGACACTGCAGGGCCAATTGGTCCAGCCCCTCAGCTGGTATGAAAATCAATTTCACATACTTCAAGAATCAATACAAGATGGATGAGCTGGTTAGGTTGAATGGCCTGTTCTGCACATGAAAAATTTAGATTTTTTCTAAAACGAAGCTGTTGTAATAATAAGTTAACTTACTGAAGTGTATTTAACATGACACCTGGATGGGCTGAGCCCCACTGGCCCTTAATGCAGAAATTCCACAGTTCTCCAATAACAAATTATAGTCAAAACTCAATCATAAAGCTCTATACCCCCACTGCCCATCCTGTCATCACTGCATAATCCTCTGGGGGCAGCTCGTATTTATAGGGTCCAGACCAAAAGAGGCAGAGCCATCTCGAGGCTGAAGGCAGTGTGATAAGAGGTCCATGCTGAAGTACGAATTTTAAATAAATAAGCAGGTCCTGGTGTGGGTGGGCACATGCTGCTGCTATTCCAGGGTTGATTGAGGTGCTTGGTTAATGGTGCATTCAGATGCAAATGCAAGCAGATCAGTTAGGTGCCTCGTTCACACCTCAGAGTAAGTGGAGCAGCACACCTGCGCCCAATCGATCAGTATGTAGGGAGCCTACATGGCAGAGAGGGGAGAACAAGAAAAGGAGGACAAAGAGGATCAGATCTGATCTGTTCCAAGAGGGGACAGAGGTTATGGTAGGAGAAAGTGGCAGGACTGGTGAGGAGTCTATGAGGTAAATAGTGGAGGCAGGTGGTTGGGGGTATGCCTCGAGGAAGTGAGTGGCAGGCCTGTGCTCGAGTGAGGGGCTGGAGAAGGAACGCTCTTTAGAAGAACACAGACGAGTAGGAGTAGCCATGTTGTGCAGCATCTCCCTTCTGATGCCGATGGACTGGCTAAGGGAAACGTGCATGGGGTTCAGAGGGGAGTCCTATGGATGCGAACGGACTAGCAGTAGGAACCCAAACTGGGATTTAGTGGATGACTGCACCTGTTGGGGGTTTGGGCATCTGCTCATTCTGCATGGTCCTGTTGGGATAAGCTAAGGAGATACCAGATTTTAGAGAGAGGCTTTGGGACTTGTGACTGTTGTCAAAGATGAACCTGCCTGGGATTTTAACTTCCACATGGCACCTTCATTTTAATGGATTTTTTTATTGGAGATCTTGCATTGTACTTTTGAACACTGTTTACTTTTGTTTGGTTTTTATTAAAAGGATTTGGCATTTTTACACCAGCCCTTTACTGAATGTGTGTTTCCTTTTTTTGCCTGGCTCATCATGCTTTATGACTCTGAACGGGTCTGGGTTCAAGAGGCTTCCGGAAGCAATCAGGGAGCAGGAAGCCAACCCAGACCGTCACAAGTGGGTGTTAAGCATTCTCCTGGTGCTGCTTGTCAGAACTGCAGAAGGTAAAGAAGACAGTGTTAGCGATAGCACAACCTATTGTTGACATAGCCAGGAAAATGATGACCAGGTGCACATTTCTGACACAATATATATTGACAAATAAAAAAAAAAACACACAGGTTGGCTAATTTTCTTTTTTCTATAATGTCATCAAGTATCAATCAAATCACTCAAAGCATTTTTAAGATTTGGGGATATTTCATTTTTCTATTGTGGGGGGAGTTACCCCCAAATACGGATATAGCAAAATGTAATTTTTTAATGGATACCTACTGGCCTAGATGTACAAACCTGCCAAATTTTAGCTTTTTAACTAAACAGGAAATAGCTTTTGTTGATAATATAGTGAGGGAGTGAATGAATCAATTTTGCATTATGTATATGCTGTAGCTTTATTTATCTCAGCAACACAGTGGGCAACATGAAATACACAATGTTTGGAGTGGTGAGTTGACAGCAGGGTGGATATAAACCATCGGCTATCAAGGTTCCATATTAACAGTGCAGACCTCACACCTGGGGCCTCATGCATAAGGCCGTGTGTAGAATTCACACTATAACATGGCGTAAGGACAAAAGTGGAAATGTGCGTACGCACAAAAAATCCAGATGCATAAATCTGTGGGTTCGCAAACTTCCATGTTCTTCCGCTCCATAAATCCCGGTCAGCGTGAAAAGTAACACACGTGCACACGCCAGCTGCCCCACCCCAACTCCTCTCAGAATTACGCCTCTTTGAATATGCAAATCAATATAAATAGCCCTTAAGCTCAGCATTCTGTGAAAAGGCAATGACAAAAGCAAGGGGGGAAAATAGAAGAATTTCAGTGAATACCAAGTGGAGGCAAGGAAAAACGTACTATTTGTTGGTTTAAACAGTGGTATAAACAACAAAAGGAAGTTGATCAAGTGACCTAGAGTGTCGGAGAAACTCGAAAGCTCAAGTTCACAATGTCGCACAGTGCCTGAAATAAAAAATGATGTCAGATATCAAAGTCGTATCAAAGATATCAAAGAATGCCGATTCTTCAAAACTTTTAAGGAACATTGAAATATCTTCGTAGTACATGTTTAATTATTCTATCCAACTATCCTTCCAGTGTCGCGCCAGCCCCAGCAAGAATACAGCTCTTCGCTAGCGCTGAGACACCGTGACCTCACATGTTTAATTATTAACAATATAGATTATATAAATGATGTTAATATTTTATCTGTATAATGTAATAAACATTTTGCTGCATTTCATCTTAAAAATGATATCATCATAATATGTAAATATGCGCTTTATAAAGTGGCTCAGGTTGTGCAATATTATAACTGCATCACAAGTTTACAGTGAGGTGATTGTACTAATAAGTACAAACAATTCTACAAGGAGCACTTGATGGACTGATTGAGTGCGTTTATAGTTCTTGGGATGAAACTGTTTCTGAACTGCAAGGTCCCTACAGGAAAGGCTCTGAAGCGTTTGCCATATGGGAGCAGTTCAATAGACAGCATGGCTGAGGCAGTGTGTGCTTGATGCTGTATACCGATAATTCTCTTTCCAATCAGCTGCTGTAGAACTGTGATTCCACACTCAAATACAGAGAGATAAATACTCTTGAGTGGTGCAGTGAGAGGAACAACGCTAAAGCAGCTATGGAATTTGGAATAGTTTGGCCATTCCGTGGACCATTATATTGTTACGGGTTAATTACAATCAGATGCCTTAAACTAATTAACAATATGCGGTTAATTTCAGTGTATTTATAAAGCCGCATCAGGGATGTGCATCTATAAAACAAAGGGAAACCACATTTGAACAAAGGCACTGCTTTGACGCTTGGTGCCGCCATTTTGCAAAACCGAGCGGAGAACTTGCGTATGCCAAGCATTTAGCTGACGTGAAAATGTGCGTGGCTTTACGCCAAGTTTAGGTTTTATACATCGCGATTTGAGAGTGGAAATGGGAGTACGCAACATTTTTGAGTGTACGCACTGTTTATACATGAGGCCCCTGATGATTAATTCTGAGCTTCTCAAAGTAAAGTACCCAACTTGTGTAGTAAAACTGAGGTCCTGACTCTTTGTGGCCATAAAAGAGATCTGGCAATCTTTCAAAAAATGTAGGGAGTTTCCTGATGTCCTGAGTAAACTGCCCACCACAGCCTGGTCATTCCACCCCCCACAGCCAACCCAAATCCCAAACTGACTATCTCTCTCTCTCTTAAGGTTTCATTGCCTAACAGTTAATGTATGGTGAGCATACTGCTGGAGAAATAGTAATGGCTGGTGGATGGCTCCCCACTATCAAAGTAAAGTGCTTTGAGTAGTTAGAAAACCTATCTATCTATCTATCTATCTATCTATCTATCTATCTATCTATCTATCTATCTATCTATCTATCTATCTATCTATCTGTCTGTCTGTCTGTCTGTCTGTCTGTCTGTCTGTCTGTCTGTCTGTCTGTCTGTCTGTCTGTCTGTCTACAGTGCATCCAGAAAGTATTCACAGCGCATCACTTTTTCCACCTTTTGTTATGTTACAGCCTTATTCCAAAATGGATTAAATTCATTTTTTTCCTCAGAATTCTACACACAACACCCCATAATGACAACGTGAAAAAAAATTACTTGAGGTTTTTGCAAATTTATTAAAAATAAAAAAACTGAGAAATCCCATGTACATAAGTATTCACAGCCTTTGCTCAATACTTTGTCGACGCACCTTTGGCAGCAATTACAGCCTCAAGTCTTTTTGAATATGATGCCACAAGCTTGGCACACCTATCCTTGGCCAGTTTCGCCCATTCCTCTTTGCAGCGCCTCTCAAGCTCCATCAGGAAGGATGGGAAGCGTCGGTGCACAGCCATTTTAAGGTCTCTCCAGAGATGTTAAATTGGATTCAAGTCTGGGCTCTGGCTGGGCCACTCAAGGACATTCACAGAGTAGTCCTGAAGACACTCCTTTGATATCTTGGCTGTGTGCTTAGGGTCGTTGTCCTGCTGAAAGATGAACCGTTGCCCCAGTCTGAGGTCAAGAGCGCTTTGGAGCAGGTTTTCATCCAGGATGTCTCTGTACATTGCTGCAGTCATCTTTCCCTTTATCTTGACTAATCTCCCAGTTCCTGCTGCTGAAAAACATCCCCACAGCATGATGCTGTCACCACCATGCTTCACTGTAGGGATGGTGCCAGGTTTCCTCCAAACGTGACGCCTGGCATTCACACCAAAGAGTTCAATCTTTGTCTCATCAGACCAGAGAATTTTCTTTCTCATGGTCTGAGAGTCCTTCAGGTGCCTTTTGGCAAACTCCAGGCAGGCTGCCATGTGCCTTATACTAAGGAGTGGCTTCTGTCTGGTCACTCTACCATACAGGCCTGATTGGTGGATTGCTGCAGAGATGGTTGTCCTTCTGGAAGGTTCTCCTCTCTCCACAGAGGACCTCTGGAGCTCTGACAGAGTGACCACACAGGTGTGTGCCTTTCCAAATCATGTCCAGTCAACTGAATTTACCACAGGTGGACTCCAATTAAGCTGCAGAAACATCTCAAGGATGATCAGGGGAAACAGGATGCACCTGAGCTCAATTTCGAGCTTCACTGCAAAGGCTGTGAATACTTATGTACATGTGCTTTCTCGATTTTTTTATTTTTAATAAATTTTCAAAAACCTCAAGTAAACTTTTTTCACGTTGTCATTATGGGGTGTTTTGTGTAGAATTCTGAGGAAAAAAATTAATTTAATCCATTTTGGAATAAGGCTGTAACATAACAAAACGTGGAAAAAGTGATGCGCTGTGAATACTTTCCGGATGCACTGTATCTATCTATTATATAATAATAATAATAATAATAATAATAATAATTCATTACATTTATATAGCGCTTTTCTCAGTACTCAAAGCACTAGTGCCTTTCATATTTATCTATCAGTCATATAGTGCCGTCCATATCTATCTATCTATCTATCTATCTATCTATCTATCTATCTATCTATCTATCTATCTATCTATCTAGTGCTTTATATAGCTATTTATCTACGAGATTTCTGGGAAACATGTCTTCCTTTAATATCTGCCACAGACTTGCACAGTCACAACTCTGGGCAGGCGTGCCACTGATGGTTCACCAATCAAAACACAGTACTCACTAGAGTCCATTCTCTTAATAATCCATCCATCCATCCATTTTCCAACCCGCTGAATCCGAACACAGGGTCACGGGGGTCTGCTGGAGCCAATCCCAGCCAACACAGGGCACAAGGCAGGAACCAATCCCAGGCAGGGTGCCAACCCACCGCAGGACACACACAAACACACCCACACACCAAGCACACACTAGGGCCAATTTAGAATCGCCAATCCACCTAACCTGCATGTCTTTGGACTGTGGGAGGAAACCGGAGCGCCCGGAGGAAACCCACGCAGACAGGGGGAGAACATGCAAACTCCACGCAGGGAGGACCCGGGAAGCGAACCCAGGTCCCCAGGTCTCCCAACTGCGAGGCAGCAGTGCTACCCACTGCGCCACCGTGCCACCCTTCCCTTAATAATTATGGACGAAAACGAGTTTTCATTGAAAGGCGTGTTTCATGTTGCATTTAGATAGATAGATAGATAGATAGATAGATAGATAGATAGATAGATAGATAGAGTGCCACTTAAATAAATATATAGCCTACACACTTTTTAAATTTTTATTTCTTAATTTATTGTCGCATTTCTCAGTTCATTCAATTAAGGAGCCAAGGGTGGTGGAATTGTACTGAACTCTTTGGTCGTTTGGACTGCAGAAGAACGAGAAGATGGAACGTGGGGAGTGGAGGGAAGAAGAGAACGCACGGAAAAGGCAGATAATATGTGCAGCCTTAAGAACTTTCACCCTGTGCCTCCTGAGACTGAACGAGGCAGTTTGTAAAGACCCCCGTTACAAAAGATCTAATCACCAGTCCTCCTGAGGGCCATTATCTGCTGCTTGTGTCTGTATTTTAAACCTTCCACTATTTTCTGCTGTGCGTGGATAGCTCTTTTTTGTTTTGTAAAATGGTGCGAGGTGACTTGCGTATGCGCTGTGAAAGGTGCTATATAAAATAAAGCTTGACCGACCGAGAAGTTGAACAAAATCCTAGCATGACTGTACTGTATTCCAGTGCGAATAAGATTTGTGGATTAAGCAGGTTTGAGAATGTTGTGTTACTGTTTCATTTTGCCGGGCTGCTGTTTCGGACTTGTCTGGCTGTTTGTTTACTCAGTGAAATTAAAGAAGGTTTAGTAAGCTACTTGGGGAGCACTTAGTTCAGGTTCGGCACAGTTATATCTGCCCATCTATCTGTTTTCTAAATTTGTTACCAAACCGTTATACGCCGAATGCTAAAGCCTATATACCGTGTGCATAAAGCACAATTAAGGCAGGAGTGAGTGAACGCCGTGCGGTGTGTCTCACGCTCACTAACGCGGGTTCCCAAAATATTCACCGATTAACGTTAACTTGCACGAAGCCGCGCACACAAGAAAGTGAGGCTTTGAACATTGAACACTTTAGAGCTGTGATACAGGAGCGCTAACCAGTGCTAACGCACGCCCTTCATATTATGGAATAAAACAGCTTCGAACTGTTAATCACAAAAGCCACATAGCGTGTCGCTAAGTCTCCGAAGAAAGCACAGTGGCGTTGGAGATCGCGCAATACCTAGGTGACAAAAATGTGCCGAACGGAGTTAAATTACAAGCGAGAAGTACCTTTGTTAGAAACATCTTGTCTCAGGGGGGTTTCATCTTCATCAGCAGCATCTGCGGAAGTAAAAAAACAGGCTGTTATAGCTTCGAGATACGGAGAAGCATTGAAGTACAAAGGACGGAGCTTGGACAGAACCGATGAAGAAGCCACAGAATCATGTGAGATCGATAAGTATCTTTTTGGTCCTTTTTATTGTTTTTAGTTATACGACTAAGCCTTTAGTCAGTTTTCACTAAGTAAATTAGCCTACTTTTATAATGGGAGTTATCTAAATGTGCTTAAGGTCTACGGACGTTTATTTTTTTGTCGCCCAGCCAGGGTCGGTTTCTCACTCGGTTTCCTGCAGGGACAGACTGTATTCAGCAGTGTCAGCGATGGCTGGATTATTAATTAACTGTCGTAATTGTAAAATTACACTCGACTGCTTATATTAACATGTTTAAAATACTTATATTACTATTTTTTCATATTATTATTATTATTATTTATAAGATCCTATTCAAAGTAAGTACTCTGTATTTTGTGTCATGAATTTACATGTTTATGACCACGTAATTGAAAGTACTGTTTATTAAAGTGTGTGGCCTTTTGTTCTGCTTTATTATATTTTTAAAAATTATAATATTATAAGCCTGTTCTGTAGATATCTCTGTTCAAAAATAAACCAGTTGTGAGCTAAAACAGGAGTTACCTAAACTACCGCCTCAATTCCTGTGGAGGTGCTGGAAGTGACAACTGCGGTCGTTAAGCTCCTTTGACTCGAAGCCGACTGATTGATAAGATTGAGCGTAAGCGTCGGTCGGGCGAACATCACGAACTTGTTTAATAAAAGGTGACCCGATGTCCTGTCGACGTAGGAGAGGAGGGTCGTGTCCATTAGGTGATTCCTAGATGATTTTGTGTCTTTGAAAGTTTAGCGGGTGTTTAATGGACGAGGCTACGATGCTCTCTAGAGGAGGTTTGTAGATTTGAATGAGTTTCCTGACACCTGCTGTTTTGTGTTCGCGACCAGATCTCACCCTAAATTTTATTTATTTATTTAAACTTATACCCTTTGAACTGATAAAGCAGATGGTGCGACATAAAAGAAACGCCTCCTCCAAGCCGGTGGTCCCAGGGGCGGGCTGTGCGTGCGCCCCCAATGCCTTGTTTGTTTCTGTCAGGTTCACTACTTTAGGTAACAGGTAGTTCACATCTCAGTCTCTATATTGCTTTTTAATTCCTTGGGGTGGAAACAACTAAGCCTCCATTGCCAGTAGAGGCTTCCCCCCTCTGATATGAGACATTTATATGCTCCTTTGGGTCCGTTTTTGTCGTTTTTTTTTAAGTTGCAGTAAGGGTGGATTTCCTTCGGAACTTTACATGTACTCAGTAAATCAGTGCTTTAACCATCTAAATAGCTTGTGAATATAGACAAGCTATATGAAAATGCACAATAAGATGCTTGATCTTGTCCTGTTCGATTTTATTTTATGTCCTTTGCAGCTTTCCATTCAGGCAGTGCTGTAAGTTCTCAGATTGTAAAGATGCTTACTTGAATCCGAGCTTCAATTAAAAACAGAAAATACCCAAAAAAGGATACTGTAGCAAGTCACTCAACGTTTTAGTAACACAAAGTTAGGAACATAACAACACTGCCTACTTTCAGTGTAACGAATTTTGGATACGAGTATTCGCTAATTGAACATATTTAAAAGTGAATGGTTACGGAAGAAGTACAGTGGCTGTTTGTTATACAACTAAAAAGAAATACACACCGGCCAGGGCAACAGAAGCTGCTTTTAAGGTAAATGTCAGTCAGTCAATGTCAAACCTGCTTAGTCCTGAACAGGGTCATTCTGGAGCCTATCCCAGCTAGCACAGGCCGCCAGTCCATCGCAGGGCAAACACACACACACAAGTGCCAGTTCAGCATCGCCAGTCCACCTAACCTGCATGTCTTTGAACTGTGGGAGGAAACTGGAGCACCCAGAAGAAACTGACACAGACACAGGGAGAACATGCAAACTCCATGCAGGGAGGACTGGGGATGTGAACCCGGGTCTCCTTACTAAGAGGCAGCAGCGCTACCACTGCGCCACCCAAGGTAAATGCTGTCCTTTTTAAGTTATTCGGTATTTAGGATTGTTATCATGATTCATAAAAGTTTATTTTCAAGAGCTTTGTTAAGTTTCCTGTGACTTAATACTCTGTGAAAGGTGCTGTGTAAAAATAAGGCCTGATGAAAAGAGCAGCTAAGGAGTATGGCAACTGGGATGCATTGGTTAAATTCACTGTGGGTTAAGGAAACATTTTATTTCATATCCTTTCATGAAACTGTCAGTGGTATTTCTGCAACAACATTTGCACAGTCCCACCAGATGTTGTTCAAAATGATGAGAAGCTTTCTTCAGTAATTTAACTTATTTATTACAATAACAACTCTTAGGTTTGTCTTTTTAAGCATTGTTTCCGAATATTTCTATCATACGCACAGTATAAGCACTTATCTATACTGTAAAAAAAATAATGTTAAATTTACGGTAAAATACTGGCAAATGGGGTTGCCAGAATTTTACCATAAAAAAGAAGGTGACAATATTTTTTGGACTACAGTACACTTTAAAAAAAATGTTAAATTTATGGCAAAATACTGGCAGCTGGGATGCCAGAATTTTACTGTAATAAATAAGGTGACAATATTTTTAGGTCTACAGTATAATTTTGCAGTAAAAACTGTTTTTTCTTTGTAACAAATTCCAACAGAAGGGAATGTTTAACCATAACCAGAAATTCATTTAGTATAATAAAAATGCCAATCAATAAACCATCATAGAGTATTGTCAGGGTCAAACCCAAGTACACCGATTTAAAGTAACAACAACCAATAGCAAACATGTACCATTTAATTATACACATTGAAAACAATTCAATGTTTAAAGAAGTTATGGCACATTGTCTGGTGGGGAAGTAAAGTTTGCTTTTGTGGTGTATGGTGTCCTACAGGTGTGCCAGCTTATCGAATACAACCTACCATAAATCTGCTTCCAAAAACTCAAAAAACCTTCAGTACGCAGGGAAAAATAGGTCTGCTAACTTAGTTTAAGTTTTTTTTTCCCTTCTATTCAAAGGTATGCGGTTCACCAGGAACAATAAGGTAAAAGGGGGCGTGTCCTTATGCAAATATCGTAACCGGTTTTACTGAAACAGCAATTTACCGTTTTACATTTTATGGTTGTTTACCTTTGCTATTTAACAGTTTTACACTGTAAAATTAACAGATTTTTTCAGTGTAATTGTAATGCATCAATAAATAGTATTTAGCATATTTTGAAGGTAGAAAAATATTGATTTTACAGAACTTGGCTGTAAAAAATAATGAAATGTATTATTTAAGAAATACAGGTAATTTTCAGTAGAACATAAGGTAACTTTCCTTTTTTTCAGAAAAGGTCTTTTACTTTCACCATTTACAGTATTTTTACCGTTAAATTTACTGACATTTTTTACAGTGTAGGATGGGCTGTGGCAGGAATAGAACTTTCTGACTGAGTTGTGCAAAGCAAGTAATAAACTTCCCTCTGTAATTTAACTCATTATTAAATTGTTTATAACAACCATCAGCTTTGCTCTCACATATGCAAAGTGAATTAGGTTACTGATTCAAATCCTGCTTCTTGTAGTACACAAAATTGTCTTTGTGCCACAGGTCCTGTTAAGCTGCTTCTGGCTGAGGGGCTGCACCCATTGGCCCTGCAGTGTTCTCTGTACCGTTGAGTGTGTGTGTGTGCATGTCCAGTCTAATTTAGCTTTTTGACTTGAAGGTATTGCCTATAATAAAATGAGGCCAGCCCAAGCGATGCAGCATACTGCAGTGAAGTGGTGCAAAAAGTTCAGTACCATTTACTGTCTTGAAGGTAGATGCAGTAATTTAAACAAAAAAGAGAGCAATATAAGGAATACATTGTTCCTGAGCTATACTACTAATAATAATAACTTTATTTATATAGCACCTTATCATACATTTACATTCAACTCAAGGTGCTTTCCACTGATTATTCAACAAAAAAAAATAAAGATATACCACATTCACTTGGATTGTTATCATTAATTAATACTCAGATTATTATTTCTAATAAATGTTAGTATAATACATACAAAATAAATCATGTATTGTTAAGAAAACAGTAACCACTAAAGTGCAGAACAAGCCTTCACTCCCATCAAAAAAAGATTTTCTAATTAAAGTATTTATACATTAAGGTTGACAATAGAACTTCTTCTTCTTTCGGCTGCTCCCGTTAGGGGTTGCCACAGTGGATCATCTTCTTCCATATCTTTCTGTCCTCTGCATCTTGTTCTGTTACACCCATCACTTGTATGTCCTCTCTCACCACGTCCATAAAACTTCACTTAGGCCTTCCTCTTTTCCTCTTCACTGGCAGCTCTATTCTTAGCATCCTTCTCTGAATATACCCAGCATCTCTCCTCTGCACATGTCCAAACCAACGCAATCTCACCTCTCTGACTTTGTCTCCCAGCCGTCCAATTTGAGCTGACCCTCTAATGCACTCATTTATAATCCTGTCCATCCTCATCACACCCAGTGCAAATCTTAGCATCTTTAACTCTGCCACCTCCAGCTCTGTCTCCTGCTTTCTGGTCAGTGCCACCGTCTCCAACCCATATAACATAGCTGGTCTCACTACCATCCTGTAGACCTTCCCTTTCACTCTTGCTGATACCCGTCTGTCACAAATCACTCCTGACACTCTCCTCCACCCATTCCATCCTGCCTGCACTCTCTTTTTCACCTCTCTTCCACAATCCCCATTACTCTGTACTGTTGATCCCAAGTATTTAAACTCATCCACCTTCACCAACTCTACTCCCTGCATCCTCACCATTCCACTAACCTCCCTCTCATTTACACACACATATTCTGTCTTGTTCCTAATGACCTTCATTCCTCTCCTCTCTAGAGCATATCTCCACCTCTCCAGGGTCTCCTCAACCTGCTCCCTACTATCGCTACAGATCACAATGTCATCAGCAAACATCATAGTCCACAGGGACTCCTGTCTAATCTTGTCTGTCAGCCTGTCCATCACCATTGCAAATAAGAAAGGGCTAAGAGCTGATCCCTGATGTAATCCCACCTCCACGTTGAATGCATCCGTCGCTCCTACCGCAGACCTCACAACTGTCACACTTCCCTCGTACATATCCTGTACAACTCTTACGTACTTCTCTGCCACTCCTGACTTCCTCATATAATACAACAGCTCCTCTCGAGGCACCCTGTCATATGCTTTCTCCAGGTCCACAAAGATGCAATGCAACTCTTTCTGGCCTTCTCTAAACTTCTTCATCAACATCCTCAGAGCAAACATCTCATCTGTGGTGCTCTTTCTTGGCATTAAACCATACTGCTGCTCACTAATCATCACCTCACTTCTTAACCTAGCTTCCACTACTCTTTCCCATAACTTTATGCTGTGGCTCATCAATTTTATCCCCCTGTAGTTACTACAGTCCTGCACATCCCCCTTATTCTTAAATATTAGCACCAGTACACTTCTTCTCCACTCCTCAGGTATCCTCTCACTTTCCAAGATTCCATTAAACAATCTAGTTAAAAATTCCACTGCCATCTCTCCTAGACACCTCCATGCTTCCATAGGTATGTCATCTGGACAAACGGCCTTTCCATTTTTCATCCTCTTCATAGCTGTTCTTACTTCCTCCTTGCTAATCCGTAACACTTCCTGATTCACTATCTCCACATCATCCAACCTCTTCTCCATCTCATTCTCTTCATTCATCAGCCTCTCAAAGTAGTCTTTCCATCTGCTCAACACATTCTCCTCGCTTGTGAGTACGTTTCCATCTTTATCCTTTATTACCCTAACCTGCTGCACATCTTTCCCAGCTCGGTCCCTCTGTCTAGCCAATTGGTACAGGTCCTTTTCTTCCTTAGTGTCCAACCTCTCATACAACTCATCACACGCCTTTTCTTTAGCCTTCGTCACCTCTCTCTTCACCTTTCGCCTTATCTCCTTGTACTGTTGTCTACTTTCTGCATCTCTCTGACTATTCCACTCCTTCTTTGCCATCTTCTTCCTCTGTATACTCTCCTGTATTTCCTCATTCCACCACCATGTTTCCTTTTCCTCCTCCTTCTTTCCAGATGTCACGCCAAGCACCCTTCTTGCTGTCACCCTTACTGCATCTGCTGTAGTTTCCCAGCTGTCTGGGAACTCTTCACTGCCATCCAGTGCCTGTCTCACCTTCTCCCTAAACTCAACCTTGCTGTCTTCCTTTTTCAACTTCCACCATTTGATCCTTGGCTCTGCCCTCACTCTCTTCCTCTTCTTGATCTCCAACGTCATCCTACAGACCACCATCCTATGCTGCTTAACTACACTTTCCCCTGCCACCACTTTGCAGTCTTCAATCTCCTTCAGATCAACTCTTCTGCCTAGGATGTAATCTACCTTTGTGCATCTTTCTCCACTCTTGTACGTAACCCTATGTTCCTCCCTCTTCTTAAAAAAATAAGTATTCACCACAGCCATGTCCATCCTTTTGGCAACATGCACTATCCTCTGACCTTCTTCATTCCTCTCCTTGACACCATACCTACCCATCACCTCCTCGTCTCCACTGTTCCCTTCACCAACATGCCCATTGAAATCTGCTCCAATCACCACTTTCTGTCCCTTGGGTACACTGTTCATCACTTCATCCAACTCACTCCAAAAATCTTATTTCTCATCCATTGCATACCCAACTTGCGGTGCATATGCACTAACAACATTCACCATTACACCTCCAATTTCCAGCTTCATAATCATTACTCTGCCTGACACTCTTTTCACCTCCAAAACACTCTTGACATACTGTTCCTTCAGAATAACTCTTACCTCATTTCTCCTCCCATCCACACCATGATAGAACAATTTGAATCCACCTCCGATCCACCTGGCCTTACTCCCCTTCCATTTAGTCTCTTGCACACACAATATATCAACCTTCCTTCTCTCCATCATATCTGCTAACTCTCTTCACTTACCAGTCATACTGCCAACATTCAAAGTTCCTACCCTCAGTTCCACTCTCTTTACTTTCCTCCTTTCCTCCTGCCTCCGGACACATCTCCCCCTTTTTCTTCTCCTTCTTCTTCTTTGGCCAACAGTAGCCCAATTTCTGCCAGCACCCTGTTGGCGGTCATTGTTAACCCGGGGCTCGACCGATCCGGTATGGAAATTTGTATTGTTGTCCGCATATTGATTTGGCAAAATTTTACATTGGATGCCTTTCCTGACGTAACCCTCCCCATTTATCCGGGCTTGGGACCGGCACGAAGAAACACACTGGTTTGTGCATCCCCTGTGGCTGGGTTAAGGTTGACACATGCCAAGTTAAAATGTAGACATATACTGCATATATTTATTTATATATATATATATATATTAATTAGGTAAGGTTGACAATAGAACAACCAGACCTAATTAATATATATATAAATAAATAAATGCAGTATGTGTCTACATTTTACCTTGGCATGTGTACATGACAACCCAATGAGTAGAAACAGTTTGATGTTATTAAAGTTAATGAAAAGATACAAAAGCAAATGAAACAGTCCATACGGTTTGGGTTGATTTAGGATGTATATGAAATTCTTGATTCGTGAATGTGATTGTTTGACCAGCTGAAATGGAGGAGAGGAAAACAAAAAACTCCTACGATGGGCCACAGGAGAAATATAAACCTCTGGAGGGCCACAGTCAGAAGGCAGAAACGAGCACATGAAATAGTTATGTCTGACAGTAATCAGCTTCTGCAGCATGTAAGTGAGAATGACCTTGGCCAGCTGGTTAGCACAGTCGATAATAAGGTTTCCAAGTCCTCCTCATTTCCTGCAGCACCCCAGGGGCCTCATGCATAACGCCATGCGTAGAACTCACACTATAACATGGTGTAAGCACAAAAGCAGGAATGTGCGTACGCACAGAAAAATCCAGATGCAGGAATCTGTACGTACGCAAACTTCCATGTTCTTCCGCTACATAAATTCCGATCAGCGTGAAAAGTAACGCACGTGCACGCGCCTTCTGTCCCGCCCCAACTCCTCCCAGAATTACACCTCTTTGAATATGCAAATCAATATAAATAGCCTTCTGTGAAAAGACAATGGGAAAAGCACGGGGGAAAATATAAGAATTTCAGCGAATACCAAATGGAGGCAAAGGAAAAACGTACTATTTGTTGGTTTAAACAGTGGTATAATCAACAAAATGAAGTTGATCAAGTGACAGAGTGTCGGAGAAACTTGAAAGCTCAAGTTCACAAAGTTGCACAGTGCCCGAAATAAAAAAGAAATCACATATCAAAGTCGCCGTGAAAAGGCAAGTTATAGCCCACCGTCTGAGTGTCATATGAAAGCTTATTAGGGTACAGACAAAAAAATAGGCACACAGTGGGAAAAAAGCACGAAATGTCAACTTTAATCTCGAAATTTCCACTTTAATCACGTAGTTAATTTTGCCATTAAAGTAGAACATCATAAACTTCATCTTAAAATCGTTTAATTTACTAGTTTCTCAAATCCCATTGTTACTAAATTAGCACATTAAATGCTTTGTTCTGTATTTGATCTTCTATGTGCTCTGTGTGTGAATCACTACCTGCTTCTTAAACGGGCTTTCTTTTTCTCCGACAGGACACAGAATCCATTACATTCGTGAAATTACAGCTCTCTGAATAATTAAAATACTGAGATGTATATGTGATATCTTTTTCATGATGATTGGAGTTAAAGCTTGTTATTAAACATGGGAACACGGTGGCGCAGTGCTTGTTCATGTCTCATGCAAGAGGCTTGCTGCGCCATGCGCGACCTTCGATGAAATAATTTATTTAAGCAGTACTGTCTCTTTCAAACATACTAACCTCCAATTCCTGTCCTTACTTTTCTTTCTCCAAATACCCAATCGCCACACAATCAGCTCTGTAATAGACGTTAAGCCATCTGTAAGCTTAGAACGCAGATTCTTCAAAACTTTTAAGGAACATTGAAATATCTTCGTATTACATGTTTAATTATTCTATCCGTCTATCCTTCCAGTGTCGCGTCAGCACGAGCAAGAATACAACGCAATGCAGGAACAATCCATGAACTAGCTAGCGCTGCGGCACCGTGTCCTCACATGTTTAATTATTAACAATTCAGATTATTTAAATGAAGTTAAAGTTTTTTCTGTATAATATAATCAACATATTTTACTGCATTTCATCTTAAAAATGATATCATCATCATATGTAAATGCGCGCTTTATAAAGTGGCGCAGGTTGTGCAATATTATAACTGTATCCCAAGTTTACAGTGAGGTGATTGTACTTATAAGTACAAACAGTTCTACAAGGAGCACTTGATGGACTGATTGAGTTCGTTTAGAGTTCTTGGGATGAAACGTTTTCTAAACCACGAAGTCCGTACAGGGAAGTCTCTGAAACGTTTTGCCGTGGCTGAGGCAGCGTCTGCTTCATGCTGTGTACCGATAATTCTCTTTCCAATCAGCTGCTGCTGTGATTCCCCACTCAGATACAGTGATATAAATACTCCGAGTGGTGCAGTGAGAGTAATATGGAAAAAGATGATCTGCTGTGGCAACCCTTAACTGGAGCAGCTGAAAGAAGAACAAGATGCATTGAGAGTAACAACGCTAAAGCAGTTATGGTATTTGGAATACTATGGCTATTCCCTGGACCATTATATTGTTGCAGGTTAATTACAATCAGATGCATTACACTAATAAACAATATGCAGTTAGTTTCAGTGTACGGTATTTATAAAGCCGCGTCAGGAATGTGGATCTAAGAAAGAAAGGGTGACCACACAGGAACAGTAGCACTGCTTTGACGCTGGGTGTCGCCAGTCTGCAAAACCGAGCGGAGAAATTGCATACGCCAGGGCATGAGGTACCATGGAAAGGTGCGTGGCTTTACGCCAAGTTTAGGTTTGATACATCGCGATTTGAGCGTGGAAACGTTCGTACGCAACATTTCTGTGCGTACGCACCGTTTATACATGAGGCCCCAGGTGACTAGAATAGAGTGCTTTGAGCAGGTGTGGACTCTTTTTTTTTAATTTTATTTTGTGCACTGCCTCTTGACTTTCATCTACACTGAGGAAGGCCACGATAAATTTGAAACAGCCACCTAGGATACTTATGTGTGCTCCTTCCACTTTTAGCAGTCTGCTTCTGTTTTATTTAGATATTATTCTGGTGTCTCTCTATTATAATAAAAAAGTCTTGGGAGACAAGACTTTTTATCCTACGACGAGACGTGATCTTTTGAAGAGAGACACTTTCAAGTCCTGTGAGACAAGACTAACACAAAGAGTAGATGACAAAGTAGAACGTTGTAAAGAATTAAAAAATGTTGGCACGATACCTATGCAGCGCAACGAAAAATGCACAGAAAACTCTTGTGATTCATATCCACATTCTTGGACAACTAGGAAGTTTTCTTTCTGGTTGCCCTACAACAGCAATGACATGAATACAGACAACAGTCCATGCCAACATAGTGACGTCCACATAAAAAAATAAAAATAAATAAATAACAAAAAACATTAAAATGAACTTGAAACATAAAATAAATAGTATATTGTCAAAAAACCCTAAGGGGGCTAAACAATGTCTCCATGAAACAAAAGCAAAAGGCAGAAAATATTTTTTAAAACAACCATATCTCAACAGGCAAAGACTGAGGACAGGAAGAGAAATGTGTGTCAGAACAAACACAAGTTAAAACCAGGATGCCAAAAGGACTATAGGCAAAATCCAAAATGTGAAAATTGAAATCAAAGTCAAAAGTCATTGCCAATACTGTAAATGCTAAGAGCTCTGTATAGGATAATTGCTAAGGTCTTTTTTAACAGAATATCCATATTCAAGGACAGTGCATAGAAGATGGCATCAGGTTTTAAAACTCTACATGTGTGATGTCACACAGTGTAACCTTTAGAGAAGGTGTCCATAACTATGAATCGTGCTTCCTAACGATGGGGCTGCAAAAACTGCTGTTCCCAAGTCCAAACAAAGTGGAGTCATGGGGCATACAAATCATGATATTAATCAAAGTACACTTTCCTTCAGACAAAATATAGAAAGTAATTAGTAATAGACTTCATGTTTTTAGAAGAATTAAATGGATAGGACTGGCGAGCTTTGTTGTGCTGAATGGCCCATTCTTGTCTAGATTGTTCGAAATGTTCTAAATTGGGATTCCCACCCATCTATCTGTCCCAACTAAGCACAAAAAGGGCCTTGTAGAATCTTTATGTTAAAATTTTAAAAATCATAAAAATGCTCTTCAATGACAGTGAAGCTCCATGGCACACAAAGTCAAAAGCATTTTCCTTAAACAAAGGCAATTCAACAGAACAAAGTCCCAATGCGTTAAGCCAAAAACAAAATCAACAAGTCAAAAAATTCAAAGAAACAAATAAGCACAGTAGAACACAATGCACAAGAACTCCCCAGTCCCTGGTACATTCAAAATGAACTTCCAGGAACTGTGGGAGACCCTCCAGATTTATAGGGCAGAGGGCAGTTTCTGGTGGGGTTTGGCAGGTGGCCCTGTCTCTTGGGGCACCACCCACAAAGCACATGAAACATAACAAAAAGCAGCTTACATCTATTTATTATATTAAAAAATCTTTCGACGAGACTTTTTACGAGTCGAGACAAGACTTTTTGGAAAAGATTTTTTCAAGTCCCGTGAAAGACTTTTTAGGAGACGAGACATTTTGGAAAAGATTTTTTCAAGTCCCGCGAGACGAGAATATTGCCATGAGATTATTTTAAGTCACGTCCTCCTATCAACCATTTTCAAACAAGAACACGGTACTCTCACATCTCACTCTTGTAAATGCTTTTGTCAGACACACTTTCTGCACTCTCGGGTCTTATAAATTTTAATGTTTTCCGCACTTTAACTTCCCAATTAAAGAAGATGTATTATGTCCAAATCGTATTGAAGAATTTCATCGCAAAGGGTTATCAATAGAAAAAATGAGTACACGGACAATCCTAGCACCTAGAAACGAGGAAGTCAAAAAAAAAAAAAAGTAAAACGGCAAAATGGTTAAATGCGTATTGATAGACTATGCTGAAACAGTTCGTGGTGGTCATGCGGAAGATGAAAAAAACAACTTGCAATATTCCGAAGAATATCTACAACCATTAATGCGTCTTCCACTGCAGGAATTGCTGTAGAAAGAAGGATGTATCCTAGAAAGGTAATGTAGTACATCTTCCACTGATAACATTAGACAACAAAGGAAATCTTGATATGCCATTCATATTAAAATGTTAACAGTTTCCTGTTAGAATAGCTTTTGCAAAGACAACAAATCTTAGAGCCAAACATTCGAAAAAGTCGTTTTATTTAATAGAGAGAAAGAAACGTTGATGCAAATGTAACACTTCAAATGAAAATTAAAATCTGTTTAAATTGTAATTGTATCACCATATGTGAGCGGCAGAACCGCAAAGAGACTAGCGTGTAACGCTGGCAAGCAAAGCGAGCAGAGGCAAAGTCCCCTAGTACATAAAAAAAAAACCTCAAAAATAAATAATGATGCACATAATCAACATAAATAGAAGAATCAAGAATGAACAAAAGGGATAAAAAACATGAATTAGAACTTTAACCAGTAGATTGATAACAGGTTTCATTTCAGTTTTAATCTTGCTTTGCTTTTCACTTCCCGTTCATCTTTTCTCATTCCAAATTTAGATGTGTTGGTGGTCCAGGTAATGACCCTGCTCTCTGATTGATCCTTTATTCCTGTTTATTCTTTTCAGTATCCATCTCTTGGCTTTTCGTAAGCTCACAAAAATCCTTGATTTTTTTTTTAAGCTGGGGATCCTCTTCTTGGGTGCAGATAATAATGGCATATATTAAAAATATATTCTTAAAATGTTTATTGTGACTCAACTTAGTCATCATAATAAAAATTTACCATTTTTTTAAAGATATGCTCAATGCAATTTGTTGACTAGCAAAATATTTCTTTTTCTGTATGTGAAACTTTTTTGGGCCTGGAACTGTTAGCCTGTTTCCAGGTTTTTGGGTCAAGTCCTTCACATTGTCTCTCCCGTGCTCCCTCACACAAGGTTTACTAGAGGTCGTCTCCTTCCTTGGTCACCCTCCTTACAGCTCTAATGATCTTTCTTCTGCTGAGTCTCCTTCCTGTGTTTTCATACTGCTAACTCTGTCTCAAACTGATCACTTGGGATTTGAGGCAACACCACCTGTCTTCATTTTCCCCAGCTCTATGGGCTGATCCTAGTCAGGATTATTTCTGAGATTACCGGTGGCTACATACCCAAGAAAATGGATTTGAGAAAGGGAGCGGGTCTTGTGAGCGCTACTATTTAAGTGCTTGATCCTTTCTTTCTTTCTTTCTTTCTTTCTTTCTTTCTTTCTTTCTTTCTTTCTTTCACACTTTGAACAACTTCTCAGGATGGCTATGAACAGGTATTTCTCCTTGGTTTGTGTGAAAAAAGAATTTTCATTCCATAAACGCCACTGGTCCTAAGTTATGCAGGGGGTGAATCTCATTCCTCATTCTCTTCTGCAAGCCATTTATGTGATGATTTGAGAAAGATGAAGACAAAAAGTCAAAATCATTAGTAAACAGCAAGGAAGTAACCCTTGACTGCCCAAATTGTACACTGCAAAAACTGCACAAATTCTGCAACCTCATTAAGTAGATTCACCAAGAATATGAACACAGTGGCACTTCCACAGCTGTTTAGCTTAGTCTCTTGACTGGGTGTGGCAATTGGCATGCTATGCAGTTGAACATTAAGCCAGTTGTTGCTACACTTGCTGGTTATGTGACAGCATTTGGGTTTCAGTAAATGTCAACTGGGTTCACTTTGAAATATTGTCCAATGTCCATTTTTGCTTTGTCTGCCTCTTTTCCTTTTTCCCTGCACTATTTCTTGCAAGATTGTCTCAGAAAGGCTATCAGATCTTGTTGCATTACCATCCTTCTCTTTACTATTGTGAGGAAGTCTTTATAGTTGCCTGATTGTTACTAGATGATGCAAAGGATCTCATCATTATTACAGTGACTCCAAAATCTTGTACATCATCTACTTATATGATGCACCATCATAAACAATGCAGATGGAGGCAGTCTGCTTTTAGTTTGCATGGAAGAAAGATTCCTTGCACTTCCTGAAGCCAAGATTCTGACATCTTTCTGTTCCAATGTATAATTTTCCCAGTAGGGCTGGGGGGTTGTGGTTTTTTGGCCAGATTAATTTGCCAGATAGTACAGTACTCCTTTTTGAAAGCAGGGATGATCCACTGCTTCAGAGAAACTGCCACCACCTTCGCGGCAATGTTAAATGTGTCTGTTTAACAACTAATTCAGATAACATTCAATGGCTTCAGAATTTCTAGCTTCCTTTCATCCATCTGCAAATCCAGGGCTGGGTGTACAATATTGGCGATTTTGATTTTGTCATCCAGTCCCCCCCCCACCCCCACACATAGTCCCGTCTTTGATTCTTCATAAATGTGTGACCACCCCCACCTCCCCCCCCCCATGGCTCTACCACTCTTTAAACTTGATAATATTAAAAACTGCCTTCAATAATTCATGGTTTGGTTGCAACACTTTCACTTTTGCCTATGGCAGTAAAAAAGATAGAACCAGTACAGCATTCATCCTTACGTCTGTTGAGATTTTCAGCCTGTGGAGTGATTTCAGCAACTGATAAGGACTTGTCCTACATCTGGCACAGTCACCTCTCAGGAACGCATGTCCATGATGCTTGTCTGGGGTTCGTCAAAGCACTATCTCCACCTCATGCCAATATCTCCAGTACAGCTTCATACTGTATTTCCTTAGTTCCATTGAGAAGAAGCCGAGAAGAAGTGTTATTAAGTCTGGGAATGCCTGGCTTGGCTTTCCATTGTATTACACTGAATTAAGAAACCTGTGTAAGTCTCTTAGAAAATTGATGGATGGATGTTGTGTTCTCACAACAGTTCTCCTTAAACTGGAAAAGACTAAACCCATGTAGGGATGATTTAAAATATTTGCTCTCAAAGAGCAAATATAACATAATTCCAACAAGAGAATAAAGCCATAATATAAAATAATCCAGTTTGCGAAGAAGCACAACTGAATAGCTGCATCCTCTTTTGTAAAGGATCCCATTTGGACTACTGTACTGTAACGCTCAAAATGAAGCGGTATTTCCTGTTGCTATGAGTATCTACGTCACGTCTACGGGTCGAATTTTCTAATTGGTTGTTTCCGTTACTCGCGGAGATCTCACCACTGGATTGGTCAATTCTGCCAAAAGGGGTTTGTCGTTTTGCGGGCGGTGATGCCGGACGGAAGAAGCGGTGGCGTTATTGTTTGTGAAAGAAAACCGGAGAGGGAAAGAGTTAATGTTGTACAGAATGTTTATTTAAGTCGGAATTCGCCTGTTTTTGTATATGTTTAAACGATACTGCAGTAGTATTATGTTGAATGTTTTTATATCGTATTTATACTGTTTTTTAAATTTTCGGAACCGAAGCGTCTGCAGGCCGTAAATAAGCCGCCACTCGTCGAGTTTAACAATAACCGCACAGCAGTCTCCTCGTCTCGGGTAGCATCTCTGGATTAACCCCCGACATTTTACTTTTATAAAGATCGACGTTTAGAGATTTTTTTTAATAGAGAAAACGAGAAATAAACCGTATGCACGTTTGTCTGATGGAGCCGCTTGATTAACAAATTGATGGAGGGGGTTTAACGTTTGTATTTAAGATTTTATTTTGTATAGTTGTTTTTAAAATTTAATTCTGTTACTGAGAAGAACACAAAGCAAACAAAATGTCCAACGGAGAAGCAGGGAGCGGAGAACTGACTTGGGTGGTAAGTTTAAATAACGGCGAAAAACTGTGCTGTGTGTTTTGTATCTTGATGTTGCCTATCTTGACTTTGCATGCTGTTTTGTGGAGAGAAGTTGCATGCTTATTAAATACCAGATAAAGCTTTTTTGCTATTTTTGTTTGAGGTTAACGCAATGACCAAGACTCAGAGGACAGAATTTCCCAAATTATGGAAAGTAGTAGACGCATTTTCTAGTGTCGAAATGGTGGTACGAGGTTTTCGAGCTCTCCTTTCGAGAGGCACAGGGGCCATAATAACCTAAACTGTAATGATTTATGCGAAACTTCACCCCCACCACAAACCATGTTTCATGGAAGTGAGGCCATTGTGCATCTTGATATAATGATGTGTTCACTCGGAACGTTTAAATTGTAAAAGATTGCTTCCAGATTCTTGATGAGAACGCATAAAGTTGTGATTTGTTCCACTGAGGTCGCTGGCTCTGACAGTGATTTAATTCGGTCCGTACCGTGAATTTCACGAAGATAATAACGGAGCATTTGGCCTTTTGTGTCGAGGATGCTTTGCAAAGTTCAGGACAGATAAGGTTTTTGAAAAACAGTGCGAGAAGCTGGATGACATATTTATGTCAATAGGTCCTTCCCGAGTGAAGCGTGTCAGAATGTAAATATGAGGGATTAGACTTTTCAGATTTAAAGTAACATCAATATACAGTACTGTATGTTAGGTCTGTAATTTTAGAACCTTTTATGTATTTATTTTCAAAGCTTTTTGTAGTCGGTGTGATGCTGAGTGGTTGAGCATCTTGGTAGGTGGATTTCTGTTAACCGGTGATCACTGTGGTGTTGCATTTGTGAGAGTGGGTTACTCGTTCGTTTCAGTTCCTATATAGCGCTTTTCACGCCAGGTTAAGAGAAATCATTGACAATATTTCCTGCAGGCAACATTTTGCACCAGGTCACTTGATATATTACTGCTAGTTATGTTTCAGATTTTCTCCCAGAGGTGGTTGATTTTGCGTTTATAGACTTGAATGCTTTAGTTACGTTACACTTGATGTGTAGTTAAGACATTTGGAGGCTACTGGACAATCAGTTGATGTCTTCTTTCTAATAATAAACAACACATCCTTAAGGTGTTAATTTAATGTGTATATATTTATGGTCATGTCCCAGAAATTGAAGTTTACGGACTGCACTTTTTTTTCATTTGTTTCTTTTACTCCCTTAACAGTGTTGCAAATAATAACTTATTTTAATTAAGTTTTAAGTCATGTTTACTTTACTAATCATCAGGTAGAAAAAAATAAAACATTTGACAAGCTCTCCTTTTAGTTTGTATCAAAAGCAAAGTATGTTTATTATTGTCAGGTTGGTATTGTGTCAGTTTTTATTTAGAGTTTGTGTGTAGTTGAAATAGAATGTTACAGTAAACCTTAATTTTCAGTTGTGTTGGAAAAGAGTAGACATTTAACAGTAGTGATATTAGGTGTTTTCCCAAATGATAATCTTTGTAGTTAGCTCAGGAGTTAAACATGGCAGACGGTCCTCATCTTTTCATTAACTGTCTTAGTGCTGATGGCCGTTTTCTGTATGTTTAGTGGTGTAACAAATGCTGCAGGAGTATTTATAGTTTGAGGGTACAATACAAAAACTGTGCCTTTGTTTGTTAATGGTGCAGAAAATAGAATTGCTAGCTGTAACCAATCAGGAAGAATTTTTTTGGTAAAACACTTAGTGCTCATTTATTGTAATTTTCTTTTTTTAACCCTGTGGTCCAGTTATTTGATTAAGTTTCTATGTTTGCTATTGAAACAACTTAACACACCAACACCAAGCTCCTTCTCAGTTCTCTTGGTGAATGTTCATTCCCCATTTACCAGTTATGGAGCTATTCAGCTTAATGGTCAAATTTTAGTTGCCTGCTGTAGAAATTGAAAGGGATGATGAAACAGTTTTTCCAGTTAACTTGAAGCAGCACCCAGTGTTGCATAGTGAAGTAATTTTAAGCCATGGTCCATTTGTCTGCTAGTCTGGCTTCAGTCTGTTCTGGTGTTTCACTTGTTTTGAGCCACCAGTTGCCATTGTTGTTCAAAACTGTAGTTTAAAAAAACAAAACAAAAACAAAACCCACAACGTAATAGTATCCCCAGTGTAAAAGTGTTGAGTTTGGATATACAGGTGCCGGTCATAAAATTAGAATATCATGACAAAGTTGATTTATTTCAGTAATTCCATTCAAAAAGTGAAACTTGTATATTAGATTCATTCATTACACACAGACTGATGTTTAATCAGATGTTTATTTCTTTTAATTTTGATGATTATAACTGACAACTAATGAAAGTCCCAAATTCAGTATCTCGGAAAATTAGAATATTGTGAAAAGGTTCAATATTGAAGACACCTGGTGCCACACTCTAATCAGCTAATTAACTCAAAACACCTGCAAAAGCCTTTAAATGGTCTCTCAGTCTAGTTCTGTAGGCTACACAATCATGGGGAAGACTGCTGACTTGACAGTTGTCCAAAAGATGACCATTGACACCTTGCACAAGGAGGGCAAGACACAAAAGGTCATTGCTAAAGAGGCTGGCTGTTCACAGAGCTCTGTGTCCAAGCACATTAATAGAGAGGCGAAGGGAAGGACAAGATGTGGTAGAAAAAAGTGTACAAGCAATAGGGATAACCGCACCCTGGAGAGGATTGTGAAACAAAACCCATTCAAAAATGTGGGGGAGATTCACAAAGAGTGGACTGCAGCTGGAGTCAGTGCTTCAGGAACCACCACGCACAGATGTAGGCAAGACATTCCTTGTGTCAAGCCACTCTTGAACAAGAGACAGCGTCAGAAGCGTCTTGCCTTTGGACTGCTGCTGAGTGGTCCAAAGTTATGTTCTCTGATGAAAGTAAAATTTGCATTTCCTTTGGAAATCAAGGTCCCAGAGTCTGGAGGAAGAGAGGAGAGGCACAGAATCCATGTTGCTTGAGGTCTAGTGTAAAGTATCCACAGTCAGTGATGGTTTGGGGTGCCATGTCATCTGCTGGTGTTGGTCCATTGTGTTTTCTGAGGTCCAAGGTCAACGCAGCTGTCTACCAGGAAGTTTTAGAGCACTTCATGCTTTTTGCTGCTGACGAACTTTATGGAGATGCAGATTTCATTTTCCAGCAGGACCTGGCACCTGCACACAGTGCCAAAGCTACCAGTACCTGGTTTAAGGACCATGGTATCCCTGTTCTTGATTGGCCAGCAAACTCACCTGACCTTAACCCCATAGAAAATCTATGGGGTATTGTGAAGAGGAAGATGCAATATGCCAGACCCAACAATTCAGAAGAGCTGAAGGCCACTATCAGAGCAACATGGGCTCTCATAACACCTGAGCAGTGCCACAGACTGATCGACTCCATACCACGCCGCATTGCTGCAGTAATCCAGGCCAAAGGAGCCCCAACTAAATACTGAGTGCTGTACATGCTCATACTTTTCATGTTCATACCTTTCAGTTGGCCAACATTTCTAAAAATCCTTTTTTTTGCATTGGTCTTAATTGATATTCTAATTTTCTGAGATACTGAATTTGGGACTTTCATTAGTTGTCAGTTATAATCATCAACATTAAAAGAAATAAACATTTGAAATACATCAGTCTGTGTGTAATGAATGAATCTAATATACAAGTTTCACTTTTTGAATGGAATTACTGAAATAAATCAACTTTGTCATGATATTCTAATTTTATGACCAGCACCTGTAGTCTATGAAGATTGGCCCAACAGTACCTACACACCCATACATACAGATTGAGATTTATATTGGATGACAAGTATGAGTTGTGTTAGTTACTATCATGACCACTGCACAAGTTTCTTATAGTATTTATTAATCATGCATGGTAATTATATTTACAGTATGTACACCATGTAAACACATGTAAAAGACTAATACACTGGGAGTTGGGAGTAAAATAAAATTTAAGATAACTATTTTAAAAATTGAAAAGTTAGCAAAAATAGAAAGTGTTAAAGCAATTGAACATTATAATGTTGCATTTTAGTTTTACAAGTTTTGTTTGGTCCTTAGTCTGAATGATTTTGTTTGTAACTTCATTGCCAGTATGTTTTTCTATGTAGTATTAATGTTATAACCTATTGGTCACTTAATTTGTATCCATTCATATGATATAAACTGGAAATATTGGAATCATGTTCCAAGTTTAAAATGATGTTGTAGTTGCATGCATTTTAATATTTTGTATAATACAGGATCCTTGTTAGCATGTTTAACTAAGGATCAAATAAACATGTAAATGATTCAGGTATGTTAGTTTCCTTTTTAGTTAACAATGCAAAATAATTGTTACTGTCAATTGTGCTATTTATGAGTGGAGTAGAATATGTTTCATGTAAATGTACCCTCTAATGAATTAATTTAAACTGAATATAATTCTTAAAAGTGAATTTCAAATTGTATTGCTAAACCAAATTGTGTACTTATTACATTAAATTCAGATTGCAGTGTAACATGCTGATGACTTGTGCAGGTCCTGAAGATATTTCATGTTACCATATACTGAGTAATGGATACTTTTAAATATTTCATTCATTAAGTGAAAAAAAAGTGTTATTTTCTAGATAGATGATGATAAATGTCATCATCTGATGTGTTTTAACAATGCCGTAAATGTGTCTAACAGACCCTCTTTGATAATGATAAGCATGCTGCCAAAAAGGAAACTTATACTGCGAATGATGGTGTCAAGAAGGATGCTTCCAAGAAGATGTCAGTGGAGCGAGTGTATCAAAAGAAAACGCAGCTGGAGCACATCTTACTCCGTCCAGATACTTACATCGGTTCTGTGGAACCACTAACCCAGGTGTGTTGATGATATTCTAATTTTTTCGCTTACTACAATATTCAGTTGACCTTTTGACCCCAATTCCCAATTGGTGTGTTGACTTATTACACTTTTTAATTGGTGAATTGTTGCAGTCACTACATTTCTTGTGCCTTCTCACCAGTTACTGAAAGTACATTAGTTGTTTGTTTAATTATTAAATGTTATGAAGTACTTTGGTAATAGGGGTGTTCCAATCAGGTTTTTTAAGGCCGATACCGATCACCGATTTCATGTTACTTGATCAGCCGATTCTGATTTTTTTTTTTTTCTTTGTTGCTTTAAAACTTTTTTACACTAATCTCCTGCATAACCAGACAAATAGAAGCGTTATGTGCTATATTAAAGTGGATTGTTATAATTAAACTATAGACCACATGTATTAACTGTTCATTTTTTGTTAACAAATTGAAATTCTTTAGACTTATTGTTCAGTGACCATAAAATACTAAAATAATACAGTATATTCATCAATACATACTTTAACTCATATGTACAAAAATATTTATTCATAATACATATGGAATAAACAAAAATACTTCTTATAATTACAAGCTGTAATATTTTTTTTATTTTTGTACAAAGCTTAATTAAAAACAATAGTTTTCACCATTTCTCTAACAACAACAAAAAATATTCTTACAAAATCAATTAATTGATATTGGCAATTAAATGCTGCTTACATGTAAATACTCATGCACTTATACATTTTAATCATTTTAAATCATTAATTGCACTACAGCTTTTTGCTGTTAAAATATACATTTATAATATTTATACAGGTTTTTTGTCTTCAGTGTATCAACTAGAAATTCAGAATTCTTGAAGTGTAATTATAAAATATGGATTACCATTTTAATTATGTAGTACTTGTTTCTTACCAAAACGTACGCTGTATGACACACAGCAACAAATAATAAAAACAGTACAATTCTTTATTAAAAAAGCCTATTGTTTGCTAAGCTGCAAATTCAAATTCGTCTTTATCTTTACTTTTTCCAATTAAAAGTGTAATTTTAAAACAAATACCACTTGAGTTTGGACAGCGTACTTGTTTAATGGACAAAATAAAGGTCTGAATTCTTTAAAGTAGCTTTTCTTGATGTTTGTCTAGTTGCACAGGACTTCTCCGATTACTTTTTTTTTCCAGTTTATTACTCAACTTTCTTTAAAGGCAAATTATACCAGTCACCTCTCGTTCACATATTAAAAACAAGCTTCCACTTGCTGCTGTTTGTTTACACTGCAGGAAGTTTGCTGCAAAAGAAAAAAAAAAAGACACCGTAAAGCTTAGAAAGCAGAGGCTGAAAATACTGTTTTTTGTGATCTGCTTTTTTTTAGTGAAAATCGTCTGATTTCATTCGGTGGCCAATAGATCAGAGCATCCCCATTTGGTAATAATGGATTTTTTCTAAATGTTTGTTGGTATCGCATCAATATTTAGGTGAATGACACATCAAACTTAATACATACGCTCCATTTCTATTAAGTACTTTTCAGTATTTTTGGACCATTGCGATCTATATTGCATTCAATTTATTTTTATTAATTTGAATAGAAAGGTATCCAGGTTGTTTTTATTATATAAAAATATATTTTCTATAAGTGTATTCTATTTTACTGGAAGTTTTGAGCCATGTTAAGTTAACAAAATGTTGAAACCTGGTTAAATGTTCTAGTATAGTTTCTAAATGTTATATGATAAAGATTTCAATTTCTTGCGTTGTTTATTGTGCATATTAGTTTAGTGTTAGTTTTCCACATATTGATCTACTTTAAAAAGTAAACATTGTGTGTCTTTAAGAAATTTGGAGATAGCCTTCTCAAATCCCTATAACTTTTTTTTCAGCAAATGTGGGTTTTTGATGAAGATGTCGGTATGAATTTAAGAGAGATTACATACGTTCCAGGATTGTACAAGATCTTTGATGAAATACTTGGTAAGAATTTTTTGTTGCAGTGTTTTAATTACACATCAAAATAAATCAAAGAACTAATCCTGTAAATGGCCACAATTGTCATTGTTAACATTAGTGTGTTTGGATAACTGTTTTAAGGTTCTTATGAAATATGTTTTTTGCTATAGGTTGCTATGTGGTGCAGTACACATGGGGGAGAAAACAAAAAGTAAAACTCAAGGCCTCCACTTGCCTTCTAAAGACCCTTTGTTGGGTTGGCTGTTGGAAATTGGCCCAATTTCAGTGTTTCTGTCTGGCAATGGACTAATGTCTGTCCAAGATTAGTTGCTGTTTTTTCTCCTCAGATTTTGCTGTGCCAGAGGTGGACAAATTAGTAGTTTGGCCGCCTTGGACTACTAGTTTTTAACTCCAGACAACCAAACTATAAATTTGTAAAGCCTAGTTGATTACCAGATGTTTCAGGTCTTGGTCCATGCAGTATTTTTTAAATCACAAACAGTATGTAAAAACAAAAGACCCAATGTATTCTCTTAACTTTGGTGTCACATTTAAAGACAGCTACTGACAGCTGCTTTTGACACAATAGACCATAACATCCTTCTTCACCGCCTGCAATACACTATTGGACTCTCAGGAATTGTTCTAAATTGGTTTACATCATACCTGACTGGCAGAACTGAGCATGTCGCCCTTGGCAGCGCAAAGTCCCACACCCACAACGTCGCCTGTGGTGTTCCACAGGGCTCTGTGCTGGGCCCTATCCTTTTTACTATCTACATGCTCCCCCTTGGAACTGTCATTGGCAGACATGGTTTATCGTTCCATTGCTATGCCGATGACACTCAGCTTTACCTCAGGACTACTCCCACCTCCTCTACTGCTCCTCTGCCAACATCTACATTGTCTACCTGCCTGGAGGAGATAGAGGCTTGGATGAGGCTCAATTTTCTTCAGTTGAACAGATCCAAAACAGAAGCCATCTTAGTTGGTACATCACATCATCTTCGCTCTTCTACCATCACCAGAATTACTTTCTCTGGCCAAAATATTCCTCTTTCCACATCTGTTACTAATTTGGGTGTTAGAATGGACTCCCAACTTACTTTTGACACCCACATCAAATATCTCTGTAAGTCATCTTTTTACCATCTCAAGAACATCGCCAAACTCCGCCCACTACTCACCCTGGCAGATGCAGAGAAGCTCGTCCATGCCTTTGTCTCTTCCAGGCTGGATTACTGTAATGCACTCCTCATTGGGATTCCTGGCAAGAGTATCCAGAGACTCCAGTATATTCAGAACAGCGCTGCCAGGATCCTGATGAGGGTGCGAAAGCATGATCACATCACCCCAATCCTGAAAACCCTTCACTGGCTCCCTGTTTCATTCAGAATAGAGTACAAGGTCTCCCTTCTTACCCATCAGTGCATTTATGGACATGCCCCTCTTTATCTACAGGAACTCTTTACCCCCCATAACTCCTTACGTTCCCTCCGCTCTGTACTCACTAACACTCTTCAAGTCCCCAGAACTAAGCTCAGCAGCATGGGTGACAGGGCGTTTTCATCGGTGGCGCCGAGGCTGTGGAATGCCCTCCCTGATTACCTGAGAGCCCCACAGTCGACTGAGGCCTTTAAGCGAAACCTAAAAACTCATCTTTTTAGAAAGTCATTTTGTTAAAGTATTTTATAGACTCTTCTGTTCTTTTTTTTATTTTATTATTCTATTTTTACTCTGTAGCACTTTGGGATTGCTAAAATATAAAGTGCAATATAAATAAAATTTATTATTATTATTATTATTATTACTTGCAGTGTACTAGACTGCTGTAACACCCATCTAAAGCTTGATTCTTTTAGAGGCCCCATGTATCCTAAACGGTTAATTGCATTCTCTTTTCATTTACCACTCTATAAATAAAGTAGTAATTAATTTATTCTTTGTTATGGATTTAAAAAAAAATCAAGGATAAATTGAACTGTTCCAGTACTGCTTCAATACCAGTTACAAGTGAAAGAAATCATAATTACAAGCAGCATTATGACAAACATAAATGGAATGCAACGTTTCAGATGCTAGAATAACTTTTTCAGTTTATTAACTATGCAGAATATTCCACAAAGCACTCATGATCGCCAGGATGGGACAGTGTCATAACCAAGTTAGGAAATGTACTATACCGTATGCAGAGAGCACCCAGAAACCACAGATAAAAGAGGTCCTTTGTTTACAGGAAAAACTATGATAGGAAATCTCAGAAAGCACAACTTGGAAGAAAAAATATACAATGATAGAGCAGGTAACTTTCAAATGACAGGCTTTACTGCCGCTGAGAAAATGACCAAAAATGTTCAAAGCTTGTTGATCATGTGTAATGGCTTGAATGTTCCAATAGTGTTCCTGCCACAAATTAAGTGTTCAGCCTTAGGAAATGGGCAGTTTTTAAAAATAAGATGGCTGTACTTCATTACAAACAGATTTTTTCCCTTTGCTGTCACAAAAAGCAATCTCAAAACGAAAAATAAGATGCTTACCATTAACCTATATTATCTCTAGGCTCCTAACTGGGTATATTGGAGGTTGTGAAAATTCTACTCACTATTAGCCCAAACACTGCACAGTGTAAAGATGCATTTTCAGTTATAAACCTCATCTTTACTGACATCTGGACCCACTTGATGGTCCAGTCCTGACATTTTAATGCAGGTGTATACATAGATTACTGGCTGTGTTTAACTAAGGGTGTATAACACTGTATAGGGCATATTGCACCTCAGAATGACCCTGAAAGACAAACTAACAATGTTTTTGTAAAGAAAAACTAATTGGCAGTATCTATAGACCACATAGCAACACAACAATCTTTTAAAAAGTCATCTATTTGCTAAAATATTCTCTTCCAAGATGTAGATTGTGTTTATCTGTCTACCAGATTTGCAAAGCTGGGAGGCCAACAGACTGCCACATCCATTTACAATTTGTCCCATCTGTAAAAGAAGTAAAAGCAAATTTTTGGATGTATTATTTCAGTGTGTTTAGAAAATTATGGTGTTCAAACCCTTTTTGCTTTTCAGATATATTTGAAATACTGTTGTGTAGGGCTGCAACTAATGATTATTTTGATAGTCGACTAATCGTTCAATTTCTTTTTTTTTTTTTTTTTGATTAATCACGATTATTTCATGCCTGACTATTTTGAAGGGTGCGACCTGTGGTTGCGCATCCTGGTCTGGGCTCCAGTGCATGTCTTACCTCATCTGCTCACGGCTGTCAACCTGTGAATGCCACCCTGATGTCTCTGCATTAACATGATTAAAATGAATAATAATCAAATTAAAATAACAACCAGTGAAACATATGAATTTGAAAATAATCAGATGTTTTTATATTAGTGTGACCATCACAATAAAAAAGAAATACATTAAATAATACAAACTAAAGTGCATGTAGTCTTTAAACAAAAGAAGTACATTTAACTTAACCAAAAAATACATTGTTAAAACAAACGTTTTTCATATTTTAGTAATAAATGACAAAATGTAGACATAAACTATATAATGTGTAAAGCCTGAAGTGCAAAGATCAAATAAACACTTTCACAGAAGGTTCAAGGATGATACAATAGCTTCTGTGACGCAGCGGTAGGAATTGCTGACTTATAATCAAGAGTCCCCGGTTCGATCCTGACTGTCTCGTATATTTACCGTTTTGAGTAGTGAGGTGCTCTTATTGTTAATATTATACAATAAACACATACATTTGATTTGCATATGTAACAGCCACTGTAAATGTATAGTACTTGTAAAAGTTACCTTTTTTTTTTTTCACTTTTATTCTCTGTAACGATCATGATACATACTACCGTCTTCCCAGGGATCTGACGCTGTTACTTTTTATCTGAAATTGGGAATAACTGTAGATGTTGTGTTTTGAGACAATTGAAGGAAATTCTCTGATTTGGATGGATAAAAGCTGACACACAAACGCTGGCGAATCTGCTCTACCTTATTCGTATCTCATTGTCACTTGATTTTTTTTAATTCAATTTTATTAAGTGTTCCTGCTTACGCTGAATTAGTATGCACCTTATGGCCCGTGATGTCAAAGCCACACTGACAAAAAAACAGAGACATAGGTATATATGATTATTTGGAATTATTCATTTTATGACCTTATAGTACAGTTCAGAAAACATTGTGGCACAGATGCAACATTATTCATATTCATTCGCGTACCTTCTTACGGTTGTAATCGGTGACCTCGTTTCCCCCCTCCCCCCTTCCACCCCCCACAACCTTGCCCAGTCTGCACAAGACATCAGGACATGCAGAGGAAAGAATGTTCCTTAGTAGGGTGAACCATGAACGCTCTTCTTTTCTCAGTGGACCCCAAACATGCCTTGCACAGTACATGTGCTTTGATCGCCGCTAGGTCAAGCTTGTTAAAGCACAAGCAATCGGCCACCTGTGTGCTTCTGCTAGTACTGTATAAGGTCACGCATTCTGGTGTCAGCGCGCAGCACGGGGGATAAAAAAGAGACAAATATATGTGACATTTTGAAGAAATCATTGTATGACCTGAATAGTACCAATCAGAAAACAACATCGCACTAATGTAATATTATTTGAAAACGAACAGATCGGGTGTAAATTTGTTACTTGTAAAAGTTAGTTTTTTTCACTTTTATTTTCTCAGTCTCGTTCATGCTCTCCCTCCCCTCCTGATATGACCCTAACTAACAGCGCCAGCATAAATTCTTAAGAGACTGCAGCATCACAGTCCCAGGATGCTTGCGTATCAGATGCTCATGCATTGCGGTGGTACTGCCGTGAAAAGAAAGCTCCTCTTTGCATAGTCTGCATTCAACTTTTTTTTTCTTTTTTGGTGAAGTGCTTCCACACTTTTAGAAAGTTTCTGTCTCAATTTTTTTTCCATCTCCTTCCCCCTCCTCTATCCGACTTGCCATCGCAACCACGTTTATATTCCTCTACATTCCTCAGACGTTCTTTCTTCATTGGTAGGACTCTGTGCAGTCTTGACAAACAATAACAAACGATACTGCCCCCATATGTTCATGTAGTGCATTGCGGTTACAAAAACCAATGAGGTTATTTGTGACTGGAGCCTCTATTGAAGGTTCTGTTTGACACGTCGACAATAAAAAAATCGATTACGTCGACTAATCATTGCAGCCCTACTGCTGTGTCAAAATAATGAGACAAACATAAAGCTTTTAAATGTTGATGGGATATAAGTTATAATTTTGCCAAAATGTTTAAATTGTAAACCTTTGATTTACTAGAAAAGTTTTTAAGACATACACTGAAACTCATTCTTCTTGTATGTACAGAACTCTATTCTCTAGTACAGTGGTCCCCAACCTTTTTGACAGCAAGGACCACTTTATTAGATGCAAATTTTTCCACAGACAGGTCGGGGGGGGAGGGGGTCAGTTTTATACACAATTTACATAACATTTCTATTAAGTTATTAAGCAGTTCACATACGTTTGCAACCCGAGATTTTTCTTCTTTTTTTGCATATAACAAAGACATATGCTTTGCATTTGCCATTCCTACAGATTGCACATCACAAACATTAACACTGCTCTTTTTTTCGTGTCTACCGTTTCTATAGGAGGGTGACAATGAGTTAAATTCCAATGGATGTTTTTCAAATGTTGACAAGCAATAAGCAAAAGGTATCACTGAAAACCACAGAAAACAAACAGCAAAAAAAAAAAACAGTACGAGGAAAGTTTGACGAAAGAGATTTTTTTTACAATGTTTCTGTTTGGGGATCGTTGTGCAAACGTGCACAACTGAGCTGTGACCACAGATCTAACTGCTCTGTGGATGATTCGTTCAAGCATTTCAACGTCACTTTGTTGTAATGAAAGCATCTGCTGTATGTACTTCGTAGTAACGTGATTTCTATAGACTCGTGTCATATGGGAAACTGTCGGGACCATAAAAATAACTTTGTTGTATAACTCTCACCTCGGTCTCTCTCCTCTCTCTGCGCCGCTGCAAAGCCCCTCCCGCCAAGCGTTCTGAAAAGTCTGGGTGAGTCTCCGTTGCCGGGAGTTCTCTCGCGGCCCGGCTGTCAGACGGCTGCGGCCCGGTAGTTGGCCGCGGACCGGGGGTTGGGGACCCCTGCTCTAGTATATCTTTTAAGTGTTTACACATGAAGGAAATTGTCTTAAAAAAGATATTCAATGGATATCAAAAAGTGTTCATATCAAGGTTATTATAGTTTTTGCTGTTTTATATTAGTTTTTATTTCTATATTTTTTCTGACCTTACTTGGAAATTCAGTTTAGTTTTAGTTTTCCTTCATCGTGTATTTTTAATAATAATAATACAGTAATCCCTCCTCCATCGCGGGGGTTGCGTTCCAGATCCACCCGCGAAATAAGAAAATCCGCGAAGTAGAAACCATATGTTTATATGGTTATTTTTATATTGTCATGCTTGGGTCACAGATTTGCGCAGAAACACAGGAGGTTGTAGAGAGACAGGAACGTTATTCAAACACTGCAAACAAACATTTGTCTCTTTTTCAAAAGTTTAAACTGTGCTCCATGACAAGACAGAGATGACAGTTCTGTCTCACAATTAAAAGAATGCAAACATATCTTCCTCTTCAAAGGAGTGCGTGTCAGGAGCACAGAATGTCACATAGATAGAGAAAACAATCTCTAGCAAACAAATCAATGGTGCTGTTTGACTTTTAAGTATGCGAAGCACCACGGCACAAAGCTGTTGAAGGCGGCAGCTCACACCCCCTCCGTCAGGAGCAGGGAGAGAGAGAGAGACAGAGAAAAACAAACATGCAAAAATCAATACGTGCCCTTCGAGCTTTTAAGTATGCGAAGCACTTTGCAGCATGTCGCTTCACTAAGCAGCTGCACAGAAGGTAGCAACGTGAAGATAATATTTCGGCATTTTTAGACGAGCATCCGTATCGTCTAGGTGTGCGAACAGCCCCCCTGCTCACACCCCCTATGTCAGGATCAGAGAAAGCGCAAGAGAGAGAATGAGAAAAGTAAGCTGGGTAGCTTCTCAGCCATCTGCCAATAGCGTCCCTTGTATGAAATCAACTAGGCAAACCAACTGAGGAAGCATGTACCAGAAATTAAAAGACCCATTGTTCTCAGAAATCCGCGAACCAGCAAAAAATCCGCGATATATATATATATATATATATATAAATATGCTTACATATAAAATCCGAGATAGAGTGAAGCCGCGAAAGGCGAAGCGCAATATAGCGAGGGATCACTGTAATAATAATAATTCATTACATTTATATAGTGCTTTTCTCGGTACTCAAAGCGCTATCCACACAGGGAGGAACCGGGAAGCGAACCCACAATCTTCCACAGTCTCCTTACTGCAATTAGTTTTAGTTTAGTTTTTATTTCACAAAGACATTTCTATTTTATTTTTATATATATTAGTTTCAGTTTTATTTTAGTAATTATGGCATGGAGCGCCTACAGAGTTAGTTTTGTGTGTCAGTCCAACAGAACTGTACACTTAACAGATTTGGATATGAGTTTAATGTTATTGGAAGCTTACTACACTGCCTGGTTTACTATCTGGTTTTGTTTTCGTCAGATAAAAACAAGCATAATCAAAACTATTTTACACAGTTTTATAATTTTTTAAAATATTTTCTCATGAAAATCGCAGGGGCTTAGGAAGAACAGGGCTGTTAGACTTGAATGAGTGTGCAGACCCCACCTAGCTGTATTGAGGGAAACAAAGAATAACAAGCATGTAGTGTCAAGGTTAGGGGCAGTGAGTCTTGAATAGACCAGCATAAAAGACTGTAAACCCATAATGAGCAGAGCAAGAGCAGGTAATAGGAGTACGGACAGGCATAAAACAACAGAGACAGCATCTGAGATTAAGAACAACATATACAGTACATTATCTATACCTGTTTATCCAGAGTAGGATTGCAGGAAATCTGGAGCTTACCACAGCAGGTTTGGATGCAAGGATGGGAAAAACCCTGGTATGCAATATGTATGATAAGGCTGATGTTAAAAACAAAAAGAATACATTTCAACTATCTATTTTGAGAGAGAGAGAAAAACATTGAAAAAAGGGAGACAAATATTTTAAAATATAATTCTGCTAATGGATTACTTTCACAATATCAGGTATTTTGAGTTGTGAATATGAACTAAAAAAGATAAATTAATAAATATGGAATATGTCCTGCGGTGGGTTGGCACCCTGCCCGGGATTGGTTCCTGCCTTGTGCCCTGTGTTGGCTGGGATTGGCTCCAGCAGACCCCCGTGACCCTGTGTTCGGATTCAACAGGTTGGAAAATGGATGGATAAATATGGAATAAATACAAAAACCCATTAGTATGTTTAGTTTTTCATCACTTGTCAGACTCTTTGTATCGCTTCGTTGTTAAATGATGTTTTTAAAGCAAAAGTGATTGGTCAGCAACAATATACTGATCTTGTATGATGACCTAGTCAGTCTCTCGATCAGTTCCATTTTATTTTCAAGAACCGGGCGTGCTATCCCCTTGACTTTCTTGTATACTCAGACTAGGGGGCTCCGCCCCCTGCTCGCTTCGCTCGCCAACCCCTGGCGTTGGGACATGACAAAGAGTGAGATGTATGAATTAGATATAGAATAGTGTGCAGCTTTGGATGATGCGCATAGAAATAACAAATAAAGTATCAAGAAGCGGAAAGCAAATGTCTATGCGTTGGAATGTATGTGTGTTGTTTTCATCAGGACGTAAATGTAGAACAATATCTCTGTGAAATGGAGGCTCACCATCTTTACTTTGAAAGACAATTGCCACTTTATTAACGACGGGCAGATTGTATCGTCTTGGATCTTGTTCTTTGTCCTTTATCAAGACTAAAGCAATTGTAGTTGCCGCTATACCTTCTGCATTTGCTTTTGTATTTGCCTCCTTTTCAACTTCATGTAGCATTTTTATAGACTTCGCTAATGGGTGATTGTTTATGACATGAGTGACGTTTCTCATTATAAGCTCTGTGCATTGATTGTTTTCAGGAAGGTTCATGCGTTGATAGATTGCCTCAAGCAAAAGAACTATTGTAGGATCTAATGCAGTTCATAAAGTTTTTACTTTCAGGCACATCGTTAGTTAGAAGCTTCTTTAGATATTCAGGATATGAATGTAAAGGAGGCAGTCTAATGTGACCTTTTTGACAACAACGTGTAAATTCATTACTTGTATTGCCAGTTGTTTCTTCTGTGAAGTTAAGTGAATGACAATGATTGCAAATGACATTCATTAATCCCAATGAATTTTCCTCAATAGTGGATTCCTTATTGAAGGCGTTTTCAGCCATTTTGCGTAAGCGTTTAACAGGTGTGTGGCGTTGATGTCCGCGACGGGTATGTTTCGCTTTTTGCGTTTGATTGCCTTTTTGTTGCATGTCCATTATTTGTGACGCGCTATTTTTTTCTTTTTTTTTATTCGCCTCCGCTTTGCGCAAAGTCCGTTTCAGTCTACGCCGTGCATTGTTTGTATCGAGCCTTGTCCGTTTTTGTATGTCGGTCATTTGAGCTTGGTGCTTTTCGCGTCTTGCTTTTTTTTTTCTGTCAGTTCATTTGCGCGTTGTTCACATCTCCGTTCATTTGTTCTGTCTCTTCGCTCCCTTTTTTGTATGTCTGATACGCGAGCTCTTTCGGTTTGAAATCGTGCTTCTTTCGATGCAGCACTTTGACACGCGCGCTGAATGCGTCAACGTTCATTGTGTCTGTCCATTTGGGCACGTCTCTGTAACGGTGTCACTTGTGCTTTGCGTTTTTTGATCCGAGACATTTTTAAGCGCGCTTTATGCGCCGCCGTCTATTTTCTTGTTTCTTTCGTGTTCGTGTGTTTGTTCCCGTTATCCTTTCCGAATCGTTTTGTACCCGTGACCGTGTATTCATGACTTGTTTCTTTCTTAGCCTGCGAAATATGGATAAGTAATAAGGAGGATCGCACTCACTGTTAATATGTATCCTTTTCTGCAGTTGAACGGTTAATAGTGCTTTATTGAAAGGACATCCACCTATGCTGACACCTATGCTGCCTAGTGTGAAGGTGTTGATGTTCACTTTAGAATATGTGGCTTTGGGTGTCACTTCTTATGGATGTGTGGGGGGGATTGTTGTTGCGCGAGCGTCTTCTTTCTTTTTGTGTTCCTGTGTCTTGTTTGAATCCCCCTCTTTGTGTGTGTCCCGTCCCTTGCTTGTAGGGTCTGTGGGGCGGTTTTGTGTTCTTTTTTTTTTGTCTTCCATGGGCTTGTTGAATCCCCCTCTTGGTGTGTGTCCCGTCCCGTGCCTGTAGGGTGGGGGGGGGGGTGGGGGGGGTGTGGTTGTGCCTTGCTGTTGTGCGCTCGTCTGTTCTTTTTTTTTGGTGTGTTTAGTTTCGTGTGCAATGTGTTTCGTGCTTTGCCCGCGTTTGACTACTTTTTTATGTGCCTTTTCCTTTTTTTGGTGCTTGTTGCGCCACATTTCTGTGACTCCTTTTTGTATGTGCTCACTCCTGTTTTCTGTGGTCTTGTCCGCCTCTCGCGGCCCCTCATCCGCCTTTGTCGCCCTCTTTTGTCCGCCTTTCTCCGACTCTCGCGGACTCTTTTTGCGCCTGTGCCTCTCGCGGACCCTCATCCGCCTCTCTCGCCCTCTTTTGTCCGCCTTTCTCCTCATCCGCCTCTCTCGCCCTCTTTTGTCCGCCTTTCTCGGCTCCTCAGCCGACTCTCGCGGACTCTTTTTGCGCCTGCGCAGTACGTCTTTTTGCAGCTACGGCCCATTGCCGGATGTGCCTGCGTCCATCATCCGGTTTAGCATTCTCGGTTAGTAATATGGATATGGGGATGGATATTTGAGGAGTAATCCACAAGACAATGATTATATTTTTATATTATGTACATTAAGGAACCATCAACAACAAATCAAATGAATAATATATTGAAAAATTATTATAAAAGTAAAGTTGAATAAATCTGACTCTGCAGCTGTATAAAAAAAAAAAATAAATAAAAATAAAAAAAATAAAAATCAAGTATGTGTTAGGTAAAGTACCACTTCCGGGTGATGGATTTGGCCCAAAAGTTAATACAGATCTATAATTGTGATGTAACAGCCACATGCCGAATTTCATCCATCTATCTAGTTGCGTACACACACAATTCCAAAAAACAGTTGAACACTGGTTAGTCTATAACATCAAGATTCATCAAAATATCGAGGTCGAATTTTTTCATGATTACTATACTTTCTCTATACTTCGTATATGAGAAAGTAAAAATGATTTCTCCTGTGCGAAGTGGCAGGTGAATTGCTGTCAACAAAAAGCAGACATCTGAGAAATAAACTGAAACATTACTCACTCGTGATTTTTCTGTCCATATGGTAAATGTTTTGTTGACCAGCACATTCTGATTTCAGCTGTTTGAATTATATCTTGATATACAACAAGCACAAAGAAAGGCGGCAATTCACTTTTTTTCTCACGCTTTTCTCACCTGCACTCAGCTTGCTCTGTCACCGCAAATGCTGTGTGAACAGCCACCCTCCATCACCAGCCGCCGTTCACTGGATGAATATATGCGGGCGGCTCGTGGTGGATGTCTTTCTGTTTTAGAGTTAAAACTTACAAGGGTTAAAGACTAACGGCAAGAATATTCATTCAAAAACGAAAACTAAAAATATTTTAGTAAATTATTTTATTTTAGTTTGTCTTTCCAGCTACTTTAATAGTTTCGTTTAGTTTTAGTTTTTCGTTTCGGTTTTGTTAATTATTGTATTTCAGTTTATGAACATTTTTTTTAATAAAAATTTGTTTTGATTTTAGTTTTCGTTAACTATAATAACCTTGGTTGACAACATTATTTTAGCATTTGTGGAAAGTTGAAATTTAGACAAATACTAGTTTCCTTTTGAAAGAAACGTTTATGAAATATTGTAAGCAATGATATTTAAATAAAAAATGGATATACAGTAATCCCTCCTCCATCGCGGGGGTTGCGTTCCAGAGCAATCCGCGAAGTAGAAACCATACGTTTATATGGTTATTTTTATATATTTTAAGTCCTTATAAACTCTCCCACATGGTTTATGAATATTCCCCGTACAGTTATACAGCATAAACCCTTTATATTCTCTTAGTTATTAGGTAAGATTCGTTGAAATTATGTATGTAAACACAGTTTATATACTACTCACAAACATACGTATCGTATATCATTGAGGAGTTTTATTTAATACGTAATACAGTTTTAAACATATTGTAATTGAGTAGGTAATATAAAAATACGTGAAAAATCTAACATGTAAATGCTGTACATAAAACCAAAATGTTATTTTAAAGATACTGTAGAGCGTCTCCGATATCACATTTGTTACAGCCATTACGATAGACAGGCCACCGGCAATAAATACCAACAATGCAAGAAAAAAATTGTATAAAATGTGTGCAGTTACAATAAACGTACATACATGTACTAAGTACGTAGAAAAATAGTTTTGGGTACTCACCAACTTGTCAGATAACGATGACATTTACTGCACTGTCACAGCTGTTCTAAAGGAGCCTCTTCAGGCGACTGTGTAGCACCGCCGTCGTCTTCATCCACTGAAGGCGTACTAGGCAGTGTTTTGCGTGTAAGGAACATCGTGATGGGCAGTTGCTGGCGCTGCTTTTTCATTTGTGTAAAGAGGTTCCTATACACTTCCGTGGCGCCGTCAAGAGCATTTTTAAATTGCAAAGAACGAATCATTTGCGGGTCCCATTCTTCAACTGATGTCTGGAGATCTTTTGCCATTCGTAGAATGGTCGCGAGACGCTCGAGAGTTAGCACAGCACCCAGGAGCTTAACCGTGTGCTCTGATTGGGTAGCTTCTCAGCCATCCGCCAACAGCGTCCCTTGTTTGAATTCAAATGGGCAAATCAACTGAGGAAGCACACGTACTGTAGACCGCAGACATCCGCGAAGCAGTGAAAAATCCGCGATATATATTCACATATGCTTACATTTAAAATCCGCGAAAGACGAAGCGCGATATAGCGAGGGATCACTGTACCAATGTCACTGATTTCTGTAGAAATTCTCCATCATGTTAAATCTGTCACAGATTCTCCTCTTAACCCCCTTCTCTTTCAATGCCAAGATATCAGTAGATATCAATAGATTATTTTTGGTTTGATATACTATATTAATACCTAAGGGGAAATTGTCTTTTCATGTGACCTTTACAGTAGGATTACTGCCTTCCACTACACCTCACCAAATACTTGCATCATAATTTGTGTTGGTAGTTCAGCTTTTGATAGAACTGTTCTTGGCCATCTTCATAGTAGATACTTGACTGTAACTATGAAGGCTGTGAAAGTTCTATTTTGTATTTACCCTAGGTTCTTGTCTATAAGCCGGACTCGTGGATAGGCCGGAGACCAAAAATCATACGAATTTTTAAAATAAAATCGTATCATAGATAAGCCGGACTCATGGATAAGCCGAACGTACTATAACCTATAACTAATAGAATGGAGGGAGGTCAGTGGTCTCACTCGCACCCATTTAATTTCTTTAAGTGGGGAGAGAGTGTGAGATATTGGCGTCTCTCTCACTCCCTGCATGGCGCGGTTAATTGGAGCGGCCGGAGCGCGTTCTTTCTGCTCTGGGCGTCAACACGCGCGTGTAGCGGTCATTTAAATTGTGATTTTGTTAAATTTGTTAAAATGGATAATGTAAGGAAGACTCGAAAATCTTATCCCAATCATCGAAAACTTGAAGCGGTGAGCTATGCCGAAAAGTATGGCAATGCGGTGGCAGCTAAAGAGTTCAGAACAGACGAGTCAAACATCCGGCGATGGAAAAAACAAAAGCCTGTTATAAAAGCAATGCATCCGAAGAAGCGCTGCCGTCGGTCCCGAAAAGAGTTTTGGCCGGAATTGGAGTCACAATTGAAGACATGGATTATCTCCAGACGCAATGAAAATAGAAGAGTGTCGACCACTGGAATTCGTTTGAAAGCGAAAGAATTGGCAAAACATTTCAAAATCAATGACTTCAAAGGCAGCAAATGTTGGTGTTTTCTGTTCATGAAAAGACACAACTTATCTGTAAGAGCCATTACATCTATTGGACAGAAGTTACCACAGGATTGGGAAGAGAAAATTGCTGTCTTTGGGGTTTTTGTCAAAAATGCGATCAATGGAGTCAATTTCGAACACATCGGGAATATGTATGAGGTCTCCATCAGTTTCGATATGCCCAGTGGTTTCACAGTTGAGACAAAGGGATCAACTGATGTCAGAATCACTACCACTGGCAATGAAAAGTGCAATTTTACTGTTGTCTTGTGTGGTACAGCCGATGGTGGAAAATGCAAACCTTTAGTGATTTTCAAACGAAAAACTATTCCTAAAGATGTCTTCCCTAAAGAAGGAGTTGTCACAGCAAATGAAAAGGGATGGGTTGACGCGAATATGGTCAGCTATTGGTTAGAAAACATTTGGTGTAAACGCAAGAATTCATTTTTTTGCCAGAAATCAGTTTTAATATACGATTCGGCTCGACCTCACATCACAGAAGAAGTCAAAGAAAAGGTGAAAAAGTATTCACAATTGGCTGTTATTCCTGGAGGACTGACATCTAAATTACAGCCACTGGATCTAAGCGTTAATAAATCTTTTAAAATCAAAATGCGTGAGAAATGGGAGGACTGGATGGTCAATGGTTACCATTCATTCACTAAGTCTGGATCAATGAAAAGGGCCTCTTATGCTGAAGTGTGTCAATGGATCGACGAATGTTGGAGTGAAGTAACCGCGGATTGCATTAAAAATGGATTTAAAGCCGCGAATATCCAACCGAAGTGCTAACAACTGTGATATCTCGTGCCACTGATAGTGAAGAAGAATCTGAAGTAGAATCCGATGATCAAATCGAATCTGAAATTCCAGAATCTTTTAACGAGCTGTTTGATCTCTTTAATACTGAATCTGATGAAGAATTTGATGGCTTTGATTTAATAAAAATTAATTTTTAAAAATGTATAACTGTTTTTAATAAATTGATTTTGTGTACGCGCTTCGCCTTTTGCGGATTTTATATGTAAGCATATTTAAATATATATCGCGGATTTTTGCGGACAATGGGTCTTTTAATTTCTGGTACATGCTTCCTCAGTTGGTTTGCCCAGTTGATTTCATACAAGGGACGCTATTGGCAGATGGCTGAGAAGCTAGATTGCTTACTTTTCTCTCTCTGTTGCGCTGCCTATCTGTGATCCTGACGTATGGGGATTGAGCAGGGGGTCTCTCTCTCTCTCTCTCTCTCTCTCTCTCTCTCTCTCTCTCTCTCTCTCTCTCTCTCTCTCTCTCTCTCTCTCTCTCTCTCTCTCTCTCTCTCTCTCTCTCTCTCTCTCTCTCTCTCTCTCTCTCTCTCTCTCTCTCTCTCTCTCTCTCTCTCTCTCTCTCTCTCTCTCTCTCTCTCTCTCTCTCTCCTCTGACGGAGGGGGTGTGAGCTGCCGCCTTCAACAGCTTTGTGCCGCGGTGCTTTGCATACTTAGAAGCCAAACAGCACCATTGATTTGTTTGCTACAGATTGTTTTCTCTATCAATGTCACATTCTGTGCTCCTGACACGCACTCCTTTTGAAGAGGAAGATATGTTTGCATTCTTTTAATCGTGAGACAGAACTGTCATCTCTGTCTTGTCATGGAGCACAGTTTAAACTTTTGAAAAAGAGACAAATGTTTGTTTGCAGTGTTTGAATAACGTTCCTGTCTCTCTACAACCTCCTGTGTTTCTGCGCAAATCTGTGACCCAAGCATGACAATATAAAAATAACCATATAAACATATGGTTTCTACTTCGCGGATTTTCTTATTTCGCGGGTGGCTCTGGAACGCAACCCCTGCGATGGACGAGGGATTACTGTATAAGCCGGACTTATGTATAAGCCGATATTCTATTTTTTCATTTTCACAACTTTTTTCCTTAGATAAGCCGCGGCTTATAGACAAGAACTTAGGGTACTTTAAAGATGCAATAGCTTGTTATTGAACCAAAGGCTGGTGTTTTAATTTGGAGGGAAAGATGCTTATTACAAATGTTTCATCCTTCCTGACAACTTAATAAATGGCCCTTGACATCTTTTCTCTTAATAAAATACCACTTCAGATGCCATCTTAGGATAGCATTATGCTAAATTATTCAAAATTCCCGTCCCCAGTTATAGCTGTTACACAAAGCTGTAAAGATGAAGTCTGATGCTGTGCTGTAGATGTGTTTATACTATAACATGTGCATGTATTACAGTCAAGTCACTCAAAATAGTAATCCATTTGAAAATTCTTTAAGTTGGTATTCTCACTTTTGCAGATTATAGGCAGAAATGTGGGTAATGCATAATCTAAATTTGACTGTAATTTGGTAGCTGTCTCAGAAAATGAAATGTGAAGCTACTACTTGCTTGATACATACAGTGCATCCGGAAAATATTCACAACGCATCACTTTTTCCACATTTTGTTATGTTTCAGCCTTATTCCAAAATGGATTAAATTCATTTTTTCCCTCAGAATTCTACACACAACACCCCATAGTGACAACGTGAAAAAAGTTTTACTTGAGGTTTTTGCAAATTTTATTAAAAATAAAAAAATTGAGAAACACATGTACATAAGTATTCGTCCATTATAGGAGATGGACGTCTGAAGCAGAGCTCCACTAGCAGCGGCTTTATTTTCTCACGTATTTCATATTATTTAGAGGTATCCTGTATTTAATCCGACCAAGGAACTTCCACTACAATATACAAGCACGAGTAACAAGAAGAAATTTCAGAACCGGAAAAGAAACTTAAAGCTGCATCAAAGTCTGGACAGATATCCGGCCCGAGTGCAAGGTATGGCCTCTCAGAGACTGACCTGGAACAGGCAGACGAATGCGCAGATTTCCTTGGACCCCGCTCCATTATATCGAGTGAAAATGGGAGCGAAGGTGCAAGTGATACAGATCACGATGGATTGCCGATTTCTGAGGATCATTCGAGACTAGAAAAGGCCCTGCAGGATGTGCTCTCATCTACTCATTGTGAGCCCGCAGCACCTGCTGTAACAGGAGCTGGATTTCCACTCGCAGAGCATGAAATCCGAAACGAACTGTCCGAAATGAAAACTGAAATGAAAGGCTACGGCCTTAAATGAGCTTAAGAAGGATAACAAAGACCGGGAAATGCGTCTATTTCAACGTTTTGATGTGAACTTTAAAGGCATGTTGGAGAAATTAGAGGAACACATCGAAGAAAATAGATCCAAACTGAAAATGTTTGCCGACCAGATTAATGACGTTACAGATCAGCTGGATGACGTTAAGCAGGCATTCACGGCTCGAGTTGAAACAGCGGAACAATTGGCGTCTAACGCTGATGAAAAAGCTACAGCTGCGAATTCCGAATGCAAAAAACTCAGACAAACTTGCGGCCCTGGAAGATGGGTGCAGACGAAACAATATAAGAATTGAGGGTATACCTGAGAAACGAGAAAGCTCAAACCCAATGAAATTTGCAGTAGAATTACTCTCTAAAATAATTGGAGTTGATTTTAAACTCGACATTGAGATAGCAGCTGCTTATCGCACATACATATCAAGCACCTTTAAACCTAGGTCTTTTATTGTGTGCTTCGAGCGATTACGATGTAAGCTTGATGTGATGGCACTTCTCAGACACAAGCAAGAGATTATATTTGAAAATAATCTCTCCTTCTCAGGGGTAGGGTTTGATTTGTCTTCAATTTTTCTTTTTTTTTTTTTGTTATAAATTGATCTATTTGTATGGAATGATTACAATAAAATTAAAAAAAAAAAAAAAAGTATTCACAGCCTTTGCCATGAAGCTCAAAATTGAGCTGAGGTGCATCCTGTTTCCCCTGATCATCCTTGATGTTTCTGCAGCTTAATTGGAGTCCACCTGTGGTAAATTCAGTTCATTGGACATGATTTGGAAAGGCATACACCTGTCTATATAAGGTCCCACAGTTGACAGTTCATGTCAGAGCACAAACCAAGCATGAAGTCACAGGAATTGTCTGTAGACCTCTGAGACAAGATTGTCTCGAGGCACAAATCTGGGGAAGGTTACAGAAAAATTTCTGCTGCTTTGAAGATCCCAATGAGCACAGTGGCCTCCATCATCCGTAAGTGGAAGAAGTTTGAAACCACCAGGACTCTTCCTAGAGCTGGCCAGCCATCTAAACTGAGCGATCGGGGGAGAAGGGCCTTAGTCAGGGAGGTGACCAAGAACCCGATGGTCACTCTGTCAGAGCTCCAGAGGTCCTCTGTGGAGAGAGGAGAACCTTCCAGAAGGACAGCCATCTCTGCAGCAATCCACCAATCAGGCCTGTATGGTAGAGTGGCCAGACGGAAGGCACTCCTTAGTAAAAGGCACATGGCAGCCCGCCTAGAGTTTGCCAAAAGGTACCTGAAGGACTCTCAGACCACGAGAAAGAAAATTCTCTGGTCTGATAAGACAAAGATTGAACTCTTTGGTGTGAATGCCAGGCGTCACGTTTGGAGGAAACCAGGCACTGCTCATCACCAGGCCAGTACCATCCCTACAGTGAAGCATGGTGGTGGCAGCATCATGCTGGGAGACTAGTCAGGATAAAGGGAAAGATGACTGCAGCAATGTAAAGAGACATCCTGGATGAAAACCTGCTCCAGAGCGCTCTTGACCTCAGACTGGGGCGATGGTTCATCTTTCAGCAGGACAACGACCCTAAGCACATAGCCAAGATATCAAAGGAGTGGCTTCAGGACAACTCTGTGAATGTCCTTGAGTGGCCCAGCCAGAGCCCAGACTTGAATCCGACTGAACATCTCTGGAGAGATCTTAAAATGGCTGTGCACCGACGCTTCCCATTCAACCTGATGGGGCTTGAGAGGTGCTGCAAAGAGGAATGGGCGAAACTTGCCAAGGATAGGTGTGCCAAGCTTGTGGCATCATATTCAAAAAGACTTGAGGCTGTAATTTCTGCCAAAGGTGCATCAACAAAAGTATTGAGCAAAGGTTGTGAATACTTATGTGCATGTGATTTCTCAGTTTTTTTTATTTTTAATAAATTTGAAAAAACCTCAAACTTTTTTCACGTTGTCATTATGGGGTGTTGTGTGTAGAATTCTGAGGAAAAAAATGAATTTAATCCATTTTGGAATAAGGCTGTAACATAACAAAATGTGGAAAAAGTGATGCGCTGTGAATACTTTCCGGATGCACTGTATTATGAAATGTGCTACATAAAGTGTGATATATTGCTATAGTTTACAGTTTTGACTTTTTATTTACGTCAAATGCTTATCTACACTTTAGAAATGACTCTATGTTCTGTTGTAGGAGCTTTGCTACTGGAACAATTTCCATGACCTCCAAACTGCTCTTGCTTTATTTACTGTATGTAGCTGATCAGCTTATCAGCTTATCTTTAAAAGGGGTTGACATTCTTTTCTTTATAGTGTCATAACGCTAAATTATTGTCTGCTTTATTTTAAAAGTCTCTGCCTGCCTGCCATGAACCCTGCATAGTTTTTCTTCTTTTATTTGTTTTCCTTACACAGCTTAAAGGTATATACTATTTAAATTGATGGTATGTAAATCAGTCCAGAATTGTTCCTACCATGATAAATGGTTTAGAGCAGGGGTGTCCAACTTCGCTCCTGGTGGGCCGCATTGGCTGCAGGTTTTCATTCTAACCCTCTTCCAAATCAGCGAGCAGTTTTCACTGCTAATTAACTCCTTTTCCCTTTATTTGAATAGCCCAGTTTTTAAGGATTTGGTCCTCTGAATTGCTTTGTTTCTTCATTAAATGGCTGCCAAACAGAAATGAGATGTGAAATGAGCCAACAGATGACCAGCTAAATTGGAACGTCAAACTCCAGCCAGGTTCACTCCAACCGGTTTCTTAATGAGAAGCCAGTTCTTGCTGTTAAAGCCATTAGCTGAATATCATGACTTGTTGCTGATGTCATTCTGCCACAGCAGACTGTTGATTTTTCTGTTTTTTTCAAGACCACCATCAGGATGTTTTAGTGACTTGAGCAGACCAACATGACCCTTCACCTTTCTTTATTTTCAGGTTAGCTGGTCATGTGACTGCTTGTTTTGTGTCTCATTGTTGTTTGGCTGCTCATTAAAGAAAAAAACAACTAAGGGGTCTGAGTCACGTCAATTAAGACTTAAGGCAAAACAAGTTAATCTGCAGCAAAAACGGCACACTAATTAATAAGATGGTTAAAATGAAAAGCTGGAGCCACTGTGGCCCACCAGAACTGGAGTTGGACACCCCTGGTTTAGAGGATGGGTAAATTAAGCCCCCAACGTTTGCCCTTTTAATAGACATTGGATATTTAAAACCTGTTCTGATTTATTTGCTGTCTGTGATTGTTTCTGTTGCTTGTGCTTGTGTGAAGTTTAGCTGAATTCTTGAACCCACTGAAGTCTGAAATAAATGTATCTATCTCGGTAAATTACTAGTGTTTTAATTGTTTTGTTTAAGTATAACACTTTACCTCATTCTTGGTGAATTTATTTAGCTCTGTGTGATAAAGTTTAACTCGGGAACTATTATCAGTCTTGAATATTTCTCAGTGTTGCAAAGAAATTGGGCCGTTTTCTTTGTTAAATTGCTCATTCCAGTTTTTGATTATATATTTAGTGTTATTTTAGGCAAATATTGTATTACATTTACATCCTTACAAAAGCTGATTACATTTTGGTGGTTGACTGTAACAAGAAAGGATAACTTAATGTAGCTAAGGTCTTAAATGTTTTTCATCAGGTGAGTTTTAAATGCATGTTGTCTTTAGGGGCTCATTTTTTTTAGTTATTGCAAAATTGGATTTTTGTTTTCGCCCTCTAATTTGTCTTACTATTCAGAATACATTTTTTGATTTTTTTTTTCTCTGTGAAAGTCTTCCAATGAATTCTAAGCCATGATGCTGAAATGGTGGTAAATTATTTTTAATGTCTTTTTGTATCTGGTATTCCTATGTTTGGTTCCTTCTGCATTTACTTGTTTTGATATGCTTAATTCCATGTGCCTTTTAATTGTAACAGGAAAGTATTTAAAATGTATGGAGCTAGTTATTAACTGAGCTAGTTTTTACTGAACAACTACAAATTTTGTATTTCGTAATTTATTTTTCAGTTAATGCAGCGGATAATAAACAGAGGGATAAAAACATGTCTTGTATTAAAATTACAGTTGATCCGTAAGTACTGTATTTTTTTTTTGTCTTTTTACTTTTCAGGCTAGCAGTACTCATTTGTTTATAAATAGCAGCAACGTTACTTCTCCGAGTAATACTTTCTCTTTGTTTGTGCTAATGTGATCTTTACTTTCTTTTGGTTTTTCTGCTTTTATATTCTGTATCTTGCTCTGCATGCGTATTGCGCCTACATTTTTTTTTTTTTAGTCTTTTGAATTCCACTGTTTTCATTATCTCTAACCTGCTCTGTATGTGTTTGGCCCCCTTGTTTTTTAACCTCTTTATAACATTTTACTTTGTTTTCTACTGTCTTATTTCTGACCTCGCTTTGTCGTGCTTTTTTTCAATTACACCTAGTCCTTGGTGATTATTTTCCCTTTTTTCGAGTAATAATTTCCGTTTGTTTGCACTACTGTGATCTTTACTATCTTTTTTTTGATACTTTCTAATTTTTCTGCTTTCATATTCTTTAACTTTCTCTGCATTTGTATCTCGCCAATGTTTTTTTTTTTTTTGAGCCTTTCGAATTCCACTGCTTTCATAATCTCTAACCTGCTCTGCATGTGTATTGCGCCAATGTTTTTGAACGTCTTTATGAAGTTCTACTTTGTCTTTTACTCTGTCTGTTATTTCTGAGCCCGATTGGACCTGCTTTTTTTCAGTTCTACTTGTTCCGGGCTGATTATTACTTTCCTTATTTTCTGAATTTGCACCAAGATTATTCTTTTTCTTTTTTGCATTTTTTTCTCTCCAACGCTTTTGGGTCTCTCGTCTCCGTGCTGCTCTTTCTTCTTCACTTAGTCGTCGATGTTTCATCTATAACGTATTGTCATATGCTTTATATGCGCCGAGAGCCCTGGATCTGTGTCTGCAAGAATCTCATGTTCTACATCCCCGCTTGACGCTCCGTAGCCAATCTCTTTTGTCTTGCGGGTCTTAAGTGTCTTCCATGAAGATCACGTCTCGTCTTCCTAGTCTCTCCCTCCCAGGACTTTTTTTTTTTTATAATAGATTAATTGGGGCCCAGGAGCTGAATTTGTAAACTGTATGTAATGATAAAGTAAATTGATATTTTTTTGTTTGTTATTGAGTCCTAGTCTCTTCTTTTCATGTTTATATCAAGATAGGTTTAAACTTTGCAATATAAATGTGATCGTCTCAGGTTGATATGGTATTTCCTTAGCTAATACATGTGGATATTGGTTTATTCCCATTGTATTCCCTTCTCACATTTAGATATGGTGAGACAAGCATTGATATGATTATGAAAAACATTGTATAGATAACCATTACAATTTTGTGAAAAAGTACACCTGTAAATTACACGTTTTATCAGTCAAGTTGTATTGAGAGTCAAGTAGTCCTTACCAAATCATAAAATTGAGCAAATTTAAATTGACAAGTGTATAGCTCTTTTTCCTGAGCAGAGAAATAAGCCAGCATGCAGTAGCCAGTGTGGAAAAAGCAGTGATAGTATTTTTTTAATTTGGTCATCCTGTTTAATAACACTATTTTTTGGGAAATATTTCAAATCTGAATTTTAGATATTATGCATTCCAAATTTTATTGTACATATTTTTGTTTTGAATATGGTAAAAATCATTTTTAATCAGATTTGACTTTTAGTAGGGAAGCTCTGATCAAGCTTTTGTAAGGCTGATACCAGTCACCGATTTCATGTTAATTGTTTGGCCGATTCCTTTTGGTTGATTTTTTTTTTTTGGTTCTTTTAAAAATATGTTTTGCATTATGCTCCTGCTCAACCACACACATAGAAGCCTTATGTTCTATATTAATGTGTTGCCTTTGGTATTTTTATAATTAAACTGTAGACCATAGGTGTTAACTGTTTATTTTTTATTAACAAAACTAAATTCTGTAGGCTTATTGCTCAGTGACCACAAAAATAGTAAAATTTTCTTAAAATACAGTACATACTTTAATAAACTATGTGCAAAAGGATAATACATATATCAGTAGTACACATGGCATACAAGAATAATGCTTATTATAATTACAAGCTGTCATATTGTCTATTTGCTTAAATGTAAATGTACTTTTTAATCATTTTTAATAATTGCACTGCAGCTTTTTTCTGTTAAAGAATAAATGTACTATATTTACAGGTGTGTTTTTTTCCTTTGGTGTATCAGAGATTTGTAATTCTTCAGGTGAAATTATAAATGTGAATTACCATTTTAATTATGTAGCACTTGTTTCTTACCAAAACGTACTGTGTACAGTACGCCCCCAAAATTCGTGGGAGTTACGTTCCTAGAGCACCTGTGAATTGTGAAAAACCGCAAATTTTGGATGTGGTTAAAAAAAATGCCTGTTTTTATAGTTTAAACCCTAAATATGCCCCCAAAACACTTTAATTTCAAACTCAGCTTAATACATTACCTAAAAATAAAGAATGTAAAGGTAAACCTGTATACTGTACTGCTATGTCTCCCGCAGTGCTAGAATGTAAAATACCAACATTACCGCTGTATGTACTGAAATTCATGCAAGCGCGTTTTCATTGCCTGAAGCCTTAGAAGGTGCAGGGCGTTTCGGCGGCATCTTGGGGCTTTAACCTTAAAAGTGCCACATACTTGGGGTTAATGCATCCCTGGATGCCAAATACTTTTTTGCTGTACTTTTTAAGTAAACGTCACAGTTCACAAAGGGAAATTGACATTTTAATGGAACACTTTTTTTCATGCAAAGAGCATCACAATTACTGCAACACTGATCATTTTACACACTGCTAATAAACTGTAAAAACAATTTATATAAAAAAAAAAAAAAAAAAAAAAAGTACTGGAACAATATGTACAATGTGCAGCTGATGCCATGGATGAAATCCAGTAAATCACCAAGCCAACTGCGCTTGAACTTGCTGCACACAGAGGTAAGCGCTGAAGCTTTCAGGCTAGTCTAGTTCAGCGGCTCAATCCCAGGGACAGTGAGGCTGCAGGGTGTCACGCTTGTGTCACAGAATTGCACAGAAACACAGTAGATTGTAGAGACAGGAACTTTATTCAAACACTTCAAACAAACATGTCTCTTTCAGAAGTAAAACGAGCTCAGTGTGCAATTAGTTCTCGATTAAAGAATAGACAGACGTCATAGGGGAACACAATGGGAGCGGGACCCCCAACAGGAGCAGAGGATGTCTGAGGGAAGAGAGAGAAACAAAGCAATCGGCCAAAAAGGACAGGTGTGGTTCAGGCTTTTAAGTATGCATAGCGCGAGAAGCATATCACATGACCGCACTGACATCCTTTGACCCCATCTACATTTGCTTCATGTTCTCTCTGCAGTACAGTATTGCCACAAAAAAAGCCATAAACATTGCGGAGGATATTTGCGGTTTCCGCTAAAACTTAGATAGGTTCTAAGGAAAAATCCGTGAATGACACTGGGGTCTACTGTATAACGCACAGCAACAAATCACACTGCAGATCTTTAAAATGTTTAAGTTCTTTATCAAGAAGAAGCAAAACTAACATAATTAACGGTTTTACAAATAAAAGACACATTTTGCTCCTAACCTAACAAGCTTATTGTTTAATAAGCAACAATTTCAGATTCATCTTTCTTTTTCTAATTAAAAATGTAAGCTGCTGCACTTCAAACAAGCTCGCTGTCCAAACTGAAACGGTGTCCGTTTTAATTAAAGAACAAAAAAAAAAAATCTGAATTCAAGTCACTTTTCTTGATGTTTGCCAAAACTGCACTGCACGACTTCTCTGATTGCTTTATCTCATTTTAATACTCTTACTTTCTTTAACATAAAGGTTAAGCTGTCTGCTAAAACAAGCCTCTGCTGCTGGTCTTTGTCTACACTGCAGGAAGTTTGCTGCAAAAAAAAAAAAAAAAAAAGATGCACGCTGGCTCAAATACTGTAGTTCCTTGCGTAAAAGAGCACTGCAACTAAATAACTGTAAAGCTTGGGAAAGCAGGGGTTGAAAAGATCAACTTTAGTGATCGCACAATTTACCGGTCACCGATCAAGTCCTTTTCTTGTTTTTGTTTTTTTTATTGCTTAGTGATAATGCTGTTGATGCATAGTGTTTTGTAGAAGTGTTACAACTTATTAAATTTTCAAATTAGAAATGAAACATGCATATTTTATTGTAGTATGTATTTTTAATGTTCATATGTCAAAGAAAATATTTAAAAGTCTAAGATATTCAAAGACATTTTAATGAAAAGTAAAAGAACGTTGCTGATAGTTCTTAATTTTCTCTAGAGCCTGACCAATCTGATTTTTGCCATTGATACAGATTCCAGTAAAAAAGAATCTGTGTTTTCCGATAATTGATATTTTTGGCCGATTAAAGCGCCTCTTCCCTGGGCTCAAAAATAGAGTACACAAATTAGACCATTTTTTACCAAGTACTAAAGTGTCAATCAACAATTAAGAAAAGAAAATAATCAAATAGCAGTAACAGTATATATAACAATAAAATTATAACTCATCAGTAATTAGACAATATTCAACATTGTGAAATAAGAATATATAGTTAGGTCCATAAATATTTGGACAGGGACAACTTTTTTCTAATTTTGGTTCTGTACATTACCACAATGAATTTTAAATGAAGCAACTCCGATGCAGTGGAAGTGCTGACTTTCAGCTTTAATTCAATGGGGTGAACAAAACGATTGCATGAAAATGTGAGGCAACTAAAGCATTTTTTTAACACAATCCCTTCATTTCAGGGGCTCAAAAGTAATTGGACAATTGACTCAAAGCTTATTTCATGGGCAGGTGTGGGCAAGTCCATCGTTATGTCATTATCAATTAAGCAGATAAAAGGCCTGGAGTTGATTTGAGGTGTGGTGCTTGCATGTGGAAGATTTGCTGTGAACAGACAACATGCGGTCAAAGGAGCTCTCCATGCAGGTGAAAGAAGCCATCCTTAAGCTGCGAAAACAGAAAAAACCCATCCAAGAAATTGCTACAATATTACGAGTGGCAAAATCTACAGTTTGGTACATCTTGAGAAAGAAAGCAAGCACTGGTGAACTCCGCAATGCAAAAAGACCTGGATGTCCACGGAAGACAGCAGTGGTGGATGATCGCAGAATCATTTCCATGGTGAAGAGAAACCCCTTCACAACAGCCAACCAAGTGAACAACACTCTCCAGGGGGTAGGCATATCAATATCCAAGTCTACCATAAAGAGAAGACTGCATGAAAGTAAATACAGAGGGTGCACTGCAAGGTGCAAGCCACTCATAAGCCTCAAGAATAGAACGGCTAGATTGGACTTTGCTAAAGAACATCTAAAAAAAGCCAGCACAGTTCTGGAAAAACATTCTTTGGACAGATGAAACCAAGATCAACCTCTTCCAGAATGAATGCAAGAAAAAAGTATGGAGAAGGTGTGGAACAGCTCATTATCCAAAGCATACCACGTCATCTGTAAAACATGGTGGAGGCAGTGTGATGGCTTGGGCGTGCATGGCTGCCAGTGGCACTGGGACACTAGTGTTTATTGATGATGTGACACAGGACAGAAGCAGCTGAATGAATTCTGAGGTGTTCAGAGACATACTGTGTGCTCAAATTCAGCTAAATGCAGTCAAATTGATTGGGCGGCGTTTCATGATACAGATGGACAATGACCCAAAACATACAGCCAAAGCAACCCAGGAGTTTATTAAAGCAAAGAAGTGGAAAATTCTTGAATGGCCAAGTCAGTCACCTGATCTTAACTCAATTGAGCATGCATTTCACTTGTTGAAGACTAAACTTCAGACAGAAAGGCCCACAAACAAACCGCAACTGAAAGCCACCGCAGTAAAGGCCTGGCAGAGCATTAAAAAGGAGGAAACCCAGCATCTGGTGATGTCCATGAGTTTAAGACTTCAGGCTGTCATTGCCAGCAAAGGGTTTTCAACTAAGTATTAGAAATGAACATTTTATTTCCAGTTATTTAATTTGTCCAATTACTTTTGAGCCCCTGAAATGAAGGGATTGTGTTAAAAAAAAAAAAAGGTTTAGTTGCCTCACATTTTTATGCAATTGTTTTGTTCACCCCACTGAATTAAAGCTGAAAGTCTGCACTTCAACTGCATCTGAGTTGTTTCATTTAAAATTCATTGTGGTAATGTACAGAACCAAAATTAGAAAAAAGTTGTCTATATCCAAATACTAGCAAAATACCCGCGCTTCGCAGCGGAGAAGTAGTGTGTGAAAGAGGTTATGTAAACATATATATACATATACATATCTACATATACACATATCTACATATACATATATACATCCACATATACATATATATACATATACAAATTTACACATCATATATATATATATATATATATATATATATATATATACACACATATATATATACATATGCACATATATATATATATATATATATATATATATATATATATATATATATATATATATATATACACACACATATATATATATACATATATATATATATATATATATATATATATATATATACACATATATATATACACATATATATATATATATAAATATAGACAGACATACATACATTCACATATATATATATACATATCTACATATATATATATATATATATATATATATATATATATATATATATATATATATATATATATATATTCATGGCATTCGTAGTCTGAATCACAATCTGATTGTATGGGTGGTTACCTACCAGGTAACGCTTATGGTTGGCCAGCAAGTCAGCTAACATCAGCCATGGTGCCTTCAGTTGTGAGAAGCAGATCATAGAATGGTTGAAAATAGTTTACTGTCAAATAATGCAAAGAGTACTCGACACGTGTTTCGCCCTAATTCTGGGCTCATCAGGCGTACACACTCACTGCATATAGCCAAATTCCCGGGCTTCGCAGCGGTGAAGTATTGCTTTTAAATTTTAATTAAGAAGAAAAGAAAACCTTTTTAAATTGAGGGAAAATATACCAATAACAATTTAAGGATCTGTTTTTTTGTGAAGCTGCCTTTACACAGCCTGTCTCAGCGCTCTTTGGGGCTCTTCCTTGTTTTCTACGTACTGCGTTCACAGTCAGTTCACATGATTACGTGGGAGGCGTGATGACGCGATACGCAACTCCGCCTCCCATGGCCAGCGAGCTGCAGACCACTACAGTATATGGACAAAAAAGAGGTTCCAGTTATGACCGTTACGCTTTGAATTTCGAAATGAAACCTGCCTAACTTTTGTAAGTAAGCTGTAAGGAATGAGCCTGCCAAATTTCAGCCTTCCACTTACACGGGAAGTTGGAGAATTAGTGAGTGAGTGAGGGCTTTGCCTTTTATTAGTGTGTATGTGTATATATATATATATATATATATATATATATATATATATATATATATATATATATATATATATATATATATATATATATACACACACACACAGCTGTACCCGGCCACGTGTTGCTGTGGCTCAGTCTGGTTAAATGGAAAAGAACGAAAAGAGAGAGCACACGTTTTTAATATGCTTAATTTCACAATGCTTGTGGGTATACAATATTTTTTGTTGTTCCATTGTCTGTGCAGAATGTTAGACTGAATAATATTAAGTTCGTAGACGTCTTTGTTTTTGGCCGCAAGAATAGCTCGTTCACTCAGCCAATCGTGATTCTTATAATTGGTTTGAATATTGTTATATATAAGTTATGAGGCAATGATATTCGTCCTGAGGTCAGATCAACCGGCACCTTTCCGTTCCCAATTTCCAGATTTCTCCAACCCCCGTTATTGACAGTTTGCATTATTTGATCGTAAATGCCTTTTTGCTGAAGCGTTAGTTTAGGAATATTTGATTGCACATACGACAAAAGATCACCCGTGTTGTAATTTTGTTCATGACGCAATTCTACATTGAACGAAGCAGCAGCAGATCGATTCGGTGATGGCATTCCCAATTGATTGAGAACTTTGTTCACGATTTCTAAGCGCAAATCTTCAATCATTATCACCGCTTAGTTGTAGATGTCTGCTGTGAAATCCATGTTTATATTTGAATTTTACTTGCGTATTCGACGGAAAATATCTTCAGCCATGTGCGATTTATATTTCTCCCATAGCTGTGTTGGAGATGAAGGAGAGCAGGCGGTCAATATAATTGCAAACAGTGCACGAATTTGATTTGGATGTGACGTGTTGCACGCGTCATTAATGTATACATCCCAGTGTCGGTCGTTCTCCAATAAATTCAGAGCTTGACATGTACTTCGGAAAGTGGCATGTGTAACGCTGTTGACAATTCTCAGTTGCTGGAAAGACGTTGGACCGGGCACATTTACCAACAGCATGTGAACAAAGAAACATTCATCTTGATTGGGATGCACGGTGTACAGTCTGCCTATCGTAGTTTCTTTGAATATGCCAGGTTGTCCGTTGACTCGCTCTCCTCGTTTGCGTTGTTCAAATGATTTTCTACTCACATTCCATGTGTAATATGTAGGCACTTCCGAATACAGCAGTGTTTTCGCAAACGCGTCATTTTGACATAACGTAAAGAAAGCAGTTAACGTTGTAGCTGGTGGATTCAGGGCTATTTGTTGCACATTTGCAGCTGTGAAATAAACGCGTTGTCCAATTTCTAGATGTACTGCTAAGTGAACAACATCTGGACTTCGTTCATCTGGACTTGGTTGCACGCCAAAAACTGCCATGTCGCTGCCTTTATTCACGTACTTACAAATGTATTTGATTGAAACATTGAAATAGAATCGTAAAATATTTAGTATAGCGTGTTGCTTTTACGTCCAACAGATGGCGCTGTGTTTTCAAAAAAAGCATGTTTTTACCTGTCACAGGTGTGACATCTATATAATATGTATATAAAAACACGCGCATATTCGAATGCAACGTTGTGTCAAAATTTCAAAGCAATCGGTGAAGAACTTTCGGAGATTTAAGGTTTTGAACAAACGAACATTTACATTTTTATTTATATAGATGTGTGTGTGTGTGTGTATATATATATATATATATATATATATATATATATATATATATATATATATATATATATATATATATATATATATATATATATATATATATATATATAATATGGTTTTGGTAGCCAAGCGCTTTTTTTCCAACTTAGAAGACGTCTCTTGAGATCCGTTTAATCGCCTCGTTGATTGCATGTCTTCCAAGGTAGTTTCAATATCCATTTCCTGCACCGAGTCATCTCCCCTTTTATTAATGACTGTGTTAGTGGCCGTACTTCGTACAGGTCTTTGAACGCACTGAATACTTGTAACTGGTGTCGCCCATCGGCTACTTTCCACAGGGAATGGAAGCAATTGTCGAGTAACAAAAATTATTTGTAAGTGATTTCGCATTGAAGAAATAGTAAAAACTTGATCACGTCGGTCAATACCTAAAGAAATACACACAGCAAATGCAATTGAGAATACACCAGAATCTGTATGATTTAATTGTTGCTGTGCGTCTTCATAAACTATGGGAGGTTTGTAAGGAAACAAAGCATGCTGATCTGCTCCCATTTCATCTTACAGTACTCTACGACCCGGAACTGATCTGATGTTCATACTAACCTGGCTTATGGCTAAGGGGCGAGCACGCCTGAAATTAGCAAGCGTTACTGTTTATAGCTGTGTATTGGAACATCCAAATCCTGCTTCCTCCTCCTGCTGCTTGCTATCGCCGCTCACCTACGCTACCACATCCGCCTGTCCTACCGGCTGCGTTGTGCTGTGCTGCTTCTACACTGCTATCAGCTAAGTATCACTCACTATTTTAGCGCTTTGAGTACTGAGAAAAGCGCTATATAAATGTAATGAATTATTATTTATTATTAAACACTAAAGTACAAAAACGAAGTAGAAAGTAACACTAAACCGCAACACCGCCGGGAGCACCGGCACACCGCGTCTACTAAACACTAAGAAACACTAAAGGAAAAAATACTATTCAGTAAGTACCGCGTCTACTAAACAGTAAATCAGTAAAGGAGAAAGGACTAACCGCGTCAGCTGTGGAGCTCAGCTCGGAGCGAAATGAAGTGAATGAAATGAGGTGAATGGGAGGGGAGATGATCACGTGACTCCAACACCCGCCTTAACTCTCCGTCCCTCCACAAACGCACAAACACAGCCACACGGATTCCAACTCTCCTTTATAGATATAGATTTATGGACCTAACTGTACACATCATAATATGTTTGCCGTGTAGGGACATAATCAATACCCACACAACATTGTCATAAGCACCTCATGATTTAGAGGCACCATGCGTGGGGATAAAAAGCAGTAAAAATATTAATGTTAATATTAATATATTAATAATAATTAATAGTGGTGCTAGCACGTATACCTCATAAAGGTTTAGGATCCTTTTCGTGTCTGTTTTCATGGCTTGTCGTCCTAACAAGGATAATGTGGATATAGGTTTAGTAAGATGGCAACAGGGTGAGAATAGCTAGCAAACTAAAAGAGCAGGTGAAGGGGTAGGCAAGTTGAAGGTTGTGCTTTTGTTTTATTTTATGAGGTGTGCAGGGGCAGGATAATATTTATATCTCATCATTCTTAATAAGAGGCCTGTTGGCACCTGCTGTCTTACCAAGAAATGCGTCTCTTGTGTAGTCTACTGGATTATCACAACATTGCGTCAGGGTCTGCACAATCTGTTTTTTTCCTATTTACAGATGCAGCATTATTTCAGTACAGGTGACTTAAGTATTTTTAATTTCGCCTCATTTTTTAGGCATTATATGTCAAACTGGCAACTAGTAAAAAGACAGGCTAATTGTAGACACAGCGTGTTGGCTCTTTAAAATGGAGATTTTAACTCTTTTAGGGCGGATGTCGACTTTTGTCGACAGGAGGGGTTGAAGGCGAATGTCGACAAAAGTCGACATCCACGGATAGAGGGCGTCAATCAGCTGTTAATGGTGACAGATCTCACTGTCACGTCGCAGGCATTCCCTCTGTGCTTGGAGGAATGCTAGACTCGTTGACTCGGCAACTAAACCTTGCGTGTGCGTGAGTTGCGAAATGTAAACAATGGCAAGATGGCATCGACATGTGAAAGGGAGCGAAGGAAGTGCAGAAAAGAAAACACTCGGCAGACGATGTTTTGCGCATTATTGCGGAGTCGGACTCTTGATTTTTCAGAATCGGATTTTATTGGCAGTGATCAGGAGATCGAGCAAGAGAGTGAGAAGCCGGCATCAGCTGATCAGACACCAGCCGATGCCGCGCCAGCGGATCTGCTGCCAGTTGAGTGCCTTCGCGCAGCCGATGCATCTACGGCAAGGTTCGTATGAGATAAATACACAGACATTGATCCGTTGAGAGCCGATCTGGCTACCGGAGTTTACAAGACGGCATGGCTTGCTGTTGGACACGACAGATCACCAGCTGCTGTACTTCAGGCTGCTCTCTCCTGATGCTGCTTTTCAGCTACTGTCAGACGAGACAAAACAGGTAGGCAGAGAATTTTTTGAATCGTGGGCTGCGTTTGCATCGCATTCTCGTTTTTCAAAGTGGAAACCCACAACAAAAGACGAGATGAAGCGCGCTGTGGCATTACAAATAGAGATGGGACAGAACTGGTGATATAACTTCAGGGAACATTGGTCCAAACGTGTTTTGTCCCCTGGTGGCTTTGGGCAGGTTATGCAGCGTGGTGATAGGTACGTGCTGCTGCAAAGTTTTGTTCACTTCTGTAATAAACAGAAGCAAATCCCATGTGGTTGAGCCAGGCTATAATGCCATACATAAAGTTCATAAAGTTTCAGAACATGAAAAGAGGTGACAATACGGTTTTCATGCGAGCAGAAAACTTGGTGGCAGTGGCATGGCACGATGGCAAATGGGTGACTTGTCTCTCTACAGTACACACTAACAATATATGTGAGAAAGTGCAGCAACAGACAATTGAAAAATAGGCACCAAAGCAACACATATTGTAAGGAGTGCAATGTGGCAATGACTGAAATTGGCTGTTTTGAGCGAGATCAGACTTTGCAGGACTTTGCTGTGTAAAATGTATGTGATATGTATGTGAAAGCATATAGTATGCAGGCTCATACAACATGCAAGACAGTAACATTTGTCAAAAGTAAATATTTTTTGTTGATTTGATATGTAAAACAATTGCTTTGTGTTCTTTTTTAAAAAATGTTAGTTTTTGGAAAAATATTCAGCCCTGGGAGAAAAGAAACAAAAAAAAAATTAGCCCTAAAAGAGTTAAAGGATTGTAATAAAAGGAAAGTTGTAATTATGAGCTTTTTTTCCACTTGCTTTAATGAACAGGTCTTAGCATTAAACAACAGTCCTGGATCTAAGTCTAAGAGTAAATGGTACAGAATCATTTGCAAAATAATTTCTGGGCACTTGGATAAGCATTTAGTAAACCTACAATTGAGAAAGTGTACTTGTGGGAGATGTGGTGGGGGGGGGGTTGGGGATTTGGGGGTTATAAACTTCATTATAAAAGGGTGGACCTGTACATCTTACTAATAAAGATAACCAGCTAACCAAAATTGTGTAATGGCTAATTATGTTAGTGAGGTGCAAAAACAAATCTGCAGAATACTGCAGCTTTGCACACCTTGTCTGGAGTACCTCAATACTAAAATTAGTAAAACAAACAACTATTTTTTACATTTAAGTGTCAACTTTTGCCATCATTTAAGACCTTTTTAAAATAAATTATATTTAAATAGCGAGGTTTGATCTGAGAGCCCTACTAGATTGTTTTCTACAGAAAGGTGATTCCATACTTGGCACCAAAGTAACATTCAGCCTGGTCCTTGCCTATTCCTGTCAAAATCCCAGCCTCTCCCCATCCAGAATCTGTGATCGTATTTGAAATGGTGATGTAAAACTGCTGTCCTAGAAACTTGAGTGAATTGGATTGAATCACTGAATCTACCAGTAGGAAAAGGCAAATATCACATGTAAGCAATTTGAAAGCTGGTAACCTAAAAGATTTAATGTACCAAAAAGTGACAAAAATACTCTGTGGAATCTGAATGTCTTGCATATATCTGTTGTTTTGTAAAAATTTGTTTTTTGACTTCAGATATCTGCTAGCAAATTATTTTTTATAGCACATGTAAGTCTGCAGTTAGAAAAATAACAGATTAGAACAAAAATGTAGTTATTTGTGTAACAGAGGATGTTATTGAATGGCACTCTAAATTAAAGAGTAATGTTTTTGTTCTGACTCGATTGTACACAGACCTATTCCCATTCCCACAAGATTAATCTGTGTTTTCCTCTCCCTCCTTTTTTTTTTTTTTTTTTTTTTTTTTTAAATAAACATCTAAAGAGAGTCCAACATCATCAGCATTTGGAACAATGGTAAAGGCATTCCAGTTGTAGAACACAAAGATGAAAAGATGTATGTTCCTGCTTTAATCTTTGGACAGTTGTTAACATCGAGCAACTATGATGATGATGAAAAGAAGGTTACAGGTAAAGTTTAAATGGTTTCTGTAAATATGTGTGAGTTGTAAATGTGTTAGTTTGTCTAGGTACTCTTATTCACCTTCCACATCTACATCACATTAAGGACATGCAGGTTGGGTTAATTGGCAATTTTAAATTAGCCAGAGTGGGTTTATCAATGGCTGTTTCCTGTCTTGCGCCTAGTACTTCCTGAGTTGTCTATACCCCCTGCGACCCAAAATTGGATTAAGCAGGTTTGAGAATGTTGTTTTCTTCATAGATGTATATGTACACCTTGCATATAACATGGATGGAATGTAATTTTGGAGTTTATACCTATTTTATTTACAGGTGGCAGAAATGGGTATGGTGCAAAGCTGTGTAATATATTCAGTACAAAGTTTACAGTGGAAACAGCATGTAAGGAATATAAGCATAGCTTCAAACAGGTAAGTTTATCAGAAAAGGTAAATGTTATTAATATTTAAAAAGTAGAAAGGTGCAAGCCAATTGCACTGAAGACTTCACATTTCATGATCACAGAACAACTAGTAATCTATCATTTTATTGACTAAAATATAGTGTGTTATTTACTTGTAATGCTATTCAGTTATAGTCCTGATAATTTCTTGGAATTATCATGTAAATTAGTCAATGTAAACATTTCAAAGTTTTAATCTTTTAGCGGCATTCCTCATTATGAATGAAGTAAGAACTACTAAGATGCTATTTTATATTAGCGAAGTACATGCAAAATTTCCACAGTACTGTGAGTAACTACTGTCACTGAATATATGCAGAATAAATAAGTAAATTCTAACACAAATAGAAAATACACCAAAAATTCATAAAGGGTCATGTTTACTATAATTTCTTTTTTAATTTATCTGCATATACTGCAGGTCTGTGGATACACACACACACACACACACACACACACACACACACATATATACACATAAATATGTATATTTAAAGATTTGACGTTTTTCTTGTATTTGCATTTTTTTTATGTAGCCCTGAACATATTTAGATTTTTTTTTTAGAATGATGTCTCTGTCTGGCAGGATTTGACTCTGTGGTTAAAGAAACTCGAAAGTGAGTTATTCATTGAGGGGGGTATGTAGCTTAGTTACCAGGATTGCAAAATTGTTTCAGCAGATCTTTCTATTCAGTGGTAATGAGTGTTTTTTGTACACAGGTGTTTTATGGTAAGCTGTCAAAATATCCATATCTATGATTTTATGAATCCATTATTTTTAAATAGCAGCTGTGATTGTTATTTCACACATAACCATGTCATGCTGATATTTAAGATCTGTCAGGTACCAACTGACCAGTGCTTTTTCAGAATAATACACGTATTTCATATACCATTACAGTATTGTAAAGCATTAATGGCTCTGTATAGTGATTACAAACACAGCTGAATGTAATTTAATTGGAATGATTTTTTTTTTGGCAATGATTGTAATGTACCTGTAAACCTTCCCCTATCATTTAAAAAATTGGTAATTTGAAGTCTTTAAGTATACCGTTCTTTTTGAAGTTGAAGAAAGGGACTTAAGGCAATACATTGATTTGCTGTGCAGTTTGTGTTTCAGATTTAATAATATGTTGTTTGCATTTTCTTTAAGACTTGGATGAATAATATGACGAAAACAAGTGATCCAAAAATAAAGTATTTTGATGGGGATGATTATACCTGCATTGTGTTCCAGCCAGATCTAGCAAAATTTAAGATGGAAAAATTAGATAGAGATATAGTTGCTCTCCTCACAAGAAGAGCATATGATGTTGCTGGCTCTTGTAAAGGGATCAAAGTCATTTTGAATGGAAAAAAATTACCGGTAAGGATATCTTTACTTTCATTATAATGTTGCAGTATTCATATAGAACTCTAAAAAAGTTGTACTAATACTTTGTAATGATATTTTTGTAGTTGCTACAGTTCATCTCTTATGTTAAAAATTTGTGAAGCATTTCAACCTTTGAACCTTAATATAAATCTGTTAGAGATGTACAGGATATCTATATCTATCTATCTATCTATCTATCTATCTATCTATCTATCTATCTATCTATCTATCTATCTATCTATCTATCTATCTATCTATCTATCTATCTATCTATCTCTCTATCTCTCTATCTCTCTATCTCTCTATCTCTCTATCTATCTATCTATCTATCTATCTATCTATCTATCTATCTATCTCTATCTATCTATCAAGCCTCCGCCAGAGCAAGCAAGACACCCATGAAAGCACGCAGGAAGGGGCGTAGATTCACTAAGCCGCCGACAAGTAAGACACCCATGGCACACGCAGGAAGGAACCACGCCCACCAACTCTAAGACCATTGGATACGACGACAAGTCGCAGAGCCACGCCCACCAACTCGGACGCGACGACTCGGAAAAAATGCCGCCATTTATGTTCGTCTGTGCTAGAGTACACATGCACCTCTGAGCCACGTTGTCTTTTCGGTATAATTCACTAAGCCGCCGACAAGTAAGACACCCATGGCGCACGAAGGAAGGGGCGTGGATTCACTAAGCCGCAGACAGATAAGACACCCATGGCGCACGCAGGAAGGAGCCATGCCCGCAAACTCAAACAGCTCATCAAACACATACTCACTCGCTTTGGTCTGTGCTGCGGTCCAAATCCAGCTGTGAGCCACGTTGACTGTTCATTTGCCCTCCATGGCTACCGCTTCAAATGTATTTCATGGAAACAACACTTCTTTCAATGTTATAGAAATTCCTGCATCAGGTAACTTTGTTTCTATCAGTCGGGTTTTTCTGGAAAAATGTCATTGACAAAACTACGCTGTGAGCGCGGTGATTATTTATTTAAAAATGGCCTTTTGAAGGGGAGCTGTGGACCCGCTATACCACATGAACACCCGTGACATTGCCTTCACATTGTTTTCCTTTTATTTCTGATCCCGTTGAGCAGATCAGATACCCAGGCAAACAACACTGAATAATCAATAGCTGCAACTACTTTGCCCGCCCCAACTCCTCACCTGAGTCGGTTTCATCTGTGATCAGCAGTGTTTCCCAATCTCGGTCCTGGTGAACCCCTGTGGCTGCAGGGTTTTGTTCCAACCAGATTCCTAATCATTAATGCCGGTGAAACTCATCCGGGATAAATCGGTTTTTCAGCCATGTAGCAGATTAGCTGGATGTAATAATCCGAGATGATTGCGCGCCCCCACGCTGAGTGAAAAGCCAATGTATATTGAGTCTAGAAAACATGATCGGCAAGTCTTTGATAGGCTGCAACAAAATGATGAAAGAACGGGCGCATTTTTTTCACACAAGCTGTGGGTGGTAGTAAGTTAATTAGTTACTCGAAGGATTTCAAGATTTAATATGCACAAGCGGTAACACTGCAAAAGCAGCCCAAACCAGAAAGGACGGCTGGCAAAAAGTGACCGACAAATTAAACGCGTGTGCATTGTACTTACTGAAAGCAGCGTTACGGATTTTGCAAATGTTCATTTTTTTCCCTCTGCTTAAAAAACATTAAAAAAGCAGCGTGATTATGCGGTGTATACTACGCCGCGGGTTGGTATGCAGCATATAAAACAGTTTGTTTGTCGCGGATAATTTGTCTTTTACTTTTACACAAAGACAGTTTCCTGTTAGATTGGCCTTTGCGATGACTAATTAATAAGGCACAGGGCCAAACTTTCAAAAAGATATGCGTGTATCTGCCACAACCAGTTTTCAGTCACGGACAGTTGTATGTTGCTCTCTGAGTTCCATCTTTTCATTCACTTACTGTTCTATCCTCAGCCCCACCCCTTTTAGACAACTGTGTCTTTCCGGAACTGTTCAGCCATCAATAAATAATTATACGGCATATGCCTGCAGGAACAAGTGCAGCGAGCGAGAGAGCAAGCGACACATACACACACACACACACACACGCACGCGAGAGAGAGAGAGCGCTGGACGTATAAGAGTAATACTTCATTACATTCATATACCAGTGTTTTCAGTGTTCAAAGTGCTATCCACACAGGGAGGAACTGGGAAGCGAACCCAAAATCTTCCAGAGTCTCCTTACTGCAAAGCAGCAACGCTACCACTGCGCTACAAGGCATTTAAAGAATGCACCGGGCTCGATTTTGTTTTCACTTCTGTTTACAGCGATCGGGTCGTTGCGTGCATTATTGCAGTGTTACTTTTCTTGGTGCCTTATTACATTATGCCTTACTACATTACAGATGTTTCACATGTTAATTTTTTTTCCCTGTGCATAAAAGACATTAAAAATGTGTTTGTCAACTGTGACTCCGGAACAACTCAGTACGCAAGCTATATTAAGCGTCAACAACAAAGACTCGCTACACCTTAATGAACAAGTGCTGAAGCTTATCCCTACCGACGAAGTAACTTTCACCAGCATGGCCTCTATCGTCACAGACGATCCCGCTTTCAGTCACGGACAATTGTATGTTGCTCTCTCCAGAGGTCCATCTTTTCATTCACTCACAGTGGTATCCATAAAACCCAACCCATTTGAACAACTGTGTCGTTCAGGAAGTGTTCACCCATCAATACATAATTATGCGGCGTATGCTACGCCGCGGGTTGGCTAGTAGTTTATATTACATCTGTCACATAACTTTTCACGTTATACTTAGCCTCCAAACACCGAAGTCTAAAACTTCTACTAATTGCTGCATTTATGGTAAACATAGTATTGCTTTTTCTAGAATATCTGATTAAATGCCAGCATTTACTAATTTTGCCATGAATGTGGGGGTTTGGAGTTTTTTTTACGGCTTTGTCTAGCATTAATCAAATTCAATTTACAGCTGTATCCTTTCTTCAAATCCTAAAGGATTAATGATTTATAGATACAGGATATCTAGGTAACATTGAATTAGGCAGGACTGAAAATGTCATGAGTTGGATTTATATGTAGCATTTTAATATACATATCTATGTATCTATATATCTATCTCTATATACAGGTACAAATGTATAGCTGGGTTCTCAGTGTTTGACTGTTTATTTCAGAGTAGTTTGTGATGATGAAAAAGTTTAAAAGTTAATTTATTCCTTGAAATTTACTTTAAATTTTTTGTTTGTAAGGTTAATAGTTTTCGAAGTTACGTAGACCTATACGTAAAAGATAAACTGGATGAGACCGGTGTTGCATTGAAGGTGGTAAATGAAGCTGTGAATGACAGATGGGAAGTCTGTCTCACAATGAGTGAGAAAGGCTTTCAACAAATAAGCTTTGTAAATAGCATTGCTACCACAAAGGTAAGTTGTTGTTGCATGTTTTTTTCTTTCTTTTTTTTTTTTTTTTTTTTTTTTAAAGCAGGGACCTCTTAGAAGTACTACGAATGATAAAATGTTGCTTTCAATACTTACAGTACAATGCATAGCTCATATACATTTAAAAGTCATGGACCACTTAGTCATCTTTAACTTGTACAGGTAAAATGTATGTAACAGTGTGTTCTGTGTTCAAAATAAATTGTTACAGTACTTAGAGAAATGATTCTAAGCAAAGAAAGTTTATTGATCTGGGACTGAGCTGTATGGGTTAGTGGTTATTAATATTCGTAAAGGCCTTTTACAGGTTGTGGTGTGCGGTAATACACACAACAGATTGTTTCTAGCGACACATTTAATCTTTACTGCAAATGATCCTTTATTGAAGTAGTGTTTTAGGAACTATATTTGACATCTCAAAATAAACCCAATCGTGTGCTATTGGAAACTGGTCTCGGGACGTGACTGGTCTAGATCAGGTTCCAACATAACATAGGTGTTCCTGGGAGGTGATAGCTTTCTGTGGTTTATTGCTTCAGATGTGCATACCTAGTAATGTTATTCAGTAGATGAGAAGATATTCTTGTATGGGAGGTAATGCATTTTCTGCAAAAAAAAAAAAAAAAATTAAAATTTGAAAATGCAGTCTCTCTTTTGCCATTTATTTTTTCAAAGTCTGTGCACAAGGATGCTGCAAAAATAAAATAAAATAACACCATTTGCAATTTTATTTTCTACACTCATAAGAGTTGTTTGACACAACAATACGGGTATGGAAATTGAAGACAAGATGGAAAATGAAATAATAAAAGGATAATTTAATTTTATATTCCATTTTGTCTTCAATTTCCATACCCGTATTGTTGTGTCATCTTATGTGTGTAGAAAATAAAATTGCAAATGGTGTGTTTTCATTTTATTTTTGATTTTTGGCAGCATCCTTGTGCATAGACTTTGAAAAATAATTGTTAAAACAGAGATTGTATTTTCATTTTAATTTCGTATTTTGCAGAAAATAACTCCCATAATCCTTGATATATTAGTTTTACAATTTCATTGTGCAAATCTGGTGAATTTCCATTGATCCTAAAAGACAAGCGAGTCTTCACTTCTCAACCTCTGTAAAACATATAACAAAGGAGAGAATTATATTTGGTGTTTGGGGAAAAAAAACACTTTAAAATGCAACAAACTTATGTTTTTGCGGTAAAACACAACCAACTTAGTTATGGTACTTGCTCCAACAGTAACTTAAAAAATATAAACTATAGCTGCTTCAGTAACTTTAAAAAGAAACTTGTGTTTGGTTACTCCATCGTTACTGAAGCTGCTCTGTAGTAGTTACTTGGAAAGCCAGCACTGCACTTGACCGAAAAATCCATTAAGAGATTTTATGGGCCCTATTTACAAGTAGGGGTATTGAAATTGTAGGATATTTCTCCCCACTTACAAACACAGTGGTAAATTCAAAGTTTAAGAGCAGTGAAAAGGTCTTCAAGCAGGCTCCATTACTCAATTTTTAAGTCATGGTTCTACTTGCCTGCCAGTGTGACAGTAGGGTCTGACAGTGTTTCAGTTACGAGCCACCTTTGCTCAACCAGTCGACTAATCATGTAGACTGTGCTGTTCTATCTTTTGCTTACATCCATCCTGTACAAGTTTGTGCTCAGGTGTTCCATTCTGTAGCTATTTTTCAAATCCTCCACAAGGCAGCGTGCTGCTCCGGAAGCTTTTGAAAGGTCTGGATGTTTAAGTGCATAATTACTTACCAACTGCAGGGTGTGGCCCATGAAGCATATAAAGGACCCTCCATGCTTCTGTTCCAAGATGTTTACTGCAGAAACAATGTTGGCACCATTATCAGGCAGAAACAGTCTTGCTGGGAGGAATTTCAAATTTGCATACAACCTCCTCCAACCAGTCAACTATGTTGAATTCTGTATGTCTCTGCTCCAGCAGCATGGTGGTAAGGCAGACTGACTTCATGTTCCAGTCTACTCCAATAAGATGGCATGTTATACCAAGGTAGGCTTCAGTTGCCACACTTGTCCATATATATGTGGTGATCGCAAGTTTGCTGTTGGAAGCTTTGATAAAAGTCTTCACTTGTTGAAATATTTCCTGATATTTCCTATCAGTTTATTAAAATGTCTCTTTGAAGACAGATTGAAACTTGGATTGAGCATGCAAATCTCAAGTCTTCAAAATATAATATTTTTACCTCTAGCTATGTAGTTTATAAGTGTTGTAGGTTTTCTTTATATTTTAAAAATTATAATATTAGCATTTTTAAAATGTAATGCTTAAACTTTCTTTAGCAGAGATGTAAAATTGCTTAGTCACTTTCTAAATCATGTTTGTGTTCTCACTGTATAATTGTCACAGTTCTGTAGAGCATGTGTTCTATTATTATTCCTGAATTTTTTTTGATAAACGTTTTCCTGTTTCTAAGTGATTTGTTTCGCCAAGGGGGTGGTTTGCAATTGCTGCTAGTGGTTCCTCAATGAATTAAAAAAAAAAAAAAAAAAAAAAAGTCAAACCTGGGTTGCAGGACCATAAATGCTGATAAACACCAGTGTAAATAAGGTGGCACAAGCTGAATGCATTAAGAATTAGCCACATGAAGCAGATAACTTCTCAGTTAGCTATATTTTGTTTCTGCCTGCACAAACTATCATATTTGACCTGGGTGGTTTTTTTTTTTTTTTGCTATGAACTTGTACACATTTGGCTATCAGTATGTGCTTTTAATATCAGATTGTGTAGGAGCAAGGAGTGATACTTAAGACAAACGCTTCTTCAGTGAGTGGATGTTTTCTTGTCTAGCACTTGCACAGTTGACGCTCACAGGTCAGGATGGTTACACAGTTCTGGAGGCAGGGTGGTCACTGATGTGAAGGTCTGCAAGAAATGGTTTATTTTTGAAACTTAGTTCCCTTTAGCGTACCCTTACGTGAAAACATTGCCTGGCTTCAGCAGTTTGTTGGCTTGTGGAATGAGCTGATTTAAGTCCGATTACGTTGCCACTAAGTGTTGAGTATGTATGCGTAGAGAGGTAAAATATATATTGTATACTGGGACAAATATTTGACCGACACTAAATAAGAACCATGTGTATCTGTTCTGACTTAACTACAAATTCAACTTAATAACGGAGTTGTAAATGGGACTCATTCATAACTTGGGGACTGCCTGTATTTGAAACAGACCAATTTCAACTAATACATCTGCAGCAGAACTACCAATTCAACAATAGCTTAAAGTTATCTTTAAGGTCACTTTCACACTCACAAAGTAAAATAATAAAATTAATGCCAGTAGCACATATAAACTGTTTCAGATTATCTGTTATTTCTGTTTAATTGTTGATAACAATTGTACATTGAGTGTGCATCCTAGTATAGCTGAATCACTTAAAGTCTGAAAGCAAACCAGTGCAGTGAAGTTGGAGCAGAGGACAAATTTGGGAGCGGTTTCTGGACCACTAAAGCTGAGTGTGGAAGCGCCCTAATAAACAGTGGGATGTTAGCTTACTGTGTTGGCACATCTTTACTCGCTCCTACTTGTTTCCTACTCGGGTGCTCATGTGTGACAGTTATATTCCCATGCCATGCCAATTCTGCATTGCGTGTTTTACAACCAACCATATTTTTGGAAAACCTTAACACAAAATGTTCCCATACTTTAGACCTTTTGGGTCACAATTTTGGACTATTGTCTCCGTCTTCAATGTTGAAATGCACTGCTGCCAAATGTGATAATGCAACATAATACATGCGACATCACCAACTATACAACAGTGAAAAATGTTGGCAACAAATTTATCGAATTTTATTGATTAGTTATTGCAGCCTGAATCTAATGCATTAATTTACATTGTCCTGTACTGTCCATCTCTATGTCTTTTGTTTTTTCTTTCAATTTTGCTTTAAAATGTGTACAACCCCAATTCCAAAACATTTCAGATGCTGTGTAAAATGTAAATATAAACAAAATGAAGTGATTTGCAAATCTCATAAACCCATATTTTATTCACAGTAGAACATAGAAAACGTATCAAATGTTTAAAGTAAAAAAATAAGGTTATTTTAAATTTGATGGCAGCAGCACATCTCAAAGTTGGGACAGGGCCATGTTTACTACTGTGTAGTATCCCCTCTTCTTTTAACAGTAGTCCATAAATGTCTGGGAACTGAGGAGACCAATTGCTGGACTTTTTTGAGAGGAGTGTTGTCCCATTCTTGACTGATATAGGATTATAGCAGCTCAACAGTCCTGCATCATCTTTGTTTTTATTTTTCATTAAATGATCCGCCAAATGTTTTTAATTGGTAAAGGTCTGGACTGCAGTCTGGCCAGTACAGCACCTGGACTCTTCTACTATTAAGCCATGCAGTTCTATTAGATGCAGTATGTGCTTCAACGTTGTCTTACTGAAATATGGAAAGTTTTCCCTAAAAAAGACGTCTGGGATAGGCACATTTGTTGCTCTAAAACCTGCATATACCTTTCAGTATTGATGGTGCCTTTCCAGATGTGCAAGCTAGCCAATTCCCATAGGCACTAATGCACCCCCATTCCATTAGAGATGCGGGCTTTTAAACTGAGCGCTGGTAACAAGCCAGATGGTCCCTCTGATGGGTTGCATAGAAGCTTAGGGAGTTAATATAGCTGACTGAAACTTAAGAGCTGGTTTATATTTCATGTTCAGAATGCGTATGCGCATGCAACATGGCTGCCATTCATTCCCAGCATTCATTTGATGCATCCTCTGAGCACATCCTCAGAAATGGACGTGACACGTGTGAGTGGCAGTTCCAGCAAAAAATTAGGGTGAACAGTGTTATGTTGGAGCATGACGTCAGAGTCTCTGCTTACTATCAGTATGTGAAAGAAAGCAACTTTGCAGATCATACAGGATCAATGTGCGTGCTTTGATGTTTGAATGGTTTGATGTGGGTGAAGCAAATCATCAAACTTAATTGCTGACATACAAATGTATTTGTGGTGCTTTTCTTAATCTATTTCTCACATAGGCAATACAAGTGTTGCATATTCCCCATCGTAATGACACAATACATTTTAAAGGTCTCACATACAATCTTTTGTGCCTTTTTTTTTTTTTTTTTTTTTTTTTATTTTTTCAGATTTCTGGGCCTCGGAGAAAAGGTACACAATGAAGAAGAAAAAGGCCTGCTTCATGATTAAAGTGGAAAATTCGACTTTAATCTCTTACTTTATTTTGTCAGTAAAGTAGAACGATGTAAACGTCATCTTAAAACTCAACCACTTGTTAATCGCTACGTGCTTCTGGGGCTTCCTTCTGTGCTGACAGCAGCAGGCAGTGATTGCCACACAGAGCACATTAAATTTATGATATTCCAGCTCTTTGCACACTTAGAGTCCTTGGATTTGTACTTTCATGATGAAATGTGTTAAAGCATGTAGGTTACATTTTACAGGTAAATAATACTGTTAATAATTACACATGTGGGGGTGGCACGGTGGCGGAGCAGTAGCACTGCTGCATCACAATAGGGAGTCACTTCCCTTGTGTTCCCTGCCTGGTGTTTGCATGTTTTCCTGGTGAGTTTCCACAGCAAGCTCTGATTTCCTTCCAAGACAATTCAGGTTTGTGGATTTTGTGATGCTAAAATGACGCTAGTGTACGTGTGTTCTTGTATTCACTTTGTGAAGAGCTGATGTCCCATCCAGGGATTGTTTCTGCCTTGTGCCCGATGCTAGCTGGAATGGGCACATCCCTGGATTGATGGATGGTATTAAATATTCATCTTTTTTAGGGATATTGTGGCTAGGTGTTCTGGGAATTTTTTGGATGTTTTGGGCAATGGATGATCACTAAAGAACATGCTGCTGCCTGAATGGTGCAAACTGTAAATTTTCAGGGAGAAATGCCTGTAGGTGACGTGCTCAAACTCCCTGCCCAAAGGCCCCGCAAGAACTTGGTCTTTGGACAAGAGCAGTCAAACACAGGACAAGGAGTGTTGTGGGGCAGAAATGTATATCTAAATCAGCCTTTTTCCTAAAAGTCGTCTTGGTATTTCAGGCTAGCAGGCTTGTTCTTGGTAAATGGATTAGGAGATCAAAGCAGGAGTTATTGGAATATTCTTTAAAATCCAAAGTTGCCTGCTTTTTTACATGAAACAATCCTGGAACTTGTGTTTTTTGCAGCATAAGTGAAATAGAAAAAAAATCTGAGAAAGGGAGACATTTCAGTTTTTCATAGTGAACTGTTGGGGAGTGGGTGTATGAGCACACAGAGGAAGTAGAGTTTTAAATAGTAAAGGAGCAAATATCACTGAGGAACTGTGAAGGTCACAGATTGGTCATTTTGAGCAATCTGATTACTTGAGCTAAGAGTTAAGGATTTGGAAGTTTTGCAGAAATGCATGCTCCATGAGAAAGATTAACAACTCGTGCATACTCTGTGTCATGGGGAGGACAGAGCAAGTGTGTTACAGCTGAAGTAGAGTTGATGGCTATTAAATTTACAACACTTTAGCTCCACCAGTACTCACAACTTAAGTTTGTGAGGGAGAGATTGTCGCAAGAAACTCTTTAAGAGTAATACCCAATTCTGAAGCAAAAAGTTAAGTACCTGCTAAAAGTTAATAGTATAGAGGACAATGTATTAGGAGTGAAGATTATTACTATATATGCCATGTAGTAGATTTACACAGCAGTTAGTATATTTCCAAATTAAAAGTGGTGTTTTTGCATGTTAGTGATTGGCTATTTTTCTTTTCTCTTTTAGGGTGGTAGACACATTGATTATGTTGTTGATCAAATAGTCAGTAAACTAATTGAAGTTGTGAAAAAAAAGAATAAAGCAGGAGTTTCAGTGAAACCCTTTCAGGTAAGTACATTTTTAAATGATTTCAGTGTAATGTAATTCTTTTTTTACTTTTGAAACGTCTGGTAGTATTTCAGATCATTTTTGTATACAGTAATCCCTCCTCCATCGCGGGGGTTGCGTTCCAGAGCCACCCGCGAAGTAGGAAAATCCGCGAAGTAGAAACCATACGTTTATATGGTTATTTTTAGAATGTCATGCTTGGGTCACAGATTTGCGCAGAAACACAGGAGGTTGTAGAGAGACAGAAACGTTATTCAAACACTGCAAACAAACATTTGTCTCTTTTTCAAAAGTTTAAACTGTGCTCCATGACAAGACAGAGATGACAGTTCTGTCTCACAATTAAAAGAATGCAAACATATCTTCCTTTTCAAAGGAGTGCAAAGCAAGCAGTCAAAAAAAAAAATCAATACGGCTTTTAAGTATGCGAAGCACCGCCGGTACAAAGCTGTTGAAGGCGGCAGCTCACACCCCCCTCTGTCAGGAGCAGGAAGAGACAGAGAGAGAGAGAGAGAGAGAGAGAGAGAGAGAGAGAGAGAGACAGATAAAAAAAATCAATACGTGCCCTTTGAGCTTTTAAGTATGCGAAGCTCCGTGCAGCCTGTCCTTCAGGAAGCAGCTGCACACAGCCCCCCTGCTCACACCCCCCTACGTCAGCGCAAGAGAGAGAGAGAGAGAGAGAGAGAGAGAGAGAGAGAGAGAGAGAGAAGTTAGCTGGATAGCTTTTCAGCCATCTGCCAATAGCGTCCCTTGTATGAAATCAACTGGGCAAACCAACTGAGGAAGCATGAACCAGAAATTAAAAGACCTATTGTCCACAGAAACCCGCGAAGCAGCGAAAAATCCGCGATATATATTTAAATATGCTTACATATAAAATCCGCGATGGAGTGAAGCCGCGAAAGGCGAAGCGCGATATAGCGAGGGATCACTGTATGTGTGTTTAAGAACATGTACACTTGTACATTACCTGTCATTGTGTGTATTTTTCTCTTATCAGGTCAAAAATCACATTTGGGTTTTTGTAAATGCACTAATTGAAAATCCAACCTTTGATTCTCAAACAAAGGAGAACATGACTCTTCAGACCAAAAGCTTTGGGTCCAAATGCGTACTTTCAGAAAAGTTTGTTAGAGCTGTAAGTAATATTTCCCCAGTTTTCTTTATCTTGCTTGGCGCAGCAGTATAGTGACATGCTGAACAGAGCATGAAAGCAATTTCACTGTACTCTGTATATGTGCAATTAATAACCCTATAAACCAATTTGACCTTCCCCCTGTTCTTTACGCAGGCAACCAACTGTGGTATCGTTGAAAGTATCCTCAACTGGGTTAAATTCAAAGCCCAAACACAACTGAACAAAAAGTGTTCCTCTGTAAAATATAGCAAAATTAAAGGCATTCCAAAACTGGATGATGCAAATGATGCAGGTAAAAAATCGCCTCTATAGCTAATAGTATTTTTTTTTTACATTTGCGGATTTTCATCCAACATCCGTAAAGATGCGCTTTTTAGGTTGATTGGTGATTTTTAAATCTTCCCCAAGAGTATGGATGCCTGTGTGATTGGTCCCTACAAAGTACTGGTGCCCCATCAGGTTCTGTCTCCTGCATTGTGCCTAGTGCTACGGCAATATGTTCTGGATCTCACAACTTTGAAATGGCTTACGTAAACAGTTAGGATGTTGTATTATATTATTATTCAGCTGCATTGGCTCAAGTTCGATCCAAAAAATCTGATTTGTTTAGCAGTTTAAATCTACAGTTTCAAGATATGACCTGCCCTAGGAGAATGTATTATGTTTAAGTGACAGATTGAAAAAACATTTGCTTTGAAAGGTGTGCTTTATAGATCTGAAAAGAGGTGCTTGTCAGTGTGAGTGTGATTTTCTTTGCCCATCCTTCATTTTTATAGTTTTATTGTCCTCTTAAACGGTGCCTGTAATAATAGTAGACAAAATAGTAAGAGTTTCTAGGTCTTTTTATGTATGTCCCCAGCCTACTTGGCTTGCATACAGTATGTCATTAATAGGAATTGGGGTTCAGGAAGCAATTCAGTTTTCTAAAAGAACCCTGCCATACCAGTCTTGAGTACAGGGACCAGCAGCTTATGACACCATTGAGTTACTGTCTAGTCTAAGTGAATTTTTTGACTTGGTTGTGGCTGAACTAACCTTTTTATCTGCAGAAATAACTAGCAGACCAGTCCTGTTCAGGTAGCTTCTAATACATTGACATTGTGAACTTAAATATTAGAATTGGGGATGAAAGAATGGAGTTTGCAGACTGGGCCACACTTCTTTGAAGAAGCATTGCTTAGCAGAGGAAATGGTGAGAGCATGTTATCCTGTTTAAAATTGCTGCTGTAATGAACTTTAATTCTGACAGGTTGTTTCACCTAGCAATATGACAGCATTCCAGTGCTGTTCATGTCCAGTGTTCACATTTGTTGTGGAATAACAGTAACATAATCACATATTAGGTAGCATCTTTGGCTGAATATTTATTGTGCGATTCCTACTGTCTGCATCACTTTGGTCAGTTAAGTACTTCGTTTACTTGTCTGTATTTATGTATCTGTCCGGTTGCTACAGTTAGGAAGAAAAATTTAAAAATAGGCAAAACATGCAGAAGGGTAAAAAAAAAAAGGATAAAAATACCAATTAAGATGGGTCTGTCCTAAGAAAATATGTCTTGCTGATCTATTTTGTTGTCCATCATTAAATGCCGGCAACAACAGCATGGTAGCAACTTTCCTGCACCTGCTCAGGCCACATGAATGAGGTTTATAGTCTCATTGCTAATGACTGGTAATGCTGAATGGTGAGGAATGGATGAGTGAAAATAGCAATAAATTGACACATCAAGACACAAGTCTTGATACAACTAGGTTGGAATCTCTAAACCAGGCCAATACGGTAGCAACTACTGCTGCGTTTTCCCAGCAAAACACTTCGACTATAAGAGTTCGGACTTCAGTGAGTATTGCCAAGCGGTAGCAGAAAAAAGAAGCAGCTCTATCCGAAGACGGAGAGAAAGGGATCAGGCGCGTATACCCATACCAAGTGGACAATCCATGTATTAAAATATAAACCGGGTCTACGTTGATTACTTGTATTTCAACCCATCTTAGATGAGTAGCACAGCTAGTTTGTAATTTAATTTTTTAAGGCAATCCTGTGTTTTAAAATTAATGTTGACAGCTATTAGGAAAACACCATCAAAGCTGCAACAGTACTCTGAGGACCAAAAACACATGATGTATGCATCACTCATTTACTACAATAGAAGTAGTCTTGTAGAACTGTCCACAAGGTACCCTAGTAGTAAGAGCCTTCTCCAGTCCTGTACACAACATATGCAGAATATATTATCAAATCCCTTAAAAGCTCATATAAGTAAAAAAGTTTTTTTCCCCATTTTGTCATTCTCTCTTTACACTGTGCATTGCATCTCATGAATAATAGGTTGTACTATAAACTAGAATTTTCCACTCCATTGCCATCCATCCATTATCCACTGCTTATCTGAGGTCGGGTCGACCGGGCAGCAGTTTAAGCAGGGAAGCCCAGACCTCTCTCTCCCCGGCCACCTCCTCCAGCTCCTCTGGGAGGACCCTGAGGCATTCCCAGGCCAGCCGGGAGATATAATCCCTCCAGCGTGTCCTGGGTCTACCCCGTGGCCTTCTCCCAGTGGGACATGCCCGGAACACCCCCCCAGGGAAGCGTCTAGGGGGCATCCTGACCAGATGCCCGAACCACCTCAACTGATTCCTCTCCATGCGGATGAGCAGCGACTCTACTCGGAGTCTCTCCCGGAAAACTGAACTCCTCACCCTATCTCTAAGGGAAAGTCCAGCCACCCTGCGGAGAAAACTCATTTCGGCCACTTGTATCCGCGATCTTGCTCTTTCGGGCACTACCCAAAGCTCGTGGCCATAGCTGAGGGTAGGAACTTAGATCGACCTTTGGCTCAGCTCTCTCTTCATCACGACGGACCGTTGCAGAGTCCGCATTACTGCGGTTGCCGCACCGGTCCATCTGTCGACCTCCCCGCTCCATTCTTCCCTCACTTGTGAACAAGACCCCGAGATACTTGAACTTCTCCACTTGAGGCAGTAATGTTTTCCCAACCCAGTGAGAGCATTCCACCCTTTTCTGGCTGAGATCCATGGACTCGGATTTAGAGGTGCTGACTCTCATCCCCGCCGCTTCACACTCTACCGCAAACCACTCCAGTGAGAGCTGGAGGTCACTGTCGGATGAAGCCAACAAAACCACGTCAACTGCAAATAGCAGAGACGAGATTCTGAGGTCACTGAACCATACCCCCTCCGCTCCTTGGCTGCGCCTAGAAGTTCTGTCCATAAAACTTATGAACAGAATCTGTGACAAATGGCAGCCCTGGCGGAGCCCACCCTCAACAGAAAATGAGCCTGACTTATTACTGGCAATGCAGACCAAGCTCCTGCTCCTCCTGTACAGGGACTGAATGGCTCGTAATAACAAGCCTTGTACCCTGTACTCTCGGAACACACCCCAGAGGATGCTTCGAGGGACACGGTCGAATGCTTTCTCCAAATCCAGAAAACACATGTGGACTGGTTGGGCAAACTCCCCTGCCCCCAAGAGGGTATAGAGCTGGTCCAGTGTTCCAGGGCCGGGACAGAATCCGCATTGTTCTTCTTGAATCCGAGATTCGACCATCGACTGAACTCTCTTCTCCAGCACCCCTGAATAGACCTTACCGGGGAGGCTGAGAAGTGTGATCCCCCTATAGTTGGAGCACATCCTCCGGTCTCCCTTCTTAAAAAGGGGACCACCACCCCGGTTTGTCAATCCAGAGGCACTGCCCCCGATGTCCATGCGATGTTGCAGAGACGTGTCAACCAGGATAGCCCCACAACATCCAGAGCCTTGAGGAACCCAGGGTGAACCTCTTCCACTCCAGGGGCCCTGCCACCTCGGAGCTTTTTAACTACCTCGGCCCCTGATATGGACGGGCCCTGCCTGGAGTCCTCCAGCAGCTCTGCCTCCTCTAAGGAAGACATGCTGGTGGGATTGAGAAGATCCTCGAAGTATTTCTTCCACCGGTCAATAACGTCTGCAGTTGAAGTCAGCAGGGCCCCAACTCCACTGTACACGGTGTTGGTGGAGCACCGTTTTCCCCTCCTGAGGTGCCTGATGGTTTGCCCAAACCTTCTCGGTGCTGACCGAAAGTCGTTTTTCATGGCTTCCCCAAACTCCTCCCATGCCTGGGTTTTTGCCTCAGCAACAGCCAATGCAGCCACACACTTGGCCTGCCGGTACCCCTCAGCTGCCTCTGGAGTCCCACTGGTCAACTCTTTCTTCAACTTTACGGCCCCACGAACCTTAGGTGTCCTCCACCGGGTTCGTAGATTGCCTCCACGAGAGGCACCGACAACCTTGCGGCCACAGCTCCGTTCTGCTACTTCGACAATAGAGGCTCGGAACATGGCCCATTCAGACTCAATGTCCTTCGCTCCCTCGGAATAAGGTTGAAGTTCTGCCGGAGGTGGCAGTTAAAGATCTTTCTGACCTGTTCCTCCGCCAGATGTTCCCAGCAGACCCTCATTATATGTTTGGGTCTGCCTGGTCTGTCCGGCAGCCTCTCCCGCCAACTGATCCAACTTACCACCAGGTGGTGATCCGTTGACAGCTCAGCCCCCCTCTTCACCAGAGTGTCCAAGACATAAGGTCACTTATCGAGCTGTGACCTCGGGTATCCTGGCGCCAAGTGCACTTATGGGACACCCTTATGCCCTTATGGTGTTTGTTATGGACAATCCATGGTCAGCACAGAAGTCCAATAACTGAACACCACTCGAATTTAGATCAGGGAGGCCGTTCCTCCCAATCACACCTCTCCAGGTTTCACTGTCATTGCCAATGTGAGCGTTAAAATCTCCCAGCAGGACGATATAGTCCCCAGGAGCTGCACCTCGCAGTGCTTCTTCCAGAGACTCCAAGAAGACCGGGTACTCCGAACTGTCTTTTGGCGCAGAAGCACAAACAGTCAGAGTCCTTCCCCCCAACTCGAAGGCGCAGGGAAGCAACCCTCTTGTCCAACGGGGAGAACCCCAACGTAGCCGGGGGGCCATAAGCAAGCCCACCCCTGCCCATCGCCTTTCACCCACAGCAACTCCAGTGTGGAACAAAGTCCATCCTCTCTCAAGAGGAATGGTTCCAGAGCCCAGACCGTGCGTAGAGGTGAGCCTGACTATATCTAGCCGGTACCTCTCAACCTCACGCACCTCTCCTTCTCCGCCAGAGAGGTAACATTCCATGTCCCAAGAGCTAGTTTCGGCATCCGAGGGTTGGAACGCCAGAGTTCCCGCCTTCGGCCACCACCCATATCGCATTGCACCCGACCCCTATGTCCTTTCTTGCAGGTGGTGGGCCCACAAGAGAGCAGAACCACATTGCTCCTTCGGGCTGAGCCCGGCTGGGCCCTGTGGTCGAAGGTCCAGCCACTAGGCGCTCGCCAGCGAGCCCCTCCCCCGGCCTGGTTCCAGGGTTGGGCCCTGGGTACACTTTCGCGGGCAAGGGAAACGCCAATCCTTGGTTTAAAGCCATATGGGGTCTCAGGATTGAGTTAGTCTGGATCTTCACCTCAGACCTGTTTGCTTTGGGAAGCCCTACCAGGAGCATGTAGCTCCCAACAACATAGCTCAGAGGATCACTAGACCACGCAAGCCCTTCTGCCACGGCAAGGCCTCAATCCAAGAAGGGCCACTTCATTGCCTCACCATAAAATTAATCAAAGTGGCAGAGGAGTGTGCAACGTAAGTGATTGATTGCAACATATCCTCTGGTTTCTCTCACTCATTCACATTTTGAGAAGACTCTGCAAAAATGCATGTTGCTTTCCATGCAGCATTGAAGAGGTAAAGTCCTCAAGAATTTGTATGGTGTTTTACATGAAAGCCTTTCATTTGACTCCATCTACAGGAGCTGTTTTCCTTGTCTTCTGTTACTATTACGCAAAATGTAGCATATCTTCAACTATTGAGGTCTTCAACAAAGTACGTTTTGACTCCACATTCTCCTGGAAGTGAGAGTTGAAGTAGTTCTGAACAAGGAAATCAATTAAACATTCCCTGGAACCTGACACAACAGCACCCTTGCCAACTGATGCAAGTTTTAATCTGTTAAACTCTACACCCTGAGTCTCAGTACTTCATCAAATCTAGCTTTAATCAGCTTGAAACAGGAACAGCACGGTTATTTATTGTAGCGGAATCTATCACTCTTCTATATGCAGACACATTACTCGGTTCGCTGCATTTATAATGTTCCTTGCATCAACCATCGATGACCGGCACTTGTAGCATGAAGGCAGTCAGCTTGGATTTGCTTTCGCTGAGAGCCGCAAAAACGCTGGAAGCCTGCAGTTACCTCTGCAACAGATAGGCTGTCTTCCACGTGCTTCGGAATGCTCTTTGGCGTGTCGTCCCATTAGGGGGAGTCCCATAAGGGTTAAGAACCCTTAAAATATATATAAAAACTTTAGCATCATCGTGCAGAATAAGACCAACACCCTGACAACTGTCTCTAGAAGGAGATTTTATTATTTGCAAAGAAAATAAAAATTACATCTGTTTTGTGTTTTTCTTGCGTGAGCTTCATCTGCTTCCATGCCAATATAGTAACATTTCATGATTTGAAGGGATACTCCGCCCAAAAATGGCTCTGTTTTATGTGTTAAACTGAGTAAAATTTTTAACCTTAAATTTTCATGCTAACAGCATTCTTGATTGAATAGGCATCTGTGATGACCAGCACTATAATGTATACCATGATTGTGAAAAATATTCTGTCTTGTAAAATATTCAACTTATCCTTCAGGAAGTGTTAGGCAAAATCTGGTTTTCTTTTAACTGTGTCACAAATCTGGATTTATTTAGTTACTATGCTTTCTTTATTTTGTAGGTGGTAAACATTCTTCTGATTGCACTCTGATTCTAACTGAAGGAGACTCTGCCAAATCTCTAGCTGTTTCTGGTTTGGCAGTAATTGGCCGTGATCGTTATGGAGTTTTTCCGCTTAGGGGTAAAATTCTTAATGTTCGTGAAGCATCCCACAAACAGGTATTACAATTTTTCCATATGTTTGACTTGTTTTCCTTTTTGTTTTTGTCCATATTATTTAATTCTGAACTTCTAGTGTGAGGTAGCATCTGTGGTATTTTTTTATGTGGACAAATTAAAGTAAGACAAACTTTTTTTTTTTTTGGTATATTTGTAGTAATTGTTTTAAAGCCCTCTCCCTCTGGCTTTGTGAGAGTTTTTATACCACTTCATTCCCCCAACTTCAATCATGTTCACACCTTCCCACTCATCGGCAATTGATGTGCTTTGTCCCACTGTGCATGTTCTTGTGAATTATGTTGTATAGGCTATTTAACAATAGAATTACCGCAGCCTACGAAAAAACTCGTAGATCTGTCCCACTTTAAATCGCTTCACACTTCTCCATCAGCTTCTTTTGTCCTGTAAATACAGTGGTGTGAAAAACTATTTGCCCCCTTCCTGATTTCTTATTCTTTTGCATGTTTGTCACACAAAATGTTTCTGATCATCAAACACATTTAACCATTAGTCAAATATAACACAAGTAAACACAAAATGCAGTTTTTCAATGATGGTGTTTATTATTTAGGGAGAAAAAAAATCCAAACCTACATGGCCCTGTGTGAAAAAGTAATTGCCCCCTTGTTAAAAAATAACCTAACTGTGGTGTATCACACCTGAGTTCAATTTCCGTAGCCACCCCCAGGCCTGATTACTGCCACACCTGTTTCAATCAAGAAATCACTTAAATAGGAGCTGCCTGACACAGAGAAGTAGACCAAAAGCACCTCAAAAGCTAGACATCATGCCAAGATCCAAAGAAATTCAGGAACAAATGAGGACAGAAGTAATTGAGATCTATCAGTCTGGTAAAGGTTATAAAGCCATTTCTAAAGCTTTGGGACTCCAGCGAACCACAGTGAGAGCCATTATCCACAAATGGCAAAAATATGGAACAGTGGTGAACCTTCCCAGGAGTGGCCGGCCGACCAAAATTACCCCAAGAGCGCAGAGACGACTCATCCGAGAGGTCACAAAAGACCCCAGGACAACGTCTAAAGAACTGCAGGCCTCACTTGCCTCAATTAAGGTCAGTGTTCACGACTCCACCATAAGAAAGAGACTGGGCAAAAACGGCCTGCATGACTGATTTCCAAGACGCAAACCACTGTTAAGCAAAAAGAACATTAGGGCTCGTCTCAATTTTGCTAAGAAACATCTCAATGATTGCCAAGACTTTTGGGAAAATACCTTGTGGACTGATGAGTCAAAAGTTGAACTTTTTGGAAGGCAAATGTCCCGTTACATCTGGCATAAAAGGAACACAGCATTTCAGAAAAAGAACATCATACCAACAGTAAAATATGGTGGTGGTAGTGTGATGGTCTGGGGTTGTTTTGCTGCTTCAGGACCTGGAAGGCTTGCTGTGATAGATGGAACCATGAATTCTACTGTCTACCAAAAAATCCTGAAGGAGAATGTCCGGCCATCTGTTCGTCAACTCAGGCTGAAGCGATCTTGCGTGCTGCAACAGGACAATGACCCAAAACACACCAGCAAATCCACCTCTGAATGGCTGAAGAAAAACAAAATGAAGACTTTGGAGTGGCCTAGTCAAAGTCCTGACCTGAATCCAATTGAGATGCTATGGCATGACCTTAAAAAGGCGGTTCATGCTAGAAAACCCTCAAATAAAGCTGAATTACAACAATTTTGCAAAGATGAGTGGGCCAAAATTCCTCCAGAGCGCTGTAAAAGACTCATTGCAAGTTATCGCAAACGCTTGATTGCAGTTATTGCTGCTAAGGGTGGCCCAACCAGTTATTAGGTTCAGGGGGCAATTACTTTTTCACACAGGGCCATGTAGGTTTGGATTTTTTTTCTCCCTAAATAATAAAAACCACCATTTACAAACTGCATTTTGTGTTTACTTGTGTTATATTTGACTAATGGTTAAATGTGTTTGATGATCAGAAACATTTTGTGTGACAAACATGCAAAAGAATAAGAAATCAGGAAGAGGGCAAATAGTTTTTCACACCACTGTATGTTGATAAGCAGCAAGCAGCCTTCTATCACATCCCCCACAGCTGCACAGTTTTCTCAGCTCAAATCTGTTTACCTGCATGTCAGTTGCTTAGAGTTCAGTAGAGTGAGAAGTGAAGCAAAATGACACCTTTTATAACTACTATATCATTATTTGGAACACATGCATTTCATGTGTGTTCCGTGTCTACAACATTCTATGTAAACACATCGTTAAAACAAACATTGTTCATGTTTTGGTAATAATTGACAAAATGTAGACATGATGTATATAATGTGTGAAGCCTGAAGTCCAAATATCAAAGAAACACTTTGACAAAAGGTACAAATATGACAGAACAAATGCACTTTTATTCAAAAATATAACTGCAGAAAAACAACCCGCGTTTATCTGCGACATTGACACGCAATTGCTACCGACATCTTCGGTGGCGCAACGGTATCAGCTGCTGACTTGTAATCAAAGCTTCACGGGTTCGATCCCGGCTGAGTCTGGTTTTGAGAACTGAGCTGCTCGTATTCTTACTATTTTAGAATGAAAACATACATTTGATTCCAGTCTGTAACAGCTGGTGTAATTTGATATTTGTAAAGGTTAGCTTTGTTTTTTTCTATTCTGTTATTCTCTTAGCCGCGTTCACGTTCCCAACTCGCCCAACCCCCACCAGAAACGCATTTGACACTGCTGTTTTCACATAGACGCGCTATAACATGCCGACGATTCTACATCGGATCAAGAATGCACTTTTGCCATCGCTGTACTTTGTATATGTACATGGGAAGCTCTGCACTCGTGACTTTACGCTGTAGATCTGGCTCTTACATACAAAGGACAGTGCATGTGCCCAAAACATTAACATTTATATGTTACTTACAAAAAAGCCAGATCTGACATAGAACCGTCGTTATGTAAGTAAATAACTCAAGGTAAATAACATTCGATTTACCTATTTACCTTTATTTATTTACTTACTTCCTACAGTGTAAAGTCACGAGGGCAGAGCTTTCCATGTACTTATATATACAAAGTACAGCGATGGCAAAAGTACATTCTTGATCCGATGTAGAACCCTTGTCATGTAAGTAAACAACTCAAGGTAAATAGGTAAATAACATTAGATCTGGCTTGTATGTAAATACCATATAAATGTTAATGTTTTGGGCACGTGCACCGTCCTTTTCATGTAAGAGCCAGATCTACAGCATAAAGTCACAAGTGAACTGCAGAGCTTCCTCTGTTTGATCGTCAAGGGCATGTTCACAAATTACACGTGTAATGTCATGAAAAATACCTGCTGACACTTTAGTACGCGAGCAATGGTACGAGAATGCAGTTAGACTTTTTTTGGGCACATACACCATGCTAGTGTTTAGATCTGGAAGGTGTAGTGTTGGCGAAATAAATAACACGTGAGCTATAGTGCGTCTTTATGTGATCTAAATAAATAACATGCAAGCTATAGCGCGTCTTTATGTGATCCAAATAACGCGAGCTATAGCGTATCTTTATGTGAAAACAGCAGTGTCAGAAGGGGAGGGGGAGTAGGGTAGGATTGTGAACGTGACTGAGAAAATGAAACTGAATAAAAAAAAAAAAAACCAAAGCTAACCTTCATACATTTACACCGGCTGTTACAGACTGACTGAAATCAAATGTATGTTTTTATTCTAAAATAGTAAGAATAAAAGCAGCTCAGTTATCAAAACGGACTCCCCGGGGATCAAACCTGTTAAGTTTTGATTACCAGTCAACAGCTGATACCGTTGCGCCACCGAATCAGTCGAAGTAAATGCGTGTCAATGTCGCACCCTAACACGTGTTTTTTTTTCTGCAGTTATGTTTTTGAATAGAAGCACAATTGTTTTGTTATATTTGTACCTTTTGTGAAAGTGTTTCTTTGATATTTGGACTTCAGGCTTCACACATTATAAACTTCATGTCTACATTTTGTCAATTATTACTAAAACATGAAAAATGTTTCTGTTTTAATGGTTTTTACTTAGAATGTTGTAGACACGGAACACACATGAAATGCATGTGTTCCAAATAACGATCTAGTATTTATAAAAGGTGTCATTTTGCTTGACTTCTCACTCTATACAACTCCAAGCAACTGACACGTAGGTAAACAGATTTGAGCTGAGAAAACTGTGCGGCGGTGGGGTATGTGATAGTAGGCTGCTTGCTGCTTATTAACACATTTACAGGACAAAAGACGCTGATGGAGAAGTGTGAAGCGATTTAAGGTGGGACGGATCTACGAGTTTTTTCGTAGGCTCTGGTAATTCTAGTGTTAACCTTTTGAACCCAGCAGGCTGATTTTTGGTAGTCCTGAAAGGCCAGTATAATGGTCCACCTACCAGCTGTCATAACACTGGCCTAAATAACGGTATACGCTTATATGTTACGCTATTGCTACATTACTCTTCTGTCTAAATCTTGCTGTCTGCTACAGTAAACACATTATCTCAAAAGGCTGCCATGCCTCTCTTCTTTCATAACCTGTCTGGTGAAAATACTGACATTCACTGTATTTGACTAACCAAATAATATTTGCCGTCTAGTTACACTTTTACGCTACTTATGCAAGTTACAGTGATGTTTTCTTTTAGCTGTGGGTCAGTTTTGTTTTTTTCCAGCCAAAAACTTTTTGTTTTTTTAGCATGGGAACAACTTAAAATTATAGATGCTTAGTATGCACAGAAAATTACAAGCAGACAAAGAGGCTGTTTGTCCTTATGGTCCACGGGTGGTTTCTTTACTTTCTGAGGTCTCCTTGGGACGTTTATGTTATGGTGTGACAGGTGTAATGCTCTCGTGTTTTCCTCTAAGGAGCGCTAGCTCCCCGGTTGGAATAAGTTCTTTTGCAATTGTGGCATGTTAAGTAACCTGAAACTATATAGATATAATATTAAAAGGTGATACCTCTCCCATAGTGATACGGCAGTAAGAAATCACATAAGAGAAAATAACAGCTTTCTTTAATGACGATTTATGCGGCATTACAGACAAGGAAGCCATAGCAAGACTTTTATCAAGGTGGGATCTCAATGTATACAGTCTGCCATTTTCGTCATTGCGCAGGAAGGGCTTTCAGGACCAGATGATGTAATCTTCCATCCGTCCATCGGCTTCGAGATGTTTGGCTGCTGTCCAAGTCTTTTATACTGTTATCTGCACATACAGGTCCTTACTTAGGTAAATCATGCAATTCCAAACAAGGCAAAGAGGATCTTATGCTGACTCTTAACAGATGAAAAATAGTATACATCTGTCTTCAGGCTGACTGCACGTTCCCCCAGCTGTCTTTGTCTATCTTGTCCTATGCTTGGCCTAGCAATTCTAAATGCTGAGCCCCTTTGTACTAAATCTAGCTCAGCTGTGCATGTAAAAAGAAAAGAAAAAACAGATTTAAAATGTCTGCACAGAGCACAGTGACATTAAATGTATTATTCTGATTACACCCTGTCAAGCTCCCCACCTGCCACTGTCCCTGGAGCGGGTTGCACTGAATTTAGGCACTTGACACCAGAAGTGCAGAGCCCCATAGGGAAAAGTGAGACATGGGGTGATCGGATGATGGTGAAAATCATGTGAGGTGTTCTTTTGCATTGCTTCTGGCTGTGAAAACTGTCTTAACACATATTACTCAAAGATGCAGTTTTGGCATTAGGTCTGCACAATGGACAGTAGAGAATGATAAAAACTGTGAGACTCTAAGTGGCTCAGGTTGTTTTATAGTATCAATCTATTATTACTTTTATAAATCAATTTTTGGTTTTCAAAATTGTTGGAAATTGCTGGGGATGCTAGGGTTACTTACTGTAGTCTTTCGGAGTTGTTTGCCTGGGTATATGCTCTAAATGTTGTTGTCATTACCAGGAAACATTTATAATAGAAAACTATGCAGAAAAAAGGTAAATTACTAGAAAAGCAGAAAAAGATAAATACACATTTGTACAAAAAATACAAATATTTCTATAATAAATGTAAAAATAACATTGTCATACTTTCCTATAGGTGTTAATTCAATGTGATCAATTAGTGGTAAAATGACGCATCGATTGTGAAACTGGTTGGAACAAAAACCTGCAGCTTCATGGGTAACAGGGTTTGAGAACCACTGTATTATGCTGAATGGTGGTGTTTTAAAAGAATAAAAGGTCATATTTGTCATTGGTGTACTGAATAGTTCTAGGGAAAAACTAAAAAAAAAGCTGGTGTTTTGTTGTAGCGCAACATTTGTGGTGTGATTTTTGCCAACAACTGCTGGTTTTAGGTTATGTGGCATACTATATTGACATCAGGTTTGCTATTTTGTCTGTTTTTTTTCAACCAGGTGCTCTGTAATTTCAATTAATCCTTAACCATATGGCATTGTGTCTGGCAATTTGTTTTTTAGGTCACTTTTGTATTTGTGAATGTCAGCTATGGCAGGCCTTCTCCTACACTGTCAAATAAATACTACCATATGTCCAGTTTTTGATTTGTTGCTTTTAAAATCCTCAATTTCAATAGCTCTTGCTGATATTTTAACTACCTCATTCAAAACCCACTGCCTTACATAAGGAGTTTTATATTAAGAATAAAATAATTATTAGTTCGTTTGTGCCACATTCATGAAATGATTAATACAGCTTGAGCCAAAATTAAGTACCACATTTCTCAAGGTCATTGCACGAGGTAGAAGCAGCTGAGTTAGTTGGGGTGGGGGTCCTTTGATAGGCGATCCCTTGTAGTTTTCAGTCATCAACATGCCTTGGTCCGGGGCACACTGTCGAAGTGTTCTTCAAAACAACTAATCCATCATCATTATGAAACGCAGCTTTTGAACACACTTCAGCATTCTTCCTAATGATGACGTCTCAAATCGGAAAACAATTCATCACTGGATGGCTAAATTTAGACACAGGTACAACATTGAATAGAAAATCTCCAGGCCGTCCTCAGACTATGTGAATGCCTGAAAACTTTCAAGCTGTAAGGGCATCAAATTTCCACTCTCCTAGATGTTCAGCGTGCAAACATGCTTCTGCCTTATGCATTTCCAACACGTCTTTGAGGAGGATTTTGCATGAAGGCCTTCATTGCCATCCATACAAAATGATGGTAGTGCAGGAATTTGCTGAGAGAGACTGGGAGAGCCATTGAGAGTTGAGCGCGATCATTCTGCAAGCCATTCATCGAGATGCCATTGTTATGTGCAGTGACAAGGCACATTTACATTTGAATGGTTGCGTAAATGAGCAAAACATTTTCTATTAGGCTGAAACCAACCTTGTGAACTTCATCAGAGACCCCTGCACAGTGAGTGTGTTACAGTTTGCTCTGTTGCAGAATTTGGCATTATAGGCCCTTACTTTTTTGAGGAGGGGGGAGCAACAGTCACTGTCACTTCAGAACGTTACATTGAAATGCTAGAGAACTATTTGCGGCCCCAACTGGAAGAAGTGGATGTGGTGGATACCTGGTTTCAACAGGATGGAGCAACAGCTCTTATGGCAATTTTTGGAATAGTCCAGTAAAACTGTAGTAAAATTGGGGAATTTTACAAATCCTACACTAAAGTCATTTTTATTTTAAGGAACAAAAGCTTAAATTAATATATGACTTTGTTTTAAGTTAGAAAACAAAATTCATGTGTTCTGTGTAAACTTACAGCTACCACATTAAAAACAACTGCCTTGCAGTATACTTCTTCACACATACAACAGCATTTTATATTGGAAGCCATTATATTACATTGATTCTAGTATGTTATGTAAAGGCAAAAACTATGCAGATGCTATTTCTTATATTAAAATTAAACATCACCTTATTAAGGAAGTATTTTGCTGTTCCCGGTGATATATTAAAACTTGAGCAGTTATTAACCCCTTAACCGCCCTCTGCCGGATATATCCGGCACCGTTGTTTTATTGCTAACGCCATACTGCCGGAATTATCCGGCACATTTGCCTGTGGTTATATGAATGCCTGGCAAGTAGTATAACTGACGGTTTGGCGTGGGTATTATTACTACGTTGTATTTCGACAAGTCTGTGGTTGTTTTGGCCGGTCATGTGACGTGATTCGCATGTAACAGCTGTGAATATGGCGAAACGTAAACTGACTTCAAGTGAGGCTTTGCAGGCGATTTTGGACAGTTCTGATCATGATTGTAGCAGTTCTGAAGAAGATTTTAGCGACAGTGATGAGCAGCAACGTGCGCTGCATGATACTGTGAATGAAGACGCATCGGATGACGGCGCTGAGTGGGTGTATCCCCAGCATCTCAGCTGGGCTGCTGCCCGTGGTGAACTACCTTTTCTGCATTCATTTGAGGGAACGTGTGGCTTTATTGTTGATGTAAACAATTACACTGCTGAGCAGTTTTATGAGCTGTTTGTGTCACCTGATTTGATCAGACATTTTGTTCATCAGACAAATCTGTATGCAGCACAGTTTATTGAGAAAAATCCCAATTTACCTCCACATTCCCGTGTTCGTGCTTGGTTTGACACTGATGAAAACGAAATGAAAAAATTCATTGGGATTTTGATGTTGATGGGAATAATCAGAAAACCAGATATTGAGATGTACTGGTCTACAGATCCTATGTATGCAACACCTATTTTTGCAGCTGTCATGACACGTAACCGATTCTCTTTGCTGCTGAAATTCTTTCATTTGAATGACAACAGAAACGAGCCAGATAAGAAAGATCCAAACCGCGACCACTTGTTCAAGCTACGTCCTTTGATTGATCATTTATTTGAAGCATTTCAGTTGCCCTACATGCCAGGACCGTCAGTTGCAGTTGATGAAAGTTTATTGTCGTGGAAGGGCCGCTTACAGTTTCGACAGTATCTACCATTGAAAAGGGCACGGTTTGGTATCAAGATGTTTTGCTTAGCTGAGAATTCAGGTTACATTTATAGATTTCGTGTATACACTGGCAAAGAGGATCCTATGAGTAGTATTTCAGCAGTGTTGCCAGATGAATGTAAGGACTTTGGACTTTCAGAAAAACGCTGTCATGTCTGTTCAAAGAAGGGTCAGCATAGAGACGTCAAGACCTTCTGCTCAAAGTGTCCCAGCAATCCAGGACTTTGTGCAGTTCCCTGCTTTGGCCTGTGGCACAGCAAACTCAAATACTGGGAATGAAACTATGATTGACTGAACTACTTTTGACTTTTGAATTACTTTTGACTGTTCCGTTTTTGTAGTTGACAATAAATCCAGAAGCCTGAGAAAAGGTACATTTTGTGTTTTATTATGTGTTTGCCCATTTCTAGAACTTGCACAACATTTAGTGGTCAATACTGCTTGAATAAATGTAAAAAATGTAAAAAAAATGTAAAAAAGTAAAAAAACGAAAATTGTTCAGATTTCGCCTGGCGTGGGGAATATTTAGGGAGTTGGCGGTTAAAGGGTTAAAGTGTCTAAGGTTATTCATAAATGTTTTCTGTGTTTCAACATATTTACTTAGTAAGGATAGAGCTGGCGGAAAAGAGGAAGGCCTAAGAGAAAGTTTATGGATGTGGTGAGAGAGGACATGCAGGTGTAACAGAGCAAGATGCAGAGGACAGGATTATATGGGAAAAGATGATCTGCTGTGGCAACCCTTAATGGGTGCAGCCGAAAGAAGAAGAAATTGTTAATTGTGGTTAATTTGTTAATATTGTAAATCCTAACTAAATGTACCAAGAGAGCAGGAGTTTGGTTTCTTCCTTTGATTTTATAAAATGTTAATTCAGTGCATGATATATTTTAAAGCAAGTTTTGTATTGAATTTTAAAATATGTAATTTTCTGAATTTAATTGGACTGTTTATCACCGTAGCCTCTTTTCTCTGATACTGACTAATATATTGTGATTACTTATTTCATTGACATGAGAACTACTTTTTTTTTTATATATGTACATTAGTTACATATTTTCTTATTAATCTTTTAGATAATGGAAAATGCAGAAATCAACAACATTATTAAGATTGTTGGTCTGCAGTATAAGAAAAGCTATGATGATGCTGAATCTTTAAGAACCTTGCGCTATGGAAAGGTTATGATTATGACAGATCAGGTTAGTAAAATGTAGCTGATTTCGCCATGTGCTTTTTGGTAGATTCCTTTTGTAACTTCAAACATTCTATTCTTTCCTGATTTAAACAATAGGATCAAGATGGTTCACACATAAAAGGTTTACTCATCAACTTCTTTCATCACAATTGGCCGTCTTTGCTTAGGCACAGCTTTCTGGAAGAGTTCATCACACCAATTGTGAAGGTATTTCTAAAGAAAAATTTAGTTGTTTAAGTACAAGGTGAATACTTTAGGTATATGTAAATGATATGTGGGTAAAATACTCATTTATTAAGTGTTTCATTAACCTTACTGCTAATTGTATAAATATTTTCCAGGCAACCAAAAATAAACAAGAAATAGCTTTCTACAGCATACCTGAATTTGATGAATGGAAAAAGCAAACAGAAAACTACAAAACATGGCATATAAAGTATTACAAAGGTTGGTTTTAAGAAATTAGAAAAAAATGATCTGAAAATATTTTTAAAATACATTCTGCAGGTTGTATATTTTCTTTCTCTGTTATTAAATCATTTTACTGAAGGTAGTATTTATATGCTTGATTACAGGTCTGGGTACCAGTACTGGGAAAGAAGCCAAGGAATATTTTGCTGATATGGACAGACACAGAATTACGTTTAAATATGCAGGGCCTGAAGATGATGCTGCCATTACTTTGGTAAAGTTATTTGTATTTTTATTCCTCAGTTTATTTATTTATTGTCCATTACTGAGTAGCTAACATTAATACTGGTATTTTGCATTTTAATCTCGGATTTGCATTTTTAAAGGAATATGAAAGTAAATCTTTTCTTAACCCCTTTCACAGATGAAGTAGTATTTTTTTAATTTAATACACTTCAATTTTTGTTCTGTGTACAAGAAGGCAGAATGTTAGGTGCAGTATTACTTAACTATTTTGAGTAAATTTTTTTAGTGATGTAAATAAGTACTGTTTCTGCACTGGTGTAGTGACACTGGTAAGCATAGGATTCTACTTAGGATCTTTTGAGGAAACGTGCATGTTACTTTACAAGTGCAGAAGTACACTTTCTGAGTTGTCTTGCTCTTGAGCTGCACAATGAAATTAAAATTCAAGAGTCCATCCTTGCACTGATCACTTATTCAGAGGATTATATCAAAATACAGTATGTATTGGAGAAGTTTTGTGTTCTTTCAACATGGTTATTTCTTCACAAACATGGTTATTTATGCATTTGCAATGTGAAATTGTATTCTAAAGTTAAGCATTTTCTATAAATTAAAAAAAAAAATATTGCCCTTTCTGGCGCTTTACAGTTGAGGCTATTGAGGCCTAGGTACACCACTGGAAAATAACTTCAACTTGAAAAATACCACACTTACTTTTTAAATTGCAGATTAAGTTTAATGTAGCCTGAGATGAGTTTTAAGCTATATTATACAAAGAAATATCAGCATATTTTATCATTACCTAATAATGTAGCACATTTTCATTTTCTCCATGGTGTATGGAAATAGTATTTTAGGAAGTGCACATATAGATTTTTTTTTTATAACAAATTCCGGCCTTAATTTTGTACAAGAGCCTTTAATAAAACAATGCAATGAGAATAGTTAATTTAGCACCATGGCTGTTTTAATGTACACAAGGATTATGGAAATAGGGTGGTTGCTCATATCCAAACACGAAATATCAGATGATAAATCATTACACAAATTTTCTGCTTGATTTTTTTTTGTGTGTGTGTGATTGTACTTTGCTAATATCCTAAAACCATCTGCCTAGATTTTAATCTTTTTTAATATGTCACAGAGACACTCCTTTTAAAACTATGATCATTGATATTAACTGTTTTAGATAACCTAACACTAAACAAGAAATAACTCTATGCAGCAATAACACTTTTGTGTGATCCAGGTATGTGATCTGTTTATTAAAACTGACACTTGAGGACATTATCGTTGAAAAAATAGTCTTAAACATTGTCTAGTTTGACCTGCAATTCTTTATCCATTATATAAAATATGGGAGCTGAAAGTCATTGGCTGCTCATAGTTCCTTGGCATTTCCTTGTTCATTGCTTTGTCTGATTGTCACTTTGCCATGTGAACTGTAGCTTTTTGGCATTATTTCATTTTCTATTTTGAATTGCATTGTTGGCACAGAGCATGAACTTGTAGGTTAATGTAAAAGGTTTTGTTAACATTGCAGCTTGGTTGCATGTAAGGTATATTACTGTTTTATGAAAAAGTGGGAATGGTCCTAAATAAAATCCCATGCAGTCCTGTACTCAGGATCCTCCCAACACCTGCATCTTTTGATCTTTGATGTAGAAAAATATTCTTTTCCTCCTTCAGTTTTTCTTACTGTTTGTTAACATTTACAGTGGTGTGAAAAACTATTTGCCCCCTTCCTGATTTCTTATTCTTTTGCATGTTTGTCACACAAAATGTTTCTGATCATCAAACACATTTAACCATTAGTCAAATATAACACAAGTAAACACAAAATGCAGTTTTTAAATGATGGTGTTTATTATTTAGGGAGAAAAAAAATCCAAACCTACATGGCCCTGTGTGAAAAAGTAATTGCCCCCTTGTTAAAAAATAACCTAACTGTGGTGTATCACACCTGAGTTCAATTTCCGTAGCCACCCCCAGGCCTGATTACTGCCACACCTGTTTCAATCAAGAAATCACTTAAATAGGAGCTGCCTGACACAGAGAAGTAGACCAAAAGCACCTCAAAAGCTAGACATCATGCCAAGATCCAAAGAAATTCAGGAACAAATGAGAACAGAAGTAATTGAGATCTATCAGTCTGGTAAAGGTTATAAAGCCATTTCTAAAGCTTTGGGACTCCAGCGAACCACAGTGAGAGCCATTATCCACAAATGGCAAAAACATGGAACAGTGGTGAACCTTCCCAGGAGTGGCCGGCCGACCAAAATTACCCCAAGAGCACAGAGACGACTCATCCGAGAGGTCACAAAAGACCCCAGGACAACGTCTAAAGAACTGCAGGCCTCACTTGCCTCAATTAAGGTCAGTGTTCACGACTCCACCATAAGAAAGAGACTGGGCAAAAACGGCCTGCATGGCAGATTTCCAAGACGCAAACCACTGTTAAGCAAAAAGAACATTAGGGCTCGTCTCAATTTTGCTAAGAAACATCTCAATGATTGCCAAGACTTTTGGGAAAATACCTTGTGGACTGATGAGTCAAAAGTTGAACTTTTTGGAAGGCAAATGTCCTGTTACATCTGGCGTAAAAGGAACACAGCATTTCAGAAAAAGAACATCATACCAACAGTAAAATATGGTGGTGGTAGTGTGATGGTCTGGGGTTGTTTTGCTGCTTCAGGACCTGGAAGGCTTGCTGTGATAGATGGAACCATGAATTCTACTGTCTACCAAAAAATCCTGAAGGAGAATGTCCGGCCATCTGTTCGTCAACTCAAGCTGAAGCGATCTTGGGTGCTGCAACAGGACAATGACCCAAAACACACCAGCAAATCCACCTCTGAATGGCTGAAGAAAAACAAAATGAAGACTTTTGGAGTGGCCTAGTCAAAGTCCTGACCTGAATCCAATTGAGATGCTATGGCATGACCTTAAAAAGGCGGTTCATGCTAGAAAACCCTCAAATAAAGCTGAATTACAACAATTTTGCAAAGATGAGTGGGCCAAAATTCCTCCAGAGCGCTGTAATAGACTCATTGCAAGTTATCGCAAATGCTTGATTGCAGTTATTGCTGCTAAGGGTGGCCCAACCAGTTATTAGGTTCAGGGGGCAATTACTTTTTCACACAGGGCCATGTAGGTTTGGATTTTTTTTTCTCCCTAAATAATAAAAACCACCATTTACAAACTGCATTTTGTGTTTACTTGTGTTATATTTGACTAATGGTTAAATGTGTTTGATGATCAGAAACATTTTGTGTGACAAACATGCAAAAGAATAAGAAATCAGGAAGGGGGCAAATAGTTTTTCACACCACTGTACATCTAAGTTGTTACTTAGGCTACACTATTTAACAAATTATTACCTTATTCCTGTATGCAGACTTCATGGTATCATTTGCAGACTTGAGGATTCCTGCAGATTCCAAATATAAAATAGTCCTTAGTGTACTGTGAGTAAATAAGTGATATGACATGGCCTGTGAGACATCCATATTCAGGGTGAGGGTCTTATAGATTCTCTTTCGATTATCCATTTTGTTTCTTTTCTGAATTGAAATCCTTTAGCAAAGAACAGAATATCCATGGATTTTAGTTTGCCAAAAAGTGCAAGGAATATGTGTTTAAAGTACAACTGTAGGCAAACATGTACGGTATTCTTGGTAATACTGTATGTACTGTACAATTAACCCAAGAATAAGCTTCCTTCATTGTTTTGTTTGTTTTGTAAGTTGTCAAAATTATGGCTTTGAAAAAAAACATTTTTTTCCAGAAACTCAAAATTTAAAAATCACCACCACCACCAAACTCACTCCACCACCCTCCCCAAAACACACAAGAATTACAACAAACAAAACTTCTGGCTTTGCTAAATATAAGAATGCAATAATGTGAGCCATTTAAAAGGTTTCTTGTTGTAGGTAGAAATGAGGACCATTGGCATTTCTGGGCACACTTATGTTTAGCAATTTATTGGCTAGAAGTACTTGATAATTATGTTAGTAAGAGGATTTGCAGTATTATTCATAATGACGATTAGTTTTGCCTTCATTTTCTCATTTGCTACTACCTCCAGCAGGTCAGCTTGTGGATTTCATGGGTTTCACTTTAAATGGTATTACTGGCCAACAACACTATAGCTGTAAATAAAAACAATGAAAGGAATACAGTCTTCTAAGATTAGAGTTTGCTCTGCCCTTTCTTGTATAATTGTTGTCTTACTACACCACTCGAGCTTGTAATTGATGTGGACTCCCACTTAGTAGCAGTGTACCATAGTCACTCCTTAAGTGGTGATTAGAAGTGTGGAGGCTCTTTCCTGTGGTGAAAATCAAAAACCAGTTTCTTTGTTTTGCCGATATTAAGTTACAGAAAATTCTCTTTTTGCCCAGAAACAAAAGTTCTCCACCCGAGTTCTGTGCTCTGTCTCATCCCACCTTATCTGTCCATCGAGTTAATGAAGAATCATTGGTGAATTTCAGCAAGTGATATTACCTGGTGTTATATTCTGTTATATCAGCGGTTCTCAAACTTCTTTAGAATTTCTTGCGTGGCGGTCCCTTTAAAAATTGTTTGATGGCTTGCGGACCCTTTTATTAAAAATTAAAAAATCAATATTATTTGAAGAAAATTGGGGGCGCCAAATACTTTGCACAAGGGTGCCACATACCCACTGCGCAGCACTGCATAGGTATAGGCAGCTGTGAATAAAACATTTTTTGACAAACAATTATTTATTCAGAAAATATTATGTACATCTTAGTTATTAAATTTAAGTTAAAATTTTAATGGGATGGATGCATCTGCTTTGCCGTAACCCAGGCATGCGCAACCTTTCCGCTATTGACGGCCGCACTACAGACTTTTTACTTTAATAACGGCCGCACTACAGACTTTTTACTTTAATAACGGCCGCCAGTAAGTCCAAGTAAACTTAATAATGTTTTATGATTTATGTAAAAATTTACAGATTACACATTAAAACAGAGTATGATATATCTGACAATATTCAATTTACTGGTCTACATATGTAAAAAAATGTCTACGAAACGTCATATAGGACAAAAAACCTTTACAGCAATTGTTTCAGGAAGTTTGGAAAACATCGCCATTAATGGCTTCCTTGCTCTTGCATGTTTGCAGACAGACTTGCAAAGTCAGGGGACTCGCTGGAGACCATTAGCCGTATTCCAGACTCTAGATTGCTGTCTACCAATCGGGTTCGGTACTTGTTTTTCAGATATTTCATTCTGGAAAACGCTGCTTCGCACAAATAAGTGCTTCCGAAAAGAACGAGAATGTTCCTGGCCAGTTCTCGTAGTTGTGGGTATTCTACTGCTGATTTCCACGTATCCAGCAGGTCGCTTTCTTCCGTAAACTTTTTCACAAGAGTCCCTAGGCCTCGATGAATATATAAAGGGCAACATTTTGGTCAACATACCGACCCGGCTAAGGAAGGTTCTGCGGTGTTTGAGATTCTACACTTGCAGGAGTCTAGAGACCCCAGAGTCCAAATCGGCTTTTGGCGTCACCATACCGACCCGGCCGACAAAGATTCCGCGGCGTTGAGACCCCTTACTCGCTGGAGTCCAGAGACCCTACACCTGCACGGCCGCCATTACGTACACTTTAATATACACGTCCACGGCCGCCAAAGTCCTTGCCCACGGCCGCATGCGGCCGTACGGCCGCAGGTTGCGCACAGCTGCCGTAACCAGTTGTTCTATGTTTGGCTTTGTTTTGGCCAGTGTAACTCTCATATCATTTGTCGCATCTAATCTATTTCAAGATTTTGTATTGATAGTAAATAGTGTGAAAAAAGCCTGTTATCTGTATCCACCTTTAGCGCTCTTATTTGCTTCTGAAATATATGAAAACGTTTCGCGACTGTGTTTTGATTCTACGAATGAATCGATAATTTTTGATTATGATAAAAATAATAAGGGCTGGTTTGTGCCGAGCGATAACGGTAGGAAAACAATGCGGTGGCAGCGAATAAAGGATCTGCGGATTAGTGGTCGGGTCTAGGTGGCGGGGGTAACGACGGAGCTCAGTCACTTACTTCCCCTCGGATGGTAAAGGTTAATAATTATAAAAATATAAATAGTATAAATATGCAATCATTTCTCACGGTCCCACCGAAACCGCTTCCCTAGGGGACCGCGGACCCCAGTTTGAGAACCGCTGTTATATGCTATCTGACATGTACAGGGTGAACAGAAAAGCTGATACAACTGTTCCTTGTGGTTCTCCAGTGTTGCTCATATGCACATCAGCAATCCAGTCCTTAAGTCTCAAAACCTGCGGTCTGTCTGACAGGTTTCTATTATCCAGGACACCATAGGCTCATTCACCTGCATATACATAGTAGATGTTAAAGCATGCATTATAAGATAGACATTTTTGATTGCATTTGCAACTTTTGTTTTTAAAATGATAGAAAGCACAAATGCAAGAGTTGGGGGAACCCACTGAGGAAACCCCTTTTAATGGAGATGCTGATCACTGGAAGGAATGATTTATCTGGGTCAGCACTGAGCATGGGGAAGACAGTCATCAACAAGTGGAGAAAATATGGTTCAACAATAACTCTACCAAGATCAGGAAATCCGTCTAAGATTGATGACAAAACAAGGATAAAATTGGTCAGGGAAGCCACTAAGAGACCTACAGCAGCACTAAAGGAGCTGCAGGATTTCTTGACGAGTACTGGTTGTTCCCTACATGTGACAACAATCAGTCATATTCTGATATGTTTAGATTGTGTGGTGGGGGTACTAAGACAAAAACCTTTTCTCACAAAGAAAAACATCCAAACCTTGCCAAATTTTGCAAAAATGTAGCCCAGTCTCCCATAACCACGTGGAAAAATGTATTATGGTCTGATGAGATGAAGGTTGAATTAATTCCAAAAGATATATTAGGCTCAAAAATAACACGACGCATCATCAAGTGAACACCATACCCACAGGATGCATGATAGCGGCAGCATTATGCTTTGGGGCTGCTTTTCTTCAGCTGGAACTGGGGCTTTAGTGAAGGTGGATGGTATCACGAATAGATCCAAGTATCAGTCTATTTTGCCATAAAACCTTCAAGCATCTGATAGGAAGCAGGAGATGAAGAGGAACTTCACCTTTCAGCATGACAACAACCCAAAGCATATGTCAGAATCAACAAAGCAGTGGCTTCATCAAAGGAGGATCAGTGTTCTGGGATAATTCAGCCACAGCTCAAACCTTAATCCAGTTGAAATCTGCGGGGTGACCAAACTGATAGACTCTTATGCAAAAAGACTGAGCGCTATAATAAAATCATAAGGTGCTTCACTAAGTATTAGTTTAGGGGATGTGCACACTAAGGCAGCCAGGTTTTTGTGGGGGTTTTTTCTCTCCTTGTTTTCGCAAACCATTTTCGGATTTGTTTTCACCTTCTTTGTATAGATTGCAATTTTGCAATAAAGGTGGAGTAAGTTCTGACCGGATTTATCCTGGTTTCATTTTTTTATTACACAAGTTGTAATTTTGGCAGGTATGTGTACGTTTTATATCTACTGTACAGCAAAAGGTCACAATCATTCTGTCATGCATATTTTCTCATTTCCTGATTTATAATAGAATAACAATGTACACTAAGAATTTCACTATACTCTGGACATGCTACAGTACTATTCCTCTTACTACATGTCTATCATAGATAATAATATAAACGACTTTTAAACCTATCATTAGTGTAGTTACTCATTTTATTTAGCTATGTAGAGATTTCAGTTTTAAAAGCAGAAGGAGAAAAATACTGCTGAATCTGAGCAAGAATCCCATATTTTGATCACGGGATACAGAATAAAGTGTGTATTTAAATAAGTTAAAAATGTAACTGTGCACCTTAAAACTTGTTAACTGTGTAATATCATGTCCGTTGTTAAGCAGTTAATAATTCATTATTTTCTATACAACTTTATTTTTGTTGTCTTTTTCCCTCCCTAATCCACACCATACATCAGATTGAACAGTATTCACACATACATACCATTTAGCAGTATAGTGCAGATTACAATTATAAAACAGTTACAGTACTTGATTCTGTTTATACTTGTAAATATTACTTGAGTTCCTAGCATACTAACAATAACCTTTCTTTAGTATGTTTTTCAATGTGATAGCCATTGTCATGGTGAACCTAATTTTGAGTGTTCCTTTTATTATTGTGTTTTTTATATATACATAAACAGGCTTTTAGTAAAAAGAAAACTGATGACAGAAAGGAATGGTTAACAAACTTCATGGAAGACAGACGGCAACGAAGGATGCATGGTTTGCCAGAGGTAAATATATTTGTAATTTACGGGTATGTTAGATGGAGTTGTGAAGTTCTTTTATAAAATGTTAATCTAAAATTTGTGTGTGCTTTTCTTCATTTATGAGACTTTGTGAATTTTATCCCTAAATGTTTTGTATTATAACTTTAGAAGGCAACTTGTAAGTCTTTTGTTGATTGCTCCCTCAAGGCTGCACCTGCCTCCATTTTATGTGCTGTACCTTAGATAAATTCTTATTTTGCACAAATGCTCCACAATGTATATTTATGCTACATTCATCCTGGATTAAATTACACTTTATCAGAAGAATTATGTTTACACTAAAACTTAATCTGTATCTGCCCATAGTAGGCATGAAAAGTTTGCATAATTTTTTTCCTGGCCAACCCAAATATTCTAACCAGACTGAATAAAGGGTCCTGTGGTGTAAGATCAACTCATTGTGAGCATGATGCATTTAAATGGAATGCAGACAAAAAATAAAACGATTAGTAAATGTATTTGTTTATAGAATGCTCAGGACTTTGCATGGCGTTTTCTTGTATTCAGATGGAGAAGATGATATACATGTATATTGCATAATAATAAGAGAAATATGTTGTGAATAATATGCCCAAAAGCAAAAATCTGTATTAAAAAGTAAATTTTATCAGTTGATTATGGATAAAGATTTTGAATCATTTTAATATAAATCAGATGTTAACTGATATACTATCGTTTCTTTTTTCACTTTAGTCTAAATATATTAACAGTCTTATTAATGCTGTTCTTTACTAAGTTGCTAGGCCTAATGCTTACCTTTTGTGTATTTTTGTTATAATTTGTTCAACATCAAAATTTTTTTTGTTAGCCTAAGGGCATTTAGACAGACCAGTTAAGAATTTCATGGTTGATTTAGATCGTTTCTTTAACAGAGCATTAACATCAATAACGGATTTCATGGCGTGTCAGATAAGCAAATAAATGTATGTTGGATGTTTGTGGCCAAGCTTCACTTACTTATTGTATCATAATAAAATATTAAATGCTATTGACTTTGAGGTGGGCATCTTGTATTGCTCTGAGTGCCTGCACATTAAGCTTTAAGTAACAGTCATGTTTTTTCTTTTTATTAGCAAGAGGTACTTGTATCTGAGAGCTTCCAAAAATTGTCATGAAACAATGCAGTTGTTTTTGTTATAATTTTCTATAAAAGAGTGGGTTGATGATGTCACTGGATTAGTATTGCAGTGAAGAAAGAACTTAAATCCCAAGAATCAATATGCAGCTTCAGAAAAATCATACATAGCCAACTCATCTGTTAACTGGGTTGATTAAACTTTGCACAGTACTCAACCAGTGATGTAATTGATCCACTCTTTTCTGCAGATTTAAACAAAACGGCTTCATTGTTGAATGCTTCTTTTTTGAAGCTCCTACATAAAGTAGTGCTTTCTTCAAATAAAAGATAGAAAACTGTCACTGTTCTTAATAATCTTCTCCTGTATAGAGAATGAAACTGAAAAGGCAGTGTGAAAGATGTCTGTTAAATATTTTGCTAAATGATTACATTTATTTATGCTATAATAAGCAATTTGGGTTCTTAGGGTTTCCAAATGATATTTAGGCTTATCTGAATTTCAAATGCATATCATTATTGTTGTTCTATACTGAATGATATAGGATAAATGCACATTTAATATTTTTGGGTCATGTTTTCTAGACCTAGTTTTGGGCTCTTGGAGAAGAGTGTACAGTTTATCATTGGAAACATTTGGTTTTCATACTGCTTATGCTGTTTTTTCATATTTAGAAATGTGTATCGATCATGTAGTGGTGTATCATTTGAGGTCCTTCACTACATAAGTTCTGTTCTACTTTTTCCGCTTAAGTTGTTGTCTTGTTGTATTGAGTAAGTTGGCAACCTTTCATTAATATACATTTTATATAATGAACATATTTTAATGATTTATTCTGTAAGTCAATAACATAGTTCTAGTTTAAAGTGTATTTTAAATACACCTGAAAGCTATTTCCTTCATTGGCAATTTGTATTTATGTGGTGCAACTTGACACATTACCAGGCTGATTATTTTTGATTTTTTACTTTTTTTTTTTTTTTTTTTTTTAACAATACAGCATTTAGTTTTTCACCTCTTACAATACTTTTTTCCTTTTCTTCAGCAATATCTATATGGTACTCAAACAAAATACTTGTCTTACAATGACTTCATTAACAAGGAATTGATTTTATTCTCAAATTCTGACAATGAAAGGTCAATTCCTTCTCTGGTTGATGGTAAGTTTCTCTTATTCGTTATTTTGTGTATTTTTCAGTATTTCTATTTTTTTTTCTTTTAAATCATTGAATTTTTTATGTGTTAGCAACCAATTGCTTTTCATTTACAGTATATGTGTGCTTTTTAATCCTGCTACTTTATGGCTAAACGTTTATGGACACCCCTCAAATTGTTGAGTTCAGGTGTTTCAGCTGCACCCATTCTTAACAGGTGCATAAAATCAAGCACCTAGCCTTGCAATCTCCATTAAACAGTGGCTGTAAAATGGGTTATACTGACTTTAAAAATGACACTGTCACAGGATGCCACTTTTGCCACAAGTCAGGTGAAATTTTTGCTCTTCTAGATCCACCCTGGTCAACTGTGAGTGCTATTATTATGAAGTAAAAACATCTAGAAGCAACAACAGCTCAGCCATTTATTTAGTGGCAGACCACACAAACTTACTGAAAGTGGTGGCTGAGTGCCAAAGTGCCTAAAAATCTCCTGTTAAATATGGAACAGTGAAAATGTAATTTCTGGAGTGATTAATCATGCTTCACTGTCTACCAGTCTTGACGGAGGAATCTCGTTTGGTGGATGCCAATAGAGCACTACCATCTGGACATAGTGCCTACTGTGACGTTTAGTGGAGGAGGAATACCTTTGGGGCTCATGTGTGATGGTCTGGAGTCTGGACCTTTGGCCATATCGTGTCTGTAATTGGGTGTTTATTTAATGTCTTATAAAACTTTTTCCACTTTCATAACTGCAAAGTTCATACCTTTGTCTTCTGTGGAATCACTTCTTAACTGTTTTGGAAAATGGATCTTGAGTAGAGATTCATTTGGGGAAGGGTCCTTTAATTATATTTTCACCTAAACATTGTATCATTTGTTTTATATATAAATAATTGTGCATTAAAGGTTTGAAGCCTGGACAAAGAAAAGTTTTGTTCACATGCCTTAAAAGAAATGATAAACGAGAAGTCAAAGTTGCCCAGTTAGCTGGATCAGTGGCAGAAATGTCTGCATATCATCATGGTGAGGTAAGTTCTCTCTTTTTTTTTTTTTTTTGGTAGCCAAAGAAGGTCACAATAAGAATGATATGCAAGTGTTAACAATTTTGCTTTCTTTACAGCAAGCACTGATGATGACCATTGTGAACTTGGCCCAAAACTTTGTTGGAAGCAACAATATTAATATTCTTCAGCCCCTTGGTCAGTTTGGTACTAGGATTAATGGAGGCAAGGATGCTGCCAGTCCTCGTTACATTTTCACTTTACTAAGGTGAAAAAATATGTCCGTTTTGAAAAATTTTTATTTCTTTTTTTACAAATTTATATTTTTTTTTCTAAAGAAAAACTCAATACATTAATGTACAGTTACATTTTTTACACTATTACATTGAATTTTATTTACTGGATTTCAAAGGTTGCTACAGTGTGTAGACATTTATTTTTATAGATGATACACTGCTCACAATTTGCCTATTTGAAGAAAGTCTTAATACCCCTTTTCTTACTCAATAAAACGAAGCAGAATTTTTATGGCTATGTAGACCAAGTATGGAATGATTTTCAAACATGCACCGGCAGTGCTAACACCTGATCGTCTTTGCATTTATTATAAGTACACCTAACTGTACCCTCTGAAATGGAGTGTGACTAAATGTTTATGGTAGGGCTAAATGTTGAAAGTATACTGGTGACGTGCAATCACAGTCTGAGTTGTTCTTACAGCAGATGCTGTGTTCAGAGACTGTCTTCATGTCAGCCTGCTAAACAAAATGGAACAGGATCTGCAGGGTGTAGGGAGGTGTACTTGTGCATGCATGTGCTGTGGTTCAGTCAGATTATCATGTGTGGTGTTTGCATGTCGTCTTGCATTATCCTGAGCATCACAACTTATTAAAACTTAAACATAAAATAGTTGGAAAAGTCCAAAAGATTGAAAGACCATTCCTTTGAGTGTGAAATTTGGAATGATGATGCATAGGGTAAACAGTCTTTAAAAAAACAAGGACATCTTGGGTAGCTTTGTTTTTATAACTGTTATTAAATTAATTCTGCCAATTTTCATGTGTTTTGGTTTGCTTTGAACAAAAATGGGGATAGTTTTTATGAATTTTTTTCAATTTAAATTAAAGATGGTTAACTATTTGAAAACACACCTAATAAAGATTTTTATTTTTTAATTTAAAATGTAACATCTCTCGTGGGTTCTCAACCTTTATAGCCTCGCGACCCAGCTTTACCATTTTTATTTGAATAGATAGATAGATAGATAGATAGATAGATAGATAGATAGATAGATACTTTATTAATAATGCCCCACTTAGTGAATTGAGTGTGATTTGAAGAGTGGAGTAGGTGCCCCTTGGTGAAACAAGTGCCATTAGATAAGCAGTGGTGGATGTATCCCTTGGCAAAATGCATGCAATTAGAATTGGGACAACTTCTAGCGCAGCCTTGTCTGTCACTTTTGGGGGAACATTTGGGGAATATGCTGTGCTACACTGAGCAAGTCGGTAGCTGAAAGTCCCAAATCCCCCTACTTGCTACCCTCAAACAGCAATCCATAACCCAAAAGTGAGTCTCAGCCCAGTGACTGAGGAAAAACTGCTCTAGAGAGTATATTTGTTGTTTGACACTTGAATGGTTTTTTGAAAAGGAAGCATTTAATTAAACAGTCATTATAGGCGCTGTCATTCATTGAAAGTAATGTTACTGAGTTGTGTAGTTAGATGTCTTCAAAAGTATTAATATAGCTTGCAGAAGGAAAATTTTTAATAGATATGAAGTCAAACATTTATTTTTTAACATTTGGCTCCTGAAAATTTTTTTGTATCTTGGAAGAGGCAGGTTTTAAAATGTAAGGATGACTACTGTAAATGTAACCAATAGCGTTGTACTTTTTGTGTATTTGTGTGGGTGTGTAACCATTTTCAAAAGCATGATCTTAAAGTATACTTCTGTTTCTCTGTTTCTCAGTCCTTTGGCACGATTGCTTTTTCCAAGTGTAGATTCAAATCTGCTAAAATTCCTGTATGATGATAACCAGAAAGTTGAACCTGAATGGTACATTCCAATTATACCCATGGTGCTTGTAAATGGAGCTGAAGGTATTGGAACAGGTTGGGCGTGTAAGATTCCTAACTATGACCCAAGGGAGATAGTAAACAACATCAATCGAATGCTTGATAACCAGGACCCCCTTCCTATGGTGAGTTTCTTTTTGAAGACTACAAATAAATTATTAAATAGACTTATTTTTGCTTTTTTCTGTCACTTTTCCTGGCGTAAAGCTTGAAATTCAAAGTGTTTCACGAATTAGTCCACCCAAAACAAATTTTGTCCATGTTAATACATTTTCTTCCTTTTTATCTTTATGAATGGTGCAATTGTATGTAATATTTCCCATTGACAAAGGATCTATAAATTCTTGCAGTTTAGGTTTACCTTTGATCTGTGTAAATTCAGAATATTTTTTCAGGTTATAGTAATGAAAAAGACTTCCATGGTTATAAATTCAGATATTTTCCATAATCCAAATAAATGCTATATTCTTTTTTTCTTTTTCTAAACAGCTTCCTAGTTATAAGAACTTTAAAGGCACTATTCAAGAAATTGGTCAGAATCAGTATATGGTCAGTGGAGAAATCTTTGTGGTGGACAAAAATACTGTTGAAATCACCGAACTTCCTATAAGAACCTGGACACAGGTAAATTGTTCAATATTATTGTAGTCCAGGGAGGAGAGTGTTGTTGTTGTTAAAGTGTCTTTTTGTTTGTGTTCAAACCTTACATCAAGTATTTTAAATGACATTTCTAGCAGTATGCATATTAAAATGACTGTCATCAGACTCACTGATTAGTAAATGAAGGCATTAAATCGGTAGTTTTTGACATGAGGCTTTAAAACAGTAATTTTTAACAGGACTGTGTTATCGAACTATATTTGAATACTTACTAAACTTCTTTGCTCTCTTTGTCTGTCTTGAACTGTTTCAACTTTTTCTTTTGTAGACATACAAAGAGCAGGTTCTTGAGCCAATGCTAACTGGAAGTGAGAAGACACCGGCATTAATAAATGATTACAAAGAGTACCATACAGATACTACTGTTAAATTTGTGGTCCGGATGAGTGAAGAAAAATTAGCACAAGCAGAAGCTGTGGGCCTACACAAAGTGTTTAAGCTGCAGTCATCCTTAACTTGCAACTCTATGGTAAGCCACTTTAGTAGTCTTGTTTTTCTTATACAGCTCACTTGATCATCTATTAAACTACAACTGACTAAATAAATTAAACACTTTAATAACCAAGTACTTATCTATCTATCTATCTATTATATTGAAAATGGATAGTTCTAATCCGTTATCATCCCATGATGATAAAGGTCATTTATGCAGAAGCTAGGTGAATTAGTTACTCATTTTTCTTGTGTTGGCAAGAAAAAAAAGTAATAAAGGTGATGTGGGCACTATAAGCACATGAGTGCCAATGCATCTGTTTACCAAAAGCTGTCGACATGTCTGATATGTCTGTTTTCCTTAGTGATCAACTCAAAGATAAATAAAATACAATTTTTAGTGGGTGCTTTCATTCAGTGGTAAATTTTTGATGAGCACAACATCACTGTATGCCACTATGGTTCCATCCACCAGATTTTAGCCAAGTTGAGCATACTATACATAGGAGTTTGTCACAAAATAGTAGCATTGCAATTCTGGTGGCTTGTTGTAGTCCAATCCCTTGTTAAGATGTTTTACATAGACTTAAAAAAACATGAAACATTCCTAGTGTCATCAGTAAACAATAACACCACCTGTCATGATACTTTAAACTGTGACAGGTAATTTGCATTAATGTCTTAATTAAGAGGGGAGGAAAGGCTGCAGGGATCTGTGGAATCCGGGGTGAACTTCTCCAGGCTGGTGGTAAGGCTGGCGTTGCAAGCAATCTTTTGCTTCCATTTGGGAGACTGGCATCATCCCAACTGACTGGAAAACGGGACTTGTCGTCCCCATCTGCAAAGGGAAATGTGATCGCCTGGATTGCAGCAACTACATGGGGATAACACTGCTCTCAGCACTGGGTAAGGTCCTTGCTACGGTCATCCTCAATAGGATCTGTGATCACTTGCTCACCTACCAGTGACCGGAACAGTCTGGTTTTACGCCTAAGAAGTCTACCATCGACCGCATCCTGGCGCTGAGGGTTCTCATGGAGCACAAACACTAATAACAGCAGAGTTTCTTTGTAGCCTTTGTCGATTTTTGCAAAGCGTTCGACCCAGTTGATCGAGCTCCCCTGTGGGACATCCTGAGGCTTCGCGGGATCCCCTCGAGGTTACTAGATATCATGGCTGGCCTGTACACTGGTACTGTGAGTGCCATGCAGAGTGGAGGCAGGACCTCTGCGTTTTCCCCAGTTGATTCTGGGGTTTGTCAGGGGTGTGTTCTGTTCAATGCTTGTATGGACTGGGTATTGGGCGAGGTCGTGGGGTCCAGCGGCTGTGGGGCATCTTTTGAAGAAAAATTCACGGATCTTGACTTTGCTGAAGATGACTTTGCTGATGATGCTGTGATCTTCATGGAGTCAATGGAGGCTCTGATCGGGGCATTGAGAGACTGAGTGAGGAGTCTGAGTGTCTGGGCTTGCGAGTGTCCTGGATTAAAACCAAGACCCAAGCCTTTAATGACCTCTTGGGCACAGCCATCAGCAGTGTGCCTGTTTGTGGAGAGAGTGTCGACCTTGTTGAGAGGTTTACTCACCTTGGCAGCGACATTGATGTCTCTGGTGACTCTTCCTATGAAGTTGGTAGACGGGATTGGGAGAGCGGGGGGGGGGTGGGGGGGGGATTGTGGGCATGTGGTCGCTGGAAAGGGGTGTGTGGTGCTCCTGATAACTATGCGAAAGGATGAAGGTCCAAGTCTTTAGAGTCCTGGTGCTTCCTGTCTTGCTATCTTGCTATATGGTTGTGAGACATGGACGCTATCCAGTGACCTGAGACAAAGACTGGACTCCATTGGTACTGTGTCTCTTTGAAGAATCCTTGGGTACCATTGGTTTGACTTTGTGTCGAATGAGCAGTTGCTCATGGAGTCCCAAATGATGCACATTACCTGCATTGTGAGGGAGCGTCAGCTACGGCACTATGGCCATGTGGAGTGTTTCCCCCAGGGTGATCTGGCTCGTAAGATCCTCATTGTTAGGGACCCGAGTGGCTGGTCCAGGCAAAGGGGTCGCCTACGTAACACCTGGCTGCGACAGATAGTCATTTCCGGATGGTGGAACTGGACCGCGTGTCTGCCTGGGGGGTTGCAAACCGGGATTGGAGTTGTTTCGTCATGTAGTGGGTGCGGCAGCGCACAGTACCGGTGCATGCTTCCCGACTTGACTTGTCTTAGTAAAACCACATAGTTAAAACGATAGTGCAGAGAACAAATTTAAATCCAAACATTGGTTACACTCTTTCTTCCTGTATTTCACTAGCTTGTACTACAGCAAGCTATACTGTAGGGTCAGATGCTCCTTGTCCAACTTACTAGTGTGACATAAACCTTGCTCTATTACTCTTTTCTATGCCAGTTAATGTGGTTTTGACTGCTGTCAGTATGTCTCATAGTTATGAGTGTTGTTTAACATATTGATCACTTTGCCTTATAGGTACTATTTGACCATATGGGTTGTTTGAAGAAATATGAAACTGTGCAAGATATTCTGAAAGAATTCTTTGAGCTCAGGTTACATTATTGTAAGCTGAGAAAAGACTGGCTTGTAGGAATGCTAGGAGCAGAGTCTGCAAAGCTGTCCAATCAGGCACGTTTTGTTCTTGAGAAGATAGAGGGGAAAATCTCTATTGGTATGATTATTATTTTTTTAATTCATGAGCATTTTAATTATGATTTAGCTATCTGTTAATTTTTTGAGTGTTTGTTACATCAACTTTCATTTATATAGCACATTTTCATACAGGCAGTTGTAGCTCAAAAGTGCTTTACAAGACAGCAAAAAAGTTATCTGTAATAAAAAACAAATAAGATATGTCATGGTTAGCCTGGACCAAGCAGTAATATTTTATTTGCTTTGTTTTCATTTTGTTTTTTTGTCAAAACCAGGCAACATGCTCATCACTTCAATAGAATTTAGAGGTTCTTAGTTGATATTTTAGGTGTCTTTTTTTTTTCTTACAAATTGGCATTTGCTAAGCAGTCAAATAATGTTATTTTCTTTTTGTTAGAAAATAAATCAAAGAGGGATCTTTTGAAAATGCTAGTCCAGAGAGGTTATGAATCTGATCCTGTGGCATCTTGGAGCAAGGCACAAGAAAAGGTATGGAAATAAGGTCAGCATAGTACGAGACTGCCTTGGATGTCTTTTTTGAACATAAAATGACACATTATCAAAGTTATTTCATTCTTCCTTTTACTGTAATGTTAATAACTGTCCTTAACCCTCTGCTGTTGAGGTGCCTTTGTTTAAACAAACTGCGAAAGTTACAGAATTCAGAAAAACAAATTAAACACTTGATTTGATTTTAGATACTCATAAAATGAATAACTCCCAAATTCTGGTTTCATTAAATTAAGATTTTTTTTTTGGTATATTGTTTAAGTTAAAGATCTAAGCATGGCATTTTTAGCTTACAGTAGTCCATGCAATACAAAATACTTCAATATATTTTTATTGCCACTGTTTCCTTTCTTAAAACATGCTTGCTGTTCATCCAGGTAAGTAAATTTGTGCTACGTTAAATATTTTGTATTCATAAATAGTTAGTTATCTGTCCAAATTCATTTGAATAAATAATTTGATGAATTGCAGCAATTTAGAATACTTGTTTGACTTTGCTGTTGTTTTCAATCATTTTTAAAACAATACACTTTGAACACCTTTTTTTCTGTTTGCTTAATTCCATTTTACATTTTTTCTTAAAAACATTTGCATATTTTTGTCATGTATGTTCTGTTAGTACCCCAATGTTAATGTAATTTCCAACCATTTCTGATAGCTATATTTTTAGTTTAAAAATGAAAATCTAACCGAATTTAAACAAATTAATTTACATGCTGTTTGAATAAACAGTGTACATGAAGAACTAACACTTTTTAGCATAAATTAGGAAGGTGTGAGTGTATGTTAATAGGAAAAGTTACGCTCGGTGAAAACTCGGTTTTTATGTTGTACTGCTCTGCAAAAGTATCCTATTCAACCTGTGCTGACCACAAAATAAATTGCCTTAAGACTTGACAAGGCTGAGCGGATTTGACTTTGCATATAAAAAATTATATTGTATTATATAATACAAAACTAGAAAAATTTATTTTATTACTTGCAAGTGCTACATTTTTCTTTCATTTATAAAATAGAAAAGCCCCACCATTGTGCACAGTTTGACTACTATAGAAATATTTCATTAAGTGTTTCTTTTCTCACTAGCATAACTTGCAGTATGTAGAGGGGGACATAGTTCATTGGGCCTTGTTCAAAGTCTCCATTGTGGAAGTGGCCACCAAGAGCTGCGGCATGAAGGCCATTTGTGCCTCTCGTGGTGGTGACTCAAGGGCCCAATGGTGGACACCAGAGGTGAGGGATACTATCAGGCTGAAGAAGGGAGATGTTCTGTGTGGTGTTAGCATATGAGACTCCTGAAGCAGTAGAGGGGTACAGAAAGGCAAAAAATAGGCTGTGACCTTAGTGGTCATGGAAGAAATAACCAAGTGTGGAAGGAATTCAGAGAAACTATAGAAAATGACTGTCAATTGGCCTGAAAGCAGTTCCAGCAAACCATAAGGCGATTTAAAAGGGAGAGTAAGGGCTTCTTTCAGCCTGTTTTCAGCAAGGGTGAAGAAATGCTGACTTGTACTGAGGATAAAGTCTGACATGGAAGGAACTTCTACAGAGCTCCTGAATGCAATGGACATGCCCTCTGGAGGAGGCAGAGCCAGAAGCTGATATAGGTGATCAATGTTCATTTCCCTGAGGGAGCTCACTAAGGTAGTTAAGCAAAGGGTTGAGGGGTCATGGTATGGTCCATTTTTTATAAAAGGGGAGGAGCAGGGCGTGGTCCAACTATTGGCAGATCATATGCTTCAGCATCCCTGGGAAAAGCTTATGCTAGCTTATTGGAAAGGAGACACTGTCCAGTCATGAAATTTTACATCCACCAGTAGCAATATGGACTCCATCCATGCCATGGAATAGTGGACCAGCTCTTTTCCCTCCATCTAGGAGGTGGCATGCAGTACGCACAATTGGTCTACATGTGATTTGTGGACTTGGAGAAGGCATATGACCATGTTCCTCAAGGGAATTCTGTGGGGCGTACTTGGAAATACTGGGGTCTGGGGCCCTTAATAAGGACTGTTTGGTCTCTGTATAATCACAGTGAGAGCTGTGTTTGTATACTTGGAAATACAACAGCACCAGTCTCTCTATGGACTGCGCAAGGGTAGTGCTTTGTCTCCTATCTTATTTGTTATTTTCTTGGACAGGATATCAAAGCACAGCAGGAGAAGGAAGGTTGTCCTGTTTGGTGGATTTAAAATTGCATCACTGCTTTTTGCAGATGACGTGGTCCTGTTGGCTTCATCGGGATGTGAACTCCAGCATGCAAGGCAAAGCTCTCAATTTACTGGTCAATCTGTGTCCCTTCTCAAATTTATGGTCATGAGCTTTGGGTAATGACCGAAGGACTAGATCACTGCTGCAAGTGGTCGAAATTAGGTTTCTCTGCATAGTGTATGGGCTCTCCCTTAAGGAGAGTGAGAAGCACAGACCTCCACGCTTGAAGTAGAGCTATTGACCCTCCACATTGAGAGGGGCCAGTTGAGGTGATTCAGGCATCTGACACTGTTGGCTCACAGACACCTCCCTCTGAAGATTTTATGGGCACGACCAGCTGGGAAGAGACACCGGGGAATAGCCAGAGCTCACTGGGAGGATTATATCTTCTAGTTGGCCTGGGAATGCCTTGGAAGTCCCATGACTTGGACTTGGATATGTGGTGGAAAATGAATGAAAAAAAATCATAGTGAGTTATAGATATTCACATTTCTAGTCTGTTTTTATTATCAAATGTGTGGTGTGATACCCCTAGTGACACAGAGCTCTTCATCTGTGACATGCTATTACAGAATCAAACTGTAGCAAGTCAGAAGTTGTAAGGATGAGTTGTTGAGTTTACGAGAACAGCCAAGGGGGTACATGGTGTACTCCGTGTAGATTGGCTGCCTAAATAAGGCAAAATTGCTGTACTTTTGCAGTGCAATATGAAACAGAAGTGTGATGAAAATTCATGAGGGAATCCTATAACTAGCTAATACCTGCCATTCCTACTCGCATAATATGGTACTCACCAAGGCAATGAGTAACTTCAGTCGTTAAATGTGACATTGTTTCTTTTGAAGCTATATAATCTGTATTGTGACAGCCTCATATAGGGGTTTTAAAAACGTTGCTTATTAATATGTGTGTGTGAGTTATCACACTGAATCTTTAATCATTGCAACTCTTAGTCTGGTGATTTATTATCCTATTGCTGTTTACTTTGCTGTTGGTGTACAAATTGCTGACAAGTTGTTGATTCAAGTATGTGTGTCAATTTGCATCAACACAAATATTGTGAGATTTTAGAGGGCAGAAAATATTAAAGGAGCTTAAATTCTGTTTTGTATGCACTCAGTATGTAGACAATGCTGTACTTTACCGAAGCATGTACAGCTGTATACAGATCTTTAAAAACATTGGGGAAAAATTTGACAGATGCTAGAGGCAGGTGTCAACATTAGCTTGAGAAAGGGAATGAAGTTGGATAATTATTTTGACTGGCAGAAGACAATCTTTTTACGTATTACTTTATTAAGTAGATGTTAAAATGAGCATTTTTTAATTGTCACTTACAGACATCAGAAGAGGATGAAATGGATAATGATGATGATAATAGCTCTGTTGATTCAGGTTCTTCTTCTGGTCCGAATTTTAACTACATTCTTAATATGCCTTTGTGGTGCCTCACTAAAGAAAAAGTAGAGGAGCTTTTAAAACAGAGAGATGCTAAGGTAAGAAGAAAAAGTGTTGAATTTAGTTTTTAAAAATCATTTTTAATGCTGTTTTAATTGTGTAACTGTCTATTTTAGAGCTGCCAAAACATTACCAATTTGTTACTATATAAAATGATAAGTAGTTTATGAAAATGGATGGATAAAATGATTATGTATGGTTAAGTAAAATGCAAAATATTATTAGGGAGACTATTTGAGACTTCTTCACCTTTTAATGCTATACAGATGATGTAGGCACTGGCCCCATAATTGTTTCTGAAATGTATACCACAAATAAAATGCTTGTTGTCACCTAATCTTGAATTTTATGTCACCTTTGTGTAAAAGATGCACCATGCTCTGCATTTACCTATGTATCTAAGACTAACATTAATGAATGTACCATTAATAAATGAAGATGGGTAACTGGCTGTCTTGAAAATACTATTGCCAATGGCAAATACAAAAAATATAAACCAAGTCCCAAGCCTTTTATTTTCACCAAAATACTATACATTAGCCTTGATGTTTATAACTAGGCCTCCATTTCTAGGGTTAAATCTGAAAAGTAAAAGCCGATGGTAAACAGTCAAAATGTTTCTAGAATAACTTTACTTTGCAGCATAAAAGTTTCTTTGTTCTTACCCAGGATTTGAATGCTGAAGCAACTTTTCTCAAATTGAATTAAAAAAAAATTAATTGAATAAAAACCCCTACCATATTTGTCATTGACACAATGTCATCATTTTAAAATGCTTTTATCTTGTTTTTTGCCATTTAGTTTGTAGACATACATGGCCATGTGAAACAGGGGGTAGTAACATAGGCAAGGTGGCAATTCCATCACTTATCAGTCTTTTCATTGAAGCTTCATTCTACAAAGAAGTTGCTTTGCAGGGAAGGGTCATGCATTTTATAGGGAAATAATCTGTGTAAGTTCCATTACAAGGTTTCAGAAGACTATTTTCTAACACTGAAACTGAAAGGAGGACATACATTTTGTTTCAGCCACTAAACTGAAACTGTTCCTTTGTTGGACTTTAGAGAGATATGTGCAAAGAACATCGTAGAAAGTGAAATACTTATTTTTTTTGTCAACAGTTAACTAATGTGAATTGCTTTTATACTGTATGTATAATACTGTATTATAACACAAATAAAGGAATTAGTATAGATTATCTTTTTACTGACCTGTATAGGCAATGAATAAATGTTGTTTCAAAAGACTGGAAGAACAATATAAATTAATAAACTGTATGCATAATCATATTTGCTTCCTCAGAAGCAACATTTACATTCTTTCAATTTTTGGCATTTTCAACATAATGCTTATACTTTTAAATCTTTGACTTAATTATTGTTTGTGTGTCTATGTAAATATTGTGTGTGTGTATGTATAATTTTTTGTTTATTGTTCAGTATGTTGAAGCCATTTGTTGATGATTTTGAAATGAGCAATTTAAAAATTATCATTTAAAGCGCTTATCTTTTTTTACAGTTCTCAGATTAAAATTTTAGATGATGGTATTATTAAATATTAAAATGTTACTTAAAGCTAAAAGAAATAACTAATGTTTTGCTAAATCCGTACACACACAGACATTGACAAATTTCCAAAAAGATGCACAATTACTGGCTGAACCTCTTCTGTGTTAGAGTCCTTAGTTCTTACACCAAGTTGCCTCCCATTGAGCCCCCTTGTTCTGTCATGTGCACGTAAGTGCAACTTTAGCTTGAGACCCACCTTAATGCTCAGAGGATATAGCCGCTTATTTAACTTCAATCTTTAAACTTGCAATAAAGGGCTGCTGATACTCTAAACGTCTATTCCATTTTGCGCAACCTTGTTGACAAAGCATCTCATGAATAAGTTAAATGTTTTTTGTTTTTTTTTCTCTTTAAGAAACACGAACTTGATATCCTACAAAGAAAATCACCACCTGATCTTTGGAAAGAGGATTTAGCAGCATTTGCTGAAGAGCTTGATGTATGTTAATTTTTCATTTTTATAAAGCTAAAGTAAATGAGAATTGTATGTTTCTTTGGCTTTTATATTAAGAATTTTACTTTGGATTTAATTTCACAAAATAAATAATATAAACATCTAATTTATTTACTATTAAGATTTAAAATCTCTATCAAATTTTTGCTTTAGCGAATTGAAGCTCTAGAAAGAGAAGAAGTAAATGCTGGGAAAAGCGGCAAATTAGTGAAGGGAAAAGTAGGAAAACCAAAAATGAAGAAGTTACAGCTTGAAGAGACTCTGCCTTCACCATATGGACGCAGAGTTGAGCCACAAATTACCCAGGCTGTGAAATTAGATGCCTCGAAGAAAATGACAAAAAAGAAAAAGGTAAAAATTCCAAAATATTAAATGATTAGAATGCTTTACTTTAAGAAAAAAACATTTTAACATTTTAAAATTGCTGAGTGAATTACTTTTTATAATTATACAAGTATATTTTTATTAATGTTACATTTTTAGGGAGACTTTGATCCTTCAACAATTAAATTGGAGTTTGATGAACTGGGTGTTACAGAAGAGGGAGGTACAGAGAATTCACTAACTACATCTGGAGTAAAAGCCAAGACCCCTCGTGTGAAAAAAGAAAAGAAGGAGCCAGGTAATATTCTTTTTGAATCATGCAGCTTAAAACTGAATGAAAATACCATATTGTGATTTTAACTTAATTTATCCAAATTTTTGCTAGGTACTCCAAGGGCTAGAAAAGTTCCTGGTGCTAAAGGACCTGTAAAGAAGACTAAAAAGAGGAATCCTTGGTCAGATGATGATTCCAAATCAGACAGCGAATTTGATGAGGCAGAACACGTGGTAATTCCACGCGATCCAAAATCACAGAGATTATCAGGTTTGTATTAAAGTGATAATTTGAGTGAAATATTGTTCATTCAGAAATATAAAATTACAATTTTGGAAAATAACTATGATAAAACATAGAATGCATGCTGTGAAATTTTTATGTAGTTGAACATTAACTTGCTAGAGTGAATTAGTTTTCAATACTAGAATGTGCACTGAGATTCAAAAAAAATGATACAACCATGTGAGTTATTAAAATTTTATGCTGAAACCTTGAAAATCCTGAGATTTTTTTCTTAAATAGTGGGTGGGAAGCATTTAAACAGTTGCTGCAAGTTTTTGAGGAGAAAGATTCCTTGTGTCCATTTTTGTAGAAATTTAGCATTTGTAAATTTGTAAGTGGTTATTTTTCCTGGCTTGTGTCTCATGCTGAGGGAATAGGCTCCACCCTATGACTCTGAATTAAATTAAATGATTTTGAAGTGTTGAGTTTCAATTTTAAATTTTAAGACTGCAAAAATGTTTTTTTTAAAGCATTCCAATTTCAAATAGACAAACCATTTTGTAATTAATATATAGTGTGTTTTTTTATTTATAAATTGCATTACAATAAGTATAGGAAAGGTTGCACAAGTAAACTTAACACTTACTTGTGTTAAGTCATTGTCTACATTAATGGTAAAAACACTCTTCCTAGTTGACCAGTTGATGTTGGTTTGGTTTTACTCGTCTGTCACTTTGATGAAAGTAGCTAGGATCACCTGACCTAGTCAGAGCATGTCCTTTTTTTTTTATAAACCACATCTTTTGACACTAATTCAGTTTCTCTCCATTATTCAGCTTGGTTAGTTCATTTACTTGCCCCAGATGAGTTTGGATACCATTCTTTACAAGTGCTTTTTTCATTGACTTGAATGATCTATTCATGTACAACTTTCTGGAAGTTTTTATTTTTGAATTAAATAATGAATATTTTACTTTATTGCTCAGTGCTCTTTCCCCACACCACCCACCACCGTTTCACTTGTTTAATGCTGGCAATAAAACAAGGCAGTTTGAATACCAAGTGGCTCTTGTCCGTGTCCTACTCATCATAAGTTGCTTCTAAATAAAAAATCTGACTAAAAAGTGTTTAACCTATTTTTTATTTGAATTTGTAGCTTCGAAACCAAAATATACTTTTGATTTCTCGGAAGATGAGGATGAAGAAGAAGATGAGGATGATGTTAGAATTGTGTCTTCCCCAGTAAGAAGCTGCAAAGATGAAGATTTTGTAATATCTGAGAACAGAGAGCAATGTGAGGATGAAGATGACTTCCCTTCAACCAAGTCTGTATCTCTAACACAGTAAGTTCAATACAGTATGAACTTCTGTCTGTCATAGCATGTCTACTTGCATGCTTATACTGATTGCCCATGGAATGTATTTATGGGTAAAAGAGAACATTGTATTTTTTTAAACATGATTGCTTAAATTAGCTTTATACTATTATCATGCTTTTAATTTTTTATGTGCTCATATACAATGTTTGTTCTTTAATAATAATAATAATAATTCTTTGCATTTATATAGTGCTTTTCTCACTACTCAAAGCGCTCAGCAATTGCAGGTTAAGGGCCTTGCTCAAGGGCCCAACAGAACAGAGTCCCTATTGGCATTAACGGGATTCGAACCGGCAACCTTCCAATTGCTAGTGCAGATCCCTAGCCTCAGAGACACCACTCCTTTAAAATAAATTTGACCAAAATGATTGTAGGCGAAGGAGCATGAGTAGTTCATGGAAAAATGGCATGTCTGTACATCATGTGCAGTAGAGGTGTCAGGAGAAATGCAATTCAATTACTGGGTCGCCGAAAGTTGGTGCTTAAAGGATGTATTGAAGTAAAAAGTGTGGAAGTGGCAAAAATCGACCTTGGTAGCAAATGCAGTGTTTTTATATAGTGTGCAAGATTTGGGTTTTTGATATCTCAAGTATAAAATTTCATTTCAAATATTTAGTGTATGGAATTTCTGATACTTAGGAGACATGCTTAGAACATTAGAAACTTTTAGACAAGAATAAGGCTATTCAGCCCAACAAAGCTCACCAGTCCTATTCACTTAATTCTTCCAAAATAACCAAGTCTAGTTGTGAATGTCCCTAAAGTCCTATTGTCTACCACACTACTTGGTAACTTATTCCATATGTCTGTGATTCTCTTTGTGAAAAAAACTTCCTAAAGTTTGTGGTAAATTTTGCTGTTTCCAACTGTGTCCCTGTTTTCTTGTTGAGCTCATTTTAAAGTGACAGTCTCGATCGACCTAATTCCTTCGTAATTTTTAAAACGTCAATGATGTCACTTAAACTCCTTTTGCTTAAACTGAAAAGGTTTAATCCTTCCTCATAACTCATTCCCTGCAGTCCTGGAATTTTTTCAAGTGCTTTTATTTTTGTAGCCTGGAGAAAGAACTGTATACAGTACTCCTGTTGAAGGTTCACCGGTCTGTTGTAAACACATTGTTTGCCTTTTTAATGTCTTCAGGGCCCAGCCTGTAAGTTTAATAAGTTCAATACATATAAATCCAGGATGTACTTTCGATATTCAGATTTTAAATTGAGAATTCAAATCTAATATTTTCATTTCTTATGTGTAATACTTTACATTTACTTATGTTAACCTTCATCTGCCACAAATCTGCCCAAGCCTGTATGCTGTCCAAGTCCTACTATAATGATGATGACTGTAATTCAATGTATTTGAGGTTATCTGTTAGTCTTCCTAGCTTTGTAGTACCTGCAGACTTAATCATCTACTTATTTATATCCTTATCCATATTTTATATATACAGTATATAAAATAGCAGCGGCCCTAGCACTGACCACTGAGGGGCAGCACTCTTCACCCAATTTCTTTTAAGGTTCCTTGCACCATAACCCTTTGCTTGTTATGTTATAGACTGTTTTGCACCCATTCCACACTACATCCTGAATTCCCACTTCTTTTAATTTGATGCCAACCTCTCATGTGGTACCTTATCAAATGCTTTCTTAAAGTGATAATGTCAATATGCACCACTCTGATTGTGTTCTTTTGTTGCTTCCTCATGGAATTCCAACATGTTAGTAAGACACCACCTCACTGGTCTGAACCCATTCTGACTGTTCAGCAAAACTAATGTTCATGCCTTGTGGTATTCAGCATTTTCCTTAATAATTCTTTTAATGAATTTACCAGTGATGTTTGTTAAGCTTACTGGCCTGTAGTTACTAGGATCTAACTGATCACTCTTTTATATAACAGGATAATGTTATTTTCCTGTCCCTTTGGAATTTCCCCAGTGCACACTGACTTTCTAAATATGCATCAGGAGTTTATACTGTATATGTACTCGCAAACCTCATTAAACACTCAAGGATAAATATCTGGTCCTGGTGATTTGTTTTATTTCAGCCTTTTTAATCTGAGCAGAACTTTTCCCGCTACAATTTTTAAATAGCTCAGCACCTCCATAGTAGTCCATGTTACTGCTGGGAGGTTATCCACTTCCTCTCTCGTGTATACTTCAGAAAAATGTCAGTTTAGAGCATTCATTGTCTTACTGTCAGTAAAGGGAAATTAAAATATATAATTCCTGATACACTTAACCTCCTTCTTGACTGTTCTTTTCTACTAAAATACTGAATCTCTTTGCGTCATCTTTTGCCTTAGTAATAATACACACTTATCTGTTATATGCCTTTTTAACTGCCTTTTACCTTCCCTAATATCTTTCTTAATGGTTGCCTTCGTGTTCTTATAAGCCCCTACAGCTGTTTTTTCCTTTCCATTATCTTTTTCTGCTCCTTATTAACCCCCTGCAGCGTTTTTTTTTAATATCCTAATTATTCCAAATTTTTGTGTTTCACCTGTCCTATATTGTATAAAAATGTTTTTAAACCTGTTCTGCTGTTCATCAATTGTTTCTACACATTAAAGCTTATCCCAGTTTCTCTTTTAGACTTGCTGCATCTCCAATTTTTTTTTTCTACCAAAGTTGAAAGTTTTAGTCTTTGTATCTTTGCTCTTCCAAAACACTGAGTATATTACGGTCATTCAAGCCTAGTTGTTCAATCACCTCTATACCCTGAATTCTGTCCTGGTTATTACAAAATACTAAATCCAGACAAACTTCCATCTGAGTTGGTGCTCTAAAATACTACGTTAGTAAATCGTCACCAATTATGTCTAAAATCTTCTGTTCTTCTACTACACTATTTGCAAGGTTAGTCAGTTAATATTTGGGTAGTGAAAGTCCCCTGTAAAATTGCCTTTTTAATATTATTAAAAAGATGCCCATTGTAATTACTGTCAGCATTTTTGGTTCTGGGTCTATAGCACACTCACTCTTCTGGTCCCTTAAGCACCTATAATACTCTCAGCCTTGACTGCCTACTGTGTGTCTGTCTTAGAAGTTATTAAACTTTTCTGTCTGTTTTCCTAACTTTGTGTCCATCTTATTACTTCCTTACTTCAAAGCTCTCTACTTAACACAGGTGGTACTCCTTCCTATTAATAAACCTTGTAACCCTTTTAATTGCACTATCTTTACTGAAGGCTAAGTAAAACTCATTTACAGAGTATCAGCTGCTAGTTATTTACTTTTTCAATTGTCTGTTTCTAACACTGCTTGCAATTGATCTAGTGCTTATTCATTAGATGCCTGTGAGTTCCATTTCTTATGAGTTGCCAACACCCAGTATGCACTGCTCATATAAAGTGCTAAGCAGGGATCTAGCCTTGTCCCTTGTATGGTACAAGCAAATTATAAATTAGCTGATTGTATTGAAACTCCCAAACAAACCTATTTATATTAGTGGAGTGCATCATGTATGTTTTTACAGATTATAAATTATGCAGTTGCATTTTTAAGCAGAGTAGCATTAACATAGTTTTAATAAAAAAATCAATAATGAATCAGATGTAAAATGTTTTAGCGCCAGAGCTGACAATTGCCTGTAACAGATTTTGCCATATTTTCTTTTTACAGGTTTCTGATGATATACTGAAATTAAACTAAACTCATCATGGTTTCACTAGATCAGTCAGTGTTTTGAAAGTTAAACTTGGCTGTTGATTAGAATAACATCTCTGAATGAGCAATTGGTGGAACATGACCTATTGGTGTTTTTTTTTTTTTTCCCAGTTTATGTAGAAATAGTAACAAACAATATTTCATTACTGTTTTATGATGGTAATTATTACTTTTCTGAACTTACTAATGCTCATGAGAGAATGTACAATTAAATCTGTATTTTTTCTTGTAAATACATATGTAATGTGCTGCCTACAAGAATGTAGTTTTTTGTCTGGTTTAAACTAAAGGTTCCTAGGTATTTGCTGCCCCTGCATTTATTTGCATATACAACATTTATGAATGTATTATTTTTTCATTCTGTTAAATTCATCAAATTTTTTGCATTTTTTTTCAGCAATTATGTCATGCTTAAGTCTGTACTATAGAGATGAGATTTTAATTTCTATTTAGTTACAGATTCAGTAAAACATGCAGCTTGACCAGGATGTCCGATCAAATGACTGCATTATGTACAGCATATTTTTTTTTGCATTTTAACTGTTGTGTAGTCAGAAATAATCAACATAAAACATACAATTTGAAAGAATTTATTATTTGTAACACATAGATTCTTTTGGTGTTGAGTAGCTACAAATTATGCAGTCCTTAAGGCATATTGTTGTACAAGTCTCTTTTATTGGCTATTTTAAAATTGTGTGTACAGTAAAGTAAAACAGTCTTTAACTATGTAATTTTAATTTGGATTAAAGCACTAATTTTTATTCTGTATTTTGTTTTACATTGCCTAGATCACCAGTAGAGAAGAATCATGAACCAGCAAGTATATTTTCAACAAAATCATTTAATTCTGAGAAAAATAATGATAATGGTATGTTCTGTTTTAATTCTTGTATTTCTACATTTTTTATGGCACTGTTTAGGTTTTTTAATTATATGGCAGGCCAATTTGCTCCATAGTTTGATACCCTTTCTTTTACAATTTAACAAGTATCTAAACTTTTAAAATATTACAATATACCTCTCCCTAACCTTATCTTGTTCTATTTGGAAATAAGCTATTTGTAAGGGAAAAATTACATTTGATCATGCATACATTTTTAACTACGCTTTTGCTTATATTTCAAAGTTTTTTTTTCTTTTTCTGTGACATAGCTAAAGTCCAAACACCTATTTCATTGGCATTGATTAGAAAGTAGAGATACTTTTTTCATTCTGGGATAATTGAATTATTTCTTAGTTACATGATAGTAGCTACGTTGTTCTGTATACCAAAAAGAAAAACAAAAGTAAAAAGACAATAAGGTGGAACGAAAAACAAAAGTAAAAAGACAATAAGGTGGAACAACTATTTATAGTTGATCTCAGAAAAATGTTGATTTATATAATAATTTAACAGAACTTGATTTGAATAGCAAACTGTTAAAAAAAAAAAAAAAAAAAAAAAATGAAGTAACACTTCCACAATACTGTTTTGAAGCATATAACCTATTTTCTGTGAGTTAAAGAACAAACTAAGATTGTCATTACATTTAAATTGCTTAATTGTCCTGTATGTTTCCTAGATGGGAAATATATGTGCCCATTTCTGCTCTGACTCTTTTGACTTAACCCAGAGAAGCACCAGTGTAGTGAGGAGGTTATGAGTAGTGTAGTTAATGATTGTTTAAAATAGAGAATTAGGGGCCGGGCCAGTGTGATTGGGGCAGGTCACATTTAGAACTCTACATGAAGGGCTGAATAGCAGTATAAAACAAATGTCTATAGTAACTTAAATTCTAGATCAAAGTTAAAATGCATAAGTAACACGTTGCTTGGGTGAATGCTAGGAATATCAAAAATTCTATAAATGTGTCTGAGTTGTGTGTAGCTGAGCATATTTATGATAGTATAGCAATAACAGCAACATGGGCTAAATAAGAAAGATGAGGATGAGTTTAACATAGATGGTTACACAGTTTTAGGAAGGATAAAAAAGGAGGGAGGTTGCTATTTATACAAAATAGAATTTAAATGCATGTCGTCTTATATTGAATGATTTTCCACATCTTAGTGATCACATCTGGATTTGATTAGAAAGTATCAGGAATAGAGGCCTTATTTTAGGAGTGTGTTAGACTCCCCACACCCCAATAAATGTAGAAAGCAAGTTCATTGTGCACCTATTTAATAATATTATAAAGGCAAGTTTTGAGGAGAACATTATAATTAAGGGGAACTTTAATTATCTAACTATTAACTAAGCCAACCTTGTAAATAGTGGAGCACAAGACCATGAGTTTTTAGACGAAATCAGTGACTTTTTTGATGGAGAAGCTTGTCTAGATTTTATATTTTGTTATAATCAGTATACTGTTCAGGGAGTAGAGGGTTAAGTGGCTTAATATAATACAGTTCTCAGAGTTTTGGAAGAACACAAAGAATAAAATTGTTAAATTTATTTTTGGAAGGACAAATTTTGAACAGATGAATTAAAGTGTAAACTGATATAAGTTTTTAATAGTAGAAACAACCAAGGAACAGGTTTGAAAACATTTTTTTCATATAATGCAGAACAGGGTAATCCCAAAACTTGGAAATAGTTAAAAAAAAAAAAAAAAAAAAAAAAAATAAAATAAAAACATTACTGTTTAAAAAAGTAGATGATAAAGAATCTGCAAAGGAAAATACAGCTGTACAAGGCTTGTGAGGCATAACTTCAATGCTAACTGTAGGGTATAATAGAGCAACCATTTAAAAGGATCTAAGGGAAGCTAAATGGAAGTTAGAGAGTAACATTGCAGGTAACATGAAAGATGAACCAAGGAGAGTCTCAGTATTTTAGTAAAAACTGTTAGAAGATGTGAAGTGTATCTGGAATAGTAAGGGGAAATTAAAATATATGGACAGTGAAATAGCGAGTGATCTAAACTTGTACTTTTCTCAAGTTTTCACATGTGGGGCAGTGCATAACCTCCTAGCAGTAACAGGGACTACTAAGGAGGTACTTGGTATCTTGGAAATTATAGAGGGACAAATGCTGCTTAGATTAAATATTATTTAATCTAACAAATCACTAGATTACATTTGTCTTCAAGGACCCAGGGGATTAGTGAGTGTATATACAAACGATTGATGCATATGTTTTTGAAAGTTGCTGCACTTCAGGGATATTTCTAAGGTCAAAAATAGCAAATATTTTTCCTATATGTAAAAAGGGTGTTTGGTCGGATGCAAGTAACCATAGGCCTGTAAGCCTAAAGTGCATCACAGGTAAATTAATGGAAGAAAGATTTAGCAGAACATGGCAATGACTGGAGTTTTATGGAAAAGTCCGCATGGGTTCAGGTTGGCAGGGTTTGTGATTTTCTAACAGTATTGATGAATGTTACTTTTAAAAGTTACTTAGTTACATTGCTCATTACTCAAATACACAGTAACTAAATGTTTTATGCAGTTATAAAATGCTATGCATTAAAAAGAGTGCACTACTTTTGTGTGGCATTTTCTTATTTTGTATTAACCAAAAATAACTTTTATTTTTTACAATATAATATGCACTTACTCTAAAAATATTAACTTAAGGGACAACTATTGCGTTACATTACTTGTTACTTTAAAAAGTAATTGGACTATATAATGCATGTTATTTTTAACATACCATCCCCAACACTGTTTAGTACTATGCTGGAATTCTATGAAGAAGCAAGAAAAGATGCTATCAAAGTGGTGTGTATAATTTTATCTTGATTTTCAAAAAGCATTTAATATGGTACCACATAAGACGTTGGGCATCAAACTAAAAAGTGGTAGTTCAGGTTGTAGTTTGTAGGTGTGTGTAGAATTGGCTAAAAGACAGGAAGCACAGGGTTATTATCTGAGAAACCCCATCATATAGTCATAGGAAGAGAAAGTGTTAGATTTGAATTCATATTGAACTTGTCATTATCAAGGCAAGCCATTAAGGTTTACAGAATGTTGCATTATATAGCACAGATGTGTACAGTGCAAGTCAAAATAGGTTATGTTTAAGTTTTGTAATGCACCAGTGAGGCCTCACCTGGACTAATTAGTACTGTGGATAAAATCTGTTACTTTAAAATGAGTTTAACAAGAACTCTGGGAGAACAGGTGAAAAGCCATGGGTAAAATTCACACAAATGTTAAGAAGGTTTTCTTAACACATAGAATTATAGATGCATGGAATAAGATGCCAAGTAGTGTGGCAGACAGTAGGTCTGTATTGACTTAGAAACTTGACATGATGTTAGTTTGGTGGAATTAGGTGGACAGGACTGGCAAACTTATTCGACTGAATGACCTGTTCTTGTCAAAAATTTTCTAATGTTCTGTGGCTTTTTTTTGCATTATTCACCATGCTCTGGTAGGAAATATACCCTTAGTTTTTATCCTTGACTTTTTTAGTAAAATAACTTCCTTTGGTGTTTAATGTAACTGTTAATTCTGGTAAAAATAATTTGCATATTATATATGTATATATATATATATATATATATATATATATATATATA